>NC_092371.1:66896484-68228270 GCF_030028105.1 Mobula birostris
GAAGTTAGCATGCTTGTCCAGGTCAGGGTCTTCAAAAGAACCCTGAAAGGGAAAAACAGAGATATTACAGATAGAAATAGAGCTATTTCCGAAGATGCAAGCAGAGGAGTCGCCGATAGGCGCCATCGCCTCCTAAGCTCACAGGGAGCTTTCTTCCATCAAAAGGACAGAAGTAGAGATGTTTGCTGATGATTGCAAAATGTTCAATTTTATTTTCAACTCTTCAGCAAATCAAGTCGTTCATGGCTGCATGCAACAAGGCCTAGACAAAATTCGGGCATAGGCTGATAAGTGGCAAATGATGTTTGCGGCAAATGTGTCAAGCAGTAACATATCTAACAAGGGAGAGTTCCATCACCTGCCCTTGCATTCAATAGCATGACTACCACTGATTCCCCCACAAACAATATCCTTATTTTCACCTTTGACCAGAATCTCAACTGGAGCAGACATAACATGGCGACAAAACAGATCAGTAGCCATGTTTCCTGTGGCAATTGATTAACTTCCCCATATCGAAAATCGTTTGCACTATCCACAAAAAAAAACAATTCAATAGAATGATGAAGTACGCTGCACTTGCCTGGATCTAACAACTTTCAAGAATCTTGACACCAACCAGGATGAAGCAGGCTGCTTGATCAGCACTCCATCTGCCATAGAAACTATTTATTCCTTCCAGCATCAGTGCATGATTGCTATAGCATTAACTATCCACAAAATACAATGCAGTAACTCAACCAGGCAACTTTAACAGTAATTTATTTTAGGAAAGGCAAGGGCAACAGGCAGGAGCAATATCACCACCTTCAAGTTCCACTCCAAGTCATGGGCATTCTGACTTGGAAATATATTGTCAGTGGTGGGTTCCAAATCCTGGAATTCCCCATTCACAACACTTGGGGAATACCTTAACTGAAAAGTACTGCCACAGTTTAAGAAGGCAGCTCACACTATCTTTTCAAAAGCAATAAACGCGGGTCAGAGATTCCTGGATGCACAAAGTGCATTTAACTGCCTTCCCATTCGAAAACATAATTGGCCTTGATCAGACCAAAATTGTATTAATATGGTTTTAACAATACTTCGCAAACATTGATGTGAGTTAACACCAGTCATTACTAAGGATTAAGAATGTCATATACCTTCACACGGTATTTTTGGCACCCAAAGTACCCAAATGATACCCATAGTTGAACAAATTCTTAAATTTGATTCAACTTTCAAAGACTCTACAATTCATGTTCTCAAGATTATGTATTTATTATTATTATTATATTTGCCTTTTCTGTAATTGCAGTCTGGCTTCTTATGCACATTGGTTATTCTTTATTCATGTATATTTTTTCATTGGTACTATTGTGCTTTCTTTCATCTACTGTGAATGTCCGCAAGAAAATGAATCTCAGGGTAGTAAATGGTGATGTATATGTACTTCGACAATAACTTTTCTTTGAAATTTGAAGGTATTCTTGGAGCCACTTCCAAGTGTTTCCTTTGCACATAGATTCTGACTTCTATGTACACTGTTTTTACAGGAACCTGCGCAAATTAGTCTCCTCTCTCCTCTGAAGAACCTGCCCCCTCATACCATCATTCAACAGGCAGTAGTTCATTACCAATGCTTCCCAAGTGGCTGACAGGGGTCTGGTTGCATTGTCTGAGATGCTTTAAGAGCGACTTCCTCAGGTCAGAGCTGTGAGGAAATTAAGACTGTAAGTCACTTCCTTACACCCACTCTCCCTGAAATAGATGCTGTTTGCTTTGGAGCTGACATCAATGGATTTCCCCTTTTATTTAGAGCTATCCAAAACAGCCTTCAGGTGAATGCTGACTTTATTTCAGTGCCAGACGAAATAAAAAAAATTACGATGAATTTCTGCGCCTGTACTTGCTGGAGTTTAGAATAATGAGGGGATATCTCATTGAAACCTATTGAATATTGAAAGGCCTAGATAAAATGGACGTAGAGAGGATGTTTCCAATAGCAGAGGAGTCTAGGACCGGAAGATACAACTTCACAATAGAAGGATATTCCTTTAGAAAAGAGATGTGGAGGAATTTCTTTAGCTACAGGATGGTGAATCCACAGAATTCATTGCCACAGATGGCTGTGGAGAACAAACCACTGTGTATATTTAAGCTGGAATTTGATAGATTCTTGATTAGTAAGGGCATTAAAGGTTACAGGGAGAAGCCAGGAAAATAGGGTTGAGAGAGGTAATAAAATCAACCATGATGGAATGGTGGAACAGAGTCAATGGGTCAAATGGCCTAATTCTGCTCCTATGTTTTATGCCATAGCAAGATCCCCAGTTGATACTGGGATTGCAGGATGGATGGGTGCAGGAATAGTACAGATGGTTGTCTTTGAAGACATTTTGAGAGACCAAACTTCAGAGCCTTAACCTTGACCTACCCTGCTAGGTGAAAGGATTTTTATTTGCAATAATGCTTGCAGATCTGGGATAACCATCCTTGGACTTTCTTTCCTACTCATTGTCTGGCTACAAGACGAGAGAACCAAATATTTCTCAGCTTTCAACTACAGCTATATTCGGTGATGGACAATTTAAGAGAAGAGTTTCACTAACTTCATTCAATCAATGGTGCCTTATTCTGTGTAAGAGTGTGGCCAAAGCCTACAAAAGGAGTAAAGTGCTGAAATATTTTTTACCTTTGTGATGGATAGTCTATGTGCAGGGCCAGGGGCATTTCTTTCTTTCTTTTTATGCCAAGCTCAACTTTCTAACATAGCAACTGATTAAACAATGATTTTTGAATAAGACAAAGTTTCAACGAAAATTCTTTGTTTAACTTCTTTTCGCAAAAAAGCTAGTCTTCAGTTTTTAATGTAAATGTCAGACAGTAATCAGTTTGCAGTTAAAAATACAGCTTTGCAAACAGATACAGAACACAGAATGTTGGTTCACAGCATCTGGATTGAACTTTCAAGAGCTGTAGTGTAAAACAATGGGATTATTTAATTGGGCTTGTTTCAAACCAGACAGGAAGCTAACTTATTTAGTTCAAGGAAGTTTTCAAACCAGGTTGATACTATCATTTAGCATTTCAAATAGCTGATCTGTTAATAGTTGGAAGGTTTGTATGCTTAGGGAGTCAGCTTCACAGCATTAATTATGGATATCTAGACATATTGTTTCAAGAAACTTTGAGAGTTTGTGTAAAAAGGGTAATAGAAAAAAATATCATATATGTGTGAAGTCACCCAAGTGGCAGAAATGCAGTATAATGTATCAGGAATTGTTAAGGAACATCAAGAAGAATAAAATCTCCACTTTTGATTTCTGCAACAGACTACTTGCTCACCTGCATGGTTGGCATTTCTTTTTAGCTTACAGGAATTGTATCCCAGTTTTGGAAATCCTTTGTTTTTAAAATTGCTTGCGATTTTGTATTTTGTTTCCGATTAAAGTTCTGTGCTTTATAGATGCTTTAAAAGTTTTGTTTGGATTGAAAAGTACATCACTAAAAATAAATGAACTATGTTTAAATTACCTTGTTAGTTGGAAATATCTCCTTTTTGGTGAGGGGGGTGGTGACTGGGAATGGGGGTCCACCACTCAAGTAGTGGTAATTGGCAGCTAAACTTGCTGGAGGATAAACAGGGAAGTGAACTAATGTTTGAACAGTAGGTAGTTAGAGTATAATCTCCCTTTAGTGAGGATACTCAGAGCCATCTATATCCAATAAGTCTTAAGGTCTTTATTTAAGTTTAGAACTTTGCAATCAGCAAACTCAGTAGCATCAAATTTTTGATCTTTAGCTTTGTACAAGGAGCTTAAGCACTCTGCTCATCAATGTCCATGAAGACTTAAATTGGTTTTGAATTTAGTTAGGTGATTGATTGAATTGTGCATTTTACAAATGGTTTCTGTAGTGGTCGAGTGCCATTGGCAGAATGGCATTAAGAGGGATAATAAAGCAGCCATGAAGGAACCAGAGCAGATTCAATGGGCTGCTCCCAATTCTGTTCCTATGCCTTGTAGTATCATGTCTTTGGAAAGTTATTTATTAGCAATAGAGCTGGTGCGGGGTAGTTGAAGTGTTACTTTCTGATACCTGCATTGTTGTCTCAAGCCACAGTTAGTCTATCATACAAAAACAAAGAATATTTGAAGATTACATCACATGGCAAGGCACCACAGTAGTGTAACGGTTAGCATAACATGATTTCAGCTTGAGACATCTGATTTTGGAGTTCCAGCATCCTCTAAATTTGTATGTTCTTCCCATGAGTACATAGGCTTTCCTCTGGCTACTCTGGTTTCCTACCAGAGTCCAATGACATACTGGTAGGTAGGTAAAATAATCATTATAAATTGTCCTGTGATTAGGCTAGGGTTAAATAGTTGGGATGCTGGGCGATGCAGCTGGTTGGACAGGAAGGGCCTATTCCAGAATCTTTAAATTAAATAAAAATAAATAAAATAATTGATACATAAAAATTTTCACACCTTGTATTGTGGTTGGTTATATTTTCACAGGCATAGTTTTTCAATACCAGTGAAACCAACTTAGCAAACATGAAGAAGTCTGCAGATGCTGGAATTTCAAGCAACACACAAAAGTTGCTGATGAACACAGCAGGCCAGGCAGCATCTATAGGAAGAGGTACAGTCGATGTTTCAGGCCGAGACCCTTCGTCAGGACTAACTGAAAGAAGAGCTAGTAAGAGATTTGAAAGTGGAGGGTGAGAGGGAGATCGAAATGATAGGAAAAGACAGGAGGGGGAGGGATGGAGCCAAGAGCTGGACAGTTGATTGGCAAAAGGGATATGAGAGGATCATGGGATGGGAGGCCTAGGGAGAAAGAAAGGGGGAGGGATGAAGCCCAGAGGATGGATGGGGTATGAGGCAACCAACATAGCAAGTAGGATTGGTAAGAGAGGGAGTTTGAAGACATGTAAAACTTGGAAACTTAAATAGGTCTTATCCGTTACAATGGCCAGCTCTCAGAATGTAAATTGCAAGTGGACCAGCTAATTGCAGCAGAGTTAGAGCCTACAACTAGGGTGAATGTCCTGTACCAATGTTTAAAGGATGATGCCTTAAACTGCTTCAAGTTTGGAGCAGTGGATAGGGTATCAGACCATTCCCTGTGAGTACCCAGTTAAGCAAACTCAGGCTTGCTCACTATTTGGGTGGAAGCCCAACTAGGAACAGTGCGTGAGGAGGCAAATGAGCCAAATGGCAGGCAGAATTCAGTAAGGATCTCAATTGCACTGTGCTGCATATTCTGATCATACACACATCACTGCAGTTAGAAAACAAAACACAGGTTGTCTTAAGATATTGCCTCCCTGAATGTTGCTGGCAGTTCTCAAAACGTCTGTCAAACTGTCTTGAAGTCATTCTGTGCTCTTATCAAGTAGAGGGTGGCAGAGGAAGTTCATGGAGCATCGACCAAATGACTCAAATCCAGTGCTGCAAGAGAAATAATAAATAATGATTAGCTTTATTTGTCACATGTGCATCAAAACAGTGACTAATGTCATTTAGTGTCAAATCAGTGAGGATTAGGCTAGGGGCAGCCCACAAGTGTTGCCATGCTTCTGGCACCAACACAGAAAGTCCACAACGTACTAATCCTAATCATACATCTTTGGAATGTGGGAAGAGACCTGAGAAATCCTATGTGGTCCCAGGGAGAGTTATGATGTTCTTACAGATAATGGTGGGAAATGAACCCTGAATGGCCACCCAGATCAGTAAATGTATCATCTGCTGCTCCCTGTCTTGTACAGGGAACCTGCTCACTGTTCCTCCCCTTTTCATTGTTCACTCATCATAACAATCCTGCACTCCTTTCCTCATGGTTACTCAAGAAAACAATTCACGCTTATTTCTTATCCATGCCCACCTAGTTAATTCACTGTTCTCTTGTTCCACTTATTCTTCTTGCTTCCTGGATATGGACTTTATCTTAAAAGTTCTTCCTTAACCCTCACTCAAACTACTCTTCTTCTTAGAGATGTTACCACTCTCTCCACATGCTGCACATTTCCCTCCCCCCCCCCCCCACATTGGTGATCCTGACTAAACCACACATCTCCTTAGCTGCCAGTTGAAATTCTTTCTTTTGGAGGTACTAACAACAGTGCCTTCACTCTGCTTCACCATTGTACCCCACTATCAATGGTCCTTTCCTCATCACAACCTTCTACACTTCACTTTTCTTACACCTGTTACTTGTTCTTATACCCTACAGGAATGATCTGGAGAAAATGGGAGTACAGCCTGTGACAGGGCCTGTAACAATGATGAAGTGAAACAATGCACATCACCTAGACCAAGAACAGTCTAGACAGCATGATCTGTGTCATATGCAAGGGGAATGCACTCAAGTGTTAATAGATGGGGCTACTGAAGCAGCAGGATATGAAGTCTCTGAAATACCTATCCATTTAATCTTCAGAAAAGGAAAAAGTGAGCATTTTCCAAGTTCCTGGGTGTCAACATCTCTGAAGATCGATCCTGGGCCCAACATATTGATGCTATGGCAAAGATAGCACATCAGCAGCTGCATTTCCTTTGGACTTGAAGAGATTTGTTATTGAACTTGAAGATTCTAGTCAATTTCTGCAGACAAACAGTGGAGAGCATAGCAAGTGGTTGATTCATTGTCTGGTATTGGGGAGGGGCATGAGGGGAGCACGGCACAGGATCAGGGAAAAAGCTTCAGTGTTGTAAATTCTGCCAGTTCCATCATGGGCACTGGTTTCCCCAACATAAAGGACATTTTCAAAAGGCAATGCCTCAAAAAGACAACATCCATCATTAAGGAAACCCATCACCTAGGGCACGCTACCATTAGGGAGGAGGTACAGGAACCTAAAGAGAGACTCAACATTTCAGGAACAAATTCCCCTCCTTCACCAGATCTCTGAATGGAAATGAACTCATGAACACATCCTCACTATTTCTGATCTCTATTTACACTGTATGCATGCAGTACTGTGCGTAGCCAGTGAGCCCAAGACTTTTGCACAGTACTGTACTGTAGTAATTTTATGTATTGCATGTTAATGCTGCCGCACAAAAAAAAATAAATTTCATACATATGTGAATGATGATAAACCCACATGTGACTGATGGGTCTCCACTGTGGAGTGAGTGTGGGAAGGGCGTTGGGAGAAGGGAATCATGATTGGGAAAATTGGAAGGGAGGGGAAGGGAGCAGGCAGCACCAGAGAAACATCAATGAACCAATTGTTTGGAATCAAGTAACCTTGCCTGGTGTTTCACAGCTGGGTGTGTCTGTACATGCATCATCCACCACTCTTGGCACTTCTTCGCTGCCACCTGTCTCACACTCCACCCAATGCTTGACCCTCACCATTCCCAACACCCTTTGCTCCCACCAGGTTTACAAACTTGCTCTCTGCTCCACATTGACAAATACAGTACCATGCTGAAGTCTTAGGCACCCAGCTATATGTATCTAAGACTTTTGCATCGTAATATATAAAATCATGATTTATAGTTTGTTTTTATCAATTGCTCTGTACTGCTGCAACAAAAACAAATTGAACAGCATATGTCAGTGATATTAAACCTGATTCTGGTTGATTGTGATTCATTTTTTCAGCTCTTACTGCTGAGACTATATTTAGATAATAAATCATCTTGAAGAGGGTATTTCATAATGGGCTGCATATAATAACAATAAGGGATGATTGGATAATTTCAGTCAATCAATCCAAGTGAACATCCACAACATGAAAGGGTTAACCGTCTCAAAATTGAGGACTGTCATTATATATTTATAGAAAGAAAAGAATCCTTATCTAACACAGGGGTTCCCAAACTTTATGCCATAGACACAACCATTAAGCAAGGGGTCCATGTACACAAGGATATGAATCTCTGATCTAAAAACTCAGATTTCTCAACACACCTATAGTCAATAAGGTAGCTTTGAAGAGTGATCAGTGCTGTGTTGTTGGAAGTGTTGCAGTCAATTTGTGCACAGTAAGTTACCATCAACAATGCGATAATAACTGGATAATTTCTATTAGCACTGTTGTTTCAGGAGCATGCTTTGAAAGAGTACTCTGACAATTTTCATGTTCATCTGAGAAAAGAGTTTAAAGTTTTCACCCTAAAAAAAATCAACCTCTAGAGAGTGCTTTGTAGAATCAGATTCATTCAAGAAAATTGAATTATTACACAATAAGTAACAAAAACTGTTTACATTATTTAAGCAATATGAACTTGAATCACATTCTGCTACTCCTGGCAGTTGCAAATATGAGTCTTCAGTACTTCTTGACAACACTCACCCGCAACTGTAGTTTGAGGTAAACAATGCTCAATTAATGAATCCAGGAAACAAAGGGTTCTCAAGAACAAACCAAAGCTCTCATACCCTCTTATAAAGGGATCTGACAACAATAAACATATCTTTACCAGTTCTTGTCCATAAGAACACAGCAATCCAAAAGAAATCTCTTTTTATACTGATGTTCAAACCACTTCTTGTCATTTGATAAGTCCTTCTGATCACTTGATAAATCAATGTGGTAAACAAGCTTTAATTAAGCTGTTCAGCATTTCCACAGTAATGGCTTGTTTAACAATGCTAGCTGCATGTAACACATGTTAATAATCTAAGTAAAATCTATAATATTATTTGAAAATAATGAGCCACCTTCTATATTTCCCAGTGCAGCAGCAAAGCACTAAAATATCGAGGTCAGATCCTTCATCTCAGATTTCTAGTGTGAGACATAAGCCTATAGCCTTCCAACATAGGGCAAGAAATGAAACATGGTTGACACCTGCTGAGATTGAAAGTGAAACAACAGCTGGCATAATTTGAAAGAGAAAAGGTCTTTCTTTTTCCCGCATTCTGGGCAACAATTCAGGCCAAAGCAAAAATAAATGAACTGGTCATTCATCTGCTGTTTATACTGTGATCTGGTTCTGGTTAGCTGTAGTATTTTCCTGCACTTTAAAGTGTGCTTCATTATCTGTGAAGCATCTTGTCATTTTATGGAGTAATGGGAATTATTGGAATTAATATCCTCAAGACAATATCATTAAAAAATCAGATCAAATGCCCAGGTGGCTGACTACCATGGGAGCTTGCAGCATTCAAAGAAATATTGCACACATAAAGTGATATGAGAAAAACCACTTGCACCTAGTGAAATGTTATGAAATGGAATTCACTGCTGAAGATGTATTAGAAGCAGATTCAATTATTGCTTTGAAACCAATATCCTATGGACATATGAGAAAGTGGGAAAGAAATGGAGATCGGTTCTGTCTACATTGCTTTAGCAGAGAACTGATGTGTGCTTGATGGACCGACTGGCTTCCTCTGTGATTCAATAATTACATATCTAAACCTACACGCTGGGTATAAGCGGGGTATTTGGAATGGAAGGCTGATATAACAGGATCTCACATAGGGTCATGTGCCTTTATGAACAATGCAATGCAATTGCATAATTTTCCCAGCCTAATGATATGGAGCTGATTGCCATCCCTTCATTTGATAGCCTGGCTGCACTCACCCACTCCTTTACAAAACTAGGTAGACATTTATGATCTGTGAGTCTCAAAATCATATAGGGTGATGCATCAGTACACACAAAATGCTGGAGGAACTCAGCAGGCCAGGCAGCATTCTCTGGACAAGAATAAACAGTTGACGTTTCGATACAAGACCTTTCATCAGGTCCAGAAATGTCAGCTGTTAACTCTTTTCCATAGATGCTGCCTGCCCTGCTCAATTCCTCCGGCATTTTGTGTGTATTACTTTGATTTCCAGCATCAGCTCTTGTTAGGATGAAGCATTTACTGACAAAGGGGGTACAACAAGCTAGTTCAAAATTCAAAGTAAATTTATTTATTGAAGTACATGTATGTCACCGTATAGAACCCTGAAAGTTATTTTCTTGCAGGCATAATCAATAAATCCATAACAGAATGATAACCACGATAGAATCAGTGAAAGACCGCAACAATTCGGGCATTCAACCAGTGTGCAAAAGACAACAAACTGTTCAAATACAAAAAGAAAGAAACAATAAATATCAAAAATATGAGATGAAGAGTCTTTGAAAGTGAGTCCATGGCTACGGAAACATTTCCATGATGGGGCAAGTGAAGTTGAGTGAAGTTATCACCTTTGATTGAAGAAGCTGATGGTTGAGGGGTAAAAACTATTACTGAAACTGATGCCGTCAGACCTATGGCTCCTGTACCACCTTCCTGATGGCAGCAATCAGAAGAGAGCATGTCCTGGGTGGTGGTGGGGGGGCCGCAATGATGAAAGCTGCTTACCTGTGACAATGTTTCATGTAGATATGCTCAATGGTGGGAAGGGCTTTACCCATAATGACTGGGCCATTTCCACACTCCTTGTAGAGTAACATAATGTTACACTGAATTAATTTAACTTATATTCATACGATTGCAGGAGTGCAGAGAAAATTTACAAGATTGCTGCCAGGACTTGAGGACCTGGGTTATAGAGAATTATTGAATAGGTTAGGACATTATTCCCTAGAGTGCAGGAGAATGAGAAGAGATTTAATGGAGGTATACAAAATTATGAGGAATTGAAAAGGGTAAATGCACACAGGCATTTTCCACAGAGGTTGGGTGAGACTAAAACTAGAGATCATGGGTTAAGGGTAAAAGGTGAAATGTGAAATTTTTAAGGGGAATTTGAGGGGGAACTTCACTCAGAGTGTGGTGAGAGTGTTGAACGAGCTGCCTGCAGAAGTGGTGAATGCAGGTTAGATGTCAACATTTAAGAGAAACTTGGACAGGTACATGGATGGGAGGAGCATGGAAATCTATGGTCTGGGTGCAGGTGGATGGGACTTGACAGGTTCATGGTTCAGCGTGGACTAGACGGGCTGAAGGGTCTGTTTCTGTTCTATACTCTTCTATGACTCTAACTTAGTCTGAATAAAATAATGAGGCATCAGTCTAAAGATTTGGTGCAATTTGATTGCAAAGAGTGCTTTTCTGCTGGTGTCTGATCAAGTTCAACTTCAAGATAAAGTTAAATTATCACTTAACTATACACAAATATAGGCAAATAAAACAGCATTCCTCCAGGGCCAAGGAGAAAAACACATTACTAACAGATTGCAACACACTGCACATAGCACATAACACAAATAGAAAGCTCATATGGTTAAGACAGCAGAAAATCATACAGTCATGAAGGAAAAAACATATAGCTCATGTTCCTGAGTGGCATTGTCTGTAGATTGATTGTAAGTTGTCCTGGTCCAGCTTGTTCTTCCACCAAGAGAACACAGGGGGCAGCACCAAACAAACAGCAGAGGCAAGCACCGTGTGAACACTGGAGGGCAGCACAAATTGGTGGGGCCAGCCCCCGATACAGCACAGATTCCGCTGCACCCAAACAAGTTTCTGCTCTCCCCCACACCACCACTGGCGTCAGCTCCCCTGGGCTGCTGCAACAGGCGACTGTGCAGCATGAGGGCCGAGTCCTTGCTACAAACGAGGCAACACCGTTCCCGTGCCATCAGTCTCATCAATGAACCAGTGAAACAGACATGCAGGAGTCTATATTACCTATGTCCAAAAGGGTCTTATGATCACAATAAAAACATCCAAGACAATCACTTGAACCATCACGGTACAATGCAATGCAGCTAGTACAGGCAACAACATAACAATGCTACGAACAAGTCCAGCTCCATCGCTACGTAAAAACATAGAAAACCTACAGCACAATACAGACCCTTCGGCCCACAATGCTGTGCCGAACATGTACTTACTTTAGAAATAACCTAGGGGTACCCATAGCCCTCTATTTTCCTAAGCTCCATGTACCTATCCAAGAGTCTCTTAAAAGACCCTATTGTATCCGCCTCCACCACCATCGCCGGCAGTCCATTCCACGCACTCACCAGTCTGCGCAAAAAACTTACCCCTGACATGTCCTCTGTACCTTCTTCCAAGCACCTTAAAACTGTGTCCTCTCCTGTTAGCCATTTCAGCCCTGGGAAAAAGCCTCTCACTGTACACACAATCAATGCCTCTCATCATCTTATACACCTCTATCAGGTCACCTCTCATCCTCTGTCACTTCAAGGAGAAAAGGCCAAGTTCACTCAACCTATTCTTATAAGGCATGCTCCCCAATCCAGGCAACATCTCTGTAAATCTCCTCTGCACCCTTTCTATGGTTTCTACATCCTTCCTGTAGTGAGGTGATCAGAACTGAGCACAGTACTTCAGGTGGGGTCTGATCAGGGTCCTCTATAGCTGTAACATTACCTCTTGGCTATTGAACCAAATCACACGACTGATGAAGGCCAACGTACCGTATGCCTTCTTAACCACACAATCAATCCGCGCAGCAACTTTGAGTGTCCTATGATCCTCCACACTGCCAGGAGTCTTACCATTAGTACTATATTCTGCTATCATATTTCACTTACCAAAATGAACCGCCTCACACTTATCTGGGTTGAACTCCATCTGCCACTTCTCAGTCCAGTTTTGCATCCTATCAAAGTCCTGCTGTAACCTCTGACAGCCCTTCACGCTATCCACAACACCCCCAACCTTAGTGTCATCAGCAAATTTACTATACTAAACGAGGCGGGAGGAGAAGATGGCAGCGCGACGCAGCTCTCCGGTGAAATGATATCGTATCTGTAAGTAGGACGCCATGCACAATTCTGATTTGATGAAGACAGACATGAGAAGCAGAGGAACATCTGGAGAAATTTCTGAAATGTCCGGTTCGCTGCAGCTGCTACTGTGCGATCGAGAATCTCCGGAGGGAAGGCCCCAAAATCCCTGGCTTTGCCTGCTGCTGGCGACCGAGGCTGAGGTCGAAGCGTTCGGATAGAGATGGTGCTCGGTACTCGGTGTCGAAGGGCTGATCAGAGCTCGAAGTTTTCGGACGACTCAGAGTTGGACTGTGGTCAGTCATGGCAGGGAGAATTTTTTTCCTTCTCCCGTCTGCGTGAGATGTGGGACTTTCGAGAGACTTTGAACTTTTTTACTGTGCCATGGCCTGTTCTTCATCAAGTTATGGTATTGTTTCACTGTTGTAGTTATATGTTATAATTATGTGGTTTTTGTTAGTTTTTCAGTCTTGGTCTGTCCTGTTTTTCTGTGATATCACACCGGAGGAATATTGTATCATTTCTTAATGCATGCATTACTAAATGACAATAAAAGAGGACTGTGTGTCCTCATAATCTAATCTAATCTAATACTACCCTCCACTTCCTCATTCAGGTCATTTATAAAACTCACAAAGAGAAGGGGGTCCCAGAACAGATCCCTAAGGCACACCATTGGTCACCGACTTCCATGCAGAACATGACCCGTCTACAACCACTCTTTGCCTTCTGTGTGCAAGCCAATTCTGGATGCACAAAGCAAGGTCCCCTTGGATCCCATGCCTCCTTACCTTATCAAATACCTTGCTAAAATCCATATACACTACATCTACTATGTTCAGTCACATTCTCAAAAAATTCGATCAGACTTGTAAGGCACGACCTGCCTTTGACAAAGTGACAAAGCCATGCTGACTATTCCTAATCATATGCCTCTCTAGATGTTCATAAATCCTGCCTATCAGAATCTTCTCCATCAACTTACCAACCACTGAAGTAAGACTCACTGGTCTATATCGCTATTCCCTTTCTTGAATAAGGGAACAACATCTGCAACCCTCCAGTCCTCTGGAATCTCTCCCATCCCCATTGATGATGCAAAGATAATTGCCATACGCTTAGCAATCTCCTCCCTCGCCTCCCACAGTAGCCTGGGGTACATCTTGTCTGGACCCAGTGACTTATCCAACTTGATGCTTTCCAAAAGCTCCAGCACATGCTCTTTCTTAATATCTATATGCTCAAGCTTTTCAGACCACTGTAAGTCTTCCCTACAATCGCCAAGGTCCTTTTCCATAGTGAACACTGAAGCGAAGTATTCATTAAGTACCTCCACTATCTCCTCTGATTCCATGTACTCGTTTCCACTATCGCACCTGATTGGTCCTATTTTCACATGGTTCATCCTCTTGCTCTTCACATAGATATAAAATGCCTTGGGGTTTTCTTAATCCTGGTTGCCAAAGCCTTCTCATGGCACCTTCTGACTCTCCTATTTTCATTCTCAAAATTCTTCCTGCTAGCCTTATAATTCACTAGATCTCTATCATTACCTAGTTTTTTGAACCTTTCGTAAACTTTTCTTTTCCTTTTGACTAGATTTACAACTGCCTTTGTACACCACCATTCCTGTACCCTACCATCCTTTCCCTGTCTCACTGGAACGTACCTATGCAGAACACCGGGAAAATAGCCCCTGAACATTTGCCACATTTCTGCTGTACATTTCCCTGAGAACATCTGCTCCCAATTTACATATTGCATTAGAAAACCTTCCTGAGCACACCTAACAAACTCCACTCCACCCAAACCCCTTACTCTAGGGAGATGCCAATCAATATTGGGGAAATTAAAATCTCCCATCACAACAACCCTGTTATTATTGCACCGTTCCAGAATCTGTCTCCCTATCTGCTACCTGATGTCCCTGTTACTATTGCGTGGTCTATAAAATACACCCAGTAGAGTTAACGACCCCTTTTTGTTTCTAACTTCCACCCACAGAGACTCAGTAGACAATCCCTCTATGACTTCCTCCTTTTCTGCAGCTGTGACATTATCTCTGATCAGCAGTGCCACTCCCCCACCTCTTTTGCCTCCCTCCCTGTCCTTTCTGAAACATCTAAAGCCATTCCTGCCCCTGAGCCATCCAAGTCTCTGTAATGGTCCAAGCATCATAGCTTCAAGTACTGATCCATGCTCTAAGCTCATCCGCTATTGAGCAACTCACTGATGGGATATTTCATAAGACCTAAAACCATAAGATATAGGAGAAGAATTAGGCGATTTGGCCCGCCAAGTCTGCTCTGCCATTTCAACATGGCCGATTCATTTTTCCTCTCAGCCCCAATCTTCTGCCTTCTTTGCCCATATCCCTTCATACCCTGAGCAATCAAGAATCTAGCAACCTCTGTCTTACATATGCATAAAGACATGGCCTCCACAGCTGCCTGTGGCAATGAATTCCACAGATTCACCACTCTCTGGCTAAAGATATTCCTGCAATACTTGGTGTTCTTAGAATACAAGACTGTCTTGAGATTCATAAGAAAGACGTAATGAACAAGCTGTTACACCTTTGATTCGACCCGGAATGGTTGCTGCTTCTGAGTCTGCAGCCATCTTATCAGAAGATCGTGGTATCATGTATCATTAAACTTAGGGTTAATAAGAGAAGGTAAGATTCTGCCTTTATCTTGTGATTTGGCATGTCCCAAAATCATGAGATCATAAGACATAGGGGCAGAATTAGGCCATCTGGCCCATCGAGTCCGTTTCACCCATGGCTGATTCTTTTTTCTCCTCCTCAACCCCAGTTCCTGGCCTTCTCCCCATAACCTTTGATGTCTTGTCCAGTAAAGAACCTATCAATCTCTGCCTTAAATACACCCAATGACCTGGCCTCCACAGCTGCATGTGGCAACAAATTCCACAAGTTCACCATCCTTCAGCTAAAGGGTTCCTCATATGATAACCCTTTCATTCTTGGAATCATCCTTGTGAACCTCTTCTGGACCCTTTCCAACACCAGAACGTCTTTTCTAAGATGAGGAGTCCATAACTGTTCACAACATAATATTAAACACTGAAACAGATATATGGCTATTTATCATGTGGTTGTAGTAAACTATCACTGCGTTACTTCAGAGTTAGTAGGGACTGGTGATAACATCTCTTCCTCACTAACAGGTTCACCCTAACAATGCATGCTTCACCCACTGCTCTACTCTGTCTATACTTAGGACTGTGTGGCTAAGCCTAGCTCAAACACTATCGATAAATTCTTTTTTGATACCATTGTTAGTTAATATCTCAGGCTGGCAATGAGGAGCCATACAGGAATGAGATAGATTAGCTGTCTGATTTGTGCCTTAATAACAACCTTGCATCCAACACCAGCAGATCAAGGAATTGATTGTAGAATTCAAAAAGGGGAAGTTGACAGAACATGCACTGGTCCTCACCGAAGGGTCAGCATGTTGGTGGATCTATTCTGGGCCCAGCACATTGTTGAAATCACAAAGAATGCATGCCAGCAGCTCTACTTTGTTGGGAGCCTGGTGTGTCACCAATGACTCTTGCAAACTTCTAAAGATGCATGGTGAGGAGTATTCTGACCGGTTGCGTCACATCATGGTATTGAGCCTCCTATACGCAGTATCGCAAGAGACTTCAGATGGTTGTAGCCTCAACCATCCTGGCACAACACTCCACACTTGTTGGAATGGAACGGGGCGAACCCGAACGTAGGACACAGTCACGGAGGTAGAGTATCTAAAGTGTTTATTAATGGTTACAGGCAGGGCCGGGGAGCGAGGAAGGCTTGACTGGGGATCGAACCCGGGTTGCTATGGTGGGAACACGGTGATTAACCACTGAGCCAACGGAGAGGGTAGGCGGGTGGCGGAACGAGGCAGAGCAGAGCTGCAGACTAGGGTGCGAGCATGGCTTGAGGAGAACAGCAGGCGGAGGGACGAACAGGAAGACAGGCAGCATGCAATGCTCCTAATAACACGAGAGGCAGAGTTAACACAGGCAAACAGCGCAGAAACAGAATTTGGAATACACAATTCTTAGTGGTCGAGAGACAGGGTTAACACCGGCAAACATCTCGGAAACAGAACTTAGAATATACAATTCTCAGTGGTCGAGGGACAGAATTAACACAGGCAAACAGTATGGGCGAGCGGAGGAGCAGGAGGCAGGCATAACTTTTCTTGACACAGGGTATTGCTGGAGCTGAAGGGCAACGGGAGTCAGGCGGCAGGCAAAACTTATCTTGACATGGAGCATTACATGGAAAGGCAAATGGCAGACAGTACTTTTCTTGACACATGGTGTTGCTGGAGCTAAACGGCAAACAGGAGGCAGACGGCAGGCAAAACTTATCTTGATATGGAGCTTAGAGAGGCAAGCAGCAGACAATACTTTTCTGAACACGGAGAGACAGAGTTACACAGGTATTATTATCATGATTATGATTATGAGGACACGCAGTCCCTTTTTATTGTCATTTAGTAATACATGCATTAAGAAATGATAATATGTTTTTTCCAGAATGATATCACGAAAACACATGACAATCCAACTTAAAAACTAACAAAAACCACATAATTATAACATATAGTTACAACAGTGCAAAGCAATACTGTAATTTGATAAGAACAGACCATGGCACAGTAAAAGTCTCAAAGTCTCTCGAAAGTCTCATCATCTCACGCAGTCGGTAAACCTCCAGCGCTGCCAACTTGCCGATGCAGCATCCCGGAAGCACCCAACCACAGTCCGACTCCGAGTCCGTCCGAAAACTCCAAGCTCGTCCGAAAACTCCGAGCCTCCAACCACCTCTTCGACACTGAGCACTGAGCACCATCTCTGCCAAGCGTTTCGACCCTGGCCCCGGCAACAGACGATAGGCAAAGCCAAGGATTTGGGGCCTTCATCTCCGGAGATTCTCGATCGCACAGTAGCAGCGGCAACGAAGCAGGCATTTCAGAATTTACTCCAGATGTTCCTCTGTGCTTCTCACGGCTGTCCCCATCAAATCTGGATTGTGCACGGCCCCCTAGTTACACATACGATATTCATTCGGAATGACCGCGCGCGCTGCGTCACGCCGCCTTCTTCTCCTCCCTTCCAGCACCTCGGTACTGAAGTAAAACTTAGAATACTTATCTTGACATGGAGAGACAGAGCTTCACAGGTAAACCTTGGTACTGAAGTAAGCTTAGAATACTTATCTTGACACAGAGAGACAGAGTTTCACAAGTAAACCTTGGTACTGAAGTAAACTTAGAATGCACCATTCTAAGTGGCTGGGAACGTGAATTACCGCACTGGCTGAAGCAATGGTCTGCCAATGAGTGGATGCAAAGCTGTGGTTTTTATGCAGCAGGTTTAGAAGAGAATCAGGTGCCACAATCAAGGAGCCCAGGAGAACACAGGGGAAAGGGAATTAAGATAATAAGAGGAATTAACGATCGGGACCATGACACCACCATTGAGTACACCTTCAAGAAAGTGACATCCATCATTAAAGACCCTCACTATCCAGTACATGCTCTCTGATCGTAACTACCATCAGGGAGGAGGTGAAAAGTCAGGCTCAATGCTTCAGAAACGGCTTCATTCTGCCCATCACCAGATTTCTGAACAGTGAATGAACCCGTGAACACTCCCACGTTATTCTTTTTTTTTGGACTGCTTAGTTATTTTGAAAATTATAGTAATATTATGTCATTGCACTGTACTGCTGCTGAAGAATTAGAATCAGAATCAGTTTTAATATCCCCTGGCATATGTCATGTAATTTGTAGAGAGGTGGCAGCAGAACATTGCAATACATAGTAATAAAAACTGTGAACAAATTTCACGTTTTATAGGACAGTGGTAGTAAACCTGAATCTGATTCTCACTCAACAGGAAACAATGCTTTATGTCCATAGAATTATAGGAAGACGGATGTGCTGCATGATGAGGCTATTTGACCCACCCACCCACATTGATAAGTGGTCACCCTTCCATATTAAGTTCATCACCTAGCACCTGGTACATAGCCATCTACGCCAAAGTGATGCAAGCGTTCATCTGGACACTTCTGAAATTCTGTTGGCAAACCAGCTGCAATGATTGTCTCAGGCTCTGCATTCCAAGTGCTTGCTCTCTAATTCTCAGTTGATTTATTTGGAGGGCAAAGCAGTGTTTATTTCATTTTGAATGCAACGTACTTAAAATCAACATCACAGATCCTAACAGTACTCCAATTTGCAGAACCTCCATGAATAAAAGACCAGTCATTGTTTTCAGAGTCATGGAGAGAATAACCATAGCTCTAAATTACACTACATAATGTTCATCCTCCATCCATCTATTTTCCTGATCTACTGGGAATTCCAATTCTCTTCATTGTCTCCCCAGTTCTCATCAATGTAAGCTAACAGCTGAGATATCTGCTCTCCACCACTTCTGGCTTCTTCAACATCCTTGAAGTTAGACACTCTTCTGCTTGCCTGTATCCCTTCATTAGAAATGAGACTCTAGAATTCCTGTCAAAATCTCTCCAGCTCCCTATCCTCACTTAAGATGCTCTTAAAGCCACCCTCTCAGACCAAAATTTTGGTTGCTGCCACTAGTATCTCCACAGGTGGGTCAACATCAGTCTTTCTTGTATGCTTCTGCTCCTGTGAGGACTCCTTGGGGTACTTTTGATAAAAAGGTTACTGAAATAGAGACAGTCATTGCTAGCCACTGATGGAAAACTGAATGTTGCTTTACTATCAGTACTTTTGTCAAATGGTTGGAAATACAGATATCAAAAATAGTTCTGTTTTGTTTGGACAGCAGATGCATTCTAGTCATTCTTACCTAACCTTGAGACAAAAGGTGCTGTGGAGCCATTTCCAGCTCCCATAGGTGGAGATGTTCCACGTGCAGTTAGCAATGAAGTAGTCACAATACAAGATCTTGATGGTAAGATACTTTTTGTATTCGAAGAGGACTTGTCATACTTGAAGACTGAAACTAAAACTACCCAGACAAAAGCAGGAAGCAGTGCAGAGGAATGTAGAGGATCAGAGAGGTACCATTAAAGAATATTATCCCAGAACATGAATTACCAAATGCACTGGTGAATGATTACTTATTTTCTGAAATCAAGGTGGAGCAGATATGTTCAATAAACTACAGTTACTTGCAAATTGTACATGGCTACTACTTACAGGTTGTTATAATGATTGATTTCCGTTTATAGCATAATCGAAGTTGAGTGTCTAATATTGTATTTGCCAAAGATAGAGGGATCAAAGGGAATATGAAAACAGTGAAGGATTTCTATCTATCCATGGCAATGCCTCAGGTAATGTGTTGGACATCAGTACTGGGATATAGAGGAATGTCTTTACACAAGGGGGCTAAATTTTTGCTATTTTATTACCACTTGTTGTTGAATATATAGTACTGTGCAAAAGTCTTAGGCACGTATGTATAGCAAGGGTGCTTAAGCATTTTGCACAGTAGGGTAGTAATTCTATGTATTGCACTGTACTGTTGCAAAAAAAACAAATTTTATAAATTTTCAATATCGATTTTTTGAATCTCTGGTAATTGACCCTCCCCCTCTCCCCCCCCCCACCCCGCCTATCTTTCACTATTCCCAACTCCCATTTCCACTCTCACATTATCTCCTTATCTGTCCATGACCTCCCTCTGGTGCTCCTTCCTCCTCCCTTTCTTCCATGGCCTTCTGTCCTCTACTATCAGATTCCACAGTCTCTAACCCTTTATCTCTTTTACTAATTGACTTCCCAGCTCTTTACTTCATCACTCCCTCTCTCCCAGTTTCACAAATCACCTACAACCTTGTACTCTCCCTCCCTGCCCCCTACCTTCATACTCTGACCACATCTCTTTTTCCAGTTTACTCTTTTCCATAGATGCTGCCTGGCCTGCTGAGTTCCTCCAGTATTTTGTGTGTATTACTAACAAATTCCATAGCGTATGTGAGTGATGATAAACCTGATTCTGATGTGGGTCTCTTTTGTGGACTGAAAATGGGAAGGGGACAGGGAGAGGGGAATCATGGTTGGGAAAAAGGGAAGAGGGAGGGAAAGGAGTGGGAAGTACCAATGAGATATTCTATAATGGTCAATAAACCATTTGTTTGGAATCAAATGTCCTTGCCTGGTGTCTCAGAGCTGTGTGTGTCTGCATCTATGCTACCCACAGCCCCTGGCACTCCTTCTCTGCCACCTGTCCCAAATCGCTCTGGCCATGCTCCACCTTCATCATTCCCGACATAAGGATTTATGTATTCACTCTCTGATGCACGTTGACAAATACAGTACTGTGCAAAAGTTTTAGGCACCCTAGCTATATATAAAGTATGTGTCTAAGACTTTTGCACAGTCCTGCAGAATCACAGAAACACAGAAGGAAGACCTACAGCCCCTCATGTTAATTCTGTGTTTAAAAATAATCTATTCAACCTAATCCCACCTTCCAACATGAGATGTGTCGTCCTGAAGTTCATAACTCATTATTAAAGTTGATATTCAAGTATGATCTACATGTAAAAATAAATAAATTCTAAAACTGAGATTATTAGATTTTTGAACACTAAGGAATATAAACAGGGTTAGAATGGGGAATGGTCTTGATCATAGGATTAGGCTTTATCTGAATGGTGCTAAAAAGCCAATCACTTTCTCCTCGCGGCCTTATATATTTATTTTTAGCGTATGGACATGCATTCTGTTAATTGCATTGAATAAGGGTACTCTAGTGGAACTAATTTAGCAATCAGCAAGTGAAGGATATGAGCAAAAAGTTAAAAAAAAAGTGTAGCAGTTAATTTTTCAACATTACCAGCTGCCAAAGAGACCAATATTGAGGATGGCAGTGATAGATTTTGTTGAAGCCACTAACACTTGGAGCCTGAAGCAGGTTATTTTTTTTCCTTTACTGATCGTCGATTTAAGCACTCCTTTTTGTGCTTATTGGATCTGCCATGATCATTTCACTGAAGGTTTGAGTTACGGAGCTATGACCTTATGGGTATAGCAAAAAAAAAACACAAAAACTTGATGCAGAGTTGCCACCTATTAAGGTTGCGATCTAGAGACAAGCACTTGAGGCTAAGATACATGCTTTGTAGAAAATGGGCTTCGTTAGTTCTTGCAGTATTTGAAACATTTGACAGTGGTTGATGAAGCTACTCTGTGAGAGAAGCAGATGATCTCCTCACACTTTACTAAAGTGGCTTTGTCAAATTAGCACTGTCTCACTTTAATCCCGTTGTAAAAAGCATGATTGATATTTCCTGGAGGAAGCTAACTACGAAGTTGGAAGATTGAGGCATTTTAAGTGTGGCTTGTTTGTTAAGCAGAACTTAAGTCTATACTAAGAGAAAAAAAATGAGTAGATGATCCCACAAGCTTTGTCCATTTTACAATGAATTGACACAACCAAATTATATCATGATATGCACTATTGAGCATGAGACTCCTGGGATCAATTTAGTGAAGGCTTAAATTTGCAGATTGCTGTAAGAAAAGTTTTATCACCACAAGCACTTCTAAAGTACTGTTTGAAAGGCTTTACTTTTGCTTTGTGTAATTCTACTGCAGTGAATTGATGCCTAGTGGAATGAATTAAAATTTGGATGAGTCTGACACTACAGCATGTTAGGGAGTATTTTGGAGTTAAGGTATATAACAAACATTAACTTCACCAGCACTCTTCAGACCTGAACATGGATTGTAGATTGAAGTTAACATGCAGCCCTGAACAATAGTCTTCCTGGAGCTGCAAATCAGACAAGCTGATTAGCATTCATTTTGGCTGTCCAGAGTGTGAGTGCAAAGAAGAAAGGGTTTGAAAACTACATGCAATTCAGAAGAAGCATTGTAGATTCATTGTAACTACAGAATTGCTGTTATCTTTGATCCATAGCATATAAAATGACATGTAATATTAAGTCGAGTAGGCCTCTTCTCAATATGAGGCCTATTGTTTGTTTTTGCTTAATAATAACAATTCTATATCCACTAGCTTCAGTGTCTCTCTGGTGATTTTGTTCACAGTTACAACAAGCAGTTGTGTGGGTCATTGGGAACTGAACCATTCAATTCCAATAGGCTCCTGATTTTCCTCCTTCTACCTGGAAATAGGGAAGAACTCTGTACCTTTTCAATTTCACAAATTTTTTCTGTGGCCTCACCTTTAGATTTTGTGTTGTTCTGTCAATAGCAGTGCTGATGCACATGACTTACACCATGTTAGGATGTGACGATCAGTTATATATCTTATGCTCATATATTTCTAAGAATATTGGCTTTTTCAATCCTATTTTGTGCTTTAGATTGAGATGGTGATGAGCATGTGGAGTGACTTGCTCCAGGAAACAGTATGAATAGATTGCATAGCAAATTCAATTGAGGATTGGATAAGAATCAGGTAAAAATTGGAAATAGATCATGCCGATGGGCCTTTCATCTGCGGTACATTCCTAAACTCTCGTATTCATGAGGGAGAGCAATGAAGTGTAATTCAACCAAATTTGAAAGAACATACAACTATTGGATGGCATGAGGTAAATTGTTACAGTTCAGCAGAATAGCTTATATCACCAGCCTTAAGAAAGGATTAACCTTAAAAGGTTTAATGCCTTCACTTAAATCAGAGACTGAATTACTGCATTAAAGCTACAGAAAATTTGCAGTTATTCTTTTAAGTGTACCGGTTCACAAATGTTCTTTATAATTGCATTCTTGTCACCACTAAGGTATCAGATTACTACTGCAGTTGATCGGATGTCCTGGGATGCAGTCCCAAAATGATTATCAGTTGAATAATGTGGGCTGCTACATAAAATCAAATTAAGCAGCAGAGTTATAAACTTAGTCAGCTCCATTGTGGGCATGAGCCTCTGTAGTATCCAGTCATGATTTTTTTTCTATTGCTGTGTATTGCAAAGTACTGCTGCTGCAAAGACAATGAATTTCACATGTGCAGGGATATTAAACCTGATTCTTGACTCTGACTAAAAGAACATTATTTTTGTGTAACCTACATCAGACTACTTCCCATGGAAAGTTTTATGGCAAATTACTTCTTTGAAATGCTATGTTGCAATAGTATGTGTGAAGCATAAAATCAATGGGCGCCACTGTAGTATCCCAGTTAGTACGAAGCAATTAGAGCTTGGGCCGTTGGAGTTCAGAGTTCAATTTCGGCACTATCTGTAAGGAGTTCCTAGTTCTCCGTGTGAACATGTGGGTTTCCTCCAGGTGCTCACAATTCTGCCACAATCCAAAAATGTATGGGTTAATAGTTTAATTAATCATTGTGAATGGTCCTGTGATGAGGCTAGTGTTATATAGGTGGGTTGCTAGGCAGCGAGGCTCGTTGGGCTAGCAGGGCCTGTTTCACACTGTCTCTCTAAATAAATAAATACAGCGCCTTGACAAAGCCCATGCAGTTACTCTCACATCTTACTGTCTCAGCTTCTAAACTTAAAATATATTGAAGTAGGATTTTTGAGCTAATCTACAAAACCTTGTGGATCATGTCAAATCAAAAGAACTATTACAAAACCTGTCAATGATTTACTAAAAATTAAAAACCAAAATTGTGAGACTGAAAATGCCCCCTTTGTAATACTACACTAACTTTCCTCAGTAGCAAAATATTACCTCACCAATGAACCCTATTTGTTGATGTAGAAACTTGGAGGATCGCCTTTCTTCAATGAATTCATAAGAATAAATACTCCCTCTCTCTGTAAGGTTCAACAGCATGGTAGATCATCTCCAAGACCAAGCCGAAATGAAGACAGAAGAGCACTTAAAGTAAGTCAGGGAAATGATAATGGAGAAGCATAAATAACAAAGACATGGCAGATGAACTTAATAAATACCTTGCTTCAGTCTTTCCTGTGGAAGACAGTAGCAGTATGCCAGAGGTCCTTGAGCGTCAGGGAGTAGGAGTGAGTGCCATTGCTATTCCAAAGGAAAATGTACTAGGTGAACTGAAAAGTTTTAAGGTGGATAAGTCACCTGGACTGAATGGACTACATCCCAGAGTCCTGAGAGAGGTTGCTGAACAAATAATGAATGAATTGGTCATGATCTTTCAAGAATTACTTGATTCTGGCAGGGTCACGGAGGAATGGAAAATTACAAATGTCACTCCACTCTTTAAGAAGGGAGGAAGTCAAAAGAGAGGAAATTATAGACCAGTTAGCCTAACCTCAGTAGCTGGGAAAATGTTGGAGTCCATCATTAAGGATGAGGTTATAGGGTACTTGGAAATAAATGATAAAATAATTCAAAGTCAGCTTGGTTTTTGCAAAGGGGATTCTTTAAGGAAGTAACAATCAGGGTGGACAAAGGAGAGGTAGTGGATGTAATTTACTTAGATTTTCAGAAGGTGTTTCATAAGGTGCCTCACATGAGGCTGCTTAACAAGATAAAATCCTATGGTGTTACAGGAAAGATACTGGCATAGATAGAGGAATGGCTGACAGGAAGGAGGCAGCAAGTTGGAATAAAAGGGGCCTTGTCTGGTTAGCTGCTGGAGACTAGTGGTGCTCCTCAGGGGTCAGCTTTGAAACCGCTACTTTTCACATTGTTTTTCAATGATTTAGATCATGGAATCGATGGCTTTGTGACAAAGTTTGTGGATGATACGAAGATAGGTTGAGGGGTAGGTAGTGCTGAAGAAGAAATGCAATCGTAGCAGGACTTAGACAAATTGGAAGAAGGGGCAAAAAAATGGCAGATGGAATGCAGTGTTGGAAAATGTACGATAAATGTATTTTGGTAAAAGGAACAATAAAGCAGACTATCATCTAAATGGGGAAAAAAATTCAAACATCAGAGGTGCAAAGGGACTTAGTGTCCTCGTGCAAGACTCCCAGTAGGTTAATTCACAGGTTGAGTCTGTGGTAAAGAAGGCAAATGTAATGTTGGCATTTATTTCAAGGAGAATAGAATGTAAAAACAAGGAGATAGTGCTGAAGCTTTAAAAGACACTACTCAGGCCACACTTGGAGTATTGTCAACAGTTTTGGGTGCCTTATCGCAGAAAGGGCGAATTGTCATTGGAGGGAGTCCAGAGGAGGTTCATGAGGGTTAATCCAGGAATGAAGGGGTTAATATATGAGGAGCATTTGTCATCTTTAGGCCTGTGCTCACTGGAATTTAGAAGAATGTGGGGAGATCTCATTGAAACCTACCGAATGTGGATAGATAGGATGGAAGTGGAGAGGTTGTTTCCTCGGTGGGGGGGGAGGTGGTGGTGGTGGGGAGGATATCCAGAACTAGAGGGCATATCCTCAAGCTTGAGGGGCAACCTTTTAAAACAGAAGTATGGAGGAATTTTTTTTTAGCCAAATTGTGGTGAATCTGTGGAATAAATGGAAGTTGATAGATTCCTGAAATGGTTGGTGCATCAAGGGATATGGTGAGAAGGCAGGTGTATGGGGTTGAATGGGATCCGGGATCAACTATGGTGATATGGCGGAGTGGACTCAATAGGCCAAATGGCCTAATTCTGCTCCTATGTCTTATGGTCTTGCGGTCTAAGCACAAATCTGGGAAAGGGTACAAGAGCATCTTCAAAGGCACTGAATATACCTTGACGCTGAGTGCAGTCCATCGTGAAAAAGTGCAAAAAAATGAAACCACAGCCACACTACCTAGGTCAGGCCTCCCCTCTAAACTTAGTCCCTGAAGAAGTATGGTACTCCTAAAAGAGTCCACTGTTACACCAACAGTCACTCCGAATGAGCTGCAGAAGTCAGTGGCTGCAACTGGAGGTGATGTTGATGTTTCCACAATCTCCAAGCCTTGCACAAAGAGGGTACTTATGGAAGATTGGCAAGGAAGAAGCTCTGCCTTAAGTAAAAGCATCCCCTTGCCTGTCAAGAATTTGCAAAGTGTCACTTAGAAAATACTGTAAAGAAGTGGAAGAAAGTTGATCTTGTGGTCGGACGAGACTGAAGTGGAACTTTTTGGCCTCAACACTAAGTGGTAAATGTGGCGTAAATCTAATACTGCACATCAGCCAGGTAACACCATCACTACTGTAAAGTATGGTGGAGGTAGCATCAGGCTGTGAGGGTGCTTTTCAGCAGAAAGGAAATCTGGTCAGGCTTGGTGCAGAGATGAATGCTGCTATTCACAAAGAGATCCTGGATAAAAACCTGCTAGCCTCAAAGCTTGGGCTGTGAAGGAAATTCCTCATTCAACAGGATGAGGACACAAAACACAATGCCAAAGCAACCATAGAGTGGCTAAATTCTTGGTTGTAATACTCATTTACGTGAACAAGGACTGAATACATTTTCAAAGCACTGTAAATAACTAAAATGGGCCTTCCCTTGGGGACAGGTATTATGATTTCTTCAGCAGATGAAAACTCCCAGTCTCAAGCTTCTTTTACAACAAAATGGTCAAAGAGTGTAACTCTGTGAGTAAATGTTCAACTGTACCTGTCATGATTCACAGAGGCAATATGGGAACCCAAGTGCAGAGGAAATGCAGGCTCTGATGTAGGGGTGGCAACGAGAGTTTATTCATAATAATTCCAAAAGGACATCAGTGGCTTGGCCGAGTGACACCATGACAAATAATATTCTGGAAGCTAGGGCCCTGCTTTTAGCACTAATCAGGCATCCACTTAAATATTACAAGTAACATGGAAACCCTGAACCTATCAAAATAAACTTAACAAGCTTAAACAGAAGGCATTACAAACAGCAATTTATTCATGAGAAACATAAGGAACTCTAAACGATTCCTGACTGTCATTAAACAACAATTAACCAACTCAGGTGCTCTAAAAACCTCAGAGCCCCAATGCTGTCTAGCGTCCTGCAAATCCCTGAAGAACTCATTACAGCATAATCTGGGTGGGAATCTGGTGGAGTCAATTGCCAAGCCAACCAATTTTCATTACTATCTGTAACGTACAAGAAGCATTTGCTGTTCAGAAGGCACTTCAAAATTTGGTTGAGGCTGGTGGAATCAAGGACAATCAAGTGGATTAAACTCTGTCATTGCAGGCAGAAAAATGGTTATAAATAGAAGAAGGTCGAGAGATTTGCCTTGGTGGATTCACAAGGGTTTGTTTTAATTCTCTTTGCATTTGATCTATTCATAAGTAATTTGGAGAAGCACATCACCATATACAATCTTCTGAACATTTGACCATAAGTTAAAATGAACTCATTAGTTAGAAGTAAAATAAGAGAAACATGCAATTTTGGGCATCTTACATCAGATTCCTTTATTCCGATATAAGCGTTCGTAGGACTGTTCAGAGCTCCATTCAGTTCTCCCATACAGTGGCTATCAACTCCTGGGATTCAGTCCTCCCTACCAATATACTTATATATCTTACCAGAAACAGATTCTACTGAAATAAATTAGCTTCATTCAAGTGTTCTGTCATCATCACAAAGAACAAAGTTTTACGGTTAACCTGTCTAAGTTTAACTTGCACCCTACCCACTCATTAAAGTATCCAGGGTTCTGATTATACCACACATATGACAGTACATTCCTTACTGAAATAGATGGAGAATTGCCTATCTCTCCCTCATCAGGCTCTCTGAGATGAAAGTAACATTTGTTCAGTGGTAGCTGATGATTGCCTTCTAAATTTTCTTTGCCTTTTCAGATAGCAGTATACAGTCCAAGCTACCACTGCTCTAAAAACAAAACAGAATTGATACTTGAACTGCAAAGAACTGTATTTTCCAAGTACACCCTGCAATATCTAAAAGTGAAAGTTGAATCCATTTAATGATATGAACCTTTGTACACATTAAGTTGAACCCAGTGATTCTGTACAATGGAAACTAACTTTTTGTTTGGCTGTCAAGTCCGTGGTGTCCAGAATCATTTGATTGCAGGTGCAAATGTAAAGAAATAATATAGTTCTGAAATGCAGATTAACCGATACGTTAACCATTCTTCTTCTTCCTCTTGGGCCCTTAGCTCCCAGTGGAGCATAGGCCATTGATGACCTTCCGTTTCCATCATCCAAAGTCAATGGTATGGTTGAAGTTGATCACTATTTCTGCAATCCATTGTATGCACTGTACAGGGGATTGGCTTATACAGTTTCACCAGAGCCCAGTTGGCTGGCCTTACCTATTTCCAACTCTCATGACAGGGACACAGGGTCGGACTTTGAAAGACATGGTAACCATTGCTTTATTTTACCACATTTTGTTCATATATTTGCATTAATTTGCTAAGAGTTATCTAAAGCCAATGCAGCAATCACAAGGAGTCCATAATTCCCAATCCACATATCATTCAAATCATACTTGGACAGTTCCTTCAGCCACCACTTCATTAGGAGTTTTGAATTTCTATAGGTGTACGGTGGAGAGTGTTGTGACGGGTTGTATCACCACCTGGCATGGAGCACCAAAAGAAGCTGCAGAAAGCTGTAGACTCAGCCAGCTCCATCAGCGACACAAGCCTCCCTCCCCTTCAGAGGCATTGTTAAAAGGCATTGCCAAAAGGAGACCTTCATCATTAAGCACACTCACAATCCGGGACACGTCTCTTCTCAATAATACAATCAGAGAGTGGGTACAGGAGCCTGAGGAGGCACACACAAGGTCTCGAAAGCAGCTTTTTCTCCTCTGCCACCAGATTTCTGGATGGTCCGTGAACCCATGACACTATCTTGCTATTACTCTTTTGCACAGTGTCTTTATTTATTGATTTATTGTAATAGAGATTTTTTTTTAATGTCTTGCACTGTACTGCTGCCACAAAATGACAAATTTCACAACATATGTCAGTATTAGTAAACTTGATTCTGATTCCTAAGAATACTTCACTGAGAAATTCAACCCCAAAACAAACTATTGTACATTACTCTTCTCCAAAGTGATGCTCCTAGTAACTTGTACAGGGAGAATTCTAAAGTATCACCTCAGCATGGCAAGGATTCATTAGCAAAATTCTGAATTACGACTCTCTCTAGAACCTCAGAATGCTAAACAGAATAATAGAAGGGAGGAACAGGTGAAACCTTTTGCAGTTTCTAGACTTCAGAGATCATCAGTAGTTCATAGCAGCAAAATAGTATAAACAGTATTTTCATACATTTTGGTGTTTTTCTCATATTAAGTTCGTTCATAGGCATACTGTCATAGGCATGCATACACAGTGTAATAATATCATGAAAATTAGGTTTCTATGGCATCAGTAGAAAGTACACAATGATAAAGAGTTAAAATAAAGTTAAATCAACATAAATTATTCATAACTTACTAATTAACATGTTTATGTAAAGTTATGTTTGACCTTATCTTTAATGTACTGTGCTCATTAACATAACGATTTTCATAAGATTTTCAGTTTTTTTGGTGTGGGCATTGTTGGGTAACCCTAACTGAAAAGTAAGATAACTTCAAGTGTTCATTTAAGATTAAACCACATTATTGCTTGCCTGGAGACCAGACTAGATAAGGATAGTTGATATTTCTCCCTGAATGGAGAATACTTCGATGGGTGGTGGATTTGACTCAGTGCACCATGGGTAAGGCCCTGCCAGCTATTGTTGTAGGAAAACAGCATCCATCACCAGAGATCCCCACCACCCGCATTGTGCTTCCTTCTTGCTGCTGCCATCAGATAGAAAGTGCAAAAGCCTCGGGACTTGCACAAACAGGTTCAAGGACAGTTGCTACCCCTCAACCCTCTGGCTCTTGAATAAAAGGGGAAAACTATACTCACGTGCCCCATCGTTGAAATGTTCCCACAAACAATGATCTCATTATCTCATATTCTCATTATTTATTGTTATTTATTTATATTTGCATTTGCACACTTTTGTTGTTTTCTGCACTCTGGGTGATCTTTCATTGATCCTGTTATAGTTACTATTCTATAGATTTGCTGAGCATGCCTACAAGAAAATGAATTTCAGGGTTGTATATGGTGACATATATGTACTTTGATAATAAAATTCACTTTGAACTTTGAAAGGCATTAATGAATTCAAAGAGTTTCGACAACAATCCCGTTGTTTTATCATCTGTAAAACCAACTGAATTTAAATCATATAAATATTATGGTTTGATTTACTCAGGTCCTGTCTTGTTTGCTCAGGCCTGCAATTTAGTGATACCTGACCCACCACTGTATTGTTTCAATGCTCTTTTACCTTTCCTCCCTGGTAATAGACTTCTTCTTAATTATCCTTAAAGTTGATGGTCTAATCCAATGAGCTGTCTTTAATATGAGATCATAGGAATTTTAAAAAAATTCTTTTGGCCTACTTGAATAATTCATATTATCCTTTTGTAGGTGGAATCCCCAAAGTCTCCTTACAGTTCTGTACTGGGAAGATGGAATTTCAAACCAACTAAACATTTCAAAGCTTTGGCTTTGAGTCATATAATTTAAATATACCTTCAGTCCAGGATTTCAACTCCAATACAAATGTGGGTTTTGGAAAAGAATTGAGATCAAACAGAATGGAACTGACTATGTGACTGGAGGTCAGCGCCAACCCATTGACATCTGTATTTCATTCAGACGGAGATCAACCAACTGTTTGTGGACAATTATGTTGCCAACAAGTTAATAAGACATGAACAAGGTTAACAGGACTTTTGGGTTTTGGCTCACTGTGCACAGTTTCCTGATCTCCCTGGATGTTAACAACAGAAGTAGTCAAGAACACAGCAAGGCTGGAGTGGAATGAGGAACTGGCAGATGAATGTGTTCATAGACACTGATTGTGTTCTTGATTGACCATTGAAAAAAAGTATTGGCGGAAGGAGAAGATGGCGGCGCGACACAGCACGTGCGGCCTCTCCAGTGAATGATATCTGTAATCTGTCAAGTACGATGCTGTGCACAATTCTGATTTGATGGAGGCAGACGTGAGAGAATTGAGGAACATCTGCTGAAACTTCTGAAATGTCTGTTTCGCTGCCGCCGCTACTGTATGCTCCGAAATCTCCAGAGGGGAAGGCCCCGAATCCTTGGCTTTGCCTGTAGCTTGGAGGCCGGGGCCAAGGTTTTGTCAGTTTTAGTCTTGGTCTGTCTTGTGTTTCTGTGATATCATACTGGAGGAACATTGTATCATCTTTTAATGCAAGCATTTCTAAATGACAATAAAACAAGGACTGAGTGTCCTCATAATCTTAAAAAAAATTTTTTTTAATCTAAAATCCTCTGGGCACCCCCACTTACACCCATGTGACCAAGTCGCATACTAACCTCTATGTCTTTGGAAAGTGGGAAGAAACAGAAGTACCTGGAGGAAACCCATGCTGTTATAGGGAGAACGTATGAATTTCTTACAGTTAGTGGTGGAATCAAACCCTGATCACCAGCTCTGTGAAAACATTACAGGAACTGCTTTGTAAACTAATCAGCAGCTAGCTAAAGGCTATGCTTTGCGATTTAGGCAGATTAAGATGAACATTGGCAGGCTCGTGAGGAAGATGATCAGCTGCTCTTCCAACACTACCAGCTGCACAGAAGAGAAGTGTAGTTCACAGCAGTTCATGTAGAGTATGTCAAGAAAAAAACCTATTCAATTGAGTCTCCAATGTCCAGGGATATCTGCACCACCTTGCAAGTCCTAAAGAGATCTCTAGACCAAGAATTTGAGGGCATACTAACTTTGACAGTCAGTCAGTAGGTGGAAGCTATTTGGAGCTTACTGGTACAAAACCCATTGTCTGGACCTGGTGGCTATACTTTACCAGTGTCAACATAACTGAATTCCGAAGCAGAATGCAACTCAAAGACACTAACATAAACCATTTTTAGTGCCTTAGCTCAGAGATAAATTTCTAAGCAACTGTTTTTCAGCAGCTATAGTGCTTTAGAAGTTATTCCATTCATTGGAGAGTTGACATGTTGCATTGAATTGTCAAATCACAAAAATAAATGGATTTCATTGATAAAATGGGTGGTATCAAGTTTCTTTCTCTCTCCCTTATCATAGTGCCTTGGCTAGAGCTTCTACACATTTTGATAGATTAAAATGCACCCAGTGCATTGAGGGCAACATAGTTTATTCATCAACTGACCTTTACAAAACCAAACTGCCATTATTTTTCACTAAATCATGCTTGAGAGATTCAGAAGTGATCCTGTCAGGGCCCACTTAAAAAGTAACTGTGAAACATCTACTACGTAATTGCAATCATTCACTTGAGAACCAAGATACTTCTCAGACACATTCATCTTATCTCTTTGTTCTTGTTTTATTCTGATGGGTATATTACAATTATAAGAATCACTTTTCATGGCCACTTCATTCGGTACACTTGTACAATGCAAACATGTAATCATCTAAATCATGTGGCAGCAACTCAATGCACAAAAACTTGCAGACATGGCCAAGAGGTTCAGTTGTTTAGACCAAACATCAGAATGAGGAACAAATGTGATCTAAGTGACTTCCATGTGTTGATTGTTGGTGCCATGCGGGTTGGTTTGAGTATGAAAGAAACTGCTGACATCCTGGGATTTTCATGCACAACAGTCTCTAGAACTTACAGAGAATGGTGTGAAAAGAAAGAAAATATACAGTGAGTGGCAGTTCTGTGGATGGAAATATCTTGTTAATGAGGGAGGTCAGAGGAGAATGGCCATAAACATACATTCAGTGGTCACTTTATTGGGTAGAAGAAGTATCTAATAGAGTGACCACTGAAGGTATTCTGTTATTGTAGTCTAAATTATGTTGGATGTCAGTTCGTTATCCAGTGATTCCACAAGAACAGTAGTAGACTCCTTAAACTAAAAGTAAAATACTGCTGATTTTAATCATCTCAAAGCAAAACACTCCTTTCAAATACGATTAAGTTAGAAAGATTCTTCATTTTAACTTGTTTACTTTAAGCAAATTGTAAAGGCTTTTGTAATGGTGTAGAAGGGAGCTACCAAAATGATTCACTGAGTGAGGGGCCTTAATTATGTGAACAGATGAGAGAAGGTGGAGTAGTTGTTCATGGAACAAAGAAGGTTGTGAAAGAACCTTCTCTTACCTTTCCCCACAGCATCGCAGTAAAGGACTAGGGGGCTTAAAAAGTCAGTGGCAATGGAACCAAAATGTCTAAAATGCACTGCCAGGGATAGCAGTGGAAGCTGAATTAATTGCAGTAATTAAGATTGGTTCAGATGTATATTCAAATTGGGAGGAGAAGATGGCGGCGCAATGCAGCTCGCAGCGGCCACTCCAGTGATGATATCTGTTATCTGTCAAGTAGAGTGCCATGCACAATCCTGATTCGATGGAGATAGACGAGAGAGCACGGAGGAACACCTGGTGAAACTTCTGAAATGCCTGCTTCGCTGCCGCTGCTACTGTGTGGTCCACAATCTCCAGAAGGAAAGGCTCTGAGTCCTCGGCTGTGCTTGTTGCTCGGCGGCCGGGGCGGGATCGAAGCACTCGGCAGACATGGTGCTCGGTGCTCAGTGTCGGAGAGCTGGTCGGAGGCTTGAAGTTTTCGGACGGACTCAGAGTCAGCTGCAGTCAGGTGCTTCCAATGCATCAGCAAGTTTGCGGCGCTTGGAGGTTCCTGGCAGGGACAGTTTCTCCCTTCTACCACCTACGTGAGATGATGAGGCTATCGGGACTTGAGACTTTTTTACCATGCCCGTGGTCTGCTCTTTATCAAATTACAGTATTGCTTTGCACTGTTGTAAATATATGTTATAATTATGTGGTTTTGTCAGTTATAGTCTTGGTTTGTCCTGTGTTTCTGTGATATCTTTCTGGAGGAATATTGTATCATCTTTTAATGCATGCATTTCTAAATGACAATAAATGAGGACTGAGTGTTCTCCTAATCTAATCTAAACTAATCTGTAATGGAAGAATTTTCAGCAACTTGGGGAAAACTGGATGGGATTAGCCCAATTGTTCTTCCACTCAGTAAGAATGGACATAATGGATTATATATCCTCCTTTCATTCCGTAACGATTCCATGAATTCCAATCAATATTTTTGAAGATAATTATCATGGAAAAACTCAGTAGATTGTCATGAACACAGAGAACATTAATTGCCTATTTACACTCAGTGGCCACTTTATAAAAGTACCCCCTGTACCTAATAAAGAGTGTATGTTCATGGTCTTCTGCTGCTGTAGCCCATCCACTTCAAGATTTGATGTGTTGTGGGTTCAGAGATGCGCTTCTGTTGTAATGTGTGGTTATTTGAGTTAGTGGTTATTGGAGTTACTGACGTCTTCCTATCCTCTTGAACTATTCTGGTCATTCTCACCCACAGATCTGCCACTCACTGGATGTTTTTATTTTGTTTTTCGCACCATTCTCTGTAAACTCTAGAGCAGGGTTTCCTAACCTTTATTATGCCATGGATCAATACCTTAAATCCACATGGATCCTAGTTTGGGAGCCCTTGCTCTTGAAACTGTTATGTGTGAAAATCTCAGGAGATCAGCAGTTTCTGAGATACTCAAACCACGCCAACTGACACCAAGAGTTACTCCACAGTCAACGTCAGAGATCATATTTCATCCCCATTCAGATGTCTGGTCTGAACAACAATTGAACCTCTTGACCACGTCTGCATGCTTTTATGCATTGGATTGTTGCCATGTAATTGGCTGATTAGATATTTGTATTAACAGACAGGGTATCAGTGTACCTAATAAAGTGGTCACTGTGTGCATATGTTCTACCAATGCCAATTAATGAGTTAACGTCTACAATATTTCTTCCATCTCACATGCTGATTCATGCAGTAGCTGTTCTGTTCTTTGATTTCTCCCAGTTGCTGTTCTTGTTCTGCTAATAGTGTTTTTAGTATTGCCTTTCCTCCAAAATCATGTTCAGATATTTTGATGAGAGTGTCCACAGCCGTTTTTTTTGTTAAAATGTCAACTTTCACAATCATTTCAATTTGGGTTCAAATAACTTAAACCTACTGAGGTAATATTCAAATTTAGGAGAACCCATCTCTTGCCTTCTGTTACAGTCTGTGGAGATTTAAAGGACTGTTCTTTTCTGTGACGGGGGGGGTTAGGGATTTGATGTTATTGTGAGAATTACTGTACATAGGATAGCTGCTTTTTTGTGACAGATGGGTTGGAGGTTTGGGGTTCGATGTTCCCACTGCCTTTTTCTATGTGGGCAATCTGTTAGCTTCTGTGCGAGGAAGGAGGTGAGGTGGTTGGAGTTTGCAAGTTTTGTTTTTTTTTTCCTTTTTGTGTGGGGAGGGGGTTGATGCCTTTTTTCTGCATTTCATGGCTATCTGGAGAAGACAAATATCATAGTTGGATTGTACATACACACTTTGACAATAAAATGAAACTTTGAACCTTTGAGCATCCAGCCTATTTCATCAGTTACTTTGCATGCTGTTGAAAGTCCTTGCTGTTTTATATACAATTATTTTCCCAGATCAGATAATGAAAAGTTTATATTTGCTATACTTCTTTTGACTAAACTTTTAAAATCTTGCTGATTCTTTCAGTTATCAACTATCTTGACTTTTTTCAGTTATATCAATTATATGTTCTTATCCTATGTACAGTAATTCTCACGTGTTCAGCTAACTTCGATTCCATTTCTCATAGCTGGCAATGCAGCTACCACTGAGATTAAGACGAACAATTAAGGTTTGATTAAAACAAAACTAGCCTTTATGACAGATTTTAACACAGTTCCCTTTCTTTGTCACCTATAGCACTTTTAGTAATGTCTGTAATAAGAATATAGAACATAGAACAGTACAGCACAGTACAGGCCCTTTGGCCCACAATGTTGTGCCGACCCTTAAACCCTGCCTCCCATATAACCCCCCACCTTAAATTCCTCCATATACCTGTCTAGTAGTCTCTTAAATTTCACTAGTGTATCTGCCTCCACCACTGACTCAGGCAGTGCATTCTATGCACCAACCACTCTCTGAGTAAAAAACCTTCCTCTAATATCCCCCTTGAACTTCCCACCCCTTACCTTAAAGCCATATCTCTTGTATTGAGCAGTGGTGCCCTGGGGAAGAGGCGCTGGCTGTCCACTCTATCTATTCCTCTAAATATCTTCTATAACTCTATCACGTCTCCTCTCATCCTCCTTCTCTCCAGAGAGTCAAGCCCTCGCTCCCTTAATCTCTGATCATAATGCATACTCTCGAAACCAGGCAGCATCCTGGTAAATCTCCTCTGTACCCTTTCCAATGCTTCCACATCCTTCCTATAGTGAGGCGACCAGAACTGGACACAATACTCCAAGTGTGGCCTAACCAGAGTTTTATAGAGCCGCATCATTACCTCGTGACTCTTAAACTCTATCCCTCAACTTATGAAAGCTAACACTCCATAAGCTTTCTTAACTACCCTACCTACCTGTGAGGCAACTTTCAGGAACCTGTGGACATGTACCCCCAGATCCCTCTGCTCCTCCACGCTTCCAAGTATCCTGCCATTTACTTTGTACTCTGCCTTGGAGTTTGTCCTTCCAAAGTGTACCACCTCACACTTCTCCGGGTTGCACTCCATCTGCCACTTCTCAGCCCACTTCTGCATCTTATCAATGTCTCTCTGCAATCTTCGACAATCCTCTACACTATCCACAACACCACCAACCTTTGTGTCATCTGCCAATCTGCCAACCCACTCTTCTACCCCCACATCCAGGTTGTTAATAAAAATCACGAAAAGTAGAGGTCCCAGAACCGATCCTTGTGGGAAACCACAAGTCACAACCTTCCAATCCGAATGTACTCCCTCCACCACCACCCTCTGCCTTCTGCAGGCAAGCCAATTCTGAATCCACCTGGCCAAACTTCCCTGGATCCCACGCCTTCTGACTTTTTGAATAAGCCTACCTTGTGGAACCTTGTCAAATGCCTTACTAAAATCCATGTAGATCACATCCACTGCACTACCCTCATCTATATGCCTGGTCACCTCCTCAAAGAACTCTATCTGGCTTGTTAGGCATGATCTGCCTTTCACAAAGCCATGCTGACTGTCCCTGATCAGACCATGAATCTCTAAATGCCCATAGATCCTATCTAAGAATCTTTTCCAACAGCTTTCCCACACAGACGTAAAGCTCACTGTTCTATAATTATCCGGACTATCCCTACCACCTTTTTTGAACAAGGGGACAACATTCGCCTACCTCCAATCCTCCGGTACCATTCCTGTGGACAACGAGGACATAAAGATCCTATCCAGAGGCTCAGCAATCTCTTCCCTCACCTCGTGGAGCAGCCTGGGGAATATTCCGTCAGGCCTCAGGGACTTATCCATCCTAATGTATTTTAACAACTCCAACACGCCCTCTCCCTTAATATCAACATGTTCCAGAACATCAACCTCACTCATATTGTCCTCACTGTCATCAAGTTCCCTCTCATTGGTGAATACTGAAGAGAAGTATTCATTGAGGAGTTCGCTCACTTCCACAGCCTCCAGGCACATCTTCTCATCTTTATCTCTAATCGGCCCTATCTTCACTCCTGTCATCCTTTTGTTCTTCACATAATTGAAGAATGCCTTGGGGTTTTCCTTTACCCTACTCGCCAAGGCCTTCTCATGTCCCTTCTTGCTCTCCTCAGCGCCCTCTTAAGCTCCTTTCTTGCTACCTTATATTCCTCAATAGACCCATCTGATCCTTGCTTCCTAAACCTCATGTATGCTGCCTTCTTCCACCTGACTAGATTCTCCACCTCACTTGTCATCCATGGTTTCTTCACCCTATCATTCTTTATCTTCCTCACCCAGAAAAATTTATCCCTAACATCCTGCAAGAGATCCCTAAACATCGACCACATATCCATAGTACATTTCCCTGCAAAAACATCATCCCAATTCACATCTGCAAGTTCTAGCCTTATAGCCTCATAACTTGCCCTTCCCCAATTAAAAATTTTCCTGTCCTCTCTGATTCTATCCTTTTCCATGATAATGTTAAAGGTCAGGGACCAGTGGTCACTGTCCCCCAGATGCTCACCCACTGAGAGATCTATGACCTGTCCTGGTTCGTTCCCCTATACTAGATCTAGTATGGCATTCCCCCTAGTTGGCTTGTCAACATACTGTGACAGGAATCTGTCCTGGGCACTCTTAACAAACTCTGCCCCATCTAAACCATTGGAACTAATCAGGTGCCAATTAATATTAGGGAAGTTAAAGTCAACCATTATAACAACCCTGTTATTTTTGCACCTTTCCAAAATCTGCCTCCCAATCCGCTCCTCTGTATCTCTGCTGCTACCAGGGGGCCTATAGAATACTCCCAATAGAGTAACTGCTCCCTTCCTGTTCCTGACTTTTCCCAAAGACTCAAAAGAGGATCCTGCTACATTACCCACCCTTTCTGTAGCTGTAATAGTATCCCTGACCAGTAATGCCAACCCTCCTCCCCTTTCCCCCCTCTCTATCCTTTTAAAGCACTGAAATCCAGGAATATTGAGAATCCATTTCTGCCCTGGTGCCAGCCAAGTCTCTGTAATGGCCACTACATCATAATTCCATGTATGTATCCAAGCTCTCAATTCATCACCTTTGTTCCTGATGCTTCTTGCATTGAAGCACACGCACTTTAGCCCTTCTACCTTACTACCTTTACATCCTTTATTCTGCTTCTCTTTCCTCAAAGCCTCTTTATATGTTAGATCTGGCTTTACTCCATGCACTATACTTGCAGGTCTCACATGACATTTATCCTCCTCCACCTCACTATCTGCTGTAACACTCTTTTTCCCTTTCCCCCTGCAAATCTAGTTTAAACCCCCCAGAGCAGCACTAACAAACCTTCCCGTAAGGATGTTAGTCCCCCTCCAGTTCAGGTGCAACCTATCCCATCGGAACAGGTCCCAGCTTCCCTGGAACAAGGAATTATCCCATGTCTTGTTTAATTTAAACATGTCAACAGATTTACTGTAACAATTGGCCTTTCATTTGGCTTCTTAGGAAGGTAGGCCTTAGTATTTGATGATGCCCAGCAGGTTAGACAGCACCTCTGGAAAGAGAAACACTTTAATGTTTCATCAGAACTGGGAAGCAATGAAAATATGTTAGTTTTAGATCACAGAGTAAAAGGGGTTGGGATGGGCAGGTTAAGTGGAATATCTCTCATCTGTGAAACCAGGTTCCTGTGGATATAAGTTGGAGAGATCACCTTCTTTGGAAGCACCAGCCATCAATCGGTGGAAGTGACTCTAATTTTCCCATTGCCTGCAGCTTCAATTTTTCATCCTGGTCAAAGTTTAAAGTTCAAAGTAAATTTTATTATCAATGTACATGTATGTCACCATATACAACCCTGAGAGTTATCTTCTTGTGGGCATACTCAGCAAATCTGCAGAACAGTAACTATAGTATAATAGAATCAATGAAAGATGCACTATGACCCCTCAATCTGTAGCCTCTTGCATTGCAGTAACAATACCGACAGAAGTTTGGGGGAAATAACCTCATTTTCTACCTGAGCACGTTGCAGAATTTTCTGTTTTTATTTCAGGTTTCAGTTGTGCAAACTTGAGAAAAGCTGCAGATGCTGGAAATCCAAAACAACACACAGGATGTGCTGGAGGAACTGAGCAGGCCAGGCAGCATCTATGGAAAAGAATAAACAGTTGACATTTCGGACCGCGACCCTTCATCAGCACTGGAATGGAAGGGGAGAAGTCAGTTAAGAAGATGGGGGATGGGAGGAAGAAGTGCAAATTGGCAAGTGGTAGGTGAAACTGGGAGAGCGGGTGGGGGTGAAGTAAAGGTTTGGGTGTTGATTGGTGAGAGAGATTAAATGCTGGAGAAAGGGGAATCTGATAAGAGAGAACAGAAGACCATGAAAGAAAGGGAAGGGGAGGAGCAGTAGAGGGAGGTGATGAACAGGTAAGGTGAGAGAGGGAAACAGGAATGGAGAATGGTGAAGGAAAAGAAGAAAGCAATTTCCAGAAGTTCATTTATGCTGTTTGCTTTTATTTTCATAGGCCGTAATGTCCCACTGCAGAGCCCAGAGCAACAACATTGCTCCTCCTGAACCCTGACAAGAATGTTGAAATGAATGACATTCAATTGGATTAGACATAATAATCTATATTAATGAAGTTATTTATTCTTTTGTTTATGTTAATTCATGTTTATGTCAATCCTTCTACTGAAGAGTTGGGAAACATGAGTATTTCAATGCATAATTTCTTCCTCTATTTTGTACATATCCTTTGGGGAATTGGGTGATCAAAGGGGTATCCATTCCAGTGACGTTTCAATATTTGACCTTGATATTTACCCTAACCTTTATATAAATTGTGTATTGATACAGCGGATCAACAAAAAGGCATAAAACTCCCATTATATTGTCCCAATCTCAGTAGAACATGCTTTAAATCAGGGGCCTTCAGCTTTTGTATCTTTTATTGCTGTTGTGAACTCTGGTTGTACTGGGAAGAATGGGGTTTGTGGGAGTGTACTTGTATATTAAGTTTAATTATCTTGAATCTCTCTCAGGTTTTGGGTACTAACATGGATATTTTTCTATGTAAATTATTAATCTATTGATCCAGAAATACATCATCATCAAATCTGCAATTTTAGCAGAATTCTATCTTCCTCCATCTGTTTGTGCATGCTACAATATAATAGACTGAATATCCAATCTATTTTAAAACATTTATTTGCATGGTGTTCAAATTTATACTCATATCTTGATCTTAATCCAGTAAAGTAAATTGCTGGCAGCATTCATTAATAGTTCAAGGTCTTAATCTGAATAGGAAGATCAAAATCACTGGTGAATTTATTTGTCAATGAGGCAAAAATATTCAAGAAACAGTGATGATTTTGCAATGCAGACTTGAATTTTTAAAATTAATATAAAGTTTGTTCATCATAAAAAATTGCATTTACAAGAATAAACTGTTCAATGCCTTTTCATTCTTTACATTCATAGTAATACTGTTTTACTGCATGTGTACTATTCTACACATCAATGGCATTTCTGCCGCTCATGTGGCTCTCTGGGGTGGTACTTTGCTACAATAACTGAAGGGTTTCCTTCCCCAACCTGGCCCCTCCCTCTGCAGTAGCAGAAGAACCCTATACTGTGTTCCTTCTCCACTGAGCCCTCGTGGTGGCTGCACCAAGCTTCAGTTATCCCTCAGTGAATACTCCCACAGCCTGGAATGCGCCAGTTAGCAGTATTCCTCCACGGACATCTTGATGTGAACATGGAACATAGAACGCAGCACATTACAGGCCCTTCGGCTCACAATGTTGTGCCGACCATGTAACTACTCTAGAGATGGCCTAGAATTTCCCTATCGCACTGCTCTCAGTTTTCTAAGCTCCATATACCTACCTAAGAGGTTCTGAAACGACCCTATTGTATCCACACCACTCTCTGTGTGAAAAACTTACTCCTGACGTCCCTTGGTATCTATTTCCAAGCACCTTAAAACTATGCCCCCTCATGTTAGCCATTTCGGCCCTGGGAAAAAGCCTCTGGCTATCAACACGATCAATGCCCCTCATCAGCTTATACACCTCTATCAGGTCAGCTTTCATCCTCCGGCACTCCAAGGAGAAAAGGCCAAGTACACTCAATCTATTCTCATAAGGTATGGCCTCCAATCCAGGCAACATCCTTGTAAATCTCCTTTGAACTCTCTCTATAGTATCCACATCCTTCCTGTAGTGAGGTAACCAGAAGTGAACACAGTACTCCAAGTGGGGTCTGATCAAGGTTTTATATAGCTGTAACATCACCTCACAGCTCTTGAACTCAATCCCATGATTGATGAGTGCCAACCCACCGTACACCTTCTTAACAACACTGTCAACCTGCGCAGCAGCTTTGAGTGTCCTATGGACATGGACCCCAAGGTCTCTCAGATCCTCTACACTGCCAAGAGTCTTATCATTTATATTATATTCTGACTTCAAATTGGACCTTCCAAAATGAACCACTTCATACTTATTCAGGCTGAACTCATCTGTTCAGTTCTGCATCCTAACGGTGTCCCACTATAACCTTTGACAACCCTCCAGACTATCCACAACACCCCCAACCTTTGTGTCATCAGCAAACTTACTAACCCACCCTTCTGCTTCTTCATCCAGGTCACTTATAAAAATCACAAAGAGGAGGGGTTCCAGAACCAGATTCTTTTGGAACACCACCGGTCACTGACCTCCTTGCAGAATATGAACCATCTCCAACCACCCTTTGCCTTTTGTGGGCAAGCCATTTCTGGATCCACAAAGCAAGATCTCCTTGGATCCCATGCCTCCTTACTTTCTGAAGGAGCCTTGCATGGGGAATCTTATCAAATGCCTTACTGAAATCCATATACACTACATCCACTGTTCTACCTTCATCAATGTGTTTTGTTACATCCTCAAAGAATTCAATCAGGCTGGTAAGATATGACTTAGCCATGCTGACTATCCCTAATCAGAGTGTGTCTCTCCAAATATTCATAAATCCTGCCTCTCAGGATCTTCTCCAACAACTTGCCCACCACTGAAGTCAGACTCGTTGGTCTATAATTTCCTGGGTTATCCCTACTCCCTTTCTTGAACAAGGGAACATTTGCAACTCTCCAGTCCTCCAGCACTTCTCCTGTCCCTATTGATGACGTAAAGATCATCACAAGAAGGCTCAGAAATCTCCTCCCTTGCTTCCCACAGTAGCCTGGGGTATATCTCATCCGGTCCCGGTGACATATCTAACTTAATAGTTTCCAAAAGATCCAGCACATCCTCTTTCTTACTGTCTATATGCTCAAGTGTTTCAATCTGCAGTAAGTCATCCCCACAGTTAGAAACATAGAAACATAGAAAACCTACAGCACAATACAGGTCCTTCGGCCCTCAAAGTTGTGCTGAATGTGTCCCTACCTTAGAAGTTACTAGGCTTACCCATAGCCCTCTATATTTCTAAGCTCCATGTACCTATCCAAAAGTCTCTTAAAAGACCCTATCGTATCTGCCTCCACCACTGTTGCCAGCAGCCCATTCCACACACTCACCACTCTCTGAGTAAAAAACTTACCCCTGACGTCTCCTCTGTACCTACTCCCTAGCACCTTAAACCTGTGTCCTCTTGTGGCAACCATTTCAGCCCTGGGAAAAAGCCTCTGACTATCCACGCGATCAATGCCTCTCAGCATCTTATACACCTCTATCAGGTCATATCTCATCCTCCATCACTCCAAGGAGAAAAGGCTGAGTTCATTCAACCTGTTTTCATAAGGCATGCTCCCCAATCCAGGCAACATCCTTGTAAATCTCCTCTGCACCCTTTCTATGTCTTCCACATCCTTCCTGTAGTGTGACGACCAGAACTGAGCACAGTACTCCAAGTGGGGTCTGACCAGGGTCCCATATAGCTGCAACATTACTTCTCAGCTCCTAAACTTAACTCCATGATTAATGAAGGCCAATACACCGTACATCTTCTTAACCACAGAGTCAACCTGCGCAGCTGCGTTGAGCGTCCTATGGACTCGGACCCCCCAAGATCCCTCTGATCGTCCACACTGCCAAGAGTCTTACCATTAATACTATATTCTGCCATCATATTTGACCTACCAAAATGAACCACTTCACACTTATCTGGGTTGAACTCCATCTGCCACTTCTCAGCCCAGTTTCGCATCCTATCAATGTCCCACTGTAACCTCTGACAGCCCTCCACATTATCCACAACAACTCCAACCTTTATATAATCAGCAGACATACTAACCCATCCCTCCACTTCCTCATCCAGGTCATTTATAAAAATCATAAAGAGTAAGGGTCCCAGAACAGATCCCTGAGCACACCACTGGTCACCGACCTCCATGCAGAATATGACCCGTCCACAACCACTCTTTGCCTTCCATGGGCAAGCCAGTTCTGGATCCACAAAGCAATGTCCCCTTGGATCCCATGCCTCCTTACTTTCTCAATAAGCCTTGCATGGGGTACCTTATCAAATGCCTTGCTGAAATCCTTATACACTACATCTACTGCTCTTCCTTCATCAATGTGTTCAGTTACATCCTCAAAAAATTCAATCAGGCTCGTAAGGTACGACCTGCCCTTGACAAAGCCATGCTGACTATTCCTAATCACATTATACCTCTCCAAATGTTCATGAATCCTGCCTCTCTGGATCTTCTCCATCAACTTACCAACCACTGAAGTAAGACTCACTGGTCTATAATTTCCTGGGCTATCTCTACTCCCTTTCTTGAATAAAGAAACAACATCTGCAACCCTCCAATCGCCAAAACCTCTCCTGTCCCCATTGATGATTCAAAGATCATCGTCAGAAGCTCAGCAATCTCCTCCCTCACCTCCCACAGTAGCCTGGGGTACATCTTTTCCAGTCCCGGCGACTTATTCAACATGATGCTTTCCAAAAGCTCCAGCACATCCTCTTTCTTAATATCTACATGCTCAAACTTTTCAGTGTGCTGAAAGTCAGCGCTACTATCACCAAGAACCATTTCCACAGTGAATACTGAAGTAAAGTATTCATTAAGTACCTCTGCTATTTCCTCCAATTCATACACACTTTCCCACAGTCACACTTGATTGGTCCTATTCTTTCACGTGTAATCCTCTTGCTCTTCACATACTTGTAGAATGCCTTGGGGTTTTCCTTAATCCTACCTGCCAAGGCCTTCTCATGGCCCATTCTGGCTCCCCTAATTTCCTTTTTAAGCTCCTTCCTGTTAGCCTTAATAATCTTCTAGATCTCTAACATTACCTAGCTCTCTGGACCTTTTGTAATCTTTTCTTTTCTTCTTGACTAGATTTATTACAGCCTTTGTACACCATAGTTCCTGTACCCTACCACAACTTCCCTGTCTCATTGGAATGTAGCTGTGCAGAACTCCACACAAATATCCCCTGAACATTTGCCACATTTCTTCCGTACTTTTCCCTGAGAACGTCTGTTCCCAATTTAAGCTCCTAATTACCTGTCTGATCACCTCATAATTCCCCTTACTCCAATTAAACACTTTTCTAACTTGTATGTCCCTATCTCTCTACAATACTATTGTAAAGGAGATAGAAATATGATCATTATCTCCAAAACGTTCTCTCACTGAGAGATCTGACACCTGACCAGGTTCATTTCCCAATACCAAATCAAGTCAATGTCTTTTTCCCTGGTGAATATTGAAGCAACATATCATTAAGTACCTCCACTACCTCCTCCGACTCCATGTACTCGTTTCCACTATCACACCTGATTGGTCCTATTCTCACACGGCTCATCCTCTTGCTCTTCACATAATTGTAGAATGCCTTGGGGTTTATCTTAATCCTGCTCACCAAGGCCTTCTCATGGCCCCTTCTGGCTCTCCTAATTCCATTCTTAAGCTCTTTCCTTGCAACCTTGTAATTTTCTAGAGCTCTAACAGTACCTAGGTTCCAAGGTTGTCAAGCCGAGGAGTGATAATGGGGACAAGCTCCCGCTACCTAAAAGTGCTCCTCACAGCATGCGCCTCAAATAGCCTCTGACAACCAAGTCCAACTCCGGGCCTTCTCGTGTGGCTTAGCCTCTAAGCCCGGCGGAACTGTTTCTGCTGACAGGGGAAGGGGCAAAAGCTGGTCCTGGCACCTTAAAACCAGTGCTTTGGGTAGTTGGAACTGGTCAGCCTGGGAAGGCAGTCCATGTAAGAGAGGAAAAACTTCGATTTCAAACCTCCGCTGCCTTGCGGCCATACCCACTCATGGGAAAGGCTTCGGGAGTAAACCCTGAGCACAAATCTGGAGCTGGAGTCCCTAAGGCAGTCCGACGTTGCCTTCGACGTCATTCTGGCAACTCCTGCGACGCCACTGGTGCCAAGCTGTATCGGCCTTGCCCTTTCCTTGGACAACATCGGTGTCATGGGAGAGGAGATGCTGTATGAGCAACTGCTGGTCTTCCATACAACCTTGCCCAGGCCTGTGCCCTGAAGAGGACACTCCAGCAAGACTTTCCAGGCACAGATCGATGGTCTTGCGAGACTAACAGATGTCACCAACAGTACCTAGTTTCTGGCAAACCAACAACTTTTGTACAGACCAAAGGACTTGAAAATGCACAAAAGGGACTGGAAATGGAGTATGAAATTGTTTGGGTTTCTGAGACAAATGAAGTCTATGGGGTATGATTTGGGGTAAAACCTTCCAATTTTTCCATGATTGTGATCCTCAGATAATCCACCCATTCTGGATGAAATTGGGATTAAATTATGCATAAAATCTCATTTTATTTGGAATTGTGGCAGATCTTCATTTGATTGACTTGAGAAGATTTGAGATCTTACAAATTAAAGGCTAAAAATTGCATCACTCTACCTATTGATTTGCATTATTCTGAAATCGTTTGCATTTTATTTGTGTGTCTGACTTTAATTTTCCCAGTCTTTTATTTCTTTGGCTGAGCTTTTCCTTTCAGCTGTACTGCCCCTCACTCACTGTCAACCAACTGTGTTTCATCTTGAAATCTTTCTTCTTGTCTCCAGCTAACAGAATGAAAAGGATGTTAATCTAGCTTCTTTTATTGATTGTTCATGAAGTCCAGAAGCTTTTGGCAGTTGATTCTGTTGACAGCAACCTGTGTGTGTGTGAAGATGGCTGATCTTGTCTCCTTGAGACGTTTACTATCAACTTTACTGCTGCTTTTTCATCTTCAATATAATGTCTGCCAAAGATTTATTCTTCACCTGAAATTGAATCAGCAATTTTATAAATGATATGTTGGTGATATGACTGACTGTTCCAATGAAAGAGTTTTAACTGTCATCAGGTGTCCTCTGTGAAGGTAGTAACTGACTGCCTTCCTCTTGAAGCAGCTTTTGGATAGATCAGTAATGAAGTGAATTAGCATCTCAACCATTTATTTAGAAATGAAGTTTTGGGTATTTTAACCAATCAGCATTGTCCATCTTACTCAGAACAAATAAAGTGATTGGATAGGAAAGTGCAGCAGTCTTCCTGAAAATTAGCTAACCTATCCCACAATCAGCATGGCGCGTGTGTAAGTGCAAGCAGAGGAGTTCTAATCGGGTCTCAGCAGGATCCTGATGAAGGGGTTTTCTCATTCTAATGTCTATCTACCAAAGACAACTGAGCTTTCCATTGCTCAGTACAATGGTATTGGTTTACCCTGTACATAATGACAGCAGGATGGACAACTAAATTAACTATCAGTGATGCAATGTGGTGCTCCTGTTGTGGTCCTTGTTATGTAATGTAAAGTTTTATGACTATTTACTACCTTACAGTTTGGCCCTTCATTTGTTTGAGTTCAAGAGCTACGAGGTAATGTTGCAGCTCTATAAAACACTGGTCAGACCATACTTGGAGTATTGCATTCAGTTCTGGTCGCCTCATGATAGGAAGGATATAGAAGCTTTAGAGAGGGTGCAGAGGAGATTTGCCCGGATTAGAGAGTACGTCTTATAGGTTGAGTGAACCAGGTCTTTTCTCTTTGGAGCAGAGGACCTGGTTCACTCAAGAGAGGTGACTTGATAGAGGTGTTCAAGATGATAAGAGGCATGGGCCTGAGACTTCTTCTAGGATGGAAATGGCTAACGTAAGGGGGCATAATTTTAAGGTGATTGGAGGAAAGTTTGGGGGGGGGGGCATGTCAGAGGCAAGTTCTTTACACAGAGAGTGGCAAGTGAGGGAACGCCTTGCAGGGTTGGTGGTCGAGGCAAATACATTAGCGGTATTTAAGAAATTCTTAGATAGGCACATGGATGATAGAAAACAAACTGGGGTCTTCCTTAGTTGCAGTGGATGACCAGGATGTGTTCTGTACCTCATCATGCCCATTTGCTCTCCATAGAGTGTTGCAGTATGGCCTTCCTGGCCATTGGATCTTATTGTCGATCTCATCCGCGCAGTCAGCCTGAGCTGACTTTGCAAGCATTTCTCTGCCTCATCGGGGTATAAAGCCGTAGGCTGCTCTCACCAAGTTTTAGCCCACCTGCCAAAGTGGTGCACCAGAGTGAGGCCACAGTCACATGAAAACAGCTATTTGGAGCCACAGGTCACAGCTGCCTGTCCAGTGAGGACCAAAGGTGAGTGAGCTGCCTCGGAATGGACATGACAATCTCCCTCACCAGAAGTGCTACCCCTCCCAGGACAGTCCATATGATTGATCTTAGAGTAGGTTAAAAGGTTGGCACAACATTGTGGGTCGAATGGCCTGTACTGTGCTGTCCTGTTCTACTTTCTAACACAGCAAGTCAGGCAATATCTGTGGAGCGGAATGAACTGTTGATATTTTGGGCTGAGATCCTTCATCAGGACTGGAAAGGATTAGACGAATTTTAGAGTAGGTTGGCACAACAATGAGGGCCAAGGGGCCTGTATTGTACTGTGGTTTTCAACGTTCAATGTTCTGTGTACACTATTCTATTAGAAAGCCCCTTTTTTCATGATTGATTCATAAAATATATCTCACTGGGCTGAAAACAAAAAGAAATAGATACAAGGTCTTCTGACACTTTCTTAAATATCACATGATGATCCAGAGCCCAGGCTACTCATTAACTATGCCAGAGATGTCTGGATGATTGATGATGGGAGTTCTGATCTCTGACTGTTGAAATGGCCTTCAATTGTATAACTTCAAAGATGAGGACAGAGTCACTTCCTATGACCTTCCCTCCTTCTCCATCATAATAAGCTGGAACCAAGACCACCTGTCTCTAATACTGACTTGGTGTCCAGCAGCATTATCATGTCTAATAGTCATGGTAGTAGCCTTCCTCTTCCCCTTTGTTCAATCAGTCTAGTAATTTTCAATGAAAATGCAGTGTTCATTGCAAAAACAGCCATAGTGTAACCTGTTGGATGTCAAAACAATGGAAAAATTGGGTTGCCATGTGCCACAGAAGATAAATGACACGGGATGTTTGTATTTGGAACAGTTTTAATAGAACAAAGAGTTATAAATATTCAAGAAAACCTTTGGGAACTGATACTGTATAATGATAACTATTAAGTCAGTTTTAACTTGCATGGCGGATTGCAAAAATCAGGCTTGTGTTATTTTAACTGCTGGATTTTATTCATTTGCTGCTAGACTACATCTTATTGAGAGGGAAGGAGAAAGCTACAAGCAACTTGAGGGCAGTACAGTTGGTAGAGCTGTAGTCTCATAGCTTCTGTGACTTGGGTTCAATTCTGACCTCTGGTTCTAACAGCGTGGAGTGTGAAAGTTCTTTCTGTAACTGCAGGGTTTTTTCCACCAACTGCTCCATTTTGTTCGACCTATCAAAGATCTGTAGGTTGGTGGGTTAATTGGCTACTGTAATTTGCCCTGAGTGTGTATGTGAATAGTGAAATCTACTGGGAGTTTATCAGAATGTGTGGAGAATAGGTTATAGGGAAAAATTCAAAATCATCAAAATCTGAATCAGGTTTGTTATCACTGACATATGTCATAAAGTATGTTAGTTTGCAGTGCACGACAAAAAGAAAATTACCATAACTTACAAAAATAAATAAATAAACTGCAAATTACAAATAATGAGATAGTGTTCACAGGTTCAGGAGCTGTTCAGAATCTGACGATGGAGAAGAACAAGATATTTGTAAAATGTTGAATGTGGGTCTTCGGGTTCCTGTAGCTCCTCCTCGATGGTAGTAACATATGAATGGCATGTCCCAGATGGCGAAAGTCCTTAATGATGGATGTCACCTTCATGATGGACCTCTTCTTGAAGATGTTCTTGATGGTGGGGTGGCCTGTGTCCGTGATGGAAGTGGCAGAATCTGCAATTCTCTGCAGCCTCTTGTGATGCTATGCTTTAGAAGGCTCCATAACAGGGTGTGATGCAACCAGCCAACCAAATCTCTTCAAACTCCTAATGAAGTAGAGCCACTGGTATGCCTTCTTCATGATTGTATTGATGTGTTGGGCCCAGGATAGATCTCCTGAGACATTGATGCTCAGGAACTTGAAATTGCTCTCCCTTTCCAACACTGACCCCTCAATGAGGACTGGTGTGTGTTCTCAACTTCCCCTTCCTGAAGACCACAATCAATTTCTTGGCTTTGCTGATGTTGAATGCACGGTTTTTGTTGTGATGCTGCTCGTTCAGCTGCTCTACCTCACTCCTGTATGCCTCCTCAATGCCACCTAAGATTCTGCTGACAGCAATGGTGTCATCACTGAACTTACTGGTGGTATTTGAGCTGTGCCTAGCCATACGGACTTGAGTGCAGCGAGAGAACACAGCAGTGGACTAAGCATCCTTGAGATGTGCTTATATTGATGGCAGCGAGATAGATCGGCTATTGGCTGGCTGAGTGACGTTGAATTTATACTGTATGAACATATATATATATATAAGCTTTTAATTCAGTTGGGATATTAAACAGGAAACATTCTATTGCTGTTCCACTGTATTTGGTAGATTTCTTCTAATAACCCGTTAGTTTACTGTTAGTTTAATGTTTTCACAATAATAATCACTCACTCTCAGCATGTTTAACCTTATCTTGCTCATGTGGCTGACAAAGTGCTTTTCATGGAAAATACTCTGCACTCCGCAGCCAAGAATTTGCAGACATTCAGCTATAATGTTTATCAATTGGGGTAAGTGACAGATAATTCTTTGCAGACGTGTACTGGTTGTGCATTAATGGAGTAAGAAAAAAAGACTGTTATTGCTGTTAGCAGGCATTGACAAGATTTGTTAATAGGGTAATTTTATTAAACAAGCGAGAAACAATAGGGTGTGCCCTTTGAACTCCTTTCATACCAATATGTTAATGTGTACGTACGTGTACCTGTGTTTATCTTCATGTTTGCCTTACAAGTCAAATTAATGGAAACAGTGTTAATTTCAGATTCAGATTTATTTATCACATGCACATTGAAACATACACTCAGTGGCTACTTTATTAAGTACACATGATCATTAATGCAGATATCTAATCAGCCAATCATGTGGCAACAACTCAATGCATAAAAGCATGCAGACATGGTCAAGGGATTCAGTTGTCATTCAGACCAAACATCAGAATGGGGAACAAATATGATCTAAATGACTTTGACTATATTGATGCCAGACGGGGTGGTTTGAGTATCTCAGAAAATGCTGATGTCCTGGGATTTTCACACACAACTGTCTCTAGAATTTACAGGGAATGTTGTGACAAACTAAAAAAAAGACAGTGGCAGTTCTGTGGGTAAAAATGCTTTGTCAATGAGAGAGGTCAGAGGAGAATGGCCAGACCAGTTCAAGCTGACAACAAGGCAGTAACTTAAATAACCATGTGTCACAACAGTGGTGTGCTGAAGAGCAGATCTGAATGCACAACACATTAAAACCTTAAAGTGGATGGATGCAGCAGCATACACACAGTGGCCACTTTATTATGTGCAGGATGTACCCAATAAGGTGTCCTCTGACCTTACAGTGAAACGTGTCATTTTCGTTAGCAGCCAACACAACCGAAGGAAGTATAGGGGGTAGTCTGGAAGTATCACCACACATTCTGGCAACTTTCCTGCCATGTTTGCAGAACATATAAGAAACAACAACACAAACAACGCCAGCAAAACAATAAGAGAAGCTTATTTGAATTATCCCTGACATGGCAAAAATCATTATGATATAAAAGCAGAGCATGCATGTTGCTTGATCAGTTAGGCATCTTCTTGGCTGACCAAATGCTGATGCACACATTTTCAGCATATGCTTTACTAGCATGAGTGAATTATGGCCACTCCTGGTTTGGTGAATTGTCTCTGACTTTCATTGGCTTTGCTGTATTCATAAAGTGCAGTCTGGTGAGAAAGAGATACAGTTTTGTGGCTGAAAAAGTTCAAATGCTGTACCCATGTAGGGAACTAATTGTTGATTGATTGAGACAAATGATTTTTTTTAAGGCCATTCCATACCTGTTCCAGTGTGATGCTTGCCAATTGCAAGTCAATTTCTTGGGATCAGAATCAGTAAATGCATCATCTTTTAGCTGACAGGGTCTAAATAAATGAATTACAGCAATTATATTTGCACATATCTTACGAGAAGTATGATAGGAATATCAAATGGGCATTGTAAGTGCATCAAAGTGCAGAAACTTTATGAACAAAATTCCTATTCCTATGTAGAGAGGATTATTTCTTCTCAGTTAGATATTGCATGTATGAGGTGGACATCTCTGAATCATGGATGAAAGAAGATTTTAGCTGGGAGCTTAACATCCAAGGATACATATTGTATCGAAAGGACAGGCAGGTAGTCAGAGAAAGTGGAGTAGTTCTGTTGCATCTATTTGAACATTATCCTACAATCTCAACCACCTAATGGAACCAATAGGCCTATATGCCTGAATATCATATCAATGCCATTCCCTGTGGGGAAGAACCAATCTCTGCTCATGTGTTTTCGCTACATCACTTCTTCCTTATCCTGCTCTCTTCTTGCATATTCTGATCTAAATAATCCAGGCTTCACTGGGAAATTAATAGATTTGGAAAATAGATCATATAATGCTCTCTCACCAATCTAGGTCCTGGCTTAGTTGAAAGCTCAGTATAATTGAGATGAAAGCTAAATTGAATCGTTATCCCTAGTGTGTTCTATCCATCTTGGTGTGTTCTATCCACACATGGAATCATGAAGTAAGGAGAAAATTAAATTTTGAGCATTGTTCTTATTTAGTCCTTGCACTGCCAAATTAAGTTGTATAACTGCACCTAAATGACTCACATGTAGGAAAGTAGGTTGACACGGAAGAAGTTATCAGCTGTCCACCTTTTACCAATAACTCTACTTATCTGTGTTTACTTGGAGGTTAACTGGAAGCTGATATCATTCAGGAAAACTGGTCTGTAGAATATCACTCTATTTTGGAATTTGAAGGGATAGGTGCAATTTTAATTTAAGACATGAATAGTAAAGCTGCGATCTACTGGATCTCTCAACTGAGAACTCCAAAACAAGTCCAAAACAAGTCTTCATTGCCTCTGAGCAAAGAAGATCTCCAGTCTCAAAGCCACAGCTGCAGATATCATGGCCTTGCAACTTCTGGGCTATTTCTCAATGTAGCACTCAACATTTGCCATGGATTCCACTTTGTGGAGCATTTACAGCTGTTGAATACTGGTGAATTTGCAATCTAAACATTCTTTGGAAGTAATAAATACAGCATTAAACTTATTGGTTATAGCCATTGACTATGTGTTATAAGAATAAAGAATAAATGAAGAAAAAAGACAAAGAATAAAGAAGTTGTGGTCATCTACTAAAAACTAACTCATACCAGACAAAAACAAGACATTTCAGTGATGAGAATAATCTATCAAATATCCAGATTCCAGTGGCGTGATCGCCCTGGATTGCTTCCAGGGTTTAATTGATCACTTTTCATTTCAGTTGAAAACCCCATTGAACGGACATGCACTTTGCCAGCTACTCATTATTTTCATATCTTGATGACAATAATGAAGGCAAAACTAAAAAAAACCCTAAGCTACATTTATATTTCCAGTCAAGGACAAGAACAACCAATCACCCTGATCCCCTTCGAAGTTCACCCTCCATTTGCCTTTGCTACAGTGATCTCCCTGAGGCTGCAGCCAGTGCCAGTGAAAGACAGCTGCCCTGCAGTGGAGGGCACTGCATATGGCTGCTATGAAGCTGAAATCCCAACGGATCCGAGCCTGGATAATCTGGCTTTAGACCTCAGAGTCTCAATAAGAGCAACAGTAGAAGTGTCTAAGTGGCAAACGAGACACTTCAAGGAATCAGAATTAGATTCAGGTTTATTATCACTGACAAATGTTGTGAAATTTATTGTTTTGTGGCAACAGTATAGCGCAGCACTTAAAAAATTGGAAATAATTTGGAAAATATGCAGCTTGGATGGTTGACGGTTTGGTTGAACAGTGCACTGATGATGTCTCCTCATATGGTGATGAAACGTAGGCAAGATTGCCAAGATTGGAGAACAACTCAATCAAAACATAAAAAATTATTACGCAAACGTGAGGAAATCTGCAGATGCTGGAATTTCAAGCAACACACATAAAAATTGCTGGTGAACGCAGCAGGCCAGGCAGCATCTATAGGAAGAGGTACAGTCGACGTTTCCTGCCGAGACCCTTTGTCAGGACTAACTGAAAGAAGAGATAGTAAGAGATTTGAAAGTGGGAGGGGGAGGGGGAGATCCAAAATGACAGGAGAAGACAGGAGGGGGAGGGATGGAGCCAAGAGCTGGACAGTTGATTGGCAAAAGGGATATGAGAGGATCATGGGACAGGAGGCCTAGGGAGAAAGAAAGGGGGAGGGGGAAGACCAGAGGATGGGCAGGGAGTATAGTGAGAGGGACAGAGGGAGAAAAAGCGGGGGGGGGGGGGTGCAGAGAGAGAGAGGAGGATAAATAAATAAATAAATAAATAACGGATGGGGTACGAAGGGGAGGTGGGGCATTAACGGCTAGGGTGATATACTGCGTCCGGTGCTCCCGATGCGGCCTTCTGTATATTGGCGAGACCCAACACAGGCTGGGACACCATTTCGCTGAACACCTATGCTCTGTCCGCCAGAGAAAGCAGGATCTCCCAGTGGCCACACATTTTAATTCCACGTCCCATTCCCATTCTGATATGTCTATCCATGGCCTCCTCTACTGTCAAGATGAAGCCACACTCAGGTTGGAGGAACAACATCTTACATTCCGTCTGGGTAGCCTCCAACCTGATGGCATGAACATCGACTTCTCTAACTTCCGTTAATGCCCCACCTCCCCTTCGTACCCTATCCGTTATTTATTTATTTCTCTCTCTCTCTCTTTCTCTCTCTCTCTCCTTTTTCTCCCTCTGTCCCTCTCACTATACTCCTTGCCCATCCTCTGGGCTTCCTCGCCTCCCCCTTTCTTTCTCCCTAGGCCTCCCGTCCCATGATCCTCTCATATCCCTTTTGCCAATCAACTGTCCAGCTCTTGGCTCCATCCCTCCCCCTCTTGTCTTCTCCTATCATTTCAGATCTCCCCCTCCCCCTCCCACTTTCAAATCTCTTACTAGCTCTTCTTTCAGTTAGTCCTGATGAAGGGTCTCGGCCCGAAATGTCGACTGTACCTCTTCCTAGGGATACTGCCTGGCCTGCTGCATTCACCAGCAATTTTTATGTGTGTTGGCTGATAAAAAAATGATTGTAAGTTACAACTTTTAAAATAAGTCTAAGATAGTGCAAAAGAGGAATAGTGAGATAGTGTTCGTGGGTTCATGGACCATTTGGTAATCTGATGTTTCTATAAGATCACCATTCATTCTTCTAAACTCCAAAGGGTAGAGTCAGACCCTACCTATTCAGCCTGTTCACTTTTGTACCATGCCCCAGTTCCTGCAAAGTTATCCGTCTCACAGGGTGGATACTTCTTAACACAACAGACGAAGATTAAGCAATAATAAGTCACTAAATTGCTTCTCATTGACATTTCATTGGACCTTGACTCCAAAGCATCTGTTAATTATTGACAATCCCTGCTGATTGTTCCGTCAAACCTTTAGCTGCTGTTGTTTCAGTTCCATAACTATAGCGCACATAGATCTGAAAATAAACATTGCGATCTGGTTTTGGGTGGTAGCAGAAAGTCAAAGTCAAAGCCAAAGTGAATTTATTATCTAAGTTTGAAAAATAAAGCAATACGATAGAATTTATAAAAAACTATACATAAAGGCTGACAAACAATCAATGTGCAAAGGAGGACAAAGAAATGTGCAAATGAATAATATGGAGAACGTGAGTTGTAGAGTCCTTCAAAGTGAACCTGTATGTTGCGGAATTTGTTCATTGTTGAGCTAAGTGAAGTTATCCCTGCTGATTCAGGAGCTTGATGGTTGTAGGGTAATAATTGTTCCTGAACCAGGTGGTGTAGGACCTAAGTCTCCTGTACCTCCTGGCCAATAGTAGCAGTGAGAAGAGGGCATGGCCTGGATTGCGGGGTCATTGAAGGTGGTTACTGTTTTCTTACAGCAGTGCTCCTTGTAAATGTGCTTAATGGTAGAGAGGACTTTGCCTGTGATGGACTGAGCTGTATCCACCACCTTCCACAGCCTTTTCTGTAGGCTGTAGAGCAGAATATTAGAAAGTGAGAAGCTCCGAAATCTAACTGCAGCCAAAGGCTTTCATGTCTCATAATTAGCATTCGAGGTACCATCAAGTAATGTGCAGCAAATAGGAAAGACAATGGCATTCAGAGTCAATGCAGGGATATGCTGTAAACTCACCTTTACACCTTCTCAAGGAGACCTAGCTGTTCAAATTTTTCTGATAGGCATGTTCTCAGATCTAGTATCATCCTTGTGAACCTTCAAACCTTTCCTTAAAAAGACCTATTAATCACAAACTTTTTGCTCGAAAGGATGATTCCTATAATGGGGGACCCTAAGACCAGAGAGCACAGCCTTAAAATAGAAAGACATCCCTTTCAAAGAGAGATGAGGAGGAATTTCTTTAGTCAGAGACTGATGAATTTGTGGAATTCATTGCGTGGACAGCTGTGCAGGCCAAGTCTTTGTGCATAATAAAGTGGAGGTTAGCAGGTTCCTTAGTGTGGCATGGTGGAGATACATCTCTACCAAAGGAGGTGTAATACACTAGCTTGCAGGTCACCCTTATGTGAGCTGTAGCACTTGCTTACCCTCTGATCAGGGTCATGTGAAGCCATGGGAGCAGGTAGTTGTATAGTAATAGTCCTATGAGCAGCTGGTGCATCAGAATTAGAATCAGGTTTAATATCACTGGAATACGTCATCAAATTTGTTAGTTGCAATCATGCCTTCTTTGTAGCTGCATCAATATGTTGAATCCAGGATAGATCCAGGGAGATATTGACACCGAGGAACTTGAAATTGCTCACTCTTTCCACTTCTGATCCCTCTATTAGAACTGGAGTGTGTTCCTTCCTCTTAGCCTTTCTGAAATTCACAGTCAGGTCCTTGGTCGTACTGATATTGAGTCCAAGGTTGTTGCTGTAGCACTACTCAGAATAGAGCAGTGGACTGAGCACACATCCTTTGAAGCACAATATACTCGACTTGTAACAACACTGCTCAGAAGAAGGCAATGGCAAACCACTTCTATAGAAAGATTTACCAAGAACAATCATGGTCATGAGACCATGATCATCTACATCATACAACACAGCATATAATGATGATGATGATGATGATGAATAGGTTCTTGATTTGTCAAGGCATCAAAGGTTATATGGAGAAGGCAGAAGAATGGGTTTGAGAGGGATAATAAATCAGCCACGATGGAATTGGCTGAATGGCCAGATTCTGCTCCTATGTCTTATGGTTTTATGGTCTTCCTGCACTGAGACATTTAGAAAGTTTATGAGAAAGACATTTTGTCATAAAAGGTGTAGGGGCAACAATAATATCAGGTACGATATGATGTCCTGTGTTGGCTAAGTCTGACACATTACATTAGCTATGCTGATCAAGCCTAAAATGCAAAATACACTGCACCAAGAAACCTGGCTGAATGCAATTTCTGCTTCACTCATTCCCTGCCTGCTCCAATAGCACAAAACATAATTAACCTGACAATGTGATACAATAAATGACATAACTCCCTGAGAGATTAATCTCATGATATGATATCATTGAGATTAAAACAGTTCATTGCTTTTTTGACTCTAAACACAAAGGAAAATAAGTCAGATAGATACGTTCTATCATGAGAATAGGTTTTCTTTAAATCAAAGATGCATTAAATCAATAATGCAGGCTGCTGAGTTGACTTCAATTGCTAATATGTATTGGTCATTAAATAAGTTTGTACACCAAGGTATTTACCACTGATTGTGATATGTTTCAGTGCATATAATTAATTCAAGCCTTCACATTTTTCAGCAATAACAAATCAGTGCATATTGACTATAAACACAATTTAGAACAATTGAATGCTCATCAAAATGAACCTTTGCCTGTGTTGTAGGAATTAAGTAGCATCTCCCTGTCATTTGAAAAATGTACTTTAGCAAAACATCTATTCCTTCTGTGAGGAGCAATTTTCTCCTGAAATATGGTCTGCGTGCCATTTTGGAGGATCTGCTAACAGCAGCAAATCAGGCAGAAATTTAGCAAAGGTCAAAAGCTTTATCTTCAGATTTTAGCATGTTAAATTGTCATAATTTCAACAAACTGGGTCAGAATCAGAATCAGATTTAATATCACTGGCACACGTTGTGAAATTTGTTAACTGGACAGCAGCAATACAAAGCAATACATGATAATATAGAAAAAATCTGCATTAATATACATATAAACTAGTTAAGTAAGTAGTGCAAAAACAGAAATTTTAAAAAAAGCACCGATGTAGTGTTCCTGGTTTCAATGTCATTTAGAAATCGGATGGTAGAAGGGAAGAAGCTGTTCCTGAATCATCGACCGTTTGCCTTCAAGCTTTCCGTACCTCCTCCTGGATGGTAACAATGAGAAAAGGTCATGTCCTAGTGGTATGGGTCCTTAATGATGGACACCGCCTTTTTGAGGTACCGCTCCCTGATGATGTCTTCAAAACTACAGAGGCCGGTATCCATGAAGGAGCTGACTAATTTTACAGCTCTCTGCAGAGAGATCCAGTTGCAGAAGGAGATACCAAGGCCCAAATTCTGTAGCTTTTCAATCAGGATTGTGGAAATGATGGTGTTACTTGCTGAGCTATAGTCAACGAACAGCATCCTGACATAAGTGTTCGCATTGTCCAAGTGATCAAAGGCCGTGTGAAGAGCCATTGAGATTGCATCAACCATAGAACTATTGTAGTGATAGGCAAATTGCAGTGGGTCCAGGCAGGAGTTGGTTCTAGCCATGACCAAGCTCTCAAAGCATTTCATCACCATAGATGTGAGATGGATGAAGGAACAGATTACTGAAAGTAAACTGCGTAAGAACATACATGCTGAGTTCCTCCAGCATTATGTGTGTGTGTTGCTCTAAAAACATAAGAAATAAGATCAGAAAAGTCTTTTGGCACTCTTTCCTGTGCCTCCCTTTATAGTATCATGCTGACTCAGTGTCACTTTCCTGTATTGACTCTGTAAATGCTCCTTGTTTCCATTAATAATTAAAATGCCTCTCTTCAATATACTCAGCAACTGAATCCCTTAAATAGAATATCCAAATAATCACAACCCTCTGCATGAAGAAACTTCTGACTGAATGGCTGACCCATTATTTTGAGACTGATTCCAGAAACCACATGTAGGGAAATATAACCCTGTCAAAACCCATCAGAATAATGTATGTTTCAATTACAACTCTCTTTCTTCTAAACTGGAGAGTGTATAGGCCAATCTACTTAATTTCATCCCTTCCTCCCTCACGTCTTTCTAGAATCGATGTGGTGAACCTTTTTTGCACCCTCTCTATTGTATATCATTCCTTCCTTAGTCATGGTATCAGACCTGAATATACTACTCCAAACATGGTCTTGTGAAGGATTGATATAATTGCAGCAAGATCTCCTTAACTTTCCCACTCATATCCTCTGTTATTAAGGCCAACATACCATCACCTGCAGAGTACCTGCACTCAGAGCACAGAGGTGATACCGAGCTTCCTGGTGTACAGTAATTTAGTCCTCAATCCTACTCCCATTCCAATCTGTGTGTCTGTGGTCTCCTCCACTGTCATATGCAAACTAAAAGAAGATTCAAGATGGTTTATTGTCATTCTTCAGTACCCAAGTTTAAAGGAGGATTTTTTTATTTAATTTTACTGAGATACAACGTGGAATACGCCCTTCTGGTTCTTCGAACTGCGCTGTCCCACAGTCCTCTGATTTAACCTTAGCCTAAACACCAACCCACATGGTCATGGGGAGAATGTACAAACTCCTTACTCAGGATATGATGCACAATAAGCAGAAAGAACTCAATAAAAAACAAAAAATATAAATACATAAGATTAGACTATATACATACACTGATTGTATGTACATAAAGTGACATTAGGTACAGCCATGTCTGTACATAGTGACTCTGACAAGAAATGATAACTTCGTGGTGGTGGTGGTGGGGGGGTGGTTTCATGGATGGAGGTGTTGATCAGCCTGGTGGCTTGGAGCAAGTAACTCTTTTTTGAGTGTGGTGGTCCTGGTGTGGATGCCGTGTAGCACTTTTCTGTATATACCGTAGCTCCTTGATGGCTGCAGTGCAGTTTCCAGACCACACAGTGATGCAGTATGTTAGGATACTCTCAAATGCACATCTGTAGGTCATGAGCACTGATATGCATAACCCAGCTCTCTTCAGCCTTCTCATAAAGGTATTTTGTTGGTCAGCTTTCTCGACTGTGTAGGATATGAGAAGTTCTGTAAGATGTATACACCTAGCAGCTTGAAACTGCTCAGTTTCCACTGCTGTGCCATCAGTGTACAGTATATTACCCTCTGTCTCGGCACTTGTTAACTCTCTGAAATAAACACTGCAGTGTTCAGCTTCAGGTGAACTATTATTTCTAAAAAACACAGAAAATCTACAGCACAATACAGGATCTTCAGTCCACAAAGCTGTCCTTACCTTAGAAATTACCTAGGGTTACCCATAGCCCTCTATTTTTCTAAGCTGCATGTATCTATCCAGGAGTCTCTTAAAAGACCCTATCGTATCCGCTTCCACCAACATCGCCAGCAGCCCATTCCACGCACTCACCACTCTCTGCATAAAAACTTACCCCTGACATTTCCTCTGTACCTACTTCCAAGCACCTTAAAATTGTGCCCTCTCGTGCTAGCCATTTCAGCCATGAGAAAAAGCCTCTGACTATCCACATGATCAATGCCTCTCATCATTTTATACACCTCTATCAGGTCACCTCTCATCCTCTGTCACTCCAGGGAGAAAAAGCCAAGTTCACTCAACCTACTCTCATAAGGCATGCACCCCAATCCAGGAAACATCCTTGTAAATCTACTCTGCACCCTTTCTATGGTTTCCACATCCTTCCTGTAGTGAGGTGACTAGAACTGAGCACAGTACTCCAAGTGGGGTCTGACCAGGGCCCTAAACTCATCCCACAATTGATGAAGACAATGCACTGTATCTCTTCTTAACCACAGAGTCAACCTGTGCAGCAGCTTTGGGTGACCTATGGACTCGGACCCCAAGTCTCTGCTGGGCTCTGATCGTCCACACTGCCAAGAGTCTTATCATTAGTACTATATTCTGCCATGATATTTGACCTACCAAAATGAACCACCTCACACTTATCTGGGTTGAACTCCATCTGTCATTTCTTAGCCCAGTTTTGCATCCTATCAATATCCAGCTATAACCTCTGACAGCTCTCCACATTATCCACAATACCCTCAATCTATTATCATGCCTCTACTTCTTTTTCATTGTGTTTCTTTACAATGTCTTGCTAATTGTCAGTCCTCATGTTCCATATCATCTGATCAGAATCAGGTTTAATATCACCAGCATACCTGTGTGTCATGAAATTTGTTATCTTTGCAGCAACAGTACAATGCAATATATAAAAGCAGAAGGAAAATTGCAGCAAGAATATATAAAAAAATTTTAAAGTAGTGAGGTAGTATTCATGGGTTTAGTGTCCATTCAGAAATTGGATGGCAGAGGGAGGAAGCTGTTCCTGAATTGTTGGGTGTTTGCCTTCAGGCTTCTGTACCTCCTTGCTGATGGTAGCAATGAGAAGAAGGCAGGTTCTGGGTGATGGGGGTACCTTTATGATGGGTGCCGCCTTTTTGAGGCTTTGCTCCTTAAACACGTGTTGGATAGAGTGGGGCTTAGTGCCTATGATGGAGCTGACTAAGTTTACAAATCTCTGCAGGCTATTTTGATTCTGTGCAGTAGCACCCTCCCCCACCTCCAAGACCAGACAATGATGCAGCCAGTTAGAATGCTCTCCACAGTGCCTCTGTGGAAATTTGCAAGTGTTTTTGGTGACATACCAGATCTCAAACTCCTAATGATATATAGACAGTGTCGTGCTTTTTTTGTAGCTGCTTCAATATGTTGGGCCCAGGATAGATCCTTAGAGGAATTCACACCCAGGAACTTGAAGTTGCTCATTCTTTTCACTAACCCAGGGGTACCCAACCTGGGTTCCATTGACTCTTTCGTTAATGGTGGGGGTCCATGGCATAAAAAACATTGAGAACCATTGCACTAACCTATCTCCATACACACTTTTGTCTTACACCTCACTTCTCTCAGCAGCTCTACTTCAAAAACTGTAAACCTTTCACTCTCCCCCAAGTTCTATGGAAGTGTTACTGACCCGAAACCCTGACTGCTTATTCCTTCCACAGATGCTGTGTGTTTGGTTGAGGTCTTTCAGCATTTATCTTTTTGTTTCATATTTCTGCAACTGCAGTCTTAATTGTTTTCCAACATACTAACTGCTTTCCTAACTGTTATGTGATTCATCTTTGCCCAAGAGCACAGGTCCTTTTGATCCAACAGCAAAAAACTAGATGCTGGAGGAACTCAGCGGGTCTGGCAGCATCTAAGAAGGTAAATACTCAGTGAAATGTTCAGATTGAGACCCTTCATCTGGACTGTCGAGGATAGGGGGAGGGTAAACAGTATGAAGAGGTGGAGGGAAAGAGCTGGTAAGTGATAAGTGAATGCAGGTGAGGAGCAAAGAGTGGAAAAAATGACAGAAGAAGAAGTCCAGCAAAGAGCTTGAAGTATCCAGTCTCTATAAAAGAGGGGCACGGTCTAGCGGAAAGATCATCGCAGGAGCGGTCATTGTCGGAGTGGTCTGAGTCGGAGAGGTAAGGCTTTGGCTCAACAGAGCTTCAGCAGGGTAAGTAGGCAAGTTCATTCCCTATTTCTTTTTTCATATTTAGTTCTTGAGGAGAATAGGGGGCATGTCTGCAGGGCCAGTGTTCAGTTCTGGGTGTCAGATGTGGGATTTCCAGGAGACCTCCAGCTTCCCCAGTGGCCACATCTCCACCAGGTGCATTGGCATGTAGCTCCTAAGAAAATGTATTAATGAACTGGAGCTGCAGCTTCACGTCCTTTGGCTTGTTTGGAAAAGTGAAGAGGTGATAGACAGGAGCTACAGGGAGGTAGTCACCCCAAGGCTACAGGAGACAGATAAATGGGTGACTATCAGGAGGGGAAAGGAAGAATGTCAGATAGTGGAGAGCACCCATGTGGCCATCCCCCTCAACAATAAGTACTCCATTCTGAGTACTGTTGCGGGGGGGGGGGTGGGAACCAACCTGGGGGAAGCAACAGTGGCCGTGCCTCTGGTACTGAGTCTGGCCCTGCGGCTCAGAAGAGTAGGGAAAGGAAGAAGATGGTAGCAGTAACAAATGACTCTATAGTTAGGGGGACAGATTGGGGATTTTGTGGGTGCAAAAAAGAAACACGGATGGTAGTTTGCCTCCCAGGTGGCAGGGTCCATGATGTTTCTGAACGCATCCACAGTATCCTGAGAAGGGTGGGTGAGCAGTCAGAACTTACGGTACATATTGGTACCAACAACATAGGTAGAAAAAGGGAGGAGGTCCTGAAAGCAGGGATTTGGGAAGGAAGCTAAGAAGCAGGACGTCAAGGGTAGTAATCTGGGGATTGCTGTCTGTGCCAAGTGATAGTGAGCATAGGATTAGAATGAGGTGGAGGATAAATGCGTGGCTGAAGAATTGGAGCAGGGGCAGGGATTCAGATTTCTGGATAATTAGGACCTCTTCTGGGACAGCTGTGACCTGTACAAAAGGGTTAGATTGCAATTGAATCTGAGTGGGACTAATATCCTTGTGGGCAAGTTTACTAGAGCTGTTGGGAGTGGTTTGACCTAATATAGCACGGGGATGGGAACCAGTATGATAGCGCTGAGGATGAACCGGCAGGTTTACAAGCAGATGATGGGTGTAACATGAATGTAAAGAAAGACAAGTCAATGAATGGGCACAAATGCAGATAGAGCAAAGGGTTAAATTGTACCGCAAAGGCAAAATTCAAGAGGGCAAAAAAAGCGGGTCTGAAGATGCTGTATTTAAATGCACATAGCATTCAGAATAAGGATATACTTTGTATCGAAAGGACAAGCAGGAAGATATAGGCGGTGGTGTGGCTCTGTTGGTAAGAGATGGAATTTTACCGTTAGAAAGAGGTGACATAGGGTCAGAAAATGTTGAATCTTTGTGCGTGGAGTTAATAAACTGAAAGGGTAAAAATACCATTATGGAAATCATACATAGGCTTCCAAATAGTAGCCAAGATGTGTGGGGTTGAGATTGCAAAGGGAGCTGAAAAAGGCAAGTATTAAGAGTAATGTCACAATTATAATGGGGGACTTCAATATGCAAGGGGATTGTGAAAATCAAATTGGTGTCGGATCATAAGAGAGGGAATTTGTTGAATGTCTATGTGATGGCTTTTTAAGCAGCTTATGCTTGAGCCTTCTAGAGGAAAGGCTATCTTAGATCAGGTGTTGTGTAAAAAAACAGATCTTATTAAGGAACTTAATGTAAAGGAACCCTTAGGAGGAAGTGATCATAATATGATTGAATTCATATTACAATTTGAGAGGGAGAATCATAAGTCAGATGTATCAATAACACAACGGAATAAAGAGAATTACAGAGGCTTGAGAGATGAGTTTGTCCAGGTTGATTGGAGGAGGATATGCCAGGGATGACAGCAGAGTAGAGGTGGCTGAAGTTTCTGCGAATAGTTTACAAGGCGCAGCATAGATATGTCCCACAGAGGAAGAAGTTCTCAAATGGCAGGGGTGGGCAGCCATGGCTGACAAGGGAATTTAAGGATTGCATAAAACCCAAGGAAAGGACAGATAAGGTAGCAAAAGTGAGTGGGGAGTTGGATGATTTGGAAGCTTTTAAAATCCAACAAAAGGCAACTAAAAAAAGCTATAAGGGAAAGGATGAAATAGGAGGTCAAACTGGCTGATAATATAAAGCAACACACACAAAATGCTGGAGGAACCCAAGTTTTGATGAAGGGTTTCAGCCCAAAATGTCAACTGTACTTTTTTCCATAGGTACTGCCTGGCCTGCCGAGTTCCTTCAGAATTTTGTGTGTGTTGTTCAGATTTCCAGCATCTGCAGATTTTCTCTTGTTTGTAATAATATAAAACAAGTTACTAAAGCATTTTTCAGTTATATAATATGTAAAAGGGAGGCGAGAGTTGGTATTGGACCACCGGAAAATGATGCTGGTGAGGTAGTAAAGGGGGACAAAGAAATGACAGATGAACTTAATGGGTACTTTGCATCTGTCTTCACTGTAGAAGACACCAGCAGTGTGCCAGAGGTCTGTGAATGTCAGGGAGCAGGAGTAAGTTCCATTGCTATTACAAAGGAAGAAGTGCAAGGCAAACTCAAAGGTCTTAATGTGGATAACTCACCTGGACAAGATGGACCACAATTCCAGAGACGTGATAGAGGTTGTTGAAGAGATATTGGATGAATTGGTCATGATCTTTCAAGAATCACTTGATCCTGGCATGGTTCCAGAGGACTGGGAAATTGCAAGTATCACTCCACTCTTTAGGGAGGAAGGCAAAAGAAAGGAAATTATAGACCAGTTAGCCTAACTTCAGTGGTTAGGAAAGTGTTGGGAGTCTATTATTAAGGAAGCAGTGACAGGCTACTTGGAGACTAACGATAAAGTAAGTCAAAGTCAACATTGTTTCTGTAAAGGGAAATTTTGCCTGACGAATCTGTTAGAATTCTTCAAGGAAGTAGGAAGCAGGGTGGACAAAGGAGACACAGTGGAAGTCATTTACTTGGATTTTCAGAAGGCATTTGATAAAGTACCACACAGGAGGCTGCTTAGCAAGATAAAATTCTATGGCTTTACAGGAAAGATATTTGCATGGATAGAGGAATCACTGAATAAAATCCTATGGCATTACAGGAAAGATACTAGCATGGATAGAGGAATGGCTGACAAGCAGGAGGCAGTGAGTAGAAACAAAGAGGGCCTTTTCTGGTTGGCTGCCAGAGACTAGTGGTGTTCCTCAGTACTAGGACCACTACTTTCAGATTGTTTGTCGGTGATTTGGATAATGGAACTGATGGCTTTGTGGCAAAGCTTGCAAATAATGCAAAGGTAGGTGGAGGGGTAGGTAGTGCTGAGGAAGCAATGTGATTGCAGCAGGTCTTAGACAAATTGGAAGAATGGGCAAAAAAGTGGCAGATGGAATGCAGTGTTGGGAAATATATGATAATGCATTTTGGTGAAAGGAGTAATAGTGCAGAATATTATCTAAATCGGGAGAAAATTCCAAAATCAGAGTTTCAAAGGGACTTATGAGCTCTTGTGCAAGACTCCCAGAAGATTAATTTACAGGTTGAGTCTGTGGTAAAGAAGACAAATGAGTGTTGGCATTTACTTGAGGGGGAATAGAATATAAAACCCAGGAGATAATGCTGCAACGTTTTAAGACACTGGTCAGGCCGCACTTGGGGTATTGTTAATTGTTTTGGGCCTTATATCTCAGAAAGGATGTGCTGTCATTGGATAGGGTCCAGAGGAGATTGATGAGGACGATTTTGGTAATGAAGGGGTTAACGTATAAGGATCATTTGGCAGTTTTGTGCCTGTACTCACTGAAATTTTGAATAATGCAGTGGGATCTCATTGAAACCTTCCGAATGTTGAAAAAATTAGATAGGATGGATGTGGAGAGGATGTTTCCTTTGGTGGGGGTATCCAGAACTAGAGGGCACAACCTCAAAATTGAAGGGTGACCCTTTAGACTAGAGGTAACGAGAACTGCTTTTGCTAAGTTAACAAATTTCACATCACATGCCGGTGATAGTAAACCTGATTCTAATTCTGATTCTTTTTTAGCCAGAGAGCAGTGAACCTGTGCAATGCTCTGCCGCAGACTGTGGTGGGGGCCAAGTCCGTGGGTGTATTTAAAACGGAAATCGACAGTTTCCTGATCAGTCAGGATATGGCGAGAAGGCAGGTGTATGAGGTTGCGTGGGATCCGGGATCAGCCATGATGGAATGGCGGAGCAGACTCGATGGGCTGAAAGGCCTAATTCTGCTCCTATGTCTTATGGCGTAAACTGAGTGGTGATAAGTGAGATGACAAGAAATGGAATCAGATTGGTGATGCATGAATCAAATCAGGGAGGAGGGGAAGATGGATGGGAACAGTGGGGAAGGAGTACCAGTGGAAGGTGTGCATGGGTGATGGGCAGATGGCATGTGTGGTGGAGGGGAAAGATACAGGGTGATGGGACTGGTGCATGTAGGCAAACTGAGAGGATGAGGAGGGGAGAGAAAAGCGATGAGTGGGAGCAGTTTACCTGCAACACTCACAACACACTGGAGGAACTCAGCAGGTCGGGCAGCATCCGTGGAAACGATTAGTCAACTTTTCGGGCCAGAACCCTTCGTCAGGACTGAAGAGAGAGGGGGCAGAGGCCCTATAAAGAAGGTGGGGGAGGGTGGGAAGGAGAAGGCTGGTAGGTGCCAAGGGAAAGATCAAGGGGTGGGGGAGGGGATAGGCAGGAAAGGTGAAGAAGGAATAGGGGAAAGCACAATGGGTAGTAGAAGGAGGCAGAACCATGAGGGAGGTGATAGGCAGCTGGGGGAGTGGGCAGAGGGAAAATGGGATGGGCGAAGGGAGGGGTAGGGAATTGCCGGAAGTTGGAGAATTCTATGTTCATACCAAGGGGCTGGAGACATCCCAGACGGTATATGAGGTGTTGCTCCTCCAACCTGAGTTTAGCCTCATCATGGCAGTAGAGGAGGCCATATATGGACATATCCAAATGGGAATGGGAAGCAGAGTTGAAGTGGGTGGCGACTGGGAGAGCCTGTCTGTTGTGGCGGACGGAGTGGAGGTGCTCGACGAAGCGGTCCCTCAATCTATGTTGGGTTTCACCGATGTAGAGGAAGCTGCACTGGGAGCACTGGATGCAATAGATGACCCCAACACACTCACAAGTGAAGCGCTGAAGTAGGGACAGATGTAGCACTTACACTTACAGGGATAAGTGCCGGGTGGGAGATTGTTGGGGAGGGACCTGTGGACCAGGGAGTCGTGGAGGGAATGATCCCTGCGGAAAACAGAGAGCGGTGGAGAGGGAAAGATGTGCTTAGTGGTGGGGTCCTGTTGAAGGTGGTGGAAGTTGCGGAGGATAATGTGCTGGATCCGGAGGCTGGTGGGGTGGTAGGTGAAGACAAGGGGAACTCTGTCCCTGTTGTGGTGACAGGAGGATGGGGTGAGGGCCAAAGTGCGGGAAATGGAGAAGATGCAGGTAAAGGATCATTGATGACAGCAGAAGGGAAACCACAATCCTTAAAGAAAGAGGACATTTGAGATGTCCTGGAACGGAAAGCCTCATCCTCGGAGCAGATGCGGCGGAGATGGAGGAACTGGGAATAGGGAATGGCATTTTTGCATGTGACAGGGTGTGAAGAGGTATAGTTGAGGTAGTTATGAGAGTCAGTGGGCTTATAGAAGATGTCAGTGGACAGTCTGTCTCCAGAGATAGAGACCGAGACATTGAGAAGTGTCCGAGATAGAGCAAATGAATTTGAGGCCTGGGTGGAAGTTTGAAGTAAAGTTGATGAAATTGACAAGCTCAGCATGGGTGCAGGAAGCAGCACCAATGTAGTCGTCAATGTAGCGAAGGAAAAGTTGGAAAGCAGTACCAGTGTAGGTTTGGAACATAGACTGTTCCACATAACCAACGAAGAGCAGTTTACTTGAAGGTGGAGAATTCAGTCATCATGCTGTCGGGATGTAGACTACAGGGTATGAAGGGTTGTTTCTCTAGTTCACGTTTAGCCTCAACCTGGCAGTGGAGAAGGCTGAAGACAGATAGATTGATGTGAAATTTAAGTGACTACTGGACAGGTATATGGAAGAATTTAAGGTGGGGGGTTATATGGGAGGCAGGGTTTGAGGGTCGGCACAACATTATGGGCCGAATGCCCTGTACTGTGCTGTACTATTCTATGTTCTATGTTCTGTGATGTGGGAGTGAAGAGGAGAATTAAAATGGCTGACAACCATGAGCTCCAATTACCCATGATAGACAGAAAGCAGGTGCTCACCTTTTCTAACAATTTTCAATATCTTACTATTTAAAGTATATTCCACTAAACGGATGATCTAATATTTTTCTGCATTATATATTTCACTTGCATGTTCTCTTTGATATTCACTTATACTGTCTAATCTCTGAAAACTCTCTGCATCTCTTTCTAATCCAATCTGTAGTCTTAGTGTCTCCGCCCAATTCATTGATTAGGGATTGTGAATGACACACCACTAGTTATATCATGTTAACTCAAAAATGGATTGATTATTTCTGTTTTCCAGTCCAATAACTAATATTTAATCCATGTTAATATGCCATTCCCAATCCATGTGCTTTCATTTTGCGTAATCACTTTGCAAGTTACCTTATTGAAGGTCTTTTGAAAGCCTGAATACAGAGCATTAACTGATCTGCCCTTATGCATTCTACCAGCTACAACCTCCAGAAAGTCTAACAGATTTGTCAAACTTTATTTCCCTTTCATAAATCATTCTTGACTCTGCACAATCTTGCTATTCCCTAAACACCCTGTAACCATTTCCTTAACAGATTCCAGTATTTTCCTATTTCGTGCAGTCTTGTGGCCAACGCCACCTCCTATTGTTTACGATTTTACATAAAAACAGGTCAGGCAGCATGTGTTGGAAGTGAAACAGACTAATTATGGTTTCAGGTCACAGACCCTTCATCAGAACGAAAAAGAGAGAAAGCAAGTTAGTTTTAAATTCAAGTGCTTGTCATGGTGTGCTCTCGGAGGACAGGGCAGAATCCAAGTGCAGAGGAATGACAGGCTCTCAGTCACAAAAAGTGCAGATAGCAACTCCAGCTCAGGATCGCAGGGTGGCAGGCTCACGACTCGATCCAGGGAAGGAAGGTGACAGATTCCCCATGAAGAGATGGAAACAAGAGGTTAAACATTGGAATACCAACAGAGCCTCGGGGATTGACTAAGCAACACAATGAGACAATTCATTCTCTCTGACGCAATGACTCTGCTGAGGAACTAAACAAGAATCCCCTTTAACTAATAAGACCATAAGAGATAGGAGAAGTAGGCCATTCGGTCCATCGAGTCTGCTCTGCCATTCAATCATGGGCTGACCCAATTCTTCCAGTCATCCCCACTCCCCTGTCTTCTCTCCATACCCTTTGATGCCCTGGCTAATCAAGCACCTATCTATCTCTACCTTAAATGCACCAACGACTTGGCCTCCACAGCCACTCCTGGCAACAAATTCCACAGATTTACCACCCTCTGACTAAAGTATTTGCTCCACATCTCTGTCCTAAATGAACATCCTTCAATCCTGAAGTTGTGCCCTCTTGTCCTAGACTCCCCTACAATTGGAAATAACTTTGCCACATCTAATCTGTTCAAGCCTTTTAACATTCGGAATGTTTCTATGAGATCCCCCCTCATTCTCCTGAACTCCAGGGAATACAGCCCAAGATGTTCCTCATATGGTAACCCTTTCATTCCTGGAATCATTCTCGTGAATCTTCTCTGAACCCTCTCCAATGTCAATATGTCCTTTCTAAAATAAGGAGCCTAAAACTGCACATAATACTCCAAGTATGGTCTCACGAGTTACTTACAGAGCCTCAAAATCACATCCCTGCTCTTATATTCTATACCTCTAGAAATGAATGCCAACATTGCATTTGCCTTCTTCATCACCGACTCAACCTGGAGGTTAACCTTTAGGGTGTCTTGCACAAGGACTCCCAAGTCCCTTTGTATCTTTGCATTTTGAATTCTCTCCCCATCTAAATAATAGTTTGCCTGTTTATTTCTTCCACCAAAGTGCATGACCATACACTTTCCAACATTATATTTTATTTGCCACTTCTTTGCCCATTCCCCTAAACTACCTAAGTCTCTCCGCAGGCTCTCTGTTTCCTCAACACTACCCACTCCTCCACCTACCTTTGTATAATCAGCAAATGTAGCCACAAATCCATTAATCCCATAGTCCAAATCATTGACATACATCATAAAAAGCAGCGGTCTCAACACCGACTCCTGCGGAACTCCACTGGTAACTGGTAGCCCTTTATTCCCACTCTCTGTTTTCTGCAGATCAGCCAATGCTCCACCCATGCTAGTAACTGCCCTGTAATTCCATGGGCTCTTAGCTTGCTCAGCAGACTCATGTGCAGCACCTTGTCAAAGGCCTTCTGAAAATCCAAGTACACAACATCTACTGCATTTCCTTTGTCTACCCCACGTGTAATTTCCTCAAAAAGTTGCAGCAGGTTTGTCAGGCAGGATTTTCCTTTCAGGAAACCATGCTGGCTTTGGCCTATCTTGTCATGTACCTCCAGGTACTTCATAATCTCATCCTCAACAACTTCCCAGGCTAACAGGTCTATAGTTGCTTCTCTGTTGCCTCCCACCCTTCTTAATTAGCAGAGTAACATTTGTAATTTTCCAGTCATCCGGTACAATGCCAGAATCTATTGATTTTTGAAAGATCATTGTCAATGCCTCCACAATCTCTCCAACTACTTCCTTCAGAACCCAAGGGTGCATTTCATCAGGTCCAGCAGATTTATCCATCCTCAGAACATTAAGCTTCCTAAGCAGCTTCTCAGTAGCAATTTTCACTGCACATATTTCATTTCCCTGACACTCCTGAATGTCCCTATACTGCTGTGAAAACTAAAGAAATTTGGCCTGTCCCCTAAAAGCCTCACTAATTTTTATAGATGCACCATAGAAAGCATTCTTCTAGGGTGCATCACAACCTGGTATGGAAGTTGTCCAGTCCAAGACCAAAAGAAGTTGCAGAAGATCGTGAACACGGCGCAGCACATCACACAAACCAATCTTCCGTCCTTGGATTCACTTCACACCGCACGCTGTCGGAGCAGTGCTGACAGGATAATCAAGGACACGACCCATCCAGCCAACACACTTTTCGTCCCTCTTCCCTCCGGGAGAAGGCTCAGGAGCTTGAAGACTTGTATGTCCAGGTTTGGGAACAGCTTCTTTCCAACTGTGATAAGACTGCTGAACGGATCCTGACCTGGATCTGGGCCGTACCCTCCAAATATCCGGACCTGCCTCTCAGTTTCTTTGCACTACCTTACTTTCCATTTTTCTATTTTCTATTTATGATTTATAATTTAAATTTTTAATATTTACTAATTTTTACTATTTTTAATATTTTAAATATTTGTAATCTAGGGAGTGGGAAGCGCAGAATCAAATATCGCTGTGATGATTTACATTCTAGTACCAATTGTTTGGCGACAATAAAGTATAACGTAGTATAAAAAAGCATAAAGCAGTCTTCCACTGTGAAGACTGATGCAAAATACCCATTCAGATCCTCTGCGATCTCTGAGTCTCTCATTACAATGTCTGCGGTGTCATTTTGTATTGGTCCTATATCTACCCTCAACTCTCTTTTATCCTTTATATACTTAACCAATCTTTCAATATCTTCTTTGATATTAGTCACCAGCTATATTTCATAATTCATCTTTTCTTTCCCAATGATCTTCTAAGTTTCCTTCAACAAGTTTTTAAAAGCTTCGCAATCCTTTATCTTCCCACCAGCTTTGGCTTCCTTGTATGTCTTCTCCTTTGCTTTCACTTTGGCTCTGACTTCACTTATCAGCCACGGTAGTGTCCTTCTTCCATTCAAAATTTTTTTCTGATTTGGAATATATCTGTCATGCACTTCCCTTATTTTTTGCCAAAACTCCAGCCATTGCTGCTCTGCTGTCCTTCCTGCTAGTGTCCCTTTCCAGTCAACTTTGTCCAGTTCTCCTCTCATGCCATTGCAATTTCCTTCCTTCCACTGAAATTCCGACACATTGGATTTTAGTTTCTCCTTCTCAAATTTCAAAGTGAACGCGATCATATTGTGATCATTGCTCCCTAAGAATTTCTTAACCCTAGGATCTATTATCACCACCGGATCATTGCACAACACCCAATCCAGCATGGCTGATCCCCTAGTGGGCTCCACAGCAAGCTGTTCTAAAAAGTCATCCCTTAGACATTCTACAAATCCTCTTCTTGAGGTCCAGTACTGACTTGGTTTTCCCAATCCACTTTCATGTTAAAATCCCAAACAATTATCATTACATTGCCCTTCTGACATGCCTTTTTTATCTCCTGCTGTAATTTGTAATCCACATCCCGGGTGCTGTTTGGAGGCTTGTATACAATTGCCATTAACGTCCTTGTACCCTTGCCATTTCTTAACTCAACCCATAGAGACTCTATACCTTCTGCTCCTATGTTACCCCCTTTCTTATGATTTAATATTATTTCTTAAACACAGGGTCACACCACCCCCTCTGCCTAGTAACCTATCTTTCCAATACACCGAATATCCTTGGACATTCAGCTCCCAATGGCAGCCATCCTTTCGCCAGGTTTCAGAGATAGCCACAAATTCATACTTGCCAATCTGTAGCCGAATTTCAAGGTCATCCATTTTATTTCTTATGCTGCGTGCATTCAAATATAACACGTCCGGTCCAGTATTTGTTGCTTTCTGATTTAACTGCACCACGCCTCTATTGTCCTATAACTCATCCCACTGGCTGTGATTATGCCGGTGGAATGAAACATGTGCCTGTCATAATCAACTGGACCAGATGAAACTGAAGGCACAAGGGCTTAACGGCTCTAGTTAAAATGTTGTTGTTGTTCATTCATTAAGTTGAGTCCGACTATTCATGACCTCATGGACTCCGGCACACCAAGCCTTCTTGTTGGAAACTGCCTCTCTAAGATCCCCCAAGGTCATACACATTGCCTGAGTAATATTATCTATCCATCGTAGCCTCTGTCACTCTTTCCTTCTATTACCTTCTGTTTTACCTAACTTGAGAGTCTTCTCTAAGGAATCCTGATCTCATGATGTGGCCAAAGTATTTGAGCTTTTGTCTCATAATCAAGCCTCTTAGTGAGCAGTCTGGCTGTTTTTCTTCAGATATTGACTTGTTGGATCTTCTTGCTGCCCAACCAACTCTTAACACTTTCCTCCAGCATCCAAATTCAAAGGCGTCGATTCTTTTGTATTCAGCCTAATAGTGCAGCTCTCATAGTCATACAACACAACTGGAAATACCATAGACTTGACTATACAGATCTTCATAGACGATATTATGTTTCCACTCTTCACTATTTTATCTAAATTTAAGATAACGATTAGTAAGTACAGATGCTCAAGAACCCTGGTAGCTCAGCGCTCTGCAGCAAGCCACTGAGGCCGCAGGGCTCATGACAATGCTTTCATAGTTCATGAGTATTAGAAGTTGATCTGAACACATTTGTTGTGTCTTCTTGGTTAATGTTAAAATGATTAAAAGGAATTTGTTCAATTTTACATCATGTTTCATTTGGCCTCATAATCTCTGCTTGGTTGCAAATAATTTGGCTAGGTTTGTGCTATAAGTATCAACATGCAACCTTTTGCATGTTTCAATCTGCTGGTCCCACAAGTAGTGCAGAATTCACCAAGAGGTGGAAAAGTAAACTTACTGCTAATGGTAATTAATTACAGTTCAGTGACTGAATACTTAAGAGCCCATAGTTAGTAAACATATTGAACTGTCTTGATTAGTCTTTCTTTTCCTCTCTATTGTATATTTATCAGATTCAAACAAAAGGTATCACCAAATCCATTGACCATGAAGTCATGGCATAATATACCAGTGAATGAACATTTAATCCTCCAAGAGGACTACAACCTAGTAGTAGGGTTTGGAGGCTTGCATGCCTAAATGATCCAGAGAGCTATGTTGGCTGAGGTCAGGGCTTTGTGCTTTGACTTTTGGTAAGGTCAACCATGCCAAACAGGTCAAAGAGTAAAGGCCAGACTAAGAGTGGTCCACCGGTCAGGTTCGGGGGTTCAGCTCAGGGCTAAGAATCCTGACTGGTTAAGCTAAATTGTTGCAGAAACAGCAATGCAGAATCCTTCCATATCTGTGTTCAACAATATTTCTAAGTCTCCACCCAGGACTTGCATGACTGACAGTAGTTCAAACCAAGAGGAAGCTACTGTCACGATGAAGGAAACCCCAAGACCAAGACCAAGACAGAAATTGGTTCTGATGGCCAAGGAAAGACAGAGATGGAGGACCTTCATTGCTGCCCTAAATGCTAGTGGCATAACAGGCAGTAAGGCAAGGAACAGTTAATGTACTTGTCAGAAACTACTTCCACAAAATATCATGACAAAAATAAAATGAAGTGAAATCTCAAATGGAATTGAAATACCGTGTCAAGCATTGGAATACTGATACATAACTAGAGTCAGATTCAGATTTAATATCCACTGCATATGTCATAAAAATTTGTTAACTTAGCAGCAGCCGTACAATGCAATACATGATAGTATAGAAAAAAAGTAAATTACTTACAGTAAGTTTATATATGTATATTAAATAGTTAAATTAAAAACAGTGCAAAAACAGAAATAATATATAAAAAAGTAGTGAGGTAGTGCTCATGGGCTCAATATCCATTTAGGAATCGGATGGCAGAGGGGAAGAAGCTGTTCCTGAATCACTGAGTGTGTGCCTTCAGTCTTCTGTACCTCCTTCCTAACAGTAACAATGAGAAGAGAACATGCCCTGGGTGATGAGAGTCATTAATAATGACGCCACCTTATTGAGGCACCGCTCCTTGAAAATGTCTTGGATACTTTGGAGGCTAGTACCTATGATGGAGCTGACTAATTTTACAAATTTCTGTAGCTTCTTTCAATCCTGTGCAGTGGCCAAACCACCCCCCATCCATACCAGACAGTGATGTAGCCTGCCAGAATGCTCTCCACCGTACATCTGTAGAAGTGTTTGAGTGTTTTAGTTGACAAACCAGATTTCCTCAAACTCCAGATGAAATCTAGCCACTGTCTTGTCTTACTTACAGCTGCATCGATATGTCGGGACCAGGTTAGATCCTCGGAGATCTCAACACCCAGGAACCTGAAACTGCTCACTCTCTCCACTTCTGTTCCCTCTATGATGGTTGGCTCCTGTTCCCTCATCTTTCTCTTCCTGAAGTCTGCAATCAGCTTTTTGATCTTACTGATGCTGAGTGCAAGATTGTTGATGTGACACCACTCAACTAGTCGGTATATTTCGCTCCTGTATGCCCTCTCATCTCCATCTGAGATTCCATCAACAATAGTTGCATTTTCAGCAGATTTATAGATGGCATTTGAGACATACCTAGCCACACAGTCATAGGTATAGTCGTACCTGGCTTTCTTTTACAGACCTGGGTCACCAGACATGAATGCCACATATCTAGCCCTTGGTAGACATTAAACCTCCTGGCTTTTGGTTTGGGAATGTATAGCAAGATTTCATAGGCACACACTCATCCACACAGGTTTTAATGACGATGGTAACAACTGCGGCATACGCATCCAGATTTCAATACAGTCTAGTCCACCATTTCAAAGCAGTCCTGTAACCGCTCCTGCGCTTTCCTTGTCCTCTTGGTCCTCACTAGAGGTGCTGCAGTCTTCAGTCTCTGCCTATAGTCAGAAAGTAGAAGTAGAGCCAGGTGATCGAACTTTCCGAAGTGTAACGTAATTTTGGGCCAATATTCTGAAAATAGTTATGCAAGGTAAGTGCTAACAGTATGCAATTTAAAATCACATAGGCTCATTAAACATTTTGGAGATTATTTAGCAAAAATACTGTAGTAGCACTTGCTTGAATTATGGGACTTCACTTCCGATCAAGATAATAATAGCAACATACAAGTACCGATACAGTATACCTTAGCCTAATGGTCCTTGGAGATAATGTTGTACTTTGTGTTATAAGTTGTGCAAGTATGATTGTATTGGCTGGGCTGATTCCTGGACAGCTCATCATGCAGTACTAGCACATGGGAAGCTGATACCCCTCATTGCAGGATAGATCAAATACGTATTAACATTATGATATACTTTAGGATTTTGAAATCAGAAATAAAACTACTTTGCATTTTGAATATTCAAGTATTTACATTCAGCTGTAAACTGAATTACTTTCTTTGATTTTATTGTGAAGAAAAAGGCTGCAAATAAGGAAGCTACTTTTTGTTTTACTGGCCAGAGTGAAGGCAATTATTCATAGGGAGTCATTAAATGTCACAAGACCAATTGCTGCTCACCTTTGTTGATAATTATCAAAGTTCAAAGTTTAAAGCAATTTGCTCATCAAAGTATATATATATAAACCATATATTGCCCGAAAATCATTTTCTTGCATGAATGCATTCACAGTAAAACAAAAAAAGAGTAGAATCAATGAAAAACAACACAAATAGACTGACAAACAAGCAATGTGCAAAAAAGACTGTGCAAATACAAAAAGTAAACAAAGATTAATTAATTAAAAGATAACTGGATGGATAGATGCACAAACAAACAAACAAATAAATAAATCAGTAATAAATACTGAGAACTTGAGTCGTAGAGCCCATGAAAGTATATCCATAGTTTGTGGAATCAGTTCAGTGTTGATGTGAATGAAATTACCCATGCTGGTTCTGCAGCCTGATGACTGAAGTCTGGTATCTGTTCCTGAACCTGGTGGTGTGGGACCTACGGCTACTGTACCTCCTGCCCGATAGCAGCTCTGAGAAGAGAGCTGGATAAATCCTCAGATAAATCCCTCTAAGTGATAGTCTAACCCATAACATCTGGTCTTCGTGATCATTCCCCCAGACCTCAGTTCTATCTCTCACATTAAAAGGTATCTTGTCCTGTCGAAAAAGAAAGGAAAAGTCAGTTAGTTCCATTTTTTTAAAAATGCACAAATAAGAAGAAGCTGACATACATACTTTGAGAGGCAGAGTAAGTGCAAACTGGAAGGCGTTGAGCACTAAGGCAGTATGTGAAAGGTAAGTGTTGGGAAGAACTAAAGGGTTAATAGTACATTGCAGCAGAAAAGTGATGTAAAAGAGAGAAGGGTGTGGAAGTTGCAGGTTGATAGGTCTGAGAGGTGCTATGGAAGAAGCCGGAGAGGTAGCACTGTCCTCACCCTAGTTGTACTTGTAAGGTCATTGAACCAAATTTTCACTTAAACCAAGTCTTAAGTGTGCTGTTTATGGCACAAGATCTATAGCCACATTGACCCAAGGCTGCTTCTTTTGAGATATGCTCTCTCTCAGCCTGACCTTATCTCAGGAGGAATCTGTATAGTCCTTCAATTTAACCTAGAAAGCAGTGTATCTTCCACTATACAAAATTCAAAGTAAATTATTATTAAGATACGTACATATATGTCACCAAATACCACCCTGAAATTCGTTTTCGTCCAGGCATTCTCAGTGGAACAAATAAATACAACAGAATTAATGAAAACTACACCCAAACACTGACAATGTGCGAACGACAAACTGTACAACAAAAAACACAAATATCAATAATAATTATGATTATGATTATGAGGACACACAGACCCCTTTTATTGTCATTTAATAATGCATGCATTAAGAAATGATAAAAAATGTTTTTCCAGAATGATATCACGAAAACACATGACAAACCGACTTAAAAACTAAGAAAAACCACATAATTATAACATATAGTTACAACAGTGCAAAGCAATACCGTAATTTGATAAAGAACAGACCACGGCACAGTAAAAGTCTCAAAGTCCCTTGAAAGTCCCATCATTTCACGCAGATGGTAAACCTCCAGCGCCGTCAACTTGCCGATGCAGCATCCCGGAAGCATCCGACCACAGTCCAACTCCGAGTCCGTCCGAAAACTCCGAGCCTCCAACCAGCTCTCCGACACTGAGCACCGAGCACCATCTCTGCCGAGTGTTTTGACCCTAGCCCTGGCCCTGGCAACAGTCAATACACAAAGCCGAGGATTTGGGGCCTTCATCTCCGGAGATTCTCGATCGCACAGTAACAGCGGCAGCGAAGCAGGCATTTCAGAAGTTACTCCAGATGTTCCTCCGTGCTTCTCACGGCTGCCCCCATCAAATCTGGATTGTGTATGGCACCCCTAGTTACACATATCGATATTCATTCCGAACAGCTGCGCGCACTGCGTCGCGCCGCCATCTTCCCCTCCCTCCTTGGCAGGGATGTGAAATCTAAACTATTGTACAACAAAGTATTCTAACTTTGCTTTAGGATGTGCATCCTTATAATGGGCCACTGGGTATAGTAGAAAATACACACAGCAGTATTGGGGTTGACTGATCAGCAGTATAAATAATAAAGTTCTCTATAGGTCAGAGTTAACCATGGATGTTGTGTCCTAGCTGTCTTGATACGCAAGCCGGGGCAGTACCATATAGACGGAGAGCAAGCTGTTGTCCATGTCACAAGCACAGACTCTCCACTCATCTGATAAACCCAAAGCAACGAGAGAGACCGATACAGTTTGGCACCAGCAGCATCACAGGAGTTGCCAGTCAGCATTGAGCTCAATCTAAGTCTGCCTTAGGGACTCCAGCTCCAAACCTTTCTCCTGGAATTTACTCCCAAAGCCTTCCCCATGGTGGGTATGGTCACAATGCAGTGGAGGTTTGAGATCAGTTTTCCTTCTCCTAGATGAGCTGGCAACCATGGCTGATGAGCCCCATCTGCCCGAAGTGACTGGTTTTAAGGTGTCAGTAACCCGCTTTCGTCCCTTCTCCTGTCAGTAGAAATGGTTCCGCACAGCTTAGTAGCTAAGCCACACATGAAGGCCAGGAGGTTGACTCAATTGTCAGGGGCTATTTGAGATACACACCTTTGGGAGCATTTAATAGGTAGTGGGAGCCTGTCCCCATTACCAACCCCAGCTAAAACAACCTTAAGGAACCAATATAAATAATGGGACACCAATCATATGAAAATCAGACTTGTCAGTTAAAAATGCATCAACTTCATGCTTATGACAATATTATGACAATGAGATTTCTGCCAGCAGTAACCATGAAAATTAATTTTCATTCCAATCAAACAGTTAATATACTGGAATGAATCCTAAGAATTAATTGAATAACTGTACTTTTAGAGACAATAAACATTTTAATGGCACAAATATGCATATGAAAAAGACTGTGTTGTCAGAGAAGTAAAAATAGTTCATAGGATATTGATTTGTTAATAAACCTAGCTCATTGTGTCACTTTGAAATGTAAAAAGCACATGCTGCTTGTGGTCAAATGGGATACTGAAATATCTGCATGTGTTTCAAGTTTCAGAGGATCGAGTAGGTGGACTGGGCCTTGTCCAAGGACTCGTTAGTGGATATGAATGAATACACCATGGTTAACACACCCTTTATAAAACAGTCATAGGCAAGTGGTAACCTGCCACAATGACTATCATCCAGTAGCACTTACATCTAGAGTGATGTAGTGCTTAGAGTGGTTGGTGATGAAACATATCAACACTTGTCTGAGAAGTGACTTGGATCCACTTCAATTTGCCTACCATTACAATTGGTCCATAGCAGATGTCATCTCATTGGACCTTCACTCAAGCCTGGAATATCTGGACTGCAAAGATGCATACCTACATTAAGATACATACATACATCAGGATGCTCTTTCTTGGCTACATTCAATACTATTGTATCCTCAAAAATAATAAGTTTCAGGACATTGGCCTCATTACCTCCTTGTGCAAATGAATCTTTCATTTCCACACTTGCAGACATCAGTTAGTTTGGACTGATTCACAATCTCTCTCAGCACAGGTTTCTCCACAAGGCGATATGTTTAGCCCCCTGTGCTACTTGCCATGTACTTACAACTGTAATGCTACGCACAGCTCCAACACCATATTTAAGTTTGCTGATGACACCGCCGCCTTTGGCTGAATCAAAGGTGGTGATGTATCAGCATATAAGAAGGAGATGGAATATCCGGCAGAGAGGTGTCACAACAATAATTTCTCACTCAATGTAGGCAAGACCAAAGATTGTTGACTTCAGAAGGAGGAAACTATGAGCCTGTCCTTATTGTGGGATCAGAGGTGCAGTGGGTCAGCATATTAAATTCCTAGGTATTATCATTTCAGAGGATCTGTCCTGGGCACATGTAAGTGCAAATACAAAGAAAACACACCAGCTCCTCTGCTTTCTTAGAAGCTTATGAAGGTTCGGCAGGTCATGTAAAACTTTGAGAAACTTCTATAGATGTGTGGTGGAGAGTATATTGACCAGTTGCATCATGGCCTGCTATGGAAACACCAATGCCCTAGAATGGAAAAGTCTACAAAAAGTAATACATTTGGTCTAGTCCATCACAGATAAAGCCTTCACCTCTCTACCACTGAGCACACTTCCATGGCGTACTGTCATAGGAAAGCAGCATCCATCAGGTACTCCCACCATCCAGGTCGTGCTCTCTTCTCATTGCTGCCATCAGGAAAAAGACACAGAAGTCTCAGAACCCGTGCCATCAGGTTCAGGAATAGTTATCCCTCAGCCATCAGGCTCTTATACCAGTGGGATAACTTCACTTGCCCCATCACTGAACTGTTCCACAACCTCTGGACACACTTTCAAGGACTGCTCATCTCATATTCTCAATATTTATTGTTTATTTATTTAATAATTTATTACTTTTTTTTCTTTTTGTATTTGCACAGTTTGTTTTCTTTTGCACATTGGTTGTTTGTCCATCCTGTGTGATCTTTCATTGACTCTATTGTTTCTTGTGTTTACTATAAATGTCTGCAAGGAAATGAATCTCAGGATTGTATATGGTGACATATGTTAGGACATAATCTGCAGTTATGGAGTTGTGATATCTAGAAAAGTACTAATTTCAACAGCAACCAGTCTTCAGAGCTGAACATGGATTGTAGATGAGTTTATGATGCACCCAGAACAATAGTGTTCTTGGAGCTGCAGAATGGGATCAATTGCAAGCAAAGAAATGCTCCATTTGACCTCAGATGCCTGCATATGCATGAATGCGGCCCATAGTCAGTGGGGATTAGCAACACACATAAAAGTTGCTGGTGAACGCAGCAGGCCAGGCAGCATTTCTAGGAAGAGGTACAGTCCACGTTTCGGGCCGAGACCCTTCGTCAAGACTAACTGAAAGAAGCGCTAGTAAGAGATTTGAAAGTGGAAGGGGGAGGGGGAGATCAGAAATGATAGCAGTGAGAGATAGAAACATAGAAAATAGGTGCAGGAGTAGGCCATTCGGCCCTTCGAGCCTGCACCGCCATTTATTATGATCATGGCTGATCATCCAACTCAGAACTCCGCCCCAGCGTTCCCTCCATAACCCCTGACCCCCGTAGCCACAAGGGCCATATCTAACTCCCTCTTAAATATAGCCAATGAACTGGGCTCAACTGTTTCCTGTGGCAGAGAATTCCACAGATTCACCACTCTCTGTGTGAAGAAGTTTTTCCTAATCTCGGTCCTAAAAGGCTTCCCCTCTATCCTCAAACTGTGACCCCTCGTTCTGGACTTCCCCAACATCGGGAACAATATTCCTGCATCTAGCCTGTCCAATCCCTTTAGGATCTTATACGTTTCAATCAGATCCCCCCTCAATCTTCTAAATTCCAACGAGTACAAGCCCAGTTCATCCAGTCTTTCTTCATATGAAAGTCCTGCCATCCCAGGAATCAATCTGGTGAACCTTCTTTGTACTCCCTCTATGGCAAGGATGTCTTTCCTCAGATTAGGGGACCAAAACTGCACACAATACTCCAGGTGTGGTCTCATCAAGGCCTTGTACAACTGCAGTAGTACCTCCCTGCTCCTGTACTCGAATCCTCTCGCTATAAGTGCCAGCATACCATTCACCTTTTTCACCGCCTGCTGTACCTGCATGCCCACTTTCAATGACTGGTGTATAATGACACCCAGGTCTCATTGCACCTCCCCTTTTCCTAATCGGCCACCATTCAGATAATAATCTGTTTTCCTATTTTTGCCACCAAAGTGGATAACTTCACATTTATCCACATTAAATTGCATCTGCCATGAATTTGCCCACTCACCCAACCTATCCAAGTCACCCTGCATCCTTTTAGCATCCTCCTCACAGCTAACACTGCCGCCCAGCTTCGTGTCATACTTTCACTGAAACTCCCGTCGAAGTGAAGATTTAAACTTCTTCAGTGTAGGCATCACCGGAAGAGGCTTCGCAGTAGTGAATTTAAAAATGCCAACACGAGGAAATCTGCAGATGCTGGAATTTCAAGCAACACACATAAAAGTTGCTGGTGAAAGCAGCAGGCCGGGCAGCAAGTTTTGGATGTCTGCAGGGTTGGTGTGAAGATGGAAGTGTCTGAAAATTACAGTATATGCAATTCAAAGGGAGCATTTTAGATACATTGTAACTACAGAATTGTTCTGCTGTTACCTTTGAATTTTAGCATATAAAAACATGCCATGTTATATTGGGTCATGGTAGGCCTCTTCTTCCAAGAGCATCTCCAGTATGATGCCTGCTTGTGTGCTGAATAAAGACTTCAATATCACTAACTTCAGTGTCTCTTGGTGACTTCGTTCACAGCCACAACATATCAGTACGTTGATAATAAATTTACTTTGCACTTTTAAATCTTGAACTTTGAAGTCTTAATACTAAATTCAAAAAATGGTTGAGCTATATGTACCATTTTATCCAAGGTCATATGAAGCTGGTAATGTATTATTAATTTATTGTCTCTTTCAAATTGACAGGGCAAGGCTAGTGCTTATTTCAGCTAAAATTTAACTTGCTTTCTCTGAATTTTTTATGTTTAATTTCAGCAATATACTCCTCCATTTAGCATCTGACAACCAAGTCCAGTTCCTGGTCTTCACGTGTGGCTTAGCTAATAAGCCTGGTGGAACCATTTCTACTGACCGGAAAGGGACCTTAAAACCAGTGGCTTTGGGCAGATGGGGCTCATCAGCCGTGGCTGGCAGCTCATCTAAGAGAAGGGCAACTCTGATCTCAAACCTCCGCTGCCTTGCGCTTAAACCCACTCATGGGGAAGGCCGTGGGAAAATCCAGAACTGGAGTCCCTAAGGCAGTCCTACATTGAGTTCAATGCTGACTGGCAACTCTTGCGATGCTTCTAGTATCAAACCATATTGGTCTCTGCCATTCTTTTGGGTTCTGCAGATGCATGAAGAGGGAAAGCTTGCTACATGGGCAGCAGCTTGCTCTCCATATTGTACTGACCGGGCTTGCATATCTAGACAACTAGGATGCAATAAATATGATCAACTCTGAGTGGTGGAGGCCTCTCACTCACTCACTCCTCCATTTCAATGGGTTTCATGCTAAGTTGTGGAGAATTCCAAACTATATCTTTGCCTCTAGTTTCTTCTCTTGATTAGATCAATATGATATGACATAATAGCTTTTGTGCATAACACTTCATTTGCAAAGGTTTATCTAGTTAGAGGTCTGGTCACCTGTTCCAACTTGAAAGCAATGCTTCCAGAAAGGTCACCAGCATTGGATGAGAACAGTCAAATGAGAATTGCTTCAGTGTCCAATGAAGAATGCACCACAACTCTCTCTAGAAAATAGTAACAGAGACAGTCATAGTGACATCTGACATTCAAAGGATGTAATTATAAGGATGAATGGTGCAAATTAACATTCTGGTGTCTATAATGCCTCCTTTAAAAACTCACACATCTCTTTTATTCTCTCACCAACTGGCCAGCAGGAAAAGCTAATTGTATTAAGGGTAAATTCTCCAAAGCCTCAAAGGCTTGTGCAAGTCATCAAGCATGCTTTCTTTCATCGCAGAAAGTCTTGAGTCCACCACAAGAGTTGATGGCAGAAATGGAAGCGGGTAGAGGAGGAGAATCTGCAGGGCAGGATAAACTTCTAAGAGAAAGTTAGAATGTTGATATGGCATATTAATATCACACCTTAAAATCACAAGAATTGTTTACATCATGGGAAAACGTCCTGATGCAGACAACTGAATAACTTCTTTTATATTGCACAAGAGACTATGGAAAGCACAATGATCTACTTTGACAACCAGAATGTAGTCAAGAGATCAATTCACAATGTAACATTGTCACCACCTACATCTTGCTGTGTTAATTGTACAAAGGCTAACTACAGTGTGAAGATAAGTGAAGGAAACATATTGTGGCAAGCATTTGGTCCATAATGACAGACCAGGAAGCTCTTTCACTCAACAACGGTTTTATTTTTTTATATTTCAAAATATACTTTATTCAAAAATAAATATATACAATAAACCATTCAATAACTTTTCATCTTTTACATACATCCTTTTATTTTTTTTATTTCAAAATATATTTTATTCAAAAATAAATATATACAATAAACCATTCAATAACTTTTCATCCTTTACATACGTTTCCATTATACTCAGTAAAATATCCGTGTTTATAGCCACCCACGTGGCACTCCAGTAGTTCAGCTTAGCATCTCATTGTTGAGGGGTATACTCCCCGCCCACCGACCCCTCCCACTCCCACGGGTGGAGAAACCTATACTGTGGTCCTTCCCCATCGGGCCCTTGCGGTGGCTGCACCGAGTTTCAGTGCGTCCCTCAGCACGTACTCCTGCAGCCGAGAGTGTGCCAGTCGGCAGCATTCTCCCACGGACATCTCCATGTGCTGGTAGATCATCAAGTTTCGGGCTGACCAAAGAACGTCTTTCACCGAGTTGATGATCAGCAGCACCGGATGTTGGTCTCCGTGTGCGTCCCCGGGAACAGCCCGTAGATCAGAGAGTCCTCTGTCACGCAGCTGCTGGGGATGAAACGTGACACTAGCCCGTCCATCCTCCTCCACACCCTCTTTGCGAACTGGCAGTGTGCAAAGAGGTGGGTCACAGACTCCTCCTCACTGCAGTCCTCCCGTGGGCAGTGGGGTGCGGAGACGACGTTCCGGGCGTACAGGAGGGCTCTGACTGGGAGGGCCCCTCTCACCGCCAGCCAGGCGAGGTCTTGGTGCCTGTTGGTGAGATCTGGCGATGAGGCATTTTGCCAGATGAACTGGACAGTCTGCTCAGGGAACCACCCCACTGTGTCCATCACGTCCTTCTCCTGCAGTGCCTGCAGGACACTTCGTGCCGACCACTGCCTGATGGCCTTGTGGTCAAAGGCGTTCTCCTGGAAGAACTTTGCTACGTGGGATAGGTATGCCGGCAACGACCAGCTGACTGGGGCGTTGCGCGGGAGTGGGGCCAGACCCATCCTTCGTAGCCAGGGCGACAAGTAGAACCTGGGCACATAGTGGTACTTGGTGCCCACATACCTGGGCTCTACACACAACCTGATGCAGCCACATACGAAGCTGGCCATCAGGGTGAGGGCGACATTGGGGACGTTCTTGCCCCCGTTGTCCAGGGACTTGTGCATGGCGGTCCGTCTCACCCGCTCCATCTTGGATCCCCAGACGAATCTGAAGACAGCCCGGGTGATTTCCGAGCTGTAGGAGCCGGGGACGGGCCAGACCTGCGCCAAGTACAGCAGCCCTGAGAGCACCTCACACCTGATGACCTTTTATTGCGATAGACACAAAACAGACCGGGCACCATGACCCGGAGAGTAAACCCAACCAGTCTCACACCGACGGGGGAGGTGATCATCACACACCCCAGTTACAGTCAGGGTGTGCAAATAAACAAGCAAATAACTGTATAACACAAGCTAAAATGTAACAATAAATGAACTAGAACTTCCCAGTATCCCACAAAAGCATTTTAACACAAGAACAATGAACAGTACTGGTCATTAGAAATGCAAGGGCAGACTGCTGACCACGCCCCCACCCAGAACGTCACACTGTCCCCACCCAAGGGATCAGCCGTCCCCGGCAATCCCAGAGTCAATAGCAAGGTCCAAAAGTTCCAGTGGGTGTGGACACTGCCGCCTGATTTTGTGATGCAACAGGCAGTGTCACTCCTTTCCTTCAGCCTCGCTGGGTTAGTGGTGGCCAGGGGTTGACACAGTGCCAACTGGTCCCGGTGCAGCACGACTGTCTTCCGCCTTTCAGGTAACACCTCCCGATATACCTGTACCACATCAGAGATACCGTCAAGCACCTGTCCTGGCCCCTTCCAGTGGCTTCCAAGCCTGGGGGATAGTCCCTTCTTCCGGGAGGGGTAGTAGACACTTACTGGGGCTCCATACTGCTGCATTGGCACCCCTGACTGGCGGCCCAGTCGCAGCCGTGCACGAACATCTCCACATCCTACCTATACCCAGGCCAGTAGAAGCGTTCACGCAGCCTGCCCAACATCGTTGCCACTCCGAGATGTCCGGCCCCCACTGGCCCGCGCACCGACCGCAGCATCGTGGCGCGGACCCCCCAGGGACCACCAGCTGCAAGAGTCTGCCACCATCGGACAACTGCCACCGCCTCAATAGCAACCCATCGTGGACCTCCAGCGTTCCCCACTGCGAGTATAGGGCCTTGGTCTCTGGGTCCAGGGCAGAGACTTCTGCCCACTCCAGCCTTTGTCCCACGGTCAGCCATCCCCTCACCCGGGCCAGCACGGAATCGCTCACCTGTTCGCTGCACAGCTGCTGGTCCACGGTGGGGAGGTCATCGCTGGCTGTCACCCGAAGCGCCGTCACTGTCGCTGTTGCATTGGGCCGCTGCCGGGTGTGCTGCACTGCCGTGGGCCGCTGTGAAACCGGCGGTGGTTGCCGCTTCCTGGAGCTGCCCTACCGGAGAGCCACGGCTTCAGCCCAGAAATAGAGCATTGCCCTTGACACATCCACACAGGCTCCCCAGCGGGACAGCAGGTTCAGGCCAAGGATGCAGGATTTTCGGATGTCGGCGAGCCACACCTCGTGCTCTGCTGCGTTCCCCCCCCCCCCTTGCGATGTGCAGCCTCCTCTTCCGTCGCATCGCCGCACAGTCGCTGGTGACCGTTGCCAGTTGGACTGCTGTCGTTGTCCACCCAGGCAGGGATGGCTGGTCCGTGTTGGGGAGAACACCGGGATGGATGATAATGATGGTTGACCCCCTGTCCACCAACGCCCGGCATCCGATGCTCTCCACCACGCAGTCCACGCATAAGCCTTGCTCTTCACCCAAACGGCCCACCCGGAGGGATTCTGCTGGAGGACTCGGGCAGCACTTCCCGCTCAGGATTTCCCAATGGCTGCTCTGAGCTGTGGCGTGGTGCCGGTACGGGGCCGTCCTGGGCCAAATGACCTGCTTCACCGCACCGGTAACAGAGGTTGTTTCGTGGCCGACGGCGGGGTCGGCACGACGTTGGTCGGACCTGTCTCACGGGTTCCTCCTCATCAGTTTCCTCCTCCACGTTGGTGCCACAAGCCCGGGCTCGCAGCGTGCGGGATGATGCTGGAACACTTCGGGGGACTAAGATCACGTCTGCCCTCTCCGCCTCGGCCGGCGATGATGGCGACGTCAGGCGAACACGCTGCCGAAGGCACTCTGGCGTCAGCGCCTTTACAAAGGCATGGAGGGCAAGCTCTTTCTGGGCGTGGGAGGGAACTCGGGGCAGCCACGCCGAGCACAGTGCAAGTGACCCCAAGTTTTCTCCCATACAGCGCCGTCTACTACACAGTTCTTCCCTCATTGCTTCTGCTCGAAACGCCGGTTAAGCGCCACTACAAGCGCCCTGTAGTCACGCTGCTCTGCCAGCGTTAGGTCGAGGAGGGCCCGCAGGGCATCTCCCTCCAGAGCCAGGGCAAGGTGCAGCACCATCTCGGTGGGGCTCCACCCGTTATGCCATGCGGCAAGTTTGACGTGCCAGGTTCGGCTCCAAGCGGCTGGTACCGTCGTATCTTGGGAGCTTCAGGGTGGATCTTGAGGCGCAAATCGTCGAGGCCCTCTGACCTTCCTGTTGCTCCGGCGGCGTCTGCCACGGTGCCCGTCCTCCCATGGCTACGGCGTCTTGGTTTCCCTGGTGCTGCCCGCTACGGAGGCGAGTGATGCATTCCACTCTGGCTCCCGGGTTGGGGAGCCTGGATACGCTCCGTCAGGGCTCTCTGGGAAGGCACAATGCTCGGTTCTCAGGTCCTCCCTCCGGGTCCCGTCTTCACGAGCCCTGTCTGTGGGTGCAGGAGCAGGCATACTGCTCAGTCCTTCATCTTATTCCCTGGGTTTTAAGACACTCTATCTGCCGTTGTAGCTCTTCCATCTCCTCGTCGAACTCGCATCCCACTCCTGACGCCAATGTAGCGAGCATTTGGTCCATAATGACAGACGAGGAAGCTCTTTAACTCAACAACACGTTTTATTTTTTTTATTTCAAAATATACTTTATTCAAAAATAAATATATACAGTAAACCATTCAATAACTTTCCATCCTTTCCATACGTTTCCATTATAGTCTTTACATATCCATATTCATGGCCACCCACATGGCACTCCAGTTGTTCACCTTACCATATCATTGTTGAGGGGTATACTCCCCACCCCGCCCCTCCCACTCACGCCGGTGAAGAAACCTATACCATGGTCCTTCCCCACGGGGCCCTTGCGGTGGCTGCACCGTGTTTCAGTGCATCCCTCAGCACGTACTCCTGCAGCTGAGAATGTGCCAGTCAATAGCATTCTCCCACGGACATCTCCATGTGCTGGGAGATCATCAAGTTTCGGGCCGACCAAAGAGCGTCTTTCACCGAGTTGATGATCTGCCAGCAGCACCGCATGTTGATGTCCGTGTGCGTCCCCGGGAACAGCCCGTAGATCAGAGAGTCCTCTGCTACGCAGCTGCTGGGGATGAAACGTGACACCAGCCCGTCCATCCTCCTCCACACCCTCTTTGCGAACTGACAGTGTGTAAAGAGGTGGGTCACAGACTCCTCCGCACTGCAGTCCTCCCGTGGGCAGTGGGGTGCGAAGACGACGTTCCGGGCGTACAGGAGGGCTTTGGCTGGGAGGGCCCCTCTCACCGCCAGCCAGGCGAGGTCCTGGTGCCTGTTGGTGAGGTCTGGTGATGAGGCATTTTGCCAGACGAACTGGACGGTCTGCTCAGGGAACCACCCCACTGTGTCCATCACGTCCTTCTGCAGTGCCTGCAGGACATTACGTGCCGACCACTGCCTGATGGCTCTGTGGTCAAAGACATTGAGCTGGAAGAACTTCGGGCCAGTTTTTTAAAATTTCAAAATATACTTTATTCAACAATAAATATACACAATAAACCATTCAATAACTTTCCATCTTTTACATACGTTGCCATTAAAGTCAGTACATATCCATATTTATGGCCACCCACGTGGCACTCCAGTTGTTCACCTTACCACATCATTGTTGAGGGGTATACTCCTCGCCACCCGGCCCCTCACACTCCCGCGGGTGAAGAAACCTATACCGTGGTCCTTCCAGGTAAGAACAGTTTTTTTTTCCAAAATAAAGTTATTTACATATAAGAAAAAAACATTCATTGGCTCTGAGTCCTTATTCAATAAAGTTATTTACAATAAAATTATGCGTTGACTCTCTGTTCGTATACAAATGAAAGATGTTTACAATAAACCATTCATTTACTCTCAACCCTTGGTCAAGAGTTAAGACTTATTAACAATAAAATTATCAACAATAAAGGCAGGTGTTGGCTCTAATGCTTTCCCAAATTAACAATTCCACCCACTCCTGTGGCACCATGTTGATTATCTGTCCACACCGCTGATGAGGGATAGTCTCCTCCCCACCCGGTTCCTCACACTCCCGCGGGTGAAGAAACCTATACCATGGTTCTTCCAGGTAAGAACAGTTTTTTTTACCAAAATAAAGTTATTTACATATAAGAAAAAACATTCATTGGCTCTGAGTCCTTATTCAATAAAGTTATTTACAATAAAATTATGCGTTGACTCTCTGTTCATATACAAATGAAAGATGTTTACAATAAACCATTCATTTACTCTCAACCCTTGGTCAAGAGTTAAGACTTATTAACAATAAAATTATCAACAATAAAGGCAAGTGTTGGCTCTAATGCTTTCCCAAATTAACAATTCCACCCACTCCTGTGGCACCATGTTGATTATCTGTCCACACCGCTGATGAGGGATAGTCTCCTCCCCACCCGACCCCTCGCACTCCAGCGGGTGAAGAAACCTATACCATGGTCCTTCCAGGTAAGAACAGTGAGGTCTGCTAGCCACCCCCCAGTCGCAGGATGGGGGGATCAGCAGAGTCTCTCAGCTCCGGGAATCTGGGAGCAGTAATACTTCTGGTGGTCCGCAGCCAGATGGAGGGGCAGTCCCGGAGGTTCCTTTTGGTGCCGAACCGGTGGTGCCCCTCCCCGGTGGGGAGTACCAGCAGTACCTGAACCCTCAGCAGGTGGAAGACTTCACCAGGACTACGGGTATGAGGCCTCTGGATGGCGAAGAGGACGAGGATTTATAAAGGGTGGTGGACCTTGAGCTGGCGTCCTTAAACGTTCGCAGTGTGAAGAGTACCAGGCGTTGCGTACGGGGAGGGACCACAGTTTAAGATTCATCACCCGTGGGAGTGTGAGGGGTCGGGTGGGGAGGAGACTAACCCTTATCAGCGGTGTGGACAGATAATCAACATGGTGCCCCAGGAGTGGGTGGAATTGTTAAATTGGGAATGGTTAATTTGGGAAAGCATTAGAGCCAACGCCTGCCTTTATTGTTGATAACTTTATTGTTAATAAGTCTTAACTCTTGACCAAGGGTTGAGAGTAAATGAACGATTTATTGTAAACATCTTTCATTTGTATATGAACAGAGAGTCAACGCATAATTTTATTGTCAATAACTTTATTGAATAAGGACTCAGAGTAAACGAATGTTGTTTCTTATATCTAAATAACTTTATTTTGGAACTTTGGGCCAGTTGCCGAAGAGCATGGCTTCGCTCTTCGTGCGGTTGACCCTGGCCCCCGACGCTAGCTCGAACTGGGGAGGTGACCATCACACACCCCGGTTACAGTCAGGGTGACGCACAAATACACAAGCAAATAACTGTATAACACAAGCTAAAATGTAACAATAAATGAACTGGAACTTCCCACCATAATCCCACAAAAACATTTTAACACAAGAACAGTAAACAGTGCTTGTCATTAGGAATGCAGGGGCAGGCTGTCGATCACGCCCCCACCCAGAACATCACAATATTACAGATGTATCGATTCATACAGCATAGAAGCAGGCACTTGGCCTGCCCGCCACATCAACCCCAACCAGTGGAGACCCATCCATATTAATCCCATAATCTGATTTATCTGCTTGACCAGCCACTTCTGAAAAGCTGTCAGCAACTCTGCTTCAAACACTCTCTCATAGAAACAAAGAAAATATACAACATAATACAGGCCCTCCACCCATAATGCTGTACCAAACATGTACTTACTTTAGAAATTACCAAGGGTTACCCATAGCCCTCTATTTTTCTAAACTCCATGTACTTATCCAGGAGTCTTTTAAAAGACCCTATCGTATCCGCCTCCACCACTGTCGCCAGCAGCTCATTTCATCCACTGCTACTTTCTGTAAAAAAACTTACCTCTGACATCTCCTCTGTACCTACTTCCAAGAACCTTAAAACTGTGCCCTCTCGTGTTAGCCATTTCAGCCCTGGGAAAAAGCCTCTGACTATCCACACAACCAACGCCTCCCATCATCTTATACACCTCTATCAGGTCACCTCTCATCCTCCACTGCTCTAAGGAGAAAAGGCCGAGTACACTCAACCTATTCACATAAGGCATGCTCCTCAATCCAGGCAACATTCTTGTAAATCTCCTCTGCACCCTTTCTATAGTTTCCACATCCTTCCTCTGGTGCGGTGACCAGAACTGAACACAGTAGTCCAAGTGGTTCTGACCAGGGTCCTATATAGCAGCAATGTTACCTCTCGGCTCTTAAACTCAATCTCACATTTGATGAAGGCCAATGCACCGGATGCCTTCTTAACCACACAGTCAAACTGCGCAGCAGCTTTGAGTGTCCTATGGACTCAGACCCCAAGATCCCTCTGATCCTCCACACTGCCAAGAGTCTCAGCATTAATACTATATTCTGCCATCATATTTGACCTACCAAATGAACCACCTCACATTTATCTGGGTTGAACTCCATGTGCCACTTCTCAGCTCAGATTAGCATCCTATCGATGTCCCGCTGTAACCTCTGACAGCCCTCCATACTATCCACAACACCCCCAACCTTTATGTCATCAGCAAATTTACTAACCCATCCCTCCACTTCCTCATCCAGGTCATTTATAAAAATCATGAAGAGAAGGTGTCCCAGAACAGATCCCTGAGGCACAGCACTGGTCACCGACCTCCATGCAGAATATGACCCATCTACAACCACTCTTTGCCTCCTGTGGGCAAGCCAATTCTGGATGCACAAAGCAAGATCTCCTTGGATCCCATGTCTCCTTATTTCCTCAATAAGCCTTGCTTATCAAGTTACCTTATCAAATGCCTTGCTGAAATTCATATACACTGTATCTACTGCTCTACCTTCATCAATTGTTTAGTTACATCCTCAAAAAATTCAATCAGGCTCGTAAGGCATGACCTGCCTTTGAGAAAGCTATGCTGACTATTCCTAATCATATTATGCCTCTCCAAATGATTATAATTCCTGCCTATCAGGATCTTTTCAACCACTGAAGTAAGACTCACTGGTCTATAATTCCTGGGCTATCTCTACTCCCTTTCTTGAGTAAGGGAACCACATCTGCAACCCTCCAATCCTCTGGAACCTCTCCCGTCCCCACTGATGATGCAAAGATCATTTCCAGAGGCTCCGTAATCTCCTCCCTTGCCTCCCACAGTAGCCTGGGGTACATCTCATCCGGTCCCAGAGACTTATCTAACTTGATGCTTTCCAAAAGCTCCAGCACATTCTCTTTCTTAATTTCTATATGCTCAAGCTTTTCAGTCCACTGTAGGTCATGCCTACAATCGCCAAGATCCTTTTCTGTAGTGAATACTGAAGCAAAGTACTCATTAAGTACCTCTGCTGTCTCCTTCGGTTCCATATACGCTTTTGCACGATCACACGTGATTGCTCCTATTCTCTCACGTTTTATCCTCTTGCTCTTCACATACTTGTAGAATGCCTTGGGGTTTCCTTTAATTCTGCTCACCAAGTCTTCTCCTGGCCTCTTCTGGCTCTCCTAATTTCATTCTTAAACTCCTTCCTGCTAGTCTTATAATCTTCTAGATTGCTATCAGCACCTAGTTTTTTTTGGCAATGACTGGCAATGATTTCCAAGTATTCACTCATCTCTGAATGAAATAGGTTCTGCTCAAGCCCACCAATTCTCTAACCCCCATCTCAAATTATGTCCTCTAGTTTTATTCACCCTCAATAAGGAGGAAAGTTTCCTGTAATCTACCATATCTATACTACTTATGTATCTCAATCATGTCCCCTCTTAACCTAGTAGTGTGGGTCCCAAGGCTCTGTACCTCCTTCCTGATGGCAGAAGTGAGAAGAGAGTTTGGACTCCATTAGAAGTTATTTTATTGACACTAGTAAAAATAGACCTAGCTTGCCTGGTCTCAGACTAGAAGATTATAATGAGTGGTGGGTGATAAGCTCTCTGCCCATTGTGTTTGTCATCTATGTCAATGACTTAGATGAGAATGTACAGGACATAAAGAGCAAGTTCACAAGTGATACTAAAATCGACAGTGAAGAACATTATGGAGGATCTTGATCAGCTGGGTAAGTGGGCCAAGGAATGGTGAATGCAGCTTAGTACAGAAAATTCCAAGATGTAGTATTTTGTAAAGTCAAACCAAGGTATGACTTTCACAATAAATAGTAGGGCCCTGAGGAGTGGTATAGAACTGAGGAGCCTTAGAGTCAGCTACATGATTCCCCTAAAGTGATGTCACAGATAGACATGGTGCTGAAGCAAGCTTTTGATATGCTGGTCTTCATCAATCAGGGCATGGAGTTTAGAAGTTGGGAGATTATATTGGAGATGTATAAGATGCTCGTCAGGCCACCCTTCCCACTTCCCACTCCCATTCCAACATGTTAGTCCATGGCCTCCTCTAGCACCACAATAAGGCCACACTCAGGTTGGAGGAGCAACACCTTATGTTCTGTCTGGATAATCTCCAACCTGATCACGCGAACATCAATTTCTCGAACTTCCGGTAATGCCCCGCTCCCTTAATCTTCTTCACCATTCCACATTCCTATTTCCCTCTCTCATCTTATCTCCTCCCTCTGGTGCTCCTCTCCCTTCCCTTTCTTCCGTGGCCTTCTGTCCTCTGCTATTAGATACCCCCTTCTCTAGCCCTGTATCTCTTTCATTAGTCAACTTTTCAGCTCTTTATTTCACCCCTACCCCCTCCCTGTTTCACCAATCTGCTACTACCTTGTATTTCTTCCTCCCTTCTCTGCACAATGCTGACTGCTTACTCATTCCTATAGATGCTGGTTGGCCTTCTGAGTTCTTCCAGCATGTTGTGTGTGTTGCCCACACTTATAGTGTTCAGTTTTTGTTGCCCTACTATAGGAAAGATATTATTAACACTGAAAGAATGCAGAAAAGGTTTACAAAGACTGTGAGGTTATCTTATAGAGGCGTATAAAATCACAAGGGGCACACCTGTAGATAGAGCGATGCATTCAGGCTTTTTCCAGGGTTGAGGAAATCAAGAACTAGAGGATATACATGAGAGGGGGAGCATCTAATAGAAACTTGAGGGCAATTTTTACATACAAACGTACATAAAGTATTTCACTATACCTCAATGCATATGACAATTATAAACCAATTTACCAATTTACAGTACTGTGTAGATTATATATATAACTGGGGTGCCTAAGACATTTGCCCAATACTGTATTGCACTGTACTGCTGCCACAAAAAAAATCAAATTTCACGACATATGTGAGTGATGATAAAGCTGATTCTGATATGGGTCTCTCTAGTGGACTGAGAGTGGGAAGGGGGCAGGGAGAGCATCATGGTTGGGAAAAGGGGAAGAGAGAGGGGAGAGATTGGGAAGCACCAGAGAGACATTCTGTAATGATCAATAAACCAATTGTTTGGAATCAAATGACCTTATCCGGTGTCTCAGGGCTGGGTGTGTCTTGCACCTGTGCAACCGTAACCCACCCCACACCCAGCCCCAGCCCTGGCACTCCATCTTTGCCACCTTTCCCATACCATTCATACCATTCTGAGGACTGGGAGAAACTCAGAGTCCAGCAGAGGAGGACAAAGGGCTTAATTAGGAAAGGGAAAAAAGATTATGAGAGAAAGCTGGCAGGGAACATAAAAACTGACTGTAAAAGCTTTTATAGATATGTGAAAAGAAAAAGATTGGTTTAGACAAATGTAGGTCCCTTACAGTCAAAAACAGGTGAATTGATCATGGGGAAGAAGGACATGGCAGACCAATTGAATAACTACTTTGTTTCTGTCTTCACTAAGGAGGACATAAATAATCTTCAGAAATAGTAGGGGACCGAGGGTCTAGTGAAATGGAGGAAGTGAGGGAAATACATGTTAGTAAGGAAGTGGTGTTAGGTAAATTGAAGGGATTAAAGGCAGATAAATCCCCAGGGCCAGATGGTCTGCATCCCAGAGTGCTTAAGGAAGTAGCCCAAGAAATAGTGGATGCATTAGTGATAATTTTTCAAAACTCTTTAGATTCTGGATTAGTTCCTGAGGAGGGTGGCTAATGTAAACCCGCTTTTTAAAAAAGCAGGGAGAGAGAAACCGGGGAATTATAGACCGGTAAGCCTGACATCGGTGGTGGGGAAAATGCTAGAGTCTGTTATCAAAGATGTGATAACAGCACATTTGGAAAGCGGTGAAATCATCAGACAAAGTCAGCATGGATTTGTGAAAGGAAAATCATTTCTGATGAATCTCATAGAATTTTTTGAGGATGTAATTAGTAGGGTGGATAGGGGAGAACCAGTGAATGTGGTCTACTTGGATTTTCAAAAGGCTTTGGACAAGGTTCCACACAGGAGATTAGTGTGCAAACTTAAAGCACACGGTATTGGGGGTAAGGTATTGATGTGGATAGAGAATTGGTTGGCAGACAGGAAGCAAAGAGTGCAAATAAACGGGACCTTTTCAAAATGGCAGGCAGTGACTAGTGGGGTACCGCAAGTCTCAGTGCTGGGACCCCAGTTGTTTGCAATATATATTAATGACTTAGACAAGGGAATTAAATGCAGCATCTCCAAGTTTGCGGATGACACGAAGCTGGGTGGCAGTGTTAGCTGTGAGGAGCATGCTAAGAGGATGCAGGGTGACTTGGATAGGTTAGGTGAGTGGGCAAATTCATGGCAGATGCAATTTAATGTGGATAAATGTGAGGTTATCCACTTTGGTGGCAAGAACAGGAAAACAGATTATTATCTGAATGGTGGCCGATTAGGAAAAGGGAAGGTGCAACGAGACCTGGCTGTCATTGTACACCAGTCATTTAAAGTGGGCATGCAGGTACAGCAGGCGGTGAAAAAGGCGACTGGTATGCTGGCATTCATAGAAAGAGGATTTGAGTACAGGAACAGGGAGGTACTACTGCAGTTGTACAAGGCCTTGGTGAGACCACACCTGGAGTATTGTGTGCAGTTTTGGTCCCCTAATCTGTGGAAAGACATCCTTGCCATAGAGGGAGTACAAAGAAGGTTCACCAGATTGATTCCTGGTATGGCAGGATTTTCATATGATGGAAGACTGGATCGACTAGGCTTATACTCTCTGGAATTTGGAAGATTGAGGGAGGGATCTTATTGAAACATATAAAATTCTAAAGGGATTGGACAGGCTAGATTGGACAGGGAGATTGTTCCCGATGTTGGGGAAGTCCAGAACGAGGGGTCACAGTTTAAGGATAAAGGGAAGCCTTTTAGGACCGAGATGAGGAAAAACTTCTTCACACAGAGAGTGGAGGATCTGTGGAATTCTCTGCCACAGGAAACAGTTGAGGCCAGTTCATTGGCTATATTTAAGAGGGAGTTAGATATGGCCCTTGTGTCTAAAGGGACCGGGGGTATGGAGAGAAGGCAGGTACAGGGTTCTGAGTTGGATGATCAGCCATGATCATACTGAATGGTGCTGCAGGCTCGAAAGGCCGAATGGCCTACTCCTGCACCTGTTTTCTGTGTTTCTATGTTTCTATGTTTCTCGTCATTCCCAACATCCTTCGCTTCCACCAGATTTACAAACTTGTTGTCTGCTCCACATTGTTAATTCCAATACTGTGCAAAAGTCTTAGGTGACACCCTAGCTATACAGTATATCTGTGTCCAAGGTTTTTGCACAGTACTGTACATGGAATGAGCTGCCAGAGGAGAGAAACAATAACAACTGCCATTGAGGGAGAAACTAACAACTTTTAAAAGACAGTTACACACATACATGGATAGGTAAACTTTAAATAGATATTGGTCAAACACTGGCAAATGGGACAAGCTTGGATGAACATCTTGTTCAACATGGATCAGCTTGACTGAAGGACTCTTTCCATTCTGTAAGACACCATGGCTCTCTACAATGAAGGATGCTTCCTGTTTAAAAATTACTTTGTAATCCTTAAATAAGTACAGTGCAAGTGTTAATAACTTCTGCACAGTTGGATGAACAGCCTTACCTATTGAAATATATGTGATCTGTTTTATTACCTGAATAATTTCATTTCCTTCTAAAGAACTGAAAATACTTTTAAATTGTGCATAATGTGTTGGGCAGGCTATGACAGGCTGAAGAAGCCAGAATGCAAGGTTAAAGACCTGCTCTTACCTACAGGCAAAACACAGAGCTGGCAAGGGATTTTGGAAGAACCTAGCTTGAGTGATTGGCACAGTAGCATTGTGATAAGTGTAATGTCATTACAATGCCAGCCATCTCCAGTTGGAGTTCAATCCCCTGCACTGCCAGTGAGGAGTTTGTACTGCCCACAAAATGCTGGAGGACCTCAGCTGGACAGGCAACGTCTATGTAAAAGAGTGAAAAAACAACATTTTGGGCCGAGACTCTTCATCAGGACTAGAGAAAAAAGATGAGAAGCCAGAGTAAGAAGGTGAGTAGAAGGGAGGAAGAAATGCAAGATAGTAGGGGATACATGAAACAGGCAGCGGGAAGAGGTGAAGTAAAGAGCTGGGAAGTTGGTTGATGAAAAAGATAATAAAGAGCTGGAGATTGGGAAATTGATAGGAGAGCACAGAAGGCCATGGAAGAAAGGGAAGGGGTGGAGCACCAGAGGGAGGTGATGGACAGGTAAGGAGATAAGGTGAGAGAGAGAAATGGGAATGGGGAATGGTGAAGAAGGTGGTGGAAGACCTCACTAGCAGTTTGAGAAATTAGTATTCATGTCATCAGGTTGGAGGCTACCCAGATGGAATATAAGATGTTGCTCCTCCAACCTGAGTGTGGCCTCATCACGACAGTAAAGGAGGCCATGCACTGACATGTTGGAATAGGAATAGGAAGTAGAATTAAAATAGGTGACCACCAGGAGATCCCACTTTTACTGGCAGATGGAGCGTAGGTGCTTGGCAAAGTGGTCCATAGATTTCTGCCAAAGGAAAGCTGACCATACCTTCTGTACAATTCTCTTTGCAAAAGTCATCATTAAAAATGGAACTGAAAGAAAAAAGGCATGGCTTAGCAACAAGTTGCCTTTGCGATAATTTCATCTTATAGATTAACTTGCAGGTACACTGGTACTTCTGTGTACCTGAAGTACTGTTCCTGGTGTCTGCTGCTGGTGGTGCTGGTGATCTGCATTAGACCATAACATCATAAGACACAGGAGCAGAATGAGGCAATTTGGCCCATCGAGCCTGCTCTGCCATTCAATCATGGCTGATCCTTTGCCCCCCACTCAGCCCTACTCCCCAACCTTCTCCCCATAAACTTTGATGCTGTGTCCAATCAAGAACCAGTCAAGCTCTGCCTCATATACACCCAATGACCTGGTCTCAACAGCTGCTGTAGTAATAAATTCCTCAAATTCACCACCCTCTGGCTACAGAAATTTCTCTGCACCTCTGTTTTAAATTGACACACCTCTATCCTGAGGCTGTGCTGTCTTGTCCTAGACTGCCCTGCCATGGGAAACGTCCTTTCCACATCTACTCTGTCTAGGCCTTCCAACATTTAAGAACATAGAACATAGAATAGTACAGCACATTACAGGCCCTTCGGCCCACAATTGAAAGCTTTCAATGAGACCCCCCTCATGCTTAAAATCCAGTGAGTACTGACCCAGAGCTATCAAACATTCCTCATATGATAACCCTTTCATTCCTGGAATCATCCTTGTGAACCTTTTCTGAACCCTCTCCAATGCCAGCACATCTTTTCTTAGATGAGGAGTCCAAAACTGTTCGTAATACTCAAGGTGAGTCATCATCAGTGCCTTATAAAGCCTCAGCCTCACATCCCTGTTCTTGTATCCTAGACCTCTCGAAATGAATGCTAACAATGCATTTGCCTTTCTCACCATCGACTCTACCTGCAAGCATTCTAGAATACTAAAACAGGTAGCCATGGAGATGATGGATACATTACTGCCTCCAACAAAATTCCACAGATTATGGAGTAATTCCTACAAACTTCTGGGTGGCTGATATAACCTCACAACCTACAAAAAAAAGGAGGAAGAGGGAAAACAGAGAACTATGCATGGTTAGTCTGAGATTGGTAGTCAGAAGAATAACAGAGTATTATATATAAAGGATGTGGTCAGCATGAAACTTAGTAAAGATCAACAGAAGTAGGCAACAGCAGTATGGATTTATGAAAGGGGAACTATATTTAGCAACTGCAGTATACTGAGGATGTAATTGATAGAATAGATAAGGGAGAAGCAGTGAAGGTGGTTCAACTGGATTTTTGAAGGCCTGTTGTAAAGAATTAGAATGAAAAATTAAAGCAATGGGATGGGGGATAATATAGTTAAATGGATTGAAAATTTGTTGATAGATAGAAAACAGGGAATGTGAGTAAATGTTTTCAGATTGTCAGACAGTGTCTAATGGGGTATATGCTGATGATCTGGATGAGGGAACTTATGACAGTAACAGACCCTCTGACCCAATGACTCATAGTTACCCAATTACACACATGTGACTAATTAACTCACTATCTTGCATATCTTTAGAGTGTTGGAGGAAACTGGAGCACCTGGAAGAAACCCACATAGTCACATGGAGAACGTACAAACCCCTTACAGACAGCAGTAGGAATTGAACCCAGGTCAGTGGCACTGTAGTAGTGTATACTGACTGCTACAGTATCGTGTATAGCTTATTTCTTAGCTTGATGATGATGTAAAATTGTGTAAAAGAGGAGAAAACATTTCAAAGCCTCACTTACACAGAAAGCAATAAGTACAGTCATTCACATTAGAGGGGGTTAAGAGCAGTGCATGTAGGCAGCACTATAGAATCCTTCAAAACACAGAGGAGTGGGGGTGGGGGGAGACCAGGACATGGGAATAATGGTGATCAGTGTCCAGCCACAGGATAGAGAGTTATGCATGCAGTCAGTGCACAGAGAGCAGTAACTGCAACCATTGTATAGAGAACAAGATGCTAAGCCATAAGGCAGTGAGCACCTCGTGCAGCCAGGAGTTAGAGAATGGTGCTAGCATCTGGAGAGAAAATGGAACAGAATAGATAGCCAAGCAATATGGAGCAGTGTTTGCAGCTGGTTGATAGAAAATGCTACATATGGGCATGAGATACCAAGTACTACATGCAGCCTGGGAGTAGAGAGCCAGAGAATATTGGACTGAAAGTCTAGCAATAGGATAGAGACCAGCATGCAGACAAGGAATAAATTTATATAGTCGTAGTGTTATTAAAAACTGTGTAAACATGTCTTTTGGCCCAATCTGTCAATGCTGTTGGGATGCATGGCTAAGCTCATCCACTTTGCCTATGTTGGGGCCATATTGTATCCATGTACAGTATCTGTCAAAATGATTTTTACTTGTTGTTATTGTACCTGAACCTACCATTTTCACTGGTAACTCGTTCCATTTACCGACTACATCCTGTGCAAAAAAGCATGCCTCTCAGATTCCTTTTAAATGTTCCTCCTTGCACCTTAAACCTATGAACTCTAGTTTTAGATGCCACTCTTAGAAAAAAGGCTGTGGCTACCTATGTGCCACATAATTTTATTAACCTCTATATTGTAACCACTTAGATTCTTTGCCTAAAGGAAGACACTCACAACCTCTCCTTATAAGTCAAGTCCGCTAGTCCAGGCAACATCGTTATGAATAAAGAGCAGTATGTACAACCAAGGGAGATTGAACAAATCATATTCTGGGGAAAATAGAGCAATGCAGCTCAGGGCAGAGAGTGGGATGATCAGCTGGGGGGATGTAGGACAATATATGCAACCATGCGATGATGAGGAGAATGTGCAGATGGAGAATAGAGAGTGGTGCATGCTGTCAGGGCACAGAGGGCTGCACATGTAGCCAAAGAAAGCAAAGCTATAGTAGCCAGAGCTCATAAGCCAGTCTTCATCAGGGGATCAGAGGTGGAGAAGGTCAGTAACTTTAAATTCCTCGGCATTATCATCTCTAAGGAACTGTTTGGGTCTGGCACATAAGAAAGGCAAGGCAGCACCTCTACTTTGTTAGAAGCTTGCCAGGACTCGGCAGGTAATTGTATTTATTTATTTATTTATCTAGTGGTACAGTGCAGAAGAAGCCCTTCCAGCCCCACGAACTGCTCTGCCTAGCCCCCCAGCTATTTAACCCGAGCATTATCACAGCACAATTTACAATGGCAATTAACCTACTAACTGTTACATCTTTGGACTATGAGAGGAAACTGGAGCACTCAGAGGAAACCCATGCGGTCACAGAGAAAACATACAAACTCCTTGCAGACGGTGCTGGAATTGAACTCCGAACTCTGATACCCTGAGATGTAATAGCATCATGCTAAAATTTTGATAAACTTCTATAGCTGCACAGTGGAGAATATATTGACTGGTTATATCTTGGCCTGGTGTGGATACACCAATGTCCTTGAATGGAAAAGCCTACTAGAAGTAGTGGATACGGCCCAGTCCATTACAGGTAAAAACCCTCCCCACCATTGAGCTCATCTACAAGGAGCGCTGTCTCAGGAAGGCAGCATCCATCATCAAGGACCCCGCTCAACCCAGGCCATGCTCTCTTCTCACTGCTGCCATCAGGAAGGAGGCACAGGAGTCTCAGATCCCACAGCACCCGGTTCAGGAACAGTCATTAACTCTTCAACTATCAGGCCTCTGAACCAGAGTGAAGTCAGCCCAACACTTTCAAGAATTCTACAACTCATGTTCTCAATATTATGTATTACTTATTTACTTATCATTGATATTTTGTTTTTCTTATTGTATTTGGACAATTTATCATTTTTTTCACTTGGTTGTTTGTCCATCTTTATGTGTATTTTTTCATTGATTCTATCGTGTTCCATTGTATCTACTGTCAATGCCTGCATGAAATGAATCCTCAGTGTATTATAAGGCAATATATACAGTATCTACTTTGGTAATAAATTTACTCTGAACTTGGAACTTTTAGAGAGCAGTACAGACAAACAGATGGTAGAGATAAATGTTGTGAAATGTGTTGTTTTGTGGAAGCAGTACATTGCAAACATAAGAATTAAAATATATATATATATATGACAATAATATATATATAAAATTAGTTCAACAAGAAACCAAATAAATTGGTGAGGTGGTGTTCATGGGTTCATTGTCCATCATTGACGGTGGTGGGGAAGAAGCTGTTGGTGGAATGTTGAATGGATGTCTTCTGGCTCCTGTACCTCCTCCTTGATGATAGCAATAAGAAGAGATCATCTCCTGAATGATGGGTGTCCTTAATGATTGATGTTACTTTCTTGAGGCATCGCCTTTTGAAGTTGTCCTTGGTGCTGCGGAGTCTGGTGCCCATGATGGAGCTGGCTGAGTCATCCATTTGACCAGGATTATGATGATGATATGTACTTTGATACTAAGAATTTACTTACAACTTATTTTACTTTGAACATAACATAAAATGTTATTATTAGAGACACAGAGCTTCAAAATTAGATGCAATAAACATCTGTAGTCACTTACATCTCTAAAATCTGGTCTTTTAAGTGTCCTGCTTATAAATATATTAGCATGACAGGCCAACAATGGTCTGGAATGCAGTCTGTGAGAGTGCACATACACAAGTGCGAACAGCATACTATAGTTCAGTGACCAAGATTAGAATAACTTTGGTTCTGAAGTGGAGGCACAAGGGTGGAACTGCTTCTTGGTCTCCTGTAGATGAGTTCCACTCCAATGGGAAGCTTGGAAGTGAAGTTCTCAAGAATACCATTTGGTCTGGATCGGAGTGAAAGGAAATGAGACTTGGTGGAACTGCATCGCATCCTGCAAGGAAGAGGGTCAGTAGGATATGCTAGGATTCCCCCACTAAATACTATGCACCTGAAATAGTTGTCCTTCACCTGAACAACTGTCCTGCAGTAAAGACCTACTACTGTACCCCAGCAGAAGAATCAATGTCTGCAGAAGAGATGATATGAGACAGCCAATATACAGTCCAGGAATCTTGCCTCTGGTCATATTGCTAACCCTGCAGGTAACTGCCTAAGACCTTCAGGCAAGTTGAAATTATTGTAATCAGCAATTATCATCAAACTTGTGTTCCAAGTCTTGACTTCCAAACAGGCCTATCTTATTGGCACTGCACCAGTTTATTGACCTGTTTTTTTAAATGTACAGCCAAAATAAATCCTTCTACCTTTGAAATCCAGATTAAAACTGAGAAAACAATAAAAAGGGAAAATATTGTACACTCATGAACTTAAATAGATAAACAAGTGGTCTGGTTGTGGAATATAGTGAACACAGTGTTATTAATGCACTACTCAGAAAAAAAATCAATTTTATTTTTAAAAAGATGACTTAAAATTTTAAAGTGTATCTTCACTAATTCCTTGAAGTAACCCACAAAAATTGGTTCCCTATTAACTACATTGCCTCCTACGAGGCCTTTAAATGTTACAGTTACAATGTAAATGTAGCTTTCTGTTTCTCCCCCTGACTGAATAGGAACAAAACTAGGATAATGTGAAGTAAAATATTGAACTGCATTAGAAAAATTGTCATGATCTCTACTCCAGTGCTGGAAAACAGAAGAGAATAAGTGCTGTAATAAAGGTGTGCAGAAAACGACAGATTATGAAACTGTGCTGTAGGGAAGTTGATTGCTATTAAATTGACTTATTTTCCTTTTTTGGTAACAGTGGCAAGGCTGTCCATCTTCTTATACATTTTTGCATCAGAATCTGATTCAGCTTTATCCTTTCTGTCCACTCATGCATGTAACTGAGGTTTGACTGATGCCGGTACTTTGTTGCTCAATGCGGCTCTGAATGTTAATGCCAGATTGATTTTATACTAACATAGATTTGAACAACAAAAAATTGAATAGGTCGAGTATGTTATAAATTTCAATGAAGTCATAGCTTTGTTTAGCACCAAGATACAGGATGCTTATGTATTTTGCATGTTTTTTTTTATCTTAAACCTGTTATACCTTCATATTTTGGAATTCCAGAACTTAATGGATGTTATTTTGGCATTACTTAAGGTTACTGAGTTTCAAATTTGCAACTTCAGCATTGCTAATCGCAGAATGCAAATACAATGATAAGCTTTGGATTAAAATAGATGGCTGCTGGCTATGATAATTGGATGCCAAAATATGCATGACAGTTGGCTACACAACCTCTGTGGGTCTCCTATATTTTGTGATTGTTATTTAGTGAGGCATCTAGTTGGGATAACATTAAGTTGGATGGGATCCACAAATATCCTCAAAACCAGTGCCTGCAAGAGTGTGACCTCACCTTCGTGTCGTATATTCGATACACTCATGATTGCATGGCCAGATTCTGCTCTAATTCCATCCACAGATTTGCAGGTGATACCATCGTAATGTGCTAGATCTCAAACAATGACAAGACGGAGTACAAAAAAGAAGTAGGTTGTCCTGTAACATAGTGTCAAGACAACAACCCTCAATATCAGTGAGGCAAAAGAACTGGTCATTGATTTCAGGAAGCAGGAAGGAGTACATGTCCAGGCTGTATCCATGGCGCTGAGCTGAAGATGTTTGAGAACTTCAGGTTTCTATGTTTAAATATCAAAAACAATTTCTCCTTTTCTAACTACATGGATGTTATGACCTAGAAGGCACATCAATGCCTTTTCTTGCTCAGAAGGCTAAATGCAGCCCAGACCATCACAAAACCAACTTCTCCTCATTAACACAAGAGGTAGTCTGAAGTACTCACCTGTCTTAGGAAGGCTTCAATTATACTGGTGCCTAAGAAGAACATAGTAACTTGCATCAATGACTATCTTACATTCACTGTGATGAAGTGTTTTGAGAGGTTGGTGATGAAATATAATAACCTGCCTGAGAAGCGATTTTGATCCACTCCAATTTGTCTACTGTCTTAACAGGGCAACAGCAAGTGCCATTTCATTGGCTCTTCACTCAGTCCTGGAACATCTGAGCAGTGAAGATGCAACGCACACAAAATGCTGGAGGAAATCAGCAGGTCAAGCAGCATTTATGGAAATGAGAAAATAGTTGACATTTTGGAAAGGTGCATACTTCAGGGTGGTCTTCATTGACTACAGCTCAGCATTCAATACTATCATCCCCTCAAAACTAATCAATAAGCATCCAGACCTTGGTCTCCATACTTCCTTGTGCAACTGGATCCTTGATTTCCTCACTTGCTGATCCCAGTCAGTTCAGATTGGCAACAACTCCTCCACAATCTCAATCTGCCCAGGTGTACCACAAGGCTGTGTGCTTAGACTCCTGCTCGACTTCCTTTACACTTATGACTGTGAGGCCAAGCCAGCTCCAATGCCATATTTAAGTTTGATGACAATGTCACTATTGTTGGGCGAATCAAAGGTGGTGATGAATCAGCATTTTGAAAATCTGGCCGAATGCTGCCACAACAACAACTCTCACTCCGTGTCAGCAACACCAAGGAACTGAATACTTTCTTGCAGACATTCACAGTAAATGCAAAGAAACACCACAAAATCACTAAAAAAACACACACAAGATGGGCAAGTGTTAATCAAGTATACCTTTAGTAAGCTTGATTAAAACAAATCAAATATTACCTTTGGTAAGCTGGTGCTATTTGATATGAAAAGTGTGATGAACGGGCATCAAACTGAAACATCAGAACCATAGAACCATAGAACATTACAGCACAGAAACAGGCCTTTTGGCCCTTCTTGGCTGTGCCGAACCATTTTTCTGCCTAGTCCCACTGTCCTGCACCTGGACCATATCCCTCCATACACCTCCCATCCATGTACCTGTCCAAGTTTTTCTGAAATGTTAAAAGTGAGCCCACATTAACCACTTCATCTGGCAGCTCATTCCACACTCCCACCACTCTCTGTGTGAAGAAGCCCCCCCCCCAATGTTCCCTTTAAACTTTTCCCCCTTCGCCTTTCACCCATGTCCTCTGGTTTTTCTCTCCCCTAGCCTCAGTGGAAAAAGCCTGCTTGCGTTCACTCTATCCATACCCATCATAATTTTATATACCTCTATCAAATCTCCCCTCATTCTTCTACGCTCCAGGGAATAAAGTCCTAACCTATTCAAGCTTTCTCTGTAACTGAGTTTCTCAAGTCCTGGCAACATCCTTGTAAACCTTCTCTGCACTCTTTCAACCTTATTAATATCCTTCCTGTAATTTGGTGACCAAAACTGTACACAATACTCCAAATTCAGCCTCACCAATGCCTTATACAACCTCACCATAACATTCCAACTCTTATACTCAATACTTTGATTTATAAAGGCCAATGTACCAAAAGTTCTCTTTATGACCCTATCTACCTGTGACACCACTTTTAGGGAATTTTGTATCTGTATTCCCAGATCCCTCTGTTCTACTGCACTCCTCAGTGTCCTACCATTTACCTTTTATGTTCTACCTTGGTTTGTCCTTCCAAAGTGCAATACCTCACACTTGTCAGTATTAAACTCCATCTGCCATTTTTCAGCTCATTTTTCCAGCTGGTCCAAATCCCTCTGCAAGCTTTGAAAACCTTCCTCACTATCCACTACACCTCCAATCTTTGTATCATCAGCAAATTTGCTGATCCAATTTACCACATTATCATCCAGATCATTGATATAGATCTGATCCCTGTGACACACCACTAGTCACAGGCCTCCACTCAGAGAAGCAATCCTCCACTACCACTCTCAGGCTTCTTCCATTGATCCAATGTCTAATCCAATTTACCAGCTCTCCATGTATACCTAGTGACTGAATCTTCCTAACTAACCTCCCATGTGGGACCCTGTCAAAGGCCTTACTGATGTCCATGTAGACAACATCCACTGCCTTCCCTTCATCCACTTTCCTGGTAACCTCCTCAAAAAACTCTAATAGATTGGTTAAACATGACCTACCACGCACAAAGCCATGTTGACAGCTCTCTGCTCTCTGGAGACAGTTTATCTACTGATGTCCACTATAAGCCTACTGACTCTCACAGCTATCTGGATTATTCCTCTTCTCACCCTGTCTCTTGCAAAAATGACGACTCCCTTGTCCATTTGTCCCCCCCATCCCTCCCCACTGATCTCCCTCCTGGTACTTATCCTTGTAAGCAGAACAAGTGCTACACATGCCCTTACACTTCCTCCCTTACCACCATTCAGGGCCCCAGACAGTCCTTCCAGGTGAGGCGACACTTCACCCGTGAGTCAGCTGAGGTGATATACTGCATCTGGTGCTCGCGATGTGGCCTTCTATATATTGGCGAGACCCAATGCAGACTGGGAGATCGTTTTGCTGAACACCTACGGTCTGTCCACCAGAGAAAGCAGGATCTCCCAGTAGCCACACATTTTAATTCCACATCCCATTCCCATTCTGACATGTCTATCCACGGCCTCCTCTACCGTAAAGATGAAGCCACACTCAGGTTGGAGGAACAACACCTTATATTCCGTCTGGGTAGCCTCCAACCTGATGGCATGAACATTGACTTCTCGAACTTCCGTTAATGCCCCACCTCCCCCTCGTACCCCATCCATTATTTATTTATATACACACATTCTTTCTCTCTCTCTCTCCTTTTTCTCCCTCTGTCCCTCTGACTATACCCCTTGCTCATCCTCTGGGTTTTTCCCCCCCTCCCACTTTTCCCTCTCCCTGGGCCTCCTGTCCCATGATCCTCTCATATCCCTTTTGCCAATCACCTGTCCAGCTCTTGGCTCCATCCCTCCCCCTCCTGTCTTCTCCTATCATTTTGGATCTCCCCCTCCCCCTCCCACTTTCAAATCTCTTACTAGCTCTTCTTTCAGTTAGTCCTGACAAAGGGTCTCGGCCCGAAACGTCGACTGTACCTCTTCCTAGAGATGCTGCCTGGCCTGCTGCGTTCACCAGCAAATTTGATGTGTGTTGCTTGAATTTCCAGCATCTGCAGAATTCTTCGTGTTTGACTCTCCCTAATAAGTCCCTGTCTATCCAAATACTTGTAGATCCTATCTCTTAGTACTCCTTCCAATAATTTACCTACTACCGACAAATTTACCAGCCTATAATTTCCTGGATTACTTTTAGAGCCTTTTTTAAATAACAGAACAACATGAGCTATCCTCCAATCCTCCGGCACATCACCCATAGATACTAACATTTTAAATATATCTGCCAGGGCCCCTGCAATTTCAACACTAGTCTCCTTCAAGGTCTGAGGGAATACCCTGTCAGGTCCTGGGGATTTATCTACTCTGATTTGCCTCAAGATAGCAAGCACCTCCTCCTCCTCAATCTGTATTTGTTCCATGACCTCACTACTTGTTTGCCTTATTTCCAATGACTCCATGCCAGTTTCCTTAGTAAATACAGACGCAAAAAAAACACTTAAGATCTCTCCTATTTCTTTTGGTTCCATACATAGCCGACCACTCTGATCTTCAAGAGGACCAATTTTATCCCTTACTATCCTTTTTCTCTTAATATACCTGTAAAAGTTCTTTGGATTATCCTTCAAGCAACACACAGAAAAGTTGCTGGTGAACACAGCAGGCCAGGCAGCATCTTTAGGGTGAGGTACAGTCGACGTTTCAGGCCGAGACCCTTCGTCAGGACTAACTGAAAGAGGACCTAGTAGGAGATTTGAAAGTGGGAGGGGGAGGGGGAGATCCAAAATGATAGGAGAAGACAGGAGGGGGAGAGATGGAGCCATGAGCTGGACAGTTGATTGGCAAAAGGGATATGAGAGGATCATGGGACAGGAGGCTGAGGGAGAAAGAAAAGGGGGAGAGGGGAAACACCCAGAGGATGGGCAAGGGGTATAGCGAGGGGGACAGAGGGAGAAAAAGGAGAGAGAGAAAAAAAATGTGTGCATATAAATAAATAATGGATGGGGTACGAGGGGGAGGTGGGGCATTAGTGTAACTTCCACTAATGCCCCATCCTCCCCCTTGTACCCCCTCTGTTATTTATTTATATACACACATTCTTTCTCTCACTCTCCTTTTTCTCCTTCTGTCCCTCTGAATATACCCCTTGCCCATCCTCTGGGTCCCCCCGCTCCTCCTTGTCTTTCTTCCCGGACCTCCTGTCCTATGATCCTCTCATATCCCTTTTGCCAATCAACTGTCCAGCTCATGGCTCCATCCCTCCTCCTCCTGTCTTCTCCTATCATTTCAGATCTCCCCCTCCCCCTCCCATTTTCAAATCTCTTACTAGCTCTTCTTTCAGTTTGTCCTGACGAAGGGTCTCGGCCCGAAACGTCGACTGTCCTTCCTCCTAGAGATGCTGCTTGGCCTGCTGCATTCACCAGCAACTCTGATGTGTGTTGCTTGAAATTCCAGCATCTGCAGATTTCCTCGTGTTTGGATTATCCTTCACCTTGACTGCCAAAGCAACCTCATGTCTTCTTTTAGCCCTCCTGTTTTCTTTCTTAAGTATTTTTTTGCACTTTTTATACTCCTCAAGCACCTTATTTGCTCCCTGTTTCCTATACATGTCAGATATCTCTCTCTTCTTCTTTATCAGAGTTCTAATATCCCTTGAGAACGAAGGTTCCTTATTTCTATTCACTTTGCCTTTAATCCTGACAGGAACGTAGAAACTCTGCACTCTCAAAATGTCTCCTTTGAAGGCCTCCTACTTACCAATCACATCCTTGTCAAAGAACAACCTGTCCTAATCCACGCTTTTTAAATTCTTTCTCATTTCTTCAAATTTGGTCTTTTTCCAGCTTAGAACCTCAGTCCGAGGACCAGATCTATCTTTATCCATGATCAAGTTGAAACTAATGGTGCTATGATCACTGGAACCAAAGTGCTCCCCTACACACACTTCCGTCACCTGTCCTAACTTGTTTCCTAATAGGAGATCTAATATTGCACCCCCTCTAGTTGGTACCTCTATATATTGATTTAGAAAACTTTCCTGAACACGTTTTACAAACACTAATCCATCTAGACCTTTAACAGTATGGGAATCCTAATCAATATGTGGAAAATTAAAATCCCCTACTATCACAACTTTATGTTTCATACAATTGTCCGCTATCTCTGTGCAGATTTGCTCCTCCAATTCTCGCTGACTATTGGGTGGTCTATAATACAACCCCATTAATGTGGTCATACCTTTCCTGTTTCTCAGCTCCACCCATATGGCCTCGGTAGACAAGCCCTCTAATCTGTCCTGCCTGAGCGCTGCTGTAACATTTTCCCTGACTAGCATTGCCACCCCCCCCCCCCCAACTCTTCATTCCTCTGCCTCTATCATGTCTGAAACATCGGAACCCTAGAACATTAAGCTGCCAGTCCTGCCCCTCCTGCAACCAAGTTTCACTAATGGCTATAATGTCGTAATTCCATGTGTCAATCCATGCCCTCAGCTCGTCAGCCTTCCCCACAATACTGCTTCATTGAAATAGTGTGGCAGGGTCCTGAGTTAGCCCTATGAACTGTGCTTTTGAAAAGAGAGAGAGAGAGTTGTTCAACACCAGACTCCTTGTTATTAAGAGAGAGAGCGAGGCAAAAACTGCTTTGAGATGGTGTTATGGTTTCTCTGCAGCATGTTTACACTTTGCAAGGACACTGGCAGCTTCCAGGTTCTTACAGAAAGAGAAGGGAGGAGCTGCTTGATGGACAGCTGGTGTTCAGCACGGAAGATAAATAGAAGATCAACTGTTGGACCTACAGACACATGGCTTTGGACACTGAATGAGCTTTGTTGTGCCCTCAGAAAAGGTGGGTTTTGGAGGATCGATCAGCCGGATCGAACATTGGCTCTCGCAGTGTGAAAAGGGTGTGACCGGTGGGGAGTTATTCATGTGTCCGACCCTCGACTGGGTTGATAATTCCACCACAGAAGAAGGGTCCCCTTTGTTGTGGTCACAGTCGGTGACTTCCAAAGGATTTTGGAGGACAACGGGAAGATCGACGGCGTAAGCTCACCTGAAGACTCAAATCTCTCCCTCTCTCTCTCTCCATCACTACTCAACTCAATACCACGAACTGAACTGAACTTTACTCATCATCGTAAGACTATCTTTTTACCCCTAGACTTCAGGAAGCTTGGTTTTCATATATTTCCACAATTACTTATATATAATCATTGCTAACCTGTTTGATATATACGCATTTATATTACTGTATTGCGTAGTTACTAATAAATACCATAAGTTAATAGCAATACTGGACTCCAAAATGTTTTCCACTTCTGCTGGATCTTTAACCTGTCATGGGGTAGGTGACAACAGACACACCTCAAAAGATTATTACCACCACCACCACACACAACCCTTCTATTTGTGACTTTGCATGAACTTTTAACATCATTTATTTTCACCCCCGCTCCACTATCTGCTCTGGCACTCTGGTTCCCAACCCCCTGCAGATCTAGTTTAAACCCTCCCCAAAAGCACTAACAAACCTCCCTGCAAGGATATTGGTCCCCCTGTTGTTCAGGTGTAACCTGTCTCTCCTGTACAGGTCCCACCTGCCCAGAAGAGGTCTGAATGATCATGAAATCTGAAACCCTGCTCCCTACACCAGTTCCTCAGCCACATATTCATCTGCCAGAGCATCCTATTCTTACCCTCACTGGCACGTGGCACAGGTAGCAATCCTGAGATTACCACCTTCAAGGTCTTGCTTTTTAACTTCCTACCAAGCTCTCTATACTCACTCTTCAGGACCTCCTCACTCTTTCTTCCTACGTCATTGGTACCGATGTGCACCATGACATCTGGCTGATCACCCTCCCACTTCAGAATGCTGTGCAAACGATCAGAGACATCCTTGACCCTGGCACCCGGGAGGCAACAAACCATCTGGGAGTCTCTGTCATGACCACAGAACATCCTTTCTGTACCTCTAACTATCGAGTCCCCTATCACTATTGCTCTCCTCTTCTTCCACCCTCCCTTCTGCTCTGCAGAGCCAGACTCAGTGCCAGAGATCCGGCTACCGCAGCTTGTCTCAGGTAAGTCATTCCCCCCAACAGTATCCAATGCGGTATACTTGTTGTCAAGGGGAATGGCCACAGGGGAACCCTGATCTGCCTGCCCTTTCCTCTTCTCTCGCCTGATGGTAACCCAGTTACCTGTGCACTGCTCCTTTGGCATAACTACCTCCCAGAAGCTACTATCTCTAAACACCTCATTCTCCCAAATGATCCAGAGGTCATCCAGCTCCTGCTCCAGTTCCCTAACGTGGTTTGTTAGGAGCTGCAGCTGGATGCACTTCTTGCAGGTGTCATTGTCAGGGACACCAGAGGTCTCCCTGACTTCCCACATCCTGCAAGAGGAGCATTCCAACATCCTGCCTGGCATTCTCTCTGCTCTAAACAAACAAAACAAAACCTACCGGAACCTACCCTCGCCGCTGCCTGTTCACACCAAAGCCCGTTGAGCCAAAGCCATCCCACTCTGCTTCCTCTCACTCCACTGCCCGCTCACTCCACAGATACCGTCTGACCTGCTGAGTGTTTCTAGTTCATAATTAGAGAAGACTGACCAATGAAACTGATTTCCAATGGCATGAAGGAATCCATATCTACAAAGGATAAAAAAACTGTGATGGGCCAAGGTAGGGTTTTGGAAGATATTGGGTACATCAAGGGGACTTTAATGCTGTTGGGAGGAGGGGGAATGTCAAAGGAAAGGCTTCCACACAGAGAGTGGTAGGTGTGTGGAACACACTGCAAGGAGTGGAGGTAAGGGCAGATACATTAGAAATATTTAAGAGACTCTTAGATACGTACATGGATGATAGAAAAATGGAGTGCTATGTAGGATGGAAGCATTAGTTTGCTCTTGCGGGAGGTTAAAGTGTCAGCACAACGTTGTGGGCCTGAGGGCCTGTTGAGTTTAGTCGTGGTCAGTTTTCAATGTTCTGGTAAAAATATAGCTTGAAATATTGCTGTGCCACAAAATGTACCATGAGTGGTGACGCCACCTCAGCCAACAGATCCCGCGGCATTGCTTCAGAACTATTCCTGGTGTCAAATGATTTTTAACACATTAAATGACTGAAAGTAAGAGTTATGTAACAATGGTTGAAATAGATCTGAATCATTGTTTAATGGTTATGGATAAAGTAAATAGCAATCACTTAGAAACAGGTTTCAGTGACAGAAGTTAATTGAAAATAGTGACATAAAGTGAATTAAGTAAAATAACGAAACAGAACAAAGCACTTACTCACACTAACATTTTCAATTAGTCGGCCATCTATTGAAATGAATGGGATATAAATGCCATACATTCAAGAATCAGATGTGATGTGCACTAGTACAGCTCAGCATGGCTGAGATCTGTGCCTGGACTCGGAGCTGAATCCTGCATCAGAACAGGAGGTTAAGTGACTCTGTATCTAACCTCCAGCATGTTCCTGACTCGGCCTGGGCACAGACGTCAAAGGCAGGCGATGCAGTTAGCAAGCAGCTCTCTATGTTACCATCAGCAGCTGTACAGTGCAATAGGGGCCGATGTCTACTGATTTGGGAGTCAAACTTGCCTGCATCTCCTTTGTGGGGTTGAGACAGCAAAATCAGGCTGTTTCTTCACATATTGTTCGCTGCAGAACCATGATCAGCCTATTAATTGTATGTACACTGCAGAAATAAAATTCTATTTCTGGAATAAAACAAAGGTTGATTAACCATCAAAGAACAATGATCTAACCTCTATGGAATTCAAGAATAGGTCTCAGACATAGAACTTAGAACATAGAATAGTACAACACAGTACAGGCCCTTTGGCCCACAATGTTGTGGCGACCCTCAAACCCTGCTTCCCATATAACCCCCACCTTAAATTCCTCCATATACCTGTCTAGTAGTCTCTTAAACTTCACTAGTGTATCTGCCTCCACCAGTGACTCAGGCAGTGCATTCCACGCACCAACCACTCTCTGAGTAAAAAACCTTCCTCTAATATCCCCCTTGAACTTCCCACCCCTTACCTTAAAGCCATGTCCTCTTGTATTGAGCAGTGGTGCCCTGGGGAAGAGGCGCTGTCTATCCACTCTATCTATTCCTCTTATTATCTTGTACACCTCTATCATGTCTCCTCTCATCCTCCTTCTCTCCAAAGAGTAAAGCCCTAGCTCCCTTAATCTCTGATCATAATGCATACTCTCTAAACCAGGCAGCATCCCGGTAAATCTCCTCTGTACCCTTTCCAATGCTTCCACATCCTTCCTATAGTGAGGCAACCAGAATTGGACACAGTACTTCAAGTGTGGCCTAACCAGAGTTTTATAGAGCTGCATCATTACATTGCGACTCTTAAACTCCATCCCTCGACTTATGAAAGCTAACACTCCATAAGCTTTCTTAATTACCCTATCCACCTGTGAGACAACTTTCAGGGATCTGTGGACATGTACCCTGAGATCCCTCTGCTCCTCCACACTACCAAGTATCCTGCCATTTACTTTGTACTCTGCCTTGGAGTTTGTCCTTCCAAAGTGTACCACCTCACACTTCTCCGGGTTGAACTCCATCTGCCACTTCTCAGCCCACTTCTGCATCCTATCAATGTCTCTCTGCAATCTTTGACAATCCTCTACACTATCTACAACACCATCAACCTTTGTGTCCTCTGCAAACTTGCCAACCCACCCTTCTACCCCCACATCCAGGTCGTTAATAAAAATCATGATAAGTAGAGGTCCCAGAACAGATCCTTGTGGGACACCACTAGTCACAATCCTCCAATCTGAATGTACTCCCTCCACCATGACCCTCTGCCTTCTGCAGGCAAGCCAATTCTGAATCCACCTGGCCAAACTTCCCTGGATCCCATGCCTTCTGACTTTCTGAATAAGTCTATCGCATGGAATCTTGTCAAATGCCTATTTACCTAAATATCTAACAAGGAAAGCAATATTCACCTCAGGACATTAATGATTGCGTGTTACTGCTTAAAAAGGCAACTTCACCAGCCTGGGAAAATAGAATATTTATAGAGTCATCAGACATAGAGCACAACAGCACAGAAACAGACCCTTCAACCAACCTGGTCTGCGATGAACTGTTATTCTGCCTCGTCCTATAGATCAGCACCTGGACCATTGCCCTCCATACCCCTCCCTTGATTTCTCTAATATCCAGCAATCTATAGGTCTGAATTGTGAGCAAAGTGAATAACAAGAACTCCACCTTCCTCCTGGGTCAAGAATTCGAAAGAAATTCTCTTCATTTTTGTCCCAAATGGTATATCTCTGGTTTTGAGACCATGAGCCCTACTTCCAACATCACCAGCCTGAAGCAGAACCCAAGAGTCATTCAGCACTACAGTGCAGAAACAGGCCCTTCAGGCCATCTAGTCCATGTTGGCTATTATTCTGTTTACTCCCATTGACTCATACCCCTCCCATCTATATCCCAGCTTACCCTAAGTGTTGAAATCGAAACCACATCCACCACTTCCTCTAGCAGCTCATTCCATTCTCATACTACCCTCCAAGTGAAGAAGTTCCCCCTCAGGTTCCCCTTTAACCTGTGACCTCTAGTTTGAGTTTCACCCAACCTCAGTGGAAAAAGCTGGCTTGCATTTACCCTATCTACACCCCTTTTAATTTTGTATACCTTTATCATATCTCTCCTCATTCTCCTATGCTCAGGGAAATAAAGTCCTAACCCACTCAACCTTTCCCTATCACTCAGGTCCTCAAGTCTAGGAAACATCTTTGTAAATTTTTTCTGTACTCTTTCAATCTTTCCTGTAGGTAAGCAACCGGAAACAGAGTTAATTTGAATTACAGCCATAAATAATCACATCCTTTAAAAAATGGGAGTTAATACAACAATAGCCACTGCACTATTGGCCTAGGTTTTCTTTCAGGGAGAAGGGATGGCTTCTTCTGATGACTCAAGGAAAGACATCCACAAACCTCTGGAGTGTGGAGTGCTCCTTCACTGATGTCACTTGCCATAAGATGCCAGTTCTATGGTATTGTTGATGCGCATCAGAGGTGGTAGCATTGTGCAGACTGAGCAGCCAATGACACTCCAGCCCCTGCGAGTCCAGGCCAGGGAATGGAGGCCCTGAGGTAACTTGTCCATAAGATTGGAGACTTGTTTGTTTGTGTGAGTGGATGGGTGGGTGGGAGGTTGAGAAAGGGGTTTGTTTTGTTTTGTTGTCATTATTATGGCTGCTTGTGTTGTTCTGCCAAACATGGTGGGCATGCAATGTGGCGCCAAAATGTGTGGCAACCCTTATGTGCTTCCCCCATTGTATTCTTGGGTGTGCTGGTTGTTAATCCAAGCAATGGATTTCACTCTATATCTTATAAATCTATCTGATAAATAAATCTGAATCTAAATTTTCATTGTGTGTAAATCAGGAAATAAAAAACATAATTTGAACTCAAGCCTTAAATGTTTCACAGATCATGAAATAAAGATTGGAATAAAGTCATTAAGATAGATGTTTAATTATCATCAACTAACTACTTCTTAAGAAAATAAAAATTATAGTTTTTATTACTTTCAAACCCAACATTGGCTGCAGTGTGCATCATCTACAAAATACCTTGCAGTTCCTTGCCCAATCTACACCAAAGGCATCACTCAAGCCTGCCGTTATTACCACCAAGAAAGGCTAGAGCACCACCTGCATGTTCCCCTCCCTGTTATAAAGTTAGGGCACCATGATGCATAGTAGTTAGCACAATGCTATTATAGCTTAGGGCATTGGAGTTCGGGGTTCAATTCTGGTACCTGCTGTGAGGAGTTTCTACATTTTCCCCATAACTGTCTGGGATTCCTCCTTGTGCTCCAGTTTTCTCTAAAATTCTGAAAGTATACCGGTCCGTAGGTTAATTTGTTGCTCTAAAATGTCCTGTGATTAGGCTGGGGTTAAATAGATGGATTGCTGGGTTGCTGGGATGGTGTGGCTCATTGCGCTGAATAGCCCTGTTCTGCACCATATCTCTGAATAAAAAATAATTATATACAGTACTTTATACTTTATATTTTATTGTCGCCAAACAATTGGTACTAGAATGTACAATCATCACAGTGATATTTGATTCTGCGCTTCCCACTCCCTGGATTACAAATATTATATATTCAAAATATTAAAAATAATAAAAATGAGTAAATATTAAAAATTTAAATTATAAATCATAAATAGAAAATAGAAAAATGGAAAGTAAGGTCGTGCAAAAAAACTGAGAGGCAGGTCCAGATATTTGGAGGATACGGTCCAGATCCAGGTCAGGATCTGTTCAGCAGTCTATCACAGTTGGAAAGAAGCTGTTCCCAAATCTGGCCATACGAGTCTTTAAGTTCCTGAGCCTTCTCCCGGAGGGAAGAGGGAAAAAAGTGTGTTGCCTGGGTGGGTGGTGTCCTTGAAAATCCTGGCAGCACTGCTCCGACAGCATGCGGTGTAAAGTAAGTCCGTGGACGGAAGCAACAGGAATTCTGCAGATGCTGGAAATTCAAGCAACACACATAAAAGTTGCTGGTGAACGCAGCAGGCCAGGCAGCATCTCTAGGAAGAGGTGCAGTCGACGTTTCAGGCCGAGACCTGCGTTCACCAGCATCTTTTATGTGTGTTCCATGGACGGAAGATTGGATTGTGTGATGTGCTGCGCCATGTTCACGATCTTCTGCAGCTTCTTTCGGTCTTGGACAGGACAACTTCCATACCAGGTTGTGATGCACCTGAGAAGAATGCTTTCTACGGTGCATCTATAAAAATTAGTGAGGGTTTTAGGGGTCAGGCCAAATTTCTTTAGTTTTCTCGGAAGTAAAGGCACTGTTGGGTCTTCTCGGCAGTGAACTCTGCTTATTTGGACCAAGTCAGGTCACTTGTGATATTGACCCCGAGGAACTTAAAGCTTTTAACCTGTTCCACTTGCACACCACCAATGTAAATCCTTCTGAGTCAACAACCAATTCCTTCATCTTGCTGACGTTGAGGGATGAGTTACTGTCTTTGCACCATGCCACCAGGTTCTTAATTTCCTCTCTGTACTCAAACTCATCATTACCCAAGATACGGCCTACAATTGTTGTATCATCAGCAAACTTATATATTGAGTTAAATAAAACAAAATAAAAATAAATCATTATTGCTGGCTCTAATTCCTGGAAAATCCTACAAAGATGCATGGAGGGAATATTCTCACTGGAAGCAACGTAGCTGTTCAAGAAGAAGGTCAGCCAATAAATGCTGGCTTTATTAAGCATGCACAGATCCTAAAACAATGCAAAAAGATGAAGTATTTATCTGAAGGAACAATCTTCATATAAAAACAACTGCAAGGGGCAGGAGTAAATTGTGAGCACAATCATGCCATTGTGTTTAAGGATTCACCTACAACAATAATATCCAACAACAATATTTTCATGATTTTGACAATAGTTCAAAATTTTTATGAATTCCCTGATGGTACTGGAGAAAGGTGGAGACTAATAAACTTTGCTGGAGCTCGTGATGATACTGACTACAACTTCTATAGTCAGATGGAAATACTCCAGAAGGTGCTGTTGACCTCAGTTTCATCATCATTACAACTGAAAATGGACATCCCTGCTGGCAGAGGAATGAGATAAGGTGAGAGCAGATAGGCTTTAAAAAAAAATGGAAATCAGGATTTCATTATGTTTGGTGCATTGTGTCATTCAGGTTACTGGTTCCTCTCACTTGCACGATAAACGATTCTGCTTTATAATTTAGTTGGGCAAAAAAAAATCATTTGTAGTCATACCAAAATGAAATCTCAAGTCTAATTCATTGTAATATGTATTACATAGAGTAATGCTGACTGAGCTTTGCTATTCAAGGAGTCTTTGGCATCTCAATTACTAGAATCAGTACTGGCAATTTAGAATAATGTTTACATATATATTTTCTTGTTAGTGTATTCAAGCTTTAAATTTTAACTTTAAATTGCAAGAAGAAACAGGAATAATGAAAAATATTTATGAACCAATTTAGATTATTTAATAACATTTAAGTATAAAGTTAAATCTTCGACATGGCATTCTGTGGCCCTTTTTCTCTTTTTTCCATTCCGTCATTATGGCAAAGTCAATTTATCTCCAACCCATTACTTTGTAACAACAAACAAAAGGTCGGAGGAACTCAGCTGGCCAGACTATGGCCATAGATAGACAGTTGACATTGATGCATAGCCTCAGGACTCACACCATAGGTTCAGGAACAGTTATTACCCCTCAACCATCAGGCTCTTGAACCAGTGGAGATAACTTCACTAAACTTAATGACCCATCACTGAACTGTTCTCTCAACCTATGGACTCACTTTCAAGGAAGGGTCGACATAGGGTGGGAAGGTGTTGACTTATTGTGGGTAGAGCTAAGGAACTGAAAGGGTAAAAAGACCCCAAAGGGAGTTATACACAGACCCCCAAACAAAGGTTCAAAGGTTCATAGTTAATGTCAGAAAAATGTATACAATATGCATTCCGAAATGTTTTTTCTTCGCAAGCATCCATGAAAATAGAGAAGTGCCCCAAAGAATGAATGCAGTAAAATGTGAGAACCCCAAGTACCCCCCCCAGCTCTCCCCTCCCACGCGTAAGTGGCAGAGAGCAACAATACCCCCCCCCACACACACCCCAAGCAAGCATCAGCAGCATTAGTAAGGAATTACAATGGCAGATAGATAATGCATGCCAAAAGGGGAATGATACAATATTCATGGGGAATTTCAATGTGCAAATGAATGAGGCAAGTCAAGCTGGTGCTGGTTCCCAAGAGGGGAAATTAGTAGGATACCTACAATATGGTTTTTTAGAGCAGCTTGTTGACCTCACTGCAGGATCAGCTATTCTGGATTGGGATGTTGTGCAACAAACTGGAATTGATTAGAGAGCTCAAGGTAAATGAATGCTTAAGGAGTAGTGATCATAATATGATAGAGTTCATCCTGCAGTTTGAGAAGGAGAAGCTAAAGTCAGATGTCAGTGGAGTAAAGGGAATTACAGAGGCATGAGAGAGGAGCTGGCAAAAAATTGACTGGAATATATATATCCTTTTTGTGATAGATATATATTTATATCCCAAAAAGGAGTATCCTAAAGGCAAAATGATACAATCGTGGTAACAAGAGAAGTCAAATCCAGCATAAAAGCCAAAGAGAGGGTATATAATAGAGCAAAAATTAGAAGGAGGTTAGAGGATTGGGATGGTTTTAAAAACCAGCAGAGTGGAACTAAAAAAGTCATGAAGAAGGGAAAGATGGTATACAAAGATAAACTAACCAATAATATTAAAGAGGATACCTAAAGTTTCTTAGATACATAAAGTGTAAAAGAGAGGCAAGGGCGGATATTGGACCACTGGAAAATGATGCTGGAGTGGTAGTAATGGGGAACAATGAAATGGCAGACAAATTGAATAAGTATTTTGCATCAGTCTTCACTGTGGAAGACATTAGCAATATGGTGGAAGTTCCAGGTGTCGGGGTCATGAAATGTGGGAAGTTACCATAACTAGACAGAAGGTTATTGGGAAACTAAATGGTCTGAAAGATGATAAGTCACCTGAGCTAGATGGTGTACACCCCAGAGTTCTGAAAGAGGAGGCTGAAGAGATTATGGAGGTGTTAGTAATGATCTTTCAAGAATCACTAGATTTTGGAATGGTTCTGGAAATGGAAGAATAGAAAATTGCAATTGTCACTCTACTCTTCAAGAAGGGAGAGAGGCAGAGGAAAGGAATTATAAGCCAGTTAATCTGACCTCAGTTGTTGTGAAGATGTTTGTAGTTTATTGTTAAGGATGTGGGTTTAGGGGTAGTTGGAGGTATATGATAAAATAGGCTGTAGTCAGCATGTTCTCCTCAAAGGAAAATCTTACCTGACAAATCAGTTAGAATTCTTTGAATTCTAACAGGATGGATAAAGGAGAATTGGTAAACGTTGTGTACTTGGGTTTTCAGAAGGCCTTTGACAAGGCACCACACAAAAAGTTGCTTAGCAAGTTAAGAGACTGTGTTATTAGAGGAAAGATACAAGCATGGATAAAGCAGTGGCTGATTGGCAGGAGGAATAGAATGGGAATAAAGGGAGCCTTTTTGGTTGGCAGCTGGTGGCTGCTTGTGTTCCATGGGGTCTGTGTAAGGTCTGTTTCTTTTTACATTGTATGTTAATGATTTGCATGATGGAATTAATGGCTTTGTGGCAAAGTTTGTGGTTGATATGAAGTTAGGTGGAGGGACAGGTAGTTTTGAGGAAGTAGAGGGTCTACAGAAGGACTTAGATTAGGAGGATGGGCAAACAAATGTCGGAAAGTGCATGGTCATGCACTTTAGTAGCAGAAATAAAGGGTACACTGATTTCTAAAAAAAAGTCAACAATCTGAGGTGCAAAGGGATTTGGGAGTCCTTGCACAGATTTCCCCAAAGGTTAATCTGAAGGTTGAGTCAGTAGTTAGGAAGACAAATGTGATGTTAGCATTCATTTCAATAGGACTAGAATATAAAAGCTAGGATGGTTAAAGCTTTTTAAAGAACCTTGTGAGATCTCACTTAGAGTATTGAGAGCAGTTTTGGGTCCCTAATCTAAGAAAGGATGTGCTGACATTGCTGGGTTCAAAGGAGGTTCACAAAAATAATTCCAGGATTGAAGGGCTTGTCAAATGAAGAGTGTTTAATGGCTCTAGGCCTGTACTCACTGGAATTCAGAAGAATAAGGGGTGAAACCTATCAAATGTTGAAATGTCGATAGAGTTGATATGGAGAAGATGTCTCCTATCAGAGGACACAGGACACAGCCTCAGAATAGAGGGGCACCTTTTAGAATTTAAAGTTAAAGTCTGTCTCAAGCCTTGTGGCCCATCAGGCCGGTGCTTATGCCGGTTTCTGTGGCGTGAAGCAACTGAGAGTACGAGACTTCCCCCCCGCCCCCATATAGGACGCCAGTCTATCGCGAGGTTAACCCCCAGCATTTTGCCGGTACCCATTTTCAGCTGGATGGACTGGAGCAGTGTGTGGTTAAGTGCCTTGCTCATAGACACACACGCTGCCTTGACCGAGACTCGAACCCATGACCTTCAGATCGTGAGCCCAACGCCCTAACCACTTGGTCATGTGCCACAGCTTTTAGAATAAAGATGAGGAATTTCTTTAGCCAAAGAGTTATGAGTCTGTGGAATTTGTTGGAGGCTAAGTCATTGTGTGTATTTAAGGGAGAGATTGATAGATGTTTGGTTAGTCAGGGCATGAAGGGATACAGGGAGATGGCAGTAGATTGCAGTTGAAAGGGAAGGTGCATCAGCCATGATGAAATGACGGAGCAGACTCAGGCCAAATGGCCGAATTCTGTCTTATATCTTCTGGTCTTATGGTCTTAAGGACTGTTCATCTCATGTTCTCAATACTTATGGCTTATTTATTTATTTCTATTATTTTTTATTATTTGCACTGTTTGTTGTCTTTTGCACATTGATTTTTTGTCCATTCTATTGGGTGCAGTCTTCCAATGATTCTATTGTGGTTCTTGGATTTACTGAGAATGCCAAATTTCAGGGTTGTATATGGGGATAATAAATTTACTTTGAACTTTGAACTTCAGAACTTTTGTGTGAAGATCTTACAGCAGGAATGAAAGTTAGTGGTGAGATAGCCAATATAAAAAAGATGGAAGGAAGAGGTGGAACAAGAGTTACACCTGAAGTCTCTTGTGTCTCCATTCTTTGTAAGCTTGCCCATTTCTTTTCTGCTAAATGAGAGATGATTCTGAAATTGAAGATCACAACAGGCAAATTCTGGTAAACAGATGAAGGATAATCTTTACATCCTCACTGCCCACAGGAGTAGTAACAGAAAGTTGGAGGGTGGCAAATGTTATCCTGTTGTTCAAGAAAGGGAATAGGGATAACTGTGCAAATTATAGACCAGTGAGCCTTATGCCAAACTATTGTAGAGGATTCAGAGACAGGATATATGAGCATTTTTAGAAGCAGTCTGATTAGGGATAGTTAGCATGGCATTGTGAATCCCAGTTCATGCTTCATGAGACCGATTAACTTTTTTGAGGAAGTGGCAAAATCAGTTGATGAAGGTAGAGCCATGGATGTGCTGTACAGTATATAGATTTTAGTAATGCCTTTGATAAGGGTCCCCACTGTAGGTTTTATTCATAAAGTCAGGAGAAGGCATGGGTTCCAGAGAAATTCAGCAGTGAGGATTCAGAATTGGCTACCAACAGAAGGAAAAAGGTGGTAATTGATGGAGCATATCCTGCCCAGAAGTCAGTGATCAGTGGTGTTCAACAGAGATCTGTTCTGGGACCCCAGCTCTTCATGACCTTTTTTTATAAATGACTTGGATGAGGAGGTGGAAGGGTGGGTTTGTGAGTTTGCAGATGACACAAAGATCAGCTATGTTGTGGATAGTGTAAAATGTTATCACAGGTTATAGGTTGGAGAAAAGTCTAGAAGAGTTGTCAGAGGTAGATTTCTTACACAGAGAGTGGTAGGCGTATGGAATGCGGTTCCAGAGTGGTGGTAGAGGCAGATACATTAAGGACATTTAAGGGACACTTAGATGGGAACATGGATGAAAGGAAAATGGAGGGCTATGGAGTAAGGAAGGGTTAGATTAATCTTAGAGTAGGTTAAAAGATCAACACAACATTGTGGTCCGAAGGACTTGTATTCTGCTGTACTGTTCTAGCTTCTATTTTCAATGAAATTCACAAATAATGTATAAACTACCACACAGTGGTACATATAGAAAGGGTGGGGATTATTTCAATGCTTTGCTGGTATAAGAACTGTGTTGACTGCTTCTGTTTGAGAAAATAGATGTTTTCTTTCAATGTTCTTTTGCTGTTTTTCTTCGTTTTTAAAGTAAACAAGTTGAAAAGACAAAAACAAAACAAATGTTGCATTAGATGTATTTTGCATTTATGATAACCTTAAGAGCAGGAAGGTTCACCTTGAATTGATAATAAAAGTAACATAGAAATGTCAAAGGCCAACTGTTACAAGGAACATTCGGGTAGAGTCTGGTCCTGCCAGGGACACATCCTCTTTCATTTGGTGTGCATACTTTCTAATGGTGGTTTGGGTGACAGACCTTCCATCTGTCCTCCCCTCACAGACCTCCACTCCCAAATCAAGGAGCGTGTCAGTGGAGATCTCGGGACAGTGTAGGAATTTCAGCATTGTGCCCTTAGCAACTGAAGATTGATGCAAATTTCTTTAAGGTGTTCCGAGAGACTCCAAAGTTATTGACCATCTTGTCAGGGGGCAGATTGTAACCTAGAAGGTGCAGGGAATCTCCAGCCAATGGCTGTGGACTCTGGTTTATGAAGTGTGGCTGTCATTGAAGAGTCCTCTTACTGCCACAACCATACCAACAATCTGGTTTTGGAAAGATTCCAATGAAGAGGGAATAGACTGGGTGGAACTCAGCCCAGCCACATTGGTACCACCAGAATCAATCCTGAAGAGTTTCTAATCATTACTGATACAAATAGAGTCCTGACTATTTAGTTATATTTCTCTTATGCATTAAGTTTATTGTGCATCTATTTTGCCGTCAAATGAATTATTTTAATAAGGAATTTCATATTACTCTCTACTGCCCTTTACGCCGCTGGCAGTTAGGGCAGCAATGAAGGCCCTCCATCTCTAGCAGTGTCAGGACTTCTTTCATCTTGTTAGTAGCTCGGTCTTCACTAATGTCAATCATGCAAGTTCTGGATGGAGATTCAGGAATACCGTCACACAGAGATGTAGGAGGATTCTTCATTGCTTTTTCCGTCACAATTTCGTTTTGCCAGCCAGGGTTCCTAGCCTTGAGTTCAACCCCCGAACCTGGAGGACTGCTGGGCTACTCTTAGTCTGAATTCTACCCTTTGACCTATCAAGAGCCAAAGCACAAAGCGCTGACTCCAGACAATATAGCTCTCCAGATCATAGAGGAACCCAAACCTCCAAACCCGACAAAGTTGTGGTCCTCTTGGAGGAAGTTCAGACTCACTTCATTATCAAAGACCTCCAGCCTCCAGGCCATGCCGTCTTCTCACTACTACTTTTGGGCAGGAGGTATAGGAACGTTAGGTCCAACACCACCAGATTCAGGAACACTTATTACCTTAAAATCATTCATCTCCTGAATCAGTGTGGATAACATCACTCAACACTAGTCTACAACCTACAGGCTCACTTTCAAGAAAACCTTACAACTCATGATCTCAATATTAATTTATTTACACATTTTGATTTGTTTATTTTGGCAATCGCAAGACTCTGTTGGGCATTAAGTCCGGTTCACTGGTTTATTGATGACCGAAGTCAGGGGAGCTGCATAGCCTCGGTTGTAGCAGCGACTAGGTCTCATGCTGCAGGCTTGCCTGTTGCAGCGTCCATGTTGAATTGAGGGCTGCCCCCCCCAGTGTTGCCCTCTAGTGTTTGCTCAATGGAAAACAAGCTGGATTGTGTTCACGCAAATGTTCTTTTGCAGACTGCTGAGAACTGCTTGACCTTGCCAACAAAACCCGTGCGCTATCAATTTGCAGAACATGTTACTCAGGAACATGGCCTATTTTTTTGTGTAACTGTATGCTTACTGCTATCTTATATGTGTTATGTGTGCCTTGTGCTGTGTATGACTGTTGGTACTGTGTTTTGCCCCGTGGGCATGGAGGAATGCGGTTTTCATGGGTGTTCATATATGGTTGAATGGTAATTAAACTTGAACTTAAAATTCTGCACTTTCATTGTCAGTTTTGTCCATTTGCATGTGGTTTTTCATAAAATCCCATTGTATTTCTTTTTCTTTACTGTAAAGCCTGCAAAAAAGGAATCTCAAAATAGTATGTGGTAACATATGGTAACTTTATAATAAATTTAATTTGAACTTACCTTTCCTAAACACATTTCCTTCCCTATAGAACACTTAGGGCAATGCAACAATTCAGTTACTTCCTTGTTTTTACAGATTTGATTTTAATTAATTAAGTGAACTTCAATTCCTCAGCTCCTGTGGATTTACAAATAGAAATGTCTGGAGATGCTCAGCAGGCTAGAGAGCATCCCTGGAGAGAGAAAGAGAGTTTCGGATTAATGAAAGTGTTAAAGCAAATGTGTTTTAAAAAGCAGGGAGGGAAGATAGAGGAAGATAAATAAAGGGAATGACCATAATAAGGTAGACACCCATATTGTCCAGGTGACACAGATGCTGAAGGTGCCATCTAAGAGAGCTCCATGAATCATAGCTGATCTGTCTGAAGGAGTGCAAATAGAGGAAGACAAATGGAGAGAGAAAAAAGAGAAACAAGCATTCCAAACAGATACACGGGAACTGTGAAAGGCAGAGTACAGCAGTTGATTAAAAATTGAAATAGAGGGAAAATCCACAAAGAGAGAGGAAAACTAAGCTTACAACACAAGTAGCCAGTACTGTCACAAGCGCAAAAGACTGGAATTCTGAAACAGTTGTTTATTCTATTTATATTTCAGATTGCTACCATCTGTAGTCTTATGCTTCTCAGCTGCTGGGTTTCCCACCCAACAGCACAATCACTATAGGACTTTAGTCACTGTAGGACTATAGAGAGAGACATCTGTAGTCTAGTCCTTCATTCATAAAGGGTGTGTACTGCGGCTCTTTGTTTTGGGTTGCCTAAATGGTTTTCCTTACATAGATAATGGATTAATTTGTCCAGAACAGTGTGTAGACAGCTTAAATAATAGGGCATTTAAGCCTTATTTCAATATTCCTAATTCATAGAAAAAGTACATGCAGTTGTTCAGCAGAAGTGGATAAAGCAACAACATAGCCAGAAAGAAACTCCAATTATTTGTGATTTTCAGCAATCCATCACCTTTTCCAGAAGTTGATGGACTCTACGTGTAATTGGTTTGAAACCCCAACGTGGTAAGTTACAGGGAGAAGGACGTATTCTTCATGTGAGAAATGTTTTGAGGGCAAAAATAGTCTTGGACAGGAGACCAAAACGGATGATGGTGGAGATGCAGGTCACTTTACAACATTTCCCATTATCCTTTTCTATTGATCAACTTAGTCATCTGATTCTGTACTAGAAGTGCAAGGTCATCATACCACCAAGCTATGCTCCATACTAACAAGATATTATTAAAAGCATTATTAGTGCTTCAATGTCCCTCTTGAACAATGGGATTGCATTGAAATATCTGTGCTAACTATACATTGGGCACCCTCCTTGCAGCAAAGAGGACTTAAACTGGGCCTCTAGCCTCATTCTAATTGGAATTTGGTGCTGTATATACCCGTTAAGCAGCAGTTCTTTAGTTTTACTGACATTGAGTGCAAGTTTGTTGCTGTAACACCCTCAACTAGCTGATATATCTTGCTCCTGTATGCCCTCTCATCATTATCTGAAATTCTGCCAACAATAGTTGTGTCATCAGCAAATTTATAGATGGCATTTGAGCTGTGCCTAGCTGCAGAGTCGAGGGTGCAGAGAAAGTGAGGTGTGCCAGTGTCAGCGAGATTGAGATATTATTCCTGATCCACACAGAATGTGGTCTTCTGGTTAGAAAGTCAAGGATTCAGTTGCAGAAGGAGATGCAGAGGCCTAGGTTTTGGAGCTTTTCGATCAGAACTATAGTAATGGTTGTATTAAAGGCTGAACTGTAGTCAATAAAAAGCATCCTTGCATAGGTATTTGCATTGTCAAGGTCATCCAAGGCCATGCGAAGAGTCAATGAGATTGTGTCTGCCATGGACCTATTGTGACGATAGACAAATTGAGGTCGATCCAGGTCCTTGTTGTGACAGGAGTTAATTCTAGCCATAACCAACCTCTCAAAGAATTACTTCATCATAGATGTAAGTGCTACTGGACAATAGTTGTTAAGGCAGTTCATCCTGCAATCTTGGGCACTGATATGATTGTTGCACTTTTAAAGCAGGTGAGAACTTCTGACTGTAGCAATGAGGGATTGAAAATATCTTTGAGCACCCCCACCAGTTGGTTGGCACAGGTTTTCAGAGCTCTACCAGATATTCCTTCGGGGCCTGTTGCCTTCCAAGGGTTCACCTTCTTGAAACACACTCTAACATTGGCCTCCAGGACAGAGATCACAGGGTCCCCAGGTGCTGCAAGGATCCTCTCAGCTGTAGATTTATTCTCCCATTCAATGTGTGCATAAAAAGCGTTGAGCTCATCTGGGACTGAAACATCACTGATTCATGATGTTAGGTTTTGCTGTGTAGCTTCATGTTTGCAGGTTGTGTTGTGGTTCACTTTTGAGTCTAGTGTTGCCCAGGTTCAACAGAAAATAGGGAAAAAACTATTTCAACAAATTCACTCATCTATGTTATATAAAAATAGCTAACAGGCACACATGGGAGTGATCTCAGGTCTGTAATCTCATCTCAGGGTTTCACTGATATTTATATATTGTTCAACCTTTGCTTTAGAGTTTTATGATGTCATCTGAAACCTTTGATAAGATTATTGGTTTATAATCACTCCGAGATATCTGTCATTCTCCACTTTCTATGCCATTACACCTATGTAAAAATGTGATAGGGATTGTCTGCTGTGTAACAATGTCTTAGGGAAGACCTCAATTGTCCTTTGTGCGTTTCTCTCTTCAGCAGTTCAGCACTCCTCATTTCTATCATGTATCCGGATTCTAGACATACCACTTATATTAAAAATCATCTCAAGTTTGCATTGCCCCATATTTCTTTCTTTCTATGCATAACAGACTAAAAAATACATCAGCTCAACCAATTCAAGAGTGTCTCTTTGCACCAGTGATCTGAATTGTATACCAAAATATTGGTATACTAAAAGAAAAATCCTTTGAGGGTACATGACCAACTGCAGAATTATTTTACTCTCCCAAAAGCACGCTAGCATTATTCATAGGTTATACTGCCTAGCTACCTGCCATCAGATTGCACAATCACTAGAAAACACAGCAAACTTTTTGCATGGAATTATCTAAGGCCTGCAGCACATGAACACACCCTTATGCCCAGCTTAAAGTCAAAAGAAACACAAATGTTAGAAAACTGAAATTAAAACAGAAATGACTGGAAACACTCAGCAGGTCAGGCAGCATCTGTGGAAAAAGAAACAGAATTAATGTTTCATTTTGTTCACCCGGTGCACTCCTGTGTTTAAATCAGGGTGAATCCTTCACTATGTAACTCTGTTGATTTATGCTTCTGATCTCATTTTCTGATACACTGTTCTCTCCTTGTTTTTGTTACTAGTTTGGGCAATTTTTAATTGGGTGGGGGGAGGCTGCAGATAACGAACACTGAGCTGAACTGAAATATGCCTTTTGATTTTGTGTTTTATATCCTGTGTCTTTGCTAGTTTATTTTGTTGTCATTTGTGTGATTTTTTTTTGTACATGGGGAGAGGGAGGGTTGATGTTTTTTTCTTTGAATGGGTTCCATTGTTCTCCTTTGTTTCGTGGCTGACTGTGGGAAGATGAACCTCAGGGTTGTAAACTGCATACATACATTGATAATAACTGTATTTTGAACTTTTGCAGCTTGCTCTTAACAAATTGTTAATCTCAATTGCTCCTCATTATAACAATTCTTCATGTTAACGACTCTATTACAGGGTCAAGAGGCAATCTTTAGATCTATAAGTGGCTTGCATACTTGTGTGTCATTTAGATGCCTTATGTCATAATAACACAGTAGGAGACAATTTGGTCCCGTGAATCTATGCTGGCATACATAACAGCAATCCCATTAGTCCCCTTCCTCATATTTCCCTGAACCTTTGCAATTTATTTCCCCTCCTATGTGCCCATTAACTCCTCATTTATTCTCCTAAACCCATGGGATGGTAAGGCATAGGAACAGAATTAGGCCATTTGGCCCAACAAGTCCACTCTGCTATTCAATCATGGCTGATTTATTTTCCCTGCCTTCTCCCCATAACCTCTATTGCTCTTACTAATCAAGAACCTATCAACCACCACTTTAAATATACCTGATGACTTGGCTTCAACAGCCATCTGTGGCAATAAATTCTAGAGGTTCATCACCCTCTGTCCTTTGACCTCTCCAGGTCCTTTCAGAAGGCCTTTGATAGGGTGTCACACATGAGGCTGTTTAACAAGCTAGGGGAACACATTACAGGAAAGATTCTAGCATGGTTAAAGCAGTAGCTGATCAGCAGGAGGCAAAAATTAAGAATAAAGGAACCTTTTCTGGTTGGCTGCCTGTGACGAGTGATGTTCCACAGGGATCCATATTGTGACCAATTCTTTTAACATTACAGTATATGTCAGTGATTTGGATGATGGAACTGATAGCTTTGTTGTAAATTTGTGAACAATATCAAGATAGGTGGAGGGCCAGGTAGTTTTGAGAAAGTAGAGAGGCTACAAAAGGACTTAGACAGATTAGCAAAATGAGCAAAGAAATGGCAGATGGAATACAGCGTCAGGAAGTGTATGGTCATGCACTTTGGTAGAAAGAGTTGACTGTTTTCTAAAAGGAGAGAATATACAAAAAACAGAGGTGCAAAGGGATTTGAGAGTCCTTGTGGAGGTTTCCCAGAAGATTAATTTGCAGGTTGAATCCATGGTGAGGAAGGCAAATGCAATAGTTGATTCATTTCAAGAGGACTAGAATATAAGAGCAAGGTTGTAATGTTGAGACTCTAAAAAGCGCTGGTGAGGCCTCACTTGGAGTATTGTGAGCAGTTTTGGGCCCCTTATCTTAGAAAGGATATACTGTAACTGGCGAGGGTTCAAAGGAGGTTCACAAAAATGATTCCAGGATTAAATGGCTTGTCATATGAAGAGCATCTGATGTCTCTGGCCCCCTATTCATTAAAATTCAGAAGAATAAGGGGTGACCTCATTGAAACCTATCAAATGGTGAAAGTCCTTGAGAGAATGAATGTGGAGAGGTTATCTCCGAAGAGCAGACAACACAGCCTCAGAATAGACGAGAGTCCTTTTAGAACAGAGATGTGGGGGAATTTCTTTAACCAGAGAGTGGAGAAACTGTGTCATTCTTTGTTGGGGAAGCCAAGTCTTTATACATCTTTAGGGCAGAGATTAATAGGTTCTTGATCGGTCAGGGCATGAGGAGGATAAGAGCAAAAGCATAAGACGTGAGAGAATAGGACCCAAACAAGTGTGACAGTGGAAAAGTGTGTATGAAACTGGAGGAGATAGCAGATGTTCTTAATGAGTACTTTGCTTCAGTATTCACTACGGAAAAGGATCTTAGCGATTGTAGGGATGATTTGCAGTAGACTGAAAAGCTTGAGCATGTAGATATAAGAAAGAAGGTGTGCTGGAGCTTTTGGAAAGCATCAAACTGGATAAGTCACCGGGATCGGATGAGGTGTACCCCAGGCTATTGTGGGAGGCGAGGGAGAAGATTACTGAGCCTCTGGCGATGATCTTTGCGTCGTCAATGGAGACGCAAGGGGTTCCAGAGGACTAGAAGGTTGCAAATGTTGTTCCATGATTCAAGAAAAGGAGTAGAGATAGCCCAGAAAATTATAGACCAATGAGTCTTATTTCAGCGGTTGGTAAGTTGATGGAGAAGGTCCTGAGAGGCAGGATTTATGAACATTTGGAGAGGCAAAATATGGTTAGGAATAGTCAGCATGGCTTTGTCAAAGGCAGGTCGTGCTTTATGAGCCTGATTGAATTTTCTGAGGATATGACTAAGCACATTGATGAAGGTAGAGCAGTAGATGTAGTGTATATGGATTTTAGCATGGCATTTGACCCCATGCAAGGCTTATTGAGAAAGTAAGGAGGCATGGTATCCAAGGGGACCTTGCTTTGTGGATCCAGAACTGGCTTGCCCACAGAAGGCAAAGAGTGGTTTTAGATGGGTCATATTCGGCATCTAGTCGGTGACTAGTGGTGTGCCTCAGGGATCTGTTCTGGGACCCCTGCTGTTTGTGATTTTTATAAATGACCTGGATGAGGAAGTAGAGGGATGGGTTAGTAAGTCTGCTGATGACACATAGCTTGGGGGTGTTGTGGATAGGGATGAGGGCTATCAGAGGTTACAGCGGGACACTGATAAGATGCAAATCTAGACTGAGAAGTGACAAATGGAGTTCAACCCAGATAACTGTGAGGTGGTTCATTTTGGTAGGTCAAATGAGATGGCAGAATATAGTATTAATGGTAAGATTCTTGGCAGTGTGGAAGATCAGAGGCATCTTGGAGTATGAGTCCATAAGAGACTCAAAGCAGCTGTGCAGATTAACTCTGTGGTTAAGAAAGCATACGATGCATTGGCCTTCATCAATCATGGGACTGAGTTTAAGAGCCAAGAGGTAATGTTGCAGCTATATAGGACCCTGGTCAGACCCCACTTGGAATACTTTGCTCAGTTCTGGTTGCCTCACTATAGGAAGGATGTGGAAACCATAGACAGGGTGCAGAGGAGATTTACAAGGATGTTGCCTGGATTGGGAGCATGCCTTATGAGAATAGGTTGAGTGAACTCGTTTTTTCTCCTTGGAGTGACAGAGGATGAGAGGTGACCTAATAGAGGTGTATAAGATGATGAGAGGCATTGATCATGTGTATAGTCAGAGGCTTTTTCCCAGGGCTGAAATGGCTAGCGCGACAGGGCACAGTTTTAAGGTGCTTGGAAGTAGCTACAGAGGAGATGTCAGAGGTAAGTTTTTTACGCAGAGTGTGGTGAGTGCGTGGAATGGGCTGCCAGCAATGGTGGCAGAGGCAGATACGATAGGGTCTTTTAAGAAATTCCTGGGTAGATGCATGGAGCTCAGAAAAATAGAGGGCTATGGGTAATCCCAGGTAATTTTTAAGGTAAGGACATGTTTGGCACAGCTTTGTGGGCTGAAGGGCCAGTATTGAGCTATAAGTTTTCTATGTTCTATGAAGGGATATAAGGAGAAGTCAGGAGATTGGTGCTGAGAGGAAAATTGGACCAGCCATGATGAAATAGTGGAGCTGTGTCAATGGGCCAACTGGTTTGCTCTTATATCTTATGGTCTTATAGCCCTCTCTATCTAGGCCTTTCAATATTCTTCTTAATGGGACAATATTCTTCTTAAAAAACAGTGAGTACAGACCCAGAGCTGCCTCTATCAGACCCTGGGCTGTAGTCCACCTGGTTCAGTTGACTTATCTACCTTTAGATCTTTCAGCTTCCCAAGGACCTTCACCTTAGTAATAGCGACCATTTCCGTTTTCCCAATCACTACCTCTCTAGCATCATTTTCCAGCAGTCTGATGTCCATTTTTGCCTCTCTTTTACTTTTTACATATTTGAAAAAAGCTGATGGTACCCTCTTTTATATCATTGGCTAGCTTACTTTCACATTTCATCTTTTCTCTCCATTGTTGCTTTTTAGTTTCCCAATCCTTCTCCTCATTTTTGCTACATTGTATGCCCTCTCTTTTGCTTTTATGCTGTTTTGACTTCGTTCGTCAGCCACATTTGCCACATCCTATCTTTAGAATGTTTCTTCTTCTTTGGGATGAACTGATCCTGTGGCTTCTGAATTACTTCCAGAAACTCTAGCCATCGCTGCTCTACCATCACCCCGTTAGTGTACGCTTCCAATCAAGTTGCGAAGTGTCGGGTAGTATAGTTGTTTTCTCCAGTGGGCTCTACAACAAGCGGCTCTAAAACGCCATCTCAAAGGCACTCTACAAATTCCTTCTCTTGGGATCCAGAACCAACCTGATTTTCCCAATCTACCTGTATATTGAAGTCCCCTGTGACTATCATAAATGGCCCTTTTTACATGCCTTTTCTAGCTTCCGTTGTATTTTGTACCCCACATTCTGTCTACTGTCCGGAAGCATGTATTCACTGTAACTCATGTCATGGTCGTCATCTTACTCTCGCAGTTTTTAAACGCTACTCACAATGATTCTATATCTTCTGATCCTATATCATTCTTTCTAAGGATATGATTTTATTTTCTACCATCAGTGCCACCCTACCCCTGTGCCTATCTGCCTGTCTTTTCGATAGGATATGTATACTTGGATGTTTAGCTTACACTGTAATTTTCTTAGTCATAACTCTGTGATGTTCGTAATGTCACAGCGGACAATTCCTTTCTTTCTTTTTAAATCTTTTTATTGAATTAGTACACAAAGGGTAAAAGATATAACAACCAATACATTGTTACGATATAAATATACAATTAATATTAATACAAAAAAAAATGCAAACAATGTAAGTTAGCTATAAAATAACAAGGTAGTATAGTTGTATACTAATTTTCCATATATATCGATAGAAAGAGAAAAAAAACCAAAAAAAACCTACCGTGCAACTAACCTACAAAAACAAGGCAATGGGCTAACTAGGTAATAGTAGACTTGAACAAATTAAACAATCACATCCTCAAACCTGACCTCCGCTAATAACAGATAAAATCCACCAAGGGAGATTATGTATGATCAGAGAGAAAGAAAAATAGTTACATTAAATGAAAATATTGAATAAAATATCTCCAGGTCTGTTCAAATTTAGCTGAAGTATCATAAAGATTACTTCTGATTTTTTCCAAATTTAGACACAGTATCGTTTGAGAGAACCAAAAAAACATAGTTGGGGCATTAATCTCCTTCCAATGTTGTAGAATACATCTTTTCGCCATTAAAGTAAGAAATGCAATCATTCTACGAGGGGGGTAAATTACTAGAAGTTTTAGGTAATCCAAAGATAGCAGTGATAGGATGGGGAGAAATATCACTATTCAAAACCTTTGAGATAATATTAAAAATGTCTTTCCAAAAAGTTTCCAGAGTAGGACAAGACCAAAACATGTGGGTCAAGGAAGCTATCTCCCCATGACATCTATCACAAAGAGGGTTAATATGAGGGTAATAACAAGCTAATTTATCTTTAGAGATATGTGCTCTATGGACAACTTTAAATTGAATTAAGGAGTGTTTGGCACAGATAGAGGAAGTATTAACAAGTTGTAAAATATGAGCCCAGTCAGCAGCCGGGATAGTAAGGCCCAATTCCTTTTCCCAGTCAGTCTTAATCTTATCGAATGGAGCTTTCCTAAGTTTCATGATAGTATTATAAATAGTAGCCACTACACCTTTCTGACACAGGTTAAGGTTAATGATAGCTTCTAAAATATTTGTAGGGGGTAACGCCGGAAAGGAAGAAAGTATGGTATTTAGGAAATTTCTAACTTGCAAATATCTAAAGAAATGTATTCTTGGTAAATTGTATTTGTTAGATAACTGTTCAAAAGACATAAGGGGGCCATCTGAAAATAAGTCCAAAAACCGTGATATACCATTAGTTTTCCAAATTTGAATGGCACAGTCCGTAGAGGAGGGGAGAAAAAATATATTGCCAATAATAGGAATTGCTAGCACAAATTGATTAAGATCAAAAAATTTTCAGAATTGAAACCAGATACATAAGGTATGTTTAACTATCGAGTTGCAAACCTGCTTATAGCATTTCAAATCGGAAGGAAGAGAAGATCCTAATATAGAGCCAAGAGCATAGCCTTGAACATAATGTAGTTCCAATACTATGCATTTAGGAATGGATAGTATATCTTGGTCAAGTAACCAAAATTTCATGTGTCGAATGTTAATTGCCCTATAATAAAATCTAAAGTTAAGTAGTGCCAAGCCTCCATCTCTATTAGCTTTCTGTAGATGTATTCTACCCAATCTCGGGTTTTTATTTTGCCAAATAAATGAAGAAATTTTAGAATCTACTTTATCAAAAAAGAATTTTGGAACAAAAATCGGTAATGCCTGAAATATATATGAAAATTTTGGCAGAATAAACAGCTTAACAGCATTAATACGACCAGCCAAAGTTAAATAAAGTGGAGACCATTTAAAGGAAAGTTGTGTAATGTGGTCGATTAAGGGTAAGTAATTAGTCTTAAATAAATTCTTATATTTACAGGTAATTTTAATCCTAAGATATGAAAAATAATTATTAACCAATATAAATGGCAGTTTCTGATATAAGTGAACTTGCTTATTAATAGGGAAAATATCACTCTTATTAAGATTTAACTTGTATCCTGAAAAAAGACTAAATTGTGCTAATAGCTCTAAAGCTGCAGGAATAGATTTTTGAGGATTGGAAATATATAAGAGTAAGTCATCAGCATAAAGTGATACTTTATGAGACTTTAACCCACGAGTTATACCAATAATGTTAGGAGATTCTTGAATAGCAATTGCAAGTGGTTCTAATGCTATATCAAATAATAAAGGACTAAGAGGACAACCTTGTCTGGTACCTCGAAAAAGAGGAAAAAAAGGTGAGTTTTGAGTGTTAGTACGAACTGACGCCATAGGAGAATGGTACAGTCGACAATTTCTAGCTGCACTATAAGTTCATCTCTTTGTTTTATATACGGTGTGCATTCAAATATAACACCTTCAGTCCTGAATTCACCACCCTTGTTCTCAATTTTGTCTTCATGTTGCATGAAGTTAAATTCTTATCCCTTTCTACAATGTCTGTCTTATTCTTTATTCTGGTGACTTCAATAACCTCTCCTGCACTCTCCTTCCCTTTTACTTTATCCATACTTTTCCGAGCTGTTGAACCCCTACCCCTACTCTTTAGTTTAAAGCCCTGAACACAGCCCTAGCTAAGTGATTCTCCGGGACTACTGGACTCCCCATCGGAACAGCTTCCTCCTTCCTTAATACTATTATCCCCCAATACTATAAAATTATAAACCTTCAGCAAAGAACCTTTGGGAAAAAATTGGTGCATCCAGTGGTTACCAAGAGAATGCACAAGCTCTGCGTCAGGTCAGGATCACTTAACAAGACCCTCGAACTGTGGGATAGCATCACAACATGTTATGACTCCATTCTATTTACAATTCATTTTTTACAGTAATAAAATGCGATTCTCACTTTCTATCACAATAAAAATAAATTTCAATAGATGCAATTTGCAGCTTAAATAGAAATGGGTCTCTTTTTTCTTGAGAAATGAAGAGTGAGGGGTGACCTATTAAAGGTCTTTAAAATTATGAAAAGATTTGATAATGTTGATGCAGAGAAAGAGAATTATTCTAATTTTGGGAAAGATCATATCTTGTGGCCATCCTTATAAGACAGTGATGAAAAAAATCCATTGCAGTAATTAGAAATTCCTCTATCCAAAGAATAGGAAGACCATGAACAAAGCGAGTCAGAAGTGTATTATGTTGATGCATTTAAAAGGAGATTGCTTTATAACAAAGGAGAATGAAGTATAGGAGGTTTGAGTTGAACAAAAATGGATTGGGTGGACTGGATTTCCTCTTTCTGTGCTGAGTATTTTTTGTAATCTTTTGTCATTTGCCACTGAAAAGGACAATGGGTTATCACTGCAAGAGCAGGATTAAATAATGTTGTGCTGAGGATGCAAATGCAAACTGGTCAGGGAGAACTCCTGAAAATACATTTTTACCTGGCACCTGAGATGTAAATTAGCTACATTAATGGAGTAGCTGTATTGATTTATATACTTAAAGACCCATTATATTCATTGTGCTTTTGTCTTCTGAAGCCATTCTCAAAAGTTGTGGTGGTGGTTTGTGTGCAAAGGAAGCGTATTTTAACTATCACTGGTCCAGCACGTGGTACTGGTGGAGGATTTATTTGAGTGCTTAAAAGGATAATAATACCATTTGGTGAAGTGAAACAAAACTAGTATTTCTTTCCTGATGACACTGCACTTCAATAACATGAAACAATGGGTGCTTAAGTAAAAGTGTCTCGTAGATGCAAACAGAGTCAGAAAAGAAAGTTGGAAAATTCAGACAATAGACAGCACTGTATGCAAGGTCCAGTAAGATTTGATAGAACATAGAACAGAGACCAGTTCATCTTAGTGTGGGCCCTTCGGCCCATCATGTTGTGCTGACCTATGTAAACCAATTTAACTCTTCCTTCCTGCATAACTCTCCACTTCTGCTTTCATTCATTTAAGTCTCTTAAATCTCCTTATTGTATTTGCTGCTCTTACTACCACCTGCAGTGTTTTCCAGGCTCACACCATTTTCATGCAAAAAACTACCACTGACATCTTCCTTAAACTCTCCTCCACTCAACTCAAACAGATCTCCTCTGGTATTGGCCATTAACACCCAGGGATAAAGGCACTAGCTGTCCACTTTATCTGTGTCTCTCAAAAATATATTCACCTCTATCAAGTCAGCTGTCATCCTCTGTGGAAGCTGTGGAATGCTCTGCCACGTTCTACAGTGGAAGCCAAATGTTTCTGGGTATATTTAAGGCAGAAGTTGATAGTTTCCTGATTGGTCAGGGCATCAAAGGATATGGTGAGAAGGCAGGTGATATGGGATTGAGAGGGATCTGGGATCAGCTATGATAGAATGGCAGAGCAGACTCAATGGGCTGAATGGCCTAATTCTGCCCATCTGTCTTATGGTTTCCTTTGCTGCAAAGAGAAAAGCCCTGGCTCACTCCATCTTTCTTCAAAAGATATGTTCTCTAATCCAGGCAGCATCCTGGTGGATCCACTCTCAAAAGCTTTCACATACTTCCTATAATGAGGCAAACAGATTTGAACACAAGGTGTGGTCTGATCAGAGTTTTATAGAGTTTTGCAGTGTTTCTGAACATTCTGGAATGCAGGTAGACATAATGGATTGCAAGATGATATAGGACACCATAAGTTAAATTTGCCACTCCTCTCTTCAGCTCAAGAAGAGCTTCGCTGGAAGTATAAATTGACAGCAAGAGAAATAGAGAATGGTGTAACTTGAGGAATGGGGAATTCAGCAGACTATCACCAAAGCCAATGAGATTTAAGGAATGGAAATAAACTCAGGAAGGACTCAGAAGCAAAGTGAATTTAAAGGATAAATTCAATGCAAAATCTGGTTGAGAAAAAAGACAATGGGATTTGGGTGAGAGGTGGCAGTATGGGAAAATATGATCTTTCCTTCAATTTAATATATCCTCCCTCCTTCCCTGCATAAAATTCTAATAAAATGAGGAATAATACTATACACTTGCGTTTTGGTTGTTGATAGTTTGATTTGTAGTGTTTAACATTTATCACTTCATTAGTATAGTATTTATACTTTAAATGATCAGGTTAACTTTCAGCAGCAGTTTTTATGCAAAAATAATGAGGGAACACAAAAAGCAAAAAATAAAACATGGGGATGTCTGTTGTATATTTAATATTTCAGTAATATTTGAGTAATATTGTTAATATATCATTTGATTAACCATTCTTTGTTGTTTACAGAATTCATTACAGGTTGGGCAGATGGGGCTCTTTAGCCATGGTTGGCAGTTCATCTAGGAGAAGATGAACTCTGATCTCAACTCTGCTGCCTTGCAGCTACTGTATACCCACTCATGAGGAAGGCTTTGGGAATAAATCCCGAGGGAAAAATCCTCTGAGCTGGATTGCCTAAGGCAGACCTACATTGAGTTCAATGTTAACTGACAACTCCTGCGGCGCTGCGGGTACTGAACTGTATTGGCCTCTGCCATTCCTTTGAGTTCATCAAGTGCATGAAGAGGGGGAGCCTGCTACATGGGAAACAGCTGGCTCTCCATATTGTACTGCCCAGGTTACCATGCCACATCCATGGTCAGCGCTGACCGATGGAGGCCTCAGACTCAACCATAAGTAAAAGCGTGTTAATTTCATATGTCATCACCATACCACCACGAGAATTAGGAACAGGATTAGGCCATTTGGCTGATCCATTTCCTACTCAACTCCATTCTCCTGTGTTCTCCCCATAACCTTTCATACCCTGACTATTTAAGAACCTATCAACTGCCATATCATACATGAGCACCTAACTAAAAGTAAAAATGAAGAATAGACATAATCCCCCAGAACCATGTTTTTCTTTCATTTCGTTTTTTTTATGTTTTCGAGTTCCAAATGTAACAGTAGTGACGAGTAAGTTTTACAATGAACCCAAGATGACCTGTTGAAGCACAGCAAGACCTTCAAGTTTTTTTAAAAAGGCACAGCATGCCTTCTTCATAAGAGGAGTGAAATAATCAAGGTAAAAAAAAAGTGCAGTATGTTCTTTTTCTTAGCAAGAAGAGAAAGAAAGTCAAGTTAAAGGCAGAACACACACGGAATTCATGGATTCATAAACTTTGAGTACCGGGAGATAATAACCATAAACTTTAAAAAAGAGCAGAAATGGCTGGCTATATTGGAAAGATAGACACATTTGATTGCATAACAGATAATTGGCTGATGCATACTGAGTGAATTGATCTGTATTTTGAAGCAAATGAAATAACTAATGAGAAATGAGTGCCAGTTTTGCTTGTGAAATAGGTTAAAAAGCATACAGTTTGCTTAGAAGTTTAATTGCTCCAACCAAACCAGCAGAAATGAGCTTTGCTGAAATTGTGCAATTAATGCAGGAACATTTAAAACCAAAGCTGACTGCATAATGATTTAGGTCTCAGAAGCGGAAACAAAAGGAATCTCCAAAATTTCAAGATAGTGTTAACAAGGTTATGGGCTCTTAGCACAATACAGCAAGTGTGAATTCTTTAAACCAAGCATCATTTGCTGTGATCACACCATTGATGTAGAAGATTACACAAGTGTGCTGACAAAATTCAAGCACTGGTGGATGCCATAAGGCCAATGGATGCGTCAAATACTATAAAAGGTTCCTGCTAAACCTGGCTACTGTTCTCCACCCTTTGAACTCATTGTAAGAAATGGCAATGGACAAAGCAGTAAGGCGGCTTTCAAAAAGGTAAAAGAAGTGGTGATGTTCTCACATATTATGATCCACATCTTCCAGTGAAACTTGCTGGTGATGCATTGCCTTATGGTACAGGTGCAATCATGTCACATATTATGAGTGATGGAGGTTTACGACCTATAGTTTTTGATTCACATTCCCTTACTGCTGCAGAGAAAAAAATATGCATAGATTGACGAGAGACCTTGAATCTAGTTTGAGGTGTAAAACATTTCAACCAGTATGGGTATGGGAGAGAGAGTTCACCCTCATTACTGATCATCAACACTAGTGTCCATTTTCAGTCCACAAAAAGGTTTTCCACTAACAACAAAACCATGACTGCAGAGATGGACTCTGTTCTTTGGAGGACACAACTACTAGATTGAATGCAACAGGGTATCCAATCATGGAAATATTGATGGATTGCCCCGTTTACTCTTGAAAAAGAAAATATGTGAAAAATTGACAGAGGACACTCCTCTTGACTTCTTCTCCCATAATGCACATTGAAAGTCTCTCTATTACGGCAGTAATGATCCAAAGGGAAACCAGAAAAGATGCCACACTGGCTCAGGTCTTCATGGCAATGCAAAATGGCTGAATGTGCAGCAGGAATTCCCGTTCCCCCATTTTTACCAGTGCCACGATCAACTTGCCCCTGATGTGGGTTGCATGATATGGGGACTGAGAGTTGTACCATCCAGGCTGAGAGATAAAGTGTTGGAGGAGCTATGTGCCAGTCATCTTGGGGTGGTCAAAATGAAATCCTTCCCTCAAAATAAGTCTCGTAGCCTAGGAAGGATCGACTGAATGAGCAGCCTGCCACGCACTGTTCAGGATACCAACATGTCCAGAAGATGCTAAGAGCAGTGCCTCTCCATCCCCGGGAATGGCCTCCATTGCCCTGGCAGAGGATTCATGTGGAATCTGATGGACCATTCATTAGCACAAACTATCTTGGTAGTGGTGGATGCAACTACAAAGTGGCCAGAAGTATTATCAATAGCCTCCATCACAGTCTGGTGATGTGTTGAGCAGCTTTGCATTTGTATTTGTACTTAATTTATTTCTTACATCCAAGGGAGTAAAAATCTTTATGTTGCACCTCCATTGCAATGTTCAAGCAATAAAGAGGGGAAATGTGGGAAGATATTGCCCAAGCTCTAAGACTATATACAAAATTGTTTTGTTTACATGTATGTACAGTCAGACATGCAATCAGATCAGTGTGTGTTGATAAATCTAATGGCCTGGTGAAGGCAGTTGTCCTGGAGCTTGGTACCGTTTGCCGGATGGTAGCAGCTGAAACAGTTTGTGATTGGAGCGGCTGGAGCCCCGATGATCCTCTGGGCCCTTTTTCCTGCTGCTGTAAATACTCTGGATAGAGGAAAGTTCACATCCACAGATGCACTGGGCTGTCCGCACCACCCTCTGCAGTGCCCTGTGATTGAGGGTAGTACAGTCCCCGTATCAGGCAGTGACATAGTCAGTCAGGATGTTCACTATGGTCCTGAGGACTTAGGGACTTGTGCTGAACTTCTACAGCCACCTGAAGTGAAAGAGGCATTGTTGTGCTTTTTTCACCACAGTTGGTATGTACAGTCCATATGAGATCCTCAATGATGTATATATCGAAGAACTTGAAACTACTCACCATCTCAACTACAATCCCAATGATGCCAATAGGGGTTAGCCTGTCTTCTTTCCTCCTGTAATCCACAATCAACTGCTTTGTTTTTTCAACATTGAGGGAGAGGTTATTTTCTTGGCACCACTGTGTCAGGACATTGACCTCTCCTCTGTAGTATATCTCATCATTGTTGGAAATAAGGCTTATCAACATCATATTATCTGCAAATTTGATCAGCAAATTGGAGCTGTGGTTGGCAACACAGTTGTGGGTGTATAGGGAGTAGAGGAGGGGTCTCAGGTCACAGCCCTGTGGAGGGTTGCTCCTGTGTTGAGGGTCAGAGGGGCAGAGGTGAGGGAGCCCATCCATACCACCTGTTGGCAATCCACCTGGAAGTCCAGGACTGAGCTGCAAAAGGCAGGGTGCAACCGAGGTCCCTGAGCGTCTTGTCAAGCCTGGGGAGTATTATGGTGTTGAATGCTGAACTGTAGTCCAAAAACAGCATTCTAACATAAGCATCCCTCTTCTCCAGGTGAGTGAGGATGGTGTTTAGTGTTGAGGGTATGGCATCATTTGTTGATCGGTTGAGTGGATAAGCGAATTGCAGGGAGTCCACTGTGGGTGGTAGCAAGCTGCAGATGTAGTCCTTGACCAGCCTCTCAAAGTACTTGCTTATGATTGAGGTGAGTGTAATAGGACGGCAATCGTTCAGACATGTTACCTTGGTTTCTTTGGTACAGGGACAATGGTGGATGTTTTGAAGCAGGAGGGCATTACACACTGAGAGAGGGAGAGATTAAAAATGCAAGTGGTGCCATGCACAGTTTAAGTATTTGCCCTGGGATGCCATCTGGCCCCGCTGCCTTGCAGCTGTTGACCCGTTAGAATAACCGAGCTACTTCAGCTTTGGAGATGACCAAGGTGCAGCTCTCCTCAGGGGTTCAGTGTTGAAGATTTCAAAACAAGCGTAAAAATGATTTAGCATATCCAGGAGAGAGGCAGCGATGCTAGCTGCACCACAGCATTTCCCTTTGAAGTCTGAAATGGCATGCAGACCTTGCCATATGCTGCGTGTGTCGATGGCGCAGAGTTGTGTCTGGATTTTGTCCCTGTATTGACATTTTGCTGTCTTGATGGCTCTTTGTAAATCATAGTTTCTTCACGAGGACTGATGTTCCGGAACACTTAGTCAGTGACAATGGACAACAGTTTGTTGCAGAACAGTCTGTCATTTCAGATATATTACGTATGCACCATACTACCCAGCTACAAACAACTTGGAGGAAAGGCTTGTGCAGAATCTAAAGAATGCACTGTGAGCAATGTCAGTAGAACACACTACACTCACACTGAATCAGATGCTTGCCAATTTTCTCCTTGCACATTCCACAGCCAACGCTGCTCCTGAGTCATCGCTTGCGCACACACTTGGATCTTTGCAAATCGCATCTCAGAAGGTTATGCAGGACAAACAACTGAGACAAATGGATGACTTCTCAAACAAGGAGGTTTGATGTTTCACTCCTGGGCAAGCGGTCCTGGTGAGGTACTACAGAGATGATCGGAAGTGGGTGCTTGGAAAAATTAAGGACAGAACTGGACCAGCCTCTTACACTGTGGAGACCATATCTGATGGCATCTGGAGACACCACATCAATCAGTTGAAGAGAGCAGAGTTAATTGCTAGAGAAGAAAAGATGTCCAGAGCTGTCAGAACCACTTCCTGCAGTCCAAGAGCCAACTCCTACAACCATCACGGAGGAAGCCCCAGAATATGAGTTTGTTTCACAGCCTCAAGTTGTTCCTGCCAAGCAGAGCGACCCCCATTCCCTGCCCCCTCCCCCACCATCAGGAAAGATATTATCCCACAAGAGTAAGAAATCCTCTATAGTGATTAAATCTTTAAGCAGGAATGACATAATTTAAAATTTACTATGCTCTGGATGTCTATGTAATAACTGTATTATATAATGTACTGTATAAATAAATAAATAAATCTATAAATAAATCTAGAGAGCAATATATTACATATTTGAGTTGAGATGCATTCTAAACTGAGTTGGTTAATAGCCAAGCAGGGAGAAGTGTAGTGTATTTAAGGGTTCAGTAATATTTGAGTAATTTTGTAAGTGTATTATTTGATTAAATATTCTTTGTTGTTTACATAATTCATTATAGGTTATATGTGAATGGCATGCATCCTTACACCAGCACATTACGTGAGCACCTCACTAAAAGTAAAAATGAAGTAGACATATTATGCCCAACTCCGTGTTCTTCTTTTGATTGGAGTTTATATTTTTGAATTACAAAATGTAATAAAATCATGAATGCAACACACACAATATGTTGGAAGAACTCAACAAGTCAGGCAGCATGTGTGGATTGGAGTAAACAGTCAACATCTTGCACTGCGACCCTTCATTAGGACTGAATAAATGCAGTCACTTTGCAGAACATAGTGCAACTTAAAACAACCAGACGCCTGTTCTTTATCCAATATCAACATGAAGGATCTCACCCACCCTGCTCATAGACTGTTTCTCCCTCTCCCAGCAGGGAGGAAGCTACGTCATGTTCAAGTCAGGACCACCAGACTCAAAAAATGGTTACTTTCCCCAAGCAGTAAGGCTGATCGACACCCCATGCCCACCAACACCACTACATTTCCTTTCTGATTCACTATATGACACTCCTGTGCCTAGCATCACTTTATGGACATACAATCAATCCATGTATATAAGTTATCTTATGTATTTATATTTTTTTTTGTTTTATTATTATTGTGGTTTTATCTTGTTGTGTTTTGTGCAGCATCATATCCACAGTAACAATTATTTTGTTCTCCTTTACACTTGTGTACTCGAAATGACATTAAACAATTCTGAATCTTGAATCTTGATCTGGAGATGCTATTTCTTTTCCTTATAAAAAATAGATTTGCTTTACTTTGACTGTTAATTTTGGAGCAAGATTACTAGCTGCACGATGTTCTCTCTTTATATTTTTTATCTGGATGTCTTTTCATTATCCAAATCAAAATACACAACATAAATGTGAATTATTGTGGTAATCAGCCAAATTTAGTTACCTGCTTAATGATCCATGAACATTCATCTAGTAGTGATCATACTACAATTGAGTTCAGCTTAATGCTTAAAAGTGAAAAATGCTAAATTAGCTGCTCAGATTTTAGATTGAAGACATTCTTCTTCAAATACAATCTTGAGACAATAGTTATTGAGTAAAAATGAAGAAGATCAAAGTGAGGTGTTCCAAAAATAATTCTTTATTAAAAAACTATGGTTTGTCCTTAAAATGAAAGAAAAGAAACTACCATGGAAGACATAAGATACCAAGGGCACGAAACAAAGAGAAAAACCACACAAAATGGCATAAAGTTGTGCAAATCTAAAGGACTAGAAAAAACACAAAGAGTAAAAATTGACAAAATATATAGTAAGATGTACAAAGAAAACAAAATTTTAAAAACTTATAAGAATTAACAAACCAAAAGAAATTTGTCCACTGTAGTAAAATGTGAGACAGGAGAAATGTAAACACCAGGAGCAAGCAGTGCATGCGGCAAGGTATACAAACCATAACAGATTATAAGTCCACTCTCCATGTCAATGATAGTGGGGACTCTCACCCTGATAGGCTGAATACCTAGTGACATCGAGGAAAGCAACCTCTTCCCCTGGAACAGGCACCCTGTCTGGTTGCAGGAGGAAGATCCTAACCAGGATAAACTCTTTCAAGCAACACACACAAAATGCTGGTGGAACTCAGCAGGCCAGACAGCATCCATAGGAAGAAGCGCAGCTGACGTTTCGGGCCGACACCCAAAACGTCGACTGTGCTTCTTCCTATGGATGCTGTCTGGCCTGCTGCGTTCCACCAGCATTTTGTGTGTGTTGCTTGAATTTCCAGCATCTGCAGATTTCCTCGTGTAAACTCTTTCAAAGCTAGGTAACGTACCTGGGTAGGAGCTGAGGGGTTGTATGGTCCAGCTAACAGAGGTCTTAATGGACATCCTTAACATCTCTTTGCTACAGTCCACTGTCCCTGCAGGCAGCCACCATCATTCCAGCACCCAAGAGAGCAATGGCAATTGGCCTAAGCAATGAACAGTCATGAATCATGGATCAGCAGGTTCCTACCTGCTTACAAATCTTACCAGTGCCAAAGGTCAGGGTGAGCTGCCTCAGCAACTATCACCCAGTGGCACTCACATCTACCGTGATGGAGTGCTTTGAGAGTTTGGTCATGGCCAGAATCAACTCCAGCCTAAGCAAGGACCTGGACCCATTGAAGTTTATCTTTTGCCACAATAGACCCACAGAGGATGCATACACACTGGCTCTCCACTTGGTCTTGGAGCATCTGAATAAAAATACCTACTGTACTTCAGGTTGCTGTTTCTTGATTAGAGCTTAGCGTTCAACACTATCATACCCTCAGTAATAACCAACAAGCTCCAGAACTGGGCCGCTGTACTTCCTCCTGTTACAGGATCCTTGACTTCCTCATTGTGAGACCACAGTCAGTGTGGATCTGACGTAACATCTCCTCCTTGCTGACAGTCAACACTGATGCACTTCAAGGATGTGTGCTTAACCCATTGCTCTACTCTCTCTTTATCCACAACTGCGTGGCTAGGCACATCTTAAATGCCATCTATAAATTTGCCAATAACAACTACTGCTGTGTCATTGCAGCTGGTGACAAGGAGGCATACAGGAGTGAGGTAGATTAGCTCATTGATTACTGCCGTAATAGCAACCTTGCACTCAACCTTTAGTAAGACCAAGGAATTGATTATGGACTTCAGGAAGGCTAAGTCAAGGAACACATATCAATCCTCATCAAAGGATCGGGATTGGAAAGGGTGGGCAGTTTCAGGTTCCTATGTATCAACATCTCTGATGCCTAAAGATATACACTCAACATTTTAGGGACAGTTTCATTTCCACCACCATCAGATTTCTGAATGGACAATGAACCCATAAAACATTACTTCACTACTTTTTCCTTTTCATTGCTCTGATTTTGCACTACTTATTCAATTAAATTTTATATACTTATATTTTTATAGTAATTTATAGTTATTATTATGTATTACAAAGTACTGCTGTCACAAAACAACATTTCACAACATAAGCCAGTGATATTAATTCAGATTCTGATTCAGAATTGCTTTGAGTGGCTGGTAATGGATCGTATAAAATCCCACATTCCAGATACATTGGACCACTTCCAGTTAGGCTACCACTCAAACCGGTTCACTGATGATGCTGCATTCCTGTCTCACCTAGAAGACAATCCCTCAGATGCCAGGATGTTGTTCATTGACTTCATGCTTCGTATTTAACACAATCATCACTTAGATGTTGCAGGGTAATCTGTCCTCGTTGGGACTCAACACCCCTCTCTGTAACTGGATCTTAGACTTCTTGATGGTAAGACCCCAAATAAGCCCAACATCTCAAGCACCATCACAATGAGCACATACCCTCAATGGCTGTGTGCTTCACCTACTGCTGTTCATGCTGCTAACTCACGACTGCACTGTCAGATTCAGCTCAAACTGCATCATCAGATTCGCTGATGATACAACAGTGGTTGGCTTCATCAGCAACAATGATGAATCAGCACATAGAGAGGAGGTAGAGAGGCTTGTCAGATGGAACAAGAACACAACCCGAGTCTCAATGTGGAGAAGAGAAAAGGGATGATTGTAGAGTTCATAAAGACACAAGTCTAACACTCTCCAGTGTACATCAATGGTTCTGCCATGGAGAGAGTGAAGAGGACAAAAGTCATTGGTGTCCACATAATGGACGATCCAACCTGAACCCACAACACCTCATTATTCAAAAAGGCACAGGAGCATCTCGACGTTCTGAGGAGAATGAAGCATGCAAGACCCCATTCCAATAACTTTCTACAGTAGCACACCTGAGAGTGTCCCGCCTGGCTGCATCATTTTGTAGTACAGATGCTGCAAGGCATGGGACTGCAAAACCCTACAAGGGTAGTTTTTATTGAGAAGGTCTCCCTCCCCCCACTTACTTGTGACATTTACTGAGAGCATTGAATACAAAGGAAAGGCCCAAAGCATTGTTGAGGGTCCCTAACACTCATCCCACAATCACTTTGACTCACTAATGTCAGAAAGGAAGCACAGGAGCATCCGAACTCGATCTGCCAGACTGGGTCTCAGCTTCTTCCCCCAGGCTGTGAGACTAATGAACACCAAGTCACTATTACTGTTTACCTGTGCTGCACACTTCACATGCATTTTGAATTATATGTTATTAAGTAATTTGTGGTAAGATTTTCGTTTTACGTGCTGTGTGTGTTATATGTATTGTGGGTACATCGTGGTCCATTGGGACATTGTTTCATTTTGTTTTATATATGTACAGTCAGATGACAATAAACTTGAAATTGAACTGATATGAATCCCCAGACAACAATAATGCTAAAACTATAAATAACAAAGAGCAGACATCCTGATGAATTGATTAACATCAATATCTACAGTGGATTTGTGGATTCATTGAGTCATATAGCATGAAAACAGGTCTTTCAGCCCAACTTACCAAGGTTGGCGAAATACATATCTATATGAATCCCTATTCCCTGCATTAGGCTGATATCCTTCTCAAGCTTTTTCACGTATCTAATCAAACGGTCTTTAAATATTGTAATTGTTCTTCCCTGTACTGCCTCCTCTAGCAGCTCTTTTCCTGTAGCCACTATCTCTGTTTGAAAACTTAATATTACATCCCCTTCAAATCATTCCCCTCTCACCTTAAACCTATGCTGCCTAGTTTTAGACTCCCCTGCACCGGAAAAAAAAGATTGAGACTATCAAACCTGTTTATTCTTCTCATAATTTTATAACTCTGCATAATGTCACCCCTTCACGTCTACTTTGTTCATAATGTCATGCACAGAAATTGTGTGTGATTTCATAGACTTATTAGATGTTGTACGTGTACCTGCCTCCACCACCCAGTCAGGAGGTTCTTTCCAGATTCCAGTCACCCTCCGAGTGAAATAAAAATCTGTCCTGCATCCCACCTAAGTTGTCTACTTCCCTCCCTAAACTTCGACCTCTAGTTTTAGACACCTATGCTAAGAGAAAAATTTTCTTAGTCTATCCTATAACTTCGTAAGTTATAGGTCCTCATAACTTCGTAAGCCTCTAAGACTGGGGTTCCCAGCCTAGGGTCCACGGACCACTCAGTTAATGGTAGGGGTCCTTGGCATAACAAGGGTTGGGAACCCCTGCTCTAAAAAGTTTCTGCCCTCCTCAGTCTATGGAAAACAAACACAGCCAATCTAGTCTTTCTTTATAACCAAAGCACTGTTTCTCTGGCAACGTCCTGATGAATCTCCTCGCCTGTTTCTCACTTTATATGCTCGCTGCCATATCACTCTTGATACGCCTGGAAAGAAAATAAAGGATAACCCAAGAATTAAAACAATTTGCCAGGATGAGTGAATAAGGCAAGGACATTCTGGACATTGAGAAAGCTGCTGGATGATGAGCTAGAAGCTTTCAATGAAGAAAGGGCTGAGTTTACATTTTTTTCTTGTCTTTGACTTGCACACAAAAGATTGGACTTGGAAGATTCTGTCCCTTCTTATTTTCACTCTGCAGTATAAACCTAACAGATCGCCAAAGCTGCACAAAGTGAACTGGGTTTGCATAAAATAGTATCTCTGTGTAGTGATCAGATTCCACCCCAGCTTGTCAGAGCCTTGCTGCAGCATGCTGATGACATTTCAGTTTTCTGCAACCAACAACCAGTAACCTGCTGATTTTAATGAAATTCGGAACCGTCCTCAGGTTTAACTATTGCAGGGCCGTACCAGCCACATTCTCCTATTAAAATCCTGGGAAAGTTATCTCATGTCAATGCAGTTTGCCACAGGCAAACTATGTATCATCTAGGCTCTGAGAGCAAGTGCAGTTGCTGCTGGAAGTGACTGTTCTGCTACACTACTAATGACACGAGCTTGAATTTTAACCCTGAGTGTTGCAGTGTGGATTAGTAAGCCTAGTTATAAGTCACTGGCATGAGGCTGTGCCCAACGTATCACTTGCCTTCGCCTCTCTTTGGGAGATGGACCTCATGGCCAAACCCATTTGATGTCTCAGAAATCCATTTGGTAGATGGATTTCAGTGAGGCAGCCACTACAGCCTAGTCCAGCCTGCACTCCATTGGCTCTGTCTATACTTCCTGTTGCCTCTGGAAAGCAGACATCCTAACCAAGGACACCCCCAACCCCAGTAACTCCCTCTTTTTCTCCCACACCCCCCACCCAACAGGCAGAAGATACTGAAGGCTGATAACATGTACCACCAGGTTCAAGGATAACTTTTCTCCCATTATTAGCTATACAAGACCCTGGTCAGACTCCACTCGGAGTACTGTGCTCAGTTCTGGTCACCTCACCACAGGAAGGATGTGGATACTATAGAAAGAGTGCAGAGGAGATTTACAAGTATGTTGCCTGTATCGGAGAGCGCGTCTTACAAGAATTGGTTGAGTGAATTTGGCCTCTTCTACTTGGAGTGATGGACGATTAGAGGTGACCTGATAGAGGTGCATAAGATGATGAGAGGCATTGATCATGTGGATAACCAGAAGCTTTTTCCCAGGGCTGAAATGGTGAACATGAGGGGCATAGTTTTAAGGTGCTTGGAAGTAGGTACAAGGGAGATGTTAGAGGTAAGTTTTTCACACAGAGAGCCGTGAGTGCGTGGAATGCATTGCTAGTGACGGTGGTAGCGGTGGATACAATGGGGTCTTTTAGGACTCTTAGATAGGTACATGGAGCTTAGAAAAATAGAAGGCTCTGCAGTAGGGAATTTCTAGGTGGTTTCTAGAGTAGGTTACATGGTCGGCACAACATTGTGGGCCAAAGGGCCTGTAACGTGCAGTAGATTTCTATGTTCTATGTTCTATGTTCTTAGCAGACCTCTTAAATGATAAAGATGAACATTTGATCCATTGATCTACCTGTCATGACTCTTGCACTTTATCTGACTACATTTTACTGCACAATTTCTGTAACCATATTCTGCACTCTGACTTTCTTCTGCATTTGTACGACTTCATGCGTGGAATGATCTGACTGAATGGTGGGCAGGCCAAAGCCTTCCACTGTATCCCAGTATGTGCGACAGTAATAGACCAATTCTCGGGCTAGTGGGTAAGAGCTGGATTTTGGGTGGTGACTGAAACCCGAATTAATGACCTCATTCAAAAAACCTATCCTAAATAAAGAGACAAGATTTGAAAAGCATTCCAGTAGCTGGGCTAACTGAACTGGAAATAGGGTTAGGTTTATTTTTGACATATGTATTAAGATATAGTGAGCAGCTTATTTTCCATACTGTTCATGCAGATCAAATCATTACGCAGTGCATTGAGAAGAAGGTTAAATAATAACAATGCAGAGTAAAGTGTGAAAGCTACTGAGGATGTACAGTGCATCCTAAGATGGAAAATCACAATGAGGTAGATTGTGAGGTAAAGGTCCATCTTATCGTACTAGAGAAAAACTTAATAGACTTATAACATGAGGGTAGATGTTTTATTTGAGTCTGCTGTTACATGCTTTCAGGCTCTTGTATAGAAGGGGGAAGAAGAAAAAATGTCTAGGGTGGGTAAGGCCTTTGATTATCCCGGTTGCTTTACTGAGGCAGTGACTAGTTTAGACAGAGTCCATAGTTTCAAAGAAAATTAAGTGCATTTTCTCACCTGAAATTTCTGCAGACGTACCACGGAGAGCATTCTAACTGGCTGCATCACCGTCTGGTATGGGGAGATACTGCACAGGATTGAAGTTAGCTGCAGAAAGTTGTAAGCTCAGTCAGCTCCATCACTGGTAAAAAACTTCGTAGTATCCAAGACGTTCAAACAAGAAGCGGTGCCTCAAAAAGATGGTGTCCATCATTAAGGCCCCCCACCACCCAGGACAAGCCCTCTTCACACTACTACTGTCAGGAAAGAGGTACAGAAGCTTGAAGGCACACAATGAGCGATTCAGGAACAGCTTCTTCCCTTCTGCCATCCAATTCCTAAATGGACATTGTACCCTTGAACACTACCTCACTACATTTTTTATTTCTGTTTTTACACTACTTGTTAAGTATTTAATATACATATATATACTTTCTGTAATTCACTGCTTTTCTATATACAGTATATCATTGTACTGCTGCTGCAAAGTTAACGAATGTCACAACATATGCCGGTGATAATAAATCTGATTCTGAGTCTGATTAAAGACATCACAAAATGGCTCGAAATATGTATGCAAACATGAGGAAATCTGCAGATGCTGGAATTTCAAGCAACACACATCAAAGTTGCTGGTGAACGTTTCCGGCCGAGACCCTTAGTCAGGACTAACTGAAAGAAGAGATAATAAGAGATTTGAAAGTGGGAGGGGGAAGGGGAGATCCAAAATGATAGGAGAAGACAAGAGGGGGAGGGATGGAGCCAAGAGCTGGACAGTTAATTGGCAAAAGGGATATGAGAGGATCATGGGACAGGAGGCCTAGGGAGAAAGAAAGGGGGAGGGGGGAAGCCCAGAGGATGGGCAGGGAGAATAGTGAGAGGGTCAGAGGGAGAAAAAGGAGCGGGGGAGGGATAAATAAATAAATACATAACGGATGGGGTAAGGAAGGGAGGTGGGGCATTAACAGCTAGGGTGATATACTGCGTCTGGTGCTCCCGATGCGGCCTTCTATATATTGGCGAGACCCGACGCATGCTGGGTCACCGTTTCGCTGAACACCTACGCTCTGTCTGCCAGAGAAAGCAGGATCTCCCAGTGGCCACACATTTTAATTCCACGTCCCATTCCCATTCTGATATGTCTATCCATGGCCTCCTCTACTGTCAAGATGAAGCCACACTTAGGTTGGAGGAACAGCAGCTTATATTCCGTCTGGGTAGCCTCCAACCTGATGGCATGAACATTGACTTCTCTAATTTCTGTTAATGCCCCACCTCCCCTTCCTACTCTATTCGTTATTTATTTATTTATTTATTTATTTATTTTTTCTCTCTCTCTCTCTCTCTCTCCTTTTCTCCCTCTGTCCCTCTCACTATACACCTTGCCCATCCTCTGGGCTTCCTCACCTCCCCCTTTCTTTCTCCCTAGGCCTCCCGTCCCATGATCCTCTCATATCCCTTTTGCCAATCATCTGTCCAGCTCTTGGCTCCATCCCTCCCCCTCCTGTCTTCTCCTATCATTTCAGATCTCCCCTTCCCCCTTCCACTTTCAAATCTCTTACTATCTCTTCTTTCAGTTAGTCCTGACGAAGGGTCTCGGCCCGAAACGTCGACTGTACCTCTTCCTATAGATGCTGCCTGGCCTGCTGCATTCACCAGCAATCTTTATGTGTGTTGCTCGAAATATATATGATTGTTATACAAATCCACATGGCTCACCATTCTTCTTCAGGACAGGAGATATACCAACTTTACCTATTCTAGTTTAAATTAAAATATGGACCCTCAAAGATGACCTGGAAAAATCTTTCAGTTCGGAGGCAAGGAGTAGATAGTACTAACCTATACCTATACCTTAAAATGAATAAGTGAAGACCTTTTGTATTTGGTGCTGAAATGCAGTGGAAAGCTTTTGCTTGCATGCCAGTCAGAGCATTCCATGCATGAGGTAGTAGAAATGCAGAAGAGAAACAAAATGCACAATATCATGCTACAGTTACAAGTAAAGTGCACGAGCCCTGGCAAGGTAGATCAATAGATCAAAAATTCATCTTATCATCTAAGAGGTCCACTTAAGAGTATTACAGTTCCAAGAGAATGTTTGCGAACCCTTTGCAATTACCTACTCTTCTGTACTAATTACTCATAAAATGCAACCTGATCTTCATCTAAGTCACAATAATAGACAAGCACAATCTGCCTAATCTAATAACTCACCAACAATTGTACTTCTTGTTGTCATTACTGGGTACATCATTTAAGCAATCACAGTCTGAGTTCAAAAAGTTATGTGAACCTCTGGTGTAATGCCTTCTGCAAATGCTACAAGAGCTACAAAAAGTCAGGTGTTCCAGTCAATGAGTTGAGATTGGAAGTGTGGGTTGTAGAGGTGCCCTGCCGTTTAAAAACGACATACAGAGTTGGGTCACTGACAGAGCCTGTGCTTCTCGAGAAAAATTTCTTTGTGTGCACCATGTCTCGTTCAATGTCCTGTGGATACTGCTTTGGGAGTCTTTCAGAAAGGGCAGCCTGGAGATGTTGTACTTTCGCTGTGTCTTTTAGGCAGTATCCATTGGACATTGAAGCACACTGGACCATACTGAAGACCACCAACCTTGTAAAAACAGCATTGGATACAAAATGAAGAAAAACAAAACTTGATTTGATGAAAATGACAATGAAATAGAAGAGCCAATCAACAACAAAAGGAAAGCTTTCTTTGTTTGCAGGACATCAGCTGCAAGGCAAAAAGAGGAGCCCACTCCAAAGCTAAGGCCATAGTCCAGCGTAGAGTAAGAGAAATAAAGAATCAGTGGTGGACTGAGAGGGCCCGAGAAATACAGCAACCTGCTGACTCCGCTGATATCATGGGTTTCTTTATTGCCACCAAGGCAGTGGATGGCCCAAACCATTGTGGCCTAAACCCCCTTCGCTCCAAAGATGGACAACAGCATGTAAAGGACAAAGATGCCATCAATTCTCGATGGAAGGAACACTTTCGGGGCTACTTAAATGTAACACCACTGTTGACACTGAAGTAATCCAACAACTCCCACAATGACCCATAAAGGAAGACGTGAGTAAGCCTCCTAGTATCGAAGAGGTGCAGATGGCTTGCAAGAAATCGAGGAACAACAAGGCTTCTGGGCCTGATGGAATTCCAGCAGAAATCCTCAAGGAAGATGGCACAGAACTTTTAAATCATATTCAGGACCTGTTTGTCAAGATATGGAACCGGGAGAAGATTCCAGCTGAAGTCAGGGGTGCCCTGATTGTCACTCTTCAAAAAGGGTGACAAAGCTGACTGCAGAAATTGTAGAAGGACCTCCCTCCTCCCTACAAAAGGAAAAGTACTCACCTCAGGCAGAAGGTCTCCTGCCTGAGTCTCAGTGTGGCTTCCATCAAGCCAGAGCAGCATCTGGCATGATTTTTACAGCATGCCAATTGCAGGAAAAAGTCGGCGAACAAAATCTTCCCATTTTATATGGCCTTTATAGACCTTACAAAAGTATTTGACTCTGTAAATTGTCCCACCCTTTGGGAGGTACTGTTCAAAATCGGGTGCCCAGAGAAATAACTCAAGATCCTGCAGTTCTTAGACAATGTGATGAGTGCAACAGTCATCAGTGACAGCAGCTCTGAAACAACACCTTTTAAGGTTGAGACCAGAATAAACACGGAGCATCATTGCTCCAACTCTGTTTGCCCTTTTCATTGCAACCATTCTTCACCACACAGGCCAAGACCTCCCACAAGGAGTCCAGATTCTGCATAGGACAGATGGAGGGGGGTCTTTAACCTTAACAAGTTCAAGGCAAAGAGCAAGGTGTCAATTACTTCCATCATTAAGCTCCAATATGCAGAAAACAGCACCATCATAGCTCACTCTAGAAGGATCTGCAGTGCATAATCGATGCTTTGGCCAGAGCATATTAGCACCTGGAACTTGCTCTAAACATCAAGGAAACCCAAGCCCTGTACTAACCTGCTCCTGACCAAGCTCCTAAACTTCCAACCATCCAAGCTGACAACATCCCTCTGGAGAACACTGATCATTTCCTATATCTTGGCAGCCTTCTTTCTTCAAGAGCCAATGTTGACCTTGAAATAAATCACGGAAAAGTCTGTGTGAGTAGAGCTTTTGTCAGGCTGATGAGGAGTGTTTTTAAGATCAGGATATCAAGACCAACACTAATCTTCTGGTCTACAAAGTTATTGTCCTCCCCTCCTTGCCATATGGAGTGGAGTCGTGGACAACATACAGCAGGCACGTAAAATCCCTAGAAACGTACAATCAAAGATGCCTCAGAAAGATTCTGAGAGTTAGTTGGACTAGCAGGTGTACGAACACCAGCATCCTGGAGGAAGCTAACATTAACTCCATAGCTACAATTATGATGGGTTGGCCACATTATCCGGATGCTTTATTCCTGCCTCCCGAAACAACTCCAGTTCGGCCAACTCAAGAATACAAAGTGCACTCCTGGAGGGCAGAAAAAGTGATTCAAGGACAATATCAAAACCCACTAACGAAGTGTCACATCAATTTGAATGGATAGAGAAATTAGCATAGGATAGGAAAAGCTGGAGAAGGACTTTTCTATGAGGGGGCTGCACTGCTCGAAGAATACCCCCACATTGCTGGTGAAATGAAGTGGATTCAATGTAAGGGGAGTCCGGGAAAGACCCAACCGGATACATCCACCACCACTTCAATGACCACACCCTGCCAACACTGCAATAGGACTTGTGGATCACAGTCATCTCATGACCCACAAGTGACCAGTTCAACCACCAGGAGAAGAATCATACTTGACTACGAGTGATTGCTGATGATGATGATGATGATGATGACACGTTCTCAAACATTTGTGTCTTCTGCCAATGTGTGGGGGACAGAAAGGGAATTACTGGGGTTGGAGGTGTCCTTGGTTATGCTCGCTGATGCCCGAAGGCAGCCGGAAGCATAGGCAGAGTTAGTGGCTGGATTTTGTGATGGACTGGGCTATGCTGGGTGTCTCTCTGAAATCAACCCTACTAGATTTTGCACAAAGGAGACTGCAGATGCTGGAAATCTAGATCAACACACACAAAATACTGGAGGAATTCTGCAGATCAGGCAGCATCAATGGAGGAAAATGTTTTGTGCCAAGACCCTACAGCAGGACTGGAATGGGATGGGGTAGAGTCCCGAATAAAAGCATTGAAGGAGAAGGAGGAGCGGGAGTTCGCAGGTAATGGGTGAATTCAAGTGACGAGGAAAGGCAGAGAGTGAGGGAAGAGAAGAAAACGGAATAATTTGATAAGCTGGAAAGTGCTAGGTGAGGAAGTCAAAGGACTGAACAAGGAGAAATCTGATAGGAGAAGATAGTAGACCATGAAATAAAGGGAAGGAGCTGGAAAGTAGACAGAGGAAGCTGAAGGTCATGAGGGCATGAGAGGAGGAAAAGAAGGGTCAATGGGACCACATGGATAAGGAAAAAAAGTGGGGTGTGGGGAGAAGGGAGTAGGAGAGATTTTATAGACCCTCTTCTCACCACTGTATATATTTTTTTCTGATGTTTTAAATCAACTGGCAGTGCTATTGACATCCTAAAGACCCTGATTTATCTACATCCCTGAAGGCTTTGTGCTGCTTTCAAAGTAGCTTGAGCAGGAATTTGAGAAAATTCTCCGCAGTAACTTGAACCACGAGCTTTGTCTGCTCCCACCAAGCAGGGACAAAATATTCCCCTGAACAGCTCAATCCAGGATGAAGGATAATGGGCAAATTCTATAATAAAAAAAAGATTAAGACAATAGATTAATATCTGAAATGGACTTTTCAAACCTTTAATCAAGAAGGGAATGCCTTTGCAAACAAGACTGGAATCTGGTTAAAACTGCAGTATTTTCAAAGCAGATGTTGAAATTGTTTGTTTCGAGTTTAGATATAATCAAAATTCTCCAGCTTATCAGTGATCTTCATTTTATTTTAAAATTGATTGCATCAAGATAAAGTTGGAGCAAGTAGCCTCTCAAGAAGGATAATGTTTTATGTGCAACTTAATCTTATCAGTTAATCATTTTCAATTGATATTTCTCTCACTTCAGAGTCATAAGTTTGAGGTCCAATCCAGATATAGACAATAGACAATAGACAATAGGTGCAGGGGTAGGCCTTTCGGCCCTTTGAGCCAGCACCACCATTCACTGTGATCATGGCTGATCATCTACTATCAGTACCCCATTCCTGCCTTCTCCCCATATCCCTTGACTCCACTATCTTTAAGAGCTCTATCTAACTCTTTCCTGAAAACATTCAGAGAATTGGCCTCCACTGCCCTCTGAAGCAGAGCATTCCACAGATCCACAACCCTCTGTGTGAAAAATTTTTCCTCAACTCAGTTCTGAATGGCCTACCCTTTATTCTTAAACTGTATATGCTTGAGTCTCTCAAGTTTCCTCTGTCCAAGCACCAATAGTTAATACAAGAGATTCTGCAGATTCTGGAAATCCATAGCAACACATATAAAACGCTAGAGGAATTGAGTAGATCAGGTAGCATCTATGGAGAGGAATAAACAGTTGACTTTGTGGGCCAAGACCCCTTCATGAGGACTGTGAATGTTACCCAGTCAACTGCTGTGGAGTCCGATTTGCACTTACTTCCCCCTCTCTACTCTCATTTTGATTCGGGGTATTGAATTAAAATGTTGATATTCCCTTTCCTTCCACTGACTGAGTTGAGCTCTTCCAGCAAATTGTTTGTTGCTCCAAATTTTGGTTCTTTATTACTTTCCAAAGATCCTGCATGACCTGCTGAGTTCCTCCAGCATTTTGTTTGTGTTGCTACCAATAATTTATTCACTTCCAAAATGTCAACCACTCAATCAGCACGTCAGGCAGCATCCATGGAGGGGAATAAACTGCCAACCCTGAAGAAGTTTAAGTTCTCTCTTCCCTGTAGAATTAGAAATCCTCTCTTGTTTATTCTCCTGCATTGATGCTGCCTGACTCGCTGAGTCCCTCCAGTGTTTTATGTGTTGTCTCAAGATTCCCAGCACCTGCAGAATCTCTTGTGTTTATGTTTTGAGTCCATATGTAAAGATTTCCTGCTCCAACTATGCAAAGGACAGGCTCAACCTCTTCTGGAAAATCGTGTACAGATCTACTGGGGAAAGGATATCATTCTGATGCAGAGAACTCAATAAATGTTCATCTGATTGATTGGAAGGATGATGGGCTTTCAGATTCGGAAAGATTAAGCAGACTGTGCCTTGATGTTTGAAGAATAAGAGGTGATCTGATTGAAATGTAAGAAGTTCTTATGTAGTTTAATGGATGAAGTATTGATAATCCTCCACAATGAGGTGTTGAGAGCTAGGGTGGTCAGCTGTTCAAGATGGAGCTGAAGAGTAAATTCTTCATCCACAGGCTGTTGAATCTTTGGAATCGGCTGAACTGGAATCAGATTTAATATTACTCACATACTATATGTCAGAAAATTTGTTGATTTGCGGCAGCTGTATAGTGCAATACATAACAAAACTATAAATTACAATAAAAAGTATTCTGTATGCGTATAATGTTGAATCATGATTGCAGGTCTAGCAAGTGAGACAGTAATCATTCTCTGTGAATAGGTATATTTATTTACAAACAGTAAAAATTTGACTAAACAGTCATGTTCCCCATTTTACAGAGACTACAAAGCTAAGCATTCAACAGACGTACTTAGTTAAAACTGTGTGCAGAGCACACCTTCCCAATGGTCATGTATGCATGTATGTCACTTGTCTTAATCAAAGGAACAGAGACAATGGCTCCCACATGTGGTCTCTATATACACAGGCTACTTGAAACTGGACACCAGGCAGTTGACCAATATGAAAAGCAGCTGTAGTTTCTAAACTAACCAATCGTGACGGAGCAACTTTTGACAATTATAATAAAGCACACCCCCACAGGACAAAGTATCTTACTGAAGTACCAATGGCTGTGACTGCGGCCCAGCTATAGTAGTCCTAAATGGAAATATTTGATGTTCCCTTCGGAGCTGCATGCAAAGAGTTGCCACGTTCCAGTGCCACCTTGCTGATTATATTCAATGCAGTAATCAATATATGCTTAGATATGAAAGGAACCAAGAAAGTTAGTGCAGGAAATTAGTACTGAAGTAAAAGAACAATCATGATCTTATTGAAAGGCTGAGAGGCATAACAGACTAAGTGGCCCATTATGTACTTATACTTGGAGATTGCCAGTGAATACGGGATGAATGCCTGAGAGAACATGAAGTTCGCTGTATGTGCAATTAAGTGGTGTGATGTTTAATCTGTATATGTTTATGAATGTAACTGTACATGATAACAATTGTGTATTCCCTGTGTTTGTGCTGCTGCCACCCAGACCACCAACTTCATAATTTCTCCTGGAATAAGGTTAGCCCCCTAATCCAGGTATATGTATGAATTTAAACGCAAACAACAGGAATTCTGCAGATGCTGGAAATTCAAGCAACACACATCAAAGTTGCTGGTGAACGCAATAGGCCAGGCAGCATCTGTAGGAAGAGGTACAGTCGACGTTTCAGATTGAGACCCTTCGTCAGGACTAACCAAAGGAAGAGTGAGTAAGGGATTTGAAAGTTGGAGGGAGAGGGGGAGATCCAAAATGATAGGAGAAGACAGGAGGGGGAGGGATGGAGCCAAGAGCTGGACAGGTGATAGGCAAAAGGGGATACGAGAGGATCATGGGACAGGAGGTCCGGGAAGAAAGACAAGGGGGGGGGGACCCAGAGGATGGGCAAGAGGTATATTCAGAGGGACAGAGGGAGAAAAAGGAGAGTGAGAGAAAGAATGTGTGCATAAAAATAAGTAACAGATGGGGTACGAGGGGGAGGTGGGGCCTTAGCGGAAGTTAGAGAAGTCGATGTTCATGCCATCAGGTTGGAGGCTACCCAGACGGAATATAAGGTGTTGTTCCTCCAACCCGAGTGTGGCTTCATCTTTACAGTAGAGGAGGCCGTGGATAGACATGTCAGAATGGGAATGGGATGTGGAATTAAAATGTGTGGCCACTGGGAGATCCTGCTTTCTCTGGCGGACAGAGCATAGATGTTCAGCAAAGCGGTCTCCCAGTCTGCGTCCGGTCTCGCCAATATATAAAAGGCCACATCGGGAGCACCGGACGCAGTATATCACCCCAGTCGACTCACAGGTGAAGTGTTGCCTCACCTGGAAGGACTGTTTGGGGCCCTGAATGGTGGTAAGGGAGGAAGTGTAAGGGCATGTGTAGCACTTGTTCCACTTACACGGATAAGTGCCAGGAGGGAGATCAGTGGGGAGGGATGGGGAGGACGAATGGACAAGGGAGTTGTGTAGGGAGCGATCCCTGCAGAATGCAGAAAGAGGCGGGGCGGGAAAGATGTGCCTAGTGGTGGGATCCCGTTGGAGGTGGCGGAAGTTACGGAGAATAATATGTTGGACCTGGAGGCTGGTGGGGTGGTAGGTGAGGACCAGGGGAACCCTATTCCTAGTGGGGTGGCGGGAGGATGGAGTGAGTGCAGATGTAAGAGCAGAGTTGATGGTGGAGGAAGGGAAGCCCCTTTCTTTAAAAAAGGAGGACATCTTCCTCGTCCTGGAATGAAAAGCTTCATCCTGAGAGCAGATGCGGTGGAGATGGAGGAATTGCAAGAAGGGGATGGCACTTTTGCAAGAGACAGGGTGAGAAGAGGAATAGTCCAGATAGCTGTGAGAGTCTGTAGGCTTGTAGTAGACATCTGTAGATAAGCTGTCTCCAGAGATAGAGACAGAAAGATCTAAAAGGGGGCGGGGGGGAGGTGTCGGAAATGGACCAGGTAAACTTGAGGGCAGGGTGAAAGTTGGAGGCAAAGTTAATAAAGTCAACGAGTTCTGCATGCGTGCAGGAAGCAGCGCCAATGCAGTCGTTGGTGTAGCGAAGGAAAAGTGGGAGACAGATACCAGAATAGGCACGGAACATAGATTGTTCCACAAAGCCAACAAAAAGGCAGGCATAGCTAGGACCCATATGGGTGCCCATAGCTACACCTTTAGTTTGGAGGAAGTGGGAGGAGCCAAAGGAGAAATTATTAAGAGTAAGGACTAATTCCGCTAGACGAAGCAGAGTGGTGGTAGAGGGGAACTGGTTAGGTCTGGAATCCAAAAAGAAGCGGAGACCTTTGAGACCTTCCTGATGGGGGATGGAAATATATAGGGACTGGACATCCATGGTGAAAATAAAGCGGTGGGGGCCAGGGAAATTAAAATCATCCAAAAGTTTAAGAGCGTGAGCAGCGGCACAAACATAGGTAGGAAGGGATTGAACAAGGGGGGGATAAAACCGTGTCGAGGTATGCAGAAATGAGTTCGGTGGGGCAGGAGCAAGCTGAGACAATAGGTCTGCCAGGACAGGCAGGTTTGTGGATCTCGTACCCCATCCGTTATTTATTTATATACACACATTCTTTTCCTCTCTCTCCTTTTTCTCCCTCTGTCTCTCTGACTATAACCCTTGCCCATCCTCTGGGTTTTTCCCCCCCCCTCCCCCTTTTTCTCCCTGGGCCTCCTGTCCCATGATCCTCTCATATCCCTTTTGCCAATCACCTGTCCAGCTCTTGGCTCCATCCCTCCCCCTCCTGTCTTCTCCTATCATTTCAGATCTCCCTCTCCCCCTCCCACTTTCAAATCTCTTACTAGATCTTCCTTCAGTTAGTCCTGACGAAGGGTCTCGGCCCAAAACGTCGACTGTACCTCATGCGGTCATGGGAAGAATGTACAAACTCATTACAGACAGCAGCAGGAACTGAACCACGGTACTGTAAAGTGTTGTGTTAACCATTATGCCAGCATGCTGCCCCTGCTGCAACTTTAGCAGCAAGTGTAACATTAAAACCAGTGAAATGTAATCTCGGATGAACAAAATTTGACTATGTGTTGGAAATTTTTATAGCTAATTTAAAAACCTAAACTGGCATTTAATACTCATGGTCAGAACTTAAAGGTTAAAAATGACTGTAAACATATCATCAGACATCACTACCACACTGGTATGCTCTACAATTTTGACATCAATTAACAGAACAATGAAGAGAAAGCAATTAAACATTAATTTCAAACCTGCAAGTCCAATTAAAAAAATTGATGCAGCACGTCATTGTAGTTTACAGAGTCATTTTGTATTTTTAAGCTTGATTCGTTTAACTGTATGCATTTGTTTTTCAAAGATCATTGTGGTCCAAAGCTTAGTGCTAGCTCTCTTTAGAGTTATTAGGTAGCTTTTAAATTTTACATTTTTATAGAATTAACATTGATTGAAGTCCATTAAAATAACACATACTGAGTATTTGTTGTGATTGCTGGAAATAATGACTTTAAAGAGATATTACGCTGTAATAAAATGCTGGCATAGATAATCAACAGATATCAGTTCAACTGATTTACAGTCCCCTGTGCAGATTACATTGAGTATGAAACCCAAGAGTAGTTACTTGATCAATTTAGGAGTAACAATGGAGTTAAAATGAAGATGTAATTGAAAATTTTGCGTCAACATTAACGGAGTGAGGTTCAGTGGTCCTCAAACTCCAGGCCGCGAAGCATGCAGGGTGCACTCAGCACCCAGCGCTCCGACTACCGCTGCACCACTGCATGCTTTGCGGCCCGGTATTGGTCCACGGCCCAGAGGTTGGGGACCACTGGTCTACATTACCTATGCAGATAAATCATCTCTTTCAAAAAAAGCTTATATTTTATGCATCACTGTCTGGTATGGGCAGGCTACTGTAAAGGATCATAGTAAGCTGTAGAGTTGTAAAATTAGTCAGCTCCATCATGGGCACCAGCCTTCATAGTATCCAAGACACCGTCAAGGAGCGATGCCTCAAAAGGCTGGCATCCATCACTAAGGACCCCCACCACCCAGGACATACCCTCTTCTTTTTGTTACTATCAGGAAGGAGCCAAAGAAGCCTTTAGGTACACACTCATCAAGTCAGGAACAGCTTCTTCCCCTCTGCCAACCGATTTCTGAGTGGACATTGAATCCATGAACACCATCTTACTAACCATACTACTTTTTTATTTCTGTTTTTGCACTACTTATTTAATTTATCTGTTATATATATAATTCAGTTTTTTCTATATTATCATGTATTGCATTGTGCTGCTCCCGCAGAGTTAACAAGTTTCATGATATATGCCTGATTCTGATCCTGATTATTCATAACCTCAGAATATCACAAAGCATTTTACTATCAATGAAGTACTTTTCACATGGTGTATTTTTGACTAATGAGAAACGCGGTATTCAGTCTGCACAAAACAAGCTCCTATTAGGAATAATGGTCAATAATGATCAGATAATTGTTCTTTGTGATTCTGTTGGAAGGATAAAGAATGGCCAGGATATCCAGAGAAATGTTCTACTTTTCTTCAATCAGTGTATCGGCATCTTTTCTACTTTGGAGAAGAAGCAGGGCCTAGTCTAAAAGATGTCACACCTGACTGCTCAACAATCCCTCAGTACAATTGCAAATGTGAGCAGGAATAGTAAATATGCTTAAGGTACAGAGTGATCCCAGTTATGAGCTTAAGTTGATAATCAAAATGTTAAAGTTGCTGGTATCATTACATCTTCACAAATCAGCCAATTAAAAATATTGATGTTTTTGTCAAATGAGCATGTTAGTAAATCATTTCATATCTTGTCACATTATTTACAATTGTTTTAGATAGATAGATAGATATACTTTATTAATCCCGAGGGAAATTTGGTTTTGTTACAGCCGCACCAACCAAGAATAGAGCGTAAATATAGGAATATAAAAACCACCAACAATCAAACAGTAAAATGCAAACTATGCCAGATGGAAAATAAGTCCAGGACCAGTCTATTGGCTCAGGGTTTCTGACTCTCCATGGGAGGAGCTGCAAGTTCGATGGCCACAGGCAGGAACGACCTCCAGTGCCGCCAAGTGTTGTATCACGGTGGAATGTGGCCGAAGTCCAACAGTAAAAAGTTCAATATCCGGTCTGCAAACACGTTCCTCGATTGTAATATGACCCGGATTGCACCATCTGTTGTTAACCAGATCAGTAAGCACCCAACTTCTTTACGCTTACCGCTCTCGGTGCACTTCTGGTCAGCAGGAACGGTATTACCCACCGAACTCCTCTTCTCCATAAGACTCTGTTGTCTCAACCCGGTCCTCTTTCCTCGACTTTGTGATCCCCCTCTGCATCCTCTGTGTGTTTTCCTCCGGATTTCAGCAGGGGTGTCCGCCGCTCTGCTCGCTAAACCGGCCGGCATTAGCTGGGATACACAATACGACCTTGCTTCTGTCCCGCGTGTCGGAATGTAACCATTTCCAGCGCTAAAAAAAACCAAATAAGACTCTCTCTACCAGACAAACCTTTCTCTCTGATATATCAATATTCACACACACTTTTGTTAACATCTCTGTTATCTATCTGTCTCTAAGTGCCTCCTTGTTATTTATACTTTGAAAATATATAATAGTTCTAGAATTGAAAGGGGAAAGGCACGATTTCTTTCACTAAAGAGTTATTAAGACTTGGGATGGGCAACAGAAACTGATCTATTAAGAACTTTCAAATCAGAGTTGGATATGTTGTATGCTAGAACAGGATGAGTTTGGTAGGGTGGTGAGGTGAGGGAAAAATTTAAAAGCACCTTTAAACAATACATGATAGACATGAATGGCAGACGGCCCATTAATCTGCTAAGGTTCATCGTTTCCATAAATGTTCTTTAAATCCTCAAATCTCAAAATTGTATGCTTTAAGCTAAATTTTTTGAAGCTCCTTGAAGACCGTGTTAGGAATCTGGAGCAGCAGCTGGATGACCTTCGGCTTGTACAGGAGAGTGAGGAGATCATCATTCAGAGTTACAGGGAGGTAACCACTCCAAAGTTGCAGAAAGTGAGTAGCTGGGTAACTGTCAGGAGAAATGGAACTGTGAATAGGCATTTAGCGCAGAGCACCCCTGTGGCCATTCCCCTCAATAATAAGTATACCACTTTGGATACTGTTGTGGGAGATGATCTCCCAGGGGAATACCACAGAGACCAGGTTACTGGCATTGAGCATGGTCCCATGGTGCAGAAGGGAAAGAGGGAGAAGAGGGGAGCAGTAGTGATAGGGGACTCAACAGTCAGGACTAACGGAAAAAAGAGATAGTAAGAGATTTGAAAGTGAGAGGGGGAGGGATGAAAATGGGAAGACGGGAGGGGGAGCTGGGAAGTTGATTGGCAAAAGGGATACAAGTATGGAGAAAGGGAGTATCATGGGACAGAAGGTCTTCAGAGAAAGAAAGGGGGAGAGGAGCACCAGAGGAAGGTGGAGAACAGGCAAGGAGTTATTGTGAGAGAGAAAGAGAAAAAACAAAAATTTAAAAAAAAATAAATAAATTAGGGATGGGGTAAGAAGGGGAGGAGGGGCAATAACGGAAGTGAATTTGTTGAATATATTAGCACAGGCAGCTGTAGAGGCCAGGCTGTTGAGTGTATTTAAGGCAGAGCTTGATAAGTTCTTGATTGGTCACAGTATCAAAGGTTATGGGGAGGAGGCTGGGGAGTGAGACAGAGGAGGGGAAAAATAATTAGCCATGATTGAATGGTGGAGCAAACTCAATAGGCCAAATGGCCTAATTCTGCTCCTAGGTCTTACGGTCTTATGGTGTTAAAATATTGAATCATCTCCTTTAATGCTCTTGATCAGAATAGTTGTTTTCAGTGGTTTGGCTTGGTCACTGAAGCATTTCTATTAATTTTGTTTTCTCAGAAATCTAAGAATATATCATACTGCCATCATACCACTAATGTTTGGTATCCATTTTACAATGGTGAAATAAATAATTCAATTTCTAAATATTTATGTACAAGATTGTATGTGTATTTAGAAGTCTAAAAATGCATCGAGGAATATTATGCCTGAAAAAGGTGGTGGTAGAACAAGATAGAGTGGATGACTTCATTGTATAGCCAAAGAGATAAGATGTGGCCATGTTCTCATCAAGAAGCAAATGGAGTGTAATATGGGTTAGTTCAATGTAGGATTGCACTGTAACGCAGGTATCTAAGGTAAGGTCAGATTAAAAAGGAACGTTTAAGAAGAACGATGAAACACAAGATACCAATTATCCTGAAGCTGCTCTATCATTTACAGAAGCAATTAAGAAAGGGAGGCCAATCAGCCCATTAACTTTGTGCTAGCATTTTGCTGAGCAATTCAATCTATTTCTCCCCACCCACCACCATTTTCCCTTTGCACATTTTCTCTGCCTTCTGAATCACTTCTGAAAATTACAATCGAGTCTACATTTGCCGTGCTTTCAGAGAGTGCATTCTAGATCTTAACTATGTCAATAAATTTTTGTTCCACATTATCTCTCACTTTATTACCACTATAAATTAGATTCAGTAGATCATGGGTGGTCTGTACATCAACACAATGCAATTTTCTTCGGCAAAACAATTGATTATTCCCATGGCATCCTCAAGTAAAATCCCGGGGAAGGAACAGACTAGATGATACTAGATAAATTACTGAAGAGGATTAGAATAGGATCCCATACTCAAGAAAGGATAGCAAATGTAACCATGGAACTAGAGATCCTACCAAATTCTGAATGCTCTTTTGTCTATTCACATTCAGTGTCCGAATCAAGTTTAGTATCACCAGCACACGTCATGAGATAAGTTGACTTTGCGGCAGCGGTACAATACAATACATAATAATAGAGGGGAAAAAACTCTGAATCACAATAATAGTTAAATTAATAAGTAGTGCAAAAAATAGAAGTTACAAAAAAGTAGTGAGGTAGTGTTCATGGTTTCAATGTCCATTCCGAAATCAGATGGCAGAGGGGAAGAAGCTGTTTCTGGATATTTATGGAATACTTGAACATGAAATGAAGACTATCACTGTGAGAATTATGCTTGCTTCAGCATGGGCTGGCAGAGCCACTAATGTCTTTGCCCGTCGCTGGTCAACTTCAAAAGCAACTCGAAATGCTCTCAATACTCACCTCCATGTCTCAAGCAAAGTATTTTTTTAAACAGCTAAATAAAGCTTGCAGAAAGGCTTCGGAGGTTAAGGTACACTCTCTTTGTAAACTCTTAAACCTTTGCCCCAATAATGAGATGTAGCTTTCAGCCATTCTTCCAGAGGCATGCTGTGGTGAATACTCCTTTGTGGATGATGTGTTAGTTTCTTAGCCAGTATGGTTCACTGCAAATAACTATTCAAGGCTAAAAGGGGGAAAGAGTCTGAAATACTCCACCGTTATTGCTTTCACAACAAAAACATTAAGCAGTGGGACGCCATCCTGCTGAGCAAAGTTTAAAAGGAGAAAGTACTGCATTTAGTTTTTAAGAGTGCAAAAATGAAGCAATTCTTCCAGACATTTACTGTGCTGTGAGTAAAACATGTCAGATTGCCTGCTAATGTATGGTTTCTATGCCTGATCTATAGAGAGCAAGACATGTTGACAAATGTTCCTGTTTGGCTTGATTTACCTATCTCACAGGAAGCTTAAGAGAGAGTAAGGTGGAATGTTTTAGGGAGTATCTGGCCTGACCTTGAAAATATATAAACTTTCCAAAGAGTGCAGCAATCAACCCTTTAGTTAAAGGGTTTCAGTTGATGGAATCATCTCTCATTTAATCTCTACCCTCTACTCAGTAAATTCCAAAGTGGTGCCTGATATACAATATCTATGGAGAGAAATAAACAGTGGATGCTGAAGGCCAAGACCTTTCATCAGGACTGATGAAGGGTCTTGGCTCTAAACTTCAACTGGTTATTCCTCTCCATAAATGGTGCCTGATATGCTGAGTTCCTCCAGAATTTTGTGTGTGTTATTCTGGTTTTCCAGCATCTGCAGAAACTCTTGTGCTTCTGACGTTGAGTGGTGTATTCATGGTTCAGGTCATGTTGGACACCTTACTAGTGAAAGTAGTAATATCTGTTTGGGTATCAGCCAAAATAACTATGAGAAGGAGACAGATCATCATGAGGTCAATCAGTATGAAGTGCCAATTATTAACTCCAGCAATGCCAGTCTGAGCTCATTTCTTCAGCTAGCACCCTATGTAAACCTGACACAGCTGGATGTAGCTTCGGCAGCGGGTACATCCGCTCCCACTCAACCCCATCACAGTAGACTTAATGGCACAATGTCTGGAGGAGCTCAGCAGGTCAGGCAACATCTACGGATGGGAATAAGCAGTCGACGCTTCGAGCTGACACCCTTCATCAGGACAGTTCGTCAGGGTCTCGGCCCAAAACGTCAGCTGTATATCCCCATCCGTAGATGCTGCTTGACCTGCTGAGCTCCTCCAGCACATTGTGTCTATTGCTCTATATTTCCAGCACCTGCAGTATCTCTTGTGTCCCATCACAGCAGAGCTGTTTAAAGGGACCATCATATACTTCCATATGACTAAACAACTTGATTTCTGTGGGTTAGAAATAGAAACATAGAAAACTTACAGCACAATACAGGCCCTTCGGCCCACAAAGTTGGGCTGAACATGTCCCAACCTTAGAAATTACTAGGCTTACCCATAGCCCTCTATTTTTCTGAGCTCCATGTACCTATCCAAAAGTCTGTTAAAATACCCTATCGTATCTGCCTCCACCACCATTGCCAGCAGCCCATTCCACACACTCACCACTCTCTGCGTAAAAGACTTACCCCTGACATCTCCACTGTACCTATTCCCCAGCACCTTAAACCTGTGCCCTCTTGTGGCAACCATTTCAGCCCTGGGAAAAAGCCTCTGACTATCCACACGATCAATGCCTCTCATCATCATATACACCTCTATCAGGTCACCTCTCATCCTCCGTCGCTCCAAGGAGAAAAGGCTGAGTTCACGCAATCTATTCTCACAGGTTGCTGGGATATTTCCCGCCAAACCCGTGAAATTGGGATGTCTTGCCTACCCAAACCCCAGTTAGTGTGAAAGCTGTGTGATTTACTGCCCCCAGCAAGAAATAACCTTAGATACACGAAGCCGGAGAAAGGTGAGTTGATCACCATGGAATCCAGTGGCTGTCAGAGAGGGTGAATGAGCCAGTTTTCCAAAGACACCCAGAATAAGAGAGTTTCAAATAGTAGGGGGCCAATTTTGGAATAAGTCTGAGACTGAAAATTGCAGCAGTCTCCATGGTGTACACAGCCTTTAACTGCATGTATACACGCAGTGGTCAATTTATTAGGTACACGTGTACACTTGCTCACTAGTGCAAATATCTAATGAGCTGATCACGTGGCAGCACTCAATGCATAAAAGCATGCAGACATGGTCAAGAGCAGTGGTCCCCAACCTCCAGGTCACAGACCGATACTTTGCCACAAAGAATGCAGCGGTGGCCGGAACGCACCCAGCACATCCTTAAGAAAAAAGCCGAAATAAACAAGCTAATTAATTACGTGCTGGGTGCCACCTAATTAATTAGATTGCTTATTTCAGCTTTTTTCTTAAAGATGTGCTGGGTGTGTTCTGGCCACCTCTGCACCCCTGCATGCTTCACGGCAATGTATCAGTCCACGGCCCAGAGGTTCAGGACCACTGGTCAAGAGACTCAGTTGTAGTTCAGACCAAATATCAGAATTGGGTAGAAATGTGATCTACATGACTTCGACCATAGTATGATTGTTGGTGCCAGATAGTCTGAGTATCTCAGAAACTGCTGATCTCCTGGATTTACTTACGTAACAGCCTCTAGAATTTACAGAAAATGATGCAGAAAAAACAAGCAAAATATTCATCCAGTGAGTGGCAGTTCTGTGGATGAGAAGACACTGTTAATGAGAGTGGTCTGAGGAGAATGACTAGATTGCTTCAAGCTGACAGGAATAACTCAAATAACTACACACTAGAACAGTATCTTTTAACACATACCACGTCAATCCTTGAAGTGAATGGGCTACAGCAGCAGTTGGCATGTGGCCAAGTGGTTAAGGTGTCGGTCTAGTGATCTGAGGGTCGCTAGTTCGAGCCTCAGCTGAGGCAAAGTGTTGTGTCCTTGAGCAAAGCACTTAACCATGCATTGCTCTGCGACAACACCACTGCCAAGCTGTATCGGCCCTAGTGCCCAACATCGGACAACATCGGTGGCGTGGAAAGGGGAGACTTGCAACATGGGCAACTGCCAGTCTTCCATATAACCTTGCTCAGGCCTGCGCCCTGGAAACCTTCCAAGGTGCAAATCCATGGTCTCACGAGACTAACGGATGCCTATACAGCAGCAGAAGACTACATCAGGTTTCACTCCTGTCTTACTGTCTTACTGAGTGTGTATCTCCCTAGCACTGTATTGCCAATTCTAAAATGTAGAACAATCAAAGTTTTTGTACATTGGTGAATTACCATAATACCTTTTGAACTCTAATACTTAAACTTTTACAATAGTGGTCTGAGCTTCCACTATACAATGAGGTGATGTAGAAGAGGCTTGACCCAAAAGCAGAGCAGCAGAGACAATTCAGCAGTAATCAATAACTTTAATACTAGACAACAAAATAACAAGCAATGAGGGGCCCCAAACCAAGAGAGAATAGAAACTAAACACAACAGGTAACCAGGAGCCCTGGTTGAGGCTGGCTGGTTCAATAAGCGAACAAGGACTGTGGACGAGCACTGGGTTTAAATAGGCTGCAGGTGAGGAGTATGGAATGAGCAGCAGGTGAATCCTATTAGTTAGGTGAAGACTGGGAAGTGCCTACTGTAGCAAGCCTGACAGGACCCCATCCCTAAGGCTGATCTTTAGCGGCCCAGGCTGATCTGCGTGGGTTCTGTGGAACTCATTGTTCATCAATGGATCCAGGATTTAACTGGATGGCACCCAAGGCCTTTCCTCTGGGCCGTACCCTTCCCAGACAACCAGACACTGACTGATACCATGTCCACAGTGACGGGAATCCCACAACTAGCAAACTGTGTACGTGGGATCACCATCCACCATCCTCCCTCCAGTCTCAGGTGTTTGAGTCGTCCATATACAACTGGCTTGAGGCAGGACATGTGGAAGATTAGTGTGATCCTGAGGGATAGTGGTAGCTGGAGATGTTTTAGTGACTATATTGATGCAATGAGTGAGCTTGAATGAGTCGGGGTGAGAACTCATTGGAGTCAGTGCACAGGGGCAGATCTCAGGTGGACAGCCAGATGTGGTCCCCAGACTGGAGTGGTCTGGCTTGATGCCAACTGTGGTTTGCCTGGCACAGTAGAAGCAGTTGGCAGCTAAGATGGCCCCTCCTTCCCTCTTCCAAGCATTGTGGCAGCAGCAAACCAAGGTACTGGCAGATGGGTCTTCTACCGTGGGCTCCTCTGTAGGGAACACAGGGCCAGTAGACATGATGCCACTGAAAGGGTGAAAAACCCATGGCAGAGGTGTGTAGGTTGTGGGACAGCTCAGCCCAGAGCAGATATCTCTTCAATGTGGAACACTTAGAGGCAGCAAAGCATCACAGAAATGTCTCCACTTGTTGATTGGCTCTTTCTGACTGACCATTAGTCTGAGGATGATAGCCAGAGGACAAACTCACTGAGGTGCAGAGGAAGGAGCAGAAGGCTGGCCAGAAGTTAGTGACTAATTGTGGGATCCCCTCCGATACAACGTCCTGAGGGAAAACATGGAGACAAACTACATGTTGGAGAGTCAGAAACTTGGGGAAGGCAATGAAGTGGGCCACCTTGGAGAACCGGTCCACTACTGTCTGGATCACTGCACCCTCATCAGAAGGTGGAAAACCCATAATGGAATCCACGGTGTTACGTAACCGGCAACAATGAATATCAATCAAGTCAGGTTATATAAAAACAACCAAACATTTATTAAACATGGATAATCAATAAAAAAAACCGAAAACCTTAACCGGAAGTTAACCGCTATGCGGTCGTTCAACAAATCGTCCCTCGGCACTGGTTCTTAGAGCGTTAAATGCGAAAATAGTTCTTAAAGCGGTAAAGTCAAATACAGTTCTTAAAATGGTAAATTCGAAAGTCCAACAGAGTTATACATTCATTTGGGAGAGACTTCTCTGGAGAAGGATTCCTTCATAGACACAACTTTCCTGCTGGTTCTGTCCAAAGGGTTCACGAGGAAGGAAATAAATGGCTTAAAACAACTGACCTTAATTTCTTTTAGACAGCAAACCTTGCATGAACTTCCTTGCTCTTTCGGCAGGAGTTATCTTTAATGCAGGTCGCTACTTCGCCAACGAAGACTCAATAAGGCCGATCCTTTGTTAAACTGCCGAACGATACCAACATCTCTTAATCATTCAGGTCCTGTACTTTGATAAAGTCTTCAGTCTCCCATACTTCTGAAAAGGTACATCACAAATCTGGCAGAAAGGGTAAACTGCCAATCCAGCACTATTGTACCTTACAATAGAATGTTAAACTCTGTTTTAAAAATGAAATTGCATCATAAAACAAGTATGCAATGGGAACGGAGACACTGATGAACGTTCTAGCTGGAAAACTAACTGCGTCACCAGAGGTCTTCCCTTTTATACCTGTGGTGAACATGTCATCACGTGACCTCACATCAGTGGGAAAATTACATCAGGTGACCTCCAAAAGACCATTACATCATCCTCACAAGAAAGTCACAAGATCTCCTTGAGGTATGTGACAATGGGCATCAAGAGACTGGTAGCGGCCACAGGAGCCCCAGGTGCCACTGGTTGGAGAAATAAGAGCAGGCCCATTGAGGGCAGGCAGTGATAAATCCTTCCACTCATCTACTGGTGGATGCGTATCAGGTTGTGTGTGGTCCATAGATCCAGTTTAGTGAAGATCTGTGCCTTGCAGAGTGTTTCAAATGTGCTATCCATCAAGAAGAGAGGGTAATGGTTCTTAATGGGGATTTTTTTGGGTCCATGGTAGTCAATGCAGAGACAAAGATCCCCATCTTTTTTTTCCCTCAAAGAAGAATCCTGCACTGGCTGGGGACTGGGATGAGTGAATAAAGCCATGCTGTAGTGCTTTGACGATGTAGTCTTTCATAGCTTGGGAAATCAAGCTTTAGAAACTCAGAACAGATGGCCTTAGGGAGGGGAGTTGCCCAAGATGACGTCAATCGCACAGTCATGTGATCTGTGAGGTGGAAGGGTGCCGGCTTCTCTTTTACTGAAGGCACTGATATTCCTGTGAGGTTTGGTGAGACTCCTTCTCCGTGGATTTGCAGGGTGAGGTCAACTGAGGTTGCAGGCAAGTGGGCTCCAACAAAGTAGTTCATCAAATGATACAAAGGCATGTTGAGGAGCGGGTAGTGATGATACAAAGATAGGTGGAGGAGCAGGTAGTGTTGAGGAAACACAGAGCCTGCAGAGAGACATAGATAGTTTAGGGGAATGGGCAAAGAAGTGGCAAATAAAATACAATGTTGGAAAGTGTATGGTCATACACTTTGGTGGAAGAAATAAATGGGTAGACTATTATTTAGTTGGGGTGAGAATTCAAAATGAAGAGATGTAAAGGGACTTGGGAGTCCTTGTACAAGATACAGTACCCTAAAGGTTAACCTCCAGGTTGAATCGGTTGTGAAGAAGGCAAATACAATATTGGCATTCATTTCTAGAGGTACTGTATACAATATAAGAGCAGGGATGTGATGTTGAGGCTCTATAAGGCACTCGTGAGACCACACTTGGAGTATCGTGTGTGGTTTTGGGCTCCTTATTTTAGAAAGGATATACTGACATTGGAGAGGGTTCTGAGAAGATTCATGAGAATAATTCCAGGAATGAAAGGGTTACCGTATGAGGAATGTTTGGCAGCTCTTGGGCTGTATTCCTGGAGTTCAGGAGAATGAAGGGGGATTTCATAGAAATATTGCAAATGTTAAAAGGCCTGAACAGATGAGATATGGCAAAGTTATTTCCCATGGTAGAGGATTCTAGGACAAGAGGACACAACTTCAGGATTGAAGGACGTCCTTTTAGAACTGAGATGCGGAGAAATTACTTTAGTCAGAGGGTGGTAAATCCATGGAATTTGTTGCTAGGAGTGGCTGTGGAGGCCAAGTCATTGGATGTACTTAAGGCAGAGATAGATAAGTTCTTGATTAGCCAGGACATCAAAGGGTATGGGGTGAAAGCAAGGGAGTGGGGATGACTGGAAAAATTGGATCAATCCATGATTGAATGGCGGAGCAGACTCGATGGGCTGAATGGCCTACTTCTCCTATATCTTATGGTCTTATAAATGACTAGATGAAGTGAGGGCTGTGAATAGAGAGCCAGGAGTAACTCCGGTTTAAAGGAGTGTTGAGTGAGTCAGCCAGGAGGAATTGGATGTGCTTGCAGTCCTCTCTGATGCTCATGTGAGCAGTTTGAACTGTTTCAGACCTCAAGGAGTGTCTGTCAATAGCCATTTTGTTGAACGGGTGGGAGATAGATTTGGTAGGGAGACCAAGCGGCACACATAGAGTTCAATCCTTAAGGTTGTCAGCTACACGGGAATCCAGCAGAGCCTCTTGCATCTGTAGAGCCAATGGAGTGTGGGGGAGGACCACGACAATGTGTCAGGTTATGGTGCTGGAACAAGAGGCCAAGGAGAGATTGTCAGATAGGAGGCTCCTTGACTCTACCCGGAGGCACCTGTGTCCAGGACACAGTGGGCATTTGATATGTTGGAGGTCAGCTGCTCTGCAGTAGGTGCACAAGTTGCTTCTACTCCAATGCTCACACTCTTTGGGGAATGGGTAGCTATGGAAGCTCTCCCTAGCTGTTTGGGTTCTAGAGGAGTCATCGAGGAGGGCCCTGCAGCCTAAAATGGTTCAGGAAATGGAACCGTGGATCAGGCTGATGATTTGGAAGGTTGTTCCATAAAATGCTTGTCCATACGGAGAGCCATGGTGATGAGACTTTCAAGTCAGTGGTCACCTCTGGGGTAGACAGCTCAATTTTCAAGCACTCAGAGAGGCTGGAATAATAATGGGCCAGCAGCGCCTTCTCGTTCCAGCTGCACTCCGCTGCAAGGGTCCTGAATTTCACGGTGTAGCTTAGCGCAGAGCGTGAGCCTTGATGCAGGCAAGGTACCAGATCTGCTGCCTCCCTTCCACTTAGAGGGTGGTCAAAAACCCAGCACATCTCAGTGGTGGAATCCTCATACTTGTTGCAAATCGGGGTTTCAGTGTCCCAGTTAGTGGTGGCTCAGGTCAGAGCTTGCCCAGTTAAGAGACAGATGAGGAAGGCAATCGTGATCCAGTCTGTAGAATATAGAGATGTCTGGAGCTCGAAGTGTAAGTCACACTGGGACAAAAAGTTGCAGCATTGGGTTGGAGATCCATTGAAGTGTTCGAGCATGGGAATCCGGGGCTCAGAGTGAGGAAGTTGATTGGCACGGAGTTGCTGCATTGAGGAAGTTTGTTGGAAGAGACTGGCAAGCAGATAGTCCTGCTGCTTCTGGATCATGTAATTATGTCAGTGGATGACTCCCTTTAGGCAAGCATACTCTTGCTGGGTCAATCGATGGTTCACTCATCTTGTCACGAAATGTGGAGCAGGCTCGACCCAAAAGCAGAGCAACACAGACGACTCAGCAGTAATCAATAACTTTAATATTAGACAGCAAAATAACCAGCCTCAAGGGGCCGCAGACCAAGAGAGAACAGAAACTAAACACAATAGGCAACTAGGAGCAACCAGTTGAGGATGACTGGTTCAATGAGATAACGAGGACTGTGGATGGGAACTGGGGTTAAATCGGCTGCAGGAGGAGCTGGATGGAGTCTAGGAGCCTACAGGAACAAGCCTGACAAACCAGGTCCGTTTGTACATTAATGAATTTTTCCCAAATCTCTTTGCTGATAGGCAGTCACTACTCTGCGCAGACACGTACACGGTTGGTGTACGTTTGGTTGGTTGGTACAAGGACTCTGCCATTCATTTTGATACTGCTTCCTTGATTATTTCATAAATTTCCTGAAGCAATAAGCTCTTCATTTTGCAGATCCACCAGCTTTCTCATAAAACTACACAATCAGTACTCTCATATGAATCTTAAGGATATTGTACGTGCAACTTTGTCCATTAGAGAGCTGTCAGCAGTCTTAATGTGTCTCCAATTTCTGGCTGCAGGAGGCAGGGTGTGAGGCAAACTGTTATGGCTGTGATACTGGGAAGCTGGGTGGCCATGAATAGCACACACTAGAGACGGAGAGGTGAGGACCAAACACACTGCTGTTTATTTTACGTGTAAGTCATCTACCCAAGATGCCTTCCTCACATTACGTTCAGTGTGTAATACACAGGGAAGCTCGACAGCAACCTGTAATGGTCAAAATGTCCATGAGTACATAACATATCCCCCTCCCCTTATTTTAAAGTTTTCTCCCCTTCCCATATACAGACCAGCTGCTGAACTATTAACATTCAAAGGAGCAATCATCAACTTCCACCAACAATGAAAAAGACTAGTTTTTCTAAACTGGGAAAAAGGGTAGACTGCCTCTATTCCCAGACATAACCCTGGGATTATTTTGAACCATGTAGTGTGGTTTGTCACTAAACTAGAGACTGCCTGTTCGTGTGAGGGTAGCAATAATCTGGAGATGATACCTAAGTCATTTTTTCTCTTGGAGGTGCGTGAGTAGGTCTTGGCTTGGGTACTGCTAGGGAGCACCTCAGAAAGCACAGGTGATGGGGAGAGCATTGTCTGTGCCATTTGATCTTAATTGAGGTTCTGCAGAGGGTTGTCTCAGAATCCTGTCCCATTTCTACAAATGGATCTGGATTGGTCAGTTTGTGTTGGTTTTCAGTAACCTCAAAAGTGGGTAACAGCTGATCAACATGCCTTCTCTATATTTTGTGGTTTCTAGTTTCCACTGTATACAATAGAGGACCAGTTTGTGCCACCACTGCTGTAGTTATCCACTTTGTTCCAGTGATGTAGTTCCAGGCAAGTGCTCTTGTCTGCTATTAAACTACAGTACTTTGCTTTGGCACATCACTCTGCTTGGGTTTTCTGTTCACTTAGCACAATCTGTTTTGTGTTTGGTGGTTAAAGTAGGACAAGCTGGAGCCATTTTGGTGATGTTATAAGTTGTGTTGCAGTATGTCAGCAAGAAAGTGTCAAGTTACTGGTAGTGGGATCATTTCTCACTGAAATCTTGTTTCACTGTCTGTATGAATAGTTCAAGAAGGCCATTAGTAACTGGATGATATGGTGCTGACTTGATGTGCTGAATATTGTTTGCTTCATAAATGCCTTGAACCTTTCAGACAGGAGTGGTGAGCCACCATCACTTACAAGCTGTTAAGGAAGCCACTCCTCAATGCATTTTTCAGATGCAGTGCTCTTCATAATGGGCAACCTCGGGCCATTTGCTATGTGTGTCCTCTATGACCAAGAACATGTGGCCCTCTATAGGTCCTGCAAAATCTGTGAATCCTCTGCCACGATTCTTCAGGCCATTCCCATGGATGCAAAGGAACAAGCTGAGGAACATTTCTCACTTCCTGATAATGTGGACATGCTTAGGCCTTCTGTTCAATGGTAACATCCAGTTTCAGCCACCAGAAGTAGTTGAGTGCAAATTCTTTCGTGCTCATTGCACCACAGTGCATGTAGCTCATCAAGCACTTGTTTTCTTAATGGTTAAGGAATGACAACCTGGTAGCCCCATAGTAAACATCCTGCTTGGACTGTGAGCACCTAGTAAGGTTTCATTTCTATAGTTGGCTCTCCTTCCCATTCGTGAATTACCATGTTCTCCACTTTAGGTAGAACAGGTGAGCAGTATGTGTGTGCTTCTAGACTTGCGCTACAGTTATCGGAGCTGTAGATACTTCCTTGAAGTAAAAGATCATATTTGGGGATGGCTCTGGAACTGAAACAGTTAAGGGAAGTCTGGGTAGTCCATCAACATTCGAATAGCACTCGGACCTCCTGTGCTTCATATTGTACTGATGTGCAGATAGTAATAGAGCCCAAAGTTGCACAAGGAAGGAATGACTGCATGTGAAACAAAAATTGAAATCAAGGGGCGATGATCTATCAGCAGTGTAAATCATTGTTCAGAGAGGAATTAATGGAACTTTTTAACTCCAAATACAATTGCCAGTGCTTCTTGCTCAATCTAGGCTGTTGTGGCGTGGATGAAATCACTGGAGAGGCAGAGTCACTGGTAGATACAAAGCAGCTTTTTTATTCGACGCAACAAGGTACAGCAGGCATCATACGGATAGAGATTCTTTTGGTAGGAAGGTCTGCTAGCCCAATGTGGGCTCGATATTTATATGCTAAACACAAAAGGCAATCGCTACTTACAAAGTTATAGACAATGCATAGACAATGCTTCCTTTTGAAGCTGCATACAAAAACATTACACCTTCTAACTTCATCCTTTCCTTCTGATGCCAACATGTCTGCATTGGTACTCACAGCCTTTAGGAGTGCAAGTCAAATCCACAATACATTTATTTGGTATTTTACGTGCTAACATAAAGGATAATTGATATTTATAAAGTATAGATAATACTGTCTTCAAAACTACAGCATCTGGTCAAACTTTGGCATCAGCAGCATCTGGTATTCACAGCTTTTAGGAAATGCATTGTTATCAACACAATCCACAGTACTTTGCCAAACAGAAGACTGGTGGCCAGAGTCATTTAAGTGTAAATGAATCACCTACCCAAAAACTCACTCTAAAGTAGACATATTAGCTTCTTGACTTGCTTAATGTCCTTGATGTGAAAGTGATTGAACACTCTTCACCCAACAGCATGATGTATGAGGAAACTGCCCTCACAACTTAGGGTAATGCATTGCAGGCCAACTGTGTGGGTAATGATGAGTTGAAGTTTTGGAGTGCTTCAGATTGTGACAAAGTTCTTTTTAAAAGCTTCTTCAGGGCAATCTATCCAGTGCCAGCGTGTTGATTTATTTCAAAGTTCATGACATGATTTCAGCATGCTAGTTAGTATAGGAACAAACTTTACGTAGTATGCTAGTAGTCCAAAGAAAGATCTTAATTGCCTTACATTCTGTGGGAATGAGCCTTCACCTTTGATGATGCATTACAAAGCCCTGAGTTGTCAATCACACAGCACACATTACATCGACTCAGGCCTAGGGGGCCGGCGTCGGGCACAATGACGGACTCTTCACTTCTTCCTCTCCCTCATCAGTGTGTTCAGTTCATCTACATTAGCCGCGCCGCTGTCTTCTAGGAGTGTGTTGACCATAGTCTTGGGAGGGCACCCAGGGTTCATCCTCTCATGCTTGGGCTCCCATATGATGACTAGGCTGGCAGGTAGCTCGGGGTGGTGTAGACAGTGCCTCGTTATTTGCAGTCTTCCCACCACAATTTTAGTGGTGAGCATCTGTAGGTCAATCACATAGCCCAAATATCCAATCAAAGGTCAAAAGAACTCAAACTTGTCCTTAACCCATATTTATTCAGTTTTTGTAGTGTAGCATCCAAGTTTTGTAGGTGCTCACACTTATTTTTCCTAGTAATGTGTAGGTGATCCGAATAGCATTGTGCCTCTGTCAGCTTGCTCAGGATCTGGTCCATTGCTCGCTGAAAGAGTGTGGGAGCCAAGGTGATGCTCAACGGAAGCCTTTGATACCTGACCGTTCCTCTGTGAGTCACCATGATCAACAGTTCCTGACTCTGGCTCCACATGCATCTGCAAGTAGGCTTGACACAAGTCAATCTTGCTAAACATGAGTCCTTCAGCCAATCCTGTAAAAAGGTCATCAATGAGGAGAAGAGGGTATTGTTCAGCTGTAAGAACTGGGTTAATGGTTAGCTTGAAGTCTCCACAAATCCTAAAAGACCCATCCCTTTTTAGGACAGCAATGACTGAGTTGCCCATTTACTTACACACTCTGGTTCCAATAACTTACTCTGGACTAGTCTTTCCAATTCAGGCTTACCTTTGGTTTGAGGGTGAGGGAACAGGTCTTGCCTTCAGGCACTTGGGTGTTGTGCCAGGTTTAACAGCCAGCCTAACAGTAATTTCTTTTAAACTGCCCAGTTCTCCATTGAATACTTCTGCATGTTTCTTTAATACATTGGTGCTCCCACCAATCAAGTGCACTTTGTGCCAGTTGAGTTTGAGTTGCTCTAGCCACGAGCAGCCCAGAAGTACTGGGTAGCTATCTTTGACAATGTACAGTGGAAGTTTCTTTCTCTCCACTGTTCATTAATCTCCACTGTAACATGTACTGTGCTATCTTCCTCACTGGAACAACGTCACCAGTGTAAGTCTTTAAAGGCAACCTTGCCTGTTCTGGGGTAAGATGCTGCAATTTCTCCTTGTAAACTGTCTCTGACACCAGTGATATTGTAGCACCTGCATTCACACTGGGGCCCCATCCAGCTGCGGTGTCACTCAATAGCTGTCTTTCTGTCCTGAAGCAGATAAAACATGCAAAGCTTCTTCAATCACAGTGTGAGAATCATACAATCTGTCCTCATTATGCTTCATCTTGTTCACATTTCTTTTTGTTTTCCTAAAACTCAATTTTCCTTACTGCAGTGTTTTTGGTCGAAGGTTTCTTTTTACTTTTACAGGTACATTCAATGCATCTCTTTTTGCCAAAGCTTCAGCAATCTAAATCCTTATACCAGCATTCTTTTGCTGAATGCCCAGTTTTGCCACATCGGTAATTTTGATTGCCAATAGGTGTCTTATTCTTAAAGTCAGTAGAAACTTTATGAACTGGGAAGATGTGGTTAACAGCTGTGATTCTTTAGCTGCCATCTCCATATAGTACTAATCTCAATTGCCTTCTGTAGTGTTAGTCTAACTTCTGTAAGCAAACATTTCCGAATTGCCTCACTACGCAGACCACATACGAATCAATCACGTAACGTGTCATTCAGCGACTGCCTAAAATCAGTGTTCAGCACCACTACATACTGTGAAATAGACTTGCCTTCCTCTTAGAAACCACAGAAACCATAGAAAAACTACAGTACAGAAACAGGCCTTTTGGCCCTTCTTGGCTGTGCCGAACCATTTTCTTCTTAGTCCCGCTGACCTGCACACGGACCATATCCCTCCATACGCCTCCCATCCATGTATCTGTCCAATTTATTCATAAATGTTAAAAAAATAACCCACATTTACCACCTCGTCTGGCAACTCATTCCACACTCCCACCACTCTCTGTGTGAAGAAGCCTCCCCTAATGTTCCCTTTAAACTTTTCCCTCCTCACCCTTAACTCATGGCCTCTGTTTTTTTTCTCCCCTTGCCTCAGTGGAAAAAGCCTGCTTGCATTCACTCTATCTATACCCATCATAATTTTATATACCTCTATCAAATCTCCCCTCATTCTTCTACGCTCCAGGGAATAAAGTCCTAACCTATTCAACCTTTCTCTGTAACTGAGTTTCTCAAGTCCCAGCAACATCCTTGTAAACCTTCTCTGCACTCTTTCAACCTTATTAATATCCCTCCTGTAATTTGGTGACCAAAACTGAACACAATACTCCAGATTCTGCCTCACCAATGCCTTATACAACCTCATCATAACATTCCAGCTCTTATACTCAATACTTTGATTAATAAAGGCCAATGTACCAAAAGCTCTCTTTATGACCCTATCTACCTGTGACGCCACTTTTAGGGAATTTTGTATCTGTATTCCCAGATCCCTCTGTTCTACTGCACTCCTCAGTGCCTTACCATTTACCCTGTATGTGCTACCTTGGTTTGTCCTTCCAAAGTACAATACCTCACACCTGTCTGTATTAAACTCCATCTGCCATTTTTCAGCCCATTTTTCCAGCTGATCCAAATCCCTCTGCAAGTTTTGAAAACCTTCCTCACTGTCCACTACACCTCCAATCTTTGTATCATCAGCAAATTTGCTGATCCAGTTTACCACGTTATCATCCAAATCTTGGTTCCTCTTATAAAAACTAAAATCCTCAGCATTAAGCAAAGGTTAAATGATCCTTTAAGACTTTAGCTATGTCCTCATAAGGCTTATCACCAGGCTTAGCAGGTTGTACTAGACTGCATAATAAATTAAATATTTTTGCACCCATCACAGTTAGAAAAGTTGGAACACAAATAACATCTAAAATTCGATTTGCCAGTGCAAAATATTCAAGTCTTTCAGTATACGAACTTCATTGCTCTGGTGTTTCACATACGGCTCCATACTTCCAAACTTTGCAGGCGTTTTTAAACACAATCACATTCCAGAAAAGTTAACTAGTCTTATCTATCTCTCTTTCCCTCTTACTTCTTTTTCTCCCCTTGGATTCTTCACTCACTACGCTTCCTGCGGACATTTTCCGATGGCATCTTCTCTTCACTCGCCCACAATACACAGCAGTACACCACCAGTACTGCACACAAACTTTTCTTGCCAAAAGGAACAAAACAATAAATATCACAGGAGGACTTGTCACCTCACAGCCAATTGTTATGTTTGCGGTACTGTGAAGCCGACTGGCCGTGAAGAGAACACACGAGAGATGGAGAAGTGATGAACAAAAGTGCTGCTCTTTATTTTACTTGTAAGTCATCTAGATAGAATGCCCTCTCAGACTACGTTCAGTACATAACACACCGGGAAGCTTGTCAGCAGCCCATAAGGGCAAAAATATACATGAATGTATAACACAAACAGTACTGTTGGTGATATATGACATCTGAAGATACATTCACTGACCTTGACTGCTTGTTCAAGTCCAAGTTCAATTTTATTGTCATTCAACCATGCACATGCATACAGCTAAACGAGACATTGTTCCTCTGGGACCAAGATAGAAAACGCAGTACATATAGTTACAATCCAGCACATGCAGTCACAAAATAATATTAGCACAAGTCCCGGAGTGGCATGGCCTGGAGATTGACAGGTTGACATAAAGAGTGAGGTGCATGATTAAGTAAGGCAGTATAATATTACTAGCACTATTATAACAAAACAAGCAGTCATATCAATATGTGAAACAGCAGCAATAAAAGAAGAGAAGCAGGGCATTCAGACAAGGTGTACGCGTGTGCTGGGTGGCAGCAGAATGTGAAGAGTCTAACAGCTTGGGGGAAGGAGCTGTTATCCAGCCTTGCTTAGGAACCTGGCTCACTTTGTAAAATCAGAAATGACTAGTCTGAGTGCTATCATTGATTCAGATTTGAATTTTAAGGCCCACATAAAGAAAGTGAGCAGAGCAACATTTCTATACTACAGAAGTACTGCAAAGGTAACCCAAAAGATGAGTTAAAACCTGCAATTTTGGTATACTTAGCAATCAGGATCACCCCTATACCTTTGCTGATTTGCTTCCACATTCCCTCTCAAAAACATTTCACAATAGCTTGCGAAAATAATAAAACCATACCTTGAGATTTATTGCATGTACCTTATCTCTTCTTCCATGACTGTTCATTGGGTCCCCATCTTTAAACTATATCATTTTACACCTCTTTGGAAGCTCAGCTCAAGGTTATATAAGACACCAAGTTTGCAAGCAGTCTCGTTCAGCCTGAGGCTGCAGCTGGGGAAAAGGAATGTAGGCTTACAAGACATCAGTTAAACATTACATCAAATTGATGGCTCTCCCAACAGTTCAGCTTCTCCTCACCGTTGAACTGTCAACCAGAATTTATGCTGAAGTCTTGGAGTGAGCTGACACACGAGTTAAGTCATGTTACTCTCAAACAAACACCTAAGATTGTGTCATTTATTTAGTAATGTGTATGATAGCTAGTTATTTTTGATTGTGGCTGAAAGCTATTCAAATCAAGAAAATACCAAGAACTTTTTTTTTTCCTGAGGATTTATGTAGCTGTAGCTTTTCAGACCTCAGAGTCAGCTTGGAATTTCTAAAATAAATCTTAAGTTAGCATGAGAGCTGATAACAGTTAGAATTATATGAAAAGACACAACATGAAAATATTCTATGCCAATGTAATATTTCACCATGAATGTCTACTTCATTCCCTTTCAGTAACTTCAAAAGAATTTCCATTGTAGACATAAATTTGTTATGTTGTTCACTTTTTTTAATGAAACTGGCTTCAAAGTTTAACCTTAAAAGAGTCTAAATACAGTGAGGGCATGGATTGCATTCATGAATGGCCTTCACTCATTGATTATAATGCTGTCCATCTAATCTGACAATTACTGTGCGCATCGAGCATTCGTTGTGCTGTCCAATGCTGCATAACTTAATCTTAAGACTAGTTAATGCATGCCTACACTTCCTAAATTAAGCCGGTGCCCCTTGAAGGGAGGTACATTGTGTTGGGTCAGTTATTGCCAGTCATTCTACCAGTGAATTCTGCTTTGGAAAATGTCGAAGATTGGCAACAGATGGGGAATTGCACAGTCTTGCACACAGTAATCAAAAATGTGTTGGTGGTATGAAATAGGAAGGGTATCTTGTTTCCATGGTCTGCCAGGGAACTCTCCAGATGCACACTGCAAAAATGGACAGAGCAAATAGCTGTAAAGATCAAGAACAGGACTCAGGCCTGTGGACCTGTGTACTGTGTTACAATAAGTTCAATAGCCTCATGCAATTACGATGGATCAGATTGCAAGACACCGCAATGGATAATGAGGACTGCTGAAAATACCGTTGGAGTCTCTCCCCACCCCACCCCCATTCAGAACATATATCAGAAGTGCGGCATACACCGTGTCTCCAGCTTTATCAATGACTCATTCCATCCTTCTCACAACCTCTATGACCTCCTGCCATCAGACAGAAGATTCCATGGTGTAAGAACCAGAACTGTAATAATAATAATTTCATTTATAGAGCACTTTTCATACAGATGATGTAGTTCAAAGTGCTTTACAATGTGATAAAAATACAAAAATGAAAATAAAATAAAAAATAAAACATGAAAATGAAAGACAAAAAGATGTTTGTAAAAAGCAAGGTTAAATAAAAAAAGTTTTGAGCTGGTGTTTAAAAGTGTCATCTGAATCTGTATCCCTTGTAGTTTTAGGTATTGAATTCCATAGCTTAAGAGCATAGCTCAAAAAAAAGATGACCTATCAATTATCCTTTGAGGGAAATTGTTTAAATTTAGGAGACCAGCGGAAAAAAACCTGTGAGCTCAAGCAAGATTATAAAACGAAAACGATTCTGTAATGTACTCTGGACCCAGACAATTAAGATCTTTAGAAACAAGTAAGATGACTCTAAAAACAATTCTAAAAGATATAGGAAGCCAATGCAGAGTAAGTACTATGGGAGTGATACGTTCCCTCAGGCTGGTTTTGGTTAAAAGTGAAGCAGTAGCATACTGAATGAATTGGAGTTTGCCAATGGATTGCTTTGGAAGGACAATAAAAAATTCTCTGCAGTAATCTCATCTAAAGGTGTAAATTAGTTTTAGGTGCAAATATGCACACTAAATAAAGCTCCCAATAAATGTGGCTAAATTTTGGGATTTGAGAACACATCCATAATTCCTTGAAAGGTCCATTAGTGTCAGGGAGCAGAGGTGCTCTTAAAAAGGAAAAAGTGCTAGGCAAACTCAAAGGTCTTAAGGTGGATAAGTCACCTGGACCAGATGGACTAAATCCCAGAGTCCTGAGACAGGTTGCTGAAGAAATAATGAATGCATTGGTCATGATCTTTCAAGAATCACTTGATTCTGGCATGGTCCCGGAGGTCTGGAAGATTGCAAATGTCACTCCACTCTTTAAGGGGGCAGGAAGGCAAAAGAAAAGAAATTATAGACCAGTTAGCCTAACCTCAGTGATTGGGAAAGTGTTAGAGTCTATTATTTAGGATGAGGTTTCAGGTACTTGGAGACTAATAATAAAATAAGTCAAAGTCACCTTGGTTTCTGTAAAGGGAAATCTTGGCTGACATATCTGATAAGAGTTATTTGAGGAAGTAACAAGCAGGGTGGACACAGAAGAGGTAGTGGATGTCATTTACTTAGATTTTCAGAAGGAATTTGATAAGGTGCCCCACATGAAGCTGCTTAACAAGAAAAAATTACTATGACATTACAGGAAAGATACTGGCATGGATAGAAGAATGGCTGACAGGCAGGAGGCAGTGAGTGGGAATAGATGGGGCCTTTTCTGGTTGGCTGCCAGTGACTAGCAGTGTTCCTCAGGGATCAGTATTGGGATCGCTGCTTTTCACATTGTTTGTCAATGATTTAGATAATGGAATTGATGGCTTTGTGGCAGAGTTTGTGGATGATATGAAGATAGGTGGAGGGGTAGGTAGTGCTGAAGAAGCAATGCGATTGCAGCAGGATTTTGACAGATTGGAAGAATGGGCAAAAAAGTGGCAGGTGGGAAATAGTGATGGGAAATGTATGATAATGCATTTTGGTAAATAGGACAATAGTGTGTACTATTATCTAAATGGGAGAAGGTTCAAACATCAGAGGTGAAGAGGGACTTAGGAGACCTTGTGGAAGACTCCCAAAAGATTAATTTACAGGTCATTGGTAAAGAAGGAAAATACAATGTTCGCAGTTATTTCAAGGGGAATAGAATATAAAAGCAAGGAGATAATGCTAAGGCTTTATAAGACTCTAGTCAGGCTGCACTTGGAGTATTGTCAACAGTTTTGGGCCCCAAGTCTCAGAGAAAATGTGTTGTCATTGGAGAGAGTCCGGAGGAGGTTCACGAAGATGATTCTGGGAATGAAGGGGTTAACATATGAGGAGTGTTTGGTGGCTTTGGGTCTGTACTCACTAGAATTTAGAAGAATGCAGGGGGATCTCATTGAAATCTACCAAATATTGAAAGGACTAGATAGGGTGAATGTGGAGAGGGTGTTTTCTGTGGTAGACGTATCCTGAACTAGAGGGCACAGCCTCAAAACTGAGGGGTGACCTTTTAGAACAGAGGTAAGGAGGAATTTTTTTAGCCAGAGAGTAGTGAATCTGTGGAATGTTCTGCCACAGACTGTGTTGGAGGCCAAGTGAGTGGGTATATTTAATGCAGAAGTTGATAGTTTCCTGATTGGTCAGGGTATCAAAGGATATGACAAGAAGACAGGTATATGGGGTTAAGTGGGATCTAGGATCAGCCATGATGGAATGGAGAAGCAGACTCGATGGGCTGAATGGACTAATTCTGCTCCTATGTTTTATGGTCTTATAGTCGTAGGTAGATTGGGTGGTAAAGAGAGCTTTTGGCACTTTAGCCTTCATAAATCTGGACAGTGGGTACAGAAGTTGGGATGTTATGTTGAAGTTGTACAGGATGCTCATGAGGCCTAACTTAGAGTGTTATGTGCCGTCATGATCACCGAGCTACAGGAAAGATACCAGTAAGTTTGAAAGAGTGCAGAGAAAAATTGCAAGAATGTTTTTGGGACTTGAGGACCTGAGTTGTAGGGAAAGGTTGAATAGATTAGGACTTGATTCCCTGGAGCATAGGAGAAGAGTGGAGATTTGATTTGTTAGAGGTGTTCAAAATTATGAGAGCTATACATAGGGTAAAAGCAACAGAAATGGTGGATGCAGATTTGATTTCAACATTTAAGAGGTGTTTGGATAAATACGTGGATGAGAGGGGTATAGAGGACTATAATCTGGGTGCAGGTCAACACCAGTAGGCAGAATAATAGTTCAGCACAGAATAGATGGGCTGAAGGGCCTGGTACTCTAATGTAGTGTCATATGACTCTATAATTCTATTTTGAGCTATATCACATTCAAACCAGGCCTGTGTTTCATGTCCCTGTGAGCACTCTGGCTGTGCTGACCCTTTGGGGTCACAATGGCTCCCAATGACCTTGAGACCTCAGCACTTGAGCTGCTCTGAAAGTGGAGAAGGCTATAACAGGATCTAGATCTGATGAAGTAAGACCCTGCTTATGGAGCACCCTAACAGCTGTCTGACAACTCGTGGTGTTTGGCCCTTTGACTGTTTCTAAATATTTCTGATGGACAAAGACTTTGGAAGTAATTGGAAAATGGCCAAGTTATTTAAAAATAACTTTTGAAAATGTTTAAAATGCTTTAAAAATAATATATTAATTTAAGCTGTACTAAACTATTGTTAGTTAGTTACTATATAAGCAAGTCTATAAAAATAAAACCAAAAATGTGCCTCAGTGTCGTCTTTAGTGAAGGTGATAACTCCATTCAAATGGAGTTGTCAATCAACTCTCCAATGGGTCTCTAGCTAGCTTAGGGTTGATGAGCCAGTAACTGGAATCTCAGCCCAGTAATAATAGAATTCCATGAGACGCAGTGGTGAAACCAGAGGCAATCAAGAGGTCAGATATAGTGACAATCCCTGAGGTCCGTAGCACTTTGACACACCAAGCACGGCTCCCAATGATCTTCTTCAAAGCCACTAGCTGTCGGTGCACTCGGGCTCATTAGCTCTCAGAGATAAGCGTAAAGCTGAAGGAAAATGGAGGAATGTGTGAAATAGGCAAGTGATTTAATATTCCTTGTCTCACGCTGTTCCTCAGAAGTGAAAAAAGTAGGATCATAATAACTCTGAGATCAGTGGCAGCCATTTGTCAGAACTATCCAATTAGTCCCCGTGCCTACTTCCTTTCTCCCCAAGGCTCTGTGATCCCTCACTGTAATTATCCAATTCCCTTTTTGGAGTTCAAATCCCATTATGGCAACACTGGAATTTGAGTTCAGTTAAAAGTACCAATTGTTGAAACAATCTGTCATATTCACTGTACCTTTCAGGAGAAAAACTGTCTGCTGTCCTTAACCATGTCCTTTTCCCTTGCTATCCCATTGCAGTCAAACCGCAGAACAAACCACAGTTCAAAGGGAAGTGCAGAAGGACGTAACTGAAAAGTTAGGTAACTTTCAGGCATGGGCTGTTAAATGGCATGTTAGATCCAATTAAGGAAATTATAACTACTTACCCCTGATGTTGAATAGAATTATCATCAATAAATTCCCCCATCATCAACCTCCCAGAGGAAAGGAGGTAATCAGGAACTGGGCCAGTAACAGAAATGCAGTCTACAGGTGCTGGATTCAATAAGGTTTGGTTACTCACAACCTTTCCACTACCTGTAAGGCATAAATCAGGAACATGACAAAATATTCTCCAATTGTTGAGTGCAGCTTGAACAAAAGTCTACCCAGCACACGCAGCCCATTTGATAGATACCCCTTCCACCATCCTAAACATTCATACCTCCAATACCCACACTCTGTGGATTGCACCATGTGATATCCACAAAATGAACTCCAGTAATTAACTTAGGTTACTCTAACAGCACCTCTCTGCTGCAAACAAGAAGGACAAGGGCAGCAAGTTTCATCGAAGGATTACCACCCACGTTTTCTCCCAAGTCACATTGAACTGGAGAAATGAAGTCATCATAACTGAGAAAGGCCAGTCTAGTACTGTGGTACATTTAAAAACTCTTCTAAAAACTTACTTTTTAAATTTGGCCTACTTATAAAATTACTTAATGCCTGTTGATGTTAACTACATTTATATAACTTGGTATATTTGATCTGCAAGTGGCACTCAAACTGCAGTTTTTTTTAAGTGGATGTGCATAAAAATAAGTAACAGATGGGGTACAAGGGGGAGGTGGGACATTATATTACCTTATATTCCATCTGGGTAGCCTCCAACCTGATGGCATGAACATCGACCTCTCTAACTTCCGTTAATTCCCCACCTCCCCCTCGGACCCCATCTGTTACTTATTTTTATACACACATTCTTTCTCTCACTCTCCTTTTTCTCCCTCTGTCCCTCTGAATATACCTCTTGCCCATCCTCTGGGTCCCCCCCCCCATCTTTCTTCCCGGACCTCCTGTCCCATGATCCTCTCGTATCCCTTTTGCCTATCACCTGTCCAGCTCTTGGCTCCATCCCTCCCCCTCCTGTCTTCTCCTATCATTTTGGATCTCCCCCTCCCCCTCCAACTTTCAAATCCCTTACTCACTCTTCCTTCAGTTAGTCCTGACGAAGGGTCTCGGCCTGAAACGTCGACTGCACCTCTTCCTAGAGATGCTGCCTGGCCTGCTGCGTTCACCAGCAACTTTTATGTATGTTATTTCACACTTACCTGGGTTGAAGTCAATCTGCCACTTCTCAGCCCAGTTCTGTATCCTATTGATATCCTACCGTAACCTCTGACAACCCTCCAGACTATCCATGACACCCCTAACCTTTGTGTCACCAGCAACTTACTAACCCACCATTCTATTTCTTCATCCAGGTCACTTATAAAAATCACAAAGAGGAGAGGTACTAGAACAGATCCCTGTGCAATACCACTGGTCACTGATCTCCATGCAGAATACAAACCATCTACAACCACCCTTTGCCTTCTTTGGACAAGCCAATTCTGAATCCACAAGGTCTACTTGGATTCCATGGCTCCTGACTTTCTGAAGGAGCCTTGCATGGGGAACCTTATCAAATGCCTTGCTGAAATCCATATACACTACATCCACTGCTCTACCTTCATCAATGTGTTTTGTTACATCCTCAAAGAATTTAATCAGGCTCGTGAGACACGACCTGCCCTTGACAAAGCCATGCTGACCATCCCTAATCAGATTATAACTATCCCTAATCGGATTATCCATAATCATGAATCCAGTTGTCTCCACAATGAACTCTAAGGCACACTTCCTTGCAATCTAAAATATAATCAATATTATTCACTGCTTTCTATTCTTTAGTAATTGCCATTTGCACTATCCCTTTAATCCCATAAAGTCTACAATTTTATATTGTGTCTTGCCAAGTGGCTTGTGTAAATCTGTATACATAACAGTTACCACACCACCTTCACTCTAACTTTATTAATCAAGTCAATCAGCTTCATTGAATTTAGTAGTTTTCCTTATCTTTCATTTATTGCCCAATCCTTTTCCAAATACCAAATTCATTCTAAAATCATTTAGATCAGAGAATTTATACCCCAATACGTATTGGCTTGTATGAGGATAATAAAAACTTAGTATTGAATTCTTTTATTGCACGGGAGGTCAAAAACCTGTTGCTTTTATCTCGCAATATTAAAGCCATCCGCAGACAGAGTGGAGCTCAGTAAGACTCACAGTTTGCAAAATTATCAATGTCAGGTCAGTAATATAAGTCATAAAGATAAATAGAAGTCAATGCTGGAAATGCACATTGGATCAGGGACTGTCTCTGCAGGGAGAAGCAGAACCATAGGAGTTTTATGATATTATGTCACCCTAACAATACAGTATCATTTCAACTTGAGATTCTCCAATCAACTGTTAATTTTATACATTAGAATATTTAGATTGTGACAAGATAAAAGATACGTTAATTTTTATGGGATAGTTCTGTTAAAGGGTATCGAGATTAATTTTACTACCTAAATTACTCACAATAATTAAATTAAAATCCAAATATAAATGTTCTGTTAATGATAACATACCTAAACAATAATTTACTTAAGGAGCAAATAAATAGGTCAGGCTATTTAATAATTACAACTAAGTCACTACATCCTGTTTTGCGTCTTTACCCAGCCTTCTTACCAAGCTTTACAAAAGTATAAAGTCTATTTTGGTTCATGGATAATAACAAAATTATAGCTTCAGAGGTCCAGGTTAATTTATCCACAAAACACAGTTTATAAGGTGAAGAAATGTTTGAAGGATGTTATAAAATAGTTCAGCATAGTTCTAAGAGTGAAGCTAATAATTGCTTGAAAAACAACCATGGAACTCTGACATTGAAACAAATTACTACTGTTGAAAGAAGCACAGTCATATATTAACACCCAGTGAGCAAGGACAACACATTCACTAAGTGTTCAGATATTGAACAGAAACGACATTAAACAAAACAAAATCATTCCTTGTATAAAAATATCAGTTACCTACAACTAATCTATAATAAAATGAAAACTCACCAGAATGGGAATGATTCTTTTAGGGAGTAACACACAAAATGCCTGAGGAACTCAAAAGATCAGGTAGTATCAATGGAAAAGAATAAAGAGTCGGTATTTTGGGCCAAGATGCTTCATCAGGACTGCAAAGAAAGAAGGAAAAATCCTTATCAGGAGAAACAGTTCATAAAGCAAGAAGGCTTAGTCTGGGAATCTTGGGGTTTAACTGAAGAAGGCAATGCTACCCATGGTACAATACAAGATAGCAGAATTGAGGGAACAGGTGTGTGGAAAAGAGTTGGAGGTCTTGAGGCAGGTTAATTTTTTGAATCAATTCATTGTTGGCATATACTGTCACTGGGATGGCTAGCAGGTCCCTGCTGCCTGTTCCTAATTCGCCTTGAGAAGGTGGATGCGAGTGACCTTTTTTTTGAACCTCTGTACAAAGAAGTTAGACTTAGTAACAATAAAGGATGAGTGATATATTTACAAGTCAAGATAGTGTTCAGATTGGAGGGGAAATGTCAAGTGGTGGCATTCCTATGCAACTATCGTCCTTGATATTCCTGAAGGTAGAATTCATGAGAGATGTTGTTGGAGCATTCTGAAAGTGTAAATGCAGTGCATTTTGTGAGAGATACACTTACAGCCACTGTGTGCTGATAGTGGAGTGAATGGGTGGGGCATAGTAAAGTTGCCTGCTCTGCCTTGGATGCCATTCTCCTTGAAAGCTTTTGCAGCTGTAGTATCTTTGGTTAGTGGAGAGAATTCCGACTCATCTCTTATCGAAACTGAAAATAACTTGGGCTGTCAGGAAGTAAGTTACCAGGTTTCCAAACATCAATATCCTGGGGATCACCAGACCAGAAAATCAACTGGACCAGCCTCTGACCTGCCCGTCTAGCCACAGTGAAGATTGCTTTGTATGATTTCCAGTACACAAGTATAAGAAGAACAAAGTAATTGTTGATTCAAATCCAATCCAATGCAGCACACAAAAAACTCAAAATAAGATAAAGAACACAATAATAAAAAAAACACAATAAATATAAATACATAAGATAGTTTATATACATAGATCGATTTGTAGCACATAAAGTGACGTTGATTTTAGCAGTATCTGTATGTAAAGTGACTCTGACAGGAAATGATAAAATGTTGGTGGTGGGGTGGGTTAATTGGTGGAGGTGTTGATCAGCCTTACTGCTTGGGGAAGTAATTGCTTTTAGTCTGGTGTTCCTGGCATGGATGCTATGTAGCCTCCTCTCTGATGGGAGTGGGATAAACAGTCCATGAGCAAGATGGGTGGGATTCTTCATGATATTAGTGGCCTTTTTCCAGCTGCTTTCTCTATATATGTCCTTGAACACGGGGAGGCTGGTGCTGGTGATGCACTTGGTAGTTTTGACTACCTGTTAGCGAGCCTTTTTGTTCACCACAGTGCATTTTCTGTACCATGCAGTTAGAATGCTCTTTACTACTTCACTGTAGAAGGTCATGAATACTGATGTACATAATCCTGCTCTCTTCAGCCTCCTCAGAAAGCAGAAATGTTGTTGAGCTTTCTTGATTGGGTAGATTGTATTCTGGGACGAGAAGAGATTTGCGAGATGTGCATTCCCAGGAGTTTGAAACTGCTCACAGTTTCTACTGCTGTGCTACTGATATGAAGAAGGGTGTAAGTGGTGCGAATTCTCCTGATGTCAATAACCATCTCCTTTGTCTCGTTGATATTGAGGAAGAATATATTTGCTGGCACCAGTCCTCAAGCTCTTCTACTATAGGCCATCTCATCATTGTTTGTGATGAGCCCCACCACGATCTTGTCATCAGCAAACTTGACAATGTGATTATTCAGATGTTGCATGTGTGAGCAGAGTATACAGCAATGGGCTCAGCACATATCCCTGGGAGAGGGGGAGAGGCAGGGGTCATTCATATTGAGGATGATTAAGAGAGAGGAGCGCTTTTGCATCCTGACTATCAGAGGTCTGTTGGTTAGGAAGGCAGATGTGCAGTGTTGTATTTAGACGGAGGATAAGAGCTTTTTTTGACCAAGGTCTGTGGGACAATAGTGTTGAATGCTGAACCAAAATCCAGAAATAGCATTCTGACCGAAGTGTCCTTGTTTTCTAGGTGTGTCAGAGCCAGGTGCATGATAGATGCTATGGCATCTGTTAAAGAGTGGTTCTGTCAGTAAGCATATTGGTGGATGTCCAATGCGGCAGAAATAGTATTTCTGATGTGTGCTATTACCATCCATTCAAAGTACTTCTTGATAATTGGTGTCAGTGTGATTGGGCAGCAGTCTTTTAGTTCTGAAGGTGTAGAGTTCTTTGGTACAGGGATACTGGTGGCAATTGCAGTATCAATATAACCAATCTAGTTTGAAATCATTTCAATGATAGCCCCCAGTTTTGATGAATATTGATGTTACTTTAAGGATGGGTAGTTAGATTTGCTGCTATTGGAAATGGTGAGAATGTTACATTTTAGCAGTGTGAATGATACTTGCTACATTAACCCACCTATGTTTTACTGTATTCATTTTTGAGTTGCTTTATTTTAAGGAGTTGTGAATGGAATTAAATATTGTCCAGTCATCAGCAAACATCCCACTCTTGATGTAATGATGGAAGGGAGATGGTTGATGAAACAGCTATACATGGTTATGTCATGAGTGAATTTGAAAACCAAAGGTGCTGAAGGCAGATTTGAAGCAGAGGATGTCCGAACCAGAGTACATTGCTTGTGTTATACTGTAGATTAGGGAAGGGAATAGGCTGTGAACAATTATAGTGCCATAGAGTAATACAGCATGGGTACAGGCTCTTCGGACCACAAGGTGAGGTTTAGAGTATGATTGTGAATACAGATTAACTGTGATTATAAGGGGGGATTGATTAAGGGAGGTGCATTGGAGAGAGGGAATACAGTGAGCCATCAATGATGAGTTGACCATGGATGAAAAAAGACATTCAATATAGCACTGATAGAGGATATTTGTCAAAATACACTCAGTGGCCACTTTACTAGATACTTCCTGAACCTGATGAAAGGTCTTGGCCTGAAACATTGACTGTTTGCTCTTTTCCATAGATGCTGCCTGGCCTGCTGAGTTACCTTCTGTACCTCCTAAAGTGGCCACTGTGAGCATGTTCGTGATCGCTGCTGTAGCCCATCCACTTCAAGGTTCAACCTGTTGTGAGTTCAGAGATGCTCCTCTGCATAACACTGTTGAAACATATCAATATGTGAGTTACTGTTGCCCTTCTGTCAGCTTGAACCAGTCTGGCCATCCTCCTCTGACCTGTCTCATTAACAAGGAGTTTTCACCCTCAGAGCTGCCTCTCGCTGGATGCGTTTTGTTTCTCGCAGTATTCTCTGTAAACTCTGAAGACTTTGTACATGAAAATCTTAAGAGATCTGCAATTTTTGAGATACTCAGACAAGCCCCTTGGGCACCAACAATCATTCCACGGCCAAAGTCCCTTAGATCACATTTGTTTCCCATTCTGATGCTTGGTCTGAATCTCTTGACTACGTCCGTATGCTTTTATGCAAAGAGTTTCTGCTACATGAATGGCCCGTTAGATATTTGCATTAATCAGCAGTTGTACAGGTGTACCTAATAAAGTAGCCGCTGAGCGTATCTCTGTGAGGAGATAATAATTTGCTTTGCTGATGGGTGGGATGAAGATTTTAGTTAAAAGGAGAAGAAGAAAATTAGAAATGAAAATTCAAAGTTTAAGATGACACTACTTACTTGTAAGAGTAACAGCTTGCTGCTAGCCAGTGAAACAAAAAAAGCAGCTAAATGTTTCATTATTCACACTTCTTCTGGTAAATGATCACTCCAAACAGTGTAAACACGAGGAATTCTGCAGATGCTGGAAATTCAAGCAACACACATCAAAGTTGCTGGTGAACGTAATTGCAGTCCTGACGAAGGGTCTTGGCCCGAAACGTTGACTGTACCTCTTCCTATAGATGCAGCCTGGCCTGCTGAGTTCACCAGCAACTTTGATGTGTGTTACTCCAGACAGTGGCCTGTCACTCCCCTGTTGGAGTTGAGCTGAATCATCAAAATCATCAGAATCGGGTTTATTATCACCGGCATGTAACGTGAAATTTGTTAACTTAATAGCAGCAGTTCAATGCAATACACAATCTAGCAGAGAGAAAAAAAATAAAATAATAATAATAAATAAGTAAATCAATTACATGTATTGAATAGATTTTTAAAAAACGTGCAAAAACAGAAATACTGTATATTAAAAAGTGAGGTAGTGTCCAAAGACTCAATGTCCATTTAGGAATCGGATGGCAGAGGGGAAGAAGCTGTTCATGCATCGTTTGTATGATCTGGCAGTTTTTGTATTGTGACTGGGGTCTTGCTGGGGCAAGACAGTTGCAGCATCCCCGGCTGGAGTTGCTGGAGCAGACTTGGAGGCAATTCGATCCGGTGGAGCCGAGGTGAAGCAAGATGTGGATAGATCCAAGGTTTGATTGATTTAAGAGCCAAGCCAAATTGTAAAGTTTGGGTCATTCAATGTGGTGGAGCCGAGGCGAGGCAAGGTGAGGAAAGATCTGAGGTTTGATCAACTTAAGAGTCAAGATGAATTGGATAGGTCAGCTGTTGGCTTCATGGAGGGGATAGAGTCTGAGTCTATGGGCGAGGAACGACCTAAAGTTTGGACAATTTAACCACTGGGCCAGATTGAAATCGTCAGGGTGGTGGAGTCGGAGGCAAAAGATGGGCTAATTTGGTTCATTGCTCCTCGGGGTTTGCTTGTCTCTGTGCTCACTGAGGCTGTGACCTGCAACTAATGAACTTCTGAATCAGCTGCAGTGTTGCCTGGCTTTGTGAACTTCATGTCTGAATGCTGTTTGCTTGCTTTATTGTTTGCACGATTTTTTTTTGTTTTTTTTCTTCTCTCCGCACATTGGGTGTTTGACAGTCTTGTTTTGTTTTTAATTGGTTCTGTTGGGGTTATTCATTTTGTGGCTGCCTGTAAGGAGACAAACCTCAAGATTGTATATCGTATACATAATTTGATAATAAATGTACTTTGAACTTTGAACATTTAATTTCCATTCTTCACCAGTTCTACAATGACAGTGAGTGTATTTTCTCAGGTTCAGCACTTACTGTAGCTGTTAACCCATTTACTTAAACGTGCCAATGACTGTGTATTGCTTCAACGTGCTGTGTATTGCCTGCCTCCTTATTTATGAGTGGTAATCCACTGGAACCCTTGGATCCTGAGAAATCAGGAGAAGATGGTGATGTGACGCAGCGCGCGCGGCCGTTCTGAATGACATCGATTATGTGTTAACTAGGGGGCCGTGCACAATCCTGATTTGATGGAGGCCGCCGTGAGAAGCACAGAGGAACACCTGGAGTAACTTCTGAAATGCCCGCTTCGCTGCCGCTGCTACTGTGTGATCGAGAATCTCCGGAGGGGAAGGCCCCAAATCCTCGGCTTTGCCTATTGCCTGTTGCCAGGGCTGGGGTCGAAGTGCTTGGCAGAAATGGTGCTCAGCGCTCGGTGCCGGAGAGCTGGTCAGAGGCTCAGAATTTTCGGACGGACTCGGAGTCGGACTGTGATCGGATGCTTCCAGGATGCTGTGTCGGCAAGTTTGCGGTGCTGGAGGTTTACCATCTGCATGAGATGATGGGACTTTCGAGAGACTTTGAGACTTTTACTGTACCCGTGGTCTGTTCTTATCAAATTACGGTATTGCTTTGCACTGCTGTAACTATATGTTATAATTATGTGTTTTTTGTCAGTTTTTAAGTTGGTTTGTCATGTGTTTCTGTGATATCATTCTGGAAAACCATTGTATCATTTCTTAATGCATGCATTACTAAGTGACAATAAAAGAGAACTGCGTGTCCTCATAACCTAATCTAATCTAATCTGCTAGCTTCCAAATTTCCTACAAACAGATAGAAACGTCTCGAATTTAGGATGTTTGACCATTGGTATTTGACAATATTTGCAATTTTTAGTTGTCTCTAATGTGTTTGCACATTCAACTTTCCAAGCTTAACAAGTGACTGAATATTTATGTAATGCTGATACACTTAAATAAATAAATCAAAAAAAATGTGATAAAGCATGTCTAAATTTGCAGTTATACTGCACTGACTGATCTGAGAAGAGCATTATCCAACTGCATTATGCAACCATCACACCTTTGTTCTTCTGAAAGCTGATCTCAGTTCCACAGTAAGATTTAATGATAGTATCGATGTTCCCCCAGTGGCTAATTATTTATTAGAGTGCAACATCAGAAGGAAACGTTTTTCCCAATATTGTAAACATTTCTTACAAATCTTACAAATTTAACTGAGCTTTCTGCTGAACTGGGATTTCAGTGAGACAACTGAAAACTCAAAACAATGTCACAAGGTGTCTCGGAGGAGGAATGGGATTTATGGGTAATTTTAACTTTGCTTGATTGGTGGGAAAGGGAGTACTTAAAGTGGAGTGATTTTACTTCCTGCTTGGTTCTTGACAGATTACACTTAGAAGCAGCAATAGTATCATTGAATTCAATCGTATCATTGAATTCAGGCAGCAACACCTGAAGTTCAAGGAGAATACATGATGTACTGCATGGATGATTTGATTGTATTTGTGTCTGACATTGAACATAGTACCTACCCTATTCACTCAAGTGACTGAGAAAGGTGATCTTCCTCTTGTTGGAGATGGTGGCCCAGCAGTTATGGACTTGTTGCTTCACAGTTGCAAATACCCAGGTTCAACCCTGAGCTCAGGAGCAGTCTTTGAATTTCTCATATTTTCTCCATGACAACATGAGTTCCCTGTAAGCGATCTAGCTTCCTCCAAAATACAAAATGTGCTGGTAAATTAGTTGGTTGTAAGTTATGTATGATGTAAGTTAATGCCAAAAAGAGCAAAAGAGTTCTTCATGCCTTCTATGAGATGCCAGAGAATGGGAAAATAGGTAAAGGGGGTTGGGAATTGCAAGATTGGTTTTCTGGGAGCTAGACTGGAGGTGATGGACTGAATGGCCTCCTTTATTATTCTAAGTACCAAATGATTGAGGAAATTTGAGGCAATAATAATAGACTGATAAATAGTTTTAAGTTCTCAGGGCATTAGCCTTAATTATATTGTTAGATCTCATGTGAAGATTAGGGAAAATGGAAGTAAAAAACTAATATTATTCAAGCAGCAGTTTTGGCTAATATATTTATTTATTAGTTGAGGTACGATGCAGAATAGGCCCTTCCAGCCCTTCGAGCCACGTCGCTTGGCAACCCCCGATTTAATCCCAACCTAATCACATGACAACTTACAATGACCAACCAACCTGAACTGCGGGAGGAAACCGGAGCTCCCAGAGGAAACCCTCACAGTCACGGGGAGAATGTACAAACTACCTACAGGCAGCAGCAGGAATTGAACCCAGGTCACTGGCACTCTAAGGTGTTATGCTAGCCAGTAACCTACCGTGCCACCCTATCAATTATATACGGACTTACACTCACTTGTACTATCAGGAAGCATTCATGAAGAAGGTTATCGAGATAATAGATAATTAGAAGGTGTTGTGAGTGCATCTACTGCCTGATGCTAATATAGTTGAGGTACTTACTTAGTCCATATAACTGCTGAGATGTTAAGACAATTTCAATTAAAATAAAGAAGAGTGGACAGCATTTGCTCTCCCAAGTCTGTGCTGTTTTCATGCAAACAGTTTGCACGTCCCCACATTTTTTATCAAAATATGTTCAAATGTAGGACACTTTTGGCTTGTTTCAAACTTTCCATTATTATATTTTCTTCCCGCCTCTCAGAATTAATGACTATGTAAAATAGCCTTAATGTTTGGAATGATCTGACAAGCAATAGATATGTTGAGTACTTTTTATCCAAAATTCAAAATCCATAAACCTACAAAATCCAGAACATTTTAAGCACTAATATGACGTCACAAAGGGAAAACTCTACAAGGCACAGAGAAGGTTCCCAGGCAATGCATAAGTCTCTGAGCACCACACACAGTTCTGAGAAGTGACCTTATATACTGTATGTAATGTACAGAATTTAACAAAGAATAGAATAACAGTGCATAAAGTGAGAAATGAAGATCTTGAATGTGTATTGAAAGAGTGGATTCAACGGCCTTGGAATGAACACATGCTCCTTAATAGTATGCTGATCATGAAACTACCAAAGATCTATCACAACAAACTGAAAATTTAAGGTAATTGTGAATAATCAGTAAGCTGGTTGCAGAAATTTAAGAAAAGGCACAGCATTAAATTTTTAATGATTTGTGATAAAGCACTTGCTGATTATGAAGCAACAGAGAAATTCATTGATGAGTTTGCCAAGATCATCACTGATAAAAATGAAACATGCTGAATGGCTGTATCAGTGTGATGTGTGATGATTAAGTGAAAGCCAAGACAAAGACTGCTTACTGGTAGTATATAAATTTAGAGAAGCTATATCATGATATATTCCAGAATCCAAAAATCCAAAATCTGAAACACTTCTGGCCCTAAGAATTTCAGATAAGAGGTACTCAACCTATAATAGAGGCTCAATTTTTTCAATTATTTGATAAACAATTTGGATTTATGAGGAAATCACAAAATAAAAATCAAGAACTGCAGATGCACAAAGCTTGAAATTAAAATAGAGTAGTTTGGAAACACTCAAGTAGTCAAGCAGCATCTATGAAAAGAGAAAAAGAGCTAATATTTCAAGTTGAATCATTTTCTGCTTTTATTATATAGGAGAATATTAATGTTGGACTAAACTTTGGTTGGTTGTGCTTTGTCTTCTCATAACTTGCTGCTTTTATTTTACACCAAAATTATGACATGCTTCTCTGGAAATTTTCTTCTACTTTGTAAAATAACCATAAGTAATTTAAAATGGACTTTGAACCAATCCAACCAGTTATTCTTGACAATACTTAGCGAAAAGGATCTATGCTTTTCACAACAACAGAGAGTTCTGGGATCAGGGGCCATAAATTTAAAGTGGCAGGCAAAAGTACAAGGAGGCTTGCAAGACAAAGAATGGTTAAAGTCTATAGTTTGTACTTGATTATATTTGTAGAGCTAACAGTCAAGATCTTCATAAATAAATTGTTAGGTTTTTTCTAAAAAGATAATGTGTTTAGTTAAAAGAATAGAATTGAGGAATAGATTGTTACAAACAGCCAGTATGAATCTGATGGGCCAAAGCATCTTTTATAATAAGTCTGTTATTCTATAGTATTAAGTATATACAATTGCATGGTAAGAGCTATAAAATTATTGTAATGGAATAAAAACTAAGAATTTAAATATTCTTTTGTATCCTTCAAATATTTTCATTTTTATGAAGTGACATTTACAAATCAATATGAAGCAGGCTACTGAAGATAAATTTCTGACATACTCTTCTTATCAATGTAACTGCTAGACGTTCACAAATACAACAGTTTCTATCTGATCTTCTATGACAATTTTTGTAACATATTGACATGCTCCTAACATTACCTCCCTTGTTCCAGCAAAGACATATGGTTGCTTGCTCATTGAGAATGTTATTCATTTCGTTTCACTTTCATCAGACAAGACCTCAAATATGGGTTAGAAATTGCTATAAGGCTATTATTAACAGTATTTCAAATTCCTTTGGCCACTATCTTAACCAATCAAATACAGGAAGCTTAGTTCAGTTAATAGGGGACGTTGAAGTTGTTTTTCTGTCTGGGCAACTGACATAGTGGACTTCTCTGGTCAGGTCCGGCTGCACGTCTGTCTTAGCTTTCTGACCAGAGTGAAAAGATTTCTATCTGATGGGGTGTGAAGATACTCTTGTTGTCCATCGAGAACATATAAGTCAGAAGGACATCAAGAAACTTGGCATACAGAACCTTTGCCTATGTTCAGGTCCAACAATATTCTACAACAAACAGTCAGAATCTTCTACTACTCTAAGCCTGTTGATAAAGAACACAAGATGTGGGTTGAAAAAGCAATCACCAACTTGGGCCGATTAATGTAATAAACTTGGAAGAATAACAAACTCATGGAATCAAGATGCCGATCTAGAAAGCATTGTTTTTGGCACAGTTCTGTCCATTAAGAAGCTATGTTATCAAGAGTCACAGCATTCATTAATGAAGATGATTTCATTGCCTTCAGTACATGGACTGGATGAATGATGGCTGTATGACTAGAATATAAAAGCAAGAATACAATGTTGAGACTTTATAAAGCACTGGTAAGGCCTTACGGAGTATTGTGAGCAGTTTTGGGCCCCTTGTCTTAGAAAGGATGTGCTGAAACTGGAGAGGGTTCAAAGGAGCTTTAGGAAAGTGATTCCAGGATTGAATGGCTTGTCATATGAAGAGTGTTTGATGGCTCTGGTCCTGTATTCACTAGAATGCAGAAGAATAAAGGGTGACCTCATTGAAACCTATCGAATGGTTAAAGGCCTTGAGAGGGTGGATTTGGAGAGGATGTTTCCTATGGTGGGAGAGTCACAGCCACAGAATAAAGGAGCATCCTTTTAGAACAGATGAGGAGGAATTTCTTTAGCCAGAAAATGGTGAATCTGTGGAATTCTTTGCCACAGGCAACTGTGGAAGCTGTCTTTATGTATATTTAAGGCAGAAGTTGATAGATTCTTGATTTGTCAAGGCATAAACGGATATGGGGAGAAGGCAGGAGACAGGGGCTGAAAGGAAAATTGGATCAGCTCTGATGAAATGGCGGAGTAGACTCTACGGGATATCTATCTCCCTCGCCCTCTCTCTCCCCTTCTCCCTATCTCTCCCCCCTCCCCTCTATCTCTCCCCCTCTCCCCCTCTCTAGCCTCTCCTCCTCTCCACCCTCTCTCTCTCCCTCCTCCCTTTCCCTCTCTCCTCCCCCTCTCTCCCCCTCTCCTCCTCTTCCTCTCTCTCTCCCTCTCCCTCCCTCTCCTCCTCTCACTCCCTCTCTTCCTCTCCTCTCTCTCTCCCTCTCCCTCCACCTTTCTCCCCCTCTCCTCCTCAACCCCTCTCGCTCCCTCTCCCTCTCTCCCTCTCTCTCTCCCCCCCTCCCTTCCCCAACACCTGTCAGATTGTGAATAAAGACTTTTATATCTACCAGCTGCATCTCTTTGGTGACTTTGATCACAGTCACAATACCATGACAAGGCAGGTAGGTACATCTTTTAGCACCTGTGAAGTCCATCTCAGTGTCTGATTACAGTGGCTCATGGTTGTTTGTCTCTCAGGCTTTTGTATCTTCTGCATGTCAGGAGAGAGGAGAAGAGAATCTCACCAGGTCCCTGATTACATTGACGGCTTTCTCGAGTTTGATGGAATCAATGGACATAGTTTGTATGAATAGACCAAGCTGTGTTTACAATTCTACCATTCCTTGTAGTCTTAGGCAGAGCACTTGCCATATCATGTTATGATAGGATGCTTTCTACGATGTGCAAAAATTGGCAAGAGTCATTGGCTACATGAGAAATTTCCTTAGCTTTCAGAGGATGTAGACGTGTTGATGTGCTTTCTTAGCTCTCATGTCTATGTGGTTCTACCAGGACCAGTTCTTGGCCATATTTACTCCTAGGAATTTGAATCTTTGAACCATCTCCACCTCAGCACCATTGGTACAGCCAGTGGTGTGTGGTCCTGAAGTCAATGACCAGTTTCTTTGTTTTGCTGACATTGAGGGAGAAGTCACAAGTCTACATCCTTCCTGTGCCCCATTTCGTTGCAGCCCATGACATTGGTGTCATCTACAAACTTATAAATGGAATCAGAGTGGAATTTTGCAACACAATTGTGAGTGCATAGGGAGTCTGTGAACAAGCCTGTGGGGCACTAGTGTTAAAGGGAATCATGCAGGAGCTGTTGTTGCCTATCTTTATCGTCTGCGGTGTCTGTTGGTCAGGAAGTCAAGGATCTAGTTGTGGGAGCAAGGGGAGCTGTATCCTCAGCCTAAGAGAACAGAACAGAACTGAGTTTCTTTTGGAATTATGGTGTTGAAGGCAGAGCGTGGTCTGAGTCAGTGTCTTTATTATACAGGAAATATAGCATGTAATAAGATTTAAATGGTCCGTATCCATCATCTTATAACAGAATTAGAATCAGAATCAGAATTAAGTTTATTATTGTCATCATGTGTTATGAAATTTGTTGTTTTGCAGCAGCATTATAGTCATGAAAGAATACCATTTCTACTCTGAAAATCCTTACAAACTTTATTTCTGTTCAATCTGTTGTTCCTCATAGTCCTTAGAATGACAATAATTTCTTAAAACAGAGATGGCCAGAGGCTTTTTTATGTTGTACAAAATAACTAGCTGGTTTCAGTTAGTTTTGTACTTTACAAATAATGAGCACATTCACACCCTGTTTTCAGTTCAACCACAACACCATCTTAAGGTGATTATACTTGGAAACAACCTAATAAAAAACATTAATTGGAACTTTGCTACTTGGAATGATTTTACATGCACAGGCTCCAAGATGTGGCTCTATTCCCATTAAAACAATTTTGCATTGAGCCCATGCAGTAATGATTATCTGAATGGTGACAGTGATCAAGATCCAAACCTTTTATTGTTAATTGAATTCATTTAAAATCTTCGCATTAACTTAACTACTGCACATCTAAATTAGAAAGCTGTGGATTGTTTTTCATCTGTCTAACCCCGCATTTCATGTTCCAAATAGGCTGCATTTTACCTTCTCTTCCTAAGAGGGAATCTGGCTGAATGGATCATTATTGAAATTACCTGATTAATTGGTTTTAATAGAATAAAATTAGGACAGGTTCTAACACAACCAAAAAGGACAATTACCTTTTTTGTTGGTCTCCAGCCTGTTGTCATCTTTGCTTCTTCATTGTCCTCACCATTTCAATGTACATTCAAGGGCCACTTTACTAAGAGCCTCCTGTACCTAACAAAGTAACCACTGAGTGTATGTTTGTGGTCTTTCGCTGCCGTAGCCCATCAACTTCAAGGTTTGACGTGTTGTGCTCGCAGAGATGCTCTGCTTCACACCACTGATGTAACATGCGGTTCTTTGAGTTACCGTCACCTTCTTGTCAGTTTCAACCAGCTTGGGAACTTTCCTTTGACTTCTGTCATTAACGGGGCATTTTCTTCTAAAGAACAGTTGCTCGCTGGATGCTTCTTGTTTTCCACTCTATTTTCTCTAAACTCTAGAGACTGTTATGCATGAAAATCTCAGGAGATCAGCAGTTTCTGAGATAATCAATCCACCATACCTGGCAATAATCATTCCATGGTGAAAGTCACTTAGATCACATTTCTTCCCCGTTCTGATGTTTGGTCTGAATAACTGAACCACTTGGTCATGTCTGCATGTTTTTGTGCATTGATTTGCTTCCACGTGAGTGGCTGATTATATATTTGCTTTAACGGGCAGGTATACAGATATACCCAATAAAGTGCCCACTGAGTGTGCACGCCAGTGAATAATGTCTGCTACAAGTTCACAGACTCCTATAGCTATCTTCCCTGCCCTTCCTCCACCTCTAAAGACAGCACAGTGGCAGAGTTAGTAGAGCCGCTATCTTACAGCTCCAGCAACCCAGGTTCAATCCTCACCATGGGTTTCTGTCTGTGAGGAGTCTGCACGTTATCCAAGTGACCTCTAAATACTTCAGTTGTCTCCCACATCCCAAAGTCATACGGGTTGGTCAGTTAATTGACCACTGTAAATAGCCCCTCACCTGTAGGAATTGGTGAGAATGTGCGGAGAACAAAATAGGATGAGTGTAAATGGGTGAATTGGCACCAACCTGGAGGGCTGAAGGTCCTGCTTCAGTCCTGTATCTCTCTGTGAATTTCTGCTAAATCCCTTCAATAAAGTCTGCCTTCCATTCTCCGAGCATCACTATGTCCGTTGCATGTGCTTATATAATTCTCCTTCCATGTTCGTGTTTTAGGTATGTCTTCCTTTTGTCTCGACAGTGGGTTCCCTTTCTCCACAATTGACTGAACCCAATAACATATATGTTTTATTTCGTACACTTCTGCTTTTTCTTTACTTCCTGCCCACAACTATGACATAGTCCTCACCTTCAACGTCAACACCTTCAAACTTTATGAATTATCATCCTTAATGTAAGGTGCTACCGATTGGATGCCATCAACACATACTTCAACCCTTTCCTCTAGTTCTAGTCTCACCTAACCTCAATGGAAAACATGCTTTAAGAATTTAGTATACCTCTTCAATTCTGCCCTCATTCTCCTAAGCTGTAGGAAATAAAGTCCTAACCTATTCAAATTTTCCCTATAACTCAAGTCATGAAGTCCTGGCCACATCGTTGTAAAATTTCTCTGCACCCTTTCAATCTTATTGATATCTTTCCTATGGATAAGTGAACAGAACGGAACACAATACTCCAAATTAGGCCTCACCAACGTTTTATAGAACTTCAACAAAACATCCCAAATCCTGTACTTACTGCTCTGATTTATGAAAGCCAATGTACCAAAGGCTCTCTTTACGATCCTGACCACCTGTGATGTCACTTTCAAAGAATTCAAAGCATTCAAAGAATTAAAGATCAAAGAAATTAAAGATCTTAATCAAAGAATTACGGGTCTGTATTCCCAGAATCCTCTGATCTACTGCACTCCTCAGTGCCCTACCATTCACCATGTAAGTCCTACCCTGGTTTATCCAATTGTGCAACATTTCACACTTGTCTCAATATCTGATTTTGTCTATACTTTGTCTATATTTTGTCTATACTGAGGAAACTAGGTGCAGATTTGGTGATCATTTTATAGAACATCTCTCAGTTCTCAAGCATCACAACAAACATAAGAACATGAAATTTAAAACAAAGTTGTAGAATGTAAATTAGCAGGAGAAACATTATCATTAAATATCAACTTCCTCTCATTTGTTTAAATGAACCCACTTAATTTAATATGAAAAAACAAAAATCAAAGTAACACAGAGGAATTTGTTGCAAATTTCTTAGGCGTTTTTGTACAATTGCTTGCAGTCTTATGTCCCATGTATACAAAAACAGCTTATCTTCATGACTTTAGTAAAACATCTGGTAATAAAAGAAATTAGCATTGAAATTAAATGACAAATGGAATTAGAATGGTCGTGTCACCAAACACTTCAGCACTTTTGGAAATGTTTTATGTTGTGTTTAACTGCAGGAAATATCTTGGGAATGCTCTTTTAAACATTGCTCTTGTTGGGGCATTGTAATCATGGAAAATGTGGTCAGCACTTGTCCTGCACACATCTTCCAAAGTTTGAAGTGATTGATGCTCATATTAATGCATTGGGGCCTATGATATCAATAACATTCAGTGCTATTGTCAATCTATATCTTTTTATTAAATTTTTCACATTTATAGATGCAGTATCATAATTTTCCTCAATTCTCTTCAAAGGCCTATTCAATCAACAGCCAACCTTGCAGAAAGTTATGAAGGTGGACCATTCCTGATGAAAAGTGACAACGAGATGCGACTGCTGTCGATAAGGAGAACGACTTCTAGGGTGAGATTCTTAGTACAGAAGTGCAGGAAGATCACATGGCTGTCAGAAAGCAAAGGTAGCTCCTGAGAGGGAAGTTGTCCTGTAATTTCCTCCCTTTGATTGATGGCCTTATCCCAAAATTACCTCAGGTATAAATTAAGTAAAAAACCTTGAATAAGAAGTGATAGAAGAGGGAAAATTAATAATAATCAAATAAAAGTATTTTTGAAAAACTTCTGTGAAGGGAAGTTTAATTACATGTACATTAAAATGCACACGTGCCATTTCCTACCATTTTTGACCCCTTTGGCCTAAACAGTTAAACTATCATTTGACCTTTTATCTTTTTCCAACTGTTAATATTTCTGCAATCTATATTGAATTTTACTGAGTCAGACATTGTTTGAGATTCAATTTTTCAATCCAGTTTTGTACCCCTATTAGATTCCCTTGTGCTTTGCTTAGAAGTTTTTGCCCGACTTCATACTAGTCTATTTGAAGGTTTTTAATCCTACGCCAGGTTTCAGCTGACCTGACAGATGGAGATATTGATATGTCATTCCAGGAGCAGCTGCCCCTCTCCCCAGATAACACTGTGGGTTTTATGAAATTCCCCCTGTGAATGCTAAGAACGTAACCTTTTACAAGAAGTCACTCAAAGATTTAGTGTTTTTTACCATGCCTTAGTCAATGCAAAAAGATTAGATATTTAAGCATTATTGAAATATACTCTCAGTGGCCACTTTTGTTAGATGGCTCTTTGTAGCTAATAAAATGGCCACTGAGTGCATGTCCATGGTCTGGTGCTGCTGCTGCCTATCCACTTCAAGGCTCAATGTGTTGTCCATTCAGAGATGCTCTTCTGCACACCACTGTTGTAACGCGTGGTTATTTTAGTTACTGTTGCCCTCCTGTCAGCTTGAAACAGTCCGGCCATTCTACTCTGACTGCTCTCATTGGCAAGGTGCTTTTGCCCACTGAACTTGCGCTCACTGGATGTCTTTTTTTTTTGTTCTTCACACCATTCCCTCTAAACTCTGTAGAGACTGTTGTGTGTAAAAATGCCAGTAGATAGGCTGTTTCTGAGACACTCAAACCACCCCATCTGGCACCAACACTCATTCCACAGTCAAGGTCACTTAAATCACATTTCACTCCCATTCTAGTGTTTGGTCTGAATAACAACTGAACCTCTTGACCAGGTCTGCATGCTTTTATGCATTGCGTTGCTCGCCCATGATTAGCTGATTAGATATTTGCATTAACAAGCTGGTTTACAGGAGTACCTAATAAAGTGAGAGTATCTATTTAGCAAATTGTTTGAACATAGATGAAAATGGAAGAAAATAATGATGCATCCAAAACAGGAACTTCTAATTGCTTCGACATGTTAAGATGTGGGCAGCACTGTATTGTAGCGGTCAGCGCAGCGCGTTGCAGCAGCCAGCTGTAAGATCGGGGTACGATTCCCAGCACCGTCAGTAGGAGTTTGTACATTCTACCAATGATCGCATGAGTTTCCACTGGGTGCTGCAGTTTCCTCCCACTTTCAAAGGATGTACGGTTAGGGTTAGTGATTTGCAGGTGTGCTAGGTTGCCGCTGGAAGTGGTGACACTTGCGAGCTGGCGAACTCAATCTAAGCCGATTTGATTTGACACAAAACAATGCATTTCACTGTATGTTTCAATGTACCTGTGACAAATAAAGCTAACCTTATATACACCGGCTAAGAAATACTGGAGTAGCATGAGTTAGCATATATTTTAAAAAGCTAACAATTGAACATTGCTTTGTAAATACAATGTTTAATATCCGTGGTAAAACAAGGCATGTTGCAAAATGTGTAAATGTTGAAAATATCTATGGCACTCTGAACTTTTGTTAAGGGCAATTTGATGCTGTACAGAGCAGGTAACATGAGTTTAATGCTGACCTCAGGTGTTGTCTATGAGGAGTCTGCATATTCTCCCTGGGGTGGTGTGGGTTTCCCTCAGGAGTTCCAGTTTCCTTCCATAGACCAAAAACAAGCTGACATGTTAATTGATGACTGTAAATTCTCCTTGAGTAACTGGATGGAGGAGAGCTGATAGGAAATGAGAACATATAAGAGAGAACAGGGAAAGGAACAGAACTGATGAAAATACTCAGTGCCGACAAAGTCTCAATGGGCAAATGGCCTCCTTCTACCTCATAAGAAAATTAGTAAGCAGAAAAGCTGATTGATATAAAATCTCAAAGGATGTGTGTAAGAAGTCACCAATAAATTATGCATACCAGTTTTGTAGGGAATGGTACTAAACCCGATGTTCAAGGTTCTAGGTTCAATGCACATTTATTATCAAAGTATGAATGCAGTATACAACTCTGAGATTCATCTTCTCCAGATAGCCACCAAAAAAAAGGAAAACCATGCCAGCCATTCAAAAGAAAAACATCAACCCACACCCCACACACACAAAAAGACAAATCATGTAAACGGCAACAAGAACATCAACGCCCCCCCCCCCACCGACACACATGCAAAAAATCAAATTGCGCACGTGGGCAACAATAACATCAACCTCACCACCCACATGCAAGAAACAAACAAATTGTGCAAATGACGGCAAGAACATTAACCCCACATGCAAAAAACAAACAAATCACGCAACCATCAACAAGGAATAACGGATGACAACACAGAATATAAAAACATAAAACTGAAAAAGTCCAATCCATAAATCGCAGACCCGGAGCTTCAATATCATCCTCTGACAACATTCAGGGGTTGAAAGACAGACCATTTGAATGCAAGGGCTTTCTCTTGAGAGAAATGAGCAAGAGACTGTCACAAGCAAACACCTTCTCCAGCAGCAGTGAGCAATGGGCAGGTAGATGGTGCTGAACACACTCTTGCCTTCTGCATTCGCTTCGATGTTTCAATCCTACTCGATGCTTTAATCAGCAAGATTGGCAAGAAATGGAGTCAATCATGGGCTTGCACCTCATCTCTGAGCTTCTAGGCTTCAAGGCACTTGACTTTTGGAATCTGCTTGGAGACAGAAAAGCATCAGGTCACTTAATTAATCTTCTTACTATAGATCACTGGCTCCAACAGTACCAGAAACACACTTAAGATAAAAAAAAAGACATAAAAGAAGTGAAAGAAACAGATTGAAGGACAATCTGGAAGACGTCACCAGAGGTAGCATTATTCGCTGGCACCATCTTGAAATTATAAGACCACAAGATATAGGAGCAGAAGTAGGCCATTTGGCCCATCGAGTCCCATCGAGTCTGCTCCGCCATTCAATCATGGGCTGATCCAATTCTTCCAGTCACTCCCACTCCCCTGCTTTCATCCCATGCCCTTTGATGCCCTGGCTAATCAAGAACCTATCTATCTCTGCCTTAAGTACACCCAATAACTTGGCCTCCACAGCCACTTGTGGCAACAAATTCCACAGATTTACCACCCTCTGACTAAAGTAATTTCTCTGCATCTCAGTTTTAAAAAAACGCCATTCAATCCTGAAGTGGTGCTCTTTTGTCTAAGAATCCCTTACCATGGGAAGAATCCCTTACCATGGGAAGTAACTTTGCCATATCTAATCTGTTCAGGGCTTTTAACATTCAGAAAGGGGCGTGAAATGGGAAACAAGATGCTTATTAATAATAATAATGAATCTTATCATTTTTATTTTTGGATATGGAGTGGCGGTGGGGGTAGGTGTGAAGACAGTGACCTTAAAATGTACCTGATTGGAACGGTTTATAGGAATATGGGCGAAAATGGGCAAATGGGACTGGCTTAGATGGGAATCTTGGTTGGCATGGACTAGAATCGCTGGAAGGCCTATTTCTGTGCTGCATGATTCTGTGACTCTAAAAGCTTATGGGGAAGGGGAAATTACCTAGTTGCTGTTGAAATTCAAACTAGGTGAGTTGTAAAATGGTGGGCTTGATATTCCCAGTTTCAGATCTGTGCAATCTTTAAGGCCAGATCTCAGATAAAGCTCAGGGTGGATGGGTTTGTGTAAAACAGAGCAGACAGCTTCTTGGATACAAGTCAGAGCAGCCCATATTAGTTGCAATGAAATGGGTATCTCTCACAACTCACTGCCTACAATCCAAAGTAACTTCGAGATGTTTAAATGAACTCCTCCAAGTCACTTTCAGCACTTGCAGTAAATGAACCTTGCATCCCCCTGCTGAACCGAGCTGTGACCTTGTGGCTTTCCACCCCTGTGCTGAATTCACATGCCTGACTTTTCTTATTCTTGTCCAAGTCACTCCAGGAAGCCAGCGTTATCAACACAACAACCTCAAGGAGGGTTCAGATTTCAAATGAGTCAGCTAGATTTATTTACATAATTCGAACAAGCGGCACTCATTCAGAACAATGCAGGATTATGTACACTGACAGCAGCAAATTGCCTGATCTTTCAATACTCCACTTTTCCCCTCATAGTGATGAACACAGGGAGAGAGAGGCTCTTTATCAGAAGACTGTAACCCGCTCCAGCACTTCATTTAGTTTCAATTTCACCCAGTCCACTGTCCTTTCATGGTCCATTCCTTCTCTGCTGGTTTGGACCTATAGTGCCTCACACCAGAGGCATAAATACAACACCTGTTTTCCAAACAAGTATCTTCTGGCAGTTCAGAATAATAGATGGCACAGCAGTGATTTAAAAGTTTTATGATCGACAAGGAGAAACTGTTTCATCGTATAATAAAGTATTCTTGATTTACTAACCTATTACAATAGATTGAAAGAGTCAAGTCACTGCATAATAACTGAGCAAAACTGCAATTGCAAGTACTTCTCAGCTTCTGTTTACATTTTAATGAGAAAAAAATATACTCATTTATAGTTATAAGTGAAACTAGAAATATTTCTGTCTTCAGTTCAGCAATAACCTAACCCAACCTGCCAGAATTGATCACAATGACTACCAATAGTATAAATATGGAACTGCCTATGCCACATACTTGAGCATCACTGTCTGGCATGGGGGGTGGGGGCTACTGCACAGGATTGAAATAAGCTGCAGAGAGTTGTAAGATCAGTCATCGCCATTATGGACGCTAGACTCCGTAGTATCCAGGACATCTTCAAGGAGCGGTGCCTCTGAAAAGCAGTGTCCAATATTAAAGTCCTCCACAACCCAGAAGGACATGCCTTGTTTTCATTGCTACCATCAGGAAGGAGGTTCAGAAGCCTGAAGGCACACAGTCAATGATTCAGGAACAGCTTCTTCCCCTCTGCTATTCGATTTCTGAATGGGCCTTGGACGACTACTTCATTACATTTTTATTTCCTATTTGTTGCACTACTTATTTAACTATTATACACACACACACACACACACACATATATACTGTATTTCACAGCTTTTTCTTTTTCTCTCTATATTATCATGTATTGCATTGTACTGCTGCCGTAAAGTTAACTAATTTCATGATATATGCCAGTGATATTAAACCCAATTCAAATTCTGATTCTGATCCATGATCTACATAGAGTAAAGGAGTTATACAGCATGGAGACAACTCCTTCAGCCCAACTCATCCATGCCGACCAAGATGCCCATACGAGCTAGTCCCATATGTTCATATCTGCCCTATATCACTCTAAATATTTTTTTAACCAATGTAGTAGGGCCAATTTGGTAACAGAAGAATATAACCATATAACAATTACAGCACAGAAACAGGCCATCTCAGCCCTTCTAGTCCGTGCCGAACTCTTACTCTCACCTAGTCCCACTGACCTGCACTCAGCCCATAAGCCTCCATTCCTTTCCTGTCCATATATCTATCCAATTTAACTTTAAACGACAACATCGACCTGCCTCAACAATTTCTGCTGGAAGCTCGTTTCACACAGCTACCACTCTCTGAGTAAAGAAGTTCCCCCTCATGTTACCCCTAAACTTTTGCTCTTTAACTGTCAACTCATGCCCTCTTGTTTGAATCCCCCCCCACTCTCAATGGATCAATATCATATGAATATGCTATTATGCTGTATCAAATTTTGTAAAATACAGTACTGGACGAAAGTCTGAACAGTTCCAAATGACACTTTACCTTTTTGTGAGCTTGCAGAATGTAAGGTGTTGATAGAAGTTGAACACTATAGGTCTGTTAATGTCTAATGGTTGCCTATAGTGGCTGGATTTTTTCCTGGCCTCAGGCACCAACGGTATGAGAACAAAAGACGAAAGAGTTTGTCTATCTCTGCATGTCTCTCAGAGCTTCTGAAGCTCCTATCAAAACCATGCTGAATTAGTGGCATGAGAACAAAAGATCAAAGAGTTTGCCTGTCTGTGTGTGCGTCTCTCTCTACACTTGCGGAACCCCTATTTCTTGGGGAACCTTTCCCTTGGAGTTTTGGGACTTCACCTAGACTGAGGAAATCACCATCAGTGCCTAGGGCCCAGGGTGGTTTCACAAGTTATAATTCAGAGCTCCCCCAACAACACCAACAATCAAGTGGTGACAAAGAACCATGAGCCCGAAATCTTTGTAACTTACTACGTAGCATTTTGGTTAGTTTTTCTGTCTGTGTTTTTATCTTATGATAATAAATTAGGGTTAAGTTAGTTCGTTGTGCTTGCATGCTTAATCCCACATCCCTGGACACGCGAATTGTTTGCATCTTTTGGGTCATCCCAGCCCATTACAAATATAAAGCTTCAAAAATGTAGCCCCCTGGTAAGCCTCAGACTCGCTCAGCTCACTTTCATCTGGGGGGAGCAGCCTTCTGCCCCGCCAAACTGGGTAATCAAGTTTGTGTAGATGCTGTGTGATGTACCCCACCAGGCCAAATAACAGACAGTGCACCATATGCGATTAAATGATTACACTTTATAACTCTTACTTTGACTATGTAGATAGTAAAGGAACAAAATAAGAACTGTTTAACTGTTTTAAAAAAAAGAAAAAGGCACCATTATTATTAACCAGTTCGTGCACACATCGTTGGAGCTCTTACAGAACCAGGTCCCCCTTCCTCCAGTCGATGTCCTCCAAACTCTGCCAACCCACGAATGGGACCACCCTCGGTGATCGACCAAATGCTCTACTCGAGACCGTCCGTGTTTCCTCTCCTCACCGAAGACCCAGGGTTTCTGTCTCCTGCTTGGGGTCCGTTCTGTCGCCCAACTTACAGCATCGCATCTCCTCTCTCTGTCCCCATCCGCCGTCTGCCCAAAGCCCGTGAAAACAATAGCGTACAGCCACACAAGAAAGAATAACATCTATCCCAATTGGTTAGCAAATGAATACAATTCTCATTGTCAGTAATTATAACCCAAAACAAGCTGCTATACAGAACCACTGTCTCAGCAGTTAACAGCACAGAGAAGCCATTTTTATTATAACATAACAAAGAAGCCATTTTGTTAGCCTTAGCAGTAACATAAAAGAAGAAACCCCTTACAAAAGTAACTTGAATCAGGGATTCCTTTGGCTTGTAATTTTGATGTTTATTCTTGGTCACCATTTTATTGGCTTCTGATATAATTCTTGAACAAAACCTGATTTAATCTCACAGTTCCAACCGAAAGAATTCTTTGTAGATTCTATGACATTCTCAGGTATTGTCAGGTTCAGATTTTAACTTACCTGGTGATCTTTATTTTAATCATCAGTGAACCAAAGCCTACAATAATTAGCTCCTACATATTTAAGATTCTAAGTATTATGAGCAATGATGACTGGAATAAAAGTGATTAACCTCTGGTATCCACTTGCTTAGTGCTGTCTGGCTGAAGCAAATGATGAGCTTTCCACTTGCTTCCCATTCACTTTAATTTTACTGATGCCCCAAACAAACCTTTAATATAAGACCATAAGACATTGGAGCAGAATTAGGCCATTTGTCCCATTGCTCCACCATGCCATCATGACTGATGCATTATCAGTCTCAAACCCATTCTCCTGCGTTCTCCCCATAGCCTTTGCACACTTACTAATTTAAAAACTTATCAACCTTCTTTTTAAATATACCCTATGACTTGGCCCCCGCAACTGTCTGTAGTAATGAATTCCACAGAATCACTACCATCCGGCGAAAGAAATTGCTTCTCATTTCATTCTAAAGGGACCTCCTTCTATTCTGAGGCTGTGCCTTCTGGTTACAGACTCCCCCACTGTAGGAAACATCTTCTCCACTGCCACCCTTTCTACGCCTTGCAATATTTGATAGGTTTCAAAGGAATCTCCCTTCATTCTTCTAAACTGCAGTTAAGTACAGGCACAGAGACATTAAATATTACTCATATGTTAATGCTTTCAATTGTGAGATCATTCTTATGAACCTCCTCTGGACCATTTCCAATGCCAATACAACCTTTTAAGATAAGGGGCCCAAAACTGCTCATATTAAAGACATTTACTCTTTCCTTAACTCCAAGCTAAACTATTTTCTTCCACACTTGAGCCAATGTTCTAATGATGTCTAGAATTGAAAGTCTTAGCGGAACGTAATTATGGATTCAGTGAGCTGATTACCTGAGTGTAAGTGACACTTGATTGCTTTGTCATTTGCCTGATGATTGCGAATGATAGGTAGTAATTGGCTGGATTTGATTTAAACTGCTTCTGACATTTCAAGTTTGCAGTATTTCCTGAACAGCTTGGTTAGAAGCATGGGCTGTTTCTAAAATGTAGGTCTCTGTCAGTGAACCAGGATGATGTTGGGGCTGACTGGCTCTGCTGTATTGATGGGCAACGCCATTTCTTTAACATCATATGGAGTGAATCAAGTTGGCTGAAGACCAACCTCTGTGACGGGCAGATTCTCAAGACGTAACTAAAGTGAATTATGTTTCAATCTTGGTCTTTAAACTTAAGCACAAAGCTCTACCATCTCTGAATATAGCAAAGATATGTGGCCTCCTTCTCCCACTTGTTTCTTTTCATTTTCCACCACCATCCTTGACTAGTAGTGGGAGGATAGGGAGACTTGACTTCTTCCACAGGAGTGGTATTGCTTAACTCTGTTCACATCATTTCTGTTTCTACTATTAGATTGGATTTAATCCCTTATCACAGCTTTATCAAGTTCACCTCTCACTTTTAGGTACATATTATTTAGTTCCTGGCTCATTTTCTCTCACCTTCATAGTGTTATAGAGCACTACAGCACAGAAACAGGTCTTTCAGCCCATCTAAACTGTGCCAAGCTATTATTCTGCCTAATCCATTCGACCTGCACCTGGACCAAAGCCCTCCCTCCATATCCCTCCCATCCATGTACTTATCCAAGCTTCTCTTAAATGTTGAAATCAAACCCGCATCCCTCACTTCCACTGGCAGCTCGTTCCACACTATCACCACCCTCTGAGTGAAGAAGCTCCCCCTCATGCTCCACTTAAAAAAAATCACCTTTCTCTCTTAATCCATTCTAGTAGCTTCATTGAATAAGGGTTGGTTACCTGGCTTAATCGTAACAATACAGTTTAAAGTTGCAATACCATTGGAGCAGTTGGTACAAAGTGCCCGATAGAAGACAGCTCTGCTGAAATTCAATCTGGCTTAAGACAGTGCCATCAATTTCATCAAGGGCATCATCCATTTAAAACAAGATAAAGACAGATCTGAACTGTGATCTTAACCCCACTTCCTATGCAATTGCCATGAACATTGATTCTTCTGTTTCTACTTTGAAAAATCTATTTTACAATATCTGACATACAGATGCAAATATAGAACACAAAATCTAACATTGCTTTCATTCAGATGAAATATGAGCCCATGGCCCTACTTGCTTTTGCAGATGAATGTAAGATACACTACTTTAGGCCATTAGATATAGAGCAAAATTAGGCCATTTGGCCAACAAGTCTGCTCCACTATTTGATTATGATTTATTTATTATCCCTCTCAAACACATTCTCCTGCCTTCACCCTATAACATTCCCTGCTCTTCATCTTCTTACTAATCAAAAACCTGTGCTCTAAATATACCCAATGACTCGGCCTCTACAGTCATCTGTGTCAATAAATTTCACAGATTCACCACCCTTTGTCGTAACAAGTTCCACATTGTCTCTGTTCAATTTCAAGTTGTTCCTGATGTCCATATCTCTAAGGATCTAACAATGCAGTTACAAAGAAGGCACAAGAGCAGCTATATTTCATTATGAGTCCGAGGAGATTTGGTAATTCACCAAACAGACTCGTGGATTTCTACAGCTGCACCATGGAGAGCATTCTAACTGGTTGTATCACTGTCTGGTATGGGTGTGTGTGAATTGTGAATTCTTTTAAATATTTAGGTATTATCATTACTAAAAAATATAAAGATCTTTATAAAGCTAATGTAGTTCCTTTAATGGACTCTATGAGAGCATTCTAACGGTTGCATCACCGTCTGGTATGGGTGTGTGTGTGTGTGTGTGTGTGTGTGTGTGTGTGTGTGTGTGTGTGTGTGTGTGTGTGTGTGGAAGTCAGCTGCAGAGAGTTGTAATCTTAGTCAGCTCCAGCATCGGCACTAGCCTCTGCATAGCCAAGCTATCTTCAAGGAGTGATGCCTCAAAAAAGCAGCATCCATCATTAAGGACTCCCATCACCCAAGGCATGCCCTATTCTCATTGACACCATCAGGAAGGAGGTACAGAAGCCTAAAGGCATACACTCTGTGAGTCAGGAACAGCTTCTTCCCCTTACCATCCAATTTCTGAATGGAAATTGAACACATGAACACTCCCTCACTACTTTATTTCAATTTTTGTTCTACTTGTTTAATTTAATATATTCAAACTTACTGTAATTCACATTTTTCTCTATTATTATGTATTGCATTGTATTGCTGCTGCAAAGACAACATATTTTATGACTTATGCTAGAGAAATTAAACCTGATTCTAATTCTAAAGGGACATTACTCTATTCTGAGGTTCTGCCCTCTGGTGTAGATTCCTTACTATAAGAAACATCCTCTCCACATCCACTCTATTTATAGTTTTCAATTTTTAAGAGATTTCAATAAGATCACCACCCCCACCCCCACTAATTCTTCTAAACTCCAGTGAGTACAGGCCAAAATCATTAAACACTCCTCATACACTAACAAATGCAAGTCTATTTGTCCCCTGTATTAAACTAAAAGTTGTTTCCACAAAAGCCTACTAAATTGAGATATTCAACATTTGTGCTTCCATTTCTTTTCATTAAATAGACCCAATGACACCTATGAAGGAATGGGCTGGAATGCTTGCAGGCTAGTACTTGGAAGGGTTTTATTTGTCTGAAATCAATGGTCCTTTACATGCAAATTCCAGCAGGGTTATATTTGTAACAAAATGTACAATCCTTGCATTTTAAATTTCTTATTTATTCACCAATTCTATTTCTTGCAAACTAATTTGTCAAAGTGAAGTTCTTTTGAGAAAACACGTCTTCTGCAGGAGGAACACAGTATGACGGGCTTTTGCAATGAATGATTAAACAAAAGTCAATAGAGATTTTAAAGTTTCTATTCAAAGCTCTGTCAGTACTAATTCTAGGTTGCTGAGGCAAAAAAGGGGTTCAATATTTATATTCAGTTCTTAGGATTTTTTTCTTTGATGAAGCTTGTTAATGCTAATGGAAACAATGACTGAAAATACAAGGGTAGTTGCTAATGTAGTTTTTGTTGAAGACTAGGGAATCAGGTGCCAAGACTGAAAAAACCAAGCCTTTGGTAGGATAGATGTATGCTGTAGTATACATTGCCAGATTTACAATATATACACTCAGTGGCTCTTTTATTAGGTACACTTGTTTCTTAATGCAAATATCTAATTGGCCAATCATGTGGCAGCAACTCAATGCGTAAAGCCATGCAGACATGGTCAAGAGGTTCAGCAGTTGTGCAGAGCAAACATCAGAATGGAGGAAAAATTATGATGTAAGTGACTTAGATTGTGGAAGGATCGTTAGTGCCAGATGGGGTGATTGAATATCTCAGAAACTGCTGATCTCCTGGGATTTTCACAGACAACAGTCTCTAGAGTTTACAGAGGATGGTGTGAGAAACAAAAAACTTCTGATAACTAGACTTGATTTAAGAGGAGAATACCAAATCACTGCACCTAGGTAAAGAAATATCACTAAATGCAACTTATATTATGAAGAACCAAGTATTGGATGGAGTGTATAGATAATTCATAGAAAAAAAAACATTAATCTGGCACACTGGGGACTTTGATGGTGTCTGAAAGGTAGATTTTCTGGAATCTTGGATATTATTCCTTAGTTGTACCCCAACATAGCTTCTATTCACTTTTACTAGATGTTATACAACAGGACAATAAGTTTTCCAGTAATTCTGTGATGCTAAAAGGAACGTGAGAAATAGGATCTTCTGACTATGTCACCCAATATATTTTCCATTTAATCTGTAACTCCAAATTTGGCTGAATTCACATACATTTAAGACCATAAGGCCATAAGATATAGGAGCAGAAGAAGGCCATTCAGCCCAATGTCTGCTCCACCAATCCATCATGGCTGATACTGGATCCCACTCAACCCCGTACATTTGCCTTCTCACTATATCCTTTGGTGCCCTGACCGATTAGGAAACTATCAACTTTCGTCTTTGATATCGCCACAGACTTAACTTCCACCATTGTCTGTGGCAGAACATTCTACGGATTCACTACTCTCTGGCTAAAAAAAAAATCCTCCTTACCTCTGTTCTAAAGGGTTGCCCCTCAGTTTTGAGACTGTGCCCTCTAGTTCTGGATACCACCACCACAGGAAACTTCCTCTCCACATCCACCCTATCTAGTCCTTTCAATATTTGGTAGGTTTCAATGCAATCCCCCTGCATCCTTCTAAATTCCAGTGAGAACAGATCCAAAGCTGCCAAACACTCCTCATGTGTTAACCCCTTCATTCCCGGAATCATCCTGATGAACCTCCTCTGGACTCTCTCCAATGCCAACACATCCTTTCTGAGATATGGGACCCACACTGTTCATAATACTCCAACTGCAGCCTGACTAGTGTCTAATAAAACCTTAGCATTATCTCCTTGCAGTTATATTCTATTCTCCTTGAAATAAATGTCAATATTGCATTTGCCTTCTTTACCACAGATTCAACCTGTGAACTAACTTTCTGTGAGTCTTGCTGTGGGACTGCTAATTCCCTCTGCACCTCTGATGTTTGAACCTTCTCCCCATTTAGACAATAATCCACACTATTGTTCCTTTTACTAAAATTCATTGTCATACAGTTCCCAACACTATATTCTACTTACCACTTTTTTGCCCATTCTTCCAGTTTGTCTAAGACGACTACAATCACACTATCTACCCCTCCACCTATCTTCATATTATCCGCAAGCTTTGCCAAAAAGTCATCAATCCCATTATCTAAATTACTGACATTGTGAAAAGTAGCGGTCGCATTACTGACGCCTGAGGAACAGTACAAGTCACCAGGAGCCAACCAGAAAAGGCCCATTTTTTATTCCCACTCATTGCCTCCTGCCTGTCAGCCATTCTGCTATCCATTCCAGTTTCTTTCCTGTAACACTACAGGATTTTATCTTGTTTAGCAGCCTTATGTGTGGCACCTTATCAAATGCCTTCTGAAAATCTAAGTAAATGACATCCACTGCCTCCTTTGTCCACCCTGCTTGTTACTTCCTCGAAGATCTCTGACAGATTTGTCAGGCAAGATTGCACTTGACAGAAACCATGCTGACTTTGACTTATTTTGTCATTAGTCTCCAAGTGCCCCGAAACCTCATCCTTAATAATAGACTCCAACACTTTCCCATCCACTGAGGTTAGGCTAACTGGCCTATTATTTCCTTTCTTCTACCTTCCTCTCTTCTTAAAGAGTGGAGTGCTGTTTGCAATCTTCTAGTCCTTTCGGGACCATGCCAGAATCAACTAATTCTTGAAAGATCATGACCAATGCATCCGTTATCTCTTCAGCAACCTCTCTCAAGACTCTGGGATGTAGTCCATCTGGTCCAAGTGTCTTATCCACCATAAGACCTTAAAGTTTGCCTAGCACTTTTTCCTTTGTAACAGCAATGGCACTGACCCCTGCTCCCTGCCACTCATGATCCTCTGGCATGGAGCTGGTGTCCTCCACAATAAAGACTGAAGCAAAGCACTTATTAACTTCATCTGTCATTTCCTTGTCCCCCCATTACTACCTCACCAGCATCATTTTCCAATGGTCCAATATCACTTCTTACCTCCCTTTTACTCATTATATAACTTTTAAAAAAACTTTTAGAATCTTACATTATATTATTGGCTAGCCTCCCCTCATATTTCATCTTTTTCCTTCTTTTAGCTTTTTAGCTGCCTCTTAAAACCTCCCACTTACTTTTGCTACCGTGTATTTCCTTTTCTTGGCTTTTATGCAATCCTTAACTTCCCTTGTCAGCCAGTGTTGTCTACGCTTGCCATTTAGGAACTTATTCTGTGGGAAGTATCTATCCTGTGCCTTCAGATCTTTTCCCAGAAACCTCAGCCTCCACTACTCTGCTGTCCAATCCACCTAGGCAAGCTCCGCTCTTATGCTTCAAAAATTCCCTTTATTCCATTGCGATACTGATATATGTGACTTATGCTTTTCCCTCTCAAGTTGCAGTCTGAATTCAATCATGTTATGATCACTGCCCCCTAAGGGTTCCTTTACGTTAAGCTCCCTAATAAGATCAGGTTATTACACGACACCCAATCTAAGATAGCCTTTTCCTGAGTAGTATCAAGCACAACCTGCTTTATAAAGCCATCTTGTAGACATTCAGCAAATTCCATCTCTTGCGATCTGACCCAACCTAATTTTCCCAATTCCCTCGAATATTGAAGTCCCTCATTGCAATTGTGTCATTACTCTTTTCCGGCCCCCTTTACAATCTCAACCCACATCTTGGCTGCTATTCGGATTCCCATTTCTTTTTACCCTTGTAATTTCTTAACTCCACCCACAAAGATTCAACATTCTCTGACCCTATGCCACTTTTTTCTAAAGATGCAATTCCATCCCTTACCAAAAGAGCCACACCACTGCCTTGTCTTCCTGCCTAACCTTTCAATACCAAGTATATCCTTTGATATTAAGCTCCCAACTATCGCCTTCCCTCAGCCACGTCTCAGCGATGCCCATAACATCATACTGACCGATCTCTAACAGCGCCACGAGTTCATCCACCTTTTTCTGAGTGCTACGTGTATATAAATGCAGCACCTTCGGTCCTGCATTCTTCGCCATTTTGAATTTTGCTTCTGTAGTACAGTTTAATTCTTTGCACTGTTTGCATTTGTACTCAATCATTGTCTTTTCCTTGCTTACATTCATGTTACAGTCATCATCTACTTGTAAACCTGCTAGCTCATCCTCAGCTCTGTAATACTGTTTCTCATCCCCCTGCCATATCAGTTTAAACCACTCCCAACAGCTCTGGCAGATCTGCCCACAAGAATATTGGTCCCTCTCAGATTCAGGTGCAACCCGTCCCTTTTGTACAGATCCCACCTGCCCCAGAAGAGGTCCCAATGATCCAGATATCTGAATGCCTGCCCTCGATCGAATTCTTCATCCAAACATTTACTTGCTACCTCATTCTGTTCCTGTCCTCACTATCGCACAGCACAGGCAGCAATCCTGAGATTACTGTCTTTGAGGTCCTGCTTCTCAGCTTCTTTCGTAACAATCTGCACTCTTTTTCTCAGAACCTCCTCCCCTTTTCCTTCCTATGCCGTTGGTACCAACATGTACCATGACTTCTGGCTGCTCACACTCCCTTTGCAGGATTTTGTGGACACATCCAGAAACATGTTGGACCCTGGCACCTGGGAGGCAAATTACCATCCATGTTTCCTTCTCGCATCCACGGAATCACCTATCTGTCCCCTATTACTGCTGCCATCTTCTTCCGCTCCCTACCTTTCTGAGCCACAGAGCCAGACTTAATGCCAAGGGCACAGCCACTGTTGCTTCCCATAGGTAGGTCATCCCTGCCAACAGTACTCAAAATGGAGTAGTTATTGTTGAGGGGTACTGCCACAGGGGTGTTTTCCACTAAGCTCCTGTCTCTCACTGCTTCACTTTCCCTAATAAGCCGAAGGTCATCGAGCTTCAGCTCCAGTTCTCTAACACAGTCTCTAAGGAGCTGTACCTTGATACACCTGGTGCAGGTGTGGCAATCAGGGAGGTTGGGATTCTCTTGGAAATCCCACATCTGACACCCAGAACAGAACACTGGCTCTGTAGACATGCCGCCTATTCTTTCTGGAGTTAATTCAGAATCAGAACCAATAATGGTGGACTCCCGGACTGCTCTCGAGGTGACAGTACTGGAAGATGACTGTCAAGCATCACCTAGAATGTCTACCTGCCAGGAAGGTCTGATCAACAGTACTAGGGCGCTTGCTGAGGTTCAAACCAAACAGCTGCATTTCATAGTACTCTGGCTATTCTGAGGGACACTTACTGAGACAGGTACCAGCTGCTGCTGGAGAATCTTCAGCTCAGAGAAGGACATTCCCACGACTGCCTAATACTCTCTTGTTTCCTTCAAGATTCAAGATTGTTTATTATCATTCTTTAGTACATGAGTGTAAAGGAGAACAAAATGATTGTTACTCCAATCCAATACAACAGTAAAGAATGCAATAAGCATAAAGAACACAATAAAAAAAACAAAAGAAGCACAATAGATATAAATATAAAAGCAATCCTATAAAATACACTCTACAAATAACTCTTTGAATGAGGTCATATACAGACATTAAGTGCATAGAGTACATAGAATGGCTGATGTGTACGTAATGGCAGTGTTTACCAATAAAAGTTGCTGTTTATGACTGTGGGCTGCGAACTAACGTGATTTTGGGCTACTTGTGGCAGACCACACTTCAAATGGGTGCAAACGTTCTATGAGGATTGGCCACAGTATACAGCCATCTGCTCAAGGACTGCAAATATATGATCATGTGTGATGCTCATGTTAGATAATTGGAATTCTGTGATATGTGATGGAAATGTTGACTTGAGAGTTTTGTATTGTACAGCTCTGAGAAATGATCAACAGTGTTAAGGAGAAAGAGAAGGAATGAGGCTAACTCCCTCAACATGACCAAAGAGTTGCCACAGAAATAGCCACTGCCTTTTCCTTATCATTCTTTATTTCAATGATACAAGGAATCAGACTCTATGCACGAGGCAGTATTGAGGAATCTTCTAGTCTATGGTGGTTGTATCATAGCTAGTGAAGCTCAGTACCACAATGACTTATTTGAGATGATACGGATAAATTGAACAAGATGCAGACGTTCTCAATTAAAATTTGTATACTAAACATATGAAGATTTTGAGTGAGCGTTCAGCATAATACTTGCAGTGTAACATGAAAATAAATATTGCGACACAATGAATATGTACTTCTCAGGAGCTTTAAAAAATCCATATATTGATACTGGTCTGCTCAATATCTGGTCTATTTTTAATATCTGACCACAGTGGCTCTAAGTTGAAATTGGTAACAGCTTCTTAGGCAGCAAAACTGACAGCGCAGATTTAGGGCTTCAGTTTTTTTCTTAACCAATAGAAGCCAGAACCATACAGCATAGGAACAGGCTCTTTGACCAACAATATCAACACCAAACACGAAGGGAAGCTAAGTGAAATCTTCTCTGCTTGTTTATGACCCAAATTCCTCCTTCCCTTGCATACCCATGCATTTGTCCAATGGCCTCTTTTAGCACCACCACCCTGGCAACCCAATGCGTAAGGTCATAAGACCACAAGACATAAGAGCAGAATTAGGCTGTTCAGCCCATCAAGTCTGCTCCTCCATAATATCCCATTCTCCTGCCTTCTCCTTTACTAATCAAGAACCTATGAATCCCCACTTTGATTGATATACCCTTTGACTTGGCCAGCACAGCCACCTGTGACTATGAATCCACCACACTGTGTCTAAAGAAATGCCTTCTCATCTCTGTTCCAAAGGATGTCTCTCTATTCCAGGGCTGTTCCCTCAGGTCCTAGACTCTCTCACTATGGAATACATCCTCACGACATCCACTCTATATAAGCCTTTCACTAGGTTTTAATGAGATGTCCCTCACCCCATTCTTCTATACTCAGCAAGTATAGGCCCAGAGCCACCAAATGCCTATCCAGACCACCTATCACTCTCTGTTTTATAAAGGCTTGCCCTGCAACTCTTTAAACTTTGACCCTCTCACCTTAAGTGCATATCCTCTAGTACTTGACATTTCAACAGACATTTCTGACTGTCTGTTCTTCTCAATTTACTAAACTTCTATCAATAAAACACCAAAAGGAACTTCTTTGGCCCATGAGTATCAAATGTATGAATTAGGAACAGAAATAAGCTATTTGGCTCCTCTAACCTGCCCTGCCATTCTATAACCTCACAGCTAATCAGATTGAAACTTTGGCCTCTTCAGTGCTACTTACTCACTCCCTTGCTTAGCAGAATTCCCATTATTTCTGACTTTAAAATATCCAAACATTGTCCTTTGAAGAAGACAGATCGCAGGATCCATAACTGGCTGAGAGAAAGAAAGGGCTCATCTCTATCTTAAATAGATAACCCCTCATTTTTAAGCAGTGGTCTCGAGTACTAGATTCTCCCACCAGTGGAAGCAATCCCTCTGCATGCACCCTTTCAAACCCCAGAACAGCTTATATGCTTCAATCAAACCTTTCCTCATTTTTCAGAACTGCAGTGAACACATGGCTCAGATGTCCAAACTTTCTTCATTAGACAACCTGCGCATTTCAGGTTTCAGCATCATACATCTGCTCTGAGTTTCTTCAAATACATTTATATCCATTGTTAAATAAAGATAGCACATCTGCATACAGTCCTTCAGAGGTGAGCTCACTAAAGTTCTATACAACTGAGGCATAGTCTCTCTAAAATTTTTATTCATTATCATTCACAATATGTATCAGCATTCCATTTGTTTTCCAAATTACTTGATAAAGCTGCATACTAGCCTTCTGGTAATCACATACCTGGGCACCCAGGCATTGTATCTCCACCAGTAAACCCCAGCCATGTACACTTAATAATTTTCTTCATCTTGCTTTAAGAGTACTGTATATTGCTTTGGAAGTCCTTATTTTTGCTGCTAAAGAATCGTGCTTGTTTGTGCCATAACCACTGTGGCACAGCAGCGTGATTGTGGTACAATTCAAGATTCTAGATTCAATAATCAAGATTGTTTATTGTCATTCTTCAGAACACAAGTGTAAAAGAGGATGAAATAATTGTTACTCCAGATCCGAAGCAGCATACAAAATCACATTAAGCATCAATAACACAATTAAAAAAAACAAAAAAAGACACAATGAATACAAATACAAAAGCAATCCTATGAATCTATGAAAGGCCAGACGATGAAAAGCATGGGTAGAAAGGAGATGAAATGTGTATTGTCTCTGATTAAATGAAGGGAATTGACAAATTAATTTTGGAAAAGTCTGAACTCATCTATAAGCATTATAATTATCAATTTTGACCACACCATGTTTTAAAGGGAATGTAAGTTGATGCATCTCTTGATTGAAGTGCCTTAGCAATTAAAATACTCACTTTTGGTGAACTGTAATCAAAACTGAAGACAATGCACCAAACTCAAGTACAAAAAAATAATAAATTTAAGGCTTATCTATATATCAGCCTTCTTCATAGACGCAGCAAATGTCATTTTGATGGCTTGACAGGACATGTGTTCTTTATTCTAAGAACCAAATCTGCCAGCTCCTCTACCACCCCCCCCCCCAACTAGAATTGATAAAAAGTTAGCATGATTTGACGAGGAACCTAACATTCTATCCCTTTGCAGTTACTCTGTTGACTCAGCTGTTAATAGTAATTTAACCTATGGGCTCAATACAAGATACTGATACCTACAAGATCTATGCAATCTATAAATGTCATGCATGTTTTGCCCTCCAGACCAGACTCTATTAAACATTTAAATTTTAACCAAACTTTATTTCCACTTGATTAACTCAGTAAGGAAATGAGTGAAACTTTCCAGGCCCCTCAAAGTCAAACCTTCCACCTCCCAACTACAAAGGTAGTCTATTTTCCAATCTCTTCCAACACAGGCAATGTTTATGAGTTAAAAAAAAATCAGCAGATTTCTATTTGACCTGACTTAAGACAATTTTTTGGAACAGCGCAACAAAGATGTGCTGAGGGAACTGTATATCAGATGCACTGCAACGGACATTTGACCTATAATTGGCTAGCACTCAGTCAGTACCAAACTGAACACATCTCTGCCTTATTTCTCTTGGTTGAACAAGTTGAATTGTATTTGACCCATAATTGACTTTTACTGTCAAGCGTGTGTACTGTAGAATATTGGTTATAAAGTTCTGTGCTTTCTAATAAGAGAAACATAGGAATCAAAACTTACCATTTATTCTACAAAGGTGCCTCACCGAAAATCCATCCATTTGGATCAGTAAACTACTAAAACTACTAGATTTAAAGGGCCAAATTACATGAGCCGTGGGAAATCCTGCACCGACGACAAGTCAAAATCAGTACTTAGTATTCAAGGTTCAAAGTAAATTTATTATCAAAGTACATATATGTCACCTTATACTACCTTGAGATAAATTTTCTTGCAGGCATAAACAGTAGAACAGAGAAATACAATAGAATCAATGAAATGCTACACTCAAAGACTGACAATCAACCAATGTGTAAAAGAAGTCAAAATGCACAAATAAAAAAATAATACAGAGAACATGACTTATTGAGTCCTTGAAAGTCAGTCCATAGGTTGTGAATTCAGTTCAGTATTGAGATGAGTGAAGTAATCCACACCGGTTCAGGAGCCCGATGCTTGAAGGGTAATAACTGTTCCTGAACCTGTTAATGTGGGACCTAAGGCTCCTGTACCTCCTTTCTGATCACAGCAGTGAGAAGAGCTAAGGTTTACCAATGCTCTATTCTGCATCCTTGTATTATATTGATAACAATGGCAAAGAATTTACAAAGTAACAAATGTTCCAGCTTATTATCTGAAATCCCTCTGTGAGCTACATTTACAGAAACATTAATAGCTTTTGTTTCAACAAGTTTACCTTTCTTCTAAATAAATCAAAGAAACCTCAGACAAACACTTGTAATCTTAGGACAATAAATTACACTGGACAACAAATTTTTTCAAAAGTGTTGCTTCCTCAGAATTTTTTCTGTTTATGATTGTCACGTACCCCGTGATGGGAATAAAGAACCCGCAGAGATGGAAAACACTTTGGAGTCCAGTATTGCTATTAAATAATAATATTTATTCATAACTACACAATACAGTAATATAAATGTAGGTAAATCAAACGGGTTAGCAATGATTATATAAAAGTAAGTGTGGAATATATATGAAAAACCAAGCTTCTTCAAGTCTAGGAATAAAAAGATACAGTCTTACGATGATGAGTAACGTTCAGTTCAGTTCATGGTATTGAGTTGAGTAGTGATGGAGAGAAAGAGAGGGAGAAATTTGAGTCTTCAGGTGAGCTGACGCCATCAATCTTCTCGCTGTCCTCTGAAATCCTTTTAAAAGTCACCGACTGTGACCACAACAAAGGGGACCAGTTTTCTGTGGTGGAGTTATCACCCAGGCGAGGGCAGACACATGGACAATTCCCCACCAGTCAACCCCTTTCCTTTCCACTGCAAGAGCCACTGATCGATCCTCCAAAAACCCACTTTTTCTGTGGGCACAACAAAGCTCATTCAGTGTCCAAAACATGTGTCTGAGGTCTATCATCTGACCTCCTATTTTATATTCCTGTGCTGAACATCAACTGTCACACAAATAACTCCTCCTTCCTTTCTCTGTGTAAGAAATGTACAAACATGCCATGTCCTTGGGAAGTATCAACATGCTGCCGAAAAAATCATAACTTCAATTGTCCATCAAATAACCGCCCTCGGTTACCATAGCAACTTACAAGCTGCTCGGTGCCATCTCTCTCTCCAACTCAGCGAAATCCAAAAGTTACTTCCAGTGCCTTAAAGTGACAGTCCAACAGTTAGTCTTCATCGCTCTCTCTCTCTCTCACTCTTTTTCAAAACAACATGTCGGTGTTAAATAACTCTCTCTCTTTCTTTTCAAAAGCACAGTTCATAAAGGTAATTCAGGATCCCGTCACAATGATAGACTGCTTTAAGATGAACACAAATGTAAGTTCAGACTACTTGTATCACATAGGAATTTGGAGATACAACAAACTAACTTTTATTGAATATAATGTGTTTAATTGCATAATGGTGTTGATGCTTTGTAATAGGTCAACTAAGTTTAAAATATTTTGTTAAAGATTTCATTTGTACTCAGTGTCTGAGGCTTCTCACTTAAGTGTCCGACAATACTTTGCCAGCATTGATTGATTCTAGTTGCCCTGGTATCTTTGCTCCATGACCGCAATGTCCTGGTAAAACCTTTCACCGTGCTCGTCACTAACAGCACCAAGATTTGCAGGGAAGAAGTCTAAATGGGAATGCGGAAAATGAACCTTTAGTGACATGTTGCATTTTATGGTTTTATATGCTTGAAGCATGCTTTCAACCAGCTGCATGTAGTCTGGTGCACTGTAGATGCCGAGAAAAATTTCAACAACTTCCTTGAATGCCTTCCATGTGATTTTCTCTGGTCCCACTAGAAATTCTTCAGATTGCCGGTCATTGATGACCTGTTTGATTTGTGGACCAAAAAAAACACTTTCCTTAATCTTGGCATCAGTTATTCTGGGAAACATCTGTCTCAAACATCAAAATCCTTCACAGAAATCTTTGCGCCTGGTGATAGCAAATTCCATCCTTACAGTCCTGTACCCAATAATTATCACTAAAACCTGTCCTGCCATGCAGCAACGGTGCCGCCTAAGCGTGTTCAAGCATGCCTGGACGAGATAGGAAACATTCCAGTTTACATTGTAGGCAACTTTTTAATTGACTTGAATTATGACTTGAAATAATAAACATAAGTTATTTTAAAAATGGTGCGTGATAGGGAAATTTCATGGTGATTCGCATGACCAGTAGCCCAAAATTCATAAGATACACCTAAAGGTATTCAGGAAGCAAAATCTTCGTTGTCCAGTGTTACCTTCACCAATTAAATAAAACTCTCTATACTTTAAGCTTCCCATTTAGCTGATTTGCTTTTTCACTGAAATAAAACAAAATCTGGTAGATATACTCAATAGCTCTGACAGCATCCATGGAGAGAGAAATAGAGTTATTATTTCTTATGAAAGCTCATCAACCTAAATCATTAACTCTCTTTCTCTCTCCACAGGCTGAAGTGCTGAGTATTTCCAAAGTTGATCTTTTTGCATTTTGATTACTGTTTCTTGCTGTTACAATTTAGTCAAATGTTCCTGATATTCATGATTCCAATATGTTTACAATATATAGTAATGATTTGGATGAGGGAATTAAAAGTAATATTAGCAATTTTGCTGATGACACAAAGCTGGGTGGCAGTGTGAAATGTGAGGAGGATGTTATGAGAATGCAGGGTGACTTGGACAGGCTGGGTGAACGGGCAGATACATGGCAGATGCAGTTTAATGTGGATAAATGTGAGGTTATCCACTTTGGTGGTAAGAACAGGAAGGCAGATTATTATCTAAATGAAGTCAAGTTAGGAAAAGGGGAAGCACAATGAGATCTAGGTGTTCTTGTACATCAGTCACTGAAAGCAAGCATGCAAGTACAGCAGGCAGTGAAGAAAGTTAATGGCATGCTGGCCATAACAAGGGGAATTGAGTATAAGAGCAAAGAGGTCCTTCTGCAGCTGTACAGGGCCCTGGTGAGACCACACCTGGAGTATTGCGTGCAGTTATGGTTTCCAAATTTGAGGAAGGACATTCTTGCTATTGAGGGAGTGCAGCACAGGTTCACAAAGTTAATTCCCGGAATGGCGGGACTGTCATATGTCGAAAGATTGGAGCGATTGGGCTTGTATACTCTGGAATTTAGAAGGCTGAGAGGGGATCTTATTGAAACATGTAAGCTTATTAAGGGATTGGACATGCTGGAGGCAGGAAGCATTTCCCGCTGATGGGTGAGTCCAGATCCAGAGGCCACAGTTTAAGAATAAGGAGTAGGCCATTTAGAATGGAGTTGAGGAAAAACTTTTTCACCCAGGGAGTGGTGGATATATGGAATGCTCTGCCCCAGAAGGCCATGGAGGCCAAGTCTCTGGATGCTTTCAAGAAAGAGATGGATAGAGCTCTTAAGGATAGCAGAATCAAAGGTCATGGGGATAAGGCAGGAACTGGATACTGATTGTGGATGATCAGCCATGATCACAGTGAATGGTGGTGCTGGCTTGAAGGGCCGAATGGTCTACTCCTGCACCTATTGTCTACTGTCTATTGATTCTTCAATGACTTTTAAGAGCAGAACTACTAACTAATTATCTTGCCTATTTGAAAGTTCCTTTAACTCCCCATCTTCTGAAGGGAGAGGAAAGGATTCAAGGGAATCAAAGCATGTATGCAGTATATAACCGTGAGATTCGTCTTTGCCACAGACAGCCACGAAACAAAGAAAACCATGGAACCCATTCAAAGAAAAGAAAACATAAACCAGTTATCCTCCCACACACAAAAAAAAACAAATTGCACATATGGCAACAAGAAAGAGCAAGCAAAAACACAGAATATAAAACACAAAATCATAGAATCCATATTCAGTTCAACTCAGTGTTCACTATCTGCAGGCTGCCCTGATTCAAAGTCACCCAAAAGTAGCAAAATAGCAACAGAAAAAGGAGTGATCATAAACCAGAAAGCACATCGTAACGTGAACTACAGAGTCCAATCCACAAACTGCATTGATTAAAACTTGCTTTGGAAGTGATATACTGTAAGTATTCAGTACAACTTGAGTAAAGTTCAGTTTATTTAAAGGGAAAGTCAAGTCACTTTTTATTGTCATTTCGACCATAACTGCTGGTACAGTACACGGTAAAAATGAGACAACATTTTTCAGGACCATGGTGCTACATGAACAATACAAAAACTACACTGAACTACGTAAAACAACACAAAAGCTACACTAGACTACAGACCTACCCAGGACTGCATAAAGTGCACAAAACAGTGCAGGCATTACGATAAATAATAAACAAGACAACAGGCACAGTAGAGGGCAGTAGGTTGGTGTCAGTCCAGGCTCCGGGTATTGAGGAGTCTGATGGCTTGGGGGAAGAAACTGTTACATAGTCTGGTCATGAGAGCCCGAATGCTTCGGTACCTTTTGCCAGACGGCAGGAGGGAGAAGAGTTTGTATGAGGGGTGCGTAGGGTCCTTCATAATGCTGATTGCTTTACGGATGCAACGTATGGTGTAAATGTCTGTAATGGCGGGAAGAGAGACCACGATGATCTTATCAGCTGACCTCACTGTCCGCTGCAGGGTCTTGTGATCCAAGATGGTGCAATTTCCTGGAATCGAAAGTGTACAATAATATTCCTTCATAGAAATACAGGTCTGCAATCCCTTATCCGAAATCCGTGGGGCCAGTTGCATTTTGGAATTCAGAATTTTATGGATTTCAGATCCCGCCCCCATACCAAAAAACACGTATGCTCAAGTTCCTTATTTAACCTGCTCAGTGCGGTGGACTTTGGGACCTGGCGGCGCGCATCCTCCCGTATACTTTAAATCATCTTTAGATTATTGATAATACCTAATACAACGTAAATGCTATGTAAGTAGCTGTTATACTGCATTGTTTAGGGAATAATGACAAGAAAAAGTTTTATTTCCAACAAAACATTCAATAAAACGTAAAAATATACAGCTTCAAACGAACCAAATGAAACACATGGTAAATGACTTATTGGAATAAATATAGAATGTCCCTGTCACTGTCACTATAAAACTTCAGTAGCTTGTCTTTCTGTTTATTTAAATCATATACAGTGGCAGTTCCAACACTATTTTCTTCAGTAAGACGCCGCACAGACACACCACGATCAAGCTTCTGCAATAACTCTGCTTTCTGCGTTATTGATAATGATAGGTGCTTCCTTCTCTTTTTCTCATTGTTACCCATAGGGGTATCTGCAGCTCTTTTTGACATTTTCACAGTGAAATTGAACACAAAGTCAACAGTGAACATAAAATATCAGCAAGCAGCAAATGCACGTATAACCAATACCAGCGCTGAGCCACAACTGACGTCTGGCGGCCTCTGCTAGTGCTGCCACGTAACACCTGAGTGATGCCAGCTGCTGGCGAAAAAACTTTGGTTTTTGGAGCTTTTTGAATTTCGGATAAATGAATGTGCACCTGTAGCTCTAAAGTTTAATCATAAAGTCTGCGTTTCAGTGAGTGATTTTTTTTCAATGGCTGCAATCTTTTCTCCCTCCATCAGCAGCTCTGTGTTGTGAATTGAGCAGGTCACCTCAGGCCTGCACTCAGTGTTTACTTTATTATGTGCCTCCTGTACCTAATAAAGTGGCCACTGAGTGTATGCTCGTAGTCTTTCGCTGCTGCAGCCCATCCACTTCAAGGTTTGCTGTGTTGTGTGCCAGAGGCGCTCTTCTGCGCACCAGTATTGTAATACATGTTACTTGAGTTACTGTTGTCTTACTGTCAGCTTGAGCCGGTCTGGCCTTTCTCCTCTGACCCTCTCTCATTAACAAGGCATTTTCACACACAGAGCTGCCACTCACTGATTTTTTTTTTGTTTCTTGCCCCATTCTCTGTAAACTCTAGAGACTGCTGTGTGTGAAAACCCCAGGAGATCAGCAGTTTCTGAGATACTCAAACCACTCTGTCAGGCAGCAACAATCATTCTATGGTCAAAGTCACTTAGATCATATTTCCTCCTTATTCTGATGTTTGGTCTGAACAACAACTGAAACTCTTCACCATGTTTGCATGTTTTTATTCATTGAGTTGCTGCCACATCATTCGCTGATTAGATATCTATGTTAACAAGCAGATGTACAGGTATACCCAATAAAGTGGCCACTGAGCATATGTTCTTGCAGGTTAACAATGTAGTTAGTTACTAGTTTTACCTTTGAAAATGGTCCAGATCTACACTGATATTTTCTTTTCAAGTGCAGGTACAAACTCCTGACACTATCAGTTTGAAAACAAAGGACTTTCATTTTTTCTAGATTCTTATATAATCTGAGAACTATTCAAAGCACTTTACACAATTAAGTAATTCAAAAATGCTGTTACTGTTGTGATATGGGAAACATCCCAGCAACCAAGGTTGCTGACCACCTCTGGAACTGGTAATCTCTTCATTTGTTCATTCCTAAAGTTCGTATTCTTTGACCCCAAAAACTTGATTCTCATTTATGTTCACGAAGCTGCTGTCTTTAAATAAGACCCTCCCCAATTGTTGGTAGTTATTAAATTCCTCCAGCCTCTGGTCATTGTGACCCCAATAAACTGCTCCCGCAAAATGAAATTTCTTTGGCACACGACACATTAGACTCCTCCTTAACAGTATAAATACAAAATACATATCAGGCCCAGAGTAAACAGTGATGTAAGTAAACAAGTTACTTCCAAGGGAAAGAATCATCTTCAAATGAAATAATAAATAAATGCATTCCTCACACGTAAACTCATCTCGGGTCTCCAGCCGGGTACAGGTATCGATTATATCCAACGTTTCGATGACAAAATCTGCTATCTTCATCAGGGATGACGCCTAGGCACGTCTAATCTGGTGGTACATATACCCCTGTCGCCTGCCCCTCCTGACTGGTTAGTCCTCAACCAATATACCACCGGGGAAGATATGCCTAGGCATCATCCTTGATGAAAATGGTGGAGTTTGTCATTGAAACGTCGGTTATAATTGATACCTACACCCGGCTGGAACCCCAAGAAGAGTTTATTCATCGTATACGCCAGGAAAGAACCAGATCCTTTTTCAAAATGTGCATTTCTTAATTTCTGCTGTTCCAAAGCTAAATAAATAGGTTAGAGAATATAGAATTACTTTTAGATGTTAAGGTGCATATTCTCTGGCCCCAGCATTGTGCAACAATTTATTGATAATTAAAGTTGTTGAAGTGTATTTGATTGTCAGCCTGAGCAGGATAGCCAAAGAGCCTGCTTCTGTGCTGTGTGACTACAAGTGTCACATCTTACTCCAATTTAACTTTGTTCAATGCTCATGATGTTTAATTATACAGCCATCAGACATACTTACAGGTCATATCCAGAGTTTCCCAATGAGAATAAACTAGCCCTTCGTTTTAAGAAATTAACTGTAGTTGAGTTAGGTATCTCCCTTAGAAAATATAAGCATCTGGAAACAATGTTTCTATTTCCAAATATGTGTCAAGCATTTTAATTTTATTTCGTAGATATAATTTCACAACAGCAGGCCTTCTAATCATGTATTGAAAATAGAAATGAAGAATTAATCTCCAACCTGACAGCATCAACGTTGATTTTGTTAATTTTCAGTAACCATTCCCCATTTCCGCTTATCCCTCTGGCCCATTCACCCCTTCTCTTTTGCTTCCCCTACCCTCATGACCAGCCTATCACCCACACCTTCCTCCCTCTTTTCCTTCATTCCATGACCTACTGCCCTCTCCTATCAGATTGCATCTTGTTTAGCCCTTTTCTTCATCCGCCCATCACCTCCCAGCTTCTCTTATCATTTTCACTCCTCTCTTCCTCCACCCACTTATCTTTCAACCTCACTCAGATTCACTAATCGCCACCCAGCTCGTGCTCCTCCCCCTCCTCCCACCCTTTTATTCTGCTTCAGGCCTTTTTTCCCCAGGTGAAAGGTCTCAGCATGAAGCATTAACCGTTTATTTCCCTCCACAGATGCTGCATGACCTGCCGAATTCCCCCTGAATCAGAATCAGAATCAGGTTTATCATCACCAGCATGGATCGAGAAATCTGTTAATTCCAGCATTTGCACTTTCTCTTGTATCACTAATTAGGCTAGCGTTTTTTCCTGTGTCATCAACACAAATATTGTCAAATGTAATTAGATCCATGTATTAGACTGAGATACATCAAAAGGAATTTTTAAGATCTATATCTAGTGCAACAGGATAATGTGAAGCACTTAACATTCACAGAGCAAAATTTGAAGGTTAACTTTAATCAGGAAGAGGTTGAATGATTGATCCCATTTCCACGATAATAGGGAAGATTTTAGTTGTCCTTTATTGAGTGAAAGTGGGTGACGTTGCAGTAAAAATTGGATGACAAATCATCACATCATAGTTCTGCTGCCAGTTTAACTCAATAGGTGGCTCAGTGGGGATTGGGGGCCTTATCACTTTACACAACCACCATGCTGAGTTAAACGACCTGCTTTCTCACTTCTGGAACCTTCATAAAGAATAAAGGTTACATGATTTGAGATCTGTGAATCATTACCTGCACAGTCTTAAGCAGGTGTCCCTACCATAGATACGTGCTGGGTGAAGCAAAGCCATCACATGTTAACTGTTTCATGGATTAAAGTTAAATCTATTTTTTTGTTGTTGTTGGATCAGGAAAAGCTTGAGCAAAAATGATATCTGCTGTTCCTAATACTAACTTCCTCCACCTCAGTTATCCATGGTTGTTCGGAGCCTCCGAGCAACCTGCAGTAGAATGAGGTTCATCAGAGATGTGCTAAGAAACCCCAAAATTGTCCCTTCAAATGCAACTTCTTCAGGGGGTGGTTAACATAGAACAGAGAATAGTACAGCACTGTACAGGCCCTTCGGCCCACAATGTTCTGCCGACCCTCAAACCCTGCCTCCCATATTAGCCCCCACCTTAAATTCCTCCATATACCTGTCTAGTAGTCTCTTAAATTTCACTAGTGTATCTGCTTCCACCACTGACTCAGGCAGTGCATTCCACACACCAACCACTCTGTGAGTAAAAAACCTTCCTCTAATATCCCCCTTGAACTTCCCACCCCTCACCTTAAAGCCATGTCCTCTTGTATTGAGCAGTAGTGCCCTGGGGGAAGAGGCGCTGGCTATCCACTCTATCTATTCCTCTTATTATCTTGTATACCTCTATCATGTCTCCTCTCATCCTCCTTCTTTCCAAAGAGTAAAGCCCTAGCTCCCTTAATCTCTGGTTATAATGCATACTCTCTACACCAGGTAGCGTCCTGGTAAATCTCCTCTGTACCCTTTCCAATGCTTCCACATCCTTCCTATAGTGAGGCGACCAGAACTGGACACACTTAGAGTACTAAGTGTGGCCTAACCACACTTAAGAGTCTTAAGAGAGTTAAGAGTCAGCCATATTGGCAGGTCTGGAATTATATATAGAGTAGGCCAAATGTGGCCTTATTTCTCTCATCTGCTTTTGTAGCATCTCTTAATTCTCCCTTATTTATTCAATCAAAGGATTTGGGTATTACTAGCTCAATAAGCAGTTAATACCTGTCACAGACTGCTCTTGAACTGTGTGCCTTGATAAGCCATTTCAGAGGGTACTTAAGAGTCGACTCACCTTGCTCTGGGTCGAGGATCAAATATAGGCCAGACCAAGTATAGACTTTTGAGAACCAGATAGATTTTTAACACAATCCAGTAATTTCACGTTCAATATTACTGAAATTAGTTTTTTATTTCCAGATCTATGTAATTACTTGAAATTAAATTCCCCAGCTGCCATGGAGAGATTTAAATATTTGCCGCTGTATCAGGAATCCAAGTCTCTAGGCACCAGTCTGATAATACAACTTCTTTGCTGTTACACCTCCATAATAAATGCCAATTCTTTCTTTATTTCATACACAATTCATTTATGGTTTTAATATTTTAAACAAGGGAATAGTTATCTTTATTTCACATTAAATATGTGCTCTCTTGCACTAATTTCTTTATTCTCTGAGAGTCATCAGTTAGATTTATTGCTGTGTCAGCAGCAGAGAAAACAGTTTGCCCTGTAAAAGCACAAGCCAATTTTTCAACATCTACATTAAGATCTCAAAGCAGTAAGGCGACTGATATGCCACTGCATCATTTTACATTGTACCAGCTAGAAAGTAATATTTAAAACCATCTTAATGGTAGAAGCCTATGCAGTTTACTTTAAGTTTTGTTTGCATTGTATTTTATCATATCATCCAAACCCAAGTCAAATTTTTGGATTTAATTTGAAATTAAAGCAACAAGATAATTTCAATTTTTGGATTTATTTTCATTCTTTTAATCGCTTCTCTTTAGTTCCCTCGTTAGTCTCTTCAAAATTCACAGTAAAATTTACGAGGGGTGATTGATAAGTTCATGGCCTATGGTAGAAGGAGTCAATTTTAGAACACATGGCACATTTATTTTTCAACGTAGTCCCCTCCTACATTTACACACTTAGTCCAGCGATTGTGGAGCATACAGATCCCTTCTTTGTAGAAGTCGGAGTCTTGGACCTCCAGAAGTAGTCCACAGCGGGGGTGATTGATAAGTTCATGGCCTAACGTAGAAGGAGATGAGTTATACAGCTCTTGTTAATAACTCATCTCCTTCTACCTTAGGCGACAAACTTATCAATCACTCCTGCTGTGGACTACTTCTGGAGGTCCAAGACACCGACTTCTATAAAGAAGGGATTTGTATGCTCCACGACCGCTGGACTAAGTGTGTAAATGTAGGAGGGGACTATGTTGAAAAATAAATGTGCTAGGTTATCTAAAATTGACTCCTTCTACCTTAGGCCACGAGCTTATCAATCACCCCTCGTATTGTCAGAGTACATACAGTACAGGGCACCACATACAACCCTGGGATTCTTTTTCCTGTGAGCACGTTCAGCAAATCTATAGAACTGTAACTATAAACAGGTTCAATGAAAGAGCAAGAGCATAAAAGGCAACAGATTGTGCAACTGCAAATATAAGTAAATAGCAATAAATAACGAGAGCATGAAGTAAGAAGATAAAGAATCCTTAAAATGAGATCATTGGTTGTAGGACATCTGAAACAGTGTAAGTGTAGTTATCCTCTTTTGTTCAAGAGCCTGATGGTTGAGGGGTAGTAACTGTTCTTGAACCTGGTGGTACAAGTCTTCAGGCACTTGTCCCTTCTACCTGATGGCAGCAGCAAGAAAAGAGCATGGCCTAGGTGGTGGGGATCTTTGATGATGGATGCTGCTTTTCTATGACAACATTTCATGAAGATGTGCTCACTGGTTGGGAGGCCTTTACCTGTGATGTACTGGACTGAATCCACTACCTTTCGTAGGATTTTCCACTCAAAGGCCTTGGTGATCCCATACCAGGCCATAATGCAGCCAGTCAATACACTTACCACCACACACCTATAGAAGTTTGCCAAGGTTTTTAATGACATGCCAAATCTCCGCAGACTCCTGAGAAGAGGTACTGTCGGGCTGTCATGATTTTGTTGCAGTTACAACGTTTGTACATTTATATGATGGGTCCAGAACAGGTCCTCTGAGATGGTGACCCTCTCCAACTCTGATCCTTTAATGAGCACTGGCTCATGGACCTCTGCTTCTCTCTCCTGAAGTGTACAATCACTTCCTTGGTCTTGCTGACATTGAGTGAGAGGTTGTTGTCATGACACCACTCAGCCAAATTATCATTCTCGCTCCTGTATGCTGATACATCGCCATCTTTGATACGGCCCACAAAAGTGGTGTCATCAGCAAATTTCAATATGGTGTTGGAGCTGTGCTTAGCTGCACAGTCATAGACATCAAGTTAGTAGAGCAGGGCACGCAGTCCTGTGGCGCAACTGTGCTGATGGAGATTGTGGAAGAGATGTTTTTGCCAATCCGAACTGACTGGGGTTTGCAAGTGAGGAAATCCAAGATACAATTACACAAGGGGGTATAGAAGCCCAGGTCTTGTTGTAGCTTTGAGGAGAAGACGGAATTAAGTTCTAAGGTGTAATCAATAAAAAGCATCCTGATGTATGAACCTTTGCTGTCCTGAAGTTCCAGGGTTGTGTGAAGAGCCAATGAGGTGGCATCTGCTGTAGTTTTGGTGCTTTATTAGGCAAATTGAAGCAGATCCAAGTCGTTATTCAGACAGGAGCTGATATGCTTCAACACCAGCCTCTCAAAACATTTCATCACTGTGGGTGTAAATGCCACTGGGGGATTGTCATTGAGGCAGTTTACCACACTCTTCTTGGGCAGGTGGGTACCACACACTGCCGAAGCGAGAGGTTGAAGATATCCATGAAGACACCAACCAGTTGGTCAGCCCAGGTCTTCATTACTTGTCCAGGTACTCTATCCAAACTGAATGATTTCCTTGGATTGACTCTCTTGAAGGCAACCCGCACATCACAGACATCCCACCTCTCCCGGAAGTTCTAGGAGTCTCCCGCATATTGATAGCGGCTCCCTGACACCTGCAAATTATATACAATATTGCAATATCCCGGAAATTGATTCTTTTGAGAGCGAGTGAGCAGGGGGTGGGGGTGGTGCTGGTGGAGAGAGAGAGAGAGAGAGAGAGAGAGAGAGAGAGAGAGAGAGAGAGAGAGAGAGAGAGAAAGAGAGAGACAGAGACAGAGACAGAGAGACAGAGAGAGCAAATGACAGACATAGCGAGAGAGTGACAGAGAGAGCATCCTGATTGGTCTCTCTTTGTGCTAAGTAGACCTATTAGTTTTCTCTGTGGGCAGGCTTTACAGTCAACCTCTCTCTCTCTTTCATTGTCCATAAGTTCAGTTTAGTGTCTTGCAGCACCATAGCAGAGTGTTCTAAAAAAAGAAAATATAAAACGTACTTCACCCCAGACTACACTAAAGTGTACCCCTGCCTAATAGGGGTCAAAAATAATGACAGTGTTGCTCGCTACACTGTTTGCAACAGTGACTTTTCTATTGCCCATGGTAAGTTAAATGACTGTAAAGGACATGTTGAGGTGAGTTTAACAGGTGTCATTCGTTTATTAGCATTGCTAACGTTACTTAAACTAGTTGGCTAGCTGCTAAGGAGCTACCCTAATGATGTCCTACATGATGAGGCCAAATTCCTTGTAGACTTGCTTAAGGTTGTAATAGAATGAAAAAATGACCCCATGACTCCGTGATAAGTCAAGATTCAAAGAGCTCTGCCAGTTGATGAAGCTGCTTTTGGTGCTGCCAAATTCTAATTGTGATGTAGAAAGGGCATTCAGCATGGTGTCTCACATTAAGACAGAATTCAGAAGTCAGCTGTCTCACAAAACACTTGTGAATCTGATGTCTTTCAAAATTAACAAATTCATTGCCACAGACTGCTATGAGGTTGAGACTTCTGGCAAAATGCCCAAATCTGTCAAGCAAGCCACACTACAGTACAAGGAAAGTTTGCAAAGGAATAGAAAAGCTATTTGCATTAGCATTCAGCTCTTAGCTTTGAGACTGCCAACAAAATACTCAACAAGGAATTTATTTATTTATTTATTTATTTATTTATTTATGTGGGACTAGGTGAGAGTAAGTGTTCGGCAAGGACTAGGAGGGCCGAGATGGCCTGTTTCTGCACTGTAAATGTTATACTGTTATATATATGTGTATGTGTAAATAGTTTCAATATGTGATCAAATAAATTGTTGAGTTCTTTCATATACATAAATGTTCTGTATACATACACCCTTGGAGATTCGACTGGGGGCGGGGGGATATGGGGTTGTAGGGGACTGGGGTGGTGGTGCTACCTCCCTGGAATGAGTTTTTGCAGGGTAGGATGTCTGACATCGTCTTCAGATACTGAGACTAAAGGATCATCGGGAAACGTGAGGTTGATTTAATTTTGTAGAGGTTTATGGCACTCAAACCCTGCCACAGCTGTCTAGCATCCCTTATTGATTCCAGTCTAGTCCAGAATCTCCGGTGAGATGGATTTCCAGAGATCATACCTGCACCTCTTGTGGCATTCTCAACCTCCAGACTTGAACGCCTCTGTCTGGCTTTCAGCAAATTCTGGATTTCATGGTTTCTCCAGGTCTTCTGATTGAGGTAAACTCTGAATGATTTCATGGGGACACACTCATCTACGGCTGTTTTAATAAAATCTGTTACAACCCTACTATAGTCATTCAGATCTTCAGATGAGTTCTTGAACATGGTCTGGTCTACTGACTCAAGGCAATCCTGCAACCCTTCTGTTGTCTCCCATGAGCACCTTTTAGCTGTCTTGATCTCTGGAGCCCTGCTCTTTAGGATCTGTCTGTCTGCAGGTGGTAGGAGTACGGCCAAATGACCCAATTTGCCAAAATGCAGTCTAGGAGAACAATAGGCATTCCTTTTCGTAGCGTGTCAGTGGACTGATGTATTTGGACCTCATGTGCAACAGGTTTCATGCTGGTGATAATTGGGCAGGATTCTCTTCAGCGGGCCTAGTTGAAGTCACCAATTATAATTTGAAATGCGTTGTGATGCGCTGTTTCTTTGCTGCAGACAACATCGTGCAGTTTTGCTAGCGCTTGCTTTTAATCGGCCACTGGTGATATATAAACTGCAGTCAGGATCACGGATGAGAACTCCTAAGGCAAATAGAATGGTCTACATTGGATCATTAAGTGTTCTAAGTCAGGGGAACAAGAGGTCAACATGAACCCCACATCCAAACACCAAAGAAAATTGATTAAAAAACACAGGCTACCATATTTTCCTTACTGGAGTTGGTGGTTCAATCCATTCTGAAAGTTATAAAACCTTCTGGTCTGACCGCTTCCTCTGGTGTGTCCGCTGATACTCTAGTTTCAGTGCAGCAACCAATTAAGATCTGCCTCATATGCCTTTGATATAGCAGTCTTACCCTAAGATAGTCAAACTTATTTTCCAGCGAATGCACATTCGCCAACAAGATGCTAGGTAGAGGAGGCACCATCCCTCTGCACTTCGGCCTGGTTTGAATTTGGCCTTTCCTTCCATGTTTTCGGCCATGGGGCTGACTTCACCCTTTCTCTATCAAGGTGGGTGTAATTGCACATGAAAATCTCAGTAAAACAAAAGGCATATTCTTGATGTTGATTCAGGAGATGGATCGGTTAACCAGCAACAAGCCATGTTATTGACCTTACCTCAGATTGGTTTACACATTTGCCACATTCTCCATCTCCACAGGTTTGTTTTCCCTTTATGCAGTGAAGTCCTTGCGTGATACAAGAGAGGGATCTCAAACCTAACCCAGCATCCATCAGTTATTTTGGATGCTAGAGATACAAACAGGGCGATGATTTGACAGAAGGCATCAGGAGCGAACAATTGATGAAAAACTGACCTTCAGTGAAAATAATCGATAGTTGATGAGAACATGGTATCAGATATGCTGGTCCCACCAGTTCAGGTCTCATAAGGTATTCATCTTCAATTTATGTGCATAAACAGAAGAAGAGCAAAATTTCAAGTACTTTCATGACCTAGCAATGATGCATTGTCTGTTCGTTATGTGCTGTGTTGTATGACGTGGGCAATCCTGGTCTATCCATGAGCATGACCCTGATTATTCTTGGCAAATTGTCTTCTTTTGGGCAATGTCTTTACAAGATGGGTGACCCCGGCTATTTATCAATACTCTTCAGAGGCCTGGTGTCAGTGTTGCGTAACCAGGATTTGCAACATTCACCAGCTGCTCATATGACCATTCACGACCTGCTCCCATGACTTCACATGACCCTGATAGGGGGCTAAGCAGGTGCTACACCTTTCCCAAGGGTGACATTGAAACTAGTGGAGGGCAGCAATGACTTACACCTCCTTTGGTAGAGATGCATCTCCAACCCGCCACCCATAATGACACATCTGGCTTAAGAATAAATGGACATAATTGTGTAATGATCTGCACATCCAAGGTGACGTGGATGAAGATGCACTACAGAGAACCAAAATTTTGTTTTTCTACTTTAGAAAGTTGAAGATCTAGAGAAGCAGTCATTTGTGATCACAAAGTTCCTGATTATTGCATTCATTCGCATTAACCATGTAACCATATAACAATTACAGCACAGAAACAGGCCATCTCGGCACTTTTAGTCCATGCCGAACTCTTACTCTCACCTAGTCCCACCGACCTACACTCAGCCCATAACCCTCCATTCCTTAGCATCCTTCATTATTATTCATTTCAAGAGGACTAGAATATAAAACCAAGAATGTAACGCTGAGAATTTATAAAGCACTGGTGAGGCCTCACTTGAAGTATTGTGAGCAGTTTTGGGCCCCTTATCTTAGAAAGGATGTGCTGAAACTGGAGAAGGTTCAAAGGAGGTTCACAAAAATGATTCCAGGATTGAATGGCTTGTCATTTGAAGAGCGTCTGATGGCTCTGGGCTTCTATTCATTAGTATTCAGATGAATAAGGGGTGATCTCAATGAAACCTATCAAATGGTGAAAGGGCTTGACAGAATGGATATGCAGAAGATGGTTCCTATGGTGGGAGAGTCTAAGACTGGAGGGCGTAGCCTCAGAATAGAAGGGCGTCCTTTTATATTGGAGGTGAGGAGGAATTTCTTTAGCTGCATAGTGGTGAATCTGTGGAATTCTTCACCACAGGCAGCAGGGGAGGCTATTTCTTTAGGTATACTTAAGGCAGAGGTTGATAGAGTCTTGTGTGGTCAGGGCATGATGGGATACGGAGAGAAGGCAGGAGATTGGCCTGAGAGGAAAATTGAATCAGCCATATTGAAATGGTGGAGCAGATTTGATAGGCCAAATGGCCTAATTCTGCTCCTATGTCTTATGGTTTTATTGTCTTCAGTAGTAGATAGAATTCCTTGGCAAATAACTTGAGGTTTAAGATCCGATGCATCTTTCTCCTCTACTGGATCTCTTTCCCCAGCCTATGGCAAATCTATCTGAACAAGTAACCTGAGCATTTGTGTTGAAACTAGTTGGCAATGTGGACTGCAGGAAGTTCTTTATCACCTTCATTAACTCAGCAGCCAAGAAAAGGAGCAAATATTACAAAAGCAATTACACAAAAAACGCATTTCAGCTAAGTTAAGCAAAGCTGACCTAACAAAAGTAGCCTGCCTCAGCTGTAGGAGAGACTCTTCTCAAGGGCTCATTTGCATTAGATTCTTGATTGAATCCCAAAAATCAAACCTCTATGCTGTTTGTCAGCATCCATCATGAAACCAATCAACTGTTGTCACCTCTCAGAGATTGTATCAATGACTTGCAGAATGGCGTTTGCCCAGCAAGCAGACTGATAATGCTGATGTCACCAGAATCAGCTTGGAACAAGCCAGAGCATACAGGTTTAATGCCGCAATGACCTTCACAGTCTCTAGCCTGGTGTTAGGTTCCCAATTCATATTCCAACAATTGGCACTCGAAGTGCTTGTCTGTGCCCGTCACTCTGAGATTCAGGACTCATATGAATTTGAAGCTACACAGTTGTAATATTGAATGTATCTAGGTTTCCTAAGCTCTTTTCTAGTAGCCGCATGATACCATCAGAAAGTTTCTGTTTTTTTTATATAGAATGGAGCAGGTTTTACAGAGGAAATGCCAGTTGTTCCACATGGAACTGTTCCAGCATTGCCGTGGTAAACACCACCAAATTTGGGATTTCCATACATGCATACATGGAAACGGAAGTCACAAACTTCCTGACAGCTGTTTGCTGGAATTTTGCCATGTTCACACTGATGTTAGCCTCCTCACGGAGTCCAGTAGCAGATGCTGAGGTTACATCAACTGCTTGAGTAAGAAGGAATAATCTTTTGCCATGTTAGACCTGGTGTAGGGAGTTCCCTGCTTTGAAATAGTTACGCAGGATTAAACGTCAGTCTTTTTAGATATTTTTGTTTAAATTGAGTTTATTTGAATGTTTTTCAAAAATTTGGTTGTATATACAGTACATATATATATACATATATTGTATATACATATATATAGCTAGGGTGCCTAAGATTTTTGCATAGTATTGTATTTGTCAACATGGAGCGAAGAGTGAGTTTGTAAATCTGGTGGGAACAAAAGATGTTGGGAATGGTGACGGTGGAGTGCCATGGGAAGTTGGTGGGATGGGGGGGGGGGGAGCAGAGAAGCAGTCCCAGGAGCAGATGGTGGCATGGGTGCAGATGCACCCATCCCTGAGACACAAGGCAGGGTCATTTATTCCAAACAATTGGTTTATTAATCATCACAGACTGTCTCTCCGGTGCTTCCCTCTCCCTTCCCCTTTACCAACCATGGTTCCCCTCTCCTTGTCCCCTTCCCACTCTCAGTCCACAACAGAGACCCATATCAGAATCAGGTTTATCATCACTCACATACGTCATGAAATTTGTTTTATTTTTGCAGCAGCAGTAGAGTGCAATACATAAAATTACTACAGTATTGTGCAACAAAAGTCTTAGGCACTCTAGATATATACTGTATATGTGCCTAAGATGTTTGCACAGTACTGTGTTTCAATTTTCTGTGATGTTTATGGTATAGCTTTAGAATGTTTTTAAAGGTTTTGTGATACTGAAGTTCTTGGCAGCAGTTAGCAATGCTCAAGAGGCCCAGCTTAGCCACAAGCTGAGCCTTGGTTGAAGTCTGTTCCACATCTATCCAAACTCCTATTACCACCCTTAACCCACAGAAACATGACTCCAGATCATGACTATCTGACTGAATTTACCTGAAGAAGGCTCCTCCCAGGCTCACTTTGATCTAGTTCCCACGGCGGAAGGAGAGAATAGCAATTTGAACTTAGTTCAAAGTCCAGCACTGAGTATGAGTGGCTTCATATTGATGGCAAACATTAGTAGGAAGTTTCTTTTGAGTTTTCTATGAACACTTGGCTGTCTCACTGATCAAAATCTGATGACTCTAAATTATATATGTGGTGCTTGAGTCAGGCCAGATGTATTCTATATTCCTATAAAACTTTTATTTTACTGTTAACCCATACTGTGCTAGTTCAATAAATTATCCACTTCAAGTTATTGGTCACACTATCCATTTTTGTTCAATGTTTGGTGTCTTATCTTCAAATAACATGTTTGAGATTGTTATAATTATGATGAGATTAGGTCATTGTACATATACTGTATATAAATTTATTTAATACTGTATACAGTGCCTATAAAAAGTACTCACCTCCCTTGGAAGTTTTCATGTTTTATTGTTTTACAACATTGAACCACAGTGGATTTAATTTGGCTTTTTTTGGCACTGGTCAACAGAAAAAGACTGTTTCATGTCAAAGTGAAAATAGCTCCCTACAAACTGACCTAAATTAATTACAAATATAAAACACAAAATAATAGATTGCGTAACTATTCATCCCCTTTAATATGACACACTAAATCATCACTGGTGCAGATAATTGGTTTTAGAAGTCACATAATTAGTTAAATGGAGATCACCGTGTGCAGTCAAGGAGCTTCAATTTATTGTAGTAAAAATACTCCTGTATCTGGAATGTCGAACTGCTGGTGAGTCAGCATCCTGGCAAAAACTACAGCATGAGGACAAAAGAACACACCAAGCAATGCCACGATGAGGTTATTGAAAAATACAAGTCAGGAGATGGATACAAGAAAATTTCCAAATCACTGAATATCCCTTGGAGTACAGTTAAGTCAATCATGAAGAAATGGAAAGATATGGCACAGCTGGAAATCTGCCTAGAGCAGGCCATCTCAAAACCTGAGTGATCATACAAGAAGGGGACTAGTGAGGGAGGCCACCAAGAGCCCTACAACAACTCTGGAGGAGTTACAAGCTTCAGTGGCTGGGATGGGAGAGACTACGCATACAACTACTGTTGCCCAGGTGTTTCACCAGTCAAAACTTTATGGGAGAGTGGCAAAGAAAAATACACTGTTGCAATAAACTTACATGAAATATCAGCTAGAGCTTGCCAGAAAACATTTGGAAAACTCTAAAGTCAGCTGGAAGAAGGTTCTATGGTCAATGAAAGCAAAGTTGAGCTGTTTGGTCATCAGACTAAACGCTATGTTTGGCGTATGCCAAACACTGCACATCATCGAAAACACACCTATCCCTACCGTGAAGCATGGTGGTGGCTGCATTATGCTGTGGGGATGCTTCACTGCAGCAGGCCCTGGAAGGCTTGTGAAGGTAGAAGGTAAAATGAATGCAGCAAAATGGGAAAATCCTGGAAGAAAACCTGATGCAGTCTACAAGAGAACTGCGACTTTGGAGAAGATTTGTTTTCCAGCAAAGACGATGATCTCAAGCATAAAGCCAAAGCTACACAGGAATGGCTTAAAAACAACAAAGTTAATGTCCTGGAATGGCCAAGTGAGAGTCTAGACCTCAATCCAATTGAGAATTTGTGGCTGGACTTGAAAAGGGCTGCTCACTCATGATCCCCATGCTATCTGACAGAGCTTGATTCCACTTGAGATTAATAAAGTATTTATTATTATTGTTATTATTACTGTATTATAAAGAAGATTGGGGAAAATTGCAGAGTCCAGATGCGCAAAGCTGATAGAGACCTATCCACACAGACTCAAGGCTGTAATTGCTGCCAAAGGTGCATCTACTAAATACTGACTTGAAGCAGGTGAATACTTATACAATAAATTAATTTGTACTTTATATTCGTAATTAATTTAGATCACTTTCTAGAGATCTGCTTTCACTGACACAAAAGAGTCTTTTTCTGTTGATCAGTGTAAAAAAAAAACAAATTAAACCCACCATAATTCAATGTTGTAAAACAATAAATCATGAAAACTTTTTATAAGCGAATACTTTTTATAAGCACTGTATATAAAATATACTGTATAAGCACTGAGGTGACTTTAAACTAGAATGGTTGGGGGGTGGGAATCAAATTAAAGAGGCTAGGCGTGAGGAGGTTAGTTCACTACAGGGGGATGGGAACCAGTGCAGAGAGACAGAGGGGTGTAAAGTGAGGGTAGAAACAAAAAGTACTATGGAGAAAAGTAAAAGTGGCAGGCCGACAAATCCAGGGCAAGCATTAAAGAGGGCCACTTTTCAGCATAATTGTAAAAGGACTAAGAGAGTTGTAAAAGAGTGCCTGAAGGCTTTGTGTGTCAATGCAAGGAGCATTCGTAATAAGGTGGATGAATTGAAAGTGCAGATTGTTATTAATGATTATGATATAGTTGGGATCACAGAGACATGGCTCCAGGGTTACCAGGGATGGGAGCTCAACGTTCAGGGATATTCAATATTCAGGAGGGATAGACATGAAGGAAGGGGAGGTGGGGTGGCGTTGCTGGTTAAAGAAGAGATTAACGCAATAGAAAGGAAGGACATAAGCCGGGAAGATGTGGAATCGATATGGGTAGAGCTGCGTAACACTAAGGGGCAGAAGACGCTGGTGGGAGTTGTGTACAGGCCACCTAACAGTAGTAGTGAGGTCGGAGATGGTATTAAACAGGAAATTAGAAATGTGTGCAATAAAGGAACAGCAGTTATAATGGGTGACTTCAATCTACATGTAGATTGGGTGAACCAAATTGGTAAAGGCGCTGAGGAAGAGAATTTCTTGGAATGTATGCGGGATGGTTTTTTGAACCAACATGTCGAGGAACCGACTAGAGAGCAGGATATTCTGGACTGGGTTTTGAGCAATGAGGAATGGTTAATTAGCGATCTTGTCGTGAGAGGCCCCTTGGGTAAGAGTGACCATAATATGGTGGAATTCTTCATTAAGATGGAGAGTGACATAGTTAATTCAGAAACAAAGGTTCTAAACTTAAAGAGGGGTAACTTTGAAGGTATGAGACGTGAATTAGCTAAGATAGACTGGCAAATGACTCTTAAAGGATTGACGGTGGATATGCAATGGCAAGCATTTAAAGGTTGCATGGATGAACTACAACAATCGTTCATCCCAGTTTGGCAAAAGAATAAATCAAGAAAGGTAGTGCACCCGTGGCTGACAAGAGAAATTAGGGATAGTATCAATTCCAAAGAAGAAGCATACAAATTAGCCAGAGAAAGTGGATCACCTGAGGACTGGGAGAAATTCAGAGTTCAGCAGAGGAGGACAAAGGGCTTAATTAGGAAGGGGAAAAAAGATTATGAGAGAAAACTGGCAGGAAACATAAAAACGGACTGTAAAAGCTTTTATAGATATGTGAAAAGGAAAAGACTGGTAAAGACAAATGTAGGTCCCCTGCAGACAGAAACAGGTGAATTGATTATGGGGAGCAAGGACATGGCAGACCAATTGAATAATTACTTTGGTTCTGTCTTCACTAAGGAGGACATAAATAATCTTCCAGAAATAGTAGGGGACAGAGGGTCCAGTGAGATGGAGGAACTGAGCGAAATACATGTTAGTAGGGAAGTGGTGTTAGGTAAATTGAAGGGATTGAAGGCAGATAAATCCCCAGGGACAGATGGTCTGCATCCCAGGGTGCTTAAGGAAGTAGCCCAAGAAATAGTGGATGCATTAGTGATAATTTTTCAAAACTCGTTAGATTCTGGACTAGTTCCTGAGGATTAGAGGGTGGCTAATGTAACTCCACTTTTTAAAAAAGGAGGGAGAGAGAAACCGGGGAATTATAGACCGGTTAGCCTAACGTCGGTGGTGGGGAAACTGCTGGAGTCAGTTATCAAGGATGTGATAACAGCACATTTGGAAAGCGGTGAAATGATCGGACAAAGTCAGCATGGACTTGTGAAAGGAAAATCATGTCTGACAAATCTCATAGAATTTTTTGAGGATGTAACTAGTAGAGTGGATAGGGGAGAACCAGTGGATGTGGTATATTTGGATTTTCAGAAGGCTTTTGACAAGGTCCCACACAGGAGATTAGTGTGCATACTTAAAGCACACGGTATTGGGGGTAAGGTATTGGTGTGGGTGGAGAGTTGGTTAGCAGACAGGAAGCAAAGAGTGGGAATAAACGGGACCTTTTCAGAATGGCAGGCAGTGACTAGTGGGATACCGCAAGGCTCAGTGCTGGGACCTCAGTTGTTTACAATATATATTAATGACTTGGATGAGGGAATTAAATGCAGCATCTCCAAGTTTGCGGATGACACGAAGCTGGGTGGCAGTGTTAGCTGTGAGGAGGATGCTAAGAGGATGCAGGGTGACTTGGATAGGTTGGGTGAGTGGGCAAATTCATGGCAGATGCAATTTAAAAAATAGGAAAACAGATTATTATTTGAATGGTGGCCGATTAGGAAAAGGGGAGGTGCAACGAGACCTGGGTGTCATTATACACCAGTCATTGAAAGTGGGCATGCAGGTACAGCAGGCGGTGAAAAAGGCGAATGGTATGCTGGCATTTATAGCAAGAGGATTCAAGTACAGGAGCAGGGAGGTACTACTGCAGTTGTACAAGGCCTTGGTGAGATCACACCTGGAGTATTGTGTGCAGTTTTGGTCCCCTAATCTGAGGAAAGACATCCTTGCCATAGAGGGAGTACAAAGAAGGTTCACCAGATTGATTCCTGGGATGGCAGGACTTTCATATGAAGAAAGACTGGATGAACTGGGCTTGTACTCGTTGGAATTTAGAAGATTGAGGGGGGATCTGATTGAAACGTATAAGATCCTAATGGGATTGGACAGGCTAGATGCAGGAAGATTGTTCCCGATGTTGGGGAAGTCCAGAACGAGGGGCCACTGTTTGAGGATAGAGGGGAAGCCTTTTAGGACCGAGATTAGGAAAAACTTCTTCACACAGAGAGTGGTGAATCTGTGGAATTCTCTGCCACAGGAAACAGTTGAGGCCAATTCATTGGCTATATTTAAGAGGGAGTTAGATATGGCTCTTGTGGCTACGGGGGTTAGGGGGTATGGAGGGAAGGCTGGAGCGGGGTTCTGAGTTGGATGATCAGCCATGATCATAATAAATGGCGGTGCAGGCTCGAAGGGCCGAATGGCCTACTCCTGCACCTATTTTCTATGTATGTTTCTATATTCATACATATTTGAGGTCTACTCTTCAAATAGAGTGGACTCAGATTGGTCAAGGTCAGGTAGTTTAAGATAGAATAAACCAATGCTTCTTTCAAAGTTCAAAGTGTTTATTATCAAAGTATATACTGTACATGTAACCATGTACAATCCTGAGATTCATTTTGTTGCTGGCATTCACAGTAAGTACAGAGAAAGACAATAGAATCAATGAAAAACTACACACAAAAAATACAAACAGCCAATGTGCAGAAGACAACAAATTGTGCAAATATAAAAAGAACAAAACAGAATAAATAAATAAATACTCCTTCGGTTGACATCTTCTGGATAGATCGTGAAACCATATTCATTCATGTTTTATTTTTCATCTTGAATGTGATGCTGGATCTATTCGAGTCTGTGATTTGCAGTTTGAAGACTGTTTGGGTGTTTCAGTGCTCTGCAGTCTCCAAGGGGATTCTGAGAGGCAGAGGCAGCATGCGTGAACCTCTTGTCAAGAAGGCTGTGAGCCAATGTTCAACTCCATTTCACTGATTAAAGATTCCATTGAAATGTTGGCTGCCTGCCTTTTTACCGCTGGTGAGATCGCTCCGCTACAGAAAGGGGTGATTTCTTTTGGTGAGATTGCTCTGCTATGGAGAGGGAGAATGTTGCCCAGGTTTTCTGCATTTTGGATGTGGACTTGGCCTATGGACTTTTTTCAGTCTTATGGTTTTTTCCTATTCTGTATTTTTCAACTGATCTTTCTCATTTTTTCTTGTATGTGGAAGAGGGGAATTTGGAGCCGATATGTCTATTCCGTTTTTGTTCATTTTTTTTGTGTGGGGAGGAGGGATTTGGAGTTTGATGATTGTGCTACTGTTCTTTTCTTTCTTGGTTTCATGGCTATCTGGAGAAGAAGAATTTCAGAATTGTATACTTTATTAATAAATGAACCTTGGAACACGCATTGCAGAATCCTTGAAAATGAATCCATAGGTTGTGGAGTCAGCACAGTGTTGAGGTGAATGAAGCTATCCTCTCTGGTTCATGATCCTGATGGTTGAAAGGCAATAGCTGTTCCTGAACCTAGTGGTGTGGAACCCAAGGCTCTTATACCTCCTTCCTGATGGCAGATGTGAGAAGAGAGTCAATACCCTTATTTGCTTCTCTCCATTTCAAAGATCCAAACTTCCCTTTTCTAAATTTATGCCTGGAAACAAATCATTCTCAGCTGAACGAACAAGAATAAATTCCTTGTGAAAATCAAAGTATGACGTGAAATTTACATGCAGCGAGGAAATCAGCATCACTTGTATGATGCCCTCTGGAGACTCAGAACAGAGTGCTTAGTTGACCAAATCTCACTGAAATTATACACTAGTTATCGAATGCTGTTTCTTTAATGCATTTTCTCATTGTTATTCAGAAAATGACACGGGAAAACAAATAGACAATTATAGCTGCAAAGAATAACAATGGTAATTTTTGTGGAAACTTTGTTCTGAATTCTGTTCAATAAAAGTTAATTTACGTGCCAATTCATGAACATTTTAATAACTGCTAATTGGAATTTAAGTTGGTTATGAATTCCTCATTCCATTTTTATGACAGTCATTAAATGAATTAATACTTCAGTGAATTAGTGAATGAAAGGGATAAAGATAGTCCTTACCTCCTAATATCAATATAGGTTTATTCCCTTCTCTTAGAGTCAGCTTTATTAAAACAGCTAACAGTAACGCAGAAGCCTTAACATTTTGCTTACCAAAATATTTTAAATTCCAATAGCAATTTCATCAGTTGCTTTTTATTGACCTGTGTTCCAGTGGTGTCTCAGTTAAACACAGAAGTAAACATAACAGGTTGAAGTGCATGAGGGATTATCTCACATTTCATTGGCGTTATTACAATGCCATTTACCAAGCTTCAAAACATACTTATAATAACATAGCGAAGCTAAAGGCTGGTTCATCCAGGTTGAGACTTTATCACCCTTACACAATTTCAGCACTGCCTTCATACAAGGTGACTAAACAGCTAATCTTTATATTTTATTCTTAGGGTTTTCCGCAGCTGCCACTTCAGTTCAGAAGTAATTATTGGCTATAAAGCAGTTTAGGGCATAGTAAGTTTTTCTTTCTTTACAGGTTGTGAAAATGTGCGTCTGGCGCTTTTACGATCTCCTGGGGGATTCAGCAAACGAGATTCTCAATAGCGCAGGTACGGCCGGTGCTGGGGGTGGATGTTACAATGAGGTCTGATAATGGAAGACAAACCTGATGTTGGCTCCATCACCCTGCACCGATTAAAGCACTGAGCAAGATCAAAATTGTCGAGGGCGGGAACAGGAAAAGGTGTTCAGCACCATCTGCCTGTGTTTCACCAGTCTCCCTCTCTTCTCGCTACTACCATTGGCCGGGAGGTGCAGGAGTCTTGGATCCCATGCTGGCAGGTTCAGGAGCAGCTATCAGACTCCTGGACGGGCTTCACTTGCCTCAGCGCTGAATGGACTCTGCAGCTGTGGACTGGTTTTTGGGGTCTCTATGGTTAACGTTCTGTGGGTTATTTTTTTACTTTTTTATTGTTTGCATGATTTGCTTTTTTTTCACACATTGGCTGATCGATAGTCTTCGATTTTCAGAGTTTTTTTTAAATGAGTTCTATTGCACTTCCTTCCTTTGTAGTTGCCTGCAAGATGAATCTCAAGGTTGTATATGGTACATATACTTTGGTAATAAATGAACTTTGAATGGCGTTGCCTCCTCTGAAAAATACACGTGCTGGAATTAAACCATGATATTTGCATGGAAACTGTGTTAAAGATACCTTATCAGAGAGAGAAAGCCACAAATTAAATGTTCTTCTTTATTCCTCTATGAAAGCTCCCTAATGGTCACCAGTGTTGGAAAAGCTCCTAATTAAAGGCAATAGCAACAAAAAATCTTTGTTATTATTTTCATGAAACCTAACTGAATTGTTTTGCATGCTTTATTGTAAGGAAATGTAAAGAAATGACCTATATCTGAGGCTGTAAAACTCCCATTTCATAGGTTAGAAGTCACATGGCATACTCAATCCTGAAAGGTAAACCGGAATCAGAAGCGGGTTCATTATATTCATGAAATTTGTTGTTCAGAGCGGACTTGGAGGTGATCCAAAGCGACAGAACCAAGGCAAGGCAGATTGGAGGCAGCAGGGCTTGAGACCAAGAATCGATTCTCTGTTTGGCCGGTTTATGTGCTGGGCCAGATTGGAAAGGTCAGGGTGTCAGGGCCAGAGGAGAGGGATGGGTCAATGTTCTCCTGATGAGGAAGTCAAGAATCCAGTTGCGGAGGGAGGTAGAGAGGCTCAAGTTTCAAAACTTGTTGATTAGTACTGAGGAGATGATGGTTTTGAATGCCGAGCTGTAATTGATAAATAGCAGACTGGCATCAGTATTGCTGCTGTTCACGAGGTCTAAAGCACACCTGGACGTTAATATGTACTGTATATATGTGTACTACAGTACAGCAGGAGTCCCTCTGAATGTGTCCCTCCACAACAAGGGTTCTTAATCCCTCGGTGGTCTGTGGAAAGTTTCCAAATGTTCTGTGAACTTCGATGGGAAGAGAATTTACATCTTTATTTTCACAAATCTCTAATGAAAATTTAGCATTTCCTTCAAATAAGAACGTAGGCATAAAACCACAGTAGTATTATCAGTATCTGCAACTTTGTCACCGACAGAAATCACAGAGATTTTCATATCAAATTACAGTTGTTACTAATATTTCAAAATATCATGTACGGCATGCTCATCACTACTGGTTATTTAATCCATCAACAAAGAAGCACATACAGTATATTACTACATCACAAATGTTATTTTTGATAACTGTATTTCGATATAATTAGTTTGTTTTGTAATCCTCGGTATTTTATTTTATATATTTACTACATTATACTGAGAGCAGGTCCATAGGCTTCATTGGACTGCCAAAGGGGTCAATAGCACAATAAAAGTTAAGAACCTCTGCCCTACATGTCTTTCTCTCCCAGTTCAATAAATACTCAACCTCCCTTCTCACTCGGTAAGGATTCATTACCACTGGGGAACAACCACATAGCATTACACACAAAATGCTGTAGAATCTCAGCAGGTCAGACAGTACCTATGAAAATGAATAAACAGTCGATGTTTGGGCCCGATACCCTTCTTTGGGACTGGAAAGGAAGGGGGAAGATGGTAGAATAAGAAGTTGGGGGGTGGGGGAAAAGGACAAGCTAGAAGGTGATAGGTGAAGCCAAGAAGGCAGGGAGGAGGGATGAAGTAAAAAGCTGGGAGGTAATAGATTGAAAAGGGCAATGAGTTGGAGAAGAAGGAATTTGATAGAAGAGGAGAGTAAACAATGGGATAATGAGAAGGAGGAGGGGACACGGGGGGGTGATAGGCAGATGAGGAGAAAAGGTAAGAGAATAGAGTGGGGAATTAAAGAAGAGGGAAGGGGAAGGGAAAAAAATTACCAGAAGTTGGAGAAATTTATGTTCATGCCATCAGGTTGGAGGTTACCTAGACGGAATATGAGGTATTGCTCTTCCAACTTGAGAGTGGCCTAATTGTGGCAGAGGAGGAGGCCAACATGTTGGAATGGGACTGGGATAGGAATTAAAATGGTTAGCCACCGGGAAATCCCGCCTTTTGCGGATGGAGTGGAGGTGCTCAACAAAGCCATTTCCCCAATTTATATTGGGTCTCAACAATGTAGAGGAAGCCACATCTGGAGCACCAGATACAGTAGATGACCCCAACAGATTCACATGTGAAGCGCCTCACCTGGAAGGACTGTTTGGATCCCTGTTTGAGCTGAGGGAGGAGGTGAATGGGCAGGTGTAACACTCAGCCGTTTGCAGTGATATGCCAGGACAGCGATTGTTGGGGAGGGACGAACAGGCAAGGGAATCATTTAGGGAGTGATCCCTGTAGAACGAGGAAATGCGGGGGGGGGGATGTAAAGATGTGTTTGGTGGTAGGATCCCATTGGAGATGATGGAATTTACAGAGAATGATGTGTTGGATGCAGAGGCTCATGGAGTGGTAGGTGAGAACAAGAGGAACTCCATCCCTCTTAAGGTGGCAGGAAGATGGGGTGAGCACGGACATCCGGGAAATGGAGGAGATGTGGGTGAGGACAGCAGCAATGGGGGAGGAAGCACATAGCAATACCTGGTTTAGCTTACATAACGGGCTGTTTCATGTAAGGTCCTTTGAAAATTATGCCTCTCCTGACCAGAATGAAGAGATTATACATGACTATATTGTTACAAGCCTATTTAAAGATTTCTGCTGGCCACACAGATAGCTTATACAGGTTGAATGCCCCTTATCTGAAATGCTGGGGCCAGAAGTGTTTTGGATTTTGGATTTTGGAATACATAATGACGTATCTTGGAATTGCCATTATTTCGGACTCTGAATGTATGTGCTACTTAAACTTGTTCATCACACATATGTACTTCACAGTAAAAATACTTTATATCATCAGTATAATGAAAATCTAATGTTTTTAGGGTAACAAAAACAACACAGAATACCTGAATCAGCTGCTGAACAACAACAAACAACTACAGGCTTCAAAGGATATGGTGAGAAGTTAGGTGTATGGTGTTGAGTGGGATCTGGGATCAGTCATGATGGAACAATGGAACAGACTCAATGGGCTTTCCCACTCCACCGACGATGCCGTGTTTTGAGTGAAAGGTTGCAGTACACTGTATTCATAACTTACTTGCTTTTAGGTTCATATAAGATATAAAAACAATCAGCATTGTAGACTTATTCTGGTGGTAGATTTTCAGGATCGGTAGACGCTTTAAAAATTCAATGCCATACCTTTTCTTAAATTTCTGCAACCAGCCTCCTGAATATTCACAATACATTCAATTTTCAGTTCATTGTGATAGATCTTTGCTTGTTTTTAGATTATGAAGTCCTCTTTTATTGTCATTTAGTAATACACGCATTAAGAAATGATACATTATTTCCTCCGGTGTGATATCACAAAACACAGGACACACCAAGACTGAAAAAACCGACAAAACCACGTAATTGTAACATATAGTTACAACAGTGCACAATACGGTAACTTGATGAAGAAGTCCATGAGCACAGTAAAGTTCAAAGTTTCTCAAATGTCCCACATCTCACGCAGCTGGGAGAAGGAAGAAAAACTCTCCCTGCCATGCCAACCACAATCCGATTCTGAATCATTCGAAAACTTCGAGCTCTGATCAGTTCTCGGACACCGAGTACTGAGCGCCATCTCTGTCCGAATGCTTCGACCTCCTTCTTGGTCACCAAAAGTAGGCAAGGCCTACCGTCCGAAAGATTCTCGACCACACAGTAACGACAGCAGCGAACGGGCGTTTCAGAAATTTCCCCAGATGTTCCTCTGTGCTTTCACGTCCATTCTCCATCAAATCAGAATTGTCCACGGCCCCTGCTTAACGGATACGATATCATTTTTCACCGGAGGGCTGTGCACACGCAGGCGCGCCTCCATCCTCTCCTCCCGCCTGTTAACTGGCATACTGTTAAGCGACATATGTTCACTTCGATGCTGATGATGCATGATGGAGGTGTTCATTTTTCGCTTTATGCACTGTTTTCTGTTTTTCATCAATATCTATTCATTACACATGTGAGGTCACTTCTCAGAACTGACTGTGATGAGCAGATACCTGTACATCACCTGGGAACCTTCTCAGCATCTTGTGGAATTTTCCATTTGTGACCTCATGTCAGTGCTCAGAAATAATTCGGATTTCGGAGGTTTTTAGATTTTGGAATTTCCGATAAGGGATACTCAACCTATATTTCAGAAACACTGCTTCCAACATTAATTAGTTTCCTGTTAAAGATTTCATGTGTTTTCCATCACCATACTCAGTTTTATTTATCCGTTTTCTGTCAGTCAGTGAATTTTAAGTCACCTCTCTTCTTGCGTTTTAGAACATAGAATATTACAGCACAGTACAGGACCCACAATATTGTGCCAAACTTTTAACCTATGCTAGGATCAATTCAGCCTAGGATTCAGGAACAGCTTCTTCCCCTCTGCCATCTAATTCCTAAATGAACATTGAACCCTTGGACACCACCTCAAACACCAGCTCACTTTCATAATCTATACTATTTTTGTTTTTGCACAATTTTTAATCTATTCAATATTCATATACTGTAATGAATTCACTTATTTAATTATTCTTTTCCTTCTAGATTATGTATTGCATTGAACTGCTGCTGCTAAGTTAGCGAATTTCATGACACGTGCCAATGATAATAAACCTGATTCTGATTCTGACCTGTTGTTAATATTGATTGGCACCTGATTAGTTCCAATGGTTTAGACCGGGCAGAGTTTGTCAAGTGTGTCCAGGACGGATTCCTGTCACAGTATGCTGACAGGCCCACTAGGGGGAATGCCATAGTAGATCTAGTATTAGGTAATGAACCTGGTCAGGTCACAGATCTCTCAGTGGGTGAGCATCTGGGGGACAGTGACCACTGCTCCCTGGCCTTTAGCATTATCATGGAAAAGGACAGAATCAGAGAGGACAGGAAAATTTTTAATTGGGGCAAGGCAAATTATGAGGCTATAAGGCTAGAACTTGCAGGTGTGAATTGGGATGATGTTTTTGCAGGGAAACGTACTATGGACGTGTGGTCGATATTTAGGGATCTCTTGAAGGATGTCAGGGATAAATTTGTCCTGGTGAGGAAGATAAAGAATGGTAGGGTGAAGGAACCATGGGTGACAAGTGAGGTGGAGAATCTAGTCAGGTGGAAGAAGGCAGCATACATGAGGTTTAGGAAGCAAGGATCAGATGGGTCTATTGAGGAATATAGGGTAGCAAGAAAGGAGCTTAAGAAGGGGCTGAGGAGAGCAAGAAGGGGGCATGATAAGGCCTTGGCGAGTAGGGTAAAGGAAAACCCCAAGGCATTCTTCAATTATGTGAAGAACAAAAGGATGATAAGAGTGAAGATAGGACCGATTAAAGATAAAGATGGGAAGATGTGCCTGGAGGCTGTGGAAGTGAGCGAGGTCCTCAATGAATACTTCTCTTCGGTATTCACCAATGAGAGGGAACTTGATGATGGTGAAGGCAATATGAGAGAGGTTGATGTTCTGGAGCATGTTGATATTAAGGGAGAGGAGGTTTTGGAGTTGTTAAAATATGTTAGGATGGATAAGTCCCCAGGGTCTGATGGAATATTACCCAGGCTGCTCCACGAGGCGAGGGAAGAGATTGCTGAGCCTCTGGCTAGGATCTTTACATCCTCGTTGTTCACGGGAATGGTGCCGGAGGATTGGAGGGAGGCGAATGTTGTCCCTTTGTTCAAAAAAGGTAGCAGGGATAGTCCAGGTAATTAAACACCAGTGAGCCTTGCATTTGTGGTGGGAATGCTGTTGGAAAAGATTCTTAGAGATAGGATCTATGGGCATTTAGAGAATCATGGTCTGATCAGGGACAGTCAGCATGGTTTTGTGAAAGGCAGATCGTGTCTAACAAGCCTGTTAGTATTCTTTGAGGAGGTGACCAGGAATATAGAAGAGGGTAGTGCAGTGGATGTGATCTACATGGATTTTAGTAAGGCATTGGACAAGGTAGGCTTATTCAGAAAGTCAGAAGGCATGGGATCCAGGGAAGTTTGGCCAGGTAGATTCAGAATTGGCTTGCCTGCAGAAAGCAGAGGGTCATGGTGGAGGTAGTACATTCGGATTGGAGGTTGTGACTAGTGGTGTCCCACAAGGATCGGTTCTGGGACCTCTACTTTTCGTGATTTTTATTAATGACCTGGATGTGGGGGTAGAAGGGTGGGTTGGCAAGTTTGCAGATGACACAAAGGTTGGTGGTGTTGTGGATAGTGTAGAGGATTGTTGAAGATTGCAGGGAGACATTGATAAGATGAAGAAGTGGGTTGAAAAGTGGCAGATGGAGTTCAACCCGGAGAAGTGTGAGGTGGTACACTTTGGAAGGACAAACTCCAAGGCAGAGTGCAAAGTAAATGGCAGGATACTTGGTAGTGTGGAGGAGCAGAGGGATCTGGGAGTACATGTCCACAGATAGGGTAGATAGGGTAGTTAAGAAAGCTTATGGACTGTTAGCTTTCATAAGTCGAGGGATAGAGTTTAAGAGTCGTGAGGTAATGATGCAGCTCTGTAAAACTCTAGTTAGGCCACACTTGAAGTACTGTGTCCAGTTCTGGTCGCCTCACTATAGGAAGGATGTGGAAGCATTGGAAAGGGTACAGAGGAGATTTACCAGGATGCTGCCTGGTTTAGAAAGTATGCATTATGATCAGAGATTAAGGGAGCTAGGGCTTTACTCTCTGGAGAGAAGGAGAATGAGAGGAGACATGATAGAGGTGTACAAGATATTAAGAGGAATAGATAGAGTGGACAGCCAGTGCCTCTTCCCCAGGGCACCACTGCTCAGTACAAGAGGACATGGCTTTAAGGTAAGGGGTGGGAAGTTCAAGGAGGAATATTAGAGGAAGGTTTTTCACTCAGAGAGTGGTTGGTGCGTGGAATGCACTGCCTGAGTCAGTGGTGGAGGCAGATACACTAGTGAAGTTTAAGAGACTACTGGACAGGTATATGGAGAAATTTAAGGTGGGGGGTTATATGGGAGGCAGGGTTTGAGGGTCGGCACAACAATGTGGGCTGAAGGGCCTGTACTGTGCTGTACTGTTCTATGTTCTATTTTCTATGTTGCTTTTATTGTTTGCATGTTTTGTGTTTTTTTTCTCACTTTCAGCACATTGGGTGTTGGTCTTGTTTTTTAATTGGGTTCCTTCAGCTTTCTTGCTTTGTTGCTGCCTTTAAGCAGACAACACTCAAGGCTGTATAATTTATGCATTCTTTGATAATAAATGTAATTTAATTTTTGAATCTTCCCTCGTACATAATACTTCATTTTTCTTACCTAAGAGCTTCTTAAACGCCCCAGAAGTACTTGCCTCTACCATCACCACTGGCACGGCATCCCACACACGCACCACTCTCTGTGTAAAGAACTTACCTCTGTCAACCACCCTATGCTTTCCTCCAATCATCTTAAAATTATGTCCCCTTCTATTAGCCATCTTTGCTGTGGGAAAATGTCTCTGACTATCCAGTCTATCTTGGCCTCTTATTATCTTGTTTTCCTCTATCATATCACCCCTCACCCTTCTTCACTCTAAAGAGAAAAGTCCTAGCTCGCTCAACCTATTTTCATAAAACATGCTCTCTAGTCTAGGCAGCATCCTGGTAAATCTCCTATGCACCCTCTCTGAAGCTTCCACATCCATCCTATAATGAGGCAACCAGAATTGAATATAATATTCCAAGTGTGGTCTAACCAGGGCTTTACAGAACTGCAGCTTTACATCTTGACTATTTCTATCTTTAATATCTCAATTTTTCCCTTTCAGGGTTCTTTTGAAGACCCTGACCTGGAGTTGCATGCTGATTTCAGTTCTTTGCAGGAATGGGACCCGCTCTCGAGGTCTCACGACTGGCCGTTATTCGATATACCAAGGACACGGCCTAGAAGACTAGTGTGCCTTCAGTGTTCTGGGATTTCGTAGTTCTGGAGGTGGATGGACTCGAGGTCGGTGCCTCTGCAGGAAATTGGTGTGTCATGGGAGACAGAAGATCAAAAGCAACAAGCTGGCTGCTGGCTGTGTGCCCAAAGACCCGAGTTCTTGGGGAACAGAGCTCGGAAAAAGTGGCGCAACAGACTTTCAACATTGTAAATCAATGAGTTGTTTGTTGTGCCTCCCCTCTCGCCGTGAGATGAGCAGTTCTTTTTCCCTCATTAGGGAGAGAGAGAGAGCCTGTGATATGTCAAGTTACCGGGTGAATGTGTATCTTTAAGGTACTGCAAGTCTGTGTCTTTATTGATGCTTGAGTGCTTGGTGGGGGGGGGGGGTGCTGATGCTTTTTTGCTGGTGGGGGGTGGTCGTTGCTTTGCTGCTGCTTGTGTGTGGGTGGGGGAGCTGGGGGGGGGACTTTGGGTTTCTAACATTTAACTGTCATTTATTCTTGGGGGGCACTTCTCTGTTTTCATAGATGGTTGCCAAGAAAAAGAATTTCAGGTTGTATATTGTATACATTTCTCTGACATTAAATGTACCTTTGAAACTTTTGAAAGCTTTGGCTCCTGAGCTCAGTCTCTCCAACTGATGAAGGCCAGCAAGCCATATGGCTTCTTAACAACCCTATCAACTTACATGGCAACTTTCAGGAATCTAAGGACATGGCTGTCTGTATCCACGTGGCTAGTTGTCCTGGATTCTGTGCTTCCTGATCTTCTGAATGAACCTATCTTTTCAGACCTTATCAAAACCCTTACTGAAATATTTCTCAATGGAACTTAACTGATGCATTACATTAAGCGGCACAAAAGTAGCTTGAAATTGGTTAAAAAATAATTTTACACAACATTTAACTGTTTTCTAGTACTCTTTCAATTAAATTTTCAATACATTAAGTGCTTAACCATAGACAATTCCAAACAGTGGACACAACCAAAATATATCAAAAGATCAGAAATATATTGTGCTCAATTAGACCAATCTTTCTTGTATCTATTGCAATGGATATAACACACAGAAAGCAAGTGATTTTTACTCAGTTAAGGTGCTACCTGTAATAGGTACAAGTGAGGTGAGTTGCATTTGGCAGTGAGCGGATGATCTGTTATAGCATCTGTTAAAGGGTAGACTTTATAGATTATAGATGAATGGATTTAATCCTGCTAGGCTCATTGATCTTCATGCTTAGATTCCTGGCACTACCAGAGTATGTGAATTTGTCAAATTATTATTGTTAAGACTCAGTCATTGAGTGCAGCTTCACAAGCAGAACAGCCATGCAAATTTTCCTTATCCTTCACAACAAGTGGTTAGCCTAACCTCTTCAAACTGATCTAAAAATACAGTTGCAGGCATGGAACCAGACATGGACAAGATCCCATGAATTTACTGATGAAGGTATTGTAAGACTCTCATTCTCAACCACAGAGCATGCAGGCTTGGGAGTCTGGAACGGTCATACATTGATTTGTCAAGGTCATGTGTAAATAGAATGCAATGTATTTTGGTGCGCACACACACACACACACACACACCCTGTGTTTTGTAACTTACAGCCTGAGGTTTCTATATTTATGGTTGTACCACTACTGTGAAATAGATCAAATGGAATCATTTTTTAATACGGCATTTTGAAGAATGCACCTTGTTTAAAAATCTGGCACTGAATTTGGAAAAGTGATGCACTGTGCTGGACTATATACTAATATAGCCTTGATCTGTCTGTGTATACACTATTCAACAAGGATAGTCTATTCCTCACTGTCATTATACAATAAAGATAATCTGCAAAAGCTCAGCTTACTTTAAGTCATTGTTCTCAAAATTGAGCTGTTGTTTAACATGAACTAAAATATTCTAAGTAAATAATAGGCTATGCTCCCTAATAAATACGTCTGCCAGTAATTCATCAAATAATGACTGGTTGCCATTTCTTCTTTGCTATTTGGCCATGAATTTAAGTCATATCAGCTGACCAGAGCAAAATGCACGATTTATACCGTATTATGACATGTATATAGATCTTAAATCCTCAGAAGATAGCACTGAATTATACTCACCTTTCCAAAATCCTAAAACCCTTTAAAGTAATCCAAGGATTTGTATTACGTCTTACATGATATAGCAAGAGAGCCTTGTAAAAAGGTCTGTGAACATCAAGTGAGCAACTCAATCTGTAATAAGAACGCTCCATTTAGAATTATGGTGAAGTTTCATTATTCCAAGCTACTCATAACAATAAATATTTCCCTTGGTCAAGGAAGGTCCTCTAATTCCACCTTTACATTTAATACAGAGGGCCTTATTGAAGTAAATTTCATTTAATAAAAAGCTGCTATTCCCAATCGCTCTGTAATAATTTAAATTGTAAAAGTACATTTATTACCAAAGTGTGTATGCAGTACACAACCCTGAGATTTTTCTTCCCACAGACAGCCACAAAACAAAGTAGGGGCTGAGGACGTACCTCAAAACAAAGTAGGGACCGAGGACATAGTCTTGTGGGCACCAGTATTGTGGATAATCATGGTGAAATTGAGGCCGTCTATCCTTAGTTTGTGGACTGTGGGTCATGGACTGCTGTAGACCTCCTGCTTCTGAGCCAAATAGTTACGGAGTTCAAGATTCACTCATAAGAAAATAAGAAATTGCAGGAACGGGACTATCTGTGCTTTTAGATTAGATTAGATTATGAGGACATGCAGTCCTCTTTTATTGTCATTTAGTAATGCATGCATTAAGAAATGATACAATGTTTTTCCAGAATGATATCACAGAAACACATGACAAACCAAGACTGAAAAACTGACAAAAACCACATAATTATAACATATAGTTACAACAGTGCAAAGCAGTACCATAATTTGATAAGAACAGACCATGGGCACGGTACAGTCTCAAAGTCTCTCGAAAGTCCCATCATCTAACGCAGACGGTAAACCTCCAGTGCCGCAAACTTGCCGATGCAGCATCCCGGAAGCATCCGACCACAGTCCGAGTCCGAGTCCGTCGGAAAACACCGTGCCTCTGACCAGCTCCCTGACACCGATGCACCGAGCACCATCTCCACCAAGCGCTTCGACCCCGGCCCCGGCAACAGGCAACAGGCAAGGCTGAGGATTTGGGGCCTTCCCCTCCGGAGATTCTCGATCGCACAGTAGCAGCAGCAGTGAAGCAGGCATTTCAGAAGTTTCTCCAGATGTTCCTCCGTGCTTCTTCACGTCAGTCTCTATCAAATCAGGATTGTGCATGGCATACTATTTCACAGATACGATATCAATTTGGAACAGCCGTGTGCCTTTTGAGCCTTCATATCCATGAATCTATCAGTTCTTGCATAGAATTAATCTTCTGGTTAAGATGGCGCTACCGAATGTGTATGACAGCTTCCTGGTAGTCAAAAAGCTAAGAAATCTGACTAAAAACATCACTGAAGATACATTTTCTGAGTTAAATTGGGTTAAATTATTGCTACAAACAGTGAGGGAGTGAACAATGGTGAGGCAAGTTCGGGATTGAATCAGTGTAGATGGTGTTCTGATGCCAGTACAGCTAGACCGGGAGCAAGGTTGGATCACTCTAGGCACCGTAAGAAGTCGGGGCCCAGGCAGAGGAGATTTGATTTCGATGTTTGTACAAATGGCCCGGGTGCGAGGTTAGATCGCACTGGACGCCAAGCTGATTTGAAGAGCTTGAGAGCAGCTTTAGGCTGGGTGACAAAATCTGGGCCTGGAGTGAATCACTTGGCAGCAAGATTAGGCCCGAGGCCCTTTGTAGCAGCAATGCCTGAGTCCTAGTGTGAGGTACAATGCGCTGTTTAGACAACTTAAACATCAGCCCAGATTGGACGCAAGATCCACTTTCACTTGCTCTCCACAATCTTCACTCCTCTTTTCCAGGGAGCAGAGCCTTTCGCTGTTCCGTCGTTGGGTTAATTTAAGCACCAACCCAGACAGACTGAAAAGACAGGATGTCAGTCGGGATGACAGCCAATCTCGCTCGTTCTCCGAGGTGGTCACTCTGTGGTGCTCAGCCTATGAAGACTGCCCCAGCTGTGATGCTCTGTGCCGGCTAATATGATGAACTGATCACCGAGGCTTTGGGCCTACTCCAGGCTGAGTTCAGACCTGAGGACTCATTTTTGGTTTGGGATGCTGTTGTTCGCTTCAATTGTTTGCATGACTTGTATTTTTTTCTGTCACCTGCACACTGAGTATTGTTATTTTATTTTTATTCTTTTTTTCTTTAAATTGGATTTGTTTGGGTGTCCTGCTTTGTGGCTACCTGTGAGTAAGAAAATCTCAAGCTTGTATAATTTATACATTCTTTGATAATAAATGTACTTGAATCTTGAATGATTGTGATAACTGAGCATCCATGGCTCTGTAGGGTAGAGAATTCCTAAACTTCTCCATCTTCTGAGTAAAGAATATTCTCCTTATTCTAATCCTATACAGCCCACCCTTTATTCTAAACCTGGGTCCTAGTGTTCTCAGACTGGAAAACATGTTCCCTGAATCTAGCCTGAGAAGCCTTTGCATATTTTGAAGAGGTCTCTTGTTCTTCTATTTTTTTTAGAGAATACAGTCCCAATCCACTCAAGCTCTGGTCATATGCCAAGCTTGACATCCCTCAAACCTATATGGTGAATCTTTGCTACTGTGGTAAACTATATATATATGTTGTATCTGTATTACCTGTCTGGACATGCCCCTCTGCTGACTGCTCCTGTGACTCCTCCCACAGACCCCTGAATAAAGGCCATTATGCCACTGCTCCTCCTCTCAGTCCAGGGCAGATACTCAGCATGGTCGAGGTCCCATTTTACTGTTAATAAAAGCCTTTCAATATTTACTCTACTTCCAGTCTTTTGGAGTAATTGATAGTGCATCAGCTACACACTCTCAATGGTAAGAACTTTCATTCCTAGTTCTGGAGGTACAATACTTCAGATATGTTTCACCATGGCACCATACGATTGCAGCAAGATAGCCTTCCATTCAGATCGTCTCAGTAAAGGCTAAAATATTATTCACCCTCTAACTTGCTGAGTGCAACTGCAACAATTTGTGCACAAGCACTCTTGGGTTCCTTTAAACATCAACACGATCGAGGTTCTCACCATTTAACAAGTAATCTGCTTTCCTGTTATAAGTACAGTAGATAACTTTCCATGGTATTCCATCTGCTATGTTCTTGCCATCTCACTCTGCTTATCCCTATCCACTTGTAGCATCTTTACAAACTCTTCATCCTTTTCTTAAAATCCTGCTTTGCATAGTATCATTAATAAATATGATATCTGATCTCGTCAGCTAAATGGTTGATATAGATTGTTGAATGCTAAAGGCTCAAGAACTTATTTTTGTGATACTTCTCACTGTTGTCATTAGGAAGGAGGTACAGGAGCTTTCGATTCCAGACCACAGGGTTCAGGGACAATTATTACCCAAAATCTATCAGACTCCTGAACCAAAGTGGTTAACTTCACTTATTTCAACGCTGAGCTATTTTATAATATAGGGGCTCATTTTCAATCATGCCAATTGTGTTCTATTATTTTTATGTACGTATGTATTTATTTACTTACTTATTATTATTTGGTTTTTTATACTGTCATAGTTAGTCTTTTCATGCACATAGTTTGTTCATCTTTGTTAATTTGTGTTTAGTTTTTTATTGATTCTTTTGAGTTCCTTCTCTACTGCGAATGCCCACAAGAAAATGAATCTCTCACAGTAGTCCAATCACAAAAAAGAGAAATTCTGCAGATGCTGGAAATCCAAGCAACACACACAAAATGCTGGAGGAACTCAGCAGGCTGCATCTATGGAATAGAGTACAGTCGACGCTTCAGGCCGAGACCCTTTATCGGGACTGGGAAAAAAAGATGAGGACTCAGAGTAAGAAAGTGGGGGAGGAGAGGGGAGAAAGAATCACAAGGTGATTGGTGAAACCAGGAGGGTGGGGGGGGGGTGAAGCAGAGAGCTGGGAAGTTGACTGGTGAAAGAAATAAAGGGTTGGAGAAGGGGGAATCTGACAGGAGAAGACAGAAGGCCATAAAAGAAAGGGAAGGTGGAGGAGCACCAGAGGGAGGTGGGAGAGGGAAAAGAGACTTGGGAATGGTGAGGCGGGGGGCAGGGGGGGTGAGGGGAGCCATTACCTGAAGTTCGAGAAATCAAAGTTCATGCCATCAGGTTGGAGGTTACCCAGACGAAATATAGGATGTTGCTCCTCTAACCTGAATGTGGCTTTATCGCGACGGTAGAGGAGGCCATAGACTGACATGTCGAAATGGGAATGGGAAGTGGAATTAAAATAGGTGACTGCTGGGAGATCCCACTTTTTCTGGTGGACAGGTCATAGGTGCTCGGCGAAGTAGACTTCCAATCTGCATCGGGTCTCCCTGAAACAGGAGGACACACCAGGATCACCGGACACAGTAAGTGGCCCCAAGAGACTTGCAGGTGAAGTGTCGCCTCACCTGGAAGGACTGTTTGGGGCCCTGAATGGTAGTGAGGGAGGAGGTGTAGGGGCAAGTGTAGCACTTGTTCCGCTTGCAAGGATAAGTGCCAGGAGGGACATCAATGGGGAGGGATGAATGGACAAGGGAGTTGCGTAGGGAACGATCCCTGCAGAAAGCAAGAAGTGGGGGAGAGGGAAAGATGTGCTTACCCACTGGAGATAGCGGAAGCCACATTGAATTATGTGCTGGACACGAAGGCTGGTGGGCTGGTAGGTGAGGACAAATGGAAGCCTATCCCTGATAGAGTGGCGGGAGGATGGGATGAGGGCAGATGTGTGCAAAATGGAAAAGATGCAGTTGAAGGCAGTGTTGATGATGGACAAAGGGAAGCCACTTTCTTTGAAGAAGGAGTACATCTCCTTAGCTCTGGAATGAAAATTCTCATCCTGAGAGCAGATGCAGCAGAGATGGAGGAATTGAGAGAAGGGGGTGGCGTTTTTGCAAGTAACAGTGTGGGAAGAGGTATAATCTAGGTAACTGTGACAGTCAGTGGTTTTATAATAGACACCAGTAGATAAGCTGTCTCCAGAGACAGAGACAGAGAGATCCAAAAAGGGGAGGGAGGTGTCAAAAATGGACCAGGTAAATTCGAGGGCTGGGAGGAAGTTGGAGGGGAAGTTGATGAAGTCGAAGAGCTCCGCAGGAAGTAGCACCAATGCAGTCGTCGATGTAGCAAAGGAAAAGTTTGGGGGGGGGGTGACACCAGTGTTGGCTTGGAACATAGACTGCTCCACATAGCCAAGAAACAGGTAACCAGAGAGGGGACCCATGCGATTGCCCATGGCTACACCTTTAGTCTGAAGGAAGTGGGAGGAAGCAAAGAAAAAAAAAATTAGAGTCAGGACAAGTTCCAGACAGAGAAAAGTGGAGGGGAGCTGGTTGGGTCTAGTGTCCTGAAAGAAATGGAGAGTTTTAAGGCCCTCTTGATGGGAGATGGAGGTATATTAGGACTGGATATCCATAGTGAAAATAAGATGATTGGGGCCAGGGAACTTGAAATCATTAAAAAGATTAAGAGTGTGTGAAGTGTCACTGATGTAGTTAGGAAGAGACTGGACCGAGGGGATAAAACTGAGATGAGGTATGCAAGTAAACTATAACTAGAGGTCATGCGTTACGGATAAAATGTGAAACGTTTAAGGGGAACGTGAGGGGGAAATTCTTCACTCAGAGTGTACAATGAGCTGCCGGTGGAAGTGGTGGATGTGGATTCAAATGCAATGTTTAAGAGAAATTTGAATAGGTACATGGATGGGAGGGTTATGGAGGACTATGGTCTAGATGCAGGTCAATAGGATTGGCAGAATAATAGTTCAGCATAGACTAGGTGGGCGAAAGAGCCTGTTTCTCTGCTGTAGTGATCTATGTCTATATATTGCTCTAATGCATAGGAAATATTTTAAGATTGTAGCCTGGGGAAAAGTACACACTCAGGACAACAAAGACTTTTTCGGGTTTTAAGTCCTTTATCGGTTTTCAATGTTTAAGTGCCAGAAGAGGGTCGCGAAACAAAACAAACGAATTTACAACCAGTTTTTGCCGTTACAATCTCAGCTTAACTTCCGATTCACACCCTTGAGTATGGACAGAATTGCGTATGCAGTGTAAAAATGGTACCAGAGGATTGGAGGGATTGGAGGGAGGCGAATGTTGTTCCCTTGTTCAAAAAAGGTAGTAGGGATAGTCCGGGTAATTATAGACCAGTGAGCCTTATGTCTGTGGTGGGAAAGCTGTTGGAAAAGATTCTTAGAGATAGGATCTATAGGCATTTAGAGAATCATGGTCTGATCAGGGAGAGTCAGCATGGCTTTGTAAAGGGCAGATCGTGTCTAACAAGCCTGATAGAGTTCTTTGAGGAGGTGACCAGGCATATAGATGAGGGTAGTGCAGTGGATGTGATCTATATGGATTTTAGTAAGGCATTTGACAAGGTTCCACACGGAAGGCTTATTCAGAAAGTTAGAAGGCATGGGATCCAGGGAAGTTTGGCCAGGTGGATTCACAATTGGCTTGCCTGCAGAAGACAGAGGGTCGTAGTGGAGTGAGTACATTCAGATTGGAGGATTGTGACTAGTGGTGTCCCACAAGGATCTGTTCTGGGACCTCACTTTTCATGATTTTTATTAACAACCTGGATGTGGGGGTAGAAGAGTGGGTTGGCAAGTTTGCAGACGACACAAACGTTGGTGGTGTTGTAGATAGTGTAGAGGATTGTCAAAGATTGCAGAGAGACATTGATAGGATGCAGAAGTGGGCTGAGAAGTGGCAGATGGAGTTCAACCTGGAGAAGTGTGAGGTGGTACACTTTGGAAGGACAAACTCCAAGGCAGAGTACAAAGTAAATAGCAGGATTCTTGGTAGTGTGGAGGAGCAGAGGGATCGCGGGGTACATGTCCACAGATCCCTGTAAGTTGCCTCACAGGTGGATAGGGTAGTTAAGAAAGCTTATGGGGTGTTAGCTTTCATAAGTCGAGGGATAGAGTTTAAGAGTCGCGATGTAATGATGCAGCTCTATAAAACTCTGGTTAGGCCACACTTGGAGTATTGTGTCCAGTTCTGGTCACCTCACTATAGGAAGGATGTGGAAGCATTGGAAAGGGTACTGAGGAGATTTACCAGGATGCTGCCTGGTTTAGAGAGTATGCATTATGATCAGAGATTAAGGGAGCTAGGGCTTTACTCTTTGGAGAGAAGAAGGATGAGAGGAGACATGATAGAGGTGTACAAGATAATAAGAGGAATAGATAGAGCGGATAGCCAGCGCCTCTTCCCCAGGGCACCACTGCTCAATACAAGAGGACATGGCTTTAAGGTAAGGGGTGGGAAGTTCAAGGGGGATATTAGAGGAAGGTTTTTTACTCAGAGAGTGGTTGGTGCGTGGAATGCACTGCCTGAGTCAGTGGTGGAGGCAGATACACTAGTGAAATTTAAGAGACTACTGGACAAGTATATGGAGGAATCTAAGGTAGGAGCTTATATGGGAGGCAGGGTTTGAGGGTCAGCACAACATTGTGGGCCGAAGGGCCTGTACTATGCTGTACTATTCTATGTTCTATGTTCTATGTTAAAAATACCAGAACTAATACAGTACAAATACGGAACTAATACGGTACAAATACGGTGGTGGCAATCCTGAAGGAACACAATATAAACAACATTAGAATCCCACCCATCCTGCATTTTATACATAACAGCGAAAAATGTAAGCAGATACATCTCATCTAAGACGTACACACGTGCTGAACTTCCGAACAGAGACTAAACATTCACACTACATGGTTACATGCACAGTCAGTCCCAATACAATAAAGTTAGACAAAAGGTTCACTTTGGCACAACTTTTACAAGGTATTGCCTGGTAGTTAAAATACAGGAAGACTGACCTACTTGGATGGTGAGGAACTTTGCATAAGCTACGCTACCAGCGTCGATTTCTCCACTAGTGGAAATCTAAAGCATCCACATGTAAAACATGTCAAATTACTGATATTCTCGATCCATCAATAAGCATAAACGAATTCACATGGATGTTGTCAATTAATGCTCACCTTTCCTCACCATGCCCAGCACACTCTGGGAAGAACCCACTTCCAACACCTTACCATGTCTTCAGCAGAAAGCAAAATGGTCTCCGCACGATCCTGCATGTGCATAATGACATCACCGTCTCCCCTAAAGGCACAGACAACTATTCTAGCATTACACAGATGGATGCCTAAGTACACTTTTAACAATGCTGAATAAGATCCGACAGTCACCCAGTTACAAAATCTATAGAATTTTGGGAAATGAAGGCCAGATTACCAACTATCTCAGGAAGTTCCACTTTTTTCAAAACTCTGGGATGAAAGTCATTGTGTTTTTGAAACTTAATCAACTTTCAAGCCTATTATTTTTCTAGTTGATTTTTAATGAATATCAAATTTTTTCAATTCCTCATTCTAATTTAGACATTAAGTTTATAAAATAACCAACGTGTTTAGTATACCTTTATCACAATGATAGGGACGAACAAATTGTTTAGTTCCTCTGCTGTTCCCTTTCTCCCCAACATCTTTTCCAGTCTCTCTCCATAGGGTTCACACTCCTTAATGCTTGTCTTTTTCCTTTTACATCCCTGTAAAGAAAGTATTGTCCATTTTTATGTTTCACAGACATCTACCATATTCTACATTGCCTATGCTTTCAATTTACAACTCCTTCTTTGCGGAATTCTAAAACGCTCCCAATCCTCAAGCCTCCTGCTATTTCTGGCAACTTTATAACCCCTTTTCTTGAATTCAATACTATCTTTAATTTCACTTGTCAGCCACAGATAAATCACTTTTTCTGTTCGTTTTTTGTGCCTTAAGGAATATATATTTTTTGCAACTTAGGCATTCCTTCTTTCAATGCTAAACACTGCTGTCCAGTTTCATGTTTTCAGTATATTCTCCCAATCAACTACAGCCAATTCTCCTTTCATGCCTTCACAGGTTTGTTTGTTTAGGTATAAGACTCAAGTTTTACATTCAACCTCATCAACCTACAAGGTCAATGAAAGATCCTTTCATATAAGACCATAAGACATAGCAGTAAAATTAGGCCATTTGGCCCATCAAGTCTGCCCCACCATTCAATCATGGCTGATCCTTCTTTCCCCTCCTCAGCCTCACTATCCAGCCTTCTCCCTGTAACTTTTGATGCCATGTCCAATCAAGAACCGATCAAGCTCTGCCTTAAATACACCCAATGACCTGACCAGCACAGCTGCCCATGGTAGCAAATACCACAAATTCATCACCCTCTGGCTAAAGAAATTTCTCCGCATCTCTGTCTTAAATGGATGTCCCTCGAGTCCTAGACTCCCCCACTACGGGAAACATCCTTTCCACATCTACTTTGTCTAGGCCTTTCAACATTCAAAAGTTTTCAATGAGATAGTCATAGTCATAGTCATAGCCATACTTTATTGATCCTGGGGGATATTTAGTTTTCATTACAGTTGCACCATAAATAATAAATAGTAATAACAGCATAAATAGTTAAATAGTAATATGTAAATTATGCCAGGAAATAAGTCCAGGACCAGCCTATTGGGTCAGGGTGTCTGACTCTCCAAGGGAGGAGTTGTAAAGTTTGATGGCCACAGGCAGGAATGACTTCCTATGACGCTCTGTGCTACATCTCGGTGGAATGAGTCTCTGGTTGAATGTACTCCTGTGCCCAACCAGTACATTATGTAGTGGATGGGAGATCTCCATTTATTCTACTAAATTCCAGCAAGTAGACCCAGAATCATCAAACATTCCTCATATGCTAACCCTTTCATTCCCAGAATGTGAACCTCCTCTGAACCTTCCTCACTACTGACTCAACCTGCAAGTTAATCTTTAGGGTGTATGCACAAGAACTTCCAAGTCCCATATCATGGTCATACTTCCATAAGAGGCAGAAACATTTTCCCAAGACAGAAATGGCTAATACTGTGGGGGCATAGTTTTAAGGTGATTGGTGGAAAGAATAAGCGGGGATGTCAAAGGTAATTTCTTTACCTAGGGAGTGGTGGGTGAATGGAATGCCCTGCCAGAGGTGGTGGTAAAGCAGACATATTGGGCATTTAAGGTAGGCACATGGATGACAGAAAAATTGAGGTCTATGTAGGAGGGAAGGGTTAGACTGATCTTAGAGTAGATTAAAAGTTCGATGCAGCCACTATTATCCCGGTGCCCAAGAGGGGGATGGTAACCTGCTTTAATGATTACTGTCCCATGGCACTGACGCCAACAATAATGAAGTGCTTTGAGTGGCTGATTACAGATCACATAACACTGTGTGCTGTAATGTTTTATGTTCTAGGTTCTATGTTCCCCGAAGGCCCTTTGACAACCAGCGTATTAATTAACCCTTTAAACAAAACAAGGTCCAAAATAGCCTTTATCAAGATGATTTGTCGACAATTTGATCTCAAAAAACATCTCTAAATTTTGGTTTATATTTTCTTGGAGATTCAACAATTAGATCATTCTTGTTTATTTCTATTTGTGCCATTAATTACCTGTGAGCATTTTGTCTAGCACTTTTACTTTGTCGTTTTAGTTTTTTTTTCAACTTCAACCTGCTTTGTTGAATAACCTTGTTCTTGCTATTAATCTTTTTACTACTTTTCTTACTTATAACCTCGCTGGTGACACAAAAAAAGTGAGGATAGTCGCCCAAGAATACGGAGAGACGTAGATCAGCAGAAAAGTAACAGAGGTAACAGATGGAACTTAATCCAGACAAATGTGAGATAATCCAGGCAAAATGCTGGAGGAGTGTGAGGCAATGAATTTTGAGTCACTGAATACTAGCCAGACAGGTACCTTAGAATCTTCAAAATTCTCTATACATCAAGGGTCTGAAAAAGATGTGGTGATGCAAGAAAGAGTGAAGAAAGGAATGGTCATGATGTTGCTTGGAATGGAGGGCTTTAGCTACAAGCAGAGATTCGTTAGGCTCGGGTTGTTCTCATTTGAATGAAGGGGGCTGAGGAGTGACTTTACAGAGGTTTATAAAATTGAAGAGTGTAGTTGAAGTAAACAGTCACAGTCCTTTTCCAGTGGTGGGTCAATCTGAAACTAGATTAGTTCTGTATATGTTTATATATTAGTTACATATACTGTAGTTCCACAGAATCCAAAGCTAGAGACAGGCGAAAGATATCGGGTGATTTGAAGAGCAAGTTTTCCTCACACAGAGGGTGGTAGGTATATACAACAACCTACCAGAGGTGGTGCTTGAGGCCTCGAGGCAAGTACAATCATTACTTTTGAAAAAAGCTCTTGGGCAGGTATGTGGGTGGGAAAGAAATTGGGGGATATGGGCCAAATGCAGGAAAATGGGATTAACATAGAAGGGAATTTCAGTCAGTATAGCCAAGTTGGACAGAAGGACCTACCTCCATGTTGTATGGCTCTATGACTCTCTCCTAACGTGGTAACTCTACCCTATCTCAACCTCTGCTGTTAGGACCAAAGAGGAGGGATTTGTGCCACATGAGACTGAGCTCCATGGTCTGCCTATAACAAGCGATGAGCTGAACTGAGTATGTCTGGACTTGTTCGATTTTATGTTTTATATTTGTACTTTTCACTCGTTTTTTTTGTTGCTGTTTGCGTGATTTGTTTTTTTTTACATGTGGGGTGGGTTTGATAACTTTCTTTGAATGGGTTGGTTCCATGGTTTTCTTTGTTTAATGGCTATCTGTGGGAAAGATGAAACTGCATACCTACTTTGACAGTAAATGTACTTTGTCTCAGAATCTTTGAATACACCATTCATTTATATATGAAGGTGGACTTCATTTAAGATCCCATCAGAAAGGGGCATTTTGGATGTACAGCATGCCTTGAGAATGGCACTACAGAGTCAACTTAAAACTTTGTACTCGGTTTTCCAGACTGGAACCTGACCATCAACATTTATGACTTGAGGATGAGAGAGCTTCCCACTGGCACCACATTAATTCAAATGGAGTAATATTTCTTTTAAAACAGCCACTTGGAAAAATAGACTTTAGCTTTTCTCTGGGCATTTTAGAGGCAGGTATGCAACAATTAACAACCGAAGTAATATAAATCTAGTCATATCTGCCACATTAACAGTTTGATCTTACCCTTCTAATATTTAATTTAACTTGCCTGCCCAGAAGTGTTCTAATTGGAGGAATGATTTGTTTGGCTGTGTAAAATGGACCATTCCACTTGATTATGTAGCCGATAATTTTGCCAGTCACAAAAATCGACCCATAATAATATTCCATTTCCAAATAATTACATTTTATAAGAACATTCTGTTTCTAAAGATGTACGATTTTGTGTGACAATTACGGTTTCATTGCTTTCAATATTTGGTACTAAAAATGGACATTACAATTAGGGAACAAGCTATTTGCCGTGTGAACACAAATCCAGTTTACTGTATAATTACACTGCATTGCTGCAGTGCCTTGTAGCCAGGTTCTGATTGGATTTAGGTCTCACGACTGGGAGCAGGTCCTCTTGAAAATGTAATATAATAACAGTTAAGTTCTGGAGTTCATCAAATTTAACCAAAAACCTTGTGCTTATATAAAGCCTTTCTTGCCCTTAAAACACTTCATGCCAACCATTTAAAATATCTTGCAGGAAAGCACAGCAGAAAATATTTGAAAAAAATTATCCAACAAACAGCAAGAGAATTGTATTGCAGCTAGAGCTCCACATCAGCAATATTTAAAGGCATCATCTTCAACTTCTATGTTAATTGATCGTTGAGTTATCTGTGCTTATCTATACATGGTCATTTTCAGAGTTGCAAACTTCACAGGGAAAGATCCAGCAGGCTCTGAAGAATTTTACTTTACTCACTTCAAGTTTTATGCTTAGAACAGACTTGTGTGCTGGAAATCATAAACACAAGAGATCCTGCAGTTGCTGGAAATCCAGAGTAACACACACAAAATAGTGGAGGAGCTCAGCAGGTCAGGCAGTATCTATTGAAGGGAACAAAGTGTCAATACTTCAGGCTGAGACCCTTTATCAAGAATTGCCAATTGTCTTGGCATAAGTCATGACTGGGAAGTGGAGCCAAGGGCTCTCGGAGCAGAACAAGCTGCTGGAAAGAGAGAGAGGGGAGAAAGAGATGGGCTGTCAGCAAAGGAACATAGTATTTCAGAGTTTTCAGGAGACAATTCTCAAATGTCAATGAAGATATTTACAAGATCATTGTGATCATAGTGCATAATACAGGGTTAAAGGCACAATTCTTAACAGTGTGGAGGAACAGGGGGATCTTGAAGTTCACGTCCATAGACTGTTCAAAGTTGCAGTGCAAGTTGATTAGGTAGTTAAGATGGTGAATGGTGTGCTGGCCTTTAGTAGTCAGGAGATTGGGTTTAAGGGCCACAAGGTAATATGGCAGCTTTATAATACTCTGGGTAGACCATACTTGGAGTATTGCGTTCAGTTCTGGTCACCTTAATAGAAGAAGGGTGTGGAAGATTTAGAGAGGGTGCAGAAGAGATTTACCAGATGCTGACAGGATTAGAAAGCATGTCATAAGAGGATAGGTTGAGTGAGCTTGGTCTTTTCTCTCTGGAGCAAAGGAAGATGAAAAGCGTCTGGATAAAGGTGCTCAAGATAATAAGAGTCTTAAATCTAGTGGATGGTCAGAGACTTTCTCCAAGGGTGAAAATGGCTCATAAAAGAGGGTATAACTTTATGGTGTTTGGAGGAAAGTATAGGGAGATGTCAGGAGTAATTTTTTAACACAGAGAGTGGGTAGGTGTGTGGAATACACTGTGGAGGTGGTGGTAGAGCATATACATTAGGGACATTTAAATGACTCTTAGATAGGCAATGGATAAAAGAAAAAACAAGGGCTATATGGGAGGGAAGGGTTAGATTGATCTTGGTGTAGGTTATTTAGTTGGCACAACATCATAGACCAAAGAGCCTGTACTGCACTGTACATTTCTAAGTTCGATGATGTCCACACTGAAATCTACAGCCATTATTGGAAGCTCAAATCAAGGCTAGGAATGCATTGCCAACAGCAGTCAAAGTGACTATGGCAATAAACCCTTAATCTTCTCTTTCCAACAAGTCTGCAACGGCAAACAATTGCAACATCTTCCAATTTATTCTTCACACTGAAATACAAAATTCACTAATACTGTCTATTCAATGAAGCTCATTGCATTCTAATGTCCATCATCAAAAGTCCAGTGAACAGCATAAGCCCATACCTTTGCCAAGAGTGCAGTTTTTTACATGGTGTACATTTCCAGTAACTTAACAGACATCTCTTCTCGGGTCTTTGTGATATACGAGGACTAACTCGGAGCTGAGACAGATTTCATTCAGTAAGTAAGAGGTCTCTGTGATCCTGGGGTGCAATCATGCAGGTCAGTGCTATAGGTACCACGTATTCTTTCTGCACAGCAGCTAACTGTGCATGCAGCATTTAAACCATGCTACGAGAGCAGTCTTGTCAGCTGAAAACCAAGAGATCTTTGTTAATGACTTTACATACTGTACATGCAACTTAAGCAAATGTGGGGAACAAGCACATTACGAAAGCCATACTGCCAAGTGAAATATGCTACACTAACTCTGCAGTCCCCAGCACAGTTGCTGTCAATATCTGCAATGGAATACTGTGAGCAGTACGATCTTGCCTCCAGCTATGTAACAGGTAGATAAAGTACAAGAAAATCAAAAGGTAATCACTGCCAATCTGCTCAGCACTATGAAAAGGTAAGGGCCAACGCAAATTAAATGTTCCAAACTAAACTTAAGAATTTTTTAAAAAATCCACAAAAATAAGTCAATCAATCACCCTTGTGCATTTCCTTAGTGCTTGTCACATGCAGACCTTTGCCTCTCCTGGAGCTCCAATGCAGCTTTACTCTGGTCACTGCAGTGTGACTCGTTGAAAGCTGCTGACTTTCAGTAGAGGAGACTGCAGATATCTTTGGAGGAAAACCTTAAGATGCTCAGGGCCTTGATCCTGCTGCAGGATCCTCCGTCTCCTCATGAGTGTGCTTTCTTTCAGGCAAAAGCAAGCACACTTGCCGGAGCAGGTGGCAGAATTCAGAGGTTGAATCCCAGGAGAGAACAACGCTGTGTTCTGAATTACACACTGCAGATTGTGAATGGCTGCAGCTCTATTTTTCCCTCCTCTCCCTGTACTACTACCTTACTGTCCTGGCCACCATGAAGCATGACCTGACCATCTTCATTCTACATGCAAAGATTTTGTCACGCATTCTTCATCGTTGTTGTTATCATTAAGTACTATTCGTATGGCACAGGCAATCTTGGTCTCATGACCATGATTGTTCTTGACAAATTTTTCTACAGAAGTGGTTTGCCATTGCCTTCTTCTGGGCAGAGTCTTTGCAAGACCGGTTACCTCAGCCATGATCAATACTCTTCAGAGACTGCCTGGTTAGGGTGGTTACATAACCAGGACTTATGAGATACACCAGCTGCTCATACGACCATCCACCACCTGATCCCTTGGCTTTACTGACCTGGATTGTGGGGCCTACACAGGTGCTACACCTTGCCCAAGGGTGACCTGCGGGCTAGTGGAGAGAAGCGTCGCCTTACACCTCCTTTGGCGGAGGTGTGTCTCCACTCTTCCACCCATGTCGCACTCCACTCCAATCTCCAAATCCACTTTTGGGAGCTACCACAGTTAGAACTGTCCCTCTCATAATGTAGAATTTCATTAGAGATGGTGTTGTAGATTAAAATCAACATGCCAGTTCCAAACTCCTTAGGCAGAAAGACGTAAGAACTATCTGTAGTGCCTAACTAACAATAATTGAATCTGACTAATAAGCTTTAACTATGTACAATAGTTAAACTCAACTATATTACAATGACTCAATATTACATGAGAATTAATATAAAATGTACACAGTATGTATTCTCTTTGGAAGCTTGAGGGGTGGCTTGAATATACTAATTAATGTGAATAAAAGATTTGGTAAAGAGATGCAGTAAAACTACTTCTTCTGGTGGCCTATCCTGACCAAGCAAGTTTAAATCCTGAAGTTAGAGAAAGGTCATTAAGGAGTGAGGTTACAAAGCATTTTACACTCTAAGTTGTTGTGGATGGTAGGTCAGCCAAAATTTTCAAGCATGAAATTAATTGGTTGATTATTTTTATTAGTTAATAGGAATGAAGGAATATTAAAACAAAAGTAAGCAAGTGGAATTAAGTCACAAGCATGAGAAAATCTGCAGATGCTGGAAATCCAAAGCAACACACACAAACTGCTGGAGGAACTCAGCAGGCCAGGCAGCATCCTGATAAAGGGTCTCGGCATGAAATGTTGACTGTTCACTATTTTCCACAGGTGCTGTCTGATCTGCAGCATTCCTCCAGCATTTTCTGTGTGTTGCAAATGAAACTATGGGTATGATTAGCTATGAGCGAAATTGAGAGTAAAACAAGATTGAGGGTACAGCTGAACTTTTCTGTTTCCTCTGGTTTTGTGTTTTGATGTGTTGTTACAAAGTGTTGGTGAAAATATTTCTTTGAAGGAGAAACAAATTGAAAACTCAAAACATTAGTGATGACCACTCAGTCGTTAACTTCCTGCAGCCCGAAACCCAGTGTGCTCCAACTTGGGATTCTTCCTGGCAGGATTTCAAGTTTTCATTTGACTTGTACTTTCTTCAAAAATTGAGTTCAAAATTATTTGGCAATTCACTGGTTTATTTAGTTGTCCAATTTATTCAATTGTCTAAATTCTGCCTGTCTTGCACTAGCAAGTACCATACACGCAGTTATGAATTTTGCAACCAACACCTTTCTTAGAGAATGACCATAGTTTTGCAACTTATTCTTTAGACAATTAAAAACAATTTATTCATCAGCAATTAACTAGACAGAGCTTGTTAAAAAAAGTATATCATACCGGAGTTTCATTTTCAGCCTCTGAAAGCCCTGACTTTTCCTCAAATTTTGCACTATCATGGAACCTGCTGTGTGTTTCAGCACTATTATGTCTGATTTCACTTCCAATTGTTCCTCCTTGATTTTCCTCTGGGGTATATGTTTTACTGCAATATTTATATACTGCATTAAGTTCTGCAATATATAGAGGCACATGGCCAAACTTCATAAACTTCCTTACCGTTGACAAATGCTGGCTAGTTTGCTCTTCAGTATACTCCATTTTATTTTTATTTAATGTTTGATGTATTTATTGTGTAATAATTACCTGAAAATTCTGTCTAAGCTGGCAGTGCTTGGAACACTTACTATAAACATTATATTTGGAAACTAAAATAAAATTATTTCTAAAAATTGAATCTGTTAAGATGCTAGAACAGCTTGGCAAAGCTGGTAATAAACATAGAACATAGAACATAGAAATCTACAGCACATTACAGGCCCTTCGGCCCACAATATTGTACCGACTATGTAACCTACTCTAGGAACTGCCTGTAATTTCCCTACTGCAGAGCCCTCTATTTTTCAAAGCTCCATGCACCAATCTAAGAGTCTCTTAAAAGACCATTTTGTATCCACCTCTACCACCGTTGCTGGCAGTGCATTTCACGTACCCGACACTCTTTGTGAAAAACTTACCCCTGACATCTCCCCATATCTATTTCTAAGCACTTTAAAACTATGCCCACTCATGTCAGCCATATCAGCTCTGGGAAAAAGCTTTGGCTATTCACACGATCAATGCCTCTCATCATCTTATCTGCCCCTATCAGGTGTATAAAAGAAAAGAAAATTGACTTAAAACTTAAGGTATGGAGTCAGTAGCTGGGAAGAAGAATTGTGTATAGTATCTGGAACACCCCCAAACTGGGCGTGAGTCAAAAGGGATGTTGTATGTTAAATAACTTAATACCAACAACCTTTTACTAAGAACTATCTCATTCACTTCCAGTTTAATCAAAGGCAAAACAGGACAAAGGAAGATCTGCTCTCAGAGGAAATTAGGTTTTAAAAATATTATAATGACACAGGATACAGTAGATTGCTGTTCAGACCACAACTGTGCCCCAGTTTCCCGTTTTCTTTGTTAATCATTCTCTATCCATAAGGTAAGATATAGGAACACAATAAGGCCATTTGGCCCCATCATTGGTTCCACCATTTAATCTTTCCTTTGTTTCCTTTTCTTAACTCCTTTCTCACATCTTCTGGAGATAATCCTTAGCCTCCTTTCCAACAAGGAATTTGTCAATCTTTCCATTTCACCCTCATCATGTTCCACTTGAGATGAGTCATTGGCCCTCAAAAGCAACATACAATGGAGGAGCAATACTTCACCTTGTTGCAGCTTCCTGGACTGAATATCGAGTTCAACAATTTCAAATAGTCAGCAGGTCCAGACATTGATTTTCACTTCTCTTCTGGTAATTTCAGCTCATTATTCTCCTATTAACTCTTCACCCAGATAAGTCTTTTCTTCCTCGTAGAACCTTTTTCCATCCACTTTTATCCAGCTTGTCTACCTCCTTCACCATTTTATCTTTTCTGCAGTCCAGCCTGTCACAAGCCTTCCATTTTATCCTCTCCAATCTCTCCCTCATTATCTGCATCTTAGCACTTAAGCAATTTCTATCTTTTCCGAGTTCTGATGAATGGTAAATGACATAAAAGATTAAATCTGTTTCTCTTTCCATATTTGCTGAGAGCCCTGCTGAGTATTTCTGGCATTTTCTGTTTTACTTCAGTCTTAAAATTTAATTAGGGAGATTTTTTTGTCAAATGCTTCTATCTATAAGCTAAATAAGTAATATCTCTATTTAAAAAGAGTATAGGAGAAGCAAAGTTCTGATTATTAATTGTGAATTATATGAGGATCGTTAATTTGCATTGTAAACATTTAAGAACAGATGAAAATCTATGTAATCATTTGATCCTAGCTCAAAATAATATTAACTCAATATGTTATCGCTGCCAAAGCCAGAAGTAATGCATAGTTTTTGGAGGAGTTCCCATACAAACCATAGTATAAGATATTCAATTGTCTGCCTTTATAATGCACTCTCATCTCCTATGAGATGGAACAAGACTTTTGGCTTAGCCATGCGTTCTTGGCCCCAAGTCAGATTTTAACTCTCCACACCAGCGTTCCTATCGTACATTTTGATTTGCCATGCAGCAGGATACGTGTCTAGTGAGTTTATGTCATGGCAGATCATTGAAACTCTGGGAGATCATTGAAACACATGGGACTAACTACAATGCTGGCTGGTGTACAATTGGTCAGCATGGAAGAAAAACTGATATTGCATCGATCAGACTGCCAGTTAGATTACCACTCCACTCATTTCTGCATGTTTTTCAAATTAATTTTATTTAATTTTAAAAAACTATATTACCTATCTATATTATTGTGTTCCTTAACCTGTGATTTGCTTTATTGGATTTCCTCGTTCCTCATTGATGAAATTTGTTGACTTTTGAACCTTTCTTATTGAATATCTGACACTTCTATTGACCAGCAGGCTAGGAAGGTAGGATTCCTTTTTAACAAACCAATGCCCTCAAAACATAAATACGAGGAAATCTGCAGATACTGGAACTTCAAGCAACACACATAAAAATTGCTGGTGAACGCAGCAGGCCAGGCAGCATCTATAGGAAGGGATACAGTCGATGTTTTGGGCCGAGACCCTTCGTCAGGACTAAGTCCTCAAAACATAATGAGTTTTCAGGATGCTGCAAATTGAACATACCAGACACAAAACCAGGAAATGCTGGTTGGGCAGATTCCTTGAGGAGACAACAGAGTCAACATTTCAGATCAAAAAGTGTCAATCAGTACTGGGACAGTGATAAAACAAGGGTGCTTACACTGCAGAGAGAAGGAGGGTGTACAAAACAGAAGGAGTGTTCACAATAGGCAGCAGTGTAAATACATCAGGTTTACAGGTACTTTTTAAAAAACAGCTGGAGATAGAAGAGAAAAAGATAAATAACATTGAAAGAGAAGGAGGAAAAAAGGGAGGTGAGAGAGAGAGAGGGAGAAGGCAAGAGAGAGAGAAGGGAGTTGAGAGAGAGAGAGAGCAAGAGAGAGAGAGAGAGAGAGAGAGAGAGAAAGAAAAGAGATACAGAGAGACAGAGATACTTGAAATGTTCCTAAAGGCTGCATTATACCCAGGAGAAGATGAGGTGGTGTTCCTCAAGCTTACCCTGGAGCAATGTATGAGGCTGTGACAGGAAAGTAGGGTGAAGGATTAAAGTGACAGGAAACTGGAAGGCTCCCCTGCGCAGAATAATAGAAGTGGTTTGCCAAGAGTTTATCAACATGCATTTGGTTTCACCAAGCACAGGAAGCTACATTGGAAGAAGTCCAGGAGAAGTGTTGCTACACCTGGAACCGCCTTCATCTCAGGTCTAAACACTGCATAACCCTAAAGGTGCATTTCAGTGCAGATCATCCACTGTCCTGAAACCACTGCCCATCTACCCCTGGAGATTTGATAGGGCAACATTCCTAGCTTCACCAGTGTCTTATTGCATATTTATGAACATATTGAAGATTCACATTCTAAATACTCGGAACTTTCCAACATTGAGGTACAAGGGAGACTGCAGATTGTGGAAATCTGAAGCAACACACATGATGAATTCAATGGGTCAGATAGCATCTATGATCAGATAACATCTATGGTCAGATAGCATCTATGCTTAGGCTCCACAGATGCTGCTTGATCCGCTGAGTTCCTCTGGCATTATTTGTTGTTAAAATATTAGAAATACTTAAACATTGGCTCTCTGAAAAATAATTAACAAAACCTAATGCAAAATAATTATAATTTTAAATAGTGCTCAGCAGCTCCTTGTAACAGAACCCCACGATAATTATCCCAGGTTGAACCTACTATAACAAAGGGCAGCCATCTCAGTCTTGGAGCTGGGAAGCCTATAGAATTTTGCACTTCCACGTTCTATATGAGATGAGTCCGCTGGTACACCTGGCAACATAGGTAGCAGGGTGGAAAATGCTGCACCTGAATTAGATTCACACCTGCAACTGAAAATGAAATGTGCTATGAAACATGGCCCCCAATAGCAAAACTAAAGTACAAAGTACAAAATAAATTTATTATTTAAGCATGTAAACTATATGTCACCATAGACGACACCAAGATTCATTTTCTTGTAGGCATTCACAGTAAAACAAATAAATAGAGTAGAATCAATGAGAAACCTACACGCAAACAAAGACTGATTAGCAACCAATGTGCAGCAGACAAACAGTGCAAATACAATAAGTAAATATTAGGTAGATAGATAGATAAAAAATAAATAAATAAATTATATATACTGAGTTGTAGAATCCTTGAAAGCGAGGCCATAGGCTGAGTTCAGTGATCAGTTCAGAGTTGAGGTGGGTGAAGTTATCCACACTGGTTCAAGAGCCTGATGGTTGAAGGGTAATGACTACTTCTGAAACTAGTGGTGTGACATAAGACTTCTGTAACTCCTTCTCAATGGCAGCAGTGAGAAGAGAGCATGGTGTGGATGGTGGTGGCCCTAGATGATAAATGCTGCTTCTTGTGGCAGCATTCCTTGTAGATGTGTTCCATAAGACCATAAGACATAGGAGCAGAATTAGGCCATTCAGCCCATTGAGTCTGCCCGCCATTCCATGATCCCGGATCCCGATCAACCCCATATAAGACCATCTTCATTGGTGGGGAGTGCTTTTCCTGTGATAGACTAGGCTGTATCCACCAATTTTTGTAGGCTTTTCCATTCTTTGTTATTGATGTTTCAATACTAGGCTATTTATTTTTATAGTCATATTCATAGTAGTCATAGTCATACATTATTGATCCCGGGGGAAATTGGTTTTCGTTACAGTTGCACCATAAATAATAAATAGTAATAAAATCATAAATAGTTAAATAGTAATATGTAAATTATGCCAGGAAATAAGTCCAGGACCAGCCTATTGGCTCAGGGTGTCTGGCCTTCCAAGGGAGGGGCTGTAAAGTTTGATGGCCACAGGCAGGAATGACTTCCTATGACGCTCAGTGTTGCATCTCGGTGGAATGAGTCTCTGGCTGAATGTGTTCCTGTGCCCACCCAGTACATTATGTAGTGGATGGGAGACATTGACCAAGATGGCATGCAACTTGGACAGCATCCTCTTTTCAGACACCACTGTCAGAGAGTCCAGTTCCATCCCCACAACATCACTGGCCTTACGAATGAGTTTGTTGATTCTGTTGGTGTCTGCTACTCTCAGCCTGCTGCCCCAGCACACAACAGCAAACATGATAGCGCTGGCCACCACAGACTCGTAGAACATCCTCAGCATCGTCCAGCAGATGTTAAAGGACCTCAGTCTCCTCAGGAAATAGAGACGGCTCTGACCCTTCTTGTAGACAGCCTCAGTGTTCTTTGACCAGTCCAGTTTATTGTCAATTCGTCTCCCCAGGTATTTGTAATCCTCCACCATGTCCACACTGAACCCCTGGATGGAAACAGGGGTCACTGGTACCTTAGCTCTCCTCAGGTCTACCACCAGCTCCTTAGTCTTTTTCACATAAAGCTGCAGATAATTCTGCTCACACCATGTGATAAAGTTTCCTACCGTAGCCCTGTACTCAACCTCATCTCCCTTGCTGATGCATCCAACTATGGCAGAGTCATCAGAGAACTTCTGAAGATGACAAGACTCTGTGCGGTAGTTAAGTCCGAGGTGTAAATGGTGAAGAGAAAGGGAGACAAGACAGTCCCCTGTGGAGCCCCAGTGCTGCTGATCATTCTGTCGGACGTACAGTGTTGCAAGCACACGTACTGTAGTCTGCCAGTCAGGTAATCAAGAATCCATGACACCAGGAAAGCATCCACCTGCATCGCTGTCAGCTTCTCCCCTAGCAGAGCAGGGTAGATGGTGTTGAACGCATATATCTGTGTAGTTTGTCTTCTTCTGCATATTGGTTGCTTGTCAGAATGCACTCCACTGTGTATCTATAGAAGTTTGTCAAAAGTTTTAGATGAACACCGAATCTGATTGATACTGGCTTTGCATCAGAGAAACTGGCCTAGTGACCCTCCAGTACTGACATCACCCAAAAGTACAGCATCTGTCATACTTAGGAAGACACAATTTTCTAAAATCTATGCTAATCCTCTTTCACTGTTTGTAAACACTTGATTTCAAATAGCTAATGTAATTATATTGAAAGAGTTTCAAGCCACAAGTATAGGGAATACAGTTAACCATGTCGAGGAAGATTGCAATTAGCTCAGCGGCAACTTGGCAGATTAAGTGTCAGAGGAAAATTAATGTTGAGGTGAATCACAGTGGTGAGAGAATGCGAGAAAATGCACACTGAAAATGACATCATTTTCAAAGACAGAAGAGATTTAATATTTTAAATGAATGGAAGCGCTTTCACAGTCAGGACAAAGGTTAAAGAAGCTCTATATGCTTCACTTGGCTGGGCTTCAGATTTTCTTCTGCTTTTTCTTTTTCTTAAGGTATTCCTTGAAACAAAATATTTTGCTAAACCTGGTCAGTGGTGCACAACCCCTATACTCATTTCCCTTTACAGTTGAAGTCAGAAGTTTACATACACTTCGGTTGAAGTCATTAGAACTCATTGTTTAACTACTCCACAGATTTCATGTTAGCAAACCATAGTTTTGGCAAGACATTGAGGACATCTACTTTGTGCACGACAGGAGTAATTTTTCCAACAATTGTTTACAGACAGATTATTTCACTTTAAATTGACTATATCACAATTCCAGTGGGTCAGAAGTTTACAAACAAAATCAAAAGAAATCAGCCAAGACCTCAGAAAAAAAATTGTAGACCTCCACAAGTCTGGTTCATCCTTAGGAGCAATTTCCAAATGCCTGAAGGTACCACGTACATCTGTAAACAATAGTATGCAAGTATAAACATTATGGGAACACACAGCCATCATACCACTCAGGAAGGAGACGCATTCTGTCTCCTAGGGATGAACATACTTTGGTGCGAAAAGTGCAAATCAATCCCAGAACAACAGCAAAGGACCTTGTGAAGATGCTGGAGGAAACAGGTAGACAAGTATCTATATCCACTGTAAAACTAGTCCTATATCGACATAACCTGAAAGGCTGCCCAGAAAGGAAGAAGCCACCGCTCCAAAACTTCCACAAAAAAGCCAGACTACGGTTTGCAAGTGCACATGGGACAAAGATCTTACTTTTTGGAGAAATGTCCTCTGGTCTGATGAAACAAAAATCGAACTGTTTGGCCATAATGACCATTGTTATGTTTGGAGGAGAAAGGGTGAGGCTTGCAAGCCGAACAACACCATCCCAGCTGTGAAGCACGGGGGTGGCAGCATCATGTTGTGGGGGTGCTTTGCTGCAGGAGGGACTGGTGTACTTCACAAAATGAGGCATCATGAGGAAGGTAAATTATGTGGATATATTGAAGCAACATCTCAAGACATCAGCCAGGAAGCTAAAGCTCAGTCACAAATGGGTCTTCCAAATGGACAATGACCCCAAGCATACCTCCAAAGTTGTGGCAAAATTGCTTGACAACAAAGTCAAGGTATTAGTGTGGCTATCACAAAGCCCTGACCTCAATCCAGTAGAAAATTTGTGGGCAGAACCGAAAAAGCGTGTGAGAGCAAGGAAGCCAACAAACCTGACTCAGTTACATCAGTTCTGTCTAGAGGAAGGAACAAAATTCCAGCAACTTATTGTGAGAACCTTGTGGAAGGCCACCCAAAATGTTTGACCCAAGTTAAACAATTTAAAGGCAATGCTACCAAATACGAACAAAGTATATGTAAACTTCTAGCCCACTGGGAATGTGATGAAAGAAATAAAAGCTGAAATAAATCATTCTCTCTACCTTTATTCTGACATTTCACATTCTTAAAATAAAGTAGTGATCATAACTGACCTAAGACAGGGAATGGTTTCTAGGATTAAATGTCAGTAATTGTGAGAAACTGAGTTTAAATGTATTTGGCTAAGGTGTATGTAAACTTCTGACTTCAACTGTATGTGGCTTGATGTCAACTTGGATTGATATTTGCCTCTGCATAAATATATGTTGTGATAATTGTTCCCACATGCAAGATCCTAGCTTGCAAATAGGAAGCGGAAAACAAAACCATAAAGGCAATTGTAAAATAATATAAATCGTTGAAGAGTTAAGTTACTGGAAATTGGAGTATCAACACACACAAGATATTGGAGGAACTCAGCAGGTCAGGCCACATTTATGGAGAGGAATAAAGAGCCGATGTTTGGAATAACAAACAGTCTCCTGGAGGACCTCAACTCTAACTGTGGGAGGAGCAGAATTGTCAATGTTCTGTGTCAATACTCTGCATCGAGAGAGAGACTGGAGAGGGAAGTCAGCCAGTAATAAAGTGGGGGGAGGGAGGGGGGAAGAGTGACTCAAGGACCAGATGATGGACAGACAAATCCAGGAAGGGGAGGAAGAGGGAGATGTGCTGGGATACAGGCAGGTGAGTGATATTGGAAGCAGACATGAAATTAATGGTGAGGATGAAGGGTAAATTTTCATGGATGTTGTGCTCTAGCAGGATTATCAGGAGGATGAAGAGTGTTAAGCAGGACAAAAGCAAGAACTGACAGCAACATCAATGTGCCAGGAATCCTACCAGTCCACTGCTATCTATTTGCACTTAATCCTGCAGGATCCCAGCAATTTCATACAAAGGAAAAATACTAGGGTTTCAAGAAACTTGAAATAAAAAACAGAAAATGGGAATGTTCAGAAAGCCAATCAGCATCTATATAGAGAAAAATGTTGTGAACAGATCATTAAGTTCTTTAGGTCTAATGATTGGGTTAATAATAATTATTTGAAATGTTCATCTTTATTTGGTGTTGTACAGATGCTGTCTGTCCTGGTCTTTCCTGAAATGGTTAATAATTACATCATGGTAAGTTGAATGTAAAATTTTGAGGAAACTAGACGTTCCCTTAAATGGAGTTTCTTTAATTCCGTCATTACCATTGATTTTTGAAATCTTTGGCTTTGAAGAAACTAATCTGAATGACATCCTTCTTTGTTTCTTCCCCATTTTAATCCGTGTCTTTTTTTTTAGTTTGAGCTTACATTTACACAGAATTTGCAGGCATTTCAGGTTCACTTATAAGGAATCGATAGGTTTTCGCTTTGCTATGCACCTTGCTGTAATGCATTACTTGGCTAGCTTCCAAATGGTACATTACAGTAACAACCAACTGCATTACTATAATTAAAATATTCTTTAACTTTGCTTAGCTGGAATTTTCAGGTTGCATTCCTGGTGTTAAAGCATCTTGCAACGAATTTTTAATTATATTGAATTTTTTTGTGCCTAACCGATCAAGGAGGTGAAATATTTGATGACTATTTGTGCGGAGTTAGCTGATTCCACCTTGGCCATCAAATAATTCCTGTCAGCATCAATGTCACAGGACTAGTAAAGAAGAAAAATAACAAAAATACCAATCCTCCCAACTTATGAATGCACGATTTATAATACTGTGCAAAAGTCTTAGGCTCATATATATAGCTAGGGTGACTAAGACTTCTGCACAGTACAGTATATTGTTTAAAATAGAATTGAACTGAATTGAATTTATTTCTTACATCCTTCACATATATGAGGAGTAAAAATATTCATGTTACCTCTCCATCTGAATGTGCAATGTGCAAATTATAGTAATTTGTAATAAATAGTGTGTACAGTAAGATATGCAACAGAATAGTCAATATAGCTTAGAAATACAATTGTGTCAGCGTGAATTAATCAGTCTGACAGCCTGGTGGAAGAAGCTGTCCCAGAGCCTGTTGATCCTGGCTTTAATGCTGCAGTACCATTTCCTGGATGGCAGCAGCTGGAACAGTTTGTTGTTGGGGTGACCCGGGTCCCCCATATTCCTTCAGGCCTTTTTTACGCACCTGTTGCTGTAAATGTCCTAAATAGTGGGAAGTTCACATCCACAGATGCGCTGGGCTGTCCACACCACTCTTTGCAGAGTCCTGCAATTGAGGGAAGTACAGTTCACATACCAGGCAGATGTGCTTGAGAACTGCACTTTGGGAATAAAGGGTCGCTGGAAGACAGAAATAAGAGTACTTAGCTCAGTAGCATTGAGTGTTATTTGGTAACTGGAAAGACATAATGTACAGTAATGTGCAGAAGTCTTAGGCACTCTAGCTCCATATATACAGTTCGGGTTACAAACAGCTCAAGAAAACAGAATGCTGTCGTAACCTGGAGATATCATTTACCTGTTAACTCCGTGGATCACAACTCATAGACTTCTGATGAAAAATGGTCAGACTGTCATCTTGTTAGCAGTGGAGACTGAATTGATGTCTTCCTCTCTATCACTCATTTTAGGCCAGGAGGTCCAGAAAATCCAGGAAGTGACAGCAGAGGCCCTGAGAACTTCAAGTGGAGGAAGAGAGCATTGAAGGAACATTTCCCAATTCAGCTGAAGTCCTTTTCTTCTCACAGAAAAACACTCAGTGGCCACTTTATTAGGTATCTTGTGTACCTAATAAAGAGGCCATCGAGTGTGTATTCATAGTTATCTGCCGTTGTAGCCCATCCACTTCAAGCTTCAACCTACTGAGCTTTCATAGATACTCTTCTGAACACTACCTTTGTAATGAGTAGTTATTTGAGTTACTGTTGCCTTCCTGTCAGCTTGAAGCAGTCTGGCCATACTCCTCTGTCCTCTATCATTTACAAAATGTTTTTGCCCACAGAACTGCTGCTCACTGGATTTTTTTTTTGTTTGTTGCAACATTCTCTGTAAACTCTGGAGAGTATTGAACAAGAAAATCTGAGGAGATCGGCAGTTTCTGAAATACTCAAACCACCCCATCTGGCACTAATAATCATTCCACAGTCAAAGTCAATTAAATCACATTTCTTCCCTTTTCTGAAGTTTAGTCTGAACAACAACTGAACTTCTTGACCATATCTACATGATTTTATGCATTGAGTTGCTGCCACATGATTGGCTGATTAGATATTTGCATTAACCTTGAAGTCAATAGGCTACAGCAGCAGAAGACCATAAGCATATACTCAGTGGCCACTTTATTAGGAGGTACCTAATAAAGTGGCCACTGCGTGTATTTGCTACGTTCCTATCTCCTGGAATAAATTCAAACTGAAGGGGGCTTCGGAAGAAGATTTTCTCTGCAGCCACTAATTTTAGAACCCTGAAAATCAGGGAACTGCCCTAAGAATTTTGCCTGATTTTAGACCAAGGAATTTCTCCAGTACTTTCTTTCTATTGATTTTAATTCTCTAATCCCCTTGCTATCATGAAAAGGAAACACTAATGTGCTAAGCACTAGCTAAAGTTTAAATGCTTTCTGCCTGAAGCTCGCAGAAAGCATTAAGTACTAGAATCACAAGGAATTACATCCTTTACCCCACTGCAAATAATGGAGCAAATGTATGACCATTCTAACCCTTTTAGAGTTACATTCTGTTTAATTTCACTCTTTCTGATCTCTCTGTACAAGTTCACTCTTTATTAACTATCCCTTCTTGCTTGAACTGAAAGGATAGTTAAATTCCAACCATAGTGGTGGGTTCAGAGACTCATAAAGGCCAGACCACACAAGAATGGCAAATATTCTTCCTGTGAGACATCAATGAACCAAATATGTTCTTGTGGTAACCCATTAGCTCTGAATTTATCATGATTAAAAATAGCTCTTTGATTACTGATTTATTTATTCACATGAATTTAAGTTTATAGTGTGATTATGAACTCACATCACAGAATCAATGGTTCGGTCCTTTGGTTGCTAGTTACACTGCTGTACCTCCATAGATATATATCAGTATGTACACATTATGTTAAAAATATATGGAGGATAAATTCTGCTCCTGTTTATTCAGCTCAGAAAACAATGAAGTCATTGTATAGTATAGGAAAACATCATCGGCCTAATTGCGTTTGTGGCAGTTCCTTCAGAAAGCCAGTTTGATGTTGCTTTCCTGCTATTTAGTGGTCCTAACATCCTGCTTCCATGTATTTATCAAGGTCCTTTTGGAAACTTCAATTTAAATATATATCCTCCACAAGATCAATAAAACCATTCCAAACTCCAAACAGACTACAACAGGGGTCCACATACCCTTTGATTAATTGGTCCATGACATTGAAAAAAGGTTGAGAACCCCTGCTCTACAATCTCTTTCAATCCTGTAGATGGTTGCCTCTGTATCAGATGCTGATATAATAGATCAAAATGCTCTGCACCGTAAATCTGTAGAAATTTACAAGAGTCTTTGGGGACATATTGAATCTCTTCGAAATCCCCATGAAATAGACCCTCTGAATATTGAAGGTTTTAACTTGTCTAATGTGATCAATATATTAACACCAAATCAAAGTAGAGAGCTTACATTATGCAACGATTAGATATATATAACACCATAAATATTTAACATCAAACAGAATCTGTGACTTAAGGTTTCAAAAATGTATTAGAATGAGGATTCAATGCATTGAATGTGGAATTCATAACCAAACTCTACCAAGGACATTTGTGAACCCAAATATCAAGTGAGATGCAAGATACTGCACATGTTGAAATCTGGAACAGCAAACAACTTGCTGGAAGAACTCTGCAGGTCAAGCAGCATCTGCGGGAGAAAGAGAATTGTCAACAATTTGGGTTGAAACCCTGCATCACATATATGATCAGTACTGGAGATTGTCAACAAAGGAATACTTAAAAAGTTTTAAAAAACTGCAAGGAAACACCACTAGTCAGTCTGACTTTATGATTTTTAAACCTCTACTTTAAATTAGCACTTAGTTTGCAGATTCTTCCACTCCAACTGACAGAAACTGTTGCTTGGGTGGATCTAGTGGACATAAAATGAGGTCGTGAGGATAGTTTTGTGTTTTAATCAAGGTTTATAATTGAAATCTACGTCACACCTAATTATGCAGATTTCCTGAAACAGCAAGATTTGAGTTCAGATTTTATCACCATTATAACCTAATGGTGATATTACCTAATATTACCTAATAGTAACATGAAAATTTCATTCAGTAAAGAACAAAACAAGAATTCCTGTGCAGGTCCTTTAAGATAGCAGTATGTCAAAAATTTGGTTATAATGGCTAAATGTTCTAGCAAGGGTGGAAGAATGTGAGGAGAGAACTCAGGGAGAGAGGGACAGAGATGGTCGTGGGATTGGTAGTAAAGTAAGGCATTAGGACATTAGATTCAGGGTCTGGAGCACAAGTTTGATGAAAAGCTTGGAGAAACTAAGCAGGATGTAAAGGAGAGGCTCCAAGCATAACTGAGATAATCCAAGTGACAGAAGGAGATGATTTTGTGGAGATGTGCATTTTACTGATTGAATAGAGAAGAGTCTTGAAGTGAACGTATGAAATCTTTTGCACTTGTAGTATTTTTTTTCCCCAAGTTTATCCTGTCACATTTTCTCACTTTTTTATTGAAAATGTTTGCTGTCAAAGTTTATGTAGTTGATGGACCTTACAATGGTAACCCTGCAACACTTAATTAAATATTGCACCAAAAGCAGGAGGAATAGGCACTGGAATGTAACTCCCTGATCTGTAGCTTCTCTATAGCAATAGGCTTGCCTGGCAGATTTCTGACAGCCGCAGTATTCACTTGTGATCCCCAGTGAATGCAGTGCAGCCCAACCATTGCATCAGCTGTGTTCCAGTTGCACTGAAAACACGTGAGTATCTGATACAGCAGAATTTGACCCTTACAATTTCCACACACTTTTCCGTCCATTGGTTTCTTTGCAAATAACAGATTATAAATAGAAAGGAATCTCATTTAACACTGCTGGAGCTGGTTAAAATACTGAAACTATTACACGTTAAAATTTCTGATAACAATTGCTCAAAAAGGATCATACCGATGCATATTGCAGGAGGAGGCTATTATGCCTACACAAATTCAGGTTCAGTTAATTGTCATTTGAACATACATATACATATGTACCACCAAATGAAACAATGTTCCTCCGGACCAAGGTGCATAACACTGTATATACTGTATCATTCACACATATAACACACAAAGTAATATTACCATTAATAATAAGGTGCATTTACAACACAAATAAAAATTAAACAATAAAACACTACTGACGCTTCATGCGTGACGAGTTCTGGGTTCTGGCAGGGAGTTCAGTAGTTTTACGGCATGGGGGAAGATGTTTCCCATCCTAACAGAGCAAAGGGATAGTTTGCAATTTTTAGATCACACTACTTCATATACTTTTAGAATAAGGAGATTTTTTGTCTTCTTTAGGTGAAAACCATTCATACAGCATTTTTCTTTTTTTGATTTCTCATTCATTTCCATCGTATTAATGAAATAGAGGCATCAATCCATCGTTTGGCACTACGTGTTTTAAAGGAGATTTCCTCTTTTTAACTGTGCTTTTTATGCCTTTTAAAAGCATTCAAAGGTATAGGAAATGCATCATCGATGTCAAAGGTGAGTGACTTCTGATCCCACTTTGACTAAAATTTCAGCGGTAAATTCACAGCAGTTATATTCACAGAGAAAATAACCTGACTATCATGTTTAGTGGTTTTTTTGTACAGGATACTGCTGTGTTAGTGAGCAAAATGTCTTTGTTAGTGTAAGTCAAGAGCACTCGAGTCACAGTAGAATCCAAGAGGCATTGGAATTTACTGTGAGTGGTTGATGAGCTCAAGTTGCATGCAGTTTTGTGACCAGTTAGCAAGGAATGCAAGATCCAGCATCCAAGTTTATACGATTTACAAATAATAAACTCGTATGAGCAGTATAGGCACTCTGCAAAGTCCACACTTAATCAGGATATGTGACAAGGTTTTATACCACTTGTGTGTACACTCAGTTATGCTGGTGGAAGAAAATGGAAAGGAGCTGAAGTCTATTGAAATGTATTGTCTAGCTTGCAGCCAAACTGTTAACGTAAATGTAGCATACACATGTGTCAGTACTCACTGGATTTGGCTTTTCTTTTAGGTCCCTCTGCTCCAAACATTTTAGGTTAGTGAGACTCCTTGGTCAATTATTGTAGTAATGTACCACCAGATGGGCCACATGAGTCGCAACAGTCCAAATGGATTTAAAGAATGTCATAGAACAGTACTGAAAGCTCTCTCTACCGTAGAGCACATCGACATGAAATGCTGTCGTAGGAAAGCAGCATCCATGATCAGTGATCCTTACCACCTAGGCCATGCTCTTTTCTCGCTGCTGGAATCAGGTAGAAGGTGCAAGAGCCTCAGGACTTGCAGCACCAGGGTCAAGAAAAGTTACTACCCCTCAACCATCAGGCTCTTGAATAAAAGAGAATAGCTGCACTTACTTGCTTCATTATTAAGATATTCCCACAATCTGACTTTAAAGACTCTTTATCTTGTTATTTCATGCTTTCGTTATTTATTGCTATTTATTTATATTTGTATTTGCAAAGTTTGTTGTCTTTTGCAGTCTTGCTGATCTTTCATTGATCCTATTATAGTTACTATTCTATAGATTTGCTGAGTATGTCCACAGGAAAATTAATCTCAGGGTTATATATTATGACATATATGTATTTTGATAATAAAATTTACTTTGAATAGAGTGTAAATGCATTGCACAGGTCATTCTTATAAATATTTTTTATTGTGAGTAAAGTTTATTTTGATAAAAATAAATGATGGTTATGACAATATTAAGATGTGATTTTCACTTTTCAATCCCAGGTTCACTTCAAGCATTTTCCTCAAATAAATAACTTTTTCATTTGAGAAAATGGGTTTTGTAATGAGTCACTTCTCTCTGAACTCACTCTTGTTCTTGTAAAGAAGAAGAAGAAATCCCTTAACTCCGAGTGGCGTCATCGGGATGCCGCATGACGGCGATTTTTTAAGCAGGCTTTCTTATTTTTACGAGGCCGAGTTGCTAGCTTGACGCTCAACCCACACGGATGGAAAGTGTGGAAGGGAGCTGGCTGGATTCGAACTCGGGAGCCTTTGCTCTGAAGTCCGGCGCTGATGCCATTACACCACCAGCCGGCGGACTCTTGTTTCTGTGGTTGGGTAAAACGTGCAGAAGCTAGTTCAAAAATTCCAGTTGGGCTATATGTGGAAGTATGTGAAGATGTGCATGCCATTCAATAAAGTTAATGCAAGCATAGAACTGAGGCCCTCTTATTGGTCGTGGTCAACCATGGACATTGCATCCTAGTTGATGAATCCAAGGGAATGGCAGAGGCAGACACAGTTTGGCACCAGGGCCATATCAGGAACCGCCAGTAACCATTGAGCTCAACCTTAGACTGCTTTAGGGACTCCAGCCCTAGAATTTTCTTTGGGGTTTACTCCCGAAGCCTTGCTGATGAGTTGGTATAGCTGCAAGGCAATGGAGGTTTGAGATCAGAGTTTTCTCTTCTCCTAGATGAGCTGCTAACCACGGCAGACAAGCCCCATCTGCCTGAAAGCAGAGAATGAATTTCTGGTTATTATAGAGAAATAAAACAATTGATCTTCTGCATCAGGATTTTGGAGTACGTATCAGTTCAACAGCATTTACACATCATTCTTCTGAAAGTGGGCTCCATTCATTTCAAATCTGCCCTCAAAACTGACTCGCTCCATTTTTGGTGGTCATGCTTAATAAGACATAGGAGCAGAATAAGGTCATTTGTCCCATCAAGTCTGCTCTACCATTCCATCATGGCTGATTTATTAGCCCTCTCAACCTCATTCTCCTGGCTTCACCTTTGATACAAATACTCCACAATTCACACCAAACACCCATTGACACATCCATTAACTCTTCTCAGATTTTACCGTTCACCTAGACCAAATGAACAACTTACAGTTGCCAATTCATTTACCTATCTGCATACCTTTGGGATTTGGGAGAAAATTACATGGAATACACTTAGTCACAGGGTAACTGTTTACACTCCAGATACACAGTACCCAAGATTAAGACACCAAATATTTTTGTGTCAGTAAAAGAGCTACAATTAGGTTCAGTTTAATATCCTAGAATAAATTCAATTTGTCTAGTATCCTTAAAGATCCCTAGGTTCTTCACTGAAAAGTTATCAAAAAAAAAGATGGTGTTCCAAATTAGGATATGCGGTGACACAGCTAGAAGAGATGCTTCCCCTCAACTCCAGTAACCAGGGCTAAACCCTGATCTTGGGTTCTGGTCACTGGAATTGAGAGGCAGTTTTTTTTTATAACTTTTCAGTGAATAACCTAAGGATAATTTTTTATGTCAAGTATTCTAGATAAATGGAAGTTGTTCCAGGATATTAAACTGAGCCTAATTGCATTCCTTTCACTGAGACAATAACGTTTGATGCCAGTTACTATGCAGATGTCTTTGAAAAGTGAATTGAATGCAGGCACACGTTTTGATAATGTTACAGTCTCCTTTGGACCAACATTTTTAAATTTAATCCATCTTTTGAAAACAAAGAATTTTAAAGGAGGTTAAATTTAAATTACCTTAAGATATAGGAACAGAATTAGGCCATTTGGCCCATTGAGTCTGCTCCACCATTTCATCATGGCGGACCCTCCTCAGCCCCAATATCCTAATTACACATGTTGAGTTCTCCTTGAATTCGAGAGATGACAACAAAAGTGGATGAGAGTACCTTGTGAATTTATAACCACAAAAACTAAATAGAGATAGAAAACCAAGTAACAGTGATAGAAACTAATAGCTCAACTGAATGGAGTCTCATTTCACCTCCACCTTGTGGCTCCCAATTTACTTTTAAACATACAAAGTAGTTCCTATTAGTCTGCCATCTGAATTAAGCACTTTATTGTATATGATCCTTCTTATAAATTGGTATGGTCATAGGAGAGAATAAAAAAAACATTAAGAAACACATTAATTTCTCCAAATACTGGAATAAGTGTACATTTCAGTGCAAGATCGAGAAGCTGATTGAATTGGAACAAAGACCTGCATTTTACCTGGAGTTCAATTAATGTGTTAAGATTAGTGAGATTAGTCAGTGTACATTCTGCTGGCTTTTTAGCACAGTGGTGATAATTTTACCACCTAAAAGATAATGGTTTGACTTTGGGGCTTGAGCTCATTATCTCAGCTAATTTCAATGCCAGCTAAAGTGCAGAGTGTAATATTCTGGTTACCTCAGGTCTGTGCGACAGGCTCTTAAACTGCAATGCTGGGTTATTCCGCCTTGCACTCAAGCAGCTAATTCAGTAAAACAGTTGAAATCTGAGCTGAGAATAGGTGTTCAGAGGCTTGTTCAGGGAGTGATTGCCACTTAAAATCTAAACAAGAGCTCATTAGAGAGGCAATTATCATTTTGGTTGCCTACCTTTCTCCTTGTACCCTTTCCCAAGCAACCAGCTGTTTGGGATGTTGATTACTTCCATGTATTCTCAACGTTTTTACTTAAAGATAAAAGATCTGCTTTATTTGTCACAAGTACACCGAAACATCAAAACTTACAGTGAAACACAGCATTTGCATCAACGATTGCCTCAGTCTGTGGGTGTGCTGGAGTTAGCCTGCAAGTTTCACCATGCTTCCAGCACCAATATAGCATGCACACAATTTACTAACACTAACCTGTACATATTTGAAATCTTGGAGGAAACGAGAGCACCTATAGGAAACCCACATGGTCACAGGAAAATGTACAAACTTCTTACAGGCAGCAGTGGGAATCAGACAGCGATCTTCCGATCATAGACACTGTAATGCGTTATCCTAACCACCTTGCTACTATGCCACCTTCTTCATTACTCGCTTCTGTAATTACGAGAAGAACTATTAAGATGTATTTGGAGAATTCAACAATTTAATCAAGTCTTCAATAAAGTTCCAGCAATACTTATTTATTCCAGAAATCCTCTGCAAATGTCATCTGAAAAGAGCAAGCTCTGCACTAGTCAATTGTATTGACTGAAATATAGAAGTCAGCAGAAAAAAAGGTGGCACGCAACCATTTGGATCTCATTAGGGGTCCCCACTGGTCAACAGCAGTAATGATAGGAGGTCAGGCAGAACAGCACTAATTACTGTGCAGAGAGAAGGAGAATGGAGGAAGAGGGGTAAGGTTATGACCTCCTTCCTTCTCTGGACCTTCTATATATATTTCTGAAAACCTGTGCAGATTCTCACTCATTCCCTGAAAAATCCAGAAATATGCTATATGAGCCAGCGGGCACATCCCCACTGTGGAAGCAAGTTCACAAATACTGATCCAAGAGGACTAATCCATGCCAAATCTGCAGAGCAGACTTGTTTAGTCTGTCCAGATGAGCTGAAAGTATGAAGGCCAACAGTCAAGACCAAATTATATGCTAATACCAGTCTTTCAAATAGGCATGAAAATGAAAATAAAAATGCAGATGCTGGGTAGCTAAAATAAAAATAGAAAGTGTTGGAAATATTCAGTAGCCCAGGCCACACTCATTGGAAAAGGAACACTAATTAAATTTAAAGAGAGTCCTTGTCCTGTAATCTCAACTTCATCTTTCTTCCCACAGATGCAACTTGAGCTGTTGAATATTTCCAGTATTTTTTGTTTTTATTCTAAATAGGCATATTTTCATGTGTCCATTTTTAAAGTTTTACCAGTGTCAGTTGTATCATATGGAATATTAAACTAAACTTTGGTATTTTGAGGTGAGTATGAGAGGCTACAGTATACTGCCCAATATCCAGATGTCAGCAAGCATATCAAAACATATCCATTCCCGTTCCAACATGTTGGTCCATGGACTCCTCTACTGCCTTGATAAGGCCACTCTTAGGTTGGAGGAGTGTCATTCATGTTGCATTTGGGAAGCCTCCAACCTAACACATGAATATTGTTTTTTTCTAGCTTCTGGTAATTTCTCCCCTCTCCCCCTTTCCTCTTTTCCATTTCCCTCTTACCTCTTCACCTGCCCATCTTCTCCCTCTGATAGTCATAGTCATATTCATACTCATACTTTATTGATCCCGGGGGAAATTGGTTTTCGTTATAGTTGCTCCATAAATAATGAATAGTAATAAAACCATAAATAGTTAAATAGTAATATGTAAATTATGCCAGGAAATTATGAAATGTCTGGGACCAGCCTATTGGCTCAAGGTGTCTGATCCTCCAAGGGAGGAGTCGTAAAGTTTGATGGCCACAGGCAGGAATGACTTCCTATGACGCTCAGTGTTGCATCTCGGTGGAATGAGTCTCTGGCTGAATGTACTCCTGTGCCCAACCAATCCATTATGTAGTGGATGGGAGACATTGTCCAAGATGGCATGCAACTTAGACAGCAGCCTCTTTTCAGAAACCACCATGAGAGAGTCCAGTTCCATCCCCACAACATCACTGGCCTTACGGGGATGGAACTGATGCTCTCATGGTTCATTCTCCTTTTAGACTCCTCCTTCTTCAACCCTTTACCTTTTCAATCTATCCCCTCCCGGCTTCTCACTTCATCTCCGCTCCTCTGTTCCCCTTATCTAGCTTGACTTATCACCTTCCAGCTTGCACTGCTTCCTCTCCACCTCCACCTTTTTATTCTGACTTCTTCTCCCTTTCTTTCCAGTCCTGATGAAGGGTTTGAACCTGAAATATTGACTGTTTATTTCTCTTCATAGCTTCCTGAGTTCCTCCAGCGTTTTCTGTGTTCCTCGGAGCAAAGGATGTTTTAAAAAAAAAAGCATGGCATGTTTTTTTTTCTTTGGAGCAGTACACTTCCTTTGCAAAATTAAAGACGATTGTGTAAAAATAGGCAGAAAACGGAAGAATTCCTGAGTTCATAAAAAGCAAGTACTGGGTGTTAACAATCACTAAAAGAAGAGCAGAAATGACTAGCTATATCGGAAATACTGACATATTTCTTTGTACAAATGGTAACTGGAATATGTATACTGAGCTAATTGAGCAATATTTTAAAGCAAATGGAATAGCCATTAACATAGAAACATAGAAACATAGAAAATAGGTGCAGGAGTAGGCCATTCGGCCCTTCGAGCCTGCACCGCCATTTACTATGATCATGGCTGATCATCCAACTCAGAACACCGCCCCAGCCTTCCCTCCATACCCCCTGACCCCCGTAGCCACAAGGGCCATATCTAACTCCCTCTTAAATATAGCCAATGAACTGGCCTCAACTGTTTCCTGTGGCAGAGAATTCCACAGATTCACCACTCTCTGTGTGAAGAAGTTTTTCCTAATCTCAGTCCTAAAAGGCTTCCCCTCTATCCTCAAACTGTGGCCCCTCGTTCTGGACTTCCCCAACATCGGGAACAATCTTCCTGCATCTAGCCTGTCCAATCCCTTTAGGATCTTATACGTTTCAATCAGATCCCCCCTCAATCTTCTAAATTCCAACGAGTACAAGCCCAGTTCATCCAGTCTTTCTTCATATGAAAGTCCTGCCATCCCAGGAATCAATCTGGTGAACCTTCTTTGTACTCCCTCTATGGCAAGGATGTCTTTCCTCAGATTAGGGGACCAAAACTGCACACAATACTCCAGGTGTGGTCTCACCAAGACCTTGTACAACTGCAGTAGTACCTCCCTGCTCCTGTACTCGAATCCTCTCGCTATAAATGCCAGCATACCATTCGCCTTTTTCATCGCCTGCTGTACCTGCATGCCCACTTTCAATGACTGGTGTATAATGACACCCAGGTCTCGTTGCACCTCCCCTTTTCCTAATCGGCCACCATTCAGATAATAATCTGTTTTCCTATTTTTGCCACCAAAGTGGATAACTTCACATTTATCCACATTAAATTGCATCTGCCATGAATTTGCCCACTCACCCAACCTATCCAAGTCACCCTGCATCCTCTTAGCATCCTCCTCACAGCTAACACTGCCACCCAGCTTCGTGTCATCCGCAAACTTGGAGATGCTGCATTTAATTCCCTCATCCAAGTCATTAATATATATTGTAAACAACTGGGGTCCCAGCACTGAGCCTTGCAGTACCCCACTAGTCACCGCCTGCCATTCTGAAAAGGTCCCGTTTATTCCCACTCTTTGCTTCCTGTCTGCTAACCAACTCTCCACCCACACCAATACCTTACCCCCAATACCGTGTGCTTTAAGTTTGCACACTAATCTCCTGTGTGGGACCTTGTCAAAAGCCTTCTGAAAATCCAAATATACCACATCCACTGGTTCTCCCCTATCCACTCTACTAGTTACATCCTCAAAAAATTCTATGAGATTCGTCAGACATGATTTTCCTTTCACAAATCCATGCTGACTTTGTCCGATCATTTCACCGCTTTCCAAATGTGCTGTTATCACATCCTTGATAACTGACTCCAGCAGTTTCCCCACCACCGACGTTAGGCTAACCGGTCTATAATTCCCCGGTTTCTCTCTCCTTCCTTTTTTAAAAAGTGGAGTTACATTAGCCACCCTCTAATCCTCAGGAACTAGTCCAGAATCTAACGAGTTTTGAAAAATTATCACTAATGCATCCACTATTTCTTGGGCTACTTCCTTAAGCACCCTGGGATGCAGACCATCTGGCCCTGGGGATTTATCTGCCTTCAATCCCTTCAATTTACCTAACACCACTTCCCTACTAACATGTATTTCGCTCAGTTCCTCCATCTCACTGGACCCTCTGTCCCCTACTATTTCTGGAAGATTATTTATGTCCTCCTTAGTGAAGACAGAACCAAAGTAATTATTCAATTGGTCTGCCATGTCCTTGCTCCCCATAATCAATTCACCTGTTTCTGTCTGCAGGGGACCTACATTTGTCTTTACCAGTCTTTTCCTTTTTACATATCTATAAAAGCTTTTACAGTCCGTTTTTATGTTTCCTGCCAGTTTTCTCTCATAATTTTTTTCCCCTTCCTAATTAAGCCCTTTGTCCTCCTCTGCTGAACTCTGAATTTCTCCCAGTCCTCAAGTGAGCCACTTTCTCTGGCTAATTTGTATGCTTCTTCTTTGGAATTGATACTATCCCTAATTTCTCTTGTCAGCCACGGGTGCACTACCTTCCTTGATTTATTCTTTTGCCAAACTGGGATGAACAATTGTTGTAGTTCATCCATGCAACCTTTAAATGCTTGCCATTGCATATCCACCGTCAATTCTTTAAGTGTCATTTGCCAGTCTATCTTAGCTAATTCACGTCTCATACCTTCAAAGTTACCCCTCTTTAAGTTCAGAACCTTTGTTTCTGAATTAACTATGTCACTCTCCATCTTAATGAAGAATTCCACCATATTATGGTCACTCTTACCCAAGGGGCCTCTCACGACAAGATTGCTAATTAACCCTTCCTCATTGCTCAAAACCCAGTCCAGAATAGCCTGCTCTCTAGTTGGCTCCTCAACATGTTGGTTCAAAAAACCATCCCGCATACATTCCAAGAAATCCTCTTCCTCAGCACCTTTACCGATTTGGTTCACCCAATCTACATGTAGATTGAAGTCACCCATTATAACTGCTGTTCCTTTATTGCACACATTTCGAATTTCCTGTTTAATACCATCTCCGACCTCACTACTACTGTTAGGTGGCCTGTACACAACTCCCACCAGCGTCTTCTGCCCCTTAGTGTTACGCAGCTCTACCCATATCGATTCCACATCTTCCCGGCTTATGTCCTTCCTTTCTATTGTGATAATCTCTTCTTTAACCAGCAACGCCACCCCACCTCCCCTTCCTTCATGTCTATCCCTCCTGAATATTGAATATCCCTGAACGTTGAGCTCCCATCCCTGGTCACCCTGGAGCCATGTCTCTGTGATCCCAACTATATCATAATCATTAATAACAATCTGCACTTTCAATTCATCCACCTTATTACGAATGCTCCTTGCATTGATACACAAAGCCTTCAGGCGCTCTTTTACAACTCTCTTAGCCCTTATACAATTATGCTGAAAAGTGGCCCTAAGAAACAGGTACCAGTTTTGCTGAGTGCATTGGATTTAAAAGCATACAGTTTGCTTAGGAGTTTGACTGTTCCAACCAAACTAGCTGAAATGAGCTTTGCTAATATCATCAAAGTAATGCAGGAACATTTAGAACCAAAACCATTGTTGATTGCAGAATGATTTAGGTTCTATAAGTGGAATCCACTGCAGTGTATGTGGCTAAATTGAACAGATTATCTAAGGACCGTCAGTTTTGTAATGGCTTTAATGATGCACTGAGAGATTGTTTAGTTTGTGGAATCTTACAAGAAAGCATTCAAGAACAGCTCCTAACTGAAGCACAACTTACATTTAAGAGAGCAATTGAAGTTGGACAGAAGAAAGGGCATGGAAAGAGCAGAGGAAATGTCGGTGACAGGGCGGAAACCAATGTTGTCTTGGTGACACAAATACCTTTTGTACCATGTTAGAAAGGTGTTAGAATACTTGTTGACCATAAATAATCTGTCTGGAAGGAAGTAAACTAAGGGAGATGAATGAGCATAGTGTAAACAGAACAATTGCTGAAACTGTGGGATGTAGAACACAGATAATCTAAAATAAAGGAAATGTTAGAAATATTCAGTAGGTGATGAGGAGAGAAGATCTGAGTGAATATTTCTGGTGAATAACCTTGCATCGGTTCCGACAAACAAGAAATGCAGATAACCTGATACTGCTGATTTCAATATTGAGTTCTGAGAACTGCTATATTCTCACATGGAAAATGAGCTGCTGTTCCCTAATTCAATGAAGGTGATGCTTGGCATCCAGTTGTCTGTCACTTTAATTCTCTATTTTTTTCCAGCCCTGATGAAGAATCTCCACCTGAAACATCAACTGTTTACTCTTTTCCATCGAGGCTGCCTGGCCTCCAGCACTTTGTGTGTGTTGTTTGGATTTCAAGCATCTGTAGATTTTCTCATGTTTGTGACTTTAATTCTCTAACCCACTCCCAGCCTGACCTCTCCTACATTGCTCTAATGTCAGCTAAAGGGACAGCAAGTCCTCTTCTGTCTTCTAGACATATGCATCCTCAGGACTCAATATTAAATTATAAAGAGGTGATAAACAAGAAATGCTGCAGATGCTGTAAATCTAAAGTAACACACACAAAATACTGGAGGAACTCAGCAGATTGGGCAGCAGCTATAGAAAGGAATAAAGGAGAAGGGTGACAAATATAATGTGTTTTTTCTATCCTGTTTTTCCTTTTTTATCAGGGTTTATTACTCCATATTTGGCTCTACTCCCACCACTTGTGACTATGTAATGGTCATGTTAGCAATGGGACATTCATGATAAGCAGAGACAAGACAGTTTGTATTTTGATACATCTCACTTACATAAAACGAAAAACTTTTGAGCAATGTTAAGAAGTCATATCCATTAAACAAAGGTCCTTTTTAAAAGGTTCTGAGGAGAAAGTTATCTCTGGTGATTAGAGCTAAAGTGTGACTCCGGAACAGTCCACATGTTTCTCCCTCATATTTGATTCTGTTGAAGAGGCCACTTAATAGGAGATGGGTAGGATCATGCTCACTCAATGTTAGCACACAAAAATAAAGCTCTGGTCCATCATGCAGGATGTCGGACAGGCTTTCAAGCATGGACATACTGGAGCTGTGCCAATAGAACTGTGACTATTAAATATTTCCCAGGTCACCGTGCACATTGATCTCCGCTGTGAACTCTACGAAACCCGAGCACTGCATATTAATTGACCAGATACTCGTCAAAGAGGAATCACGGCCTGAAATATTAATAGTAACTGATCACACAGCTGGAGGAGGAAGGGAAAAGAGAAAAGTACACAAACTTTTTCCAATTTTGGTGATGCTAATTCCTCAGTTTATATTATTTTTTTTTAAATCTTGAGAGGTTCTCATGGTGAAAATTGGTTTTGTGGAATAGGCAGCAGGGTAGTGTAGCATTTAGATAATACAATCACAGTGGAGCGACCCAGATTCAATTTCCACTGCTGCCCGTAAGGAGTTTGTACATTCTTCCTATGGCCGTGTGGGTTTCCTCCAGGTGCTCCAGTTTCTTCCCACGTTCCAAAGACATATGATTTAGAAGTTTAAAAGTCAAAGTCAAAGTAAGTTTAATTATATCACCATATACTACGCTGAGATTTATTTTCTTGAGGGCACACTCAACAAATCTGCATCAGAATAATAACCATAATTGAATCAATGGAAGACTACTCAAACCTGGGTGTTCAACCAGTGTGCAAAAGACACAAACTGTGAAAATACAAAGAGAAAGAAATAATAATGATAAATAAATAAACAATAAATATCATGAGAATGTGAGACGAAGAGTCCTTGAAAGTGAGTCCACAAGTTATAGGAACATTTCAATGATGGGGCAAGTGAAGCTGTGTGAAGTTATCCATTTTGGTTTAACAGCCTGATCGTTGAAGGTTAATAACTGTTCCTGAACCTGATGGTTCCTCCACTTTCTTCCTGATGATAGCAGCGGGATGGCTTGTTGACCACATGGGTGTAATTGGCCAATGCGGGCTCCTCAGGCTGGAAGAGACCTGTTACTGTGCTGTATCTCTATATAAAAAAATTATAATGAAGGAAGAGACTCCACAGCAGGTTTTAAGACCAGATATATCCAACTCATACTCCAGTTAGTTGGGGGCATATGTTGGTGATGCCGGAAGCATGGCAATATTGCGGGTTTGCCCCAGCACATCCTTGGACTGTGTTGGTCATTGACACAAAGTGTATTTCATAGTATGTTTGATGTGTAATGTAAGTGTGACAAATGCAGATAATGTTTATACTTAGTTGGGATAGTGAGGGAGTCTGAATCATTTTTTTGTTCCTGGATCTCATCTTTGCAGAGTTTGAATTACCCCATGGCAAGAGAGGGTACTTGCAGAGAGGGGTGCTGTTCCCAACCATAGATCAAGTGGGATGCAGGGACTTCTTATATGGAAAGGAAATCTGATTCCTCAATGAATTAAAGAGATTTGGAAAGAACTCCTTCACCTCCTGATCCACAATCAGTGCTCTTCTTCCAAAGCAAATTGTCACCTCTCTTTAGCTTTTGGCGTTCCCAAGGCCTGAAATATCCAACCAAGCACTGTCAAATTTGTGATCCAGGATATCTCATTACAGTGGTTGAGTTGCAAGAGCTCCTCATGAGAGCAGATAAGCTCTGCCCTGCACCTTTTCAAAGTTCAAAGTCAATTTATTATCAAAGTACATGCATATTACCATATACAACACTGATAATTCAATTTCTTGTGGGCATACTCAATGGATTGATAGAATAATAACCATGACAGAATCATTGAAAGACTGTAGCAACTTGAGTGACTTGGATGACAGATCTGGATTGAGAATCATATTTTTAAAATTATAACACTTGTCCTGACCTCAAGATACCCATTAATGGCTGTTAAAAAGCAGGTTTAACCATGCAAAGCAGGCTTCAGGTCAGCCTCTGATGAGGTAGAAAAACTGGGCACAAATATATAAAGAACGTTTTGATACTAACAAATTCTACTTTTGAACCTTAATATCACAAAGCCTGAGGCTTTATTGGAATAGCTAATGTACATGACAGAAAAGTGGAAGTAATTGGTTTTGTTCATTTTCCTTTGATTTAGTGTGAAGAAAGGAAATTGGGGGATGTGCTCAAAAGTCTGCCCAAGGCTAGCTTTAGAATGAAAGATAATACAGATGCGAGCTTTACATAGGCGACTGTAATCATCCAGGGTCTGGAAAAATGCTGGTGCTTGTTTCTATCAGTTCCTTTATCATTTCAGGTTTATTATGAACACCATAGGCTAGACTTCCCTGTTGGAACCATTGGCAGGAAATCAATAGTTCATTTTTGCCAATTTAGCTGTGGCATGAATCCATTAAAAGCAAGTTGTTTTTAAGTAGCAGACAGAGAAACTGCACATGAATATGTCAAACATTTTTCAGCCAATATCAGTAATAGTTATTCCAATGTTTGGCATATATAATGTAGGAAATGCATGACAGTGATTCAATATTGAAACATCTTGGGATCCATAGTAATTTTTTACAGATAAAATATACTTCAACGGTGGTTGATTAGATGCTGGAGATGGGCTTTACAATGGCACTATTTGATTAGATTAGTACATACACTGTGCTGGAGGAGCTCAGCCAGTCAAACAGCATCTATGGATGGGAATAAGCAATTGACCTTTCGGCCCAAGGCCTTTCATCAGGATGCTGCTTTACCTGCAGAGCTCTTCCAGCACATTGAGTGTATTGCTCTAGATTTCCAACATCTACAGTACCTCATGTGTATTTATTTAATTTTGTATCTGTAGGTGTACATGGTTTCCATAAAATGGATCAGTACTTGGAGCTCTGATCTTGTGGCCAATACAGAGACTTGGCTTTCACAAGGGTCTGGGGTTGAGATGTTTCAAAAGGGACAAGGAGGGATATAAATGAGGTAAGGGTGGCATCGCTAATCAGGGACAGCATCACAGCTGAAAAAAAGGATGAATGCCATGGAATGATCATCTGCTGAGTTAGCGTGGGTTGAAGTCAGAAACAGAAAGCGAACAATCATTCTTCTGAGAATACTTTATAGACTTCAACATCCCTAATATTGATTGGCATTTACTTAGTGAAAAAGGTGTAGATGGAGCACAATTTGTTTGGTGTGTCCAAGAATGACTGCTGATGCTTGAGAAGAATTTGTTTTGGATACCAGCACTAGGTAATGAACCTGGTCAGGTGACAGATTTTTCAGTCGATGAGCATTTCAGAGATAGTGGCCACAACTCCCTGACATTTTGCACAGCCTTAGACAAGGATAGGAGTACACACTATGGTAAAGTATTTAACTGGGAGAAAGGATAATTATGGTGTTATTAGGCAGGAACATGGAAGCATAAATTAAAAACAAATTGATAGGATGATTAAAAAAGCATGTAGTGTGTTGACCTTGATTAGTCAATGGATTAAGTTCAAGACCCATGAGGTAAAGTTGCTGCTCCATAAAACTCCGGTTGGACCACAATTGGAGTTCAGTTCTGGTCACTTGATGAAAGAAGGATGTGGATGCTTCAGAAGAAGTGCAGAGATTTTCCAGGATGCTGCCTGGATTAGAGAACGTTTCTTATGAAGAAAGCTTGAACAAGCTAGGGGAATGAAAGAGGATGATAGGAGACTTGACATTGTATAAAATGATGACGCACAAATAAACGCATGAGCTTTTTGCCCAGGGTGTCAATGGCTAATATGCAAAGACATATCTTTAAGGTGATTGAAAGAAAGCAAAGGGAGTTACATCGGAGGTAGCTTTTCATACACAGTGAGTGGTAAGTGCATGGAACGCACGACCAGGAATGGTGGTCAATGCAGATACATTAGGGACATTTAACAGACTTTTAGATAAGCAAATGGATGACTGAAAAATGGAGAATTATGTGTGAGGGAAGGATCAGACAGATCTATAAATTGGGTAATAGGTCAGCATCACATTGTGGGCCGTAAGGCCTGTACTATTCTATGTTACAATAAACAGCTCATTATTTGCACTCAGCAAAACAACAACAAAATATTGTGAATGCTGGAAGTGTGAAACAGAAACACAAAATGTTGGAAATAGTCACTGAGGTAGCTTCTGTGGGGAGAGAAACAGAATTAATGGGAGAAATCTGCTTTTGCCCTCCAGCTCAAAATCTATGCAAGAGTGCTGGTTGTTTATCACTGTTCTAGATGGGATAGAAATGTTCAGACACCACAAAACAAGTACACGTTTTGACTGATACTGTACTCTGGTGCTCCTTGGCCCTCAGCTGGTTTTCTTTTTAGTGGCTCAATGCAAAGATATTGGTGAGAACTGGAATAAATTAGCAATGGACCAGTGTATAAGCAAGTGTGGACTAGGAGAAAGAGCCTGAAGTGAGGTAAGTCAGAGAGGTACTGGTGCAGGACTATAGAAAAGCAGAGTAACAAACAAAATGCTGGAAGAATTCAGCTGGTCAGGCAGCATCTTGGGGGGAAGGGAATGGATTGAATTGAATTGAATTGAATTGAACTGACTTTATTACTTACATCCTTCACACACGAGGAGTAAAAATCTTTATGTTATGTCTCCGTCTAAATGTGCAATGTACAATTCATAGTAATTGATAATAAATATTATATACAACAGGATAGTCAATATAACATAGAAATACAGTTGTGTCAGCATGAATTAATCAGTCTGATGGTCTGGTGGAAGAAACTGTCCCGGAGCCTGTTGGTCCTGGCTTTTATGCTGTGGTACCGTTTCCTGGATGGTAGCAGCTGGAACAGTTTGTGGTTGGGGTGACTCGGGTCGCTAATGATCCTTCGGGCCCTTTTTACACACCTGTCTTTGTAACTGTCCTGAATAGCAGGAAGTTCACATCTACAGATTCATTGGGCTATCCGCACCACACTCTGAAGAGTCCTGCAATTGAGGGAAGTGCAGTTCCCATACCAGGCAGACAATCATTGTTTAAAAATTCAAGACTCATGATTTAAGATTGTTTTATGTCATTTCTTGTACACAAAATAATTATTACTCCAGATCTGATGCTCCACAAAAAATACAATTAAGATCAAGGACACAATAATAACAAAAAAGCACACCACAAATATATGAGGGGAGATTGATAAATTCGTGGCCTGAGGTAGAAGGAGTCAATTTCAGAAAACCTAGCATATTTGCTTTTCAACATAGTCCAGCGGTCGTGGAGTATAAGGATCTTGGACCTCCAGAAAGTGCCCACAGCAGGGGTGATTGACAGGTTTGTGGCCTAAGGTAGAAGGAGATGAGTTATACAGCTCTCGTTACATGCACGTGCAGTTCAACTCTTTGAATGATTGTGCAGAAAGTTTGAAGTTTCTCCTTCTCCCTTAGGCTACGAACTTATCAATCACCCCTGATGAGTTACTAACCTCAAACTTTCTTCACAATAACTCAAGGAGTTGAACTGCATGGGCATGTAACGAGAGCTGTATAACTCATCTTCTTCTACCTTAGGCCACGAACTTATCAATCACCCCTGCTGTGGGCACTTTCTGGAGGTCCAAGATCCGTATGTTCCACGACCGCTGGACTAAGTGTGTAAACGTAGGAGGGGACTTTGTTGAAAAATAAGTGTGCTAGTTTTTCTAAAATTGACGCCTTCTACCTTAGGCCATAAACTTGTCAATCACCCCTTGTAAATGAATAAGAAATATGCATAGATTGATTGTATGCACATAAATTGACATTAGGCACAGGAGTATCAGTACATACGGGGTCTGACAGGGAATGATAAAGTAGTGGTGGTGGGGTGATTTAATTGGTGGAGGTGTTGGTCAGCTTTACTGCTTGGGGAAAAGTAGCTGTTTTTGAGTCTGGTGGTCCTGGTGTGGATGCTCTGTAGCCTCACCCCTGATGGGAGCGGGAAAAACAGTCTATAAGCAGGGTGGATGGGGTCCTTGATGACATTGCTGGCCTTCTTCAGGCACGTGTCTGTATACATGTCCTTGATGGTGGGTAGGCTGGTGCCAGTGAGTTTGGGTTGTTTTGAATTACCTTCATAGAGCTTCCCTATCCGCCGCCATGCAGTTTCCGTACCACACAGTGATAACACACATTAGTTCTGATAGTTCTGATAGTTCTGATGGGACGGAGGGCAGAAGTGAGCAGACTGTAAACTGGTGTCAAAATGAGATGCTCTTCTTCAAGCTTCTATTGTGCTTTATTGCAACAGCACGGCTGATAAATGTTGGTGGCTAGTATTCTGGATAACAAGCTAGCCATCCAGAGATCAGAATTAATGATCCAAAGACTTTAATTTGTCTAACAATGGCAGCTTTAGGATTTTAATTTCCTTAGCCAAATACATTTTGTAGAGAGCTTACATCAGCAAAAGTGACAAATACAGCCACCTTATTGCAATAAAAACCCTGAATTATTTATGGAAAGAAATCTACCATTCTTGCCCAGTTAACCTGCATGGCACAGGCCTACTCTAATGTGAATTACCATTCAATATCATCTGAAATGATGCTCTACGTCACTCAGTTTAAGGGCGATTAAGGATGAACAAACTCCATGAGAAGGCAAAGCTGGAGTGAGATGAAGTATTGTAGAGGCAATTGACGAGTTGCACAGAATCAGACATCTTAACAGAAGACTCCTAAAGGGATTAAGTACTTGATTGGTGCTCTGTCTCCCTAAGAAAGCAGAAAATTCAGTAGATCAAAATGGAAAACAGTAGTATTTTAGTGTGTTCAGAACGCTGGATTTTATGGAAGGGGTATAGATAGGGTAAATGTAAGCAGGCTTTTTCCACTAAGGTTGGGTGGGACTAGAACCAGAGGTCATGGGTTAAGGGTGAAAGGTGAAAAGCTTAAGGGGAACATGGCAAGAAACTGTTTCACTCAGAAGGTCATGAGAGTGGGGAACAAGCTGCCAGCACAAGTGGTGCTTGTGAGGTCAATTTCAACGTTTAAACATATTTTGGTTAGGTACAGGGGTAGTAGGGGTACAGAGGATCGCAGTGGAGGTCGATGGGAGTCAACAGTTTAAATAGTTTTGTCACGGATTAGATGGGCTGAAAAGCTTGTTTCTGTGTTGTACTTTTCTATGACTCTGACTCTAAAAGAAAGTTTAGAAATTTATAGTAACTAATGCAAAAGGTAGCAGCAATGAGATTGAGTTGTAGAGCATGGAAACAGGCCCTTCTGCCCATCTAGGCTATCCTGACGATCAAGCACCTAATCCTACATAAATCCCTTTTTCATTCTCTCCATGCTCCTCATCTTCTACCCCGATATTTATTTATTTATTTATTTTTATGTAGTGATACTGTGCGGAGTAGGCCCTTCCATCCCTTCAAGCCTCGCCGCCCCAGCAACCCCCTGAAAAATGCAATTAACCCTAATCTAATCATGGGACATTTTACAATAGCCTATTAATCTATCCGGTATGTCTTTGGACTGTGGGGGGAAACCAGAGCACCTGGAGAAAACTCATGCATTTCACGGGGAGGACGTACAGAAACTCCTTACAGAATGGTGCCAAAATTGAACTCTGAGCTCTGAAATGCCCCAGGCTGTAATAGCGTCGCACTAACTAATGCACTACCATGGTGCCCCTGGTGTGCAAATAATTCAGCCTGCACACCAGGGGCAATTTACAAGCGCCAATTAACCTACCAACCCTCAGGTCTTTGGGATGTGGAAGGAAACTGGGATACCCACACGAAACCCGACTGTCACAGGGAGAATGTGCGAATTCCACACAGACAGCAACAAAGGTGAGGGCTGAACCAAATCGCAGGAAACAGGAAGGAAGCAGCAGCTCCATTAGCTGCACCTCTGTGCTGCCCTAATACTGACAAAGGTACTTACAAAGCAACTGAAGTTTAAAATGCAGATCAAGCAGTAAATGTCACATATTTATCTTTATAATTAGAGAGACAGAATGTAAAACAAAGGTATTAGGTGAAATATTTCTAAGTCAATGATAGAACTCCCATGTGGTAGGTGCCCAGTTCTGCACCACTGTAATTCAGGAAGAATTATATTACATTGAACAGAGTTGAGTGGAATTTTTTTCCCACAGCAATACAGTGACAAGTGGCACACACAAAATGCCAGAGGAACTCAACAGGCCAGGCAGCATCTATGGAAAAAGTACAGTCGACGTTTCGAGCCAAGACCCTTCAGCAGGACATATGCCGACTGTTCTTTTTTCCACAGACGCTGCCTGGCCTGCTGAGTTCCTCCAGCATTTTGTGTGCGTTGCTTGGATTTCCAGCATCTGCAGATTTTCTCTTGACAATGACAAGCGGCATCAGTTATGGAGATAGATGAGCAAAACTGGTTTTATTGTCAGAGCAGAAGTTAAGGGTAGATTGAATAGTGGAATCTAAAATGGTAATGACTTTTAAGAGCATGAAAGTGTTATTTTCTCGAGCAGATGGATTGATAACCAAGATTAAGATCATTTGATTAAAAAAACACAGGAAGTGGAGAATTAAATGTACTTTTCCTGCTGAACTACTGAGTTGTGATTCATGACGGCATTGGCTGGAAGAGCTATAGGAGCATATTCAATGACACATTCACAAGTGTTGTACAGTTCTAGGACTATGGTGTGTGTGACTAATAAGAAAACTGATGCAGGTAGAGTGGATCAGATGTGCAAGGTTTTATCACTGTTTAATTCTTCATGAGCCAATTGCTACAGAATATTAGCCAAAGTGGTTTGTTACTGCTTTCTTCAGAGTCTGCAGCAACCCACCTACTAGTTGTGATAGGAAGATATCCCACACTACCCAGTGCATCCCAGACAAGTTTTAAGTATTCTTTTCTCACCTATCTAGGCAGCCTTGCCAAGTCTGCACTGGAGTTGGCTCCAAACTTTGCTGTCTCAGATATGAGAATTTCAGGGCTAAACTAAAGTCTCCCTCTCAAAGCATGGCTCACTAATTCTTCACAGAATAACCTTTTTCCCCCAATAAGTGTTACTATATTTCAGTTTGCTCTGATTGTCAGATTGTTAAGAAGTGAATTTGGAACATCCTCTTCAACAAAAAGTTGGAAGTGATATTTATTACAGTGCTATTCCTCCTGTCCCCTCAGCAACCTTTCCCTTCTTTGCTTAAAACCAGTATGCCATTTAAAATAGATTGCAGAACTTTACATCAGCTTATACTTTGCTCAATTATGCATTGTATGCCAAAGCAGTTGATGTCACTGAATGCGCCTATAAATCGAACAAACTGTTTGTATCCTGAGAAGATACTACCTGTGAAACAGGGAATAGAGAGAATATTTTCTCATCACTTTCTGTAAAGCTTGCCAGCATAAGGAAGAGCAGATTGGATGAGAATCAAACCTCTCAATTTAATATCCAAGAATATTCAACTATATCAACACAAAGGTCAGTTATGCCAACACAGCATTCCACTTTATTGCAACACACAGGCATTGCTGGAGGAACTCAGCAGGTCAGGCAGCATATATAGAGATGAGTAAACAGTTGACGTCTCTGCTGAGATCCTTCTTCTCATGTTTATGACTCCACTTTATTGCCAGATAACCATGGGAGATGCATCCACATACAGTACTGTGCAAGGTTTTTGCCACATTTGTTATATATAAAAAATGCCGGCAACAGTGGTGGAGGTAGATACGATAGGGTCTTTTAAGAGGGTCCTGGATATGTACATGGGGCTTAAAGAAATAGAGGGCCACGGGTAACTCGAGGTAATTTCTAAAGTAAGTACATGTTCGGCTCAGCATTGTGGGCCGAAGGGCCTGTATTGTGCTGTAGGTTTTCTATGTGTGTATGTATGTATATATATATAGTTACATACACACACACACACACACACACATATACTGTATATAGATATAGATAAAGCTAGAGTGCCCAAGAGTTTTTCCACAGTACTGTACATGAGAGTTTTTGTTACATTGTAAGTCCTTTTGCTTAAACCTACCGATAACTATAACCATTTTCAATAAAATTTAAAGGGAGAAGAGATTTAAGGAATGAAGGTATAATTAATTAGAATACAGTTAGAACTCTAAAATCTTAGAAATATAAGTAGAATGTTAAAATATCCTTTGAGTAATTGTTAATTGACATATGTATCTGAATGTTACGTTCTTGTTATAATTGAATTAATTCCTACTAATACCTTTAATTTCATAGAACATAGGACAGTACAGCACAGTACAGCTCCTTCACCCCATGACAAACTGTCAAACTTTTAACCCAACCAAGATCTATCTAACATAGCCCTCTATTTTTGTTCATCTATAATTAAACCGGCAATCCCACATTTTTATTCAACATATATTTTAGTTAGGTAAGAAGAATATAGGATAACTAACGTAGAACATAATTAGCAATTCACACCATATATAAAACAATAATTTAAAAAAACAATTTCTTATTAAAATCAGAATTCTTTAAATGGTAGACCTCTGCAAAGCTCATATTTAGCTTGCATTTTAGATTAACCTGATTAAGTAGGCAACCCCTTTCGTAGAAAGTTGAACTTGTTCTCATATGACTGATCAGGAATCACTGATACAAATTCTCAGCAGCTCTCCAATTACGTCAAAACCATCTTTCAGTGAAACTGTTCTTTGCAAATTGCAGAAGGAATTATTTCAGAATGGATGGCGGTCAATGTGAAGCCCAAAGTAATAGGCAGTATGTGCTGAGTAATCACTCTAATGAGTCTTTTAAAACTTGGCTGCTGAACACTGGTGGCAATAAGTTAGTTGTTGGCACCTTATAGAGACTTTGGCCCACTTCCATGGTGATGTAGTCACAATTATTCATTAAGCTTTGTTCTTGTGCTCATCAATGAACAACAACGGAGGAAAAGTTATAAAGTTTAAGATGGTGCTGTTGTTTGGAGGAAGGGGTGTTATGGGAATAACCTGCCACCACTGCCTGTCAGGAATCTGTACTGGGTTTCCTGCAGGTGCTCCAGTTTCCTCCCACATTCCAAAGGCATGCCGGCTAGTAAACTAATTAGTCACATGGACATAATTGGGCAGTGTGGGCTCACTGGGCCAGAAGGGTCTGTTTCTGTGCTTATATCTCTAAACTAATATTAAAATTACACTGTTTTTCTGATTTCTAAAATTCCTCTTTTAGAGAAAATTAGAAATGTCAATCCTGATGAAAGGTCCTGGCCAGAAATGTCAATTCTTTATTCCTTTCTATAGATGCTGCGATTCCTGCTGAATTCCTCCACATTTTTTGTAAGTTACTGCATCTGACCAAATGATTTGTCTGAAAATGTGGAAAGCAGCAAGCATAGATTAAATGTTTGTACTTTAACATAAAATCGCAATCCTTTTGGCTCTCCTTTCACATTTCGTTCCAGTTTAACCCTGCAAGAGAGCCCTCTGCTGCACCAGTGAGAATCTCCCATTCAGTCCCGAACCATCTGAGTGCAATTACTTAAATGCTACAGCCCAGACAGAGAATTACCGAAATGTAGTTGCTGCCTTCTAGAATCTGTTGGTAACAGGAGAACTTGATCTCTTGTCCCCCGGCCAGTTTGTTCTCACCAGCTGACTGGCAGTAACATAACAGCCTCGTCACGAAGCTGGGTTTTTTTAAAGCTGTTATTGCTGAACAAGCCGGCCAACCTTTTAACTGTCTTTTGACCTTTTATTCCAGCTGCAGTCAGCAAACAGGGGCTATAATCCAGCCAGCACATGACTTTAATACATGCTGCTTCATTTGGATTTTTTCTGCATTTCCAGTTTATGGGACAGTGATGCACTCACGATTATCAATCATACTTACATCTATTTGTTTAAGAGATACTTGCTGATATACATGAAAGAATGAAAATATTTCTAAAGGAGTTGAAACAGCAATCATCCTGAATTTATTTGTGACATGTTGTAAATGATGTGGTTGTAATAATAAATTAAACTGGTGATATTATGGGCTTGGTAGTTGAAAGGATAATATTGTGCAGTAACATGACATACCATTTATTTGAGCCTTTTGTGATATGATAAATAAGGCTGCACATTTAGTTTTATGTTCCTCACCTATGGGTCTATCTTGTACAGTAATTTTATCATGACTGCTGTCTATATTTCAAATGTTATATTATAGGATGGACGTGGCAGCTTTAGAGAGAGTGCAGAGGAGATTTAACAGGACGATGCCTGGATTAGAAAACTTGACTTTTGAGTATAGATTGAGAGAGCTTGTATTTCTTTTTCTCCTTGGAAAGTAGAATGAGAGGAGACTTGATAGAGGTGTACAAGACAATACGAAGCATAGATCAAGTGGACAGCCAGAGTCTTTTTCCCCCATGGCAGAAATGGCTGACACCAGGGGCATAACTTTAGGATGTTGGGAGAAATCAATAGGGGGATGCAGATGCAGGATTTTTTATACTGAGAGTGGTACTGAGTTTGCTGACTGCACAAAGGTGCTGATACATTGGGGACATTTAAGGGCTCTTAGATAAGCACATGGATGAAAGAAAAAATGGAGGGCTATATGGCAGGGAAGGGTTAAGTTGACCTTGGAGTATGTTAAAGGATTGGCACAATATCATGGGTCAAAAGCCCGTACTGCACTTTAGTGATCTATAAGTTGATTAGAAAGAAATGCTAACTGCTTCATGTTACACTTAGTGATACCCGTATATTGCAGCAAGACCTGGACATTCTTTAGGCACACACTGATGAGAGGTAAGGGGTGTTTACAACTCAGGCAATAGACCCACTACTTCTTCCTCATTCAATAGCATAACCATTGTTAAACCTTCCACCACTAACATACGCAGTTTGCCGATTTAAAAAAAAAAACAACTGGGTAGCCACTAAGTTAGGGTGGCGGGGTGGAGATATATCTCTACCAAAGAAAGTGTAAGGCACTGCTTCCTTCTACTAGCCTGCAGGGTACTCTTGGGCAAGCTGAAGTACCTGCTTAGCCCCCTGATCATGGTCGTGTGAAGCCATGGGAGCAGCCAGTGTATGAGCAGTTGGTGCATGTCACAAGTCCTGGTTAGGCGACCATTGACGCCAGGCAGATGATCTCTGAAGAGTATTGATAATGGCTGGGGTCACCGTTCTTGTAAAAACACTGCCCAGAAGGCAGCAATGTAGGAAACCACTTCTGTAGAAAAAAATTGTCAAGAACAATCATGGTCATGGAAAGACCATGATCACCCATGTCATATGACACGGCACATAACGAGTGAGCGAGACACTGAGTATGCTGCCTATAAGACTCACCCTCTGACTGCTCAAACCATTTCCACCACCTGCATGGAATGAGTCCAAAGCGTGATGGAATACTTTACATTTACCTTGGTGAGTGGAGCTCAGGCAAAAGTCAAACTGGTGCCTAAGTTGTGGAAGTTGTGGAGTGGAAACAGAATTCATTGAAGTATTGTGTTGTATCATCTCTGACCTTCCAGTCAGAGCAGCATCAGCAAATGCTTGGAAATATAACCATTTCACTCCAAGTCATGCAAATCTTGCAAATATATACATGTTCCTTGAGCATTTCTGGGTTTAAATTTGTACAAGATAATGAGAGGCATTGATTATGTGGATAGTCAGAGGCTTTTTCCCAGGGCTGAAATGGCTAGCATGAGAGGGCATAGTTTTAAGGTGTTTGGAAGTAGGTACGGAGGAGATGTCAGGGGTAAGTTTTTTCACGCAGAGAGTGGTGAGTGTGTGGAATGGGCTGCCGATGGCGGTGGAGGCAGAAATGATAGGGTCTTTTAAGAGACTCCTGGATGGATACGTGGAGCTTAGAAAAATAGAAGGCTATGGGTAAGGGTAGGTAGTTCTAAGGTAAGGACGTGTTCGGCACAGCTTTGTGGGCCGAAGGGCCTGTATTGTGCTGTAGGTTTTCTACGTTTCTATTCTATTTCTGGAATCCCTACTTAAGAGATAATTGGAAAATATCAGATATCCATGCAATTTGCAATATCATATGGAATTGATTCCACTATATTCTTTTCCTCACCTTGGTGTAAGATTATTTCTCAGTGCCTGTGTAAATTTGTAACACAAAACAGTAGGAATCCAAGCAAGTCCTATTTATAATTAAGTAACACTATTTATTGATAAGAAACTAATGTAATTTTATATTGTATTTGGTTATAAGTGAATCATTGATCTAACTTCTGCCTCGAATTAATTTAATTACTAAAGATTTGGCAAGAGGTATTTCATCAGGTTAGTCTGATTCATTTCCAATCAGAATTCACTGAAATTGCAAACATTGTTTAGTTGTCTTGAATCATTAATATGAAGCTATTAACCATCCCCCAGAGCTAATGTTTTAAGTTTCCAATTGAGTTGCTACAGATTTCTGAGTTAAACACAAGAGATTAAAAAAAATATTCAATTGCTGTTCATGATAATTTAGATTTTTACCAGCTAAAACCTTCATCTCTGAGAGTAAGTATTAGTTTGTGCAACAATATTAAGCCTGATGAGGGATATCCAAATATGATTTCAATTCTTACACTTTGGCACAACTTCAAAAACATTTTCATCATTTGGGATATTAACCTTCTACATTTATATTTTAAATCTCATCTTGAAAGGTAGACTACAATTTTTGTAGCAATGAAAGGACCATGATCTGCTGTGCCCATGTATAATGTGAGGTTATTTAAAGCCACCAACCATTCACAGAATCAATTCAAGGCAAACACTTTTGCACAGTGCTCCACAACATCCCATCTCTCCACCCACCATTTCACCCCAATAAGTGCAAACTGCAGGCACATTTGATTGTTTGTCAAAGTGGGGCTTTTTGAATCAAGATCAAATGCATCTCAATACCACAATCCATTCAATACTTGAGAAATATCCTACAGGTGCTCTCTTAGTCATCTTTGTTCCGTGCTAATAATTGGAAACGCTGTATATTGTTCAACTGAAAGCCCACAGGTTTCAAATTTGAGAACTTGATCTGAGAAGCAGAAATCACTCCTCTAGAATTTAGTTTAGGTATTCTGGACATTATTTGTTTGAATAAAACAGTCCATTCATTTCATTACCAAATGCTGTTTTCATTTGCCTCGTTGTTTGCTTTTGTTTCATTTACTTATCTCCTTCTGCTTTCTTTGAGTGGTCCTTCCAATATTTATATAGTGTACAGTGAGTACATTTCTCCTATATAACATTGGCAATAATCTAGTGAGGACTCATAACAACTTCCCCTGTCCTGCTACTCTGCATTCTCCAGTCAACCAATAGATGTAACGGTCTACAGAAGAGTAAATCCAGGTGTGGAGTAAACTCAGGACTTGATAGCAGAAATTAACAATGAAGATTTATTCAGGGAATAATCAAACTAAGAGCTCACCTGCTTGGGACTTGAGCGCACAGACTGGTAGTTCACACAGAACTCAAATCTGGGACTCAGCAGCAAGCACTCATCCAGAATAACCTTAAACAGAACATAAAACACGGGAAACCTGTACAGGTCGAAATCGAAAACTAATCACTTAAGAACAAGCATAAGGAAACCCTATTCATATAATGAGTGTCATGAAAAACACAGTGGCAGCTTAATCATAAAAGTAGTCATTAAAGAACTCTAATAAACTCAAATAAGTGCTACTCAGGTGTATCGAGACCTGATGCTACCTAGCGCCCCTTGCTGATTGAAAGTGTTCATGACTTTAGATATGACTGAAGAGAAGGTGGAGGAAAGTTTTAAAAAGGGATCTGTGGAGGCCAAGTCATTAGATATACTTAAAATGGAGGTTCATAATTTCTTGATTATTAGGGGTGTCAAGGCTATAGGAAGAATACAGGGAAATGAGGATGAAAGAGGGATAATAAGTCAACCATGATGGAATGGTAGATCAGACTCAATGGGCCAAATAGCCTAATTCTGCTCCTATGTCATATAGTCTTATGGTATTCCTTGTGATGCTGACAAAAATGGCCACTTGACTGTCATCAGCAAGATGCACGGAGGAGCACTGAAGAACGATCACAACATTTGATGTCAGTTGTCTTCTGAAGCTATGGGAAAGTATTCCAGCAACAGAGCAGGAAGGAAAGGGTGGAGTCTTCTATGATAGATGGGACTTTTAAAGAACGGGGTAGATTAGGTATTAAGTGCTTCCAGGACTTGTTTGTTGAGGGAAGTCTCCTTTCGTTTGAGCAACTGTCAGCTAAATACAGCTTACCCAAAACTCACTTTTTTCGATACCTACAAATAAGAGACTTTTTACAGAAAAAGGAAAGGGTGGAGAGTGTGATGTTTGAGAATTTAAAAGACACGGCAAACAGGACAAAGACTTGCTTCTTTGGTACAGTCTCTTGAGATATTAGGTGATTAATGGAACTGAATTTCAGAGGCAGAGTACAAAACTCTGCTGCTGGTATAACACAGCATATTTAGCCTGACTGAAATGGAGTGATGTTCCTGGCAGTAGAAATGTAGTTAGGAGCCAAGCAGAAAAGTTTTAGTCCTTGCTTAAAGATTCTTTGTGTGCAGTAATAAAGTTGTTGCTTCTGTGTTACTAGTACTGAGGACTTGACATACAAGTTGGAATCCAATTATTTCCATTGGGAAAATTCAATTTACCAAACTATGTAAAACCACTATTAGCTGAAATTTAGAAGTAAAGCCAATATATGTAATAACAACAAGGAAATTACTAGGTCATCAATTAAAAAGAATCCAATTCAATTCTATTATATTTTTGGAAATGAAATCTGCCATTTTTACCTGGTCAGGCCAAATTGTCAAGCAGAAGTGGTTGACTCTCAACAGCCCAGTAATCAATTGTATCTACGTATTACATCAAAATATAGAATTGACATCACACAGACAGTCTCAATACCAAATTCAGACATAATTAAGACCCAGACAATTGAGCTTCTGCACAAACAACTGAGATCAATAAAGAAATTGGGTGCTCTATCTGAAAGACTAATCAAGCAATAAGATCCCAACATGGAGGAACTGTAATGCATGGCACCAAAAGCAACATGCTCTCGAAAGAGCTCGGTAGTATCATTATTTTATTTCTTTGGCGATACAGCACGAGTAGGCACTTGCAGCCCTTCGAGCCCCACCGCCCCAGCAAACCCCTAACAAACCCAATTAACCTAACATAATTGCAGGACAATTTACAGTGACCAATTAACCTACTGACCAGTACATCTTTAAGACTTGAGAGGAAACCAGAGGGCCTGGAGAAAACCCACATATTCCATGGGAAAGATGTAGACCCTTCTTACAGAATGGCACCGAATTGAACTGTGAAACACCCCAAGCAATAATAGCATAGCGCCAACTACTATGCTATGATGGCTGCCCAGATCAACCCAAAAACATGTTCAATCATAAACAGTAGGGCCAATTAAGCAGCAAAGTGTAAAAAAAACTCCAAAAATAACATCACTGATGGTGGAGTGACATAAACTGGGCATTCAATAATGAGTTATTCAACTCTTGATTCCTGAATTATTTTTTCAGCTTCTACAAGGCACTGTCAGGGCTCTGGTAAAATATTCCCCATGTATCTGGATGATTACTGATTCCAAAATAATCAATAATTTCAGGACAAAGCAGTCCACTTGATTGTTCCAGGTATTAGAGGTGTGGTGTCAAACATTACCCCCTCCACCAGCTGACCAATGAGGCAGTGTTAGCCGTTAATGAAATGAATGGCAACTAATCACAAGGGTTCTTTTGACAGCATCTATTTAGTCAGCAAATTCACAAGGGTCCCCAACCTGGGGTCCACGGATCCCTCAGTTAATGGTAGGGGTCCATAGCATTGAAAAGGTTAGAAACAATAGACAATAGGTGCAGGAGTAGGCCATTCAGCCCTTCGAGCCAGCATCGCCATTCACTGTGATCATGGCTGATCATCCACAATCAGTACCCTGATCCTGCCTTCTCCCCATATCCCTTCACTCCGCTATTTTTAAGAGTTCTATCTACCTCTTTCTTAAGAGCATCCAGAGAATTGGCCTCCACTGCCTTCTGAGGCAGAGCATTCCACAGATCCTCAACCCTCTGTGTGAAAAAATTTTTCCTCAACTCTGTTCTAAATGGTCTACCCCTTATTCTTAAACTGTGGCCACTGGTTCCGGACTCCCCTAACATTGGGAATATGCTTCCTGCCTCTAGCGTGTCCAATCCCTTAATAATCTTATATATTTCAATCAGATCCCCTCTCATCCTTCTAAATCCCAGTGTATACAAGCCCAGTCGCTCCAATCTTTCAATATATGACATTCCCGCCATCCCTGGAATTAACCCAGTGAACCTACACTGCACTCCCTCCATAGAAAACCCCAAATAGGAGCAGCAGGAACCTGATTGTAAGCACTATCTTCAGCAAAGTATACTCCAAGTCAGAATCTGAATCAGGTTTAATATCACCAGCATATGTTGTGAGATTTGCTAACTGTACAGCAGTAGTACAATGCAATATGTGATAACATCTGTTTAAAAAAACTATGAATTACAGTAAGTATTATAATTTGCAAACACGAGGAAATCTGCAGATGCTGGAATTTCAAGCAACACACATAAAAGTTGCTGGTGAACGCAGCAGGCCAGGCAGCATCTACTGGAAGAGGTACAGTCGACGTTTCGGGCCAAGACCCTTCGTCAGCAGCCGAATTATAATTCATTTAATTAAATTAAATTATTATTATTCATTTAATTAAATTAAATAAGTAGTGCAAAAACAGAAGTAGTGTTCATGGGTTCAACGTTCATTCAGAAATCAGATGGCAGTGGGGAAGAAACTGTTCCTGAATTGCTGAGTGCGTCTTTAGGCTTCCGTACCTCCTTCCTGATGGTAATAATGAGAAGAGGGCATGTCCTGATGGTGGGGACCCTTAATGATGGATGCCGCCTTTTTGAGGCACCACTCCTTGAAGATGTCTTAGATGCTATGGAGGCTATTGTCCATGATGAAGCGGATTAGTTTTACAACTCTCTGCAGCTTACTTTGAACCTGTGCAGTAGCCCTCCCTCCCCCATACTAGATGCTGTTCCTGCCCATTAGAATGCTCTCTATGATACATCTGTAGAAATTTACGAGTGCTTTTGGTGACATACCAAACCTATTCAAACTCTATGAGGGTGTGTGTACCCTTATCATACCCTTTCAACACTCGTCATCTCAACTTCAAAATATATTGTTGATCCTGAAGCTTCCTACCCATTAACACTGTGAAATCACCAGTAAACTGCCGTCCCAAAAGGCATAAACATAAGTCAGGCAGCAAAATGTCTCGGCATAAAATGTCAACTGTTTACTTCCCTTCCTTGGATGCTGCCTGACTTGAATTCCTCCAGAGGTTTTATTTTATTTTACTTAGAAACATGGTATGGAACAGCTAGCCATTCCGTCCAGCAACCCCATGGGTTTAACCCTAGTCTAATCATAGGACAGTTTACGATGATCAACTAACCCACCAACTGGTACATCTTGGATCTGTGGGAGGAAACTCACGCGCACATGGGAACAACATACGACCTTTCTTACAGAGGTCGCCAAAATTGAACTCTGACACACCGGGCTGTAATAGCGTCACACCTGTTGCGTGAATGAAGTCACCGGAGAAAAGTATTGTTAGGTACGAAGCAGCTACTTTAGTTGACAAAACAAGGTAGAGCAGGCATCATATGGAGATGCTTTCAATCACAAGGTCTTGCTGGCCCAAAATGGGCCTCAACAATTCCATATTTACAATGTATCTATTATGCTTCCTTTGAAACTACCCATAGACTGCACACCACCTGATTTGCACCCACACCAGACATCTAAGTGAATTTTAATCAGCATTGTCTGGTCTGGGACTCATGGCTTTTAGGAATCCATTTTGTTCAGAGCTGCACTCCAAATTAAATCCACAGTTTATACTCAGACACGAAGACTAGTGGCCTAAGTCATTTGCTAAACGTAAATGTACTAAACCCCAAATCACTAATAACACTAACCACTACACTACCATGGCACCCCACAATTTTGTATGTGTCATTTCAAAATCTTCTTTTCAAGGGCAAGTCAAAATGGACAATGAATGCTGGCTTTGCCAGTGATACCTCCATCCCTGAGAGGACAATATCAAAGCTTACACATTGTCAAAAAGACAGCGTTGGGCGTTGGGGTTAGGTTTAGTTGGCATACATCCATGTCTACATACATCAGAATCATCCATTCAGGACTCCAGATAATCACAGAATATGTAAAAGAATTGAAAGCGGAATTGGAAGTTTAATATCTTCATGTCTTTTATCAAGCAGAGCTGCAATCAGTAAGGGGAGGCTTCTATGAACATGGAGCTTTGAGATGTCACCATCAAAAGATCTGGGCCACTGAGTGTCCCATTGTGAAATGCTGGGGCTAATTCAAACCTTACCCCACCATATTGTTCCTTATCCCACCATATTGTTGCTTATCCCTCTACCTTGTCCCCATTATACTATCTTCTTTGTTCCTAACACATACCTATTCCCTTCCATTATCACCTGCCAATATATTAACATGTATTCTTAATTCAACAGTAATAAACAAGATAAGGAAAATAACGGATACATCCCAGCAGTACCTCTGCTGCAGTTGAAAGTTATCTTCTATGATTCTAGCACAGTAATTCTTTGTTTAATTAGACCATCAAATATTATTTTAAGATGTTCACCTCAACCCTGAAGACAGAAAACAGCAGTCCATCAAATTTCACCGAGATGAGAATATATTTTAGAATACAGTTATTGGTTTGCAAAATAATAAAGTTGTTTTGCTTGAACTATTGATTAAATATTATAAAACCAGATTCAATTTACTTTTTACTACATTTTGCAGAGACCCTCATGCATAACATTTTCCAAATTCAATATTTTATCTTCTATAAATCAATAACATTATCATTATACAAAACACATGGATAATGTAATCAGAATCTTGCCCTTATACAGGTATCTGTAAGCATCATGCAATTGTTGTAAAGTTGCTTTTTACATTTAATTAGTAAGCGAACATAAAGGTTATTTCTGTTAAAATGTTCCTTCAGGAACATTGTATTACAACTTTGCATTTTGTCATTAAGAAATTACATAAGGCATAAGTTTATCTGTGTAATAAAATGAAATGTACTTTGTCTTTCAATCCCCTGGGAGTTTGAAATGACTAATGAGGTAACTTAATGCTGAATTTCTCAAGGCTACCCTCTACTGTTGGTTAACCAGAACTACCGATGCCTTGGTCTGGTGCAATTGTATAGTCAATTAATTCAATTATAAATACAACAAATTTGTCTTCATTGTTTGCAGCCTGTCATTTATAAGATATGGTAAGGAATACTAAAAATTAAAGTTGAAAGTTTTTCGATAGTATGTAAGCTTCAAAAGTACAGTTGAAAAGGATTTTTAACCTTTGAACCGTCCTAATAGTACAGTACATTGATTTTAGTAATCACTCATGGATTGATAATACAGCTTTGTTCCTCTCACAGGAACCAAATTGCGTTCAAGCATGTCCTAAACTTAGTGAGTTATTCCCTTAAGTGAATCTATTCTTTTTCTGTCAAGAATGCCACCATATTCTACAAATATTGTGTTCGGCTCTGCTCTATCATGTTCAGTTCTGATCCATTATGTTCATTTCTGGTCTCCTCATTATAATAAGATTGTGAAAATTCTAGAGAAGGTGCAAGGGAGATTCACCTGGATGCTGCCAGAATTAAAGAGCATGTCTTATGAGGACAGTTTGGGCGAGCCGGGGCTTTTCTCCTTGGAGAGAGTGAGGATGGGACATGATTTGATAGAGGTGTATGAGATGATAAGAGGTATAAAGTGGACAGTCAGAGACATTTTCCCAGGATAAGAGGTGTCTTAGTAGGTGTATAGGATGATAAGAGGCATAGAGAGAATGAAGAGCAAGTGCCTTTTTTCCCAGGATGAAAATGTCTAATATGGGCAGAGGACATAATTTTAAGGTGTTTGGAGGAAAGTATAAGGATGATGTCAGATATAGGTTTCCTACACAGAGATGGTAGGGTGGAGGAATGTGCTGCCTGGGGTAGTGGTAGAAGCAGATACATTAGGGCCTTTTAAGAGAGGCACATGGATGAAAGAAAAATAGAGGGTTATGTGGGAAGGATGGGTTAGATTGATCTTAGTATTGGTTGAAAGGGTGGCACAACATTGTGGGGCAAAGGGCTTGTTCTTTGTTCTATATTCAATGTTTAATGATGAAGCAGTAGACACATATCTAGAATCTCTCCAGATCTGACCCTGTTATTTATGAAACTTCTCAAAGGTTAGGGAACTACATAACAACTCAGGGTCACCAGGTTTCTGTCCGTGCAAACCAGCCCTGAACACAGAGCTGGGCATGCACACACACATCTTCACCTGAACTTGAGAGCACACACTCATCCTGGGACCATTCTGCATGCAAGCTACAAACACCAAAAGACAACAGCACACCCAGACTTTTTTTTTTTGCGTGGGGCGGGGGTGGAAGTAACAGCAATGGACAGATGTCAGGGAATCAGATTACATGGAATGTTCCTGAGCTGTAGATATAAAAGTCATTCATGAAATACGAGGGGTGATTGATAAGTTTGTGGCCTAAGGTAGGAGTCAATTTTAGAAAACCTAACACATTTATTTTTCAAGATAGTCCCCTCCTATATTTACACACTTAGTCCAGCGGTTGTGGAGCATACGGATCTTGGACCTCCAGAAAGTGTCCACAGCAGGGGTGATTGATAAGTTTGTGGCCCAGGGTAGAAGGAGATGAGTTATTAATTTCAAACTTTCTGCATAATCACTCAAAGAGTTGAACTGACACACATCAAAGTTGCTGGTGAACGCAGAAGGCCAGGCAGCATCTCTAGGAAGAAGTACAGTCGACGCTTCTGGCCGAGACCCTTCGTCAGGACTAACTGAAGGAAGAGCTAGTAAGAGATTTGAAAGTGGGAGGGGGAGGGGAAGATCCAAAATGATAGGAGAAGACAGGAGGGGGAGGGATGGAGCCAAGAGCTGGACAGGTGATTGGCAAAGGGGATATGAGAAGATCATGGGACAGGAGGCCCACGGAGAAGGAAAAGGGGGAGGGGGATAAAGATCCAGAGGATGGGCAAGGGGTATAGTCAGAGGGACAGAGGGAGAAAAGGGAGAGAGAGAGAAAGAATGTGTGTATATAAATAAATAATGGATGGGGTACGAGGGAGAGGTGGGGCAGTAACGGAAGTTAGAGGTCAATGTTCAAGCCATCAGGTTGGAGGCTACCCAAACGGAATATAAAGTGTTGTTCCTCCAACCTGAGTGTGGCTTCATCTTTACAGTAGAGGAGGCCGTGGATAGACATATCAGAATGGGAATGGGATGTGGAATTAAAATGTGTGGCCACTGGGAGATCCTGCTTTCTCTACAGGACAGAGCGTAGGTGTTCAGCAAAATGATCTCCCAGTCTGCGTTGGGTCTCGCCAATATATAGAAGTCCACATCGGGAGCACCGGACGCAGTATATCACCCCAGCCGACTCACAGGTGAAGTGTCGCCTCACCTGGAAGGACTGTCTGGGACCCTGAATGGTGGTAAGGTTGGAAGTGTAGGGGCATGTGTAGCACTTGTTCCGCTTACAAGGATAAGTGCCAGGAGGGAGATTAGTGGGGAGGGATGGGGGGGACGAATGGACAAGGGAGTAGAATAGGGAGCGATCCCTGTGGAAAGCAGAGGTGGCGGAGGGAAAGATGTGTTTAGTGGTGGGATTCCATTGGAGGTGGTGGAAAATACGGAGAATAATTACCCACGCTCTGTCCGCCAGAGAAAGCAGGATCTCCCAGTGGCCACACATTTTAATTCCACATCCCATTCCCATTCTGATATGTCTATCCACGGCCTCCTCTACTGTAAAGATGAAGCCACATTCAGGTTGGAGGAACAACACTTTATATTCCGTTTGGGTAGCCTCCAACCTGATGGCTTGAACATTGACCTCTAACTTCCATTACTGCCCCACCTCGCCCTCGTACCCCATCCATTATTTATTCATATACACACATTCTTTCTCTCTCTCTCCCTTTTCTCCCTCTGATCCTCTGACTATACCCCTTGCCCATCCTCTGGGTTTTCCCCCCCTCCCCCTTTTCCTTCTCCGTGGGCCTGCTGTCCCATGATCCTCTCATATCCCTTTTGCCAATCACCTGTCCAGTTCTTGGCTCCATCCCTCCCCCTCCTGTCTTCTCCTATCATTTTGGATCTCCCCCTCCTCCTCCCACTTTCAAATCTCTTACTAACTCTTCCTTCAGTTAGTCCTGACGAAGGGTCTCAACCCAAAACGTCGACTGTACCTCTTTCTAGAGATGCTGCCTGGCCTGCTGCGTTCACCAGCAACTTTGATGTGTGTTGCTTGAATTTCCAGCATCTGTAGAATTCCTCGTGTTTAAGTGCTGAACTGCATGTGCATGTAACGAGAGCTGTATAATTCATCTCCTTCTACCTTAGGCCACGAACTTATCAATCACCCCTTGTAACTACTATAACCAAGGCTATCAAAACTGGTATGCCCAGTCCCACAAGACATAGCATTTGTTGGTTGTCTTCCCTTCTGACTAGAATGTTCCTTCATGGAATCCTTCAGGAATAAAGAATCCCCACTCACTTCAATATTCTGTTTAAAATTCCAGAAGGGCATCCTGCAGACCCATCCCTGGATGAAATCAAAACGATGACATGAACAAAATGCAGCACACACACAATACCGAGGGAACTCAGCAAGCCAGGCAGCTTCTATGGGAAGGAGTATAATCGACATTTCAGTCCTGATGAAGGGTCTCAGCCTGAAAGGTTGGCGATATACTTTTCCATCAATGCTGCCTGGCTTGCTGAGTTCCTCCATCACTTTGTCATTTTGTGTGCATTGCTTGGATTTTCAGCATCAGATTTTTTTTTGTAAACAAAATGCAGCCATTAAAAAGTGGCGGGGGTGGGGGATGGACCATAAGGTCCTTGCTGTGGACGTGTGCAGTGAGGATTTGTGGCCAAAGCTATTCATGTTTAGAAAGGAAACTTGTAGCAAAGTGTCCAGAAGTCTAAACAGTCACCAATTTGCACTCTGTACTTTGGGACAAATGTGTTATAATACTAGTGAGTGATATAATAACTGTGATATTGTAAACTCACACTGATATATCCTTGCCTTGATCATTGCAAGAGAAATTAAACATACCTTTGTTATCAAGAAGATATTTTCAGACATACCTATCATTCTTTCTCTTTAAGATCATATACAAGTGAGGTAGTGGAGAATAGACAGAAATCCCCACTGGAAATGAACTCTCTCCTTAAAATGCAGAAGAAAAAAACAAGGGGAAAAAAGCCAATTTGACATGTATTTCTTTCAAAGGTATATGACTGACTGACACTCTATGTCCTATGGATTGCTGAATCAACATCACTGCCTTTCAAAAGTAAGCCTGCCAAGCAACCAAGATTCTGCTTGGATCACTCATCATCTTCCAAGCTGTTCCCTTGACTTCTGATTGCTACCCTGCTCCTGGGACTGTTGGCATTATAATACCTCCTTTGAAGTGAAATATGGAAACAATAAAACTTATTTTATCATTAACAACTTTGATAAATACCTCAACACTGTCACGTAAACCTCAATATATTGATGCTTTATTTAATGTTACAAATAAATAAATATTCAATGGCATTCCCTTTAGTCCATGCAACCATAAGACATAAGGGCGGTGGATTGGACCACTCAACCTATTGTACCTGCTCCCCCATTTCATCATGGTTGATTTATTATCGTTCTCAATCCATTCTTCTGCCTTCTCCCAACCATAATGCCCTTACTAATCAACCTCTGCTTTAAATATAATTTGGTCTCCTTAGCAACCTGTAGTAATGGATTCAACAGATTCACCACCCTCTGGCTGAAGAAACTCTTCCTCATCTCTATTCTAAAAGGAGGTCCTTCTATTCTAAGGCTGTGTCCCCAGGTCCTGGACTCCCCAACAATAGGATATATCCTCGCCATGTCCACTCTATCTATGCTATTCAATAGGTTTCAATGAGATTCCCCCACATCCTTTTACACTCCAGTGAGTTCAGGGTCATATCCTGTACTTTCTTCAGAACTTTAATAAATCTGAATCTGAATCTCGGATCAAAAGGACACATCTGAAGTATTGGATTTTATCATAAGATTCAGATTTCTAAGGGCATGTATATATTATTGATCCATATCCAATGGGGAACTCAATCCTGACAGCCATTATTCCTTTTCATCAAACACATCACACAAAATAAATTTCTTCCACGATAATATGGGCTAAACCCTAACCCAGGTGGGAAAAGGAAATAAATTAACAGCCTTTGAATCTGCTGCAATGCCTAACTTATTTTCCAAAAAATTGTTATCAAACTTTTTATTTTATTGCATCTAAAAAGCTGGTGGCTTTCACCAGATTTTTTATAATTTGGGAAAGGTCAAGCATTTTGTTCAATTTGCCAATTTTTTTATTCTATGTTCTCTTTAATCGTAATGGAGAAATAGTCGATAAAACTATTGAATAAAATTCCTTTCCAATAATTCATCAACAAAGTGATGGAGACCACTAAATACTGTATTATCATTGGATAATTTGAATATTTAATACAATTTGTGCTAGCTAAATAGTGTGAAGTAGGTTGTCACAGAATTTAGGATTAGTGCCAGGAAGAAGGGTTTAATTTTAGCCTGCTGAAGCATTCCACTTTCAGTAAAGTTCTCAGCTCTGGGATGTTGAAAATGAGTAACAGACTCATGGCTAATTCTTTTTGGAATCCTGTTTGGACCAATGTACACGAGCAGGAATACCTGTTGAACTGATGCTGCAGGAATGTTGCCTGTCCTGGAGGAGGTAAGAACTATTTGACATAGTTTAGATTATGAGGACACACAGTCCCCTTTTATTGTCATTTAGTAATGCCGCATTAAGAAATTAAGAAATATAGTTTCAGACATAAGGATCTTGTATTTCATCATCATCATTATGTGTCATGTCATATGACATGGACAAACGTGATCTAGAACTATGATTGTTCTTAGCAAATTTTTCTATAGAAGTAACTCGCCGTTGCCTCGTTCTGGACAGTGTCTTTACAAGGTGGGAGACCCCAGCCACTACCAACTCTTCTAAGACTGTCTGCCTGACGTAAGTGGTCGCATAACCAGGACTTTTGATATCCACTACCTGTTCCTATGACTTCATATCACCCTGATCTGGAGGTTAAGCAGGTACTACACTTTGCCCAGAGGTGACCTGTAGGTGGATGGAGGAAAGGATGACCTTACAGCTAGTTTGGTAGAGAACTGCCATCCAATCGTGCATTTAAGATGTAGAAAATGAAGAATTTTTCAGTTAGACCATAAGACCACAAGACATAGGAACAGAAATAGACCATCTGGCCCATCGAGTCTGCTCCACCACTCAACCATGGCTGATTCTGTTTTTTTCTCCTCCTCAACCCCAGTTCCTGGTCTTCTCGCCGTAACCTTTGATGCCATGTCCAACCAAGAACCTATCAATCTCTGCCTTAAATCCACCCAATGACCTGGCCTCCACAGCTGCATGTGGCAACAAATCCCACAAATTCACCACCCTCCGGCTAAAGAAATTTCTCCGCATCTGTTTTGAAAGGGCGCCCCTCTATTCTAAGACTGTGCCCTCTTGCCCTGGACTCTCCCACTATGGGAAACATTCTTTCCACATCTACTCTGTCTAGGCCTCTCAGTTAAGAAGCACAACTGCTTCCCAGGTCAGTACAGTCAACAAAGATGTCTTAATGCATTTAAACGAACTATGCTGCTTAAAACTGACGGAAACAACACCAATTGTGGTTGAAAGCGCCCACGTATGATACCTTGGAGGAAGCACAGGTGCAGAGTGGGATTACAAGTGGATTTAAGGAAAGAGGGTTTTAAACTCCCTATACTGACCATCTTGCTGGCGAACATGCAGTCTCTGGTGAATAAAATTGATGACCTCAGTGCTAAGGTGCTGAGTCAGAGGGACATGAGAACCGCATGCCCTTTGTTTCACAGAATCCTGGTTAACCCTTTCCATACTGGATGCAGCGATTCAGATCAACGGCTTTACTATACACCATCAGGATAGGTCTATTTAGTTTCTCAAAAGCAGAGGTGGAGGAGTATGCCTCATAATCAACTCTTCTTGGTGCACAAATATATCAGGGCTGTCCCAATTCTGCTCGCCAGACCAGGAATATCTGGCAGTTAAGTGCCATCCTTTTTGCCTACCACGGGAGTTCTCTGGAGTCTTTTTGGTAGCAGTTTATATTCCACCTCAGGCCAATGTCAAGCAGGCTTTAAGTGATCTGACAATGGGATCAACATGCACGAAACAGCGCACCCTAAAGGCTACACCATTGTTTTGGGAGATTTTAACCCGGCCAGTCTGAAAAAATCACTAATCAACTACCATCAAAAGGTCACTTGCAATACCAGAGGAAACAACACACTGGACCATTGTTACCCCACCATCAAGAATGCCTACTCTACTATTCAACATCCTCACTTCGGGAAGTCTGATCACCCGGCTGTACTTCTACTTCCTGAGTATAGGCAGAGACTGAAATCTGCAGCACCAGCAGTGAGGACCACAAAGGAATGGACAAGGGAAGCACAGGAGTGCCGACAGGACTGCTTTGAATTGGTGGACCGAACTGTATTCAGGGATTCATCTTCGAACCTGGATGAGTATGCTGCAGTTGTTACCAACTTCATTAAAACCTGTGTGGATGAGTGTGTGCCTACAAAGACTTGCTGTACATTCCCAAACCAAAAACCATGGATAAACCATGAGGTATGTCGTCTGCTGAAGGCTGGCGACCCAGGCCTGTACCAGAAAACCAGGTGTGATTTGCGGAGGGTTATTTCAAGGGCGAAGTGACAATTTCGATCGAGTTTGGAGGCGACATCGGATGCACAGAAGCACTGGCAGGGTCTGTAAGACATTACTTCCTACAAATCATAACCCAATAACGTGAAAGGCAGTGATGCTTCACTACCAGATGAGCTCAACGCCTTCCATGCCAGCTTTGAAAGGGAAGCTGTGAAGATCGCTGCTGCACCTGATGACCCTGTGATCTCCGTCTCAGAGGCCTATGTTAGGCTGTCTTTAAAGAGAGTGAATCCTCGCAAGGCAGAAGGTCACGATGGAGTACCTGGTAAGTCTCTGAAAACTTATGCCAACCAATTAGCAGGGGTATTCAAGGGCATTTTCAACCTCTCACTGCTACGGGACAAAGTTCCCACTTGCTTCAAAAAGGCAACAATTATACCAGTGCCTGAGAAGAATAATGTGAGCTGCCTTAATGACTATCGCCCGGTAACACTCACATCAACAATGATGAAATGCTTTGAGAAGTTGGTCATGACTAGACTGAACTCTTGTCTCAGCAAGGACCTGGACACATTGCAATTTGCCTATCGCCATAATAGGTTAACGGCAGACACAATCTCAATGGCTCTCCACACGGCTTTAGACCACCTGGACAACACAAACACCTGTGTCAGGATGATGATCATCGACTGTAGCTCAGCATTAAATACCATCATTCCCACAATCCTGATTGAGAAGTTGCAGAACCTGGGCCTCTGTACCTCCCCCTTCAATTGGATCCTCGACTTCCTAACCGGAAGACCACAGTCTGTGCGGATTGGTGATACCATATCCTCCTCGCTGATGACCAACACTGGCGCACCTCAGGGGTGTGTGCTTAGCCCACTGCTCTACTCTCTGTATACACATGACGGTGTGGCTAGGCATAGCTCAAATACCATCTATAAATTTGCTGATGATACAACCATTGTTGGTAGAATCTCAGGTGGTGACGAGAGGGCGTACAGGAGTGAGACATACCAACTAGTGGAGTGGTGCTGCAGCAACAACCTGGCACTCAATGTCAGTAAGACGAAAGAGCTAATTGTGGATTTCAGGAAGGGTAAGATGAAGGAACACATACCAATCTTCACAGAGGGATCAGAAGTGGAGAGAGTGAGCAGTTTCAAGTTCCTGGGTGTCAAGATCTCTGACGATCTAACCTGGTCCCTACATATCGATGTAGTTATAATGAAAGCCAGACAGCGGCTATACTTTATTAGGAGTTTGAAGAGATTCAGTGTGTCAACAAATACACTCAAAAACTTCTATAGATGTACCATGGAGAGCATTCTGACAGGCTGCATCACTGTCTGGGGTGGGGGCAGGGGGCTACTGAACAGGACCGAAAGAAGCTGCAGAGGGTTGTAAATCTAGTCAGCTCCATCTTGTGTACTAGCCTACAAAGTACCCAGGACATCTTCAGGGAGCAGTGTCTCAGAAAGGTAGAGTCCGTTATTAATGACTTCCAGAACCCAGGGCATGTCACTTTTCTCACTGTTACCATCAGGTAGGAGGTACAGAAGCTTGAAGGCACATACTCAGCCATTCAGGAACAGCTTTCTTTCCTCTGCCATCCAATTTCTAAATGGACATTGAATCCTTGGACACTACTTCACATTTTTTTAATATACAGTATTTCTGTTTTTTGCACTTTTTTAATCTATTCAATATACATAATTGAATGACTTGTTTACTTATTATTATTATTTTTATTTTACTTTTTCTCTTCTGGATTATGTATTGCATTGAACTGCTGCTGCTAAGTTAACAAATTTCACGTCACATGCTGGTGATAATAAACCTGATTCCCATTCTGATTCTGAACATTCAAAAGGTTTCAATGAGATCCACCCTCATCCTTCTGAATTCCAGTGAGTACAGACCCAGAGCCATCAAACGTTCCTCATTTGATAGCCCTTTCATTCCTGGAATCATCCTTGTGAACCTCCTCTGGACCCTCTCCAATGTCAGCACATCTTTTCTAAGATGAGGGGCCCAAAACTGTTCACAATACGCAAGGTGAGGCTTCACCAGTGCCTTATAAAGCTTCAGCATGACATCCTTGCTCTTGTATTCTCCACCTCTTGAAATGAATGCTAACATGGCATTTGCCTTCCTCACTGACTCATCCTGCAAGTTAACCTTTAGGGTGTTCTGCACAAGGACTCCCAAGTCCCTTTGCATCTCAAATTTTGGGATTTTCTCCACGTTTGGAAAATAGTCCGCACATTTATTTCTACTACCAGAGTGCATGCCCATGGATTTTCCAAAATTGTATTTCATTTTCTACTTTCATGCCTATTCTCCTAATCTGTCAAAGTGCTTCTACATCCTACCTGTTTCCTCAACACTACTTGCCCCTCCACCAACCTTTGTATCAGCTGCAAGCTTGGCAACAAAACCATCTATTTCATCATCTAAGTCATTTATATACAGCATTAAAAGAAGTGGCACAACACTGACCCCTGATGAACACCACTAGTCACTGGCAGCCAACCAGAAAAGGATCCTTTTATTCCCACTTGCTACCTTCTACCTATCAGCCAATGCTCCAATCAAGTTAGTAACTCTCCTGTAATACAATGGGCTCCTAACTTGTTAAGCAGCCTCATGTGTGGCACCTTGACAAAGGCCTTCTGAAAGTCCAAATATACAACATCCATTGCATCTTCTTTATCTATCCTACTTGTAACCTCCTCAACGAATTCCAACAGGTTTGTCAAGCAGGATTTTCCCTGAAGGAAACCATGCTGACTTTATACTTTCTTGCGCTGTGTCACCAGGTACTCCATCACCTCATCCCTAACAATTGACTCTAACATCTTCCCAACCCCTGAGGTTAGGCTAACTGGTCTATAATTTCCTTTCGGCTGCCTTCCTCCTTACTTAAAGAGTGGAGTGACATTTGCAAGTTTTCAGAACCCTAGGGTGCAGTTCATCTGGTCTAGGTGACTTATATACCTTTAGGTCTTTCAGCTTTTTGAGAATCTTCTCTCTTGTAATAGTAACTGCCCTCACTTCTCTTCCTTCACACACTACAACATCAGGCAAACTGCTGATGTCTTCCACAGTGAAGACTTATGCAAAATACTCATTTAGTTCATCAGCCATCTCATTATCCCTCGTTATTATTTCTCCTGCCTCATTTTCTAGCTGTCCTATCTCCAGTTGTGAAGGTTGGGATCTTTGAAATGAGCTACCATGCAGATGCTCTTGTTATATATACTTGGGATTGAAATTGACAGATTTTTAAACAACGGGGAATTAAAAGTTTTGGCATATATGCAAGCAAGGGACGATCAGTCAGAAGTTTATTGAAGGGTGGAGCAGACTCAAAGTGCTCTATGTCTAACTCATGTCGTTTGTACTTACGTGAATAATGGGAATCAGGAAGGTTCCATCAAAATTGTTCCCAACAGTCAGTTTATGAGAGTCCGGAGGGTGAGCACTAAATAGGGTGAATTGAGAAATGGTCAAAGATGGACAACCCAAAGTTTCCTCAGCTCAAGCAACACACAAACTTTGATATGTGTTGCTTGAATTTCCAGCATCTGCAGAATTCCTCGTGTTTGCGTTTCCTCAGCTCTTTTCTCTATTCCATCGAATCTTTTCGGCCAACAAGGAAACCAATTTTTGGGTCAATTTTCCAACGACCAGATTTAGCTTTGTGATTTCCTCAGCCATAACTGTTCCACAACTCAAATATCAGCTTAAAATTGCCGATGATTTCCCCAATGTTGCATTTGAAGTCCAATCTCAGGCTGATTGGGTTGGAAAGTAATTGTCCCTCAGTTATTTTTATAATTGCTCCATTATCACTGGATTTATATGTGCATTAACACTTGGCTGAAGTCATGATTGTATGCAGTTGAGATTGAAAGCTGAATATTTGTCAAACTACAGAACCTATGTATTAGAACAGTAAAACTAAAAATAACTTGTGTAATCACCTAGAAGGTTACAATCAGATATTAAGCTAACTCCAAATATATAAAGTATTATGCTAAAATGGCTTACCTGCATGCTGCCTGGAGTTAGAGGGCACATACCATAAGTTGGACAATCTCAGGTTGTTTTCTTTGGAGTAGTGGAGGCTGACAGGAGCCCACTTAGATGCAAACAAGGTTATGAGAGGGTAGATGGATAGCTGTTTTTTTTTGCAGGATTGAAGCACCTAGAGGCAAGCATTTAAAATGCGGGAGTCTAACTTCAAAGGAGATATGTGGGGCAAGTTTTTTAACACATTGAGAATAGGGGGTTCTCGGAATGCACTGGCTGGTGAGGTAATGAGGCAAAATATGATAGAGGTATTTAAAAGGTCCTTAGATAGGCACAGTAACATGCAGAGAATGGAGAGATATGGACATTGTGTCTGCAGAAGTGATTAGTTTAGTTTGGCATTAATTCATTGGTTCATTGTGTGCCTTGAAAAATGACATCAGTGATCAATGCCTTTCCATGACCATGGTTGTTCTTGACTAATTTTTCCACTGAAGTGGGTTACCATTGCCTTCTTCTGGGCATTGTATTTACAAGATGGGTGACCCCAGCCATTATCAACACTGTTCAGAGATTGTCTGCCTGGTGTCAGAGGTCGCATAACCAGGATTCATGATATGCACCTGTTGCTCATACGACCATCCATTGCCTGCTCCCATGGCTTCAGCTAACCCTGATCAGGGTCTAGGCAGGTGTCACGTATTGCTCAAGGGTGACCTGTAGTCCAGCAGAGGGAAGGAACACCTTACAGCTCCTTTGGTAGAGATATAGCTCCACCCAGCCATGCATGGCATTTAATTACTAGTTTAATTAGTTTGGCACGATGTCATGGGCTGAAAGACCTGTTCCTCTGTTCTACTGTTCTATGTTCTAATGAACTTGTGATTAAGATTTTCATGCTCATACAGCATCACATTGAAACAACTTGCAATCTACTGGAGGAACTCAACAGGTCAAGGAGAAAGGAATTGTCGACATTTGAGTCAAAGCCCTGTATCAACCCTGAATACATCTCTGTCCCCAACAGATGCTGTTCAACCCACTGAGTTTCTCCAGCAGGTTGTGCATTGCTCGACATACCAGCATCTATAGGTTCTTTCGTCTCCATTTTACAAAACCCTATTGAGACTGGGTTTTGAACAGGAGTCTATAGCATGCATTATGTTACTAGATGAGGGGGCCCTTGGCTTGACAGGCATAAACGCCCCATTCTTAGTTGTGGGACTAAGAATCCATCCTTAATTGTGAGACTATCTTAAAGTGAAGAATCAGCTGCACTCTCAGGGTCACAGAGAGCCCTGTTCAGATAACTACCGCAGATTGTTTGCCCTGATGTAAGTTAGTGCAACAGCTGGATTTTTAAACCAACAATCCTGTCAGTTCATGTTCACTGTATTTAATTTACATTTAATTTCATAGCTTGAACTTAAATATCACTGTTCCCATGGTGATATTTAAAATCTTGTCTACAGATCAAGTCCATATCTCTGGATACTATTTCACATGTCCCATATGTGGTAAGGTGTCATACTGCATACAGTATGAGAGTAGTTTCTAAGTCTCATTTCTTTGTGTTAAGTGTCTGTTTCAAAGCATATTAAGCATATATGGGCACAACAATAGCATAGTGGTTAGTGTGATACTGTAACTGCTCTGGAGTTCAGAGTTCATTTCCAGCGCTGTCCGTAAGGAGTCTACATCCACCCCATGGAATACTCGAGTTTTCTCTGGGTCCTCTGGTTTCCTCAAAAGGCCCGGGTAGATTAATTAGTCATTATAAATTGTCCCATGATTAGGTTGGGGTTAAACAAGTTTGTTGAGTGTTGCTATGGAAACATGGCTCAAAGGAAGGGCCTACCCCACACTGTATCACTAATTGAAAAGTGAAAAATAAATAAAAGTGGCATTTGTTTCAGTTAAACATTTATAAAAATGAAAGCTTGTATTTATAGAGAGCATTCCATTTTGTAGTTTATCCCAAAGCATAAAGATTTTATCAATCAAAACATGATTTAAGCCTTTTCTGTTGCTGTTCTTTCAATAATTAAAAACAACATGTTAAAAATTATGGGAATTAGACACAGATCCTACTCAGCTCCTATACCAAATCATATTAATGACTAAATTTGTGAACTCAGCTGTGAATACAATTCTGCTTCCCTTTATATTTCAAAAGGAAGTGGATATGTAACTAAATCCTGTCATAAAGCCAAACCCATTCACCTTAAAATGTCAAGAGTTCTAAGTACAATACTGATAGGGATTATTACCTTGGATAACAGTGGGAGGATAATTACATACAAAATTATAATACAAATGTCACCAATGCCAGAGAGCCAGGGATTTCACTTGCTTGCAGATAGAAAACTATTTTATGTGGTTTGCAGCCATGTTCCCAAAGTCAGGAGGTGGGATTTTAAAAGCAACTTCCAAAATATGCAAGTATTCCTAAAAAAATGACTTCACACAGTTGTTAAGGTTTAGAGCACAATGTCTTAAAGCAGGAGTTCATGTCAAGTTTAAAATATTGCTCATAAGTTGCAATAAAAAAATTACACTCAAAGTCCAAAGGATAAACGTGACCAATGTGCATTGATCCTTTCACACAGTTGTCGCGTTGACAACTCGTAAAAGACAAACTGGGTTATGCTTATACAGTGGAATTCAAATAAATGTATAAAATCAACTGTAACATTTTGATTGAAGAATGGAAGTGTTGAGTTTCTGTATGTTCAGCAAATGAAATGTAGTTAAATTACCAACAATTTTCAACGAAAGATAGCTTTCCCATCAGTTTCAGAAAAAATAAATGCTTTGTCAATTTTTTTCACTCTTCTTCTTTTACCCATTTAGTCTCATGCAGAGAGAAAAAAAAATGTTTTACGAACATTTACAATTTGGCTACTTTTATCTGCAACTCTTGGAAACCATGCAATAGCAGATGTGTTTGGATTCCTTGACTTCAAATTATTCTTCCAGGACTGCTAATTTAAAAGGGCAATGAGTAAAAATAAAATACCAATTCTGTCTGTATCCGTAATACTTTGATGTATCAATGCATTGCATCACCCAATGGGAGGGCAATCAATCACATATATTTAGAAGAATAAGGAAGAATTTGAATAAACCACAAGATCTGGGGATTGTTGTCAATAGACAATAGGTGCAGGAGTAGGCCATTTGGCCCTGCGAGCCAGCACTTCCATTCACTGTGATCATGTCTGATCATCCATAATCAGTACCCTGTTCCTGTCTTCTCCCCATATGCCTTGACTCTGCTATCTTTAAGAGCTCTACCTAACTCTTTCTTGAAAGAATCCAGAGAATTGGCCTCCACTGCCTTCTGAGGCAGAGCATTCCACAGATCCACAACCCTCTGTGTGAAGTTTTTCCTCAACTCCGTTCTAAATGGCCTACCCCTTATTCTTAAACTGTGGCCCCTGGTTCTGGACTCCTCCAACATCGGGAACATGTTTCCTGCCTCCAGCGTGTCCAATCCCTTAATAATCTTATATGTTTCAATCAGATCTCCTCTCATCCTTCTAAGTTCCAGTGTATACAAGCCCAGTCGCTCCAATCTTTCAACATATGACATTCCCGCCATCCCTGGAATTAACCCAGTGGACCTACGCTGCACTTCCTCCATAGCAAGAATGTCCTTCCTCAAATTTGGAGACCAAGACTGCACACAATACTCCAGGTGTGGTTTCACCAGGGTCTTGTACAACTGCAGAAGGACTTCTTTGCTCCTATACTCAACTCCCCTTGTTATGAAGGCCAACATGCTATTAGCTTTCTTCACTGCCTGCTGTACCTGCACGCTTACTTTCAGTGACTGATGAACAAGGACACACAGATCTCTTTGCACTTCTCCTTTTCCTAACTTGACACCATTCAGATAGTAATCGGCCTTCCTGTTCTTGCCACCAAAGTGAATAACTTCACATTTATCCACATTAAACCTGCACCTGTCATGCATCCACCCACTCACCCAACCTGTCCAACTCACCCTGCATTCTCATAACATCGTCCTTACATTTCACACTATCACCCAGCTTTATGTCTTCTGCAAATTTGCTAATGTTACTTTTAATCCCTTCATCTAAATCATTAATGTATATTGTAAATAGCTGCAGTCCCAGAACCGAGCCTTGCGGTACCCCACTAGTCACTGCCTGCCATTCTGAAAAAGACCCATTAATCCCTACTCTTTGTTTCCTGTCTGCCAACCAATTTTCTACCCATGTCAGTCCCCTACCCCCATTACCATGGACTCTAATTTTGCCCACTAACCTCCTATGTGGGACCTTATCAAAGGCTTTATGAAAGTCCAGGTACACTACATCCACTGGCTTTCCCATGTCCATTTTCATAGTTACATCCTCAAAAAGTTCCAGAAGATTAGTCAAGCATGATTTCGCCTTCGTAAATCCATGCTGACTGGGACCTATCCTGCTACTGCTATCCAAATATGCTGCTATTTCATCTTTTATAATTGACTCCAGCATCTTCCCCACCACTGATGTCAGACTAAGTGGTCAATAATTGCCTGTTTTCTCTCTCCCTCCTTTCTTAAAAAGTGGGAGAAGATTAGCTACCCTCCAATCCGCAGGAACTGATCCTGAATCTATAGAACATTGGAAAATGATTACCAATGCGTCCACAATTTCTAGACCCACCTCCTTAAGTACCCTGGGATGCAGACCATCAGGTCCTGGGGATTTATCAGCCTTCAGTCTCATCAGTTTACCCAAAACCATTTTCTGCCTAACGCGAATTTCCTTCAGGTGGATAGTGAGTGGATGTTTCTTCTAGTAGAGGGTTAATAATAATGGGTCACAGTTTAAAAAATTAATGTTGCCCTTTTAAGAGAAATGATGTAGGATCTTAAGTTTTGGAATTCTTCTTCAGAAAGCAGTGGAAACAGATCTTTTTAATATCGTTAATGCAATAGACTCCTGATCAGCTCAGAGGCTTCAGAGAGTTGTACTCATCCATTTCCATTATGTGCACAAGCCCCCCTCCATCGAGGACATCTACCCAAGGCAGGGCCTCAAGAAGGCAGCATCCATCACTAAGGATCATCACCATTTCTGTCATCAGGGAAGAGGTACAGGAGCTTGAAAACCCACACTTAACAGTTTAGAATGTTGTCAGTAAGACCAAAGAACTGATTGTTGTCTTCAAAAAGGGTAAGATAAGGGAAGGCATACCAGCCCTCATAGAGGGATCCGAAATGGAAATAGTGAGGAATTTCAGGGTCCTGGGTGTCAACATCTCTGAGGGCCTGGCCCCAACATATCGATGCAGCTACAAAGAAGGCACGACAGTGGCTATATTTCATTAGGAGATTGAGGAGATTTGGTACATTACCAAAGATACTCACAAATTTCCACAGATCCACCATAAAGGGCATGCTAACTGGCTGCATCACCATCTGGTATGGAGGGGAGGCGGGCTCTATTGCACAGCATCAAAATAAGCTGCAGAGTGTTGTAAACTTGCTTAGTTCCATCATGGGCACTAGCCTTCATAGGATTCAGGATATTTTCAAGGAGTAATGTCTCCTTTCAAGAGGTGCATTCATCATTTCAGATCCCCATCACCCAGGACAGGTCTTGTTCTCATTGCTACCATCAGGAAGGAGGTACAGAAGCCTGAAGGCACACACTCAGTGATTCAGGAACAGCTTCTTCCCCTCCGCCATCTGATTTCTAAATGGACATTGAGCCCATGAACACCACCTCACTACTTTTTTAATTATTATTTTTGGAATACTTATTTAATTTAACAATTATTCACAGATTTTTCTCTATTGTTATGTATTACATTGCACTATTGCCACAAAGACAACAAATTTCACAACATACGCCGGTGATATTAAACCTGATTGTGATTCCCTTCTGCTATCAGATTTCTGAATGGTCTATCAATAATACCTCCCAATTCCTCTTTTGCGCTATTTATTTATTCACAGAAATTCATTATGCCTGCACTGTTCTGCTGCCACAAAACAACAAATTTCATGACCTGTATCAGTGACAAAAACCTGATTCTGATGAGAATACCACAGGTGGATCAGAACATGGAGTTTAATGTCCCAGACAAATCAGTCATGATCTTATTCAGTGGAGAAACTGACTCAGTGAGCTGAGTGCTTCTAAAACCATGTAAAATAAATAATTTCTTACTTGGTAAGCTCCTTATCTCATTGAAAGAGCACAGCTTGGGTTCTGCCCACAGGTAAAAGAAGGAAATTAAAGGGGAAATTAAATTATGCTGCTTGTATTGCCTCATATCATTTAATTACAGACACAAAACTGGCTGATATCCATTTCGCAATCTCTTGGGCACTGTCGTAAATGAAACAAAGAAAAAAATAAATCAGCGGAGAAAATAATTGCATTATGCCTTTTCTTAGCAGTTCATAAAATCCCTTCCTCTCTGTGAACTGTTCTTAGCCACACTGTCATAATAGAGGTTCCCCACCTAGGTCCACAGACCCCTCAGTTAATGGTAGGGGTCCATAGCATGGAAAAGGTTAGGAGCCCCTGTATTAGAAATTTTTACTATCCACACATGCATTGTTCACCATCATTCACCCCATATTTGAAAGCAGAATCTTCAGCAGCCTTAGAATTCCAACTCTCTGGAATTTGTGCTCAAAACCTCCTTGTCTTCAACATTCACTTTGGCCAAGTTGTGAATAACTCTTGGTAAAGGGTATGGGACTGTTGAGATTGCTCTGCAAAACAGCAGAGACTTAATGGGCTGAAAGGCCACCTTTCTATGCCACAACGAAGGTATGAAATATGAGAAACATAGTTGATTTAATTTTACTCAATGCCTCTAGGAACTTGAATTCGTCTCTGTTAAACTTATATGATTTATATAAAATACAGTCATGCAAGCCATGAAAGCTTTTCCCATCACAGTCTGACATGTTCTTTCAGAAGTATATCCAAATAGAAAAAACAATCATGGTTAACTACTTACATAACTCTAGGCAAAGCACAATGGTCCACCGGTCCTCCGAGTTTGGGTGTTCAGCTCAGGGCTAACAACCCTGACTGATAAAACAAAATTGTTATGGAAACAGTAATGAGGAATCCTTTTACATTTGAGTGCAACAGAGTACCTGCGACTTGCAGGAGTGAAAACCAAGAGGAAGCTATGGACATGATGAAAGAAACCCTGAACACCACCAGAGATGGAGGACCTTCACTGGTGGCCTAAAGTGCCAGTGGCGCAACGGGCAGTAAGTAAATAAAGCAGAAATGCTTGAACTATCCGCTTAATTCTCAGCTGCCACAGCATCAGATCTGTTCTCCATCATTTGTACACTGGAAGAAAGTGGATATCAAGTTAAAAAAATTTTGGAACTAACTGACAGGAACCACCCATTACTCTAAAGGTTGCTATTAAGACAGAAAGGAAGACCATCAATGCTTCAATTGGAATAACACTCAATTTCATTTTTATAAACCTTATTAAACAGATCCAATAATACATACTTGCTTAATACAATCCTATGAAAATAAAGAATACAGGCTATAATAATTAACAAAATGCCTTGGTGTGCATTCGCCTACGTTATTTCCATGAAATGTCTCCTCCCTGGGTAACAAAATAACAATGACTCCATTTCAATTGTCAACTGTAAGATTATGAAGCAACTATACAAATACTGCTGACAACATGGTCTAAGAGGGTCAAGTTACTTGCAACCAACATTCTAGACTATTGATCTAGAGATACAAGTTCAAATCCCACCATGGCAGCAGGGGAATTTCATTTCAAGTAATTAAGTAAATCTGGAAGTCTGTACCACAGAGAGCAATGCTGGTGCTTTTGTTATTTGTTTGAGATATATATATAAAATCAAACAACAAAAACATCATAGATATAGATATATGACGAAAATATCTGTCATCTGAGAGTAAGTTTGCTGATGAAACAAAGAGAATAAGATTGATTGCCTAAAGATGGACATTGTTCGTTTGTTATGTGCCATGCCGTATGATGTGGGCAATCATGATTGTTCTTGGCAAATTTTCTACAGAAGTGGTTTAATGTTGCCTTTTTCTGGGCAGTGCCTTTACAAGATGGGTAACCTCAGCCATTATCAATACTCTTCAAAGTTTTGGCATGAGTGGCTGCATAACCAAGACGTGATATGCACCAGCTGCTCATATGCCATCCACTGCCTGCCTCACGGCTTCACGTGACCAGGGACTGAGCAGGTGCTAAACCCCGCCCAAGGATAACCTGCAGGCTAGTAGAGGGGGGGAGTCCCTTACACCTCCTCCTAGAAGTCTAAAACTAGAGGATGTATCTAGGTTTAAAGTGAGAAAAGAGAAACACAAAGAGAAACTGGGAGGAGGGGAGGTTGGAGAGGGCAAGTTTTGCCACACAGAGGGTGGTGGGTATATGGAACAAGCCAGAGTAGGTAGAACTAAAGGCAGGTAGATGAATAGAAATGGGATAGAAGGTGATGGGACAAACTCAGGAAAATGAGGTTAGCATATGTAGATCAGCATGGACGAGTCAAGCCAAAGGACACATGTCTCTGCTGTTTGACTCTATTGTTCTCTATGACTGGAAATCTTAAAATAAACTACTATTGGTAAGATTGAACTAACTAAATTATGGCAAAAAGAAATCCATGTGGTTGATTCATATCCTGTAGGAAAGAAGAACTGTTGTCCTTATATGATCTGGCATATACATGACTCGAGATTCACTAAACTGTGTTCCAGACCTACTAATGTGGTTGACTTTAAATAACCTCCTAGTCCAGCTGTCAATTATCAATGGATGATAAATGTTAACGTTTAAAATGACCTGTGAATGATGTTTTTTTAAATACATTTTAATCTCTTTCTCTGTAAATCCTGAAGTTTTACTGTCTCTGGAGCCATTGGCATTGTGTCTTTGGAGTCGAGCCTCCATTTGGTAAAGCAATTACATATTACATATTATTTTCACTTTATGCAAGTGTCAGATAAGTGCCAGCATAAAAAAAATAATAACATCTCTCTTGACTTCAAGGCCACTTCCCAGGTGCTGAAGTTCAGGATGGCCCAGAACAGCTGTAGAAGGTTCTCAAAAAAGAGGGTGAAGAGCCAGAGGTCAGGGTGCACTTGGCACCAATGACACAGGTAGAAAGGGGAACGAGGTCCTGGACAGTGAGTAGTGGGAATTAGGGAAGAGGCTGAAGAACAGAACCTCCAAGGTAGTGATTTCTGGATTACACCCAGTGCCAAATACTCTCTCTCTCTCTCTGGCTATCCATCCCACAGGATGATGATGGTTCCTTTCAGTCAGTTAGTGGGGTTTGATAAGTGCGTCCTGGACTGGCTGTACAGGCCGATCCTTGATTGGCACTGCTTGCCACATACTTGGCAGGTGAGGCCTGGTGGGGCAGCAGGGGCAGAAGCTCTGTTGTGGCGCTTCCTGTGCCTTTCCCCTGTTGCCTCGTTGAGCTTGTTCTCAGCAGCGTCCACACCTTTTCTGATGGCATCCCTCCACTGTGAGCGATCTTGAGCCAGATCCTCCCATGTTGATGGGGCAATGTCAGCTTTCCTGTGCAGAACATCCTTGTACCGTAATCGCTGGCCTCCTCATTTTCGGAAACCACTGGACAGTTGGCCGTACAAGATGCCCTTGAGCAGTCTTCCGTCAGGCATTCTGACAACATGTCCTGCCCAGCGGAGTTAGGCTGACATCACCAAGGCTGAAACTGCTGGCATTCCGGCTCGAGAGAGGACCTCGGTATTGGAGACCTTGTCTCGCCAGGTGATCTTCATCAGAGAGCGCAGGTGACGCCACTGCAGTTGGTCAAGCTGGCGTAAGTGTCTCTGATATGGGCATCATGTCTCACATCCGTATAACAAGGTTGATATGACAACAGCCCTGAGGCCAACCTTATGTTCTGTGACCAAACTCGATCTTTCAGCTGACCAAAGGCAAAGCAGGCTTTTCTGGTTCTCAATCTCTACATCCAGAGAAGCTGAGGATGTTATTATGCTGCCCCGGTAGCAAAACTTGTTGACAGCTGTGACAAAAGAACCAGTTATCAGAAGATTGATGCCGATAAGAGGACAATGGGGGAACATGCAAGGTGCTAATAAGAGAGAGGCGAGAGAGATTACCGAAAGGAAACACGGTTCCAAGTATTGTCAGAGACCGGTGGCTTTGAACCCTGAATTGTTTGAAGTTTGATGGACAGGCGATACCCCAGTAGGGGGATAAAAAGGGACAGGTTCGCTAAGGGAACAGACACACGACACCACGAGGTAACGAGACCCTGGAAGCGGTGTGCCTCGCCACAAGTTGGTGGGAGTTTTTGGAGGTCTGGTCGCGGAACCAGCCATAGACGCACAGGGTGGAAAGATACGATCGGGCGGGAATCTGGTGTGTGTGTCTGCCCTTGCCCGGGTGCCGGGTTCACTGCAGAAGAACGATCGTATCTGGAACGGAGGGTTCACAGTCGGTGACCTCAGAAGTCATTACAAAGGGCTCACCCGAAAGCTAACTGCGAGGAATATCGAAGGTCTGTTTGGAATCCGATTTGCATATTCATTCATTCTCTCTCTCTCTCCAACGGCACAACAGTGATTACTGCAAACTGAACTGAACTTTGCGTCACTTGAAACTGATCATTTACTCATAGACTGCGATAGAGCTTGATTGATCCTATTATCCTAGTTCTGTGTACATGTGTGTTTTATCATTGCTAAACTGTTGCATTTATATCCTTTTGATTAGAGTACTGTGTTGCTTATTTCTTTAATAAAACTTTCTTAGTTCCAGTAATCCAGACTCCAACTAAGTGGTCCATTTCTGCTGGTTTGGCAACCCAGTTACGGGGTACGTAACACAGCATTGAGACGAGTTTCATCAATAAGGACAGTTAGTTCTTCATAGCTTGAGCCAGGAGCCAGTTGGTACAAAACTTCCGTCTTTTTCAGGCTGATTGTCAGTCTGAAGCTTTTAGCTGCACTGGCAAAGCAACTGGTGATCTCTTGTAAGTCTTCGAGAGAGCGGGCAACCATTGCACAGTCATCAGCAAACTGCAGCTCATACACCACAATGTCCCTGACTTCTGTTTTTGCTCTCAATCTTGCGAGGTTGAGGAGCCTGCCATCAGCCCTCGCTTGTAAGAAAACCCCTGACTTCAGGTCTGATGTGGCATCCTGAAGAACAGCAGCGAAGAATAGTCCAAACAGAGCAGGAGCCAGAACACAACCCTGTTTTACGCCATTGCTGATGGGAAATGGGTCTGACAACTCACCACACACGTTGATGCGGCCTTCCATGCCTTTATAGAACTGACAGATGATGTTGGTTAGGCATGGGGGGGGGCAACCAACTTTTGGTAGGAGCTTCCACAGGCCATCTCTACCAACAGTGTCAAACGCTTTGGTTAGATCAACAAATGTGACACAGAAACTTCTCTGCTGCTCAACACATTTCTCTCGGAGCTGCCTCAGTGAGAAGATGATGTCCACTGTACTACGGCCTGCTCAAAAACCACACTGGCTTTCTGGAAGGACGTTGCCCCTGATGTTGGACACCAAGCGTTTAAGGATGATCTTCGCGAGGCATTTTTCGCTTGTTCTTGTAGGTGGTCATAATTGATGTGTCTTTGAAGTCTTGTGGTAGTTCTGCAGCTCCCCACAACTTTGTGAACAGCTGGTGCAGGCATGATGTCAGTGTGTGACCACCATACTGGTAGATCTTGGCTGCGATACCATCAGGCCCTGGTGCTTTGTTGGGTTTTAGTGTTTGATGGCTTTGATGACCTCATGAAGAGTAGGGGGAGCATCTAGCTCAAACAGTATGGGTCGAGGGTGTACTCTGCCCAGTGCTTCATCGGTGATGGTTCCTGGTCTGTTCAGCAGCTCGTGGAAGTGTTCTTGCCATCTTTTCATGTGCTCTGATTTCTCAGTGAAGATGGATGTACTGTCCTTGCTCAGCAGTTGTGAGGTGCCTTGTTTTGATGGTCCATACACAACATTGATTGCTTCATAGAAGCTTCTTGAGTCATTACAGTCAGTGAAGGCTTGTAACTCCTTGGCCTTGTTGGCCTACCACTGGTCTTTCATAGCTCTGAGCTGCCTCTGCAAAGTTGATTTTGCACTCAAAAAGGCACGTTTTCTGGAACTTGAGTTTGGGTGTCGAAGAAGAGCCGGGTGTGCAGCTGCATTAGCTCTTAGAAGGTCTTGCACAGATTGGTTGCTCTCATCAAACCAGTCCTGATGCTGGCACTTGGCTTTCCCCGCGGTGCCCTGGGCAGCACTGTAGATCATTTCTTTAAAGGCATTCCAGTGCTCAGTAATATCATCTGGTGGATTCTCAACCAGTCTGCTGAGAGCAGTTTACATTGAGGATTTCAGGGCATCAGCACACTCGCAATATTTCAATTTGGTGGTGTTCAGCTTTTTGGGTGGCTTGGCAGCATTCAGTCTGCGTGGCAGTTTGATCGATAGACGTAGATCCGACCACACCATTTGATGATCAGTTGAGCACTCAGCTCCACACTTAACTCTGGTGATACGAACATCAGAGATGTCAGAGAAGAACAGAACCTCCAAGGTAGCAATTTCTGGATTACACCCAGTGCGACAAACTAGTCAGGACAGGAATAAGGTATGGTCCAGAAGAATGAGTGGCTGAGGAAGTTGTGCAGGGGGCAGAGTTTCATGTTTCTTGTTGATTGGGACCCTTCTGGGGAAGGTATGACCTGTATAAAAAGAGTGGGTTTCACCTTAACTGGAAGCAGACAAATGTCTCGCATGCAGGTTTTCTAGAACTGTTGGGGAGGGTTTAAACTAAGATGGCAGGGGAATAAGAAGCAGAATAATATGACAGTTGTTATACAAGTAAATGAGGTGTGTAGTGTAACTGTGAGGAAGAACAGGCAGATGATAGTGCAAAATGCAGTCAGAGGGATGAAGTGAAGTGTAACATGGGAGCAAAATCAAAAAGGTGATGAGTACAGAACTGAAGCTGTTACATTTGAATGTATGCAATATATGGAATAAGGTAGACGATCTTGTAGTGCTGTAAGAGATTGGCAGGTATGAGATTTTGTGCATCACTGAGACAAGGTTGAAAGAAAATCATAGTTGGGAGCTTAACATCCAAAGATACACCTTGTATTGAAAAAAAAGAAGGTATGCAGAGGAGGTGGGGTGGCTCTGTTGGTAAAAGAATGAAATCAAATCCCTAGAAAGAGGTGACATAGGATTGGAAGATCCTTATAGGTAGAGGTAAGAAACTACAAGGGCAAGAAGACTCCGAGAGGGGTTCTATACAAGCCTTCAAATAGTAGAGAGTATGTGGGATATAAATTTCAATGGGAAATAGAAAAGGCATCTAATAAGGGCATTGTTACAAAGGTCATGGAAAATTTCATTATGCAAGTAGATTGGGAAAATCAGGTTGATGCAGAATCTCAAGAGAGGGAATTTGTAGAATGCCTCCGAGATGGTAATTTTAGAGCAGCTTGTTGTAGAGCCCACTAAGGGAAAAGCAGTTCTGAACTGTCTGTTGTGTAATGAACCATATTTGAGGTAATCGTGAGTGATAGGAGAAGTCAAAGACAGCATAAAAGCAAAAGAAAGGGTATATAATATAGCAAGAATTAGTTGGATGCTAGAGAATTAGGAAGCTTTTAAAAACCAACCGAAGGCAGCTAAAAAAAACTGACTGAAAGGATGAAATATGAAGCCAAAAAATTAAAAGAGGATACCAAAGGTTTTTTTCCAGATATATAAAGAGTAAAAGAGAGGTGAGAGAGGATATTGGCCACTGCTGGATGCTGGAGAGGGGAGCAAGTGATGGCGGGTGAACATCATAAATATTTTGCATCAGTCTTCACTGTGGAAGACACTAGTAGTGTACCAGAGGTTTGAAAGTGTCATGAGGCAGAAGCGAGTGTAGTTGCTATTACTAAGGAGAAGGTGTTTAGGAAGCTCAAAGATCTGAAGCTAGACAAGTCATTTGGAACAGATGGACTACAACCCAGAGTTCTGAAAGAGGTAGCTGAAGAGATTGTGGAGACATTAGTTATGATCTTTTAGGAGTCACTAGCTTCTGGAATAGATACAGAGGACTGGAAAATTGCAAATGTCACTCCACTCTTTAAGAAGACGGGGGCAGAAGAAAGGAAATTATAGGCCATTTAGCTTGACTTCAGTGATCGGGAAAATGTTGGAGTTCATTATTAAGGATGGGGTGTCAGAATACTTGGTGGCACATGACAAAATTGGCCAAAGTCAGCATGGTTTCCTTAAGGGGATATCTTGCCTGACAAATGTGTTGAAATTCTTTGAAGAAATATCAAGCAGATTAAAAAGAAAAATCAGTGGTTGTTGTGTACTTGGATTTTCAGAAGGTCTTCGACAAGTTGCCACACATGAAACTGCTTAACAAGGTAAGAGCCTATGGCGTTACAGGAAAGATACTAGCATGGATAGTATATTGACTGACTGGCAGGAGGCAAAGAATCAAAATAAAGGGGAACTATTCTGAATGGCTGCCAGGGACAAGTGGTGTTCTGCATTGGTCAGAGTTGGGACTGCTTCTTTTCATATTATATATCAACGACTTGGACGATAGAATTAATGGGATTGTGGCTACATTTGCAGATGATACAAATATAGATGGAGGGCAAGATAGTGTTGAGGAAGCAGGGAGGCTGCAGAAGGACTTGGATAGATTGGGAGAATGGCAAAGAAGTGGCAGACAGAATATAACTCAAAAATCAGAGGTGCAAAAGGATCTTGGTGATATTGTGCATGGTTCCATAAAAGTTAATTTAGAGGTTGAGTTGGTGGTAAGCAAGGTAAATACAATATTGGCATTCGTTTCAAGAGGACTGGAGTATAAATACAATGATGTGATGCTGAGGCTTTATAAGGCATTGGTAAAACTGCGCTTGGAATATTGTGAGCAGTTTTGGGCCCCTCATCTAAGAAAAATTGTCCTGGCATTGGAGAGAGTCCGGAGGAGATTCATGAGGATGATTCCAGGAATGAATATGAAGAGTGTTTTATGCCTCTTTGCCTGTACTCACTGGAGTTAGAAGAATGAGGGGGGATCTCATTAAAACCCATCAAATATTGACGGAGCAGACTCAATAGGCCAAGCGGACTAATTCATCTTCTATGTCTTATGGCCTTAAGGTCTTAAGAATGCGCCAGCATCATCCCAATGGTTCTTTTGCCTAGAAGTTTAACTAGATCTTGATCTCAATGAAGAGCCTCAGTCCAAATCATGGACTCTTTCTTCCTTTCCATAGATCCTTCCTGACCTGCTGAGATCCTCCAGCATTTTGTCAGTAAGTATTACATATCTTACACCAGTGTACCACTTACTCGCAAATGAAATCCACCACACAGGATGGTAATTAGCACACATTTATTGCTGAATTGCATTTGCTGCTGGATGACACTAAATGCTGCATTGTTTCCACCAGATCTGATTACAAATGTCATTCTAATTTAATTTTAATGAATATACATAACTGTTTGACACTCTTTTCTTTCTAAACAGGTTCCTCGTTGAGAATATTTTTTGTCACCCTGTCTGATTATCCCCTTATTTTGGAATGTGTCAAAATGTTTAGTTATCACTCCTGTGAAACAACTTGAGACATTTTACTAACTTAACAGTGCTGTATAAAGGTAATCATTTACATGTCAGGTTGGTGGTCATTTAAAATCCATGGGTAAGTAAAAATTAATGCAATTGTTTCACATCACTGCTGGAAATCCTACAAAGCTACTGAAGGTACAATGAGTGATCACTTGCTACTGAAATCTAGTTCATTGAATTGCTAGTGTAAGCAAACAGTCCCAGCATACTATGTTTCCACTAAACTAGGTCAGTGACTGGAAAGCTCATGTAAAACACAAATTACTCAGTTGTATTTGAATAATAAATATGACCAAAAGGAAAGCAAACGGAAACTGCCTTTTAACATATTGGAAATAGATTTTGTTTAAAGACCTGTACAAGCTACAAATTGATTCTGCTATGTTTCCATAAAAGAAAGTAATAGATTTAAATATTGTGATTTAAATATTATAATTTCATTCTTTATGTGGTACTAATCAAAATAGGACATATGTGGTAAATGGTAGGACATTGAAGAATGCTGTAGAACAGAGGGATCTAGGAATAATGGTGCATAGTTCCCTAAAGGTAGAATCTCATGTGGATAGGGTGGTGAAGAAAGCTTTTGGTATGCTGGCCTTTATAAATCAGAGCATTGAGTATAGGAGTTGGAATGTAATGTTGAAATTGTATAAGGCATTGGTAAGGCCAAATTTGGAGTATTGTGTACAGTCCTGGTCACCAAATTATAGGAGAGATGTCAATAAAATTGAGAGAGTACAGAGCAGGTTTACTAAAATGTTGCCTGGGTTTCATCTCGCAAGTTACAGAGAAAGGTTGAACAAGTTAGGTCTTTATTCTTTGGAGCGTAGAAGGTTGAGAGGAGACTTGATAGAGATATTTAAAATTATGAGAGGGATTGATAGAGTTGACATGGATAGGCTTTTTCCATTGAGAGTGGGGGAGATTCAAACAAGGGGACATGAGTTGAGAGTTAAAGGGCAAAAGTTTAGGGGTAACATGAGGGGGAACTTCTTTACCCAGAGAGTGGTGGCTGTGTGGAATGAGCTTCCAGCAGAAGTGGTTGAGGCAGGTTCGATGTTGTCATTTAAAGTTAAATTGGATGGATATATGGACAAGAAGGGAATGGAGGGTTATGGACAAAATGCAGGTCGGTGGGACTAGGTGAGAGTAGGAGTTTGGCACGGACTAAAAGGGCCGAGATGGCCTGTTTCCGTGCTGTAATTGTTATATGGTTATATGGTATTCCCATTCATTTCATGCTGCACCAATTCAGAGTAAAATTAACATCAAGGCAGACCCTCACTGATTATAGGAATGGATTGGTTGATTAGATGGACAGATCAATGCATACAATATTTTGGGGCAGCACGGTAGTGCAGTGGTTAGCACAGCACTTCACAGCACCAGCAAAGCGGGTTCAATTGCCGCCACGGCCTGTAAGGAGTTTGCACGTTCTCCCCATGACCGTGTGGGTTTCTTCTGGGTGCTTCAGTTTCCTCCCACAGTCCAAAGGCGTGACAGCTGGTAGGTTCATTGGTCATTTTAAATTGTCCCGTGATTAGGCTAGGATTAAATCAGGGGTTGCTGGGAGGCACGGCACAAAGGGCCGGACGGGCCTGTTACGAGCTGCATCTCAATAAATAAATGTACAAATAAATATTTTTGACACTGCAACAATAGCTGGCACAAACTTCATCTCAAAACCTGAGTAACTTCCCACCAACCTTGCTTGTGTAAAATGAATGCATTAGTCATACCAAGGCAGTGCCCTTCAAGTAGTTTCAGGAATTGTGTTTGATGACCCATAGTTGTTGTTTCAAATTTATTTTAAAAATTATCATTTTGCCTTTGCCACTGGACTTCAGTATATGTTGTTCCACACATTAGTTTGTGAAGTCCACTGTTTTCCATGGGCCATTTCCTGCTAATGGTTTCCTTTATTGTCATCATCCTGGAAGCCTTTGAGATATCTTCATTAAATCATCCTGTCATAATTTGAAAGGGATGGAAAGCTGAACTTATTTTATTTTATTTTTATTTTGTTGAGATCCTGTGCGGAAAAGACCCTTTTCGCCCGTTGAACTGCACCACACAGCAACACCTGATTTAACCCTAGCCTCATGGCAAAGGAATTCTTGGTAAAAATTAACCTTGACATATACCTTCTGTTCTGCAGGCCATTTCCAGTTGCAAGAAGAGTTACACAATGCTTTGATAGAGTAAACAAAAGGTTTGTTTGAAATGTTTTAGTAGCACTTCCCTGTAGGGACAGTAGTTTCCTAATCAGGGCTTCACAATTGGTTTAGGATTTCACACATAACATGTGCTAATATAATTATTTTCTCCTTTATATTTGTTGTGAAAGAAATATGTTACTGACTCTCCATACTAATCTCTGCTCCAGGAAATGTGATGGACCAAATGACCTTCTGTACTGTGCACTATATTTAACTCAGAAGAGATTAGAGCCATGGCTTAGTAAAGAAATACCACTTGGTCAATTGGGTATGCATCAGCTACCTCAAAATTTTCTCAATCCATCGCACTTCTCTGTTCCTTCCCCATATCCTTGCAAAATTTGCACTTACAGTCATAGAAAAGTACAGCACAGAGCCAGGCCCTTAGACCCATATAGTCCATGCTGGACCATTTAAAGTGCCTACTTCCATCAACCTGCACCAGAAATATAGCCATCTGTACCACATCCATCCATGTACCTATCCAAACTTCTCTTAGACTTTGAAATCGAACTTGCATGTACCACTTGTGATGATAGCTCGCTCTACGCTCTCATGACCTTCTGAGTCAAGAAGTCTCCTCTCACATTCTTCTTAAACTTTACACCTTTCACCCTTAACCCATGACCTCTAGTTGTAGTCCCACTCAACCTCAGTGGATAAAGCTTGTTTGCACTTATTTGTATTTACCCAGTACCCTTTTGAAGACTTTTATTGAATTTAGTTGCACAATCCTTTCAGGCAGAGCATCTAAGTAGCTCGCCCTCAAAGAAAAACAATCTCTTTATCCTCTGATTTAGCTTTAATATATACTTCCAGCTATCAATATATGTGCAATATAAACATGGCCATCCCAAACCACAGTGCTCCAAATGCAAGTCAATTCACTGAGCATACATGTAATTTAGACATACCTACAACATGGTGACTGTAATAAACAACTTTCCATTCTTAACTTTAAAAGTGAATATTCCGAGCATGGACAGCCAACTTGTAAGTTTATACAAGTGCTTAAAAGGCCTAGATAGAGGATGTTTCCAATAGTGGCAGAATCTACAACCAGAGGGCACTGCCTCAGAGTAGAAGGATGTCCATTTAGAACAGTAATGGGGTGGAATCTTTAAGCAAAAGATGGAGAATCTGTGGAATTAATGTCTACAGATATCTGTGGAAGCTGTGTCATTGGGTATATTTAAAGCACAGGTTGATACGGTAGGTTTTTGACTAGTAAGGGCATGAAAGATCATGGGGAGAATGAATGTGAGAGGGAAAATAAATCAGCCATGATCAAATGCTAGAGCAGACTTGATGGGCTGAATGACCTACCTCTGCTCCTATGCTTTATGTCCTAACTCCAACCTTTGTGCAAAATGTCAGTGGTTTGCCTTTGGAAGGTGAACAATTCACAAATACTAGGAACATTAAAACGTAATAACATAAAAATAGAAGATGTAGGCCTAGTGGTCTTTTACATCTGTCCCACCATTCATCAAGTTCAAGGTTAGTCTGCTACCTCAGCACATTTTTCCAACCCTAGTCCCATAACTCTGAATCTATTAATGTCCAGAAATCTGTCAATCTTGTTTTGAATGTGATTTAGCATCTTTTAAGATAGGATTAGGTCAGCATTTTTGCCACACTGACCCAGTACTAAGAATTTAAGAGCAGTCAGTTCTAGTTTAGACTGCTGCACAGAACAGGATGTGCTGATAGGCTAAAGACAGAAATTGCCCTCCATTTGGACAGACAATGAGGTAAGGGGGCTCCTTGTGTTGTGTGTTACATTTGCTGGCAAAGAAATTAATAATTGTGAATGAACTTCACTCTAAGCATGGTAGTAGATTTCTGATAAATTTTGAACTGGGCTCCAATGTAGTTAACAAGGCAGGCCAGAACTCTTTACAAGACCATACGACATAGGAGCAGAATTAGATCATTCAGCTCATCGAGTCTGCTCTGTCATTCTCCTGCCTTATCTCATAACCTTTGACACTCTTACTAATCAAGAATCTATCAACCTCTGCTTAAGATATACCCAATGACTTGGCCTGCACAGCTGCCTGTGGCAATGAGTTCCACAGATTCACCACCCTCTGTATAAAGAAAATCTTCCTCATCTCTGTTGTAAAGGAATGTCCTTCAGTTCTGAGGTTGTGACGTCTGGTCCTAGACTCCCACAAATCCTCAATATCCGATAGGTTTCAGTGAGTATCATCTCATTCTTCTAAACCCCAGCAAGTACTGGCCCAGTGCCAAACACTCCTCAAATGTTAACACTTTCATTCCCGATCATTCTCGTGAACGCCCTCTGGATCCTCAACGCTGTGATAGAACAGATTATTCTAATGATGATACTTTAGCTTTAAATAAAGTTTAAAGTTCAAACTTTAACATATATTTATTATCAAAGTACAGATATGTCACTATCTACAACCCTGAGATTCATTTTCTTGCAGGCATACTCAATAAATCCATTAGCCATAACAGAATCAATAAAGACCACACCAACTGGGCATGCAACCAGTGTGCAAAAGACAACAAAACTAAAAATACAAAAAGAAACAAGAAATAATAATAATAATGATGATAAATAAAAAAGCAGTAAGTATCAAGAACATGAGTCTTTGAAAGAGTTAACGGGAACATTTCATTTTTGGGGCAAGTGATGTCGAGTGACTTTATCCCCTTTGGTTCAAGAGCCTGATAGCTGAGGGGTAGTAACTGTTCCTGATCCTGGTGACGTGAGTCCTGAGGCTCCTGTGCCTACTTCCTAATGGCAGCATTGAGAAGACAGAATGTCCTGGATGATGGGGTGGGGGCAGGTCCTTGATGACAGTAGTTGATGATGAAAGTAAAGATATTGTTGAAGCTGGTGAGACAAATAAAATTACTACTAGCAATAGTAATAATTAAGCAATCGACTTGATAAAATGGAGCAAAAACTATCTGCTGGAGGGATTCAGCACGTCAGACAGCCTGACTCACTGAGTTCCGCCAGAAGTTTGTTTTCTCGTTCCAGATTCCAGCATCTGCAGTCTCTTGTGTCTCCTGATAAAAATGGATTTGGAAAGGAACCAGCCGAGAGAGTTTCTGTATCTCTCAATTGTTGAACGTAACTTATCATAAAAATAGGACTTGTTGTAAGGATGACTGAGCCCATGCAGTCATCTAGCATACAGAATTCCAAACTTTTTAACCATCGTATGAGTGAAGAAGTTCATGGCACTTAGCCTGCCAATCCCTTAAGAAAATTGTTTGTTTTACTGAGACCTCCTCTCATTCTTCTAATCTCTAGAGAATACAACCCCCTCTACATACTGCAATCGCTCTTCTTACTGCAAACCCACTCGTCCTGGAGCCAGACTAATGAACCTTCGCTCTCCAGCCTGCAGATCCTTCCTTCAGTAAGGATACCAAAGCTGTAGATAAAACTGTGCTCCAGCAAACCCATCATTAACAATGAAATAAGCATAAACACAAGAAAGTCTGTAGATAAAATACTGGAAATCCAAAGCAACACACACAGAATGCTGGGGGAACTCAGCAGGTCAGAGAGCATCTATGGAAATGAATAGATAGTCGATGTTTCAGGCCAAAACCCTTCTTCAGAAGTGTCTCGGCCTGAAATATCGACTATCTATTTATTCTTATAGATGCAGCCTGACCTGCAGAGTTCCTCCAGCATGTGAGCGTGTTGCAATGAAATAAGCACTTTCCTGTTCTATTATCATGTGCACCGGGAATTTTTCTCCTCTCCTTCACAGACATTAGCCTATCCATTAAATGTCCCATTACCCTTGAAACAAGATTAGAATCAAACATTCAAATTAATTCCTCTGGCATACAGACCTGATGAACCATTATCCTGACTGTCATTTTATGGTTTGGACATATAAAATGCAGAGGACTGCATGTCAAAATCTCTTTTTACAGTAAAGTAGCAACAAATTATGTTATTAAAATGTCTGGCTGGAGTTAAAATCTGAATCCAAAACCCACCACTTTATTCCTTTCCATTTTTGACTAGAAGAGCATATCTGGGACACTTGCAAAATTTCCCTACTATTGGCCTCAATGTGCCAAAACAGTTTCTGAGAAGTACCATTTTATCTTATGCACTAACTGATGATTAGCAATGATGGATGGGACTAACTATTTATTCTGTTCATGTCTTTATCACTAAGCAAAGACAAAGGACTTACTTGGCACTATAGTAAGAACTCACTGTGCAATCTTTCAAGATGATCACAGAACATTTTTCAAGAACGTGAACCCTTGCAAGGAGTCTGGTCCTGATGGTGTACCTGCTAGGGAACTGAAAAGTTGTGCCAACCACTGGCAGGAATGTTCAAGGATATTTTCAAAATCTCACTGCTGCAATCAAAGATTCCCACCTGCTCTTAAGGTAGAGCTCTTAAAGATAGTGGAGTCAAGGGATATGGGGAAAAGGCAGGAACGGGGCACTGATTGTGGATGATCAGCCATGATCACAGTGAATGGCGGTGCTGGCTCGAAGGGCTGACTGGCCTACTCCTGCACCTATTGTCCATTGCTTCAAAAGGGTGATAATTATACCAGTGCCTGAGAAGAACAGGGAGAGCTTACTCAATGACTGTCACCCAGTAGCACTCACATCGACTGTGATGAAGTGCTTTGAAATATTGATCATGTCATGAATCAACTCCTGCCTGATCAAGGGCCTGGACCCGCTGCAATTTTGCCTATCTGTAGATTTACAGCAGATACAATCTCATTGGGTCTCCATTCAGCCTTGGATCACCTGGACAATAGTAATACTTATGTCATGCTGCTGTTTATTGACTACATTACAGCTCAGCGTTCAAATCGATATTACCCTCAGTTCTAATCAATAAGCTCCAGAGCCTGGGCCTCTGTACCTCCCTCTACAACTGGATCCTTGACTTCCTTATCGGCAGACCACAGTCTGTGTGAATCAGAAATAACATCTCCTCACTGACAATCAACATTTGCACACCTCAGGTATGCATACTTAGCCCTCTGTTCCACTCTCTCTACACCCACGACTCTGTGGCTAGTCACAGCTCAAATGCCATTAGTAAATTTGCTGATGAAATAACTATTGTTGGCAGAGTTTCAGATGGTGACAAAGAGGTCTACAGGAGTGAGATAGATCAGCTGGTTGACTGGTAACACAGCAATAACCTTGTACTCAACATCAGTTTGACCAGGGAATTGATTGTGGACTTCAGGAAGGTTAAGTGAAGGGATCACACATCAGTACTCATCAAGGGATCGGAAGGGGTGATAAGGGTTACCAGTTTGAAGTTCCTGGGTGTCAACATCACTGAGAATCTATCCTTGGCCCAACTTATTGATGCAATTACAATGAAGACATGACAGCAGCTATATTTCATTAGGAGTTTGAGGAGATTTGATATGTCACCAAAGACACTCACAAATTTCTACAGATGTACCATGGAGAGCATTCTAACTCGTTACATAACCATCTGGTCTGATGGAGCCACTGCACAAATTTGGAAATAGTGGAAGAAAGTTGCAAACTCAGCCACCTCCAGCATCCAGGAAACCTTCAAAATGCGATGCCTCATGAAAGCAGAAGCCATCACCCAGGACATGCCCTCTTCCCATTCCTACCATCAAGGAGGAGGTGCAGGAGCCTGAGAACACATTTTCAATGTTTCCGGAAAAGTTCTTCCTCCTCCGACATCAGATCTCTAACAGGGCAATGAACCCATGAACACTACCTCAGTACATTTTTCCCTTTCTTTTTGCAATACTTATTTAATTTTTTTGTTATGTATACTTCTTATTGTAATTTATAGTTTTTATTACTATGTATTCCAGTATACAGCTACCACAAAACAACAAATGTACCAGTGATATTAAACCTGATTCAGATGCTGATCTTTTTTGCAGTCATCAGACAATTACCATGTGCAATTGATCTCCATGTTAGTGTGGATTGGCTTGTACTAAACAGCTGAGCGGATGATGGAAATAGCTGGAATTGTTTCCATTAGAACAATAGGATAAATCCAGAAGGCAGCTGGCAAGGACATTGATTCTGAAGGAAGGAAACATTGCAGGGATGGTGCAGGCTGAGGTTGCTAGCTGTGGAATCTCCTGAACAGTAGAGTGGATTAAGGCTGTCCCTCTTAACTAGACAGCTGTAGAAGGTTCACAGACCTATGTAGTATAAGTGAGAGAAGCTCTCCCAGCTGAGCACGGGATTTTTCCTTTGAGTACAGTACATAACCGGCAGTGACAAGCAGTTAGGGCCTGTTGTGTATGTGGCCTAGCTACACTACAAATGCTATTAATAAAAACGCTGGAGACAGGAACTATGTTTCGTGGTTCTTTACTGGTAGAAACCGAACTCTGAACTTACATGTACAGGTCAATACGCGCTTAAAAGCGCATGCTCAATACGTGCCTAATAGCGCATGCAACAACATGTCCCTACAACATAAAGTAGTCCCATATTATACAGTAGCTATACAGTACACTCCTCCCCTTTTATTTTAATAGTGCATCAACTGTTTTTTTTAACTGGGGCAGTACGCTAAACAAATATGTTTACCCTTAACATACAAACGCCTACCAATTGTTTACTTAGTAATTTAATAATATCAAATTATACCAAAGTAACATAATAATATCAAATTATAACAAGCCTTTTTTTAACTTTTGGTCCAAGATCCATTTACAACTCAAGTCTCTGGAGGGGGGGGGGGGACTCTGTCCACTGTGGCGTACTTCTCTAGATGGTGATTATGTACCAGCGGTAACAGAAGAAATACGTGAAGCTGTAGCAAAATTAGTCATATTTCGCAAGAGGTGTGATGCATTTTTCGTAGCTTTGATTTCCATGGTCTGCTTCAAAGATGACTTGCCACCAACAAAAGAAGTGGTTGGTGATCTGCTGTCTCTGCTAGTTATTCAAAAGTCGGGGCAATCCAATGACTCACAGAAAGAACAGTACTTTACCGGTAATCTTTCACCGTTTGATGAAGCAGTTGATTGAAATCCTGTTGTTCATTCCGCTGTTCTTAAACTGCAGTTAAAGTACAGTTTTGCTGATATTAAGGATAATCTGCAGTGCTCTCTGTCTGGCTCAAGAGGGAGAATTCCTTCAGATGCACATTCAGCACAAGTGTGAAAATACAACAATAGACACCTTACAGCTTGTTGCCAGAATTCGCCTCTGTTTTGATGCTGTTTCCCAACTTCTTTGTGCAAAACATGACACATTGGCTGAGGATTCAAAATATGTACATGCAAAAGAAACTTCGCTGCAAAGGAAGTTTATGATTCTTAATGGAAGAAATGATTGGTTCAAGATTTATCTTGTGCAAAAGCTGTTCTGTTTGAATGGAATTGATTTTCTCCAAGAGCTTTTGAGAGATGGCCAATTTTTATGTACCTTTCCAAAGGAAGTTGTTCAGGAGAAGATGGAGATGCTGGTTTTTTCAGAGATTTAAGCTTACTGAGAATTTGAAGATCTTCCATTATCTGTTCATCTGTTAACAAGTAATTTAACTGCGCAAGTGCAGGCTTTCGTCTTTTGTCTGTAATTGGAACGGGGTCATTAGGTCTCCTCCTTAGTTTCCTAGTCATTATTGGCTTTACCTCCATAGAATCTCCTGTGAGTTCCAGTGTTAGCCTCTCATTCTCAATCAACTTTTTCTTCTCTTCTAACTCAATCTTTTTATCTTCAAATTCCTTCACTGCTGCTTTCTTCTCTTTAATACAATTCCTTTCTACTTGTTCTGCCTCCAGTTGCAGAAAAGGCTCTGCATTTCGTATTCTTTCCTTGTATTGTTGATATAGTTTCTTCATCCTTTTCTGATACTCCTGCAAAGTGCCTTCCTGTAACTGCTGTAGCTATCTTTTGAGAGATGTCAATTTCTCCTGGTGCATCTGCTCTTTTACTTCCAGGTAGTCTTCATCATCCTGCTTATTGGCAATATCTATCTCCCTTACATCCTCTGTATCTTCATCCGAGTCGCAGCCACAGATACTGCGTTTGTCTATAGTATAGTGTAGTATAGTCATACTTTATTGATCCTGAGAGAAATTGGTTTTCGTTACAATTGCACCATAAATAATAAATAGTAATAGAACCATAAATAGTTAAATAGTAACATGTAAATTATGCCAGTAAATTATGAAGTAAGTCCAGGACCAGCCTATTGCCTAGGGTGTCTGACCTTCCAAGGCAGGAGTTGTAAAGTTTGATGGCCACAGGCAGGAATGACCTCCTATGTCGCTCTGTGCTGCATCTCGGTGGAATGAGTCTCTGGCTGAATGTACTCCTGTGCCCACCTAGTACATTATGTAGTGGATGGGAGACATTGACCAAGATGGCATGCAACTTAGACAGCATCCTCTTTTCAGACACCATCGTGAGAGAGTCCAGTTCCATCCCCACAACATCACCGGCCTTACGAATGAGTTTGTTGATTCTGTTGGTGTCTGCCACCCTCAGCCTGCTGCCCCAGCACACAACAGCAAACATGATAGCACTGGCCACGACAGACTTGTAGAACATCCTCAGCATCGTCCGGCAGATGTTAAAGGACCTCAGTCTCCTCAGGAAATAGAGACGGCTCTGACCCTTCTTGTAGACAGCCTCAGTGTTCTTTGACCAGTCCAGTTTATTGTCAATTCGTATCCCCAGGTATCTGTAATCCTCCACCATGTCCACACTGACCCCCTGGATGGAAACAGGGGTTGCCGGTACCTTAGCTCTCCTCAGGTCTACCACCAGCTCCTTAGTCTTTTTCACATTAAGCTGCAGATAATTCTGCTCACACCATGTGACAAAGTTCCCTACTGTAGCCCTGTACTCAGCCTCATCTCCCTTGCTGATGCATCCAACTATGGCAGAGTCATCAGAAAACTTCTGAAGATGACAAGACTCTGTGCAGTAGTTGAAGTCCGAGGTGTAAATGGTGAAGAGAAGGGGAGATAAGACAGTACCCTGTGGAGCCCCAGTGCTGCTGATCACTCTGTCGGACACACAGTGTTGCAAGCACACGTACTGTGGTCTGCCAGTCAGGTAATCAAGAATCCATGATACCAGGGAAGCATCCACCTGCATCGCTGTCAGCTTCTCCCCCAGCAGAGCAGGGTGGATGGTGTTGAACGCACTGGAGAAGTCAAAAAAACATGACGCTCACAGTGCTCACTGGCTTGTCCAGGTGGGCGTAGACACGGTTCAGCAGGTAGACGATGGCATCCTCAACTCCTAGTCGAGGCTGGTAGACGAACCGGAGGGGATCTAAGTGTGGCCTAACCATAGGCCAGAGCAGCTCCAGAACAAGTCTCTCCAGGGTCTTCATGATGTGGGAGGTCAATGCCACCGGTCTGTAGTCATTGAGGCCGCTGGGGCGCGGCGTCTTCGGCACAGGGACGAGGCAGAACGTCTTCCACAGTACAGGAACCCTCCGGAGCCTCAGGCTCAGGTTGAATACATGGCGAAGTACTCCACATAGCTGAGGGGCACAGGCTTTGAGCACCCCGGTACTGAAACCATCCAGTCCTGCAGCCTTGTTTAGGTTGAAATGTTTCAGCTGTCTCCTCACCTGTTCAGCTGTGAAGCCCACCATGGTGGTTTTGTGTGGGGAAGGGGTACAGACATGAGAGCGGGGTGGGGGACTGTGAGGGGGGATAGGAGGGGAGAGTGGAATATGTGTTGGTTGGGGGCCAAAAACAGATGGCTCATGTGTGGGATGAGCAGGGACCACAATATCAAATCTGTTAAAGCCTCATCATCGATGCTGTCTAACTCCTCCTCATCATTGTAATAGTCGACAATGGGTGAGAGGAGAGCTGCAGACATCTTCCCTGCCAAGCTGCCCTCCTTTGTTGACGCATCTAGTGCTTTGATGGTGTGCCAATACAACTGGATTTTCCTGAGCCATTCACGTCCCAGCAACAGTGGTCCTCCATTTTTCAGTACATAGAGGATCAGTTGCTACGTTTTGTCTCCGTAGGTCACTGTCACTTTAATTTTGCCTTCGGGATGCACTTTCTGTCCTGTGTAAGTCTTTAGCAGTAGTTTAGTTCATTTCAGAGGTATGTGAGAAAACAGTTGTTTGTAGTCATGTACAGAGATCACTGTTAAAGCTGAGTCTGTGTCCAACTCCATTTTCAGTCTCACACCCGCCACTTGTGGAGTGATCCATATTACTCTTCGATCATCTGTCTCTTTCACACTATGAGGTTGCAGGCAAGACAATTCACCTTTGTCGGATTTATTTTCATCGGAACAGCCCTCTTTCATGTTGTGTACCTTGTTGTATTTTCCTTTCTGGGGCTTCTTGTTTCCCTGTATTTTGATCTATTTCTGCTGTTTACTAGCTTTGCGTACTCTGCCAGTGTGGCCCTGTTTGCCACAGTTTCTGCATCCTTTGTCTTTAAACCAACAGTCATCAGGGTCATGTGACCTGTTCCCACAATGGTAACATTTCTTTCCTTCGTTTCTGTTCATTGACATTTTATTTGTAGTATATTCCAGAGATGTTTGTTGTATCTCAGAAGCACCTGGTACGGCTGTTTCTAATGATATTGCAATGTTCAGCGCCTTCTCTAAGGTAAGGTCTTTTTCACCCGAGGTTTCTTCTGTGTGGTTTCACAGTGCATGCCACGCACTAACCTGTCCTTCAATACGTCCAATAGACCAGCTCCAAATTGACAATGTTCTGATAATGTGCGCAATTCAGCACAAAATTCAGAAATGCTTTCATTTTTGCTCTGATTCCGATTGTTAAATCAAAATCTTTCAGCAATGACCAGTGGTTTGGGGTTTAAATGCTGTTGGAGAGTGTCTACTATTTGCTTGAACATTTTGTCAGCTGGCTTTTCAGGGGTTAACAAGCTCCGTAGCAGGCCATATATTTTTGCTCCAATAATACTAAGTAAGATGCTGGCTTTCTTTTCATCATTAACATCGTTAGCATCACAATATAACTCCACTCTTTCAATGTAAATTGCCCAGTCTTCAATGTTACTATCAAATGCTGTAATAGTTCCAATCATCGCCATCTTTGTTATGTTAATTTAGCCCCATTCTCCCTTTTTTTTGACTTACGTGACCTTTTTGCTAGCGCCACAAGCACACTCCGTCTAGATGTGTGTGTCACTCCTTTTTATCTCTCTTCTGGGGCAGGCAGACCCTCAGGCCCTGGGGTTCAGCACTAGCTGTGGTCTCAGCTGGACATGCTGCAGGTCCAGCTGTGTCTCTTGGTCTCCTGACGTTTCCAACCCCAACTGTGCTCCCGTTTCCTTTCAGACTCGCGGCCTTGCTCTGCCTCCTTCTCCCGTTACTTGGCTCGTTCCTTGCGCTCTTCCTCCAAGTGTCATTATCAATTAAAATACAGCGTTCTGATATGATGTAGGTTCATTAACCTCGTCGCCAATTTGTTGTGTATGTGGCCTGGCTATACAACAAATGCTATTAATAAAAACACTGGAGATGGGAGCTAAGTTTTATGGTTCTTTACTGGTAGAAACCGAACTCGAGCACACACGTACAGATCAATACACGCCTAATAGCGCATGCAACGACGTGTCCCTACAACATAAAGTAGTCCCATATTATACAGTAACTATACAGTATAGGGCCTAACACACAGAGTAAGTAGTTGCTGGTTACAAATCATACCTGGAAATCACAAAAGAAATAAGTGGCACAAAATTGGACTGTATAGTGTTTTTTTAACAGTTAGTGCAACTTTATTACTACTTGAGACATCAGAGTTCAGAGTTCAAATCCAGTAAGAAAGTTTTATAAGTTCTTCCCATGAGCATGTGGGTTTCCTCCGGGTGCTCCAGTTTCTTCCCACAGTCCAAAGATGTACCGCTAAGTACGTTAATCAGTCACGGTAAATTGTCCTGTGATTAGGCTAAGGTTAAACAGGCGGATTGCTGGGTGCTGCAACTGGATGTGCCGGAAGGGCCTGTACCACACTGTGTCTCTAAATGAATAAATAAATAAAAATCATTTGCCTACATTTTCAACTGTACTTCATAAATAACCATAGAACCATAGAAACCACAGCACAGAAGCAGGCCTTTTGGCCCTTCTTGGCTGTGCCAAACCATTTTCTGCCTAGTCCCATTGACCTGCATATCATATTTCATATGATTCATTTTACTCAAACAGTCAGACAACAGATATGTGCAGGGTTTGCAGCTGGTGATTCCGGTCCTTATGCAATTCTGATTTTACACCACAGTTCAATAATATCTCCCACTCAGTGAGTAAGCTTTCAGTAACTGAATACACCCAGATCAAGAGCTGCCGTACTCACCATAAGACCTTGGGTGGCTTAGTCAACTTTATTTATTACTTTGTTTTGAGGGGTGGGGGATTGTATCTAACTGTTGGTGAAGCAATCTACATATAAATGACCTTGAGGAGGTGGCAGTGAGCCAATTTCCTGAACCACTGTAATGTTATGGGGAAGCGATGTCCACTGTTAGGAATGAAGTCTCAATACTTTGACCCAACATTGATGAAGGACTGGTGATTTCACCCGTCAGGATGATGTGTCAATGAAAATACAGGAGCAGAAATCGGTCTTTTAGCCAGTGGAAGAGTTCCGTCATTTACCTAGAATCTAAATTCATGGTTGCTCTTTAAACTCATTTCAATTTTTCTGTGTGAGTGCCTTAATATCAAAATATCTACTGATCTCTGTTCTGAATTAAGTCAACAACTTAACCTCCACATCCCTCCAGGGTAAGGAATTATCAAGATTCACCAATTTCTGTGTAAAGAAATTTCTTCTCACCTAAATCTTAACTGGCTTACCCCTTATTCAGAGAAGTGATATTGGGTCTAGCCACCTCAACTATTTTGTTAATATTAATTAGATACTTTATTCTTCTATACTTGAGAGAATACTAGCGGAAGTTAATGTGAAGGATAGTCCTAGGCTACAAGAAATTGATCAGTTGGTAAACTGGGTGGAGCAATGGTGAATGGAATTTAATCCTGATTAGGCTGAGATTTCATAGTGCTACTTCAGAATACTACTATGTGGTGACTCAGCAGGGTAGCGGTTAGCGTCCCACATTAAAGTGCCGGCAGTAAGATCACATTTCAACTCCTGCCACTGCCTTTTAATTTTTTTTTTACATTCTTCCCGTGACTGTGTGTGTTTCGTCCAGGTGTTCCGGTTTCATCCCACATTCCAAAGTAGTACGAATAGGGTCAGTGAGTATGGTTTGCCACGCAGAAGCATGGCAACACTTGCAGGCTGCCCATCACAATCCTCACTGATTTGATTTTTTGATTTGATGCAAATTACATATTTCACTGTATGTTTCAATGTATATATGACCAGTAAAGCTAACGGTTATAAATCTCTTTATAATTACAAAGGCCATAGATAGAGTAGACAGTAGTAAACATTTCCACAGAGCAGAGATATCTAATTCTAGAGGATATAGGCTTACAGCAAGTGGGAAAAGATTAGGGGAGGATCTATGGAAGACCAAAGGGTGGAATATAGATTGACTACCTGCTTAAGTGGATGGTCAAGGCAGATACTCTAACAATGTTTAAGACATCTCTAGATGAGCAATTGAATCATCTTGGCAAATGTGGCAATAGGTCGAGTGCTGGTAAATGGGATGAGTTAAACTTGCTGTTCAACAAGGACTTGCTCAGCCAAAGGGCCTGTATTATTACTTAATCTGTCCTCAGATGTCGAGTTCACCATCCCTGCAGCCAAGCTTGTTAAGTTTATGATCAATGGTGAACCCCAGGGTGTGGACAATGAATACCATAAGAACTTGGTCAAGTCCTCTCTTATTAGTGGTTGTCGCTGCCTGCCTCCAATATGGCATGGAGATTACTTAGAATTCTTGGCTGCAGATGGCTGTGGAGGCCAAGTCATTGGATATATTTAAAGCAGAGGTAGATGTGTTTTTGATTAGTAAGGGTATCAAAGGTTACAGTGAGAAGGCCAGAGAATGGGATGGCAAGGGATGATAAATCAGCCATTATGGAATGGTGGAGCATATTTGATGGGCCAGAGGTCTTATTCTGCTCCTTCGTCTTATGGTCTTAAATCAGAGGTGCAAAGTGACATGGGAGTCCTCATGCAAGATTCCCTAAAGATTAAGTGGCTTGTTGAGTCAGTGGTAAGGAAGGTAAATGCAAGAAGACTAGAGTATAAAAGCAAAGATGTAATGCTGAAGCTTTATAAGACATGGGTTCAACCACAATTGAAGTATTGTGCGCAATTTTTGGCCCCTTATGTAAGAAAAGGAGTGCTGGCATTGGTGAGGGTCCAGAGGAGGTTCACAAGAATGTTCCTGGTAATGAAAGAGTTAATGGATACATGCCTTTGATGGCACTGGGTCTGGTACTTGCTGGAGTTTAGGAGGTTCAGCATCAGAATAGAAAGATGTCCCTTTAGAACGGAGATGAGGAGGAATTTCTTTAGTCAGAGGGCGGTAAATCTGCGGCATTCATTGCCACAAATGCCAATGGAGGCCAATTCATTGGGTCTATTCAAACTGGATGTTGATAGGTTCTTGATTAGTAAAAGTGTCAAAGGTTGTGGAGAGAAGGCAGAAGAATGGGATTGAGAGGGATAAGACTGTAAGTCAGCCATGATTGAATGATGGAGCAAACTTGATGGGCTGAATGGCCTAATTCTGCTCCTACATCTTATAGTCTTATGCATTCACTAAGGAAAAAGACATTGTGGTCGGACAGTTCCGGAAGAGGGGTCAGTGAAATTCTAGAAGATGCTATAATTCAAAAGCAAGATGTACTGGATACTTAAGCAGGCACAAAGGTGAATAAATCCCCAGGGCCACATGATATGTATCCTAGACTGTTATAGGAGAAATGGGAAGAAGTTGCTCTCAGCCATGATAAATATTATTAAGCCATCACTGGCCAGAGCTGAGGTACTGGGTGACTGGAGGACATTAATCTCGTACTTCATTCAAGAAGGACAACAGTGATAATCAAGATAATTACAGACCGGTGATCCTCATAACACTCAGAGAGAAGTTGTTGGAAAAATTCTGAGAAATAGGATTAATCTATTCTGAGGAAGGCAGAGATTAATTAAAGGTAGTATGTTTTTATTTGGAGAGATCCTGTATGAGTAATTTGATTGACTTCTCACAGATAACAAAGGGCAGGATAACTGACATAGACTTCATTGTGGCTTTTGTCAAGGTCCCACAATGGGCACTGGTCCAAAATGTTATAATCCATGGTATAAATTGGCAAACTGAATGCAAAATTAGTCTGTAATAGGAAGCAGAGGGTGATTGCAGAGAGTTGTTTTTCGTCAGAAGCCTGTGATCAGGAGTGAATCACCGGAATTGGTGATAAGTTGCTTAGCTGTTCATTATATGCATTCATGGTTTCCATGCAAATGTAGGGATGATTAATATTGTTATTAATAGTGAGACAAACAGTCATAGACTACAGGGTGATAATGATCAATTGATAAAGTGGGCAAAACAATTTTAGATGGATTTTAATCAATAAGATACATCTGTGGAGATCCAACCAAGACAGGGCCTTAAGGAGCATAGAGGAACAGAAGGACCTCAATGTGCAAGTCTAAGGGGACCCTGAAAGCGGAGACACAACTAAATAAGTTGCTGAAGAAATCATATTGGATACTCGTCTTTATTAGCAAAGGCAATGAATATAAGAGCAGGGAGGCTGTGGGGTAATTTTATTAGACATCGATTTGGGACACAGTTGGAGAACTGTTTCCCACATTATAGGAAGGACGTGATTGGAGTGGAGATGGTACAAAGAAGATTCACCAGGACGTTATCTGGACTGGAGCATTTCATTTCTGAAAAGAGACTGGATAGGCTTGGAACAGAAGAGACTGTGGGGTGGCCTAACTGAGGTATAGAAAATTATGATAGGCACAGATAGGGAGAGAGGAGGAATGTATTCCCTGGAGCAGAAATACCTACAACTTGGGAGCATAGGTTTAGGGTAAAGGGTAAAATATTTAGAGGGGATCTGAGGAAGAACTTTTCCATTCGGAGGGTGTTAGGATTCTAAAAAGCACTTCCAAAAAAGGGTGTAAGGCAGATTCTCCCAGACATTAAAATATCAAGAGGCACAGTACTGTGCAAAATTCTTAGACACTTATTGTATATATTGCTAGGGTGCCTAAGACTTTTGTACAGTACTGTAGTATTGCACTGTACTGCTGCAGCAAAAAAAAATTCATGATATATGTGAGTGATGATAAACCTGTTTCTGATATGGGTCTCTATTGTGGACTGAGAGTGGGAATGGGGCAGGGAGAGGGGAATCATAGTTGGGAAAAGGGGCAGGGAGAGGGAAGGGAGCAGAAAGAACAAGAGAGACATTCTGTAATGATCAATAAATCAATTGTTTGGAATCAAGTTACCTTGTACGGTGCCCCCAATGTTGTATCCTCAAATATCCGACATCCTCTCCCAAATCAACATAATCAGAAAGAAGATCCCAATTGGGTTATCAGTCAAAGCAAACAGACAACCCACATTGCTCACATGTTCAATACTAGGTTCTCATCTTGAGTTGTGTCATCACAAGAAATTACCAGAAAGAAAGAATTTAAGGATATTCACATAACCTCCTTCAGAAAGTCGAATAAGCTCACCAATTCATGGTCCATACCTGCTCAATATGGCGAAGGAGCACTTGGCTTTGAGAAACCTCAGAAACATGCAGAAATCCAGTACAAACAGCAGCATTTCAAAGTACATCTGAAGCACCTCCTGTTCCAAACTGCAATTCCCCAGAACTGATGTTAGGATCTGTAGTCTTGGCTACATCCAATGCTCTACACCTATTTTGCACCATGTGGGGAACAGCAAATTAAATTGTCTTCTCTTCTAAGATTGAATAAACAGAACTTTAATTTAGTTTATCATGACCTTATTTTCCTGTCTTTGATACTAGTTTTCCAAGTTTTTGAAATTCAGCATCTAATATTCAGCACATATACCTAACTGTGTCTGATGCAAAGATTTATTATTACTTCTATACTTTCATAGCTAGTGAAACAAGTGGAACTTGTGCCTTGCAAAAACCCAGAGTGAACAAAGTCCTTTTTAGGCAATGAAGCAATTTTGAAGTATAGAAACATAGAAAACCTACAGCACAATACAGGCCCTTTGGCCCACAATGCTGTGCCGAACATGTACTTACTTTAGAAATTACCTAGGGTTACCCATAGCCCTCTAACACAAAATACTCTGCAGATGCTGGGGTCAAAGCAACACTTGCAACACGCTGGAGGAACTCAGCAGGTTGGGCAGCATCCGTGGAAACAATCAGTCAATGTTTCGGGCTGGAACCCTTCATCAGGACTGTAGAGGGAGGGGGCAGAGGCCCTATAAAAAAGTGGGGGGACGGTGAGAAGGAGAAGGCTGGTAGGTTCCAGGTGAAAAATCAGTAAGCAGAAAGATAAAGGGGTGGGGGAGAGGAAGCAGGGAGGTGATAGGCAGGAAAGGTGAAGAAGGAATAGGGGAAAACACAATGGGTAGTAGAAGGAGGAGGAATCATGAGGGAGGTGATAGGCAGCAAGGGGAGGGGGTAGAGTGAAATAGGGATAGAGGAAAGGAGGGGGAGGGAATTACCGGAAGTTGGAGAATTCTATGTTCATACCAAGGAGCTGGAGACTACCTAGATGGTATATGAGGTGTTGCTTCTCCAACCTGAGTTTAGCCTCATCATGGCAGTAGAGGAGGCCATGTATGGACATATCCAAATGGGAAGGGAAAGCAGAGTTGAAGTGGGTGGCAACCAGGAGATCCTGTCTGTTGTGGCAGACGGAGCGGAGGTGTTCAGAGGAGTCCCATAGCCCTCTATTTTTCTAAGCTCCATGTACGTATCAAGGAGTCTCTTAAAAGACCCCATTGTATCTGCCCCCACCACCATCACCAGCAGCCCATTCCATGCACTCACTACTCTCTGCATAAAAGAAAACTTACCCCTGACATCTCCTCTGAACCTACTTCCAAGCTCCTTAAAATTGTGCCCTCTTGTCAAACACAGACTGGATGCTGACTTGCATTCTAATGTATGGTCACCATTAGAATGCAAGTCAGCTGCCAGTTTCTGTTCAGTAAGACTCAGCATACAGCAGTAGGACTCAGCACAACACATATTACTCTAATGTGGAACACATCACTGTCATTAAATTAGGATCATCCAACTCCCCACTAAGTACAATGGCAATACCCTACCTGCACAAACTCAAATCACAAGTCAAAGTAACATTCTCAGGGGATGATCTATTTGGATGGAGACATGTCTCTACCATAGGAGGTTTAAGGTTCTCCTTCCCTCAGCTAGCCTGCAGTTCACCCTTGGGCAAAGTGTAGCACTTGCTTAGACTCACCCGCACCACCCTGATCAGGGTTACGTGAATCCATGGGGGCAGGTGGTGGATGGTCATATGAGCAGTTGGTGCATATCTCAAGACCTGGTTATGCGACCACTGACACTCATCATGTAAAGGTACTGCCCAGAAGGCAGCAATAACAAACTAGTTCTGCAGAAAAAATTACCAAGAACAATCATAATCATGGATTAAAAACAGAATGAAAACAACAGAAGAAAAGACAGATTAAAGACAAATGGAAGACCATGACTGCACACATTATACAACATGGCACATAATAATGATGGTGGTGATAATGGACAATCTACAAATGGTACCTATGTCATCAATGCTTTAATCCCAAGCATGATTCTGCTTACTAGCCAGATAACTTGTTCTGTTCAGTAATGTTGATGGAGGAATCTTATAGAGATTTTCAGGGAAGTTACCAGAAAAGTTGATTAAGTCAAGACAGTGGATGTTGCCTACATGGACTTTAGTAAGGCATTTGACAAGATTCTGTGTGGGAGGTTGATCAAGAAGGTTCAGTTGCTCGGCATTCAAGATGAGATAGCAAATTCGGTTAGACATTGACTTTGTGGGAGAAGCCAGAGAGTGGTAGATGGTTGCCTTGCTGACTGGAGGCCTGTGATTAGTGGAGTGCCACAGGGATCAGTGCTGAGTCCAGTTTTTTATCATCTATATTAAAGATCTAGATGATAATGTGGTAAACTGGATCAGCAAATTTGCAGATGACACCATGATTGAGGGTGCGGTAGACAGTAAGGAGGGCTATCATGGCTTACTGTGAGATCTGGACCAGCTACAGAAATGGGCTGAAAAATGGCAGGTGGAATTTAATGCAGACAAGTGTGAGGTGTTGCACTTCAGTAAGACCAACTAGGTTAGGTCTTACTGAGAAGAACAAAGGGATCTGAGAATACTGGTCCATAATTCATTGAAAGTGGCATCACAGGTAGATAGAGTCATAAAGAAAGCTTTTGGCACCTTGGCCTTCATAAATCAAAGTACTGGAGATGAGATGTTATGCTGAAGTTGTCTAAGACATTGGTGAGGCCAAATTTGGCATGTTCTGTGCAGTTTTGGTCACCTACCTGCAGGAAAGATGTAAATAAGGTTGAATGAGTACAGAGATTTCCAAGAATGGTTCCTAAGTTTATAAAGAAAGATTGATTTGGTTAGGAAATAGAAGATTGAGAGGAAATTTGATAACAAAAGAGGGTTTGAGAGGAGATATACAAAATTATGAGGGTATAGATAGGGTAAGCACAAGCACACCTTTTTCCACTGAGGTTGGGTGGCACCACAACCAGAGGTCATGGGTTAAGGGTGAAGAGTGAGAGGTTTAATGGAGACATGAGGGGAAGCTTCTTCAATCAGAGTGTGGAATGAACTGCCAGCACAAGTGGAGCATGCAAGCTCGATTTCAATGTTTGAGAGAAGATTGGAGAGGTATATGGAAGGTAGGGGTGTGGAGGGCTATGGTCCCTGTACAGGTCGATGGCAGTAGGCAGTTTAAATGGTTCAGAATGGACTAGATGGGCTGAAGGGCCTGTTTCTGAGCTGTACTTTTCTCTGACTCTATGAACAATTATTGGCCAGAATGCTGAGACAAACTCTCCTGTTCACTTTAAAATCAACATCATGGAGTCTTCTACATCATGTGAAAGTACATTATTACATACAAAAGAACTCTTCCTGCTGAACATTGCAGACATGCTATATTAGCATTGGAACGTGTGCCGAGATTTGTGGGTTACCCCCAGCACATCCTTGAATATGTTGGTTGTTACACAAGTGAAACATTTCACTGTTTTGATGTACATGAGATCAATAAATCTGAAGATAAATCAGAATCATTATATTAGGCAATGCAGCACTCCCTTATTACTGAAGTGTTACTTCTAGTTCATATCTGGGTATTTAAGGATTTCAATTCATTTGAATTAAAGATGGCAATTGAACTCTAAAATTATCAACACATTCTGCAAATTCCAGTGCTTATGGGTCACAAGCACAAGTGCAGTCACAAAGGGTTTTATCTTGTGTTGTTTCAATCAAGCAAGGGAAATTTGGGGTTAGGGTAATTCACTCTGAGATATTTAGAGCTCACGTAGCAGCTGTAAAGAATTTTACAATTATATTTGGCCCAATAGCATGCAGGATCCGAACACAAAGGTTGACACACCCTGCTCAGTTTTCCATACTGAAAAATTGAAAGGATGTTTGAGTGCTGCATTCTCTTTGGCTGAATTCCCAGCCTGGAGTGCTGGTGTGCAAAGTTCTGCTCCACGCTCACTGGTTCATAAGATCTTAGTTCTCAGAAAAAAGAGTTTTCATGACCTCCAAGTGTCCCAGAGTGCTTTACAAACAATTAAGTAATTCTAAAGTGAAGTTACTGCTGCAATGTAGAAAACGTAGTATTGTTACTAGCGCCATGTCACCAACTTAGTATTTGTAACATGCTTGAGGCAAAAAAAATTGCCATAATCTTATTGAATGACTGAGTAGGCTCAAGGGACTATACAGCCTGCTCCTATATATTATATTCTTGTGTTTTAACAAGTATTTTATAATGTCAAATGGAGCTCTGTGGCTAGTAATGGGGATTTTACAAGGCTTGCTCTGTGGCTGCATTACCTTCATTGACAGTAATGGGGTGGAAAACAAGGAAAGCCTGATCTGTTGTTCCAAACTATAATGTTTTCTACGTTCTTTAAAAATAATTGGGCTTTATACTTGTATATAATATTATCCAAAAGAAATACATTGGTAGTGGAATGACTGTCTGAAAGTAGATGCAGAAAATATAATAGAACACGGTACTCTAATGTAGAAAAGTGTTTTATTTGTATAAACTCCTTTTATAGAAAAAAGAAAAAAAAATGGGGGATTGAGTTCAAGAGCCGTGAGGTAATGTTGCAGCTCTATAAAACCCTTCTTAGACCAAACTTGGAATATTGTGTTCATTTCTGGTTGCCTCATTATAGGAAGGATATGGAAGCTTTAGAGAGGGTGCAGAGAGATTTACCAGGATGCTGCCGAGATCAAAGAGCACGTCTCATAAGGATAGGTTGAGCAAGATAGAGCTTTTCTCCATTGAGTGAAGGAGGATGAGAGGTGACATGATCAAGGTCTACAATATAATCAGGTATAGATCAAGAGGACAGTCAGAGACATTTTCCCAGGGAGGAAATAGCTAATACAACGGGACATAATTTTAAGATGATTGGAGGAAAGTATAAGGATGTATGATTTTACACGGAAAGTGGTGAACCTGTGGAACATGCTACCAGGGGAGGTGGTAGAGGCAGATACATTAGGGACATTTGAGAAGCTCTTAGAGTTCCTGGATGACAGAGGGCTATGTAGAAGGAAAAGTTTGGATTGATTTTAGAACAGGTTAAAAGGTTGGCACAACATTCTATGCCAAGGGGCCTGTACTGTGCTGTAATGTTCTACAATCTATGTGTTATTGTTGCACCATAGTAAGGGTATAAATACCTTGACATTCCCAATTTAACATAACATCTGTTTTCTGTTAGAATGATATTTCTAACATTTAAACTGAAAGGTCAAAATATCTGAAATGAAATTTATTTGAAGTATTTCAGGGGAATATGGAGGTGAGCATCTTCACTCAGTAGTGGAAGTGTGGAATAAGCTGCCAGTGGAAAAGATGGTTGAGGATTTGATTGCAACATTTATGAGGAATTTTGGGTAAGTGCAAGGGTGGGAGGGCTATGGTCAATGAAACTAGGCAGAATAATAATTTGGCATAGGCTAGATGGGCCAAAGGGCCTGTTCTGTGCTATAATACTCTATGACTCTTTGTGTCAAAATGTTCGGACATGGCACAAGTGCGGAGAAAGAGAGATACTGAAGTGGGTCAACAGTTCACTGACTTTAATAAGAACTGTTGCAGAATTTAAAGGAAAGAAAACATAAACATTTGAGCAACAGGGCCGTTAACTAAAACTCTCGAACTAAAAGTTAAATGCCAACATCACAGCTGGAAGCAATAACTAAATACTAAATGACTACCACTTCTTTACAGCGTCTGTCGAAACAGTAGTCCCCTTTTGTGGACGAGGACGAAGGTAAGCAAAGAGTGCAGACTTTGTTGTGCTTTTGGCCAAGTCTCGATGTGAGCAGAATGAAAAGAAGTGAGTTAAATGCCACCATAATGAAACAGTAATAGCTGGAAAGTGCAGACTGACCAGCACAATTGTCAAAACTGTTGCGCAGCCCGCCTGCGTGGTGTGTAGACCATGTTTGTGACACCAAAATTATCAATGTTCTGTTCTAATTAATGTGCCTTAACTAACAGCTAACATTAAATAACTCTGTCTGTGACTTAACTTGGTATAGTATTTCTTAAAAGAAATGGAGGCAAATCGCCTAAATATTCTACCGGCATGCACCTGTTGTCTGATACGCACTAAACTGATCTGACCAGATGAAGCTAATTTTGGATTCCTATCTGTGTTCAGTTTCCTCATTGCAGTTGCGATCAGTTTGCTGCAGTATCGATGATTTAGAGCAGGGAATGAAAAATGAGCCAAGTTTCTTCAATCTTAATTGTGATCCACTAAGCCTATCGGAAAACCATATCCTTGTGGCAATCATATTAGAATAGGAATGATTGATAGTGAAACCTTACACAGAAGAATAGTTAACTGACTTTCACTATCTAGCCTCAAAGATAGAAGGCAGCCACTTGGGTAATATACCTGAGAACTGATTTCAATGGAACCTTGACAGGAGGCAAGGAAGTTAGGTGAGAACATCCGTTCTACTGCCTAATACAGTTCCAGTGAACCAGGTTCAATCCTCACATCCAGTACTGCCTGTGTAGACTTTGCACATTCTCCCTGTTATCTTGTGGAATTCCTCTGGGTCCTCTGGTTTCTTAGCATGCCCCAAAGACAGGCAATTTGATAGGATAATTGCCAAGTGCGTAGATGGATCCTAGATCCTAGATGGAATTGATAAGAATATGCAGAGGACAAAAGATAATGGGAGCAACACACATCAAAGTTGCTGGTGAACGCAGCAGGCCAAGCAGCAACTCTAGGAAGAGGTACAGTCGACGTTTCGGGCCGAGACCCTTCATCAGCACTAACTGAAGGAAGAGCTAGTTAGAGATTTGAAAGTGGGAGGGGGTGGGGAGATCCAAAATGATAGGAGAAGACAGGAGGGGGAGAGATGGAGCCAAGAGCTGGACAGGTGATTGGCAAAAGGGATATGAAAGGATCATGACTTCTCTAACTTCTGCTATATTCCGTCTGGTAGCCTCCAACCTGATGGCTTGAACATTGACTTCTCTAACTTCCACTAATGCCCCACCTCCCCCTTGTACCCCATCCATTATTTATTTATATACACACATTCTTTCTCTCTCTCTCTCTCTCTCCTTCTTCTCCCTCTGTCCCTCTGATTATACTCCTTGCCCATCCTCTGGGCTTTTCTCCCCTCCCCCTTTTCCTTCTCCCTGGGCCTCCTGTCCCATGATCCTCTCATATTCCTTTTGCCAATCACCTGTCCAGCTCTTGGCTCCATCTCTCCCCCTCCTGTCTTCTCCTATCATTTTGGATCTTCCCCTCCCCCTCCCACTTTCAAATCTCTTACTAGCTCTTCCTTCATTTAGTCCTGACGAAGGGTCTCGGCCCGAAACGTCGACTGTACCTCTTCCTAGAGATGCTGCCTGGCCTGCTGCATTCACCAGCAACTTTGATGTGTGTTGCTTGAATTTCCAGCATCTGCAGAATTCATTGTGTTTACGTTTTTAAAAAGATAATGGGATTAGTGCAAGATTAATGTGGATAGTTGCTCTATGAGCAATATGAATGCTATAGGCTGAAAGGTCTGTTTTTGTTCTGCATAACTAGATATGGCATTGATATTTTTACCCTAGTAGGGAAGGAAGCATGGATAGACATAGATAGATAGATAATTTGTGCAAATATAAAATAATAATAATAATAAATAGTATTGAGAATATTCATTTTAGTGTCCTTGAAAGTGAGTCCACAGATTGTAGAATCAGTTCCGTGAAATTATCCACTCTGGCTCAGGAGCCTGGTGGTTGAGGGCCAATATCTGTACCTGAACCTGGTGCTGTGGGACCTAAAGCTCCTGTCCTTCCTTCCTGTGCAGGCAGAAGAGATTTAATTTATTTGTGTTCAGTGCAGACTTTGTGTGGTGAAGGGTGAGATCCTCTGTTGCAGCTGTGTTCTACATTCCAAAACACATATACAGAAATAAAACTAATAGAAGAGCAACACTGAAACAGAGCATCAAAACCTCTTACAAAGAGAAGATAGCACAGAGAAAACACGTTTATCATTAGAGTCTGCTTTGATTAATGGGGGAATAATTGTTGATGACTTATTTCATCCACCCTTCACTCCAGCTTGCATATTGGAATATTGAGACAACCTAGCTTGTTGCTTCTGCCCCTTTTGTTCACTTGTGCATTGGAATTGTAACACAGGGCACTGCATTCATTGTTTCAGTGAGAAGATATATCTAGGGATTCATCACTAAATAGAGTTGGTTGTCAATTTTGAGTTATGTAAACCGATGATATTATGTTAATCTTGCTTACTTAACATGCATAACTTGAAACCCAATGTTCCACTTACATATACACTCAGTGAACACTTTATTAGGTGTACCTAGACACCTGTTCATTAATACAAATATCTAATCAGCCAATCATGTGGCAGCAATTCAATGCATAAAAGCATGCTGACATGGTCAAGAGGTTCAGTTGTTCAGGCCAAACATCAGAATGGGGAGGAAATGTGATCTAAGTGACTTTGACCGTGGAATGATTACTGTATTGTGTCTTACAAGTTGGTTTGGGTATCTCAGAAACTGCTGATCTCCTGGGATATTAATGCACAACAATCCCTGGAGGTTACAAAGAATGGTGCGAGAAACAAAAATCACGCAGGGAACGGCAGTTCTGTGGGTGAAAATGCCTTGTTAAAGAGAGAGGTCAGAGGAGAATGGTCAGACTGGTTCAAGATGACAGGAAGGTGACAGTAACTCAAATAACTACAGGTTACAACAGTGCTGTGCAGAAGAGCATCTCTGAAATCACAGCAGATCAAACCTTTAAATGGATGGGCTACAGCAACAGGAGAATAGACACTGGGTTCCACGACTACTTTATTAGGTACACTCCTGTACCTAATAAAATGGCCACTGAGTGTAAAGTTAATAGAGAAATGGGCCTTAGCCTAGAACTCAGAAGTTCTATCTCTGTGTAAATCTCAAAATAGTAATTGTGCTAAATCCAGTATTTAAATTAATGCTGCTAATTAAGTATGAATATCTAACCGATTCAGCCATTATCTATTTGGCAACCCACAAGTTCCTTTCTTTGACAAAAGAAATTAGTTGATGCAAGGAATTTAATTAGGAGCACACACACAAGGTGCTAGAGGAACTCAGCAGGCCAGGCAGCATTTCTGGAAAAGAGTACAGTTGATGCTTTGGGCTGAGACCCTTCAGCAGAACTTAATTAGGAAAATGTTTACACTAGAGTCAAAAAGTGAAGCATTGCAATTGCTGTTAGCACTTTTGGCGCCCTTTCCAACAGGAAGGATGTCATTACATTGAAAAGGTGCAGAAAAAATTCACAAGGATGTCACTAGGATGGGAGGGCATGAACAATAAGAAGAGACTTGCTAGGGTAGGACTTCTTTCCCAGCAGCACAGGAGACTGAGGGGTGAACTTACAGATGTATACAAAATTATGAGGGGCCTAGATAAGATAGATCGAGACAGTCTTTTCCCAGAGTAGAAAAGTCCAAAACTGGAGAATGAAGATTTAAGGTGAGATGGGAAAGACTTGAAAGGTACTTGAGAGAAATCTTTCACACAGAGGGTGGTGGATGAATGGAATGAGCTGCTAATGGAAGCTGTACCGGTAGGTACAATTTTATTGTTTGACAAACATTTTGACAGGTACATGAAAAGAAGAGTTTAGAGGGATATGGGCGAAAAGCAGGCAAATGGGTTAGCTTGGATGGACATCTGGCTTGGTATGGATGAGATGGGCCAAAGGTTCTGTTTTCATGCTGTATAATTCTATGACTCAATATACTACATTTCCCATTCCTTAAGACATACACGTGAGTCATTGAACCCATCAAGACATAAAATTATAATGAAGAGATTGTGGAGGCATTAGTAATGATCTTTCAAGAATCAGTAGATTCCAGGATGGTTCTGGAGAACTGGAAAAATGCAAGTTTCCCTCTACTCTTTAAGAGGGTTGAAAGGCAGAAGAAAGAAATTTTTTGGCCAGTTAGCCTGACTTCAGTGCTTGGCAAGGTGTTGGAGTCCATTACTAAGGATGACATTTCTGGGTACTTGGAAGCACATGATAATGAAAGTCAAAGTCAACATGGTTTCCTTCAGGAGAAATCTTGCCTGACAAATCTGCTGGAATTCTTTGAGGAAATAACAGGCAGGATAGACAAAGGAGAGACACTGATTGTTGTTTACTTGGATTTTCAGAAGGCCTTTGACAAGTTGCCATACATGAAGCTGCACAACAAGATAAGAACCCACGGTATTACGTGAAAGATACCTGCATGTATAGAAGATTGACTGATTGGCAAGAGACAAAGAGTGGGAATAAACTCAGTCTTTTCTGATTGGTTGCCAGTTGACTAGTGGTGGTCCACAGGGGTCAGTATTGGGACCACTTTTTTTCAAGTTATGTAGTATGTGAATGATTTATATAATGGAATTGATGGCTTTGTGGCCAAGATATAGGGAGGGGCAGGAGGTGTTATAGAAGCGGCGAGTCTACAGAAGGACTTGGACAGATTGTGAGAATGGCAAAGAAGTGGCATATGGAATATAGTATATGGCATGAACTTTGGTAGTAGGAATAAAGACAGACTATTTTCTAAGTGAGAAGAATATTCAAAAATCAGATGTGCAAAGAGACTTGTGAGTCCTTGTGCTGAATTCCCTTAAGGTTACCTTGCAGGTTGAATCAGTGGTAAGGAAGGCAAATGTAATGTTAGCATTCATTTCAAGGGGACTAGAATATAATAGCAAAGATATAATGCTGAGGCTTTATAAGGCATTGGTCAGACTGCATATGGAGTATTGTGAGCAGTTTGGGCCCCTTATCTAAGAACTGATGTGCTGGCATTGGAGAGGATCCAGAGGAGGTTTGCAAGAATGACTGTGGGAATGAAAGTATTAATGAGGAGTGTTTGATGACTCTGCATCTGTACTCACTGGAAGTTAGAAGAATGAGGAGGGAATCTCATGGAAACATGTAAAATATCGAAAGCCCCAGATAGAGTGGATATAGAGAGAATATTTCCTAGACTGGGTGAGTCTAGGACCAGAATAAAGGAGTATCCAGTTAGAACAGAGATGAGGAGGAATTTCTTTAGCCAGACTGTGGGGAATTTGTGGGATTCATTGCCACAGATGGCTGTGGAGGCAAAGTCATTGAGTATATTTAAAGCAGAGGTTGATAGGTTCTTGGTTAGTCAGGCCATCAAAGGTTATTAGGAGAAGGCAAAAGAATGGAGTTGAGAGGGATAATCAATCAGCCATGGAGGAATGGTGGAGCAAACTCAATGGGTCATGTGGCCTAATTCTGCTCCTATGTCTCATACAGCATGGAAACAAGCCTTTTGGCCCATCTAGGCAAAACTGACAAAGATGCCCATCCAATCAAGTCCCAAATCTATGCCAGCATTTTTTTAATCAAATCACCCCAGTTCTCCTGCCACCAACCTACACCAGAGGTAATTTACCGTAGCCAGTTAACTTACCAAGCAGCACATCTTGATGACTGGACCAATGAGAGCAGGAGGAAGTCCGAGATATCACAGTGTGAATGTGTAAACTCCACCAGCAACAACATACAGCTTACAGCAAGGTCTGCACAGCATTACAGGCTTCAAAGCTAAATGCAGTGGAGTTTCCAACATCGCTGCCTCTCTCCCAGACGAGCTAAATCTTTTTCACACTCGATTCAATGTTGCCAACGTTGATGAGCCCCTGAGGAGACCTACAGCTGATGCGACCTGCACCTTGGTCATCTCTGAGGCCGAAGTACGCAGGTGTTTCCAACGAGTGGACAGTTGCAAGGCTGCGGGAGCAGTCGGCACCCCGGGGTGGGTACTCAGGATGTGCACGGCACAACTGACAGGTGTGTTTACAGACATTTTTAATCTCTCCCTCTCCCAGTGTAGAGTGCCCTCCTGCTTCAAAACATCCACCAATGTCCCTGTACCAAAAAGACCAAGGTAACATGCCTTGGCGTCCTGTCACACTCACCTCAATAATAAGCAAATGCTTGAGAGGCTGGTCAGAGACTACATCTGCAGCATACTACCACCCACACTGGACCCCCTACCGGCACAGCTGATCAACAGATGACATAAAGCCACAGCTCTACACACTGTCCTTACACATCAGGAGCAGAGGGATGCTTATGTAAGAATGCTGGTCTTGGACTATAGTTCAGTATTCAACATCATAGTTCCATCCAGGCTTGACAAGAGGCTCAGAGACCTTGACCTTCATCCTACCTTGTGCCACTGGATCCTGGAATTCCTGTCAGATCGCCAGCAGGTGGTAAGAGTGGGCTCCCTCACCTCCACCCCTCTGACCCTCAACACAGGTGCCCCTCAGGGCTGTGTACTAAGCCCCCTCCTTTACTCTCTGTATATCCATGACTGTGTCACCACCCACAACTCCAATCTGCTATTTAAATTTGCTGACGACACTACACTGATCGGCCTAATCTCAAATAATAATGAGGCAGCCTACAGCGAAGAAGTCATCACCCTGACACAGTGGTGTCAAGAAAACAACCTCTCCCCCAGTGTTGCAAAAACAAAGGAGCTGACTGTGGACTACAGGAGGAATGGAGACAGGCTAACCCCTATTGACATCAATGGATCTGGGGTTGAGAGCTTTAAATTCCTCGGCATAAACATCACCGAGGATCTCACGTGGTCTGTACATACAGGCAGTGTGGTGCAAAAGGCACAACAGCGCCTCTTTCACCTCAGATGGTCAAGAAGTTTTTGCCCCCAAATCCTAAGATCTTTCTATAGGGGCCCAATTAAGAGCATCCTGTACTTCCCTCAATCGCAGGACTCTGCAGAGAATGGTGCGGACAGCCCAGCGCATCTGTAGATGCAAACTTCCTGCTATTCAGGACATTTACAAAGACAGGTGTGTAAATGAAGGATCACTGGGGACCCGGGTCACCCCAACCCCAAACTGTTTCAGCTGCTACCATCCAGGAAACAGTACCGCAGCATAAAAGCCAGAACCAACAGGCTTCAGGACAGCTTCTTCCACCAGGCCATCAGACTGCTTAACTCATGCTGACACAACTGTATTTTTATGTTATATTGACTATCCTGTTGCACATACTATTTATTATAAATTACTATAAATTGCACATTTTACATTTAGATGGAGACTAAACATAAAGATTTTTACTCCTCATGTATATGAAGGATGTAAGTAATAAAGCCAATTCAATTCATACCAACAGCATGAGAGGCCAGGATTGAATCCAGGTTGCTGGAGGTGAGGAGCATTAATTCAAATCAGCAACAGAATTTTTTTTTGATTTCAAGATCCAGCACAATAACAGGCCTTTTCAGCCCAACAGGCCCATGCTGCCCAATTACGCCATTTACCTAGTAATTCATACATCTTTGGAATGTGAGAGGAAACCAGAGCACACAGAGGAAACCTTCACAATCATGGGAAGAATGTACAATCTCTTTACAGACAGCGGCAGAATTTTACCCAGATACCCAGATCTCACCAGCGTCAGTGCAGAGAGAAAGAGGCTTAATATTTCAGGCTAGTAAACTTCAATCCGAAAGCCTGAAGTTATTACAAAAAGCTTGCAGGTTTTATTTTTGTTGTTTCTAGCACCGCTGAGAACAGATTTATTTAGCCTTCCTTGACAAAGCTGACACTGCAGACAAAGTTTGCACATAGTAAAAGTCCTCAAATTAAATTCATTCCTAGTTTGGCCATTTGTGAAGGTGACTTTGGCTTGTTCTGCTCAGACTTGTTAAGCCTGATGCAGTTCTAAGTTTCAGGGACGTTAAATGTTGATTTTATTATGATGTTATACACCTTGGAGCTTTGGCATATTTTATCTTCAGAATTATCTCTCTTCCACCATGGTAGAACTAGGAGAGATGTTCTGGGAGTTGGTTCCTAGTGGGCTTTTTTTCTCTTTTTTTTTTGTTTTATAGTTAGTGGGGTTTTTTTTAGTTAGCTGGGGTTCTCTTTTTTCCTACTTTTTTCTTTTATAAAATTTTTTTTTCATTAGCATGTATAAGTTTTTTTTCAGCTTTAATTATATATATACTAATTTGTTGAATTTCTGTATTTTGTAGCTGTAGAAGATTATATATCAATAAAAAGATTTAAAAATGAAATGAGAGATGCTGTCTCACAGCTCCTGAGGGCTGTGTTCAATCCTGATTTCTGGTACTGTTTATGGAGTGTGCACTTCCCCACAGTGACTACTTGGGTTTCACCCAGGTGCTCAGCTTTCCTCCCACATTCCAAACATGTGGGGTTTCGTAGGTTCATTGTCCGCTGTAAAATCATAGTTCAATGCTCAAAGTAAATTCTATTACCAAAGTTACCATATGCAACCCTGAGATTTATTTTCTTGTGCGCATACTCAGCAAATCTACAGAATAGTAACTATAACAGGATCAATGAAAGATCAACCAGAGTGCAGAAGACAACAAACTGTGCAAATGCATATATAAATAAATAGCAAGAAGTAATGGGAACATGAGATAAAGAGATAAAGAGTCCCTGAAAGTGAGATCATAGGATGTGCGAACATTTCAATGATGGGGCAAGTGAAGTTGTGACTAGTAAAATCAACTGCTGTTTGAGGGGTAGTTCTTGAACATTGCCTTTGTGTAAAGGTGAAAGGTAGAATCTGGGTGGAGCTGATAGAAATGTGGGGAAATGTTAAGAAATGTATCAGTGTACAATTAGTGTGGGTAACTGACTAAAGGCTGCTGTGGATTCTGAGGGCTAAAGTGACTGCTTCTATGCTTTAAGATCCTATGACTGCACAGACAATTGTTCATTTGTTATGTGCTGTGTCGTATAACGTAGGCGATCATGGTCTATGACCATGATTATTCTTAGCAAATTTTTCTGCAGAAGTGGTTTGCTATTTAGTTTTCTGGACAGTCTCTTTACAAGACAGGTAACTCCAGCCACTACCAATTCTCTTCAGAGTTTGTCTGCTGGTGTCAGTGGTCGTATAACCAGGACTTGTGATATCCACCACCTGCTCCCATGATTTCACGTGATCCTGATCAAGAGGCTAGGCAAGTGCTACACTTTGCCCAAGTGTGACCTTCAGGCTAGTAGAGGGAATGAGCACCTTACACCTCCTTTGGTAGATTCATATCTCCACCCCACCACCCTCACACCATCACACAGACAATGGCTATTGCAAAATGACTAAAAACTATGTCCTGAATTTCAGCCTTCTGAACTAGAGGTATCTTACTTTTATGACTCAAAGAAATCATGTAATTTTAAGCCCTTGTTATTGAGAGTTGAATCAATGAAGGTTTTCACCCGCAAGCCTTCCCTTACTGTTAACCTTGTCACCTTTTGCCTTAAGTCTCCGATCTCCAGAATACTAAAGTTAATGTTTTCAAGAGTATTTATCACTGAGTCTATGTCAAAATGTTATTAGGTTTATTAACGCCAGGCTGTGTGCTCTGGGGACCAAATGAGAATTATATCATTCAAATGGGCCTTCAGCAGCTGAGTACAGAAGCGAAGGAAGTCAGCCACCATTAACTACCAGTTATTTTACTATGACTAGCGATGATGTAACCGTCTTTGTGAGAGCAGGAACTATTGAAGAGAGCAAGCCTTGTTGTGTGTGACTTTCACTTGGGTCAATAAAAAAGTAAGGATAAGCGGAGCCACAGTGGCAGTGGACAGAGTCAGAATGGGGAACTGAGGCTTTGGTGAGAAAAATGGAGGCCAAGGTCCAGAGGCCATTGTGTGGGCTGGCCAGTGTCGGAGTCTGAGGCCTGAAGCTTTAGCTAGAGAGGCTTCATTGAGCACCTCCGCGTCATCTGCCACCAGCGGGACTTCGCAGTAGCTAAACATTTTAATTCCGATGTGTCAGTCCATGGCCTCCTCTTGCACCAAGATAAGGTCCCCCTCAGGGTGGAGGAGCAACACCTTACATTCCATCTGGGTAACCTCTAACCTGATGGTCTGAATATTGATTTCTCCTTCTGATATAAAAAAAAATCCCCCCCCCCCACTTCCTCTATTCCCCACTCTGACCTTATATCTTTTCTTACCTGCCTATCACCTCCCCCGGGTCCCCTCTTCTTTCGCTTCCTCCTAGAGTCCTTTTTCCTCTTCTAAAGTATTCCTTCTTCTCCAGCTTTTGACCTTTCCCAGCCACATGGCTTCAACTATCACCTTCCAGTTAGCCTCTTCCCTCTCTCTCCACATTTTTATCCTGGCATCTTCCGCCTTTTTTCTCAGTCCTGAAGAAGTGTCTTGGTCCAAAACGCTTACTATTGATTCATTTTCCTAGATGCTGCCTGATCTGCTGAGTTCTTCCAGCATTTTGTGTGTGTTGCTTTGGACTTTCAGTATCTGTAGACTTTCTTGTGTTCAGAAATAAGTGACAGGATCAAAAGATATAGAAGATACCTTGTGGGTAGAGTCAAGAAACCACAAAGGTAAAAAAGACCATCGTGGGTGTTATATACAGGCCTCCGAACAATAGCCAGGATGTGGGGTACAAGTTACAAATGGAGATAGAAAAGTCATGCAATGAGGGCAATGTTACAATGGTAATGGGAGATATTATCAGTAAAGGGAAATACAGAGGCATGAGAGAGGAGCTGGCCAAAGCTGATTGGAAAGGGGCACTAGCAGAGATGATGTTAAGCAGCAATTACTGGAGTTTCTGCGAGCAATTCAGAAGATGCAGGATAGATTCTTCCCAAAGAAGAAGAAGCATTTTAAGGGGAGGATGAGGCGACTGTGGCTGATAAGCGACAAGCATAAAAGCAAAAGGGAGGATGTATACAATATAACAAAAGTCAGTGGAAAGCCAGAGGATTGAGAAGCTTTTAAAAACCATCAGAAGGCAAATGAAATAGCAATAGGGAGAGAAAGGATAAACTATGAAGGTAAGCTAGACAATAATATAAAAGAGGATGCCAACAGTATTTCTTCAGACATAAAACCTAACAAGTGGAAAGAGTCAACATTGGACTAAAGGAAATTGTTGCTGGAGATGTAGTAATAAGAAACAAAGAAATGGCAGATGAACTGAGTAAGTGTTATGCATCAACCTTCACTATGCAAGTCACCAGCAGTATGCCAGGAATTTGAGGGTGTCTTTGCTATTAGTAAGGAAAAGGTGTTTGGGAAGCTGAAAGGTTGGAAGATAAATAAATCACCTGGACCACATGTACTATACCCCAGAGCTCTGAAAGTGACAGCTGAAGAGATTCTGGTGGCATTAGTGGATATCTTCCTAGTTCTGGAAAGGTTTCAGAGCACTACAAATCACATATGTCCCTCCACTCCTTAAGAAGGGAGAGAAGCGAAAGATAGGAAATTATAGGCCAACTAACCAAGTTTCAATGGTTGGTAACATGTTGGAGTCCATTATTAAGGATGAAGTTTTGGAATACATAGAGGCACATGATAAAATGGTTGAGGTCAGAATGGTTTTCTGAAGGGAAAAACTTGCTTGACAAATCTATTGGAGTTTTTTTTGAAAAAGTACCAGGCGGGATAGACAAAGGAGGGTCAGTGGATGTTGTTTACTTGGATTTTCAGAAGATTTTAACAAGGTGCTGCACATGAGGGGTCTAAACCAGTTAAGGGCCTAAGGTGTTACAGGAAAGATGTTTGCATGGACAGAAAATTGGCTGACTAGTAGAAGGGAAAGAGTGGGAATAAAAGGGGCCTATCCTGCTTGTCTGCCAATGACTGGTGCTGTTACACAGTGGTCTGTGTTGGATGTGCTATTTTCCATGTTATATGTAAATTCTGTGATGACAAAATAACTTTGTGGCTAAATTTGCGGTTGATACAAAATAGATGGAGGGGAGCAGGTAATGTTAGGAAACAGGGAGTCTGCAGAAGGACTTAGACAAATTAGAAGAATGGGCAAAGAACTGGCAGATGGAATATATTGTTGAGAAGTATATGCTCATGCACTTTGGTAGAAGGGATATTTTCTGAATGGGGAGGAAGTTCAGATATTCAGAAAAGTACTTAGGACTCTTTGTGCAGGATTCCTTAACAGTTACATTGCAAGTTGAGTCAGTGGTAAGGAAGGCAAATGAAATATTAGCATTTATTTCAAGAACACTAGAGTATAAGTGCACTAATTTAATGCTGAGAATTTATAAAGCTTTGGGCAGACAAAATTTGGAGTATTGTGAGCAGTTTTGGCACCATATCTGAAAGAAAACTGATGTGCTGGCATTGGAGAAGGTCCAGAGGAGGTTTTTAAGAGTTCCTCTGGGAGTGAAAGGGTTATCATATGAGAATGTTTGGTGATTCTGCACCTGTATTCACTGGAGTTTAGAAGAATGAGGGGGATCTCATTGAAACTTATTGAATATTGAAAAGCCTAAATAGAGTGGACACGGGGAGGATGTTTCCAATAGTGGGAGGGTCTAGGACTCAAGGGCAAAATATAAGACATCCATTTGGAATAGAGATGGGGAGGAATTTATTTAGCCAGAGGCAAGCGACTCTGTGGAATTTATTGCAACTGAAGTCTGTGGAAGCCAAATCATTTGGTATATGTAAAGTGGAGGTTGATGGGTTCTTGATTATTAAGTGCACCGAAGGCAGGAGAATGGGGCTGAGCATGAAATTAAATCACCCATGGTCAAAGATTTGATGTGCCAAGTGGCATATAGTCTTAAACCTTGTGGAAATTAAGAAGCTCATCCATACTTTTGTGTGAAACAGTTATGGGTAAATTATCGGTAAATATGTCCTTTGTAAAGAAACAAGTGAAAAAGGATTCAACTACCAATCCTATCCAATCAATCTGACCTTCATTCTTGTTAATGAATGTTTTAATAATTTTATAATTAGTTCCAAGGGTTTACATGGGACAGAGTTTGTTAAGCGTGTCCAGGACAGATTCTTGTCACAGTATGTGGACAGGCCGATTAGGGGGAATACCATACTAGATCTAGTACTAGGTAATGAACCGGGTCAGGTCGCAGATCTCTCAGTGGGTGAGCATCTGGGGGACAGTGACCACCGCTCCCTGGCCTTTAGCATTTTCATGGAAAAGGGTAGAATCAGAGAGGACAGGAAAATTTTTAATTGGGGAAGGGCAAATTATGAGGCTATAAGGCTAGAACTTGCGGGTGTGAATTGGGATAATGTTTTTGCAGGGAAATATACTATGGACATGTGGTCGATGTTTAGAGATCTTTTGCAGAATGTTAGGGATAAATTTGTCCCGGTGAGAAAGGTAAAGAATGGTAGAGTGAAGGAACCATGAGTGAGAAGTGAGGTGGAAAATCGAGTCAGGTGGAAGAAGGCAGCATACATGAGGTTTAGAAAGCAAGGATCATATGGGTCTATTGAGGAATGTAGGGAAGCAAGAAAGGAGCTTAAGAAGGGGCTGAGAAGAGCAAGAAGGGGGCATGAGAAGGCCTTGGCGAGTAGGGTAAAGGAAAACCCCAAGGCATTCTTCAATTATGTGAAGAAAAAAAGGATGACAGGAGTGAAGGTAGGACCGATTAGAGATGAAGGTGGGAAGATGTGCCTGGAGGCTGTGGAAGTGAGAGAGGTCCTCAATGAATACTTCTCTTCAGTATGCACCAATGAGAGGGAACTTGATGATGGTGAGGACAATATGAGTGAGGTTGATGTTCTAGAGCACGTTGATATTAAGGGAGAAGAGGTGTTGGAGTTGTTAAAATACATTAGGACGGATAAGTCCCCAGGGCCTGACGGAATATTCCCCAGGCTGCTCCACGAGGCAAGGGAAGAGATTGCTGACCCTCTGGCTAGGATCTTTATGTCCTCATTGTCCACAGGAATGGTACCGGAGGATTGGAGGGAGGCGAATTTTGTCCCCTTGTTCAAAAAAAGGTAGTAGGGATAGTTCGGGTAATTATAGACCAGTAAGTCTTATGTCTGTGGTAGGAAAGCTGTTGGAAAAGATTCTTAGAGATAGGATCTCTGGGCATTTAGAGAATCATGGTCTGATCAGGGACAGTCAGCATGGCTTTGTGAAGGGCAGATCGTGTCTGACAAGCCTGATAGAGTTCTTTGAGGAGGTGACCAGGCATATAGATGAGGGTAGTGCAGTGGATGTGATCTATGTGGATTTTAGTAAGGCATTTGACAAGGTTCCACATGGTAGGCTTATTCAGAAAGTCAGAAGGCATGGGATCCAGGGAAGTTTGGCCAGGTGGATTCAGAATTGGCTTGCCTGCAGAAGGCAGAGGGTGGTGGTGGAGGGAGTACATTCAGATTGGAGGATTGTGACTAGTGGTGTCCCACAAGGACCTGCTCTGGGACCTCTACTTTTTGTGAATTTTATTAACAACTGGATGTGGGGTAGAAGGGTGGGTTGGCAAGTTTGCAGATGACACAAAGGTTGGTGGTGTTGTAGATAGTGTAGAGGATTGTCAAAGATTGCAGGGAGACATTGATAGGATGCAGAAGTGGGCTGAGAAGTGGCAGATGGAGTTCAACTCGGAGAAGTGTGAGGTGGTACACTTTGGAAGGACAAACTCCAAGGCAGAGTACAAGGTAAATGGCAGGATACTTGGAAGTGTGGAGGAGCAGAGGGATCTGGGGGTACATGTCCACAGATCCCTGAAAGTTGCCTCACAGGTGGATAGGGTAGTTAAGAAAGCTTATGGGGTGTTAGCTTTCATAAGTCGAGGGATAGAGTTTAAGAGTCGCAATGCAATGATGCAGCTCTATAAAACTCTGGTTCGGCCACACTTGGAGTATTGTGTCCAGTTCTGGTCCCCTCACTATAGGAAGGATGTGGAAGCATTGGAAATGGTACAGAGGAGATTTACCAGGATGCTGCCAGGTTTAGAGAGTATGCATTATGATCAGAGATTAAGGGAGCTAGGGTTTTACTCTTTGGAGAGAAGGAGGATGAGAGGAGACATGATAGAGGTGTACAAGATAATAAGAGGAATAGATAGAGTGGATAGCCAGCACCTCTTTCCCAGGGCACCACTGCTCAATACAAGAGGACATGGCTTTAAGGTAAGGGATGGGAAGTTCAAGGGGGATATTAGAGGAAGGCTTGTTACTCAGAGAGTGGTTGGTGCATGAAATGCACTGCCTGAGTCAGTGGTGGAGGCAGATACACTAGTGAAGTTTAAGAGACTACTAGACAGGTATATGGAGGAATTTAAGGTGGAGGCTTATATGGGAGGCAGGGTTTTAGGGTCAGCACAACATTGTGGGCCAAAGGGCCTGTACTGTTCTGTACTATTTTATGTTCTAAGTTCTATGATGGACTGCTACATCCATATTGGAAACAGTGTATCATTTTTAGCATGGTAGGATATTGTAAACTTCCCACTCTAAAACCGCATGCCATTTATGATGTGGTAGAATTCCTTGAGTCAGTGTACAAGACCAGGAAGAATGAAACTGTTGCAAGTCCAACTCTTGATCCATAACCGAGAGGGTTAGGGTGACATCCGTCACTAGCAGCATCTGCCTCAACTATTTTTGTGCTTCTTGTACCTAAAAGATTAAGCACCACAGTATACATAATACATTGCAGAAAAAAAGTAGTGAAGGATTAAAAAACATTCTACACATTAATCATGTGCAGGATATTAAATTTGGTTGTATTTCATTTTAGATACATCAAGAAATTACTTGGCATTCATGATTGTTGAGTTAGTGCAAAGGACATTATTGATGGGGGGATAAATAAGATAGGTTTAAAAATCCCTGGCTTGTATTCCATTGAGTTTAGCTGGCCAATGGGTAACCTAATTACCCATTTAATTTGTGGAAGGTTTGAATTAGTTGTCAGTCATGACTGAGTATTTGTAACCCCTCCTTTGGCTCTCAGATTATCCAGACTGTAGAAGCTAGGACACAAATCTGGACTGGACTGACCCTCTGTTGAAGATGTTTTCCACTATTGGGAGTTGTGTCAACTGGATAAAGTGTTACATTTATTTTATATATGTATTGAGGTACAGCGCAGAATAGGTCCTCCCAGTCCTTTGAGCTGTGCCGCCCAGCAACCCGCAATTTAAGCCTAGCCTATTCACGAGACAATTAACCACGACCAATTAACCTACTAACCGGCACAATTATGGACTGTGGGAGGAAACCAGAGCACCCAAAGGAAACCCGGGCAGTCACAGGGAGAATGTACAAGCTTCTTACAGGCAGCGGTGTGAATTGAGCCTGGTTTGTTGGTACTGTAAAACATTGTGCTAACCACTATGCTACCATGCTGCCCTATTGTTTGCGGGGTCATACTGTGCACCAATGAGCTGCCCTAATTCTCAAACCAGTGACTACATCTTGAAATCATATGAATTGGTGGTAAGGACCAATAGACACCAAGTGTGCAGAATGAGCCGTCAGTCTTCGGTGAGAAGGTTCTTGAAGTTTCTAGATGCTGATTTAACATGCACAGCAGAGTTCATTACAAATGAGTCACAGCTGCTTGTGGTTTTTGACATTACAAACCTTTGGCCATGGGAGGGAGTGATATACTTCTCTCTTTATGAACCTGCCAGGATTCTGCTGTTGAACTTCAATGCAAAGTGGTTGCTATCAATGAGTTCATCCATCACTGGGAATCTCGAAACTCTGGGACATCTTTTTACTAGGTCTGATTGCTACCCGCAGAGAAGGTGATGAATTCACATCTGCTTGAGCAGAGAGCTTCCTAAGTTTTTAAATAGAATAATACACTATAAATACCAGGATGTGATTTGTCTCCAAAATCCAACTCAGAGAAAACTGGAGGCAAAGAAATATAATAAACTGTTATTTCTGCTGCCATTGGCAAGCATGTCTGACAATAGAGTTTGTCTCATCAAAATTTCTCTGCCTTTCTATCACAACTGATTCATTATTCTATCTTATCCCCATTTTCCTGCTTTCTCCCTGTCACCTCTGACATTCTTATTAATCAAGAAAACTGATAATCAACACTGGCACACCTCAAGGATGTGTGCTTAGCCCACTGCTCTACTCTCTCTAAACCCATGACTGGGTGGATAGGCAAAGCTCTAATGTCATCTATAAATATGGGAATAACACGACTATTATTGGCAGGATCTTAGATGGCAGCAAAAGGCCATACAGGAGTGAGATATACCTGCGAGTTGAGTCTTGTCGCAGCAACCTTGCAATCAACGTCTGCAAGACCAAAGAATTGATCGTGGACTTCAGAAAGGGTAAGACGAGGGAACACTCACCAGGCTTCGCAGAGAGATCAGAATTGGAAAGGGTAAGCAATTTCAAGTTCCTGAGTGTCAACGTCTCTGAGGATCTGGGATGAACATATTGATGCAGCTACAAAAAAGGTATGACAGTGATTATATTTCTTTAGGTATTTGAGGAGATTGGGTATGTAACCAAACGCACTCGCAAATCCCTACAGATGTACCGTGGAGAGCATTCTAACTGGCGGCATCACTATCTGGTATGCAAGGGCTACTGCACAGGATTGAAATAAGCTGAAGAAAGTTGTAAACTCAGTCAGCTCCATCCCATTGAGAATGGTAGAAGTTCCGGAGGACATCTACTAGAAATACTCTCTCCATACCCGCTCTATTTGGGCCTTTCACTTGGTAGCTCGCCAATTGGTCTATTCCCATGTAAGGTTAATGAAGAAGTGTGTCACTGTAAAAAATTTTACATATAGAAGCCTTCCACCCCTTCCCCCTTCTGGCATCTGTTCCTGCTCTCAAGATCTATTTTTGCTGATCATCATTATCCTAATGACAGATTTATGGTCATCGTAAGGGACGCAGAGATGCTGCAGCTTTTCTGACTCCCAGTAATGGTGCTAAGTTTTAAGTTCTTAGGTAGTGTTTCAAAGTTTCTAGTCAGGGATTTCAGTCAACCAAAGCTTTGCAACCGCATTGTGTTTTATAAGATTGCTTTTATATTTATATCGATTGTTTTTGTCTTGTTTTTTTATTGCGTTCTTATGCTTATTGTGTTTTTCAATGCTGCATCAGATCCAGAGTAACAAACATTTCGTGCTCCTTTACACTCATATACTGAAAATTGAAAATACACTGTCTTGTATCTAGAATGACTGGATGGAACCAGTATCAGCTCAAATGAAACTCGAAGTGGAGCCATAGTCTCCAAGCAAATTATAATAGATAGCTGCACCATTCCATCTTGGCTGATTTATTTCCCCCTCAACCCCATTCTCCTGCTTTCTCCCCATGACCTTTGACACCCTTAGTAATAAAAAAACTCGCAAACTCCACTTTAAGTATACCCAATGCCTTGGCCTCCACAGCCACCCATGGCAATGAATTCCACTGATTAACCACCTTGTGGCTAAAGAAATTCCTCTTCTTCTCTGCTTTAAAAGGACATCCTTGTATTCTGAGGCCGTGCCCTCTAGTCTTCAGCTCACCCACTCTAGAAAACATCCTCTCCATGTTCACTCTGTCTTGGCCTTTGAATATTCAATAGGTTTCAATGAGATCCCTCTTCATTCTTCTAAACTCCAGCAAGTACAGGCCCAGAGCCATCAAACGTTCCTCATACAGAACTGTGCAAAAATCTTAGGCAAATATATATAGATAGGGTGCCTAAGGCTTTTGCACAGTACTGTATATTATGTCTTTCCAGTTACCAAATCACACTTAATACTACTGAGCTAATGCAAAGCTAGGTACTCTTATTATTGTTTCCCAACCGTCTTCCTTTTTTTTTCCTATTTTAATCAATATACAGTACTGCGTAAAAGTCTTAGGCACCGTAGCTATATACATGTGCCCAAAACTTTGGCACAGTTCTGAATGTTAACTCTTTAATTCCTGGAATCATTCTTACGAATCTCCTCTAGACCCTCTGCATGCGAGTTTACACCTGAATCATATTTCAAATTGCCAATTTGTTTCTGCTCTTGCTTTTGAACTGATGGGGTGTTGCAGCCTGAAACGCTAATTCTCTGCTTGACCAACCAGGCCAGTGTTGGTCTTGAATAAAGTTTAGAAATGGGATATGTCTGGCAGCCCTTCAGAACAGAGCATAGAATGTGGTGTGCAGAGAGCCGAGGGAAATAAATCTTAAACTCTGCAGTGATATACATGTTTGATCAATGAAAATTTTATCAAGATTCAAAGAAAAACCATTAAATCAGTAACGACGAATTTGGATTTTTTTTATTACCTATAGGTTTAATCATGTGGATTTATACACTTGGGTACAAACAATTTGTAAAACTGAATCAGGTTTGAATTAAAATGCAGTTATATTGTAGAAAGCCAGCCCAGGAGCTTTGTCTTACATACAGTGCGCTGTTGTTCATGCATTAATTCACTGGAGTCTTTACTTATAAAATTGTATACATTCTGTTAGAAACCTTGAAGCAGGTGGTCATGGTGGAACTGACAGTTCCTTGAGAAGACCGGATTGAGGGGGTGTTTGAGTGTAAGAAAGTCAAATACCAGGAGCTAGTAGAGCAGTAACAGAGACAGGGATAGAGGGCATGATGCGAGCCTATAGAGATGGGGTGTAGAGGTTTTCCTGGCTGTTCACTCCGCAGAATCTACTCTTTCCTTGGCATTATGGGGACTGCAAATAGAAGAACCATGAGGACTGTCACAGTGGCTACTGAGCGAGCCTCCAGCTGGCTATGGATCAAGTGGTATGATCCACGGACAAGTGCTGCTAGACACAAGCCAGGGCCTAATCAACATTGGCTGGGTGGCCAGGGTGAGGGTGTCTGATGTTGAAAGTCTCGAAACACCCGATGACATCAGGTTATATCACTGATGACGTATGCCAGTGCTTCCTCAGGTGTATCTCGGCATCATGTTCTTTATTTTATATATTTGTCTTGCATATTTGTTTCATTAGCATGGTAATATAAAACAATATTTGAATGTCATCATTGTGTTGAGTCTAACCATTCATTAAATGGCACTAAAACAGAAAACTCAGGAAATCATGCAAGAGAGAAAGCAAATAAATCAATACTTTCAGCTGAAATCTAAAGTCGGGTTCTCTCTCCACAGGTGCTGTCCACCCCGGTGAGTATTCCCCGCAATTTCCAACAAGAGTGCAGAAAAGATTTACAAAGTTGTTGCTAGGATTCCAGGATTGAATTAAACAGCGGGGTTTAACAGGCTAGGGCTTTGTTCATTGGAGTGCAGAAAAACGAGTGGCAATCTTACAGAGGAGTGTAAAATCATGAGGGCAAAGATAGCGCGAATTAAAATACAGTTGTATTATAGGAAGCCAGCTCAAGAACTTTGTCTTGAATGCAGTGTGTCATTTTCCAAGCATTAATTCACTGGAAGCTTTACTTAAAAACTGTTATTCTGCATTTTATACATTTGTCATTTTCCCAGGTCTGGGGAATTAAGAGTGAGAAGATATGAGTTTTCATAGGGAGAGATTTCATAGGGACAGCTTTTCTCACCCAGATGGTGGTACATATATGGAATGAGCTGCAGAGGGAGTGGTGGAGGCTGGAATATTAACAATATTTGGACTGGTGGATGGATAAGAAAGATTTGGAGGAATATGAGCAGATTGCAGATAAGTGGTTCTAGCTTATATTAGCATCTTGGCTGTCATTGACCTGTTGGGCCGAGTGCCTGTTTCCATGCTGTATGACTCTTGGACCATATCCCTGATTTTCAGTTTGTGCAGTACATTGCTTCGGCATTCAGTGACAGGGTGTACAGCAGAAGTACCTTGTGCATGAATAGACAGTGCAGAATGATTAGTTCTACGATGACCTTCATTGAAACAATCTATTAGGTTTCCTTTTACTAAAGCAAGAGTTGCACCTGCTGTGCATTGCTTGAAAGTGATAAACTACAATTATACACTCTTCCACATAAATCAAAAGCACCCAATCAGGGTACTGCACAAAGAATAATCATGACATAAAGTGATTTTGAATTTGTTTCTGAGTGAGTTTGTGCCAGTTGTTAATAAGATATGGATTTCTGGGCACAAGAATTTCATGAAACCTTGTACCGATTTTCTTTTGTACCCATCGAACTTAATTGGTAACGACAGGTACATATTACCTAAAATGTGTTTCTGGCAAGATTCTTAAACATTGCTAACTGCTGCTGTTCACACACAAAATAACCAACTATTGGTAACACTGAATGCTCAAACTAACCATTAAGTATCATGCAGAACATGTCTACAACTAAAGGCATAATTCTCTGCTGTAATAACATCACATAGACAGATCCAAAGTGGGATCCCAGTCACCACACCCCAGGTAGCTTCAACCAATTCCCCTCCTCCCTCACATCTTCCATATAAGACATAGGAGTAGAATTAGGTCATTTGGCCCATCGAGTCTGTTCTGCCATTTCATCATGGCTGATCCAATTTTCCTCTCAGCCGCAATCTCCTGCCTTCTCTCCATATCCCTTCATGCCCTGACAAATCAAGAATCTATCAACCTCTGCCTTAAATATACATTGGCCTCCACAGCTGCCTGTAGCAATGGATTCCACATACTCACCACTCTCTGACTAAAGAAATTCCTGTTCATCTCTGTTCTAAAAGGACACCCCTCTATTCTGAGGCTGTATACTTTGGTTTTAGACTCTCCTATCATAGGAAACAACTCTCCATGTCCACTCTATCAAGGCCATTCACCATTCGATAGGTTTCAATGAGGTCACACCTCATTCTTCTGAATTCCAGTGAATACAGGCCCAGAACCATCAAATGCTCTTTATTTGACAAGCGGTTCAATCCTACAATAATTTTTGTGAACCTCCTTTGAAACTGCTCCAGTTTCAGCACATCCTTTCTAAGATAAGAGGCCAAAAACTGCTCGCAATACTTCAAGTGAGACCTCACCAGTGCTTTATAAACTCTCAACATTACATCCTTGCTTTTATATTCCAGTCCTTTTGAAGTGAATGCTAACATCACATTTGCCTTTCTCTCTCAACCTACAAATTTACCTTTAGAGAATCCTACACAAGTACTCCCTCCGTTTTTCATATGTTTTCTCTATTTAGACAATAGTTAACCTTCCATTTATTCTACCAAAGTGCACTACCATACACTTCCCAACACTGTATTCCTTCTACCATTTCTTTGCCCGTTCTCCTCATCTGTCTGTCCTTCTGTAGCTTCTTTACATCCTCAAAATTACCTGTCTCCCCACCTATCTTCATCAATTCCATCATCCAAATCATTGATACATATAACATAAAAAGAATTAGTCACAACACAGAGCCCTGTGGAACACCATTAGTCACTGGTAGCCAACTAGAAAAGGCTCCCTTTATTCCCACACTTTGCCTCCAGCCTATCAGCCACTGCCTTATCCATGCTAGAATCTTTCCCATAACACCATGGGCTCGTAGTTTGTTAAGCAGCCTTATGTGTGGCAGCTTATCAAAGACCTTCTGAAAATCCAACTACACAACATCAACCTTTGTCTATCCTGCTTGTTACTTCCTCAAAGAATTCCAACGGATTTGTCAGGGAAGATTTTCCCTTGAGGAAACCATGAAGACTAGGGCCTATTTTATCATGTTCCTTCAAGTACCCTGAGATCTCATCTATAAAAATCGACTCCAACATCTTCCCAACCACTGAGGTCAGGCTAACTGGCCTATAGTTTCCTTTTTTTTCTGCCTCTCTCCCTTCTTGAAGAGTGGAGTAACATGTGCAATTTTCCAGTCTTCCAGAACCATTCCAGAATCTGGTGATTCTTGAGCGATCATTACTAATGCACCCACAATCTCTTCAGCCACCTCTTTCAGGATCCAAATGGCCAAATTCTGTTCCCAGAATTTGCCAGACAAGATCCTGCCAAAAAGAGTTGCTGTTCCATGTTCATCAGAGCAGAAATAAGTTAAAAACTGAAGAAACTCTACAGAAGAGATGGGACATGACAGAAAACTCACAGAGATGTTTGGATGTTACCTGAATCATAATTATGAAATTTCAGGAGCCCAGCAATATAAGCAGAAGTGTGATCTTTTTCTCTGTTTTTTTTTTGCTCCCTCACTTTGTTTCCTTTCGTCCAAATGCTAGTGTCTCACTATTCTTGTCCTACTCCCCTTCCCTACCTGGTACAACCAGCTTGACATTTTACACCCCGCCTCCTTAATCCACCAATCACCTCAGACTCCTGTATCACCACTTCCTTTGTAATCATTACCCTGGCCATCTCGCCTCTCCACTCTCCGTCCTGAAGCAAGGATTCAACCCAAAATGTTGCCAATTCCTTTCCTGCAACAGATGCTGCTCAGCCTGCTGAGTTCCTCCAGTGAATTGTTATTTCTCCAGATTCCAAACTTCTGCAGGTTCTTGTGGCTGGAATATAAAACCTTATATTTATCTAAAAAATTATACAGCTTGCTCATTGAAGCTTTATTTTTTATCGTCTGCTATCCCACAATGAACAATAAGTGGTTTATCCTGCAAAGGAATTCAGCTTCTAGGATTTCAGGGATTAACATTGATAGAAATTTTGATTTTGAGGACTATATAAGTAATGTGTTGTCTGGACAAACATCCCACATGAATCACATACACTGTGGCAAAAATAGAAACATGGAAAATAGCAGGAGCAGGTCATTCAGCCCTTTAAGCTGACCCTATCATTCAATGTTAATGAATATTCAATATGTTCCTTTTATAGGGAGAGATCAAGGTTTTACCTAAAGTCAGAGAATACTTTCTGTGCTACCCTGGTTTTTGCTGATGGTGTGGCTCATTGAGTGATTCTCACAAGGGACATGTCTGAAAACATTAAGGTCTTTTTTTTTATGTGAGAAGACAGGCCTTAAGGTTAACCTCAAGAAAACTGCACTTCCCTACATCACTTAAAAAACAAAATTTTTGTCTTAATAACATTATTAATTGCTTTTTTAACAAGGAGACAGTTCATTTTATTATTCCTAGTGATTGGGAGAAGTACCTTGGTGCCAGGATTGATCCTTGAATTCGAAGCTCAGCTTGAGACTGAATGAGTTAACTTGAGAGATGGGGTCAAGGTCTCCTAAAGCCACCCCAGAAATTGGAGCTGTTTAAAACCTACTTCATCCCTCAGTTTTACTACCCCTTAGTTTTAAATGAAGCATCACAGAAGGTTTTATTAAATTTAATGAGATTATTTAAGGCTTCATCAAGAACTATCAACATCTACCCAAGTGTGTAACGGTGACTTATTTTACTCTAGGATCAGGAATGAAGGTTTGGTGATCCCAAACTGTAAACTCTGGATCCAAATGTCCAGTTTGTGGAAGTCGAAGTTGAAATGGTTATTAATAAGTGCTAGGAAACCACATGATTGAATGCTACCAACTTTGTTGATGATGTTGCTAGAGAGAGTCAGCAGGGTAAGGTTACAATCATGAGGAGGAACTGACAGGATATCAAATTTGTAAACTGGAGATAGGACATCAGGGCATTGGATTTCATTATTATAAGAAGATCCTCAATCTAATGGTTGTATTAAGGAAATTAATTAAGGAATAAGGAAATCCCTTATACAATCAGAATCTACTGTGACTCAGCTCCTGATTGAAAATCCAATCAACTCACTTTCAAGGTCTTTACAATTCATGTTCTCAGTATTATTTATTTATCATTTATTTACTATTTTGGGGGGTTTTTGTATTGTACACCATCTTATATTGCACGTTGGTTGATTTGTTAAAATTTGTAGTTTTTCATTGATTCGATTGTATTTCTTTGTTCTACTGTGAATGCCCACAAGAAAATAAATCTTAGGGTACATATAATGTACATGCTTTGATTATAAACTTACTTTGAACTTTGTACTTTGTGGATGAAAACATATCCAAACGGAAATGCACCATGATCCCTTACTAGGATCAATGTTAAGACTTGTAGGATGTGTGGCGTGCCATGGGGACTCTGGACCTTTTATCAAGCATGTGCCTGTTAGCGAAGCAGCCACAGATCTTTAAGCTCAAGGTTTAACACTTGTGTTCTAAAGGATCTACGACTGTCATTTTAGGTGATGGTATATTTTAAGTGCTGCTGGGTGACAGATACTACCTTTGTAAAAGGAAACCAAGCTGTGGTGTTTGATGCCTCCATTCAATTCAAGGATAATTCCATCTCTCCCAGCACAACCTGTTTTGAAAAATTAAGTACACATGTGCCTATTGAGCTAACTATCAAGGATACATGCAAAATTATTACAATCACTTTTTAGTTTCAAAATTGACACCATTTACTTTAATACTAATATTCCTGCTCTTTCCCCAAACACCTCGATGCTTTTTCCATCTTGAAATATATCTCCTTTTTAAACATCTTCTGTGATGTGGCCTCTGCAAATCTCAGTGGTAGTGAGTTCCACAGAGCCTTGCCTCGCTATTGTTGTGCAAGCTGGAATTGACTCCCCTTCATTCTCGACACCCTGGTCAGAGAAAATATCCTATTAATATCCAGTCTATCAAAAAATTGGAAGTTTCTTTATGACACCCAGCCATTCTTCTAAACACTTGTGTATGCAGTTCTATTTGGCTCAATTGCTCCTTATATATTAGCTGTGCCTTTGCGGAAATCAGTCTGGTGAATCATGGCCTGCCTTGCTTTTTTTGGTAGGGGAATCAAAATTGCACATGACATACTAGATACTTTCTTAATCAAGCCCTGTAAAATAGTGGCAAGAAACTTTTGTTCTTAACTGAATTCTCCCGTTATGAAAGTCAACATATATTTTGCCTTCTTATTGTCTATCTGCACCAAGCAATTAAGGTGTTAAGGCAGCACGAATACCCAAACCTCTTTGGACATTGAGCCTTGACACCAGTTCTACACATTAATCATTTGTAGGAAATTAAAGCTACATGCACTCTATTTCAGCAACATGAAGGGATTACTTGACAGTCATGGTTGTTGAGTTAGTGTAAAGGGTAATATTGATGGAAAAAAAAAGATAAATTTAAAAATCCCTGGCTTGTATTTCATTGAGTTTAAATGACCAATGGGTAACCTAATTACCCATTTAATTTGTGGATGGTTTAATTAGTTTTCAGCCATGACTCAGTATTTGAACCCTCTCCTTTGGTTCCCCAGATTAAGACAGGGACATAAAATCTGGTAAATGATAACCAATGCATCCAGCATGTGATTAACTTTGTGATGCAAACCATCAGGCCCATGGAATTATAGACTTTCAGTACCATTAATTCCAGCATTGTTGTCTTAACAATACTAACTTCCTTTAGTTCCTCACCTTCATTAGATCCTTGGTTCCCTGACATTTCTGGAAAGTTACTTGTATCTTCTTCTAAACCAAAGCCCAGGCATTTCTCTGTCGTCCGCTGTGAATTTGCCCATTTCTGACTGTAGGGACCTGCACTCGACATTATTCTTTTTTTTCTTTTTATATATTTGTAGAAGCTATTACAACCACCCCATACAAACTTCAAGAATTTCTCCTCTACACTATTTTTGTTATTTCATTTGGTCACTCTATATGCATTGTAGGTTTAAAGTCACAATGATTCCCTTGTTATATATGCCTTCTTTATTTCTTATTTGATGCTGTCCCCTATATGACCAAACACGAGGAAATCTGCAGATGCTGGAATTTCAAGCAACACACATCAAGGTTGCTGGTGAACGCAGCAGGCCAGGGAGCATCTCTAGGAAGAGGTACAGTCGACGTTTCGGGGTGAGACCCTTCGTCAGGACTAACTGAAAGAAGAGCTAGTAAGAGATTTGAAAGTGGGGGGGGGGGAGATCTGAAATGATAGGAGAAGACAGGAGGGGGAGGGATGGAGCCAAGAGCTGGACAGTTGATTGGCAAAAGGGATATGAGAGGATCATGGGACAGGAGGCCCAGGGAGAAAGAAAAGGGGGGGGGGACCCAAAGGATGGGAAAGGGGTATGGTGAGAGGGACAAAGGGAGCAAAAGGAGAGAGAGAAAAAGAATGTGTGTATGGCCACCCTATATGACCACTTTAGTCTGGCCTGTAGATAACTCCCACCATTGTCTTTCACCTCTTAGTGCTTCCTAGTCTCACCCAGTCAGACTCCACATCTTCACTTTCATAACTAATATTCTTTTGCATTGCCATACTTACTTCATCCTTTAATAATGCTATCACCTCATCTCTTATTCATTTCTAAATAGGAAATCTCCTTCAATATTTAACTTCGAGCCTCGGGTCCTCCTACAGCCATGTTGCTGTTGTGACTATCATGGACAATTATGGGAATTCAAATGTGCAGGAATTTAAGATGCTGCAGTGAGTAATGTAGTTTTCCTAATCATAGTCATAGTCATACTTTATTGATCCCGGGGGAAATTGGTTTTCGTTACAGTTGCACCATAAATAATAAATAGTAATAGAGCCATAAGTAGTTAAATAGTAATATGTAAATTATGCCAGTAAATTATGAAATAAGTCCAGGACCAGCCTATTGGCTCAGGGTGTCTGACCTGCCAAGGGAGGTGTTGTAAAGTTTGATGGCCACAAGCAGGAATGACTTCCTATGACGCTCTGTGCTGCATCTCGGTGGAATGAGTCTCTGGCTGAATGTACTCCTGTGCCCAACCAGACCATCATGTAGTGGATGGGAGACATTGACCAAGATGGCATGCAACTTAGACAGCATCCTCCTTTCAGATACCACCATGAGAGAGTCTAGTTCCATCCCCACAACATCACCGGCCTTATGAATGAGTTTGTTGATTCTGTTGGTGTCTGCCACCCTCAGCCTGCTGCCCCAGCACACAACAGCAAACATGATAGCACTGGCCACCTCAGATTCGTAGAACATCCTCAGCATCGTCTGGCAGATGTTAAAGGACCTCAGTCTCCTCAGGAAATAGAGACGGCTCTGACCCTTCTTGTAGACAGCCTCAGTGTTCTTTGACCAGTCCAGTTTATTGTCAATTCGTACCCCCAGGTATTTGTAATCCTCCACCATGTCCACACTGACCCCCTGGATGGAAACAGGGGTCATCGGTGCCTTAGCTCTCCTCAGGTCTACCACCAGCTCCTTAGTCTTTTTCACATTAAGCTGCAGATAATTCTGCTCACACCATGTGACAAAGTTTCCTACCGTAGACCTGTACTCAGCCTCATCTCCCTTGCTGATGCATCCAACTATGGCAGAGTCATCCGGAAACTTCTGAAGATGACAAGACTCTGGTGCAGTAGTTGAAGTCCGAGGTGTAAATGGTGAAGAGAAAGGGAGACAAGACAGTCCCCTGTGGAGCCCCAGTGCTGCTGATCACTCTGTCGGACACACACTGTTGCAAGCACACGTACTGTGGTCTGCCAGTCAGGTAATCAAGAATATACATCAGGTGCACATTCCTCCCCACTGCTGGTCCTACCTATAGGGGGCACTGCCTCAAGGAGGTGACATCCATCATCAAAGATTCAACATTCAAGTGCATTTATTATCAAAGAATGCATAAGTTATACAACCTTGAGATTTGCTTGCTCACAGGTAGCCACAAAGCAACTGAAAAAAAAACAATTTAAAGAAATAAAAAGAATAAAATTAAAATAAAAGGCCAACACTTGATGCACAAGAGAAAGAAAAGAAATACAAGTCATGCAAACAATTGAAGTGAATAACAATAGCATTCCGAACCGCAAGTGAGTCCTCAGATCTGAACCCTGGAGCAGCCCAAAGAAGGTCCAGAGCTTTGCTTACCAGTCCATCGTGTTAGCAGGCACAGAGCAGGCTTCCTAGCCTCAGCACCATCGCCAACAACAAGCAAAGTCGACTCTCGTCACAACCGACACCCTGACTTTTTAGTCTCTCAGGGTCAGTGTTTAAACTGACCAAAGAATGGAACAGTGAAAGGCTCCGGCACCCTGGAGAGAGCAACGAACATCATGGAGAGTGAGGGAAATCTGGGCCAGTCCCTCCATGCCATCTGCTCACAGCTACCTTCGGGCAGGAACTACAGAAGTCTGAAGTCCTACGCCCACCCCAGACTCAAGAGCAGCTATTGAGTTCCAGAACCGACTGAGACAGCCCCAATTCCTAGAGTTTAGTGACCACTTTGATCACTTTGCACTCAAAATTGTGCTTCATTGATGTTTATGATTCTCTTGTGATTGCTGCTTATATGATGCTATGTGTCTGCGATGCTGCTGCAAGTGAGTTTTTCATTGCACGTTGCATACATGTACTTGTACATCTGATAATAATACCAACTGGCTTTGATCCTATCCATTTGTATGTATTTGTGCTGTTAGTTCATCCATCTTTTGCAAATGCTTTGCACTTTTGGATCTTTAAGTTTATCTTTTATTTCAGATGCCTTCACATTTTGTATTATTTTGTATTATAAACAATGTTCCTTCTAATTTTTTTACAGCTGCGTGGACCAACCATTGCTCAGAGCAGAAAATATTAACAAGGCTTGAAAACTGCGCAGCATTTTATATTAACATTACATAAAAGAAACCCCCAGCTGCATAGCAATAAAGGCTATGTGCACGGGAGCATTTCAGTTACTCTGCAGCCACGCACCCAAGCAGTGATTATAAACCTAAGTCATCTGTCACTCTACTGCTGGAAGGCCTGCAACTTAGACAGAACCTGTTGCTTCATTGAAACCAATCAGCAGCTGGGAGGGTAAGTTAAATAAAAACGGTTTATCTACCTCAATAAGGTTGAAAGAGTAGAGACAAAATTTACAAGGATGTCACGGGACTGGAGGACCTGAGTTATAGGGAAAGATTGAATAGGTTATGACTTTATTCTTTGAAGTGCAGAAATCTGAGAGGGGATTTGATCAAGACACACAAAATTATGAGGGGTGTAGATAGGGTAAATGCAAACAGGCTTTTCCACTGAGGCTGAGTGGGACTACAACTAGAAGTCATGGGTTAAGTGCGAAAGGTGAAAAATTTAAGGGGAACATGAGAGGAACTTCTCAGTCAGAGGGTGGTGAGAGTGTGGAACGAGCTGCCAGTGCAAGTGGTGCATGCAAGCTCGATTTCAATGTTTAAGAGAAGTTTGGATAGGTACTTGGATAGCAGGGGTATGGAGGGTTATGGTCCTGGTGCGGGTCGATGAGAGTAGGCAGCTTAAATCGTTCAGCATGGACTAGATGGCCCGAAAAGCCTGCTTTCTGTACTGTGCTTTTCTATGACTCTACCATCTACTGAGATGAAATGCACTTCAATGTTTTCAAGTATTCTTTAGTGTTTGATGCTTTTTTAAGTAATAATGTTTTCAGTAGTTGTATTTTATTTTTTCCTGAATGAAACACTACAGCTTTGACATCCAGTGAAATTCGACATGAGGTCTTACCAACTTTCAAAGCTATTCTTTGAGTGCATCTGGTCACTTACAGAGGAAAAGTGGCTCGACCCTAGGCCATGTCAATGAGCCTGAAGAAGATGTGCCAGAAAACTGGGAGAAAAAGAACGATCGAAGAGCAAATGACCAACTGTCTTATGATCAACACACACAGAATGCTGGAGGAACTCAGCAGGCCAGGCAGCATCTATGGAAAAGAGTACAGTCAATGTTTCGGGCCGAGTCCAGCCAAAGGATTTCGGCCCAAAACGTCGACTGAACTCTTTTGCATAGATGCTGCCTGGCCTGCTAAGTTACTCCAGCATTTTGTGTCTGTTGCTGGGATTTCCAGCATCTGCAGATTTTCTCTTGTTTGTATCTTATGATCAACCTGACTCTATATTAATCGTACTATATAAATACAGATTGTTGTTATTATCAAGATATTGGCCACATGACTGACAGTAATAATCTGACATATATGCTTAGTTCCAATCTGATAGAACACAGCTGGTTATTTCATTTCCATTTGGGAACTTCTACAAAGTGCTGACTGAAACTCTTATTAGTTCACCATTCTCCATTTCAAGAAGTAATGCCGGTAATTTGCACTGCAATGTGAAATGCAAATGTAACACTTCACTGATCCAGAGACGTGCAAGCAATATAAGTAAGATTGGAACTGTGAAAAATGAATTAATAAAAGGTTTGTGAGGGATGGGGTAATTGTGATCTGAAATCAAATCATAAAGTCTCCTATATGATTATTCAAGGAAAGTAAATGATAGTTAACCAGATGGAGTTTAATTGTGCTAATTAATATTCACTGAAATAGGGCTTTCTCTCATCAGCTGTTCAAGGGAAATGGAGGAGAGTTCCAGGCAATTTATAGCTGTCTCTGGAATTCCCTTGGGATTCATTACATCAAGAAGCCTTGCATCGGCAGTTTATCTCAAGTGCATTGTCTATCTTTCAGTTACTGATGGGGTTTGGATCCTAGTGCTTAAGATTAAAGGAGCACAGAGACTCCCACGTCATGTTTCCTGTCACCCTGCAGACAAGGCTGAATCATTGGCATTTAAGGACAAACTCCACCTGACCTCTGCCCTCCTCTATAACCTTCTGAGTACTGTTTATTTTCTCTCACTACAAGCTCACGTAACTCCTTTCATTAAGGTCTGCAGTTTTAGAATGTTGTTTACTTTTTGCTTCATTTTTTTGCATTAGATTCCACGGTTACTAATTTGGGATAAACGAATTTCTCAGCAAGAACTCCTTCCACTCACTAACATTATAAAACCTGGCAATGCCAAAAATATTCTCCAAAGAAATACACTTAGCACTTTTCATCACCTCTGGGAAAACCTCCAAAATTATACAACTACTATTCTTAAAATTGCAGTTGAACCCTTGCAACTCCCAGCACATCTTTGGGTGTGTTGTTTGTTAATGCAAAGAATATATTCCACTGTATGTTTTGAGGTACATGTGATAAATAAATCTGGATCGGAATCTGAAATCTATATGCAGTGATTGTATCAACTTGTTCTATGTCTGAAGATCAGAGCAGATGGCAATGCCATTGGAGTTTGATGTGTTATTATCTATGATGTTTCCAGTAATTAATTTTCTCTCAATACAAGAACACAACTTCCAACATTGGCACTTGTACATGATTACTCTTGTAACACATTTCATTTAATCCTCCTGCATAAATATCATGAATTCATGAGACACTCTACACTGTCTGTCACTTTTAGATCTGACAGGTCCCACTGGTAAAGGAAAGGCCAAAAATCTCAATAAGACCATGATTAAGTGTCACAATTCAAGACACCCTGAAACATATAACAACAGTAATCTAACCTCAGGGTTCAGACTTTGCTGGGATTTATTTTAAATTCCTCACCCATTATTAAGACATAGGAGCAGAATTAGGCCATTCAGCCCATCAAGTCCAATTCTCCATTCCATGATGGCCGATTTATTATCCCTTGGATGCCCTTAGTACTTAGGAAACTATCAACCGCCACTTTAAATTCTGGAGTCACTACTCTTGGGCTCATTCGCAGGTTTGCTTATCCACCGTACAAAGTTATACTAGAATGATTATCATGGTTTATCATTTCAAAACTACAAGCCCAAAGCAGGCCATTTTGACATCAAATTAATGTCTTGGAATTCAATTCCATCCTTGCTATGTGTAATCAGGTTTTGTTTCATCTAAAACTGGCTCCAACAGATTAACAAAGAAAAAAAATCAGACACAGCTGCCTGAATCTCATTACACTAGGTTAGAGAGGATTGCAGAACATATAACCAGCACAAGAAATATGGCTGCTGTAGTTTAAATTGGAGCACAGGCAGGTTGTTCAAGAAGCAAGGTGGAGCAATGCATCACCTTACTGATTCAATTCTACGGCCAAGAATTTCTGCCTTGGAGGAAAATGGCAATCAATATGCAAATTGCACTCAAAGTCATTTTACTTTCAAGAATCATTGTTATCTATAAAGTCTCAGCTTCATATTGCAAAACAGTGAGGTTATTTCTGTATTAAAAACAGAATGAAAATCAGAATTCTGATAAGATGGCAATGCTAGAGAACGCAGCGGCCTCTTGGGGGCTAACCAAAGGTGTTCTCACATTGTAACATTTGTCTTTTACATCCAAAGACAATTCTACTCCAAGAACTTTGGGTACTGCAGGGCTCTCCACCAGGGTGCTGCTCATTGATCGGAGTAATTGGACTAATGTTGGTGGTGGAGCCGGCTAAGGTGTCGAAGGGGCTGGCCATGATGTCGGAGAAGGAGACAGTGTAATGGGAAAGGATGTGGTCAGGATATCGGAGGAGCCCACCAGGATGTCGGAGGAGCCAGATTGGGTTCGGAGGAGCTGACATGGCTGCAGATCCATGCTGTCTGCTATTCGGGAGCATTGGATGTGGTGCAGTTTAACCATGGAAGATTATCTCAGACACTTCATTTGTGATCACAAGACTCTGTTGGGTAGTGATAATGTAAATTGTTGCAGGCCTGTTACCCTTGTCTGTTGGAGGGACAGATGATGTGTTGCAGGTTGTAGCAAGGACTAGGCCTCAAGCCTAGTTGTAGACCAGGTGAGAAACTATGTATGGTTTGAATGATAATTAAACTTGATTTGATTAACAAGTCAAGACCCTTCAGTAGATGGAGTTCAACCTGCAGCTAACTCAGTTGCTTTATTATTTACTAATTGAGATAAATGGGCCCTTCCAGACCGCCCAGCAATCCCCAATTCAATTCTAGCTGGGTCACAGGACAATTTACAATGACCAATTAACCTACCAACTGGTGTATATCTTTTGGACTGTGGAAGGAAGCCAGAGCACTTGGAAGAAGCCCATGGGGTAAATGTACAAACTCCTTACAGGCAGTGGTTGGAATTGAACCTGGGTCGTCTGTACTGTAAACTGTTGTGGTAACCACTATGCTACCATGCTCCTCCTCCAGTTCCAGCCTGACCCACTGAACGTTTCCATGGTAACATACACAAAAAGCTGGGAGAACTCGGCAGGCCAGGCCAGCACCTATGGAAAAGAGTAAATGGTCGACATTCCAGGCTGAGACCCTTCATCAGGACTGGAAGAGAAGAGGAGAAGTCAGAGTAAAAAGGTGGGGGGCAGGAAAGAGTACAAGGTAATAGGTGATAGACAAAACTGTGAGAGGGGAGGGTGGGAAGTAAAAATCTGGAAAATTGATTGGTGAAAGAAGTAAAGGGTTAGAGAAGGGGGAATCTGATAGGAGAGGACAGAAGACTATGGAAGAAAGAGAAGAGAAAGGAACACCAAAGGGAGGTGATGGGCATGTAAGGAGATAAGGTGAGGGAGGGAAATAGGAATAGGGAATGATGAAAGAGAAAGGTGGGGGGGGAGCAATTACCAGGTTTGAAAAATCAATGCTCATGCCATTGCATTGGATGCTACCCAGATAGAATATAAGGTATTGCTCCTCCAACCAGAGTGTGACCTCATCACGGCAGTAGAGGAGGCCATAGACTGACATGTCAGAATGGGAATGGGAAGTAGAATTGAAATGGGTGGCCACAGGGAGATCCCGCTTTTTGTGGTGGACAAAGCAAAGGTGCACAGTGAAGCAGGCTCCCTAGCTACATTCAGTCTCACCGATACACAGGAGGTCACACCAGGAGCACTGGAAATTTTTCCCCTTTGCTCAGTAACACAAAAGTGTTGGAGGTACTCAGTAGAAAAGACAGCATCTACAGAGAGGAATAAAGTGTCAAATGTTTCAGGTCGAGGCCCTTCATCAGGACTGGAAAAGAAGAGAGAAGAAGCCAGAATAAGAAGGTGGAGGAATGTGATCGGAGAAGCCAGGTGAGGTGGAAGGTGGGTAGGTGGGCAAGGCAGAAGCAAGGTAGAAACTGGGAGGTGATAGATGAAAAAGGTGAAGGGCTGAAGAAGAAAGAATCTGATAGGAGAGGAGAGTGGATTATCCGAGAAAGAGGAGGAGGAGCACCAGAGGGATGTGATAGGCAAGTGCGGAAAAGCAAAGGGGTAAAAAGAAAACCAGAATAATGAATGGAAAAGGAGGGAGGAGGACAGGGCAGTATTACCAGATGTTAGGGAAATCAATGTTCATGCCATCAGGTTGGAAGCTACCCAGAGAGCTGTTTCTCTTCCAAATTCATTTTCAATTTCTCTTTCGGATTTTATTTCACATTTCTAATATGAGCAGTGTTTTTAACAATTTTCAGTCATTTCATGTCTTCGTTAAGTAGAACTGATATCAGCTTTTGATATCCATGCAGATGAAGGCACAGTCCTGTTGTGATAATAACAGATACCTTAATTCCTCTACAAGGTGCACTGAGCTGACTTCATTGATGAAATGTGCATTGAAATTAACATAATGTGACAATTAGCTTAATAGCTTATATTAATAGCTTTAGAATATAACCACTTAAAGAGTACCTTAAATACCTTTCCATTACATTGTCAATGGTACATTTCTTCATTACAGAAGAAAATGAGTTTGCTACACAATTGAAGCATTTTTAATCAATGTAACCTCCAGAACCAAAGTGAAATCTGATTTCTGAAAATGATAAATACCATAGTGTGCTATTTAGAAGATCCTTGAATGGTTTTGAAAGGTTGAGTTGGCTGGATGTAATTTGGTCTGAACATCACCCCTGTCCTTTATGTTGATTTGACCGATTTAGGGCAAATTGTGCTGAAAATTGTCATTACAACCTGATGGAAACTACACTCCGAATTTTCAAAGGCAAAACCTGTTTTTAACCTTATGTCAAACAAACATAAAATGAACTCTTAGTTAGTGTTTGTTTAACCCCTTTCCCAATGACTTGGTAAAGTAGAATATGAAAACTAGTACAGTTTAAAATTGAATTTCTGGACCTTATGGGAAGCCTCTATTAAGAAAATTCATATACTTTTGTGGCCAGTAGCACTTACTGCATGCACAATTTTATTTTAGCCAATGTTTATTTCAAAGTGCCTTAAGCCATAGCCTTGTACTAAGAAGTTTTTCCTTTGTATTCCATTTTTTTGCAATTTCCTAAGTTGATACTTAATTATTTTTCACAGTAGATGAGAATGAACAACTCAACACAGAACAATCTTTTGGTTATGTAGATGAAAATTCCATTAGCCTTCAAAAGACCAAATATTTCATTCACTGAAAATGGTATATTGATAAGTAGTTTATGCCTCCGGCTTTTAAATATCAGAAGTGGCCATTTCTAAAATCGAAGTAATGTGGACGTTACAAAAAGAGACGACCCACTGTTATAGCAACAATAGTCACTATCAATACTTGAGATGAGAAAGGTGTAACTGCTACAAGAGCCACCATAGTTGCCAGCACACATGCCATCAAAAACTCTGGTGATAATGTCACAACTACTGATTCAGTTTCTTAACCCATTCAAGTAAAACATCTGGCTGTTTTAGTTCTGCAATGTTCACACCTAGCAAAAATCAGTCAATTCTAAATTAGAATCAAGTCTTAACAAGCCAGATTTTTAAAAAATTGACAAAGACCTATTGGTACAGTGAAAATATCAGTAAACTACATTTTAAAAGTAAGATAACAAAAGCAGTTATTTCTGCGGCCTAAGTTTTGAAAGATTGACCATTTCTTTTATCTACTTGTGCCAATTACACTTGCTAATTGGGGCAGCATTTATAACAAGTGAGACAGGGGAAGTGTCAATATTTCTTTATCTAAGCTTTTCCCATCAGCTAGTTCATCAGAAACAAGACAAATCCCACTGTACAAATGGCAGTGCTGACTACCAATGCATGCCAAAAATATAGCCATTCAATGTTGTAAACCAATAGTCTCAAATTGCAGCTAGAATCCTCTGCAGGTTGCTTCATCAGTAAAGTAAAGCTACTAGGTCTTGACGTTTCAATCCCTGTGGTAAGTCGGCACTCTCGATGTTGCCAGTGGGCTTGGAGTGGTGACAAGGAGGGAGGGTAGGTACGTCATCGTAATGCATATGCATATGCTGTGTATTGCTCTTGTTCTGTGGTTCCTATCCCATTTAATCTGCATTTTACTGCAACACATTCATCATTCATTTTATCCCTTCATTTACAAAAGCACATTGTTTTATTTCTCCACGATTGGGCTGCAGAAATTTGTCTGCAGAAGCCAAGGGCAAGGAAGCCGAAGGTACGTCTGTATTAGGGCTCTACCCTTCTTAACACCGTAACATTTGAATTGAAGTCGCACATACAGTAATACATCTTGATTATAATGAATGCAAACATTATTTTGAATGATAGATTTGATGAAACTCTACATGATCACATTAGTAAGGATGAGCACGTTCAAGTTCCTTGGTAACGTCACTGAAGAGCGTATCGCCTGTTGCCGGGGCCGGGGTCAAAACGCTCGGCAGAGATGATGCTCGGTGCATCGGTGTCGGGAGGCGGTCGAAGGCTCTGAGTTTTTCAGACGGACTGAGTGTCGGACTATGGTCGGATGCTTTCGGGATGCTGCATCGGCAAGTTGGCGGCGCTGGAGGTTCACCGTCTGGTGAGATGATGGGACTTTCAAGAGACTCTGAGACTTTTACTGTGCCATGGTCTGTTCTTATCAAGTTACGGTATTGCTTTGTACTGTTGTAACTATATGTTATAGTTATGTGGTTTTTGTTAGTTTTTAAGTCGGTTTGTCATGTGTTTTCATGATATCATTCTGGAAAAACATTTTTATCATTTCTTAATGCATGCATTACTAAATGACAATAAAAGGGGACTGCGTGTCCTCATAATCATAAAAAAGTTCTACCCTGGGCCCAACAATCAAAAGAGGGCATGCCAGCAGCTATACTTCGTTAGGAGTTGGGGAGGTTTGGTATGTCATCAAAGACTGTAGCAAATTTCTACAGATGTACCGTGCAGAGCACTCTGATTGGTTGCATCTCTCTCTGGTTTGGAGGAGCCACTGCAGAGGACTGGAAAAAGCTGTAGAAGATTGTAGACTCAGCCAGCTCCATTATGGGCATGAGATTCTCCACCATGAAGGACATCTTCAAAAAACAATACCACAAAAAGGTTGCATCCATCATTGAGGACCCCTACCACCTAGGGCATGCCTCCTTCTCATCAGGCAGAGCGTATAGGTTTTAGGGTCAGCTTATTCCCCTCCATCGTCAGATTTCAGAATAGATAATGAACCATCCCAGTTACACTACCCCACTATTTTTGCTCTCTTTCTGCACTTCTTACTTAATTTGATTTTTAATATATTTCATGTCTTATTTTGATTTATAGTATATTTTATGTATTGTATTGCACTGCACTGCTGCCTCCAAACAACAAATTTCATAACATATATAAGAACATAAGAAATAGGCGCAGAAGTAGGCCATCTGGCCCATCGAGCCTGCTCCACCATTCAATAAGATCATGGCTGATCTGGCTATGGCTCATCTCCACCTACCTGCCTTTTCCCCATAACCCTTAATTCCCCTACTATGCAAAAATCTATCCACCCGTGTCTTAAATATATTTACTGAGGTAGCCACTACTGCTTCATTGGGCAGAGAATTCCACAGATTCACCACTCTCTGAGAAAAGCGGTTCCTCCTCATCTCCATCCTAAACCTGCTCCCCCAAATGTGGTTGGTAGGTTATTCATCAACTGTAAATTACAAACACAGGAGGTTCTGCAGATCCTGGAAATCCAGAGTAACTGACATAAAATGCTGGTGTATGCATGAGCGGTAGAATCTGGAGAGAGTTGATGGAGAAATAAAATTAATGTAGTATTAAAGTAAATGGGTGGCTCCTAGTCATAATGGACTCAATAAGCCAAAGTGCCCATTTCTGTAGTTGGATAACTTTTAGCATTTAACATTGTAGACTTTCATAACATAGAATAGAACAGCACAGCACAGAAATAGGCCCTTCAGCCCACAATGTTGTGCCGAACCAGCTAGTCTAAAACCTAACCCCGCCTACCTACACAATGTTCATATCCCTCTATCTTCCTCACATTCATTTTCCTATCCAAATGTCTCTTAAAAGCCTCTAATGTATTTTCCCCCACCACTACACCAGGCAGCACATTCCAGGCATCCACCACTCTCTGAGTAAAACATCGGCCTCATAAAAATAAGAAAGCCTGCTGAAAAAACCCCGTCATGACAACGTCCCGATAACTCCATTCGGAGTTAATGGCTTTCTTCTAACATAGCAAATACACTGTAACCACCAGACACTGGAATATCACACCAGAATATTGATTTCCCACGAATTGCTGTCATATTTCAAACCAGGTTAATGAAATTAGTCCATTTTGTAACATTTGAAATGACTGGTTCACTAATGACATTTAAGTTCCATTATTTTCATGAATATAAACAGGTTAGTGCCTGATATAAAGAGTATTTGATATGGGACCATTGAGTGCTTGTGTGTGAATACTACTGATAGCAATTTCTGCTCTATTACATTATTTTAATATTTAAATATTCTCTTTCCACTATTATCCACAACTATTTTTATTCCTATGTACCAATCATCAATGGATTTAGCGAAATATATATTTTTCCAGTTGTTTAACCCATGACATTAATAGTTAAATTTTCAGAGACTTAGGCTATTTATGAAACGTTAGAATGCAGGCGAAGCTTCACGTCTTGTTTTCCTTTTAATTTTAACTCATTTCTTTTGATATAGCACCTCTATCTATTTGGTTAAATTATCCCATGTTTCCTTCTTCAGAGATTGACCCAAAATGCCAACCAACATTCCTTGCCTCAGCAACTACCTCCTGAACATCTGTTCTGTTTTTTTGTCCCATATGCCAATATCTGCAGCCTCTTTTGTCTCCATTCTGTGTAAGCAGCCTTCAAATGCAGTGCATTCTCATACTCCTCACTATACCCAACACCAGACTTTCTAATCAAGTTCTCTATTCGAAGCTCCCTCACAGCCAAAGATTTCCTGTACAGAGAAATTTCTTTAAGGATGCCCTTGATCTCTCCATAAGAAGATGCAGCATCCTAATTGATCAGTGCTGGTCCCTGGCCCCTGACTGCACAGATGTAGGAGGAGCATCAAGAAAGGCACAAAACAACTCAAGTTCCTATAATGGGAGCATACAGAGTTCATTTGTAATCAGCAGGATATGTGCACATACCCAAATACCCCATCAATCACCACCAACCCTAGTTTTGGCAGAATATGCAGGTTCCAGACCAGCCTCAGCAGTCACCTTAGGAACTCCCTAAGAACATAATGCCTATCAACCAGAGCTAACGTAGCATGATCAAAGACCTGATGCTGAGGATTTTGCCAAGCAGTGTGCACTAATGTTGGTCTGTCCATCTAGCTAGCTGATTTGGAGGAATTCATTCAGTTGTCCAGTGACTCCAAAATGTAAAGGATCATTGCTAACCGGCACACGGTGACTTTTGTGCTGGGTTGGAGATCTTGGTCTTGGAACATTCTTTTCCTTGATTGGCTAAATGTTTTGCTGGTGCATGGAAAACAGTGATGAATTATCAATATCACTCTATGCACCTGGGTTATGAAGCCAAACCTTTTCCCATGGGCTCACTGGGAAGCTTGATTGTTGGGAATAGAGTGTAGCAGGAGCAAGTTAGTAGAGAACTTCAGTCTGATCTGTAGTGTAAAGTCCTTCTATTTGAGCACTTCAGAGAAGGGGTCAACAATAACTTGGAACCTGGTCTTCGGTTTGCATAAACAAATGGATTTTGTTCGTACGGTGACTTAGTAGTAAAGTTGGGATAATCTTGGTTCTGGACTGGAAACATCAAAACGTGAACTCTCCAAGAGACCAGGTCCACTTCAGTCAGATGCTTATTGAAAGTGAGCTGCATGTAGTATAGAAAAGGGAGATCTGAAGCAAAGATTGTTGATATACATTGGAATTGGAGTCTTTGGTGGACCTGGTGGTTAGGATCACACCTTTAATAACATCTCACAGAAGATGTAGAATTTTAATATATATCTCAGGACCACCAAATTTGAGCAGGATTCTTGTGATCACTACTGGTTGACAGAGAAGTCTTTTGTGATGTCAAAACTATGTACTAGTGCTGCTCTATTTATCTTTCTTGGATTCATCTCATGGTGAAAATTCACATCCACTGCTTCTTGAAGAATGGAATCCACACCATGATTCAGGGCAGAAATGAGTACAGCCACTGGGAGAAGGGTCCAGGGGATGAATTTCTCTGTGGCAGCCAGCAGGGAGACCCTTATGTAATGACCACAGTCAAACACCTCCTTTCTTGGAGATAGCCACAATTCAATGCTAATAACATGAAATGATTAGCTCAGTATCACGTATGGAAATGCCAAAAGAGACTCGAGTTTCCTTCTGAAATAGTAAATAATAAACCAGTTATTAGATCTGGATAGAGTAGAGGGTTCTGCTGCAGGTGATTCCTGAGTGAGAGTGGTTACTTCTGCCAAAAGTGACCAGAAAATTTTCACTGCTAATATAAGTAATTTAAGGCATGGAATCACCCTTTCATCTGAGCAAGGTTAAGTCCAAAAATTCCTTTGTTATTTGAATAGATTTGAGTCATTAGACTTGAGGGCAGCCTATCTATAACTTGCCATTTTGTATTCATTGGCTGCAGCCTACATCTATTAAAGCACTGCAAGAACACTGCCATCTAGTGTCATCTTGGGAGCAGTGAAAGAGTCCTGCCTTTAGCAGTGAATGAGTTAAAGCACCATGATGGATGCTCTCATTATGTGATATCACAACAAACTACCAAACTGCATTAAAAACCCAGCAGTTATAAACTTCCTAATCAATCAAAATTGATCATTGGAATTGCTATTAAGTTAATTAGCATTTGGATTTCAATTCTGATCCTAAACCCAAACCCTGCCTTTTCAGTAAGGATTAGTTATGCAATCATTTGAATAGTCTGTGGCTCACATAGCAGCTCTCAGTTAGCAAATCACACACAGTACAGACTTAGTTAAGTTAGCAGCCTTTTCTTTGTTTCACTTAGATGTCCTGCAGAATCATTTTTTGGGAGAAAGAGATTACAGGGTGCATTGTCAAGTTAACTGGTTACGATGTATGTGAACTCTGTCTTAGATTACACAGTGCACTGTAATACTCACAAAATGCTAGAGGAACTGAGCAAATCAGGCAGCATCTCATGAAAAGAATAAAGTGCACTGTGTTCTGTTTATTCAAGACTCAGCATTGGATTGATAATGGGACAGACAATTTTTGAGTGCAGTCTCCACCAAGTATCACTCGAGCACTTCAGTTGATACTGCGTGTTCCATGCCTCTTTACAAATAACACCCCAAGCAAAACAGGTTGTCAGAGTTCAAACTGGCTATCAGCTTTCGATCAAATAGATTAATAATCAATTTACAATTTGTAAAATTGAATTTACAGTCTTCTCCATTGAGTGATTTTTTAAAAGCGTGATTAATCTATTAAATTTCAATTTTCATCTCATTTTAATGACTGGCTTTGCTCAATATTGGCAAGCCAGCGCTACAAGTACAGTTTCCATCTCGCACATATGATTGTATTATTGGTAAGATTGCAAACTATAGATACACCTGGAGGAACTCTGTTCAAGAGGGAGCAGTGCTACATGAGAGTGACTTCCACCATGCCGCAGAGGACAAGTGGCAGCTGCGAAAGCAGAGACTGAACAACTAAAAAATCCAACCACTGTCCACAGCCACCACTTACTCTAGTCCACACAGCACCAGAATATGTGGATCCCGGGTCAGCCTCTGCAGTCACCTGAGGACCCACCAATAGACAACCCTTTGGAGAACATCATACTCCACTCGAGTGTTTGCATGGTGTATTATTGGTTATTGTAGCCTTATGATAATGTACTAATTATCTTTAGCACAAGCAAAGACAAGGGCTGTTCATAGGATGAATATGTTAGAAAATGATGCCTTGGTATTTAAATGTTAGAATTGGCAGTACGATACAGAGGGAGTCAGGGTTAATCATAGATATCTCTCAGCAACTGAGAGGATTGGGAAGTTACTTCTCAAATCATTCCCATCCAAGAATAAATCAGGGAAGGTAGTGCACCTGTGGCTGACAAGGGAAATTAAGGATAGTATCAATTCCAAAGAAGAAGCATACAAATTAGCCAGAGAAAGTGGCTCACCTGAGGACTGGGGGAAATTCAGAGTCCAGCAGAGCAGGACAAAGGGCTTAATTAAGAAAGGAAAAAAAGATTATGAGAGAAAACTGGCAGGGAACATAAAAACTGACTGTAAAAGCTTTTATAGATATGTGAAAAGAAAAAGATGGTTAAGACAAATGTAGGTCCCCTACAGACAGAAACAGGTGAATTGATTATGGGGAGCAAGGATATAGCAGACCAATTGGATAACTATTTTGGTTCTGTCTTCACTAAGGAGAACATAAATAATCTTCCGGAAATTGTAGGGGACAGAGGGTCCAGTGAGATGGAGGAACTGAGGGAAATACATGTTAGTATGGAAGTGGTGTTAGGTAAATTGAAGGGATTAAAGGCAGATAAATCCCCAGGGCCAGATGGTCTGCATCCCAGAGTGCTTAAAGAAGTAGCCCAAGAAATAGTGGATGCATTCGTGATAATTTTTCAAAACTCTTTAGATTCTGGACTAGTTCCTGAGGATTGGAGGGTGGCTAATGTAACCCCACTTTTTAAAAAAGGAGGGAGAGAGAAACCGGGGAATTATAGACCAGTTAGCCTAACGTCGGTGGTGGGGAAACTGCTGGAGTCAGTTATCAAGGATGTGATAACAGCACATTTGGAAAGCAGTGAAATCATCGGACAAAGTCAGCATGGATTTGTGAAAGGAAAATCATGTCTGACGAATCTCATAGAATTTTTTGAGGATGTAATTAATAGAGTGGATAGGGGAGAACCAGTGGATGTGGTATATTTGGATTTTCAAAAGGCTTTTGACGAGGTCCCACACAGGAGATTAGTGTGCAAACTTAAAGCACACGGTATTGGGGGTAAGGTATTGATGTGGATAGAGAATTGGTTAGCAGACAGGAAGCAAAGAGTGGGAATAAACGGGACCTTTTCAGAATGGCAGGCAGTGACTAGTGGGGTACCGCAAGGCTCAGTGCTGGGACCCCAGTTGTTTACAATATATATTAATGACTTAGACGAGGGAATTAAATGCAGCATCTCCAAGTTTGCGGATGACACGAAGCTGGGCGGCAGTGTTAGCTGTGAGGAGGATGCTAAGAGGATGCAGGGTGATTTGGATAGGTTGGGTGAGTGGGCAAATTCATGGCAGATGCAATTTAATGTGGATAAATGTGAAGTTATCCACCTTGGTGGCAAAAATAGGAAAACAGATTATTATCTGAATGGTGGCCGATTAGGAAAAGGGGAGGTGCAACGAGACCTGGGTGTCATTATACACCAGTCATTGAAAGTGGGCATGCAGGTACAGCAGGTGGTGAAAAAGGCGAATGGTATGCTGGCATTTATAGCGAGAGGATTTGAGTACGGGAGCAGGGAGGTACTACTGCAGTTGTACAAGGCCTTGGTGAGACCACACCTGGAGTATTGTGTGCAGTTTTGGTCCCCTAATCTGAGGAAAGACATCCTTGCCATAGAGGGAGTACAAAGAAGGTTCACCAGATTGATTCCTGGGATGGCAGGACTTTCATATGATGAAAGACTGGATCGAGTAGGTTTATACTCGTTGGAATTTAGAAGATTGAGGGGGGATCTTATTGAAATGTATAAAATCCTAAAGGGATTGGACAAGCTAGATGCAGGAAGATTGTTCCCAATGTTGGGGAAGTCCAGAATGAGGGGTCACAGTTTGAGGATAAAGGGGAAGCCTTTTAGGACCGAAATTAGGAAAAACTTCTTCACACAGAGAATGGTGAATCTGTGGAATTCTCTGCCACAGGAAACAGTTGAGGCCAGTTCACTGGCTATATTTAAGAGGGAGTTAGATATGGCTCTTGTGGCTAAAGGTATCAGGGGGTATGGAGGGAAGGCTGGTACAGGGTTCTGAGTTGGATGATCAGCCATGATCATACTGAATTGTGGTGCAGGCTCGAAGGACTGAATAGCCTACTCCTGCACCTATTTTCTATGTTTCTATGTTTCTATTAAGCAAGAGTGAGCTTCTGAAGGTTCAGTGTTACTGACCAGGTGGCATCTCAGTGAGTTCCAGACTCTAAATTATACAATAGTGAGAGGCTTAGCTTTAGGCTTCAGGAAAACTTGGCTTAGCTGGTAAACTGGTCAGAGCAATGGAAGATGGAATTTAATCCTGATAATCACTTACTGCTACATTTTCAGATCAAATGGTGAGGTCACATTTGGAACATTGTGTTCAGCTTTTGTCACCTTGCAATAAGAAAGGTATGTTTAAACTAGGAAGAGTGCAAAGGAGATTACCCAGATGTTGTTAGAACTTGAGGGACTGAGTGAAGGAGAGAGGTTGAGCATGTTTGGACTTTTTCAATGGAACATAGGAACCATGAATGATTTTACAGAAGTGTATAAAATCATGAGGGGCATAGATAGGTTCAATGCACACAGTATTCCAGTGCACCCAAAATTCTGTAGGATCTCAGCAAGTCAGGCAGTGAGAAAGAAGGAGAATAAACAATTAATGTTTAGGCCAAGAAACTTCATCTGGAAAAGAAGAGGAAAGACATTTTGATGAAGGGTCTGAGCCTGAAACATAATCTGTTTATTCTCCTCTGTAGATGCTACCTAATTTGCTGAGTCCCTCCAACATTTTGTGTGTGTTGCTCAAGATTTCCAGTATCTGCAGAATCTCTTGTGTTTCTGTCTGCACAGTCTCTTTTGCAGGCTTAGGAAATGAAAACCTAGAGGGCATTCGTTTACCATGAGAAGGGAGAGATTTATTAGGAACCCGGGGGGGGGGGAGGGGGGGGAGCAACATTTTTACCCAGAGGGTGATCAGTATATAGAATGAGCTGCCTGAGGGAGTGGATAAGATTGAAACATCAACAGCGCTTAATATGTACTTGCCTGGATACAGGGATAGGAAAGGTTGAGAGGGATGAGGGCCAAATGTAGGCAAATGGGACCAGGTTAGATGGTAATGTTGGTCAGCAGGGACCAGCCAGACTGAAAGGCTGGTCTCTATGCTGTATAACTGAGTGAGATTATTATATTGAGATATATACTCACATGAAGCACACAGAGTAAACAGTATGCATATTATATGGGTGGTTTCATGTGAAACAGTAAATAGTATACACTGTACAGTGAATTCTGCTTGATTAGCCCATTGGTTAATTGGGACAGCCACTTATTTGGGAAAATACTTAAAGAACAAAAACTAATCAAGAAAGTTGCTGGGTCTCCCTTATGTTTAAAAGAAGTGAACAGGGCCAGTCTGCACAGTTTCCGCACCACAGTTTCCGAGGAGATATTGGATTGCGTTGAGGGAGAGAGGGTTTAAGAGGTTTGCACGGGCAGTCCGCACATTTTGTGTGCCACAGTTCCTGGGGAGACATTGCATTGTGTTGAGGGAGAGAGAGAGAGAGAGAGAGAGAGAGAGAGAGAGAGAGAGAGAGAGAGAGAGAGAGAGAGAGAGAGAGAGAGAGATTAAACGAGGTGAGTGGGGTCAGTCAGCACATTTTGGATGATACAGTTCCCGGAGAGACATTGGATTACGCATAATTAGGCACTTGGCAAGGTCCAATAAAAAGAAGTTAGATTAAGCAGAACAGCCATTATGTTAGTGGACCAGTGTTAGAGTGAGAAGCTGAGGCTTTGGCAAAGAGAAGTGTAAGCTGAAGGTAATTTTTGTTGATTATTGATACTTTCTTTTATTCTTGTTGCACATTTAGAGCAGTGGGGATGCCAGACAGAATAGTGGAATGCTCCTCTTGTGGGATGTGGGAGGGCAGGAAGACCTCCAGTTTCCCTGATGACTACACCTGCAAGAAGTGCATGCCTCTACGGCTTCTCACAGACAGTGTTCGGAGTTGGAGCTGGAACTTGGGTGGATTAACGTACAGGGAGGCTGACATACCGAATGTTGAAAGGACTAAATACAGTGGATGTGGAGAGGATGCTTCCTTTGATGGGGGTATCCAGATCAAAATTGAGCGGCAACCTTTGTTGGAGGTAAGGAGGAATTTGTGGAATGCTCTGCCATAGACTGCGGTGGAGGCCAAGTCCGTGGTAATAATTAAGGCGGAAGTTGATTGTTTTCTGACTGGTCAGGGCATCAAAGAATATGGCAAGAAGGCAGGTGTATTGGATTGAGCGGGATCTGGGATCGGCCATGTTGGAATGGCGGAGCAGACTCGATGGGCTGAATGGCATAATGCTGGTCTTGTGTCTTATGGTGTAATGGTATTATAGTTACACCAAGGTGAGGGACACAGGGACTGGTAAACTGTTGGGTGGGGGTAAAGGGATAGGCAGCCAGTGCAAAGTACCCCTGTGGCCATTCCCCTCTACAACAGGTATACTACTTTGGATACTGTTGCAGGGGAGATACTTTATACTCTATACTTTATACTTTATTGTCACCAAACAATTGATACTAGGAGGTACAATCATCACAGCAATATTTGATTCTGCACTTCCTGCTCCCTGGATTACAAATATTAAATATTAAAAATAGTAAAAATTAGTAAATATTAAAATTTTAAATTATAAATCATAAATAGAAAATAGAAAAATGGAAAGTAAGGTAGTGCAAAACAACCGAGAGGCAGGTCCAGATATTTGGAGGGTACGGCCCAGATCCGGGTCAGGATCCGTTCAGCAGTCTTATCACAGTTGGAAAGAAGCTGTTCCCAAATCTGGCCGTACGAGTCTTCAAGCTCCTGAGCCTTCTCCCAGAGGGAAGAGGGACGAAAAGTGTGTTGGCTGGGTGGGTCGTGTCCTTGATTATCCTGGCAGCACTGCTCCGACAGAATGTGGTGTAAAGTGAGTCCAAGGACGGAAGATTGGTTTGTGTGATGTGCTGCGCCGTGTTCACAATCTTCTGCAGCTTCTTCCAGTCTTGGACAGGACAGCTTCCATACCAGGTTGTGATGCATCCTGGAAGAATGCTTTCTACAGTGCATCTATAAAAATTAGTGAGGGCTTTAGGGGACAGGCCAAATTTCTTTAGTATTCTCAGAAAGTAAAGGCGCTGGTGGGCCTTCTTGGCAGTGAACTCTGCTTGGTTGGACCAAGTCAGGTCATTTGTTATATTGACCCCAAGGAACTTAAAGCTTTTGACCTGTTCCACTTGCATACCACCAATGTAAATTGGGTCGTGCGGTCTGCTACTCCTTCTGAAGGCAACAACCAATTCCTTCGTCTTGCTGATGTTGAGGGATAGGTTATTGTCTACGCACCATGCCACCAGGTTCTTAATTTCCTCTCTGTGCTCAAACTTATCATACCCGAGATACGGCCTACAATTGTTGTGTCATCACCAAACTTATATATTGAGTTTGATGGAAACTTGCCTACACAATCATGGGTGTACAGTGAGTACAGCAGGCAGCTGAGTACACAACCTTGTGGGGCACCAGTGCTCAGAGTGATTGTACAGGAGAGCTTGTCCCCTATTTTTACAGCCTGGGTCCTGTCTGTGAGGAAGTTGAAGATCCAGCTGCAGATCTCAGTGCTAAGGCCCAGGTTCCGGAGCTTAGGAATCAGTTTATTTGGAACGATGGTATTAAAGACAGAGCTACAGTCAAAGAAAAGGAGCCTTACGTATGCGTCTTTATTCTCCGGGTGTTCTAAGGAGGAATGTAGGGCCAGAGAGATGGCATCTGCCGTTGACCTGTTGCTCCAGTAGGTGAATTGCAAAGCATCGAGGTTGACCGGTAGGCTGTGGTTGATGTGTGCCATAACCAATCTCTCGAAGCACTTCATAGCAATTGATATCAGAGCCACAGGTCGATAGTCATTCAGGCATGCCACCTTGCTCTTCTTCAGCACTGGGATTATCGTTGTCTTCTTAAAACACGAGGGGATCTTAAACTGAAGCAAGGAGCAGTCGAAGACATCAGCAAACATTCCAGCTAGCTCGCTTGCACAGGCCCGGAGAACCCATCCTGGGACGCCATCTGGCCCCGTCGCCTTCCCTGGATTTATCTTCAGGAAGGTCCTTCTAATGTCCTCCTCGGTGACGATGAATCTCGACGACACCAGGTCCAGTTCATCCGGAGGGACCGGGACGCTCCTCTTCTGTTTGAACCTTGCGTAGGATACGTTAAGTTCATCAGGAAGAGAAGCGCCACAGTTATTGATATTCCCAGCCTTTGCACCCAGTGATCTCATCTGGACCCTGCCATAATCTACTGGCATCCCTCTGGTTTGCCTGGGCTTCCAACTTGGCTCGATATTGCCTCTTGGCGCCCTTACTGGCTATCCGGAGTTCACGCCTGGATTCCATGTAGTGACTGGTATCCTCAGACATAAAAGCCGCAACTCTAGCCTTTAAAAGGGACTTGACCTCATAATTCATCCAAGGTTTCCGGTTAGGGAATACCCGGATCATCTTGCTAGACACACAGTCCTCTGTGCATTTCCAAATAAAGTCCGTGACAGCTGAGGCATAATCATTGAGGTTAGCTGCCGAGTCCTTGAATACTAACCAGTCCACCGATTCAAAGCAGTTACGGAGAACCTCATCCGTTTCCTCTGTCCAACGTGACACTACTTTTGACACCATGACCTCCCGCTTCAGTTTCTGTTTGTAAGCCGGGAGGAGGAGTATGGCCTGATGGTCCGATTTTCTGAAGTGAGGTCGTGGGACGAAACGGTAGGCATCCTTGACTGCTGTGTAGCAGTGGTCAAATATATTCGGGCCTCTAGTGGGGCAGGAGACATGTTGGTATAATCTTTGGCAGCGCCTTCCTAAGGTTGGCCTGGTTAAAGTCCCCGGATGTAATGAGCAAAGCCTCCGGATACCTGGTCTCAAGTTCACTGATGTTGGCATACAGTATGTTCAGAGTACACTCCACGTCCACCTGGGGGGGAATGTAAACCACTGTCAGTATGGCCGAGGTGAATTCCCTATTAGATAGGATAATCTAGCAGAGGAAAGACACAGTAGTCACTCCCTATCACTGATAGTGGCTCAGAAGGGAAGGGGAGAGAATGCCGATCGGTGTTGATAGGGGATGTGTTGGTAAGGGAAACAGAAAGGAGGTTCTGTGGATGCGAGCGAGATTCTCACCTGTTATGTTGCCTCCCAGGTGTCAGGGTCTGGGATATCCCAGACTGAGTCCACATCATTCTTAAGTAGGAGGGTGATCAGCCAGAGGTTGTGCACCATGTAAGTAACAATTACATGGGTAGGAGGTTTGACATGGTCCTGCAAAGTGGGTTTATGGAGTTAGGTGCTAAGTTAAAGGACAGGACCTCCAGGGTTGTGATCTCAAGATTGCTACCCATGCCATGTGCCAGAAATAGGAAGACCGTTGAGTTTAACATGTGGCTCTGGAATTGGTGTAGGAGGGAGGGTTTTCGGATTTTTAGACCACTGGGCTCTCTTCCAATGGTAAAACTAGATTTGCAGGGGGATGGGAACCAGAGCACCAGAACAGTTAGTAGAGTGGTTGTGGAAAAAAATGTTGTTAGGTCTACATACAAAGCCAGGACTCAAAAGGTGATGCTAGATGGTTGCCTCTCTGACTGGAGGCCTGTGATTAGTCATGTGCCACAGGGATCGGTGCTGGGTCCATTGTTGTTTGTCATCTATATTAATCTGGATGGATGATAATATGGTGAACTTAATCTGCAAGTTTGCAGATGAACCAAGGTTGTGGGTGCATTGGGCAGCAAGGAAGACTATCAAAGCTTGCAGTGGGATCTGGACCAGCTGGAGAAATGGGCTGAAAAATGGTAAGTGGAATTTAATGCAGACAAGTGTGAGGTGTTGCACCTTGGGAGGTCCAACCAGGGTAGGTCTTACACAGTGAATGGTATGGCACTGAGGAGTGCGGTAGAACAAAGGGATCTGGGTATATAGATCCATAATTCCTTGAAAGGGGAGTCACAGGTAGATAGGGTTGTTAAAAAAAGCCTTTGGCACATTGGCCATAAATGTACTTAGTACAGAAGTTAGGATGTTATGTTGAAATGTATAAGACATTGGTGAGGCCTTACTTGGACTATTGCATGCAGTTTTGGGTCACCTACCTAAAGGAAAGATGTAAATAAGTTTGAAAGAGTGCAGAGAAAATTTACAAGGACGTTGTCAGGATTTGAGGTCCTGAGTTGTACGGAAAGGTTGAATAGGTTAGGACTTCATTCACGAAAATGTGGAAGATTGAGGGGATATTTCAAGTCAAGTAAAGTTTATTGTCATTTATCTACATACATTTATTTAACATATATAATCAAATAATGTAAATAGAAATGAGACGTTTCTCTGAGCCAGAGTGTACAAATAACTAACTAATGTGCATTAATATTAAATATTGTAAGATTAAATTTTATCAAAGTATACAAAATTATGAGGGGTATAGATAGGGTAAATATAAGCAGGTCTTTTTTACTGAGGTTGTGTGAGACTACCATTAGAGAGAGTGGTGAGATTATGGAACAAGTTGCCAGTCCAAGCGGTGGATGCGGGGCCGATTTCAACATTTAAGAGAAATTTGGAAGGTACATGAATGGAAGGGGTATTGAGAGCTATGGTTGAGGTACAGGTTGATGGGAATAGGCAGATTAATGGTTCAGCATGGGCCAGGTGGGCTGAAGGGCCTGTTTCTGTGCCGTAGTGCTCTATAACTCTATTACTCATTGACTCCCTGACACTATGCCGCTTGATTGAGGAAGACACTGTTGCCGGACAGTTTCTAACTAGAGACGGTCATGTGCACTTGTGTGACCATTAGACTCCACACCATGCTTCAAGTGAGCATTTGTTAATTAGTGTCAGCTGTGTGTGTTTGTATTCAAACATGGTGATTTTTGTCACTGATAGTTAGCAAGAAATAAGCAGTAAGATAATTCAAAACTATTTTGCTCACTGGGGTTTCAAGCATTCAGGTTTGGAGGTGCCAGAAACAGCCAGGAGTAAAACTGAAACGATTTCACTACTTCAACTAGGTATGAACTACAAAAAATTTGGAAGTATTGACATCATCTTGAATGTTACAATGAAAGTGATGTTTTGGTGGATGCAATCTTCAAGAGCATTGTATGAAGGAGGTCTATTATCTGCATTAGGTGCCTGAGCTGATTTTGTTCCTTCCATACACTAGATGAATTCATCCATCGATAACTATTAGGAACTATTACGCAGTTTTATAGTACTTTAGTAATTCAGCTAATTGGGACAGTCATTTAATTGGGTCAAAATGTACTGGTCCCAATGTGTCCCAATTAACTAGAATCCACTGTAAACTGTAATGAGAATAAGACCATACGAAGAACAGAAGGACCTTGATGTACAAGTCCGCAGATCCCTAACTTGCACTGCTAGATCAGGTTGTGAAGAATGCATGCATGATGCTAGCCTTCATTAGCTAAGTCATAGAACATAAGAGCATGGAGGTAATGGTACAGCTTTATAAAGCTTTGGTTAGGCCACGGCTAGAGAACTGTGTTCAGTTCTGGTTGCCAACACTGCAGGAAGTGATTGTGCTGGGAGAAGATGCAGAGGAGATCTACCACAATATTGCCTAGGATAGAATGTTTCACCGAAGAGGAGAGAGTGAATAGTTTGAGTTTGTTTTCCTCGATGTGGAGAAGGCTCAATAGTGGTATTCAAAATAATGAGGGGTAAAAATAAAGTAATTAATAATAAGCTTTTCCCCTTAACAGAGGCATCCAAAACTAGAAGGTATTGGTTTAAGACAAGAAGAAAGGAGGTTAGAGGATATCGGAGGAAATTATTTTTTATCCAGGTAGTAGTTGGATTCCAGGTCACACTGCCTGTGAAGTAATGGAGGCATGTATTCTTCCACTGTTTAAGGAGTTAAATTCTGAAGGCATACGGTGCCTACAAAAAGTATTCACCCGTCCTTGAAAGTTTTCATGTTTTATTGTTTTACAACATTGAATCTCAGTGGATTTAATTTGACTTTATTGACACTGATCAACAGAAAAAGACTCCTCTGTGTCAAAAGTGAAAACAGATCTCTACAAAGTGATCTAAATTAATTACAAATATAAAACATAAAATTATTGATTGCATAAATATTCGCCCCCTTTAATATGACACACCCAAATCATAACTGGTGCGGCCAGTTGGTTTTAGAAGTCACATAATTAGTTAAATGGTGATCTGTTTTTGGAGACCTGTGTGCAGTCAAGGTGTTCCAATTGATTGCAGTAAAAATACACCCGTATCTGGAAGGTCCAACTGCTGGTGAGTCAGTATCCTGGCAAAAACATGAACACAAAACAATACTCCAAGCAATCCTGCAAAAGTTATTGAAAAGCACGAGTCAAGGAGATGGATATAAGAAAATTTCCAAGTCACTGAATATCCCTTGGAGTACATTAAGTCAATCATCAAGAGGTGGAAAGAATATGGCACAGCTCTAAATTTGCCTAGACCAGGCCATCCTCAAAAACTGAGTGAGCGTGCAAGAGGGGAACTAGTGAGGGAGGTCACCGAGAGACCTATGACATCTCTGGAGGAGTTACAAGCTTCATTGGCTGAAATGGGAGAAACTGCGTATACAACTACTGTTGCCCAGGTGCTTCACCAGTGACCACTTTATAGGAGAGTGGCAAAGAGAAAGCCACTGTTGGAAAAAAAACTCACATGAAATCTCAGCTAGAGTTTGCCAGAAAGAATGTAGGAGGCTCTGATGTCAGCTGGAAGAAGGTACTATGGTCTGATGAAACCAAAATTGAGCTTTTTCGTCATTAGACTAAACGCTTTGTTTGGCATAAGCCAAACACCACACATCATCAAAAACACGCCTATCCCTACTGTGAAACATGGTGCTGGCTGCATTATGCTGTGGGGATATTTCACTGCAGCAGGCCCTGGAAGGCTTGTGAGGGTAGAGGGTAAAATGAATGCAGCAAAATACAGGGAAATCCAGGAGGGAAACCTAATGCAGGCTGCAAAAGAACTGCGAGTCGAAAGATTTGTTTTCCAGAAAGACAAATGATCCAAAATATAAAGCCAAAGCTACACAGGAATGGCTTAATAACAACAAATTTAATGTCCTGGAATAGCCCAGTCAGAGTCCAGACCTCAATCCAATTGAGAATTTGTGGCTGGACTTGAAAAGGGTTGTTCACTTAGGATCCCCATGCAATCTGATAGAGCTTGAGCAGTTTTGTAAAGAAGAATGGGGAAAAATTGCAGTGTTTGGATGTGCAAAGATGGTAGAGATCTATCCACACAGACTCAAAGCTGTAATTGCTGCCAAAGGTGCACCTACTAAATACTGACTTGAAGGTGGTGAATACTTATGCAATCAACTATTTTGTGTTTTATATTTGTAATTAATTTAGATCACTTTCTAGAGATCTGTTTTCATTTTGACATGAAAGAGTCTTATTCTGTTGATCAGTGTCAAAAAAGCAAAATTAAATCCATTGTGATTCAATGTTGTAAAACAATAAAACATGAAAAGTTCTGGGGGGGGGAATACATTTTATAGGCATTGTAGGAGGCTACAGACTAAGTGATGATGCAGCATAATGAGAAGCTAATGATCAGCATGGACATGAATCAAAGCTTCCACATTTCTATCATCTCTTGTACTTTCTCTCCCAACTTTTGTCATGAGTATTCTATATCTGTCTGCACATTGTTCCTCTTTTGTATAACTTCTGCAATTAACATGGAAAAATAAACATCCAAAAAATTGTGTTATTCACAGACACTAACTGTAACTAAATAATGGTTTAAATGTTTCACAGTTATTTTTAATGAAAGAGTTCAAATGTTTTGTTAATCCCAATGACATCTGTAAGGGGTTTCTTCTTTTATGTTACTGTGTAGTCTAATTAAAATGGCTTCTTTATTATATTATAATTGAAACGGCTTCTTTGTTATGTTAACTGCTGAGAAAGTCCTCCCGCTAGCAGTTTGTTTGAATTATGTTACTGATAAGATGGTGAACAAACCAATTGGGATGGATGTTATGCTTTCTTTGTGTCTGTAAGTTAGTGTGTTGCGCGGGTTTTTTGGGAGAGGGGGGAGAGAGAGACAGAGGATGGACCAGGTGCTGTGAGTCCGTTAATGGGGTCAGACCCCGAGCAGTAGTCCGAGGTCCAGGGTGTTCGGCGAGGAGAGGAGACGGAGACGGACTCGTGCGGAGCATCTGGTCGACCACCGTTGTAGATCCCAGACGGCAGATTGAGGTGGTCCGAGGGGAAACAGAGGTTGAAGAAGGAGGGTCATGAGCTCCAACTGTCTGTGCACGAAGAGATTGAACTTTGATAAGTGTGGCGCCTTTTATTTTCCTTTTATATTTTATTCTCTATTAATTATATAGTTCCAGTAATATCTATAAACTGTAAATCATTTAATCGTATCTGGTGTATTGTCTGTGGGGTACATCACACAGCATCCACACAAACTAATTACCCAGTTTGGCGGGGCCGAGGGCTGTTTCCCTAGACGACAGTGAGCTGAGCGACCCTGAGGCTGGCCAGGGGGGCTACACTCCATTGGGAAAAGGAGAGTGTGTGCAATGAGAAGATTCCGATCTTCAATTTATGAAAAACACTCTATTGACAGAGGTGAAATGTCCCATGTTGGATCCCTCAGGACATCTTTAGAAAGTGGGATATTAGTAATCTCTACCTATGTTCATCCACGTTAAAACTTGTAACGCTTTCATCTCTGGAACACTTGGGACTTGAAGTCACAATGTGAAACGTGCAATCCTCTAATCCCAAAATATCATCTCCTTTATTTCCAGTCCCATGATTATCCTTGAATATAATTTCCCCATCCTTCTGGCTGTGTTCTCAGCTATTGACATGGTGAGCTCTGGAATTCTCTCTGTATATCTCTTCACCTCACAATCTAGTTTCTACCTGTATGAAAACATACCTCTTTTAACATGCTTTTCATCAAACATCTCCAAAACAGGTTCAGTTTGTATATTCGATGTTTCCCCAGAAGCACCTTGGGATCTTCGGCAATGTTAAAGAAGCTCCTAATTCAGAAGTTAACAATAGTTATTTTCATTACTGTTGCTAATCTCTTACCTTATTTATACAAACTGATTTTTTTTCCCTCACAATTTTAAGGTCAAGTTCCCGCGCTCAGAATGGTGTCATATTGATGCCCGTTTTAATGTGGTCAGCAAAGGAACAAGGAAGACCTGCAGTTATACAGATAGCATCTGTCCGATCACTTTCAGGAGGTCACAAGGAGCTTTAACCCAGTGAGATACTTTGGTAAAGTAGCCACTGACACAATGTAAGGCAAGAATCAGTCAATTTATGCCCAGCAAGCTCCAAGTCAACCAGGGATAACTGTTAATTTCAGCTTTCACATTCTATTCCTTCTCTTTCAGCAGAAAGGGCTGCAGTATTGCTCTGGAGTGTCACTCTGAGTTTTTGTTCTCAGGCCTCTGAATCAAGATGTGAACCACATCAGCCTTTACAGCAAAAGACATTGCAGACCTGCTATTAATACTTAATGGAGAGGGAATCAAATATCACAATGAAAGAATTAGTATTAGGCTAATTCATGGAACCAAGGCTAATAATATCCCTAAACTGATAGATTGTAGCTAAAAAAATCTTAAAGGAAATCTGTGACTATGCTCTGTGATACCATCATTTTCTTTGAGATATTAATAGGCATGAGTGAGCAAGAAGTTGATAAATGGGAAATAATGTGGGAAAAATTAGAAGCTTTTCAAATTGCAAAGTTTTTTTGTGAAAAAAATGTACTAAGACTTCAGCAGGCTACAGCAGAGAGATACTTGGACCTCCTGGTGCACAACACACTAAAAGCTACCAAACAGTTCTGCTGCTAAATCTAGTGAAATGCTTTTTTGAAATTTGATGGTGCTTGGAACCTATATGCTGTGAGGTGTGACAATACTTGTGACTCCCCAGGTACATGAGTCAGTGAGACTAGAGTTCAAGGCCTAGCGTTCGGAGTCACAGTCATTGCAGTCATTGGAGAGTTCGGAGTTCAAGGCCTCGAGTTCAGGGTCCTATCATTGGAGAGCCTGGAATCCAAGGCCTGGAGTTTGTGGTCTTCGTCCAGGGCTCTTATTCATCATCCTCGACAAGGCCTGGGCTCGATACAAAAGATTGAAGCCCGGAGGTCATTTGGCATTCCAAAGGTTGAGGCCTGTGGGCGAAGCCCTGGATCTGCCACTCTGCGAGTCCAGTAGGGAAGTCAAAGTCCCAATGTCTGCAAGTCTGCAAGTCCACTGGAGGCCGGAGAGGGCCTGTTTTAGGGTTGGAGGACTGTATATGTGTGTGAGCGGGAGGGTGGATTAGGGCTTATTTTGCTGTTGTTGTTTTGTTGCTGTTGTTCTGTTGTTGTTGCTTGTGTTATTCTGTGAACATGGGCATACCATGCTGGCGCTGGAATGTTGAGGGACAGTGCAAAGCACACCAGGACACCAACATGCAGGATACTCAACTGAACTTTATTGTTAACACTACTTGTACAGTGTGTGAACTCCTCCCATGTGCAAGTGGCACAGGAGTAACACCACACTGGACTACAGCTACCACTACGAATATGATTACTGTACAGTTTCTGTTCCCTTATTCAATATACCATCAGTGGAGGAAGTTTAGAGAAATTTCCATTAGAATGATCCCAGGTTTGGATGAATAAAGTTTTAAATAATTAGATCTGTACTCCCCAGAGTTTAAAAGAATAAGAGAAAATACGAGAAACATTTAAGGGGGCTTGATAAGGTAAATGCAGAGATGTTTTCCCTCATGACAGGATCCAAGAGTTTCATCTCAGAACAAGAGCACTATTAAAGACTAAGATAAGGAAAGAATGGAGTTACAGAATAACACAAAATGTTAGAAATGCTTGGCAGGTCGGACAGCATCTATGGAAAACATTAAACAGTCGACATAAACAGAACCTGATGAAGGGTCTCAGCCCGATACATTGAATGTTTATTCTTTTCCGTAGATGCTGCCTGGCCTGCTGAGTCTCTTCAGCATTTTGTGTGCTTGCCCTGGATTTCCAGAATCTGCAGATTTTTTTTGTGTTTTAGTTAATAATTCGGGTCTGGGAGCTTTCATCTGAACTGGTAAAAAAGGGTTGTGAGCAATGAATATTCTTGCCTCCAAAAGCTGTGGAGGATGAATCCTTGAATAAGCTCATAGCAGAGTTGAAAAGATTTTAAATCAGTGGGAATCTAGGGTTATGAGGATAAGAAGGGAAAATAGACTTGAGGAAAATTGGGATCGGCCATAATCATACTGAATGACAGAACAGCTCAGGGGGTTGAATGGCCCAGTCCTCTTAACATTTCTATCTTAGTGTCTTATGGATCCTAAGAACTGACCAGTAATCAAATTATTTGCAGTGATTCAGCATAAGGAGAATGGAGTTAGGCAGATGTGGATCAATAATTTGCTGATTAATTGATTACAATCAAATAATACAAACTAATTGCAACTACTCAAAGCAGTGCTTATTGAAGACTTCTCATGATCAATATCATTATTAATTGTGATACTTGAGCCAACCCAGATTTTTTTAAAAAATCATTAGTTAAAACGACCCAACGTTTTAATATTTATTTTGACAGCGCCTAACAAAGGGGTGAGTAGAGGGTTGAGTAGCATCAGCAGTTGGGTCATAATTGAAACTGAAAAGGAAATGTGAAGGAATGGAAGGAGAATGCCAAATAGTTGGGGTGCTGGCTGAGGGAAGAGCCATATGGAGCAAAAAAAAACAAAATTCAAGAAATGTAAAAGGAAGAACTATTAAACAATAGCTTGAATTAATATGGCTTCGAGGAGGAGGATTGTGGTGAGAGAGTCATAAGGACTATGGACATAAGCCTGTTCAGTTTCTAGAAACGTGTGGGGGGGAGGGATGTTTATTCCTTGTCCCTTCCCAAGAAAGCATAGGAGCATCAAGTAGTCAATATACAAAGTTTTGCTGGAGGTGAGTTGGGGGTGATAATGTAATATGGTGGGACTTTGTTGTAGGGGATAGATTTAGTGTTGAAGGGAATTAAAAACAAACTGAATAGATGCATTGGATGAGCAGTTGGTGAATGTGGTTTTGAGACGGGGAGACGATGAGTCATGTTTAGAATCAGCAAAACAAGATATCGCACTGGAGTGTTTGCACTACTACAAGAACATAGAATCAGATCAGCACTGACCATGAAGTAAATCAAATTAATCCTGCACTCCAACATCTAGTCCTACATAACATACCTACTCACCTGCACGTGATCTGTATCCGTCTATACCTGCCTGTGCTTATATTGGTCTAAATTCCTCTTAAGCATCATTATCATATTTACTTTTATCTCCTCTGGCAATGCATTCCAAGTACCTAACATTCCTCACGTAGAACTTTAGTCCTGCATATTTCCTTTAAAATTACCCCGTCACCTTAAGAAATTCTCCTCTTGTAGTTGGCATTTCCACCCTGGGGAAAAAGACTGATGATCTGCATTCTTTATACTGTAATTCTGTCAGATTGGTCTTCAGCCTCTGACACTCCAGATGTACTGCAATTTGCCTATCTCCAAAAAAGGTCTACAGCCAATACAATCTCAATGGTTCTTCACGTGGCTTTAGATCATCTGGACAATACAAACACCCATGTCAGGATTATCGGCATTTAACACCATCATTCCCACAGTCCTGATGAATAAGCTACAGAACCTGGGTCTCTGTACCTCCCTCTGCAATTGGATCCTTGACTTCCTAAGCGAAAGACCACAATCTACGCAGATTGGTGATAATATCTCCTCGCTGACCATCAACACTGTTGCACCACAGGGGTGTGGGCATAGCCCACTGCCCTACTCTCTATATACACATGACCGTGTGGCTAGGCATAGCTCAAATACCATCTATAATTTTGATGATATACCAGCTAACTGAGTGGTCTCGCAGCAACAACCTTGCACTCAATGTCAGTAAGATCAAAGAGCTGATTGCGGACTCCATGAAAGGTAGGGCAAGGGAACCAGAACCAATCCTCATAGAGGGATCAGAAGTGGAGAGACTGAGCAGTTTATAGTTCCTGAGGATCTAATCTGGTCCCAACATGTCAATGCAGCTGTAATGAAGGCAAGACAGCACCAATTGTTCATTAGGAATTTGAAGAGGTTTGGTTTGTCACCTAAAACACTTGAAAACTTCTATTGATGTACCATGGAGAATATTCTGACAAACTGCATCACTGTCTGAGATGGTGGGGTGGGGGGAGGGGAGGGGATCTATTGCACTGGACCAAAAGAAGCTACAGAAAGTTGTAAAATTAGTCAGCCCCATCTTGAGTACTAGCCTTCGTCGTATCCAAGGCATCTTCAAGGAGTGGTGCCTCAGAAAGGCAGCGTCATCATTAATGACCCCCATCACCCAGGGCATGCCCTTTTCTCATCATTACCCTCAGGAAGGAGGTAGAAGAGCCTAAAGGCGCACACTCAGCCGTTCCGGAGCAGCTTCTTCCCCTCTGTCATCTGATTTCTAAATGGACATTGAACCCATGAACACTACCACACTTTTTTTAAAATATATATTATTTCTGTTTTTCACTATTTTATGCCATTCAATATGCATATATACACTTACTGTAATTGATTTACTCATTTTTTTTCTTTCTATATTATCATGTAGTGTATTGAACTGCAGCTGCTAAGTTAACAAATTTCATTACACATGCCGGTGATAGTAAACCTGATTCTGATACTGGTTCTGTAAATCTTCAAGAAAACAGAAGGGTTTAAGATGAATACAACATATCCACTTGTGAGTGAAATCAGAGTTCAAGAGTTAATAAATATAATCACTGATAAATACAACCACAAACTCAAGTGAAACATTTTTACCCAGTTAGTAAGAATAAGGAACTTGTCAACACAGATGTGGAGGCAAATAACATTTCTGAAAATGCTGGATAAGTTGAGGAAGAAAGGAATTGATTATGAATGCATAAAAGCCACAATTACTCTCAACATTGTTGCCCTACAAGGCTGTGTTCTCATGATTGCTTGACCAGATTCTACTCTAACCCATTTATAAGTTTGCAGGTGATAACACCATAGGCAACTTCTCACTTAATGATGAGTTAGAGTACGGGAAGGAGATAGAGACCCTGATGACATGGTATCATGACAACAACCTTTCCCTTAATGTCAGCAAAGCAAAAGAGCTACTCATTGACTTGGTGAAGAAGGTATTGCGAATGTTTCTGTTACATTAATGGTGCTGAATTCGAGATCATAAGACCATAAAACCATAGGATATAGGAGCAGAATTAGGGCATTTAGCCCATTGAGTCTGTTCCGTCGTTTCATCACGGCTGATCCAATTTCCTCTCAGCCCCAATCTTCTGCCTTCTCATTCCTTCATGCTATGTCCAATCAAGAATATATCAACCTCTACCTTAAATATACATAAAGACTTGGCCTCCACAGCTGCCTGTGGCAACAAATTCCACAGACTCACCACTCTCTGGCTAAAGAAATTCCTCCTCATCTCCATTCTAAAAGGATGCCTCTCTATTCTGAGGCTGTGTTCTCTCGTCCTAGACACTCTCATCTTAGGAAATATCCTCTCCACATCTACTCTATCAAGGCCTTTCACCATTCGATAGGTTTCAATGAGGTCGCCCCGCATTCTTCTGAATTCCAGTGAATACAGGTCCAGAGCCATCAAACGCTCTTCAGCTATTCAAAACTGGAATAATTTGATTCTAAATGATTGAAAGCTTCAAGTTCCCATGATTGGACATCATCAATATCTTGTCCTAGTCCAACTGTGTAGATGCCAAAGCCAAAAGAGCTCACCAACACCTCTGCTTCCTCAGGAGAATAATGAAATATGGCATGTCTTCTATGACCCTCACTATTTTTCATCAATACATAGAAAACATCCTATCCAAATGCATCATAACTTGGTATGGCAACTGCTTTGCCCATGAAACAGCAGAGAGTTGTGGACAAAGCTCAGCACATCACTAAAAATAACCTCTCCTCCATGGACTCTGGCTACACTTCTCGCTGCCTCAGCAGAGCAGCCAAAATAATCAAAAATCTCATCCACCCTAGACATTCTTTCTTCTCCTTCATTGGGCAAAAGATACAAAAGGACAAACTACACACTCTAGGACAGCTTCTATCCCTCTGCTAAGGACTTTTGAATGGTTCCCTTGTATGATAAGATGGATTCCTGACCTCACGATCTACCTTGTTGTAACCTTGCACCTTATTGTCTATCTGCACTGTACTTTCTCTGAAATGGGGCTCACAGAGAGGAATGCAAAACTATACCTCCTGAGGTTTATTAGGCATTTGGAGAATTTTGAGGGAAAATAAAATAAATCTAAGAGGAACATCCTAAATATCTGAAGGTGAAAACACTTTCCAAAGATGTGCTTGGCTGTGTTATTGCATAACCTGTCTTGTGGTGTAGTCACAGAAGGATACTGTTATCTGATTTAGTCATGCTGGTTCATCACACCTCTGCTTTAATGGGTCAGCTTTGGTTAAAAGAACTGCTAATGTTTTGTACACTGCTTCTTTGAAGATTCCACCAGCAGTTCCCCAAATGCAAGACTTCAGTGAAAATGAGAAACGAGGATAAATGAAGGTTGAGATCACCACAGTCTAAGCAATTTGTTGAATGCAGTCAGTGAGTCAATTCTCACACTAATTAGTAGGAGTGGGTGTAGGTGGTGGAAGCAAACATATTTTGTAACTGGTAGCGCCATACAGGCGACTTCAATTACAACAGTTTCACCAAATGTTTGTAATTGCTAAAGTAAATAGTTTTGCTGTGACAGATCCACGATAACAGCTCTAAGAGATTGCAAAAGGTTAGAGCTTTATTATACATGTGAAAACCCCATTCAATTCCAGTTCAAAGTCTGAGAGTAATCAGGTTGTCTGGCGATGCTAACTGTCAGTTATTTTTCTGGAAACGGTAGCATGTGACATGGTCTAGTGTGGTTAAACCAGGTCTTTCTGTGAAATTTTCCATGAACGTTTGTTTAAGATTAAATGAATGTAGGTTTGGGGCATGGGTTATTTTCATGGTGACAGAACGGGGTCAATTTATCAACTGCTCTCTAGAGAGTGCACTTGGGTAAAGTGTCAATGAGCAGAAAGATTGAACAATAAGTACTGACAGACAGAGAACCCCAAATCCTTGAAATAAATATCAAAAACACAATAGATTCTGCAACTGCTGGAAATCCAAAGCAACACGCCCAAAATGCTGAAGGGACTCAGCAGGTCAGACAACATTTATGGAAATGATTGAACAGTCAGCATTTCAGGCTGAGACCCTTCATTTGGACTAGAAAGGAAGAAAGAAGAAGCCAGAATAAGAAGGTGGAGGAAGGTGAATGATTGCAAGCTAGAAGGTGATAGGTGAAGCCAGGTGGGCGAGTGATGAAGTAAGAAGCTAGGAGGTGATAGGTGGAAAAGTTAAAGGGCTGGAGAAGAAAGAATCTGATAAGAGAGGTCAATGAAGAAAAGGAAGGAGGAGGAGCACCTATTCAAGCCAAGTTTCAAATAAAAAGATTACTCACTCAAAGACATCCATTTTTTTGTTTGTTTAGTAATCTCCATTCTTTAATGTACTTATAAACCATCCTACATAAAGATTAAAGATAAGCTTTTATTTCTCACCTGTATACCTAAACATGCAGTGAAATGCACTATTTGCAGCAAATCAAATTGATAAGGATTGTGCTGGACAGCCTGCAAATGTCACGATGCTTCCAGCATAGGATGCCCACAGCTAACCAGCCTTACCGTACTGTATGTCTTTGAAACTTGGGAGGAAACCAGAGTACCCAAAGGTAACCCACACAGTCACAGGAAGAAGAGACAAACTCCTTGCGGACCACAGCGGGTAAAGAACCCAGATCCTATACCTGGTGCTGCAAAGTGATTGCACCATTGATATTTGCAACACACACAAAATGCTGGAGGAACTCAGCAGGCCAGGCAGCATGTATGGAAGAAAGTACAGTCAGCGTTTCAGGCTGAAACCCTTCGGTAGGACTGGAAAAAAAAGCTGAGGAATAGATTTGAAAGGTGGGGGGAGGGGAGAGAAAAACGCCAGGCGATAGGTGAAGGGATGAAGCAAAGAGCTAGGAAGTTGATTGCTGAAAGAGACAGAAGGTCATGGAATAAAGGAAGAAAAGGGCGGGAGGAGCACCAGAGGGAGATGATAGGCGGGCAAGGAGATAACATGAGAGAGGGACAAAGGGATGGGAAATGGTGAAGGAGTGGGGGAGGCATGACTGGAAGTTTGAGAAATCGATGTTCATTCCATCAGGTTGGAGGCTACCCAAATGGAATATAAGGCTATTAGGCTCTATGGTTTCTTGCTCTATTCCCCGCCTTTTTAACAAGTTTTGCCGCATGGCAGATTTGTTCATCCACAGATTTGGATCAATGGTGAAGTCCTACTTCAGCAAATGGGGAATTAATTCAATTAAATAATATGGATTACAAACCAAGCATCAATAAAAGTGACCATGGTTGTTGTAGAAATCCATCTAGTTTATAAATGGTCATTAGGGAAGGAAATCGATCACTTTATTTATCCGATCCAAAGTTCAAGTTAAATTTATCATCAGAGTACATATATGTCACCATATACAACCCTGAGATTTGTTTTCTTGCGGGCATACACAGTAAATCCAAGAAACATATCAGAATCAATGAAAGACTGCATTCAACAGGATGGACAAATAATGAATGTGCAAAAGACAACAGACTGTACAAAAACAAAAGAGAAAGAAGAAATAATAATAATAATAAATAATTCAGCATTAATTATCAGGAACGTAAGATGAAGAGTCCTTGAAAGTGAATCCATAGCTTGTGGGAACAGTTCAGTGATGGGGCAAGTGAAGTTATCCCCACGATTGAGGGGTAATAACTGTTTCTGAACCTGGTGGTGTGGGTCCTGAGACTTCTGTACCTTCTTCCTGATGGCAGCAGCAAAAAGACAGCATGGCCTGGGTGGGGGGAGTTCCAGATGATGAATGCTACTTTCTTGCAACAATACTCGCTGGTGGGGAGGGCTTTACCTGTGATGTACTCAGCAAACCCATTACATTTTGTAAGGTTTTCTATTCAAGGGCATTGGTGTTTCTATACTAGGCTGTGATGTAACTCGCCAGTAATTCTGCACTGACTGAAAGAAAGGCATCTAAAAGAAGACATACAAAATGCTGGAAGAACTCAGCAGGTTAGGCAGCATCTAAGGAGAGGAATAAAGAGTCGATGTCTCTGGCCGAGATCCTTCATCAGCCTGAAATATTGACTCCTTATTCCTCTCCATAGATACTGCTTGACCAGCTGAGTTCCTCCAGCAGTGTTACTCTGGAGTTTCAGCATCTGCAGAATCTCTTGTGTTCAAAAAAAAAATCCTCTGTTAATTTTTTTTAAATAGTGTATCCTTAGGCTAATTAACTACTTTGGCAACATTAAAAACATCTTCTGGTATTCTTATCATTTATCCAAAATGCCTTTAATACTTAATGAATTGCATTTTGTTAATTTTTATTCATTTAATGATTTGCCCTACTATTGCTTCCTTTTTATCTAATTTGTAAATCTATCTCAGACAATTCGGTACAGAGTAGATGGGCCGAAAGGCCTTTTTCTGGGCTGTACTTTTCTATGACTATGACTCAATGAAAATTCACATCCCATGCCTCAAAAATGGATTTTATTTAAGTTTAAAGCCATGGTTTGATACTATGTCAGAAATTCTAAAAGACATGATCACCCTGAATAACCCAAGTTATTCTCCCAATGCTGAATTAGGAATTAAATGTTCCTGAACTGGGTCCTCAAAATTATTACAAACTGCCTCAAATATATCCTATGGTTATCTTCATCAAGCATTGCATAATCTATTTAAGATTAAAATTCTCCATAAGTATTGCATTTCCCTTTTTAATTGCCCCTTTAATATCTTGATTTCACTCTATTCTATGCATTAATTACAGTCAGAGGGCCAATGCTTTCTGCTACTTGGTATAGTATTTCTCATCTTGGCCCGTAATGAGTTCATATCATCACTTAGCTGGAGATTTGATCTTTCCCTTCTGCAGCCTTTATCTCATTCTTTATTATCAGGACCACCCCTGTTCCAAGACCATTTTTGCTTTCTTTATTCAGGATGTGTAACCTGGAATATTCAGCTCACAGCTGTAGTCATCCTAGAGCCATGTGTCTTTAATAGCTATCTAATCAAACCCACTTATCTCTATTTTTGCAACTGTATCATCTATCTTATCAAACACCTTATTTTCCCACCAAGTGCTCTTAGCGGTTAATACCCCAATACTTTTGTTGGATTCTATCCAGTCACAATGACACAATCTTCATAATTTGATCTCTTTGGACTTCCTGAACCCCCTCTCTCTTTTAGCTTGAAGCCCCATCTACCACTCAGGAATTAAATTTGTTAGGATAATGGGACTAAGTCTTATTTAAATGATCCACTATTTTGTGGCAGCAGCAACGTACTATACAGCTAAATAAAAATCCAAGTTAATACCCACAAGAAACATGATTTGAAATGTGCATATCCATTTCTCCATTGTCCATAATTTATTGTGCACTATATTGCATGCAAGAATAGCTGTAGTCTACTAACTTTTGCCAGTCTGACCTATTCTAATATAGACTCTATTTTTCCCTGCAAATTCTTGTAATATAAAGGAAGTAGTTTATAACTCAGTCATGAAAAACATAAGACCTCATCCTTAACGAATGTCCATGTTACTATAACAATACCTTGGCCTATGTGCATGCATTGCTCATTAAGTCACTGAGGTAACTTGTCAGGTGAACAGCCGTTTCAGATTTTAATATTCCTTTAACAATAACAATTAGTTTATTAATGTACTGCAACCATCCACTTTATCAGCAGCTCAAACTTGTGTGATGATTCATCAAATATCACAGGATTGATTTATCCTGTTTTAATTTTTATTCCGGAAGTCCAAAAGAACGTTCAGTGCTAATAGTGTTAAATCGGAATATTCCCAGCCAGAAAAACTTTGCTGAAGTCTCGATGTTCTGTGCCGACTGTTAGCCATAAATGGGCTTAAATATTAGAAATACCAATTGTTTTAAGTACCATTTTATGCAATATGTGTGTGTGTTTTTTTTTTAAGTGGACAGATAACCAAAGAACTGATTATTGACTACAGGAGGAAGAAGCTGGAGATCCATGAGCCAGTTCTCATTAGGGATCAGAGATGGAGAGGGTCAGTAACTATAAATACCTTGGCATTACCATATCAGAGGATCTACCCTGGGACCAGCTCATAAATGTGATTACAAAGATGGCAACCATCAGGCTCCTGAACCAGTGTGGATAACTTCACTACCGCGATGCCAAACTACCTCCACAACCTTTAGATTCACTTTCAAGGACTCTACAACTTATGCTCTCAGTATTATTTTTTAAATTATTTGCACATTGGTTGTTTGATAGTCTTTGATAAATTGTATTTATTTCTTTATTTTCATGTAAGTGCCGGGAAGAAAATGAATCTCAAGGTATTATATGGTGACACATACGTACCTTTATAATAAATTTACTTTGAATATTCTCTTTGACGTAGTATTCAGACAAGATGGAATTAGTGAATTAATGTCTTGTCAGATGCTATTGCAGCTTGAATGAAAGAAATAATTAATAAAGTAGTAAAATCCTTGCAAAAATGTGTAGGATAATTTATTATAAAAGTAATGTTGATTTTCTTAACAAGGTTAAAGAAATCATATGGAATAATATTAATTGAAACATACATTTTGAAATCGCATTATTTAAGTTCAAGTCGTGCCTATTGCTTAATATATTATTAAGCAATAATAATATATTTGTCACACGTACATCAAAACATATAGTCAAATGCATTGTTGAGTGAACAACCAACACAGTCTGAAGATATGCTGGGGCAGCCCTCAAGCGTTGCCATGCTTCCGGCACCAACATAGTATTGCCATAACTTACTAACTCTTTGGAATGTGAGAGGAAATCAGAGCACCCAGAAGAAACCCACATGTTTACAGTGGAATAAACTCCAAGAGTCAAGTGCAATTTTCAAAAAGTCTTACAAGATATGAATTCTTTCACCCCATCGTGCCATCAACTAGTTGCACAACCCAGCTCTTCTCTTGCAATCTTGGAAATGTGTCCATTTCAGTTATATATCTGATTTCATTTTACATCTATTCTCATCATGCTAGTAATTGAAGAAAATTTTTCTTTATTTACTCTAGAAAGTTCCTTCCAAATTATTGACACCTCTATCAACTGTTGTCTTGGCATCTTTGATTCAAGTATAGTCTTTGCGATACAACTAATCTGAATATTTGCAACATACTTCTATATCAGAAAACCAAAATGACCTGCAATTCAACAATTTTCCTTTTGAAGAGGGAAATTCCTTCATGGAAACCATTCTTTTCTAAAACCTGTGGAATTCTCTACTCTTGAGATCTCTGAATGATTAAATTGTTGAGTATTCTCCAGATCAATAGATTCTTGGGCTCTCAACAAGTCAATGATATAGGGATAGACTGCTGTCAAATTTCACTCTGATGTTACTGATTATTTAAAGAAAAGATGACTAATTCTGCTCTGGGAAAATTTGTCCTAATATGGTACAAATGCATATTTCATCCCAAATCAATTAACTTTCTCCAGAAGCAAATTATCTACTACGTACGTGCATGAATCATAGAAGCTAGAATGTAAAATAGTATTGCCGCAAGAAAAGTAAAAGAATAAGCAGGTCAATGTGTCCACCAGTAAGGGGTGCTGTTTGTCTCTATTTCCACACAGGCTCTTCAAAACTCAGAAGGTAAATAAAGCAGTGAATGAATTGGTTGTGCAGTCCCCGAAGTCATGATTAGCTTTAAGCTTGTCTTGGTGATGATGTTTTATATAGCAGTGTGACCTGCTTACAAATTCCAATCATAAAGCTGTGTTATTTAGGGAATGGTTTGCCCTAGCTCTTAAAGTGAGGGAGCAATAAAACCAGCCATGTATCAGAGGTCACAGTATATCAGAGATCTCTGTTGCTGCACATTATTCTACTTGCTGTTATTACTAGGTGACTTTAGATGACTATGTTTGACTTTGAAATTTTTTCTAAACTATTCGTGTCAAAAGTTTTGTGGTGTTATTCAAAAAAAACTGGGTATTCAGTAAGTTGAAAAATTGATTGGCCTGGAAAATGTGGTTGTAATAGTGACATAACTATCAGCAGTCCTTGTCATTACCCTGTGAATTGCCGAGATTTCTGGCAACCACATGTGCAAGGTTAAATGCAAGAGTCATTGCCGGTAATCTCCTTCTGCTGCGTACACTGTTGTAGTGTACTCCAAGAAAATTGTCATCAAGTCAATGGCTTGACATGAAATTTAATTTTTTTATGATGATTGATCTCTTTGGTTCAGAAAATTTGTCTTGATAGAACAGAGTGCTATTGTGCTGGATATTCACTTTCTAGGGCCTGAAAGGCTTATTGCTAAACTCAGCTTTCTAGCACCAGCAGCATGATCCTTCCAAAGGATCAGAGTTGTTTTTGACTAAGTTAAACTTCTAACTTGGATGGCTTGGTGGAGATATGTCTCTACCAAAGGAGGTGCAAGACACTCCTTCCTGTAGCACCTACTTAGCCCCCCAATCAATGTCACATGAAGCTATGGGAGCAACTGGTGCATATCGCAAATCCTAGTTATGCAACCACTGACGCCAAGCAGACATTCTCTTAAGTGTATTAATAATGGCTGGGTTCACCCACCTTGTAAAGACACTGCTCAGAGGTGCCCAGAACAATGGCAAGCCACTTCTGTAGAAAAATTTGCCAAGAACAATCATGGTCATGGGTAGACCATGATCGCCCACGTCAATACAACATGGCACATGTTGATGATGAAACTTCTAACCAATATTTTTTGCTCAGCTTCTTGTTGTAAACAAATATCAGTCTTTAGTTTTTAATGTAAATTGCAAGCAGCAATCAGTTTGAAATTAAAAGTGTAGCTTTGCAAATAACATTGCTTACAGAGCACCAGCTGCTTGTCCACAGCAGGAACTGGCTGCTCAAGATATGTGGTTTGCAAAGTGAAGTGACCATGAGGATTCTGGGCTGCATTTAGCCAAATACAAGGCAATGGGATTATATCACTTAGCACATCAAACATGGTCACAGGCATAGTGGATCTATCAATGTTTGGGATATTTGTGTAGTGAGAGAGTCAGCCCTCAGCATTAATTTTAGGTGTCTGTGATCTCTGTCCCCAGAAGCTTTTAGACCATGTGCGTGAATTCCTTTGGCACAGCACAGGTATCTGAAAACATCACAGGCAAATAGTGTCAATGAGTTTTGCAGGAAAGGAGGTGGAGACAGAGAGAAGCAAGTGTCTGCGTGTGTGTGTGTGTGTGTGTGTGTGTGTGTGTGTGTGTGTGTGTGTGTGTGAGAAAGAGAGAGAGAGAGAGAAAGAGGAGAAATCTTTTGCTTGGTTTGTGTGGATTGAGGACAAGGGGTGTAGAAAGGACAAGGAAGAATATTTCCCAAGGAGGTGTTGGATTGCGTAGCAAAAGAAAGAGTTCAAAAGAAGCAAGCTTGGCAATCGGGACATTTTACGTGCCATAATCCCCAAGGAGACATTGGATTGTGCATAATAAGGCACTTGGCAAGGGCCAATAGAAAGAAGTTAGGTTTAAGCGAAGCAACCATTGTGTGAGTGGCCATCAGGTGTTGGTTCATAGAGGCTTCAGTGAGGAGAGGCGAAGGCTGAAAGTAGATTTGTTGTTAATTTTGCTTTCTTTCATTCTTGTTGCACAGTTAGAGCAGTCGGGATACCAGGTTGGATAGATGAATGCTCCTCTCATGGGATGTGGGAAGGCAGGAAGACCTCCAGTGTCTCTGACAACTACACCTGCAAGAAGTGCATCCAGCTGCAGCTTCTTTCAGACCACGTTAAGGAATCGAAGCTGGGACTGAATGAACTCCAGATCATTCAGCAGGCTGAGGGGTTGATTGACAGGACATACAGGGAGGCAGTTACATCCAAGGTGCAAAACACAGGTAACGGGGTGACCATCAGTAGGGAAAAAGGGGACAGGTAGACAGTGCAAAGTTCCCTGTGACCACTTCCCCCATCCCCCAACAACAGGTATACTATTTTGGATACTTCTGGGGGGAATGACCTAGCAGAGGAAAGCCATAGTGTTCTGGTGTCTGGCACTGAGTTCGGCTCTTTGACTCAGTTGGGGAGGAGGTATAAGAGGATTGCAGAAGTGATGGGGGATTCCATAATTAAAGGAGCAGACAGGTGATTCTGTAGATGTGAAAGAGACATTCAGATGGTATATTGCCTCCCTGGTGCCAGGACCTTGGAGCAGGTCCAGAGCATTCTTAAAGAGGGAGAATGAGTAGCCAGAAGTCGTGGGACATATTGGTACCAATAACATAGATAGGAAAAGAGAGGAATTCCAGAAGAGAGAACATATGGAGCCATGTAGAAATCTGAAAAGCAGGAGCACCAGGGTAGTAATCTCTGCATTGCTGCCTGTGCCGTGTGCCAGTGAGGGTAAGAATAGGATGATCTGGCAGATAAATGCATGGATGAGGAATTGCTACAGGAACAAGGGTTTCAGATTTCTGGACCACTGGAATCTCTTCTGGGTAAGGTATGACCTGTACAAAAAGGAAGGATTACACCTGAACCTGAGAGGGAACAATATCCTTGTGGGCAGGTTTGCCAGAGTTGTTGGAGAGGCTTGAACTAATCTGGCAGGGGAATGGGAACCAGAATGAAAGGGCTGAGGATGGGGCTGTTGGTATACAAGTAGATGCAGTGTGTATTGAGATTGTGAGGAAGGAAAGGCAGGTGATAGGGCAAAACTGCAATCAGTGGGATGTTGAAGTGTAACATGGGAGCAAAATCGAAAAGGGTGATGAATACAGGACTGAAGGTATTATATTTGAATGCAGGTAGTATACAGAACAAAGTAGATGACCTTGTAGCACAGTTAGAGATTGGCAGGTATGACATTGTAGGCATTACTGAGTCATGGCTGAAAGAAAAACATAGTTGGGAGTTTATCATCCAAGGATACATATTGTATTGAAAGAACAGGCAGGTTGGCAGAGAGGGTGGAGTGACTCTATTGTTCAAAATTGAAATCAAATCTTTAGAAAGAGGTGACATAGGATTGAAAGATTTAGAATCCTTGTGGATAGAGTTAAGAAACTGCAAAAATAAAAGACCTTGAATGGCCTTCAAACAATAGCCATAATGTGAGCTACAAATTACAATGGGAGAGAGAAATTCATGTACAAAGGGAAAGTCTTGGGGAACTTCAATATGCATCTAGATTTGGAAAATCAAGTTGGTGCAGGACCCCAAGAGGTGGAATTTGTAGGATGCCTACCAAACGTTTTTTCAGAGCAACTTGTGGTTGAGCACTCTAGGAAAAGGCAATTCTAGATTGGCTGTTGTGTAATGAACCAAATTTTATCGGGGTGCTTAAGGTAAAGGAACCTTTAGAAGACAGTGATCATAATAAGATCGAATTCACACTGCAGATTTAGAGGGTGAAGCTAAAGTCAGATGTATCAATATTACAGTGGAGTGAAGGGAATTTCAGAGGCATGAGAATGGAGTTGGCCAACATTGACTATAAGAAGACACTAGCAGGGATGATGGAAAATAGCAATGGGTGGAGTTTCTGAGAGGAATTTGGAAGTAACAGGATAGATACATCCCAAAAAAGTATTCTAAAGGGTGGATGATGCAACAATGGCTGACAACAGAAGTCAAAGTCAGCATAAAAGCATAAGAGCATATAATATAGCAAAAATTAGTGGGAAGTTAGAGGACTGGGAAGCTTTTAAACACCAATGGAAGGCAACTAAAAAAAGGCCATAAGGAGAGAAAAGATGAACTATGGAGATAAGCTAACCAATAATATAAAAGAGGATTCCAAGAATGTTTTCAGATATATAAAGAGTAAAAGAAAGGTGAGAGTGGATAATAGATGGCTGGAAAATGACACTGAAGTGGTAGTAATGGGGGACAAAGAAATGGTAGAAGAACCCAATAAATATTTTGTGTCAGCCTTCACTGTGGAAGACACTAGCAGTATACCTGAAGTTCAAGAGTATCAGGGGTTAGAAGTGAGTGTAGTTGCTAATACTAAGGAGAAGGTGCTTGAGAAGCTGTAAGGTCTGAAGGTAAATAAGTCTCCTGGACCAGATGAACTACATCCCAGGGTTCTGAATGAGGTATCTGAAGTGATTGTGACAGTATTTGTGGTGATCTTTCAAGAATCACTGGATTTTAGAATGGTTCCAGAGGACTGGAAGATTGCAAATGTCACTCCGCTCTTTCAGAAGGAAAGGAAGCAAAAGAAAGGAAGTTATGGGCCATTTAGCCTGACTTCAATGGTTGGAAGAATTCTGGAGTCCGATATTAAGGGTGAGGTTTCGGAGTACTTAGAGGCACATGATTAAATAAGTCAAAGTCAGTTCAATTTTCTTCAGATGAAATCTTGCCCAAGAAATCTGTTGAAATTCTTTGAGGAAATAAAAAGCAGAATAGACAAAGGAGAGTCATTGGATGTTGTTTATTTGGATTTTCAGAAGGCCTTTGACAAGGTGGCGGACATGAGGCTGTTTAATAAGATAAGAGCCAGTGGTATTACAGGGAAGATTCTAGCATGGATAGAAATTGGTTGACATGCAGGAGACAAAATGTGGGAATAAAGGGGGCCTTTTCTATTTGGTTGCTGGTGCCTTGTGGTGTTCTGCAGTGGTCTGTGTTGGGACCACTTCCTTTCACGTTATATGTCAATGATTTGGACTGAATTAATGGCTTTGTGGCCGGGTTTGTGGATGATACAAAGATAAGTGCAGGTGCAGATAGTTTTGAGATGCAGGGAGTATGCAGAAGGACGTATATTGGGAGAATTCACAAAGAATTGGCAGATGGAATATAGTGCAGGGAAGTATATAGTCATGAACTTTGATAGAAGTAATAAAGGTGTGGACAATTTTCTAAATGTGGAGTAAATTCAAAATTCAGGGGTGCAGGACGACTTGCAGGTTGAGACAGTGGTAAGGAAACAAAATGCAAAGTTAGCATTTGTTTTGAGAGGACTAGAATATAAAAGCACAGATGTAAATTCAAGCAAGGAAAAAAAGGCCCCTTACCTAAGAAAAGAGGGTTCAAACGAGGTTCATGAGGATGACTCTAGAAATGAAAGTGTTAACGTATGAGGAGCATTTGATGGCTCTGGGCCTGTACTTGCTTGAGTTTCGAGGAATGAGGGGGATCTCATAGAAACCTATCAAATATTGAAAGGTCTAGATAGAGTGGATGTGCGGAGATTGTTTCCTACAGTTGGGGAGCCTAGGACCAGAGGGCACAGCCTCAGAATAGAGTGATGTCTATTTAGAACAGGGATGATGCAGAGTTTCTTTAGCCAGAAGATAGTAATTTGATGGAATTCATTGCCACAGGTGGTTGTAGAGTTCAGGTCACTGGGTATATTTATGACTTATAATTTAAATTTTTAATATTTACTAATCTTAACCATTGTTAATATCTTTAATATTTAATATTTGCAATCCAGGGAGTGTGAAGCGCAGAATCAAATATCGCTGTGATGATTGTACGTTCTAGTACCAATCGTTTGGCGACAATAAAGTATAATGTATATTTAAAACAGAGGTTGATAGGTTCTTGATTAGTCAGGGCATCAAAGGTTATGGGGAGATGGGAGGAGAATGGGGTTGAGAGGGATAATAAATCAGCCATGATGGAATTGTGCAGCTAATTTGATGGGCTGAATTACCTAATTCTGCTCCTGTGTCTTAAAACAATATAAATATTAGAAAGCATTGGAGATTGTTAGGAATTACAAGGAGTGTGACAGAAAGATAGGGTGATAGAAACAACTTCAAACCACTCCTCATCAGGGATCAGAGTTGGAGAGGGTCAGCAACTTTAAATTCCTTAGTGCTATCACCTCAGAGGATCAACATGTAAGGGTTCAACATGTAAGTACCATAATGAAGAAAGCATGGCAACTCATCTATGTCACCTAAAACATGCATATCACCTATAACTTTGACAAATTTCTATAGATGTGTGATGGAATTTCTATCGACTGGTCGCATCATGACCTGGGACGCAAACACAATGCCTTTGAGTGGAAAAGCGTACAAAATGTAAAGGATACAGTCCAGTCCATCACAGGTAAAGCTCTCTCCACCATACAGCACATCTAAATGGAGTGCTTTTATAGGAAAGTAGCATCCATCATCAAGGACCCAACATCCAGGCCATGCTCTCTTCTCTTCTCACTGCTGCCATCAGGAAGAAGGTACAGGAGTCTCAGGTTCTGCGCCACCAGGTTCAGGAAAAGTTATTACCCCTCAACCATCATGTTCTTGAACCAAAGGATTCTAACTTCATTCAACATCACTTGCCCCATCACTGAACTGTTCCCACAACCTATGGACTCACTTTTAAGGACTCTTCATCTCATGTTCTTGATATTTATTGCTTAATTATGTATTATTATTTCTTCTTTTAATGTTGTATTTGTATAGTTGGTTGTCTTTTACACACTAGTTGCCTGTCTTGTTGGGTGCAGTCTCTCATTGCTTCCATTATGGTTATTGGATTTACTGAGTATGTCCGTAAGAAAACAAATCTCAGGTTTGTGTATGGTGACATATATGTACTTTAAAAATAAATTTACTTTGAACTCTGAACTATGGCAGTCTGTTCCAGGAGCCTACTGCATTCTGCATTAAAAAACACCCTTGTTCTACTCCTCCTCTTACCCTTGTTCTTTTTTCTGCCCTTTACACTCCCTCATCTCCTTCTCACCTCCCACTACTTCTTATGTGTTCTCTCTGCCCTTTCTCCCAGTCCATATTCCAATGAAAATGTCATCCAGTGTGTCAAAGGCCAGAAGAAATGGCTTGTGCAGAGAGCTTAAAATCAGATGATGGTCTTTCAGAATCTAACCCACCAGCCCCTTGAGATCTAAGTAATTTGGAACAATAGATTTTTCTGAATGACATTGACCTGAAACGTTTACTTTCTCCACAGATGTTCCTCAGCTGTGGACCATTTCCAACTTTTACATCAGATTAGTAGTCTAAACTGCATTCAGTAGTCTAAACTACTAATCTGAAGTAAAAGTAGGAAATGATCAACAGCAAAGAAACATCGGTGGAAAAAAAGCAAGTTTCAGGTCAATGTCCTTCAGCGCCAAGTCAAGAAAATTTGACAGAATTTAATTTCCATCTAGAAATCATCATGCACTTTTCAATCATGGCCACAGCTAAAATGAATTAACCAATTTCTAAATTGCAAGTAGCTAACGATCCCATTGACTATCACTGACTGCAATTTCTTTGAGTGTACCAGGAGTGTATCAAGGTTAACCAGGATTTCAGATGGAACGTACAGTAGATCTTAATGGCATCAGGTTTGGTGCAAAATCTATATTGAATAGCATTCTGAATTGTTCATTCAGCCAACACCTGTACATAAGAGCTCAGATCCATCAGCAAGCTGGCATCTGAAGTGATTAAGACTAGGTGAAATGTGGACACCATTTTAGTGCAGAAGTAAAGCATCCAAGCAATGCACGGTAATAATCTTAGTTTCTCACCTGTTGGCTTTTGTAGGGCATGAAAAATTGAGGCGACAAATTTACCAACTTCCTGATATTTGACACTTTCACTTCTCAGATTCTCATTCATTCCTGAAATAATATTTAAAATAAAATAAGAGAGAGATGAATAAAACATCTTACTACAATTTTTTTCAGAATCTGAATCAGGCTTATTATCACTGACATACTGTATGTCATGTAACTTATTTTGGAGTAGCAGTACAGTGCAATTACCATAAATTACAATAAGAGAAGAGATTAATAATAAATAGAGCAAAAGGAGAGAAATAGTGAGGTAGTATTCATGGATTCATGAAATCATTCAGAATTCTGATGGCGACAGGGAACATGCTATTCCTAAAATGCTGAGTGTGCTTCTTCAGGCTCCTGTATCTCCTCACTGATGATAGTAATGAGAAGAGAACATGTCCTAGGTGGTGCAGGTCCTAAGTGATGCATTCTGCCTTCTTGAGGCCGTGCATTTTGACAATGTCCAATGTGGTGGGGAGGTTAGTACCCGTGATGGAGCTGGCTGAGATTATACCCCTCTGCTGCATTTGTTGATTTTGTGCATTAATGCATCAATGCCAGATGGTGATGTAACCGGGCAGAGGCACAGTACATCTGTAGAAATTTGCCAGAGTCTTTGGTGCCATGCCAAATCTCCTCAAACACCTAATGAAATATAATTGTGTAAAGCCTCAGTGAGGACACACGTGGTGTATTGTATTGAGCCTGACATCAATGGCGGGGTAAGTTACTAGACGGGAGTCTAAGATAGTATCTATCTGCATTCAGAAAGGCAAGGACTGATTAGGGATAGTCAGTAGGCATTGTTCAAAACATTCAAAACTGAGACTGATAGGTTTCTAAATAAGAGAGGAATCAAGAGATTCTGGGGGCAGAACAGAGAAATGGTTTTGTGGTAGAAGATCAACAATGATTTTGTTGAAGAATGGAACAGGCTCAAAGGGCCACATACCATATTCCCTTCCTGACTTGATTTTCTTATGTTCTGCGTTTTAGAGTGAAAAATATTAAATCCTTGCAAACTGTTCAGAGCACTCCTTCCCTAACTAGTCAAGACCAACCTCGTGACATGGTTAATTTTTTCCCTTTAACTCTTCAGCCATTTATTATTTGGACCCAATTAGCTTGATAATGGCTGGGCTACTAATTAACATTTAAATATTTGAACTTCTCTGGGTGTCAAGCAACTCTTATCACATACATTCCAGTTGGTGTTTGCAGGCAGTACTTATCAGGAGAATGTCCATTGTGGCTGGCCGTCTTACTTCAGCAGTCTGCAATTTCTGCAAGCTCAATGTTACGTAAAAGGGACAGACTGGAAAATCCACAGTGTATCAATGCAACAGAGATTTCTTTTAAAGCTAGACTTCAGTCAGAATAAAAATTATATAGTAGGCAGCCATCGATCCCAGGGGATAATGAGTTTGTGCCTCTGATGGACTGTGTCCTCTCCAGGGCGCAAGCCTGGGCAGGAAGATTTGAAGAACCGGATGTTGCCCAAGCAGCGGGCTCCCCCTCTCCACGTCACTGATGTAATCCAAGGGTAGGGCAAGTGCTGATACAGCTTGGCACCAGTGTCGTCGCAGAGGCTGCCAAAGTGAAGTTGTAAACAACATCAAAAAGCCTTAGGGACCCCGGCTCTGGATTTCTTCCTCGGAGTTTACTGCCAAAACCTTTCCCATGGGTGGATATGGCCACAAGGCAGGGGAGGATTAAAATCAGAGTTTTCCTTCTCTAGACAGGCTGCCATCCAAGGCTGACGAGCCCCACCTACTCGAAGCAATTGGTTTTGAGGTGCCAGTGGTTCGCCTCTGCCCCTTCCCTTGTCAGTAGAAACTGCTCCACTGGACCTAGTAGATAAGCCACACGTGAAGGTCAAGAGTTGGACTTGGTTGTCAGATGCTGTTAGTGACGCACAACATTTGGAGCACTTTATAGGTAGTGGGAGCTTATCCTCACTAACACCCCCATCTATGACAACCATAGGAACCAAAAGGAATATACAAAGGAAGAAATAGTGCAGAACACTTTTACATTCATGGTTGTTACATTCAATAATGTAAATTTTAAAATAAAACACACAAAAAAACATAGCATCATAGCCACTCACATGGCTCCCTGAGGTGATGCCCCTTTCATTGTGTGAAGGACTTTCCCACCCACCTCTGTGCATCCGTGTGCAGTAGTGGAAGGAACCCAGCATATGATCCTTCCCTACATAACCTTAGCATTGGCTGCACTGAGCTTCCGTGCAGCCTGCAGCCTGGATTATGCCAGTTGGCAACATTCCCCTATAGACATCTCACAGTGCTAGAAGACTAACAAGTTTTGTGAAGACCAAAGGGCCTCCCTCACCATGTTGATGACCCTCCAGCAGCCCTTGATATCTGTGTCCCTGAGAACAGCCTACAGAACGGAGAGTCCTCCGTTATATAGCTGCTGAGTATGGACCAGGCCACGGGCCTTTGCGTTCCTCTCCACACCCTCCTAGCAAATACACAATCTACGAAGGGAGGGTGACCATCTCTTCCTCACTGCTGCCATCCCAAAGGCAACGTACATTGGTGGGGGTGATATGACACCTGTAGAGGCAGGCTCTGTCTGAGAGGGTCCTTCCCAATGCCAGCTGTTACATACCCCGTAACTGGGTTGCCAAACCAGCAGAAATAGACCACTCAGTTGGAGTCTGGATTACTGGAACTAAGAAAGTTTTATTAAAGAAATAAGCAACACAGTACTCTAATAGTAAGGATATAAATGCAACAGGTTAGCAATGAATAAACACACATGTACACAGAACTAGGATAATAGGGTCAATCAAGCTCTATCACAGTCTAGGGGTAAAATGATCAGTCACAAGTGACAGAGTTCAGTTTAGTTCAGTTCGCAGTAATCGCCATCATGCCGTTGGAGAGAGAGAGAGAACGAATGAATATGCAAATCGGATTCCAAACAGACCTTCGATATTCCTCGCAGTCAGCTTTCGGGCGAGCCCTTTGTAATGTCTTCTGAGGTCACCAACTGTGACCCCTCCGTTCCAGACACGATCGTTCTTCAGCGGTGAACCCGGCACCCAGGCAAGGGCGGACACACACCAGGTTCCCGCCGACCGTATCTTTCCACCCTGTGCGTCTATGGCTGGTCCCGCAACCAGACCTCCAAAACTCCCACCGACTTGTGGGGGCGCACCGCTTCCAGGGTCTCGTTACCTTGTGGTGTCGTGTATGGTGTCTGTTGCCTTAGCGAACCTGTCCCTTTTTATCCCCCTGCTGGGGTATCGTCTGTCCATCACACTTCAAACAGTTCAGGGTTCAAAGCCCCGGTCTCTGACAATACTCGGAACTGTGTCTCCTTTCCGTTAATCCCTCTCGTCTCTCATTAACATCTCTGAAGGTTCCCCCATTGTCCTCTTATCGGCATCAATCTTCTGATAACTGGTTTCGTCACACAGCCAAGCAAGGTCTTGGTGCTTGTTGGTCAGATCTGGTGATAAGGCATTCTGCCAATTGGTTTGGATTGTTTACTCAGGGAACAAACCTACGGAATCTATAGTGCCTCTGGCCCAGGAAGTCTGCAGTATATTCCACACTAACTATTGCCTGATGGACATATGGTCAAAGGTGTCAATTTGGAGGACCTCAAGTGCATAATGGGCATCATTGGGCTGGGGTACTGAGGTCAACTGTGTCCCTGAATTTATGGCAACAATTAGAAGCAAATTGCTCAGAAGTTGTCTATATGGTCCATTTGGCTGCCAGGTATCCCAACAGCCAGCATCAGATAATGGATAGAAATCTTATTCCAGATAAATGTGCCAACTTAGAGTGTGTACTCTAAGCAGTACTCTGTCCATTGTGAGACTGGGAGCACAAACTCTCTGATGGTTGAAACTGAGAACAACATAATCTCCAGTGGCCTGACTGGCAGCAGCACATTCTACCGTCACCATGACTGACAGAGGAACATTCTTTAGCAGCCAAGGGAGACAAAGGAACATGCTAATGGTTGAGACGAGCATTGACTACCTTTCCAGTGGCTGAGACTGGGAGTACTATGTTGTCTCATAAACAAGCCTGGCAGCAGCAGCCTGCAAAGAGTAAGGCAAATTTGAAGCATTTATCCATTCTTGCTAGGAGTGATAACACAGAACATGGAACATAGAAATCTACAGCACATTACATGCCCTTTGGCCCACAACGTTGTGCCGACTATGTAACCTGCTCTAGAAACTGCCCAGAATTTCCCTCCTGCATAGCCCTCTATTTTTCTAAGCTCCATATAGCTACCTAAGAATCTCTTAAAAGACCCAATTGTATCTGCCCCTACCACTGTCATTGGCAGTGCATTCCACGTACCCACAACTCTGTGTAAAAAACTTATCCCTGACATCCCCTTTGTACCTATTTCCAAGCACCTTAAAACTATGCTCCCTCATGTTAGCCATTTCAACACTGGGAAAAAAGCCTCTGGCTATCCACATGATCAATGCTTCTTATCATTTTATACACCTCTATCAGGTCACCTCTCATCCTCCGTTGCTCCAAGGAGAAAAGGCCAAGTTCACTCAACCTATTCTCATAAGGCATGCTCTCCAATCCAGGCAACATCCTTGTAAATCTCCTCTGCACTCTCTCTGTAGTATCCACTGGCTATTTTTAAATTGTTAATCTTAAAACTTGTTGCCTGCCGAATGGGATGTTGCACAATACTGGGGCCAGGCCCATCTTCTGCAACAGTACAGATAGGTAGAATGTTAGCACGTAGTGACATTTGGTTCTCACTCCATCTGATACAGCCACACACAAATTTGGCCATCAAGATGACAGCAACATTGAGTATGTTTTTCCCTCATTCTCTGGGGACTTGTGCAACGTGACTGGATGGATGCACTCCATTTTGGACCCCCAGATTACCTGGAACTCATTCCATGTGATTACCAGGTTAGAGGAATGAGGAACATACCACACCTGCGACAATATATATATAAGTAAATAGATAGATACTTTAATGATCCCAAGAGAAATTACAGTGTCACAGTAGCATTACAAGTGCACAAATATACAAATAGTAGAAGTAAGAAAGAATAGAAATAAGTTACCTTAAAAATAAGATGTACCAGATTTGTAAATCAAAGATTACACAATCTCTTCCTTGGCTACAAGTTGACTCATTATAGAGCCTGATGGCCGAGGGTAAGAATGACCTCATACAACAGCCCTGAGAGAATAATGCAGCTGATAGCTATGTTCTTCCTAGCGACTGACAGAGAACACCATTTCCACAGACCAAGTTTTTCTTTTATCTTCCCAATCTGTTCCAGCCAGGTTTTGTCACACATCTCACCCCCTCTTAATCAGATCTCCAGCACCTTCAGGTAGCTACACCTGACAGTGAAGGGAATGTTGGATTGACCTGTTCAGTCGCTGAAGAACGTGGTCTGCTCTTCCTACAGTTGACATTGGCTCCCAATGGAAGCTCAAACTGGTCACAGATACTGATCAATCTGCAAATTGACAATAGATCCAAGAAGAAGACAGCAAAAACATCCATATATAGAGAAGTTTAGACTTGTGTACCTTCACTGACTAGCAATGTCACCCCTCAAAAAGTTATCCTTCAACAAAGAGTTCTACGCAACACACAAGACAAGGGAGAGTGGACAACTGTCTGATTCCAGACTTAATGGGGAAATCTATCTGTCTCCCACCTGTTAACATGGACAGCACTACAGATATCTGTGTATAGCAGCTGGATGCAAATTCTGATTCTGTCCTCAAAACCCATTTTCGAAATCATGTCCATCATGCGTGATACCCTGTTGAAAGCCTTCTCTTGTTCCAAGTTGACCAGGGAGGCTTCAACCAGAGTGCAGAAGACAACAAACTCTGCAAATACAAACATAAATAAATAGTATTAAATAACAGAAACATGCGCTACCAAGATAGAGAGTCCTTAAAGTGAGATCATCAGCTGTGGGAACATCTCAATGGATGGGCAAGTGGGTGTAGTTATCCCCTTTGTTCAAGACCCTGATGGTTGTGGGGTAATAACTATTCTTGAACCCACCATTGTGAAACTTGAGGCTCTTGTACCTTCTACCTGATGGCAGCAGTTAGAAAAAGGCATGGCCTGGGTGGTGAGGACCTCTGGTGATGGATGCTGCTTTCCTACAACAGCATTACATGTAGATGTGCCCAATGGTTGGGAGGGCTTTACCCATGATGTACTGGGCCAAATCTACTACCTTCTGTAGGATTTTCCATTCAAAGGCATTGGTGTTTCCATACCAGACTGTGATGCAGCCAGTCAATACATTCTCCACTACACATCAATTTGGTGTATGTTTTCTCTTTCTGAGGAGACATACCTTGAACAAGCTTTCTCCGTAATAAACCACAAGTACTATTTTGTTATACTGATACCTGTAAATGGAAGTCTACAACTGTTGCACTCCAAAGCAACCAATATAGTCAAATGAGTGGGAGATCAATGGCTGCCATTTAGGGTAAAAATTTGTACGTATTTTTTATTATATGCATCTGACCTACAGACCAGAATGAGAATCTCTGACAAACGAGAATAGCAGAAGTTTGTCAGGTTCTTTTCTGGGCTTGTAATTTATTTAATACCTGTCAGTGGAAAAAGTGCCTTTGGGAAAATACTCCTTACAAATTCCCAGGCATCATTTTCAATTCAGGCCGTTTCATTTCAAAGTCATAAAGCCTGAACATTACTGACAGAGAGAATAAAGTGCAGATCTAGACTCAGCAGGATTTGAGGAATCAAGTCTGGGATCCACAGTAACCACGTATGGGCTCATATAAAAGCCATTAGCCATTTGGATGTTGGTACCTATTAGGACAAATTCGGTTCCAAAATATTTTAAGCACTGAATGTATAATACAGTTGAAAAGATATAAGAAATTACTGATTTTCATATAAATGGTAATGTTACAGCAATTTAAATTTAAATTTCACACTGTCTCTGAGTTTTAATGCAATACAAACAAATTTTCCATTGTGAAATCACCATTTTCAGCATTAAAGTTATTTTTTTCTAAACTAATAAATTAAATTATGCTATGCAGTGGTCTAACAAGTCAATTTTCTCAATGAATTCTCATGAAACAAGTCATAAGCATCTACAGCTTGCCAAACTGGTTAATATATACAGTACACTCAGTAGCCACATTGTTCAATACTTCCTAGACCTAATAAAGCAGCCACTGAGTGCATGTTCCCTCCAAGAGGACCACAACCTTGTTGGGGTTTGGAGGCTTGCATGCTTCAATAACCTGGAGAGCTATGCTATGCTGGCTGGAATCAGGGCTTTATGTTGAAGCTCTTGCTAGGGTCACCCATGCCAAACAGGTCAAAGGGACAATGCCAGACTAAGAGTGGTCCTCCAGATTTAGGGGTTTCAGCTCAGATCTAACTACCCTGACTCGCAAAACAAAATTGTTACAGAAACAGCAATGAAGAATCCTTCCCCATCTAAGTGCGACGGTATTCCTGAGTCTCCACCTGGGCATTGCATGATGATATCAGTGAAAACTGAGAGGAAGCTAGTGGCATGATGAAGGAAGCCACGAACACTGCCAGAGACGGAGGACCTTCATTGCTGCCCTAAATGCCAGTGCCATAACAGACAGTTAGTAAGTGAGTATATGTTCATGATCTACTGCTGCTGTAGCACATCCACTTCAAGGTTCCACGTGTTATGCATTCTGAGATGCTCTTCTGCACACCACTGTTGCAATGTGTGGTTATTTGAGTTACTGTCCTCTTAGAACATAAATGAGTACCACACAAGAACTGGCTCTTAGGCCCCCAATAGTTTGCCAAGTCAATTAATTTAGTAATCAAATGGCTAACTAAATGAATCTCTTCTGCCTACATAATGTCCATATCCTTCCGTTTCCCTCACATATAAACATCTCTTAAAAGGCTCTAATGTTTCTGCATCTACTACCATCCCAGGAAGAGCTTTCCTGCCACTCAGCACTTTCTGTATTAAAAAACTTACCCCATACATCTCCTTTGAAATTGCCTCCTCTTCCCCTAAATGCATCTCCTCTGGTTTTTAACATTTCAACCCTTGGAAAATGATATTTTTGTCTGTCTACTCTATCTATATCATTCATAGTCTTATAAGCCTCGTGTGTTTCAAAACGTAACAGTGGAGACGAAAAAGTTATAAAATGAACCCAGGACGACTACCTACCTGTTGAAGCACAGCACATTTTCCCCTGGAAGGGGGGCAGACAGTTGAGTTTTTAAAAAAGCCAGAAAATAAACAAAGTTAACAAGCAATAGGTTAACAGGACCAGTGATAATAATAGTACATCTTGAGAAAAGCAGAAATAGCTGGCTATATCGGAAAGATAGAGGCACTCAATTGCACAATAGATAGCTGGATGATGTATATTGAACAAATTGAGGCATATTTTAAGGCAAATGAAATAGAGAATGAAAAACAAGTGCCAATGTTGCTGGGTACAATGGGAGGAAAAGCATACAATTTGCTTGAAAGTTTAACTGCTCCAACCAAACCAGTCAAAATGAGCTTGCTGATATTGTGAACCTTATGCAGGAATATTTACAACCAAAACCACTGTTTATTGCAGAGCGCTTTAGGTTTCACAAGCGGAATGAAAAGGGAGTCCATTTCACTTTATGTGGCTGAATTGAAGAAATTATCTCAGCATTGTACGTTCAATGATGGGCTTAATGATGCTCTGAGAGATCATTTGGTTTGTGGAATCTTACAAGAAAACATTCTAAAATGGCTCTTAACTGAAGCACAGCTCACAAAAAAAGGAGCAGTTGAAATTGCTGCATCAATGGAAACAGCAATATGAGATGCAATTGAGTTGCAGTCAGGAATTAAATTGTTTGGCCAGCATTGTGGGGCCTTGATTGGCTGAGACAATTGCAACTTGATTGGAGATCCATACACAATTTGCATGCCACATCTCCTGCAATAGTGTCAACTGAAAGCGAATTAAGAAAGGCACTAGATTATGCCACAGTGGTGTTCAAGAATGGCATTGGAGAGGAGAAATGAAAACTGAGAAAGAGAGACAAAGAGAGTGAGAGTAAAGATGAGCTGTCAATTTCAATGGAAATCCAAAACTGTTCTATTGGCATATCGAAAGGATGATGCTCAACGGGGTGGATTCTATCATAGAGAACATAGAACGTAGAAAACCTACAGCACAATACAGGCCCTTCAGCCCACAAAGCTGTGCCCAATATGCCCTTACCTTAGAACTACCTAGGCTTACCCGTAGCCCTCTATTTCTCTAAGCTCCATGTACCTATCCAGGAGTCTCTTAAAAGACCCTGTCGTATCCACCTCCACCACTGCCGCCGGCGGCCCATTCCACGCATTCACCACTGTCTGCATAAAAAACTTACCCCTGACATCTCCCCTGTTCCTATCAATCAGAATCATTATCGTTGACTTACATGACATGAAATGTGTCGCTTTGCAGCAGCAGTACAGTGCAAATGAATAAAAATAATACTATAAATCAGAAGTAATAAATCAATAGTGCAAAATAAAAAAAATAACAAGGTAGTTTTAGTCAAACAAGGCAGGGGAAGAAGCTGAAGAAAACGAGAACTTGCACAGGGATGCTGAGGACAGTGAGAAAGGAATAGCATGATGATGATGACGATGATGATGATGACAAAGGACATTTTCCAAAGTCAGTATGGTGGGCAGTTCGTGGCAAGGTCATGTGCTTCCTATCCGGTTCTGAATGGCTTGAATGGAAGGTAGGCAACACGGTTTCTAGAATGTTGTTGGAGCAGATCAGTAACTTCGATCACTTCAACATACTATTTTTATATCATTTAATCTATAGCGAACAAGGACTGAACCCTGTCCATTAAAATAACCAACATTGTGGTTCCCTTTGGGATAAAGGAAATGCACCATCAATGGTGGTCTCTAACAGACAGAAGTTTCATATTCTATGCATACAATGGGAGGCAAAGATCAGTCCACAGAGAGGAAACATTCTCTGTAAGGACACCATTCTTATTATAGTGATTCTGGGAAAACATCATAAACAACTCTTATACTGTATCTATTATAATAAAAACAAACTTGAAGATGAACAATAAAAAAATAGCCGGAGGAAGCATCTTCATTTAAGTGTCTGTGTTCCACATTCACCAGTAAATTTATCACTCCTAAAAAGAATGGATGCCAACTTCAAATTTTGTTTATTCTCTGGAGTCTGCTGCTGCCAGTCTTGTTTTTGAGACAGCATATCAATACCAGTCTCAGCCACTGGGAGGGGAGTCACTACCAGTCTCAGCCAGTAGAACATATCTCTGGTCTGCTTTAGTCTCTTCGGAGTTCCTCTGTCTGTCTTGGTGACTGTAGAATGTGCTGTGATCAGTCCAGACCACTGTTCTCAGTTTCAAACACTGGAGAGTCTGTGTTCCCAGTCTCACCACTAGACAGAGTAATGTTGCCAATCACACCCTCTAACACGTTGCATTTATCTGGAACAGGGTTTCTATACTTTGATGCTGGCTGCTGGGATATCTGGAAGCCAAATGAACCACATAGACAACATCTAAGCCACTTGGGCCTGAAGGTTGCCATAGCTGCTGGGCACAGTTGGCCTCAGTGCCCCTGTCCATTATGCACTTGAACACCAAATAAAAAAACTGGATCTGGCTCAAATACCTTCCAAAGATGAATGGTACCTTACCATTCAGTGTCTTAAGCTCGACTGATAAATTGGTAATACGTATGCAGCCCCCGCACCCCCCCCCCAGCACATTCAAGGAAGGAGAATGAGAAATAAACAAGAGACATGGTTATGTGTGCACAGGTGCTGAAAGGAAACAGCCACACTGATAACAGAAAGAAAGGAAAATATCGATTGCTATGCAGCTATGATGATTTATGAAAGATTACTGATTTGATGTTGTAGATCTGAAGCCTCTCTTATCCATCCATAATTTCATAGTCCAATCGCTCTGTGTTGGAATTTTATGTTCGTAGTAAATTCCTTGAATGCTACATGTTCCTGATATTATGTTTTGTAACTTCAAAACAATAAACTAATTCAAAGGAAAACAAGAGAGCCGGGAATGTGAGTCTGATGTTGTGTTTTACATTAAGCGAGGCGCGCACATATCACATGGTAGTGCAATTCATGTATTTTTACATATAACCCCCAAAGTGAATTATTTAAACAAGCAAGAATGCTTAATCAACCAATATATATACAAGATTTCTCAACTATTACTGAAATAGTAAATACACAACACTTAACATTTCCTCCAAATTTTCTTTCAGTCTGAAATATTATGGAATGTAGTTAGCTCGGGTTGGCTGTTTGGAAGTTTGGTTGGTCGCTGAGCTTCACAAAATGCTTGCAGGCATTTTGATTCCAATTGAGAAGCCATCATCAGTGCACAGTTGAGGGTGTTGTCTCCTCAGAATGCTGGCTTATATACTCCTCCAGTGTCTGAATCAATATTGATCAGAGTCGTGATCTGGTTGTCTGGCTCAAGACACTGTGAACAGTGTATCAGTAGAAGATTCTGATCGGCTAACTTTGAGGGAGGTCTGTTGGAAGTGTTTGCTTCACTGTCTAGATTACTGACGATTTGTTGACTGTTGACGTCATTTTTATCTTTTCTCAGTAAAAGGTTCATAGACCAGATCTAAGTAGACGTGTTGGTTGAGGGATCCTTCTGTAGGGAACCATGCTTCAAGAAATTCTCATTTCTTGTTCTTGCTTCAGTGAAGACTCTGGCTGTTGTCCAATTGAAAAGGTGTTCTTCTTCACTTTCATGAGCTGGTATTAGCAAGAGTGGGTTGTGCCTTCTGCTCACTAGCTGATGATCATGTAGTCTAATCAATAGTTTTCTTCCTGTTTGACCAACATAGTACTTGTTGTAGTCACAACACTGGATTTTATAAATAATGTTTGCTCTATCAGTCACATTTTGCTGTGCTTTGAGTTTTGATTTGTTCCTCCTCAAAGTTGCAGTCGGTTTGTGAGCAGCTGTGATGTCGTGATGCTGAAGCATTCGTGCTGCTATTTCTAAGATGTTCTTTATGTACAGCAATACAAGTTGCTTATTTGTCAATCATGTAGTTTGTATTTTCAGGTTTCTGACCTTGAGATACCTTCAGATGAAGCTTCTTGAATATCCATTCTGTTGAAAGGTCTAGAAGAGGTGCTTTTCTTCTCCAGTTTTGTGTCCGTGGTGTTGCAATGGGGCTCAATCCTCTTGAATAAGGTCTTCATACAGTGTTGTTTGTGACATGTCAGGTGATTGCTATTGAATTTATTTGGTGTCTGTTGCTTTCCTGTAGACTGACTTCTGCAATTGACCAACGGTAGTTCTCTTGATAAGAACATCCAAGAATGCGAGTTGGCTTTCCTTTTCAATTTCCATTGTGAATTTGATGTTAGTAAAGACATTATTTAGCAGTTGATGTGTTCTTTCTACATCATTTTCCTTTATAATCACAAAGGCTTCATCCACAAAGCACACCCAGATTCCAGGTTGTGCTAACTGCAACTAAGCCAGAGACAGGACCTCCCATTGGTGCACCTTATAGTTTTTTGACTACTTTACTAAACTACTTATTTAACTCTAACCCCTAGGATTACCTAATTAGTGTATGCAGTTCAAAATATGTACACTAATTAGGAAAAAGTAGGGGTTTGAGATTTTCCCCCACCTGGATGAATAAAGACACCTATATTAGACTATTGTTTATTAATTACAACTCCATCCTCAATGTTATAATTCCAAGTAAACTCATCTCCAAACTCCTAAAACTGGGACTCAATATGTCCCTCTGCAACTGGATCCTTGATATCCTGATCAACAGACCACAATCAGTAAGGATAGGCAGCAACAACCTCTGCTATAATTATTCTGAACACTGGTGCCCCACAGGGCTGCAACCTCAGCTCCCTACTATAATCAGTATCAGTCGGTATTGAACTCAATGTAGGACTGCCTTAGGAACTCCAGCTCTGGATTTTTCCCTTGGGATTTACTCCCGAAGCCTTCCCCATGAGTAGGTATTGCCACAGGGCAGCGAAGGTTTGAGATCAGAGTTTGCTTGCTCCTAGGTGAGCTGCCAACCCCATCTGCCCGAAGTGACTGGTTTTAGGGCACCAGTAACCTGCCTTTTCCCCTTCTCCAGTCAGTAGAAAGGGTTACCCTGGGCTTAGCAGCTAAGCCACACGTGAAGGCCAGGAGCTGGACTTGGTTGTCAGATGGTAGCAATGAGAAGAGGGCATGTCTTGGGTGACGAGGGTCCTTAATGATGGATGCCACCTTCTTGAGGCATCGATTCTTGAAGATGTCCTGGATGCTGGGGAGGCTGACTGAGTTTACAACTTTCTGCAGCTTATTTTGATCCTGAGCAGTGTTCCCCCCCCCCCCCCACCCACCACCGCCATTCCGGAAGGTGATGCAGGCAGTCAGAATGCTCTCCACAGTACATCTGTAGAAATTTTAGAGTGTCTTTGGTGACTTAACCAAATCTCCTCAATCTCCTAATGAAATATAGTTGCTGTTGTGTGGCCTTTGTAACTGCATCCATATGCAGGGCCCAGGATAGATCCTCAGAGATGTTGCCATCCAGGAACTTATGTAAAACTGCTCGCTACTGATCCATTGAAGAGGACTGGTGAGTGTGCCCTCGACATCCTCTCTATATACTCTCAACTGTGTGGCTAGATTCTACTCCAATTCCATCTCTGGGCTTGCAGGTGATACGACCAGTGTGGGCCATATCTCAAATAATGATAAGTCAGAGTACAGAAGGAGAGAGAGAATGTAGGGACATGGTGCCACGACAACAAGCTTTCCCTTAATGTCAGTAAAACAAAAGAGTTGGTCATTAACTTCAGGAAGTGTGGGGGGGGGGGGGTTGCATATGCTCCTGTTTACATTAATGGTGCTGAGGGTGAGAAAATTAAGAGTTCCAAGTTCTTAGGACTGAACATCACCAATTGCCTTTTCTAGTTTCAGCAGGTTGACACCACAAACCAATAAAGCTCATCACCACCTCTACATCCTCAGTCGGTTAAAGAAATTTGGCTTATCTCTTTTGGCACTCCCCAAATTTTATTGACGCACCATCAAAGGCATCCTATCTAGATACATCACAGCTTGGTATGACAACCGCTTTGCCAGTGACCACGGGAAACCACAAAGGGTTGTGAACTTAGTTCAGCACATCACAGAAACCAGCCTCCCCTGGATGGAGTCTGTTTGCACTTCACAATGCTTTGGTAGAGCAGCTAACAGAGTCAAAGATCCCACCCATCCCAGGCATACTCTCTTCTGCCCTCTCCCATGTGGCAGATAAATGTCTGAAAGCAAGTACCATCAGGCTCAAGGACGGCTGTTATAAGACTATTGAATGGTTCCATAGTATGATCATGTCGGTTTTCACAAATGAAATAAAGTGAGGCATTTTATAGTTAATGAAACACATAACACATTTTACTGAACTCCAAAACCTAAACACAGAAGTGCGGTAAAAAATCTTTACATAAGAACATCATCACATCGCACCAACCTCTTAAAATTAAACCCCAACTCAATGTCGGTGGTCGTGAATGATGTACTTTCTCCCAATTATGTTACCCAACAACGAGATGGACTATTGAGCTGACTATCTACCTCATTGTGACATTGCACCTTACTGTCTACCTGCACTACACAGTGTCTGCACTGCAACTCTTTATTCTGGACTGTTATTATTTCACTTTGTTCCATCTCAATGTACTATTGTAATGAAATCATCTCTATTGACGGGTATGCAAGGCAAGCTTTTCACAACCCCTTGGTGCATGTGACGATAATAAACAAATTTACTGATTTCACATCCCTTTGGTTATTGCACTAATATTGCCAAGAGTCACTTCCAGGCAATGATGATTGTACAAACAGAGCAATTGCTGTATCCAATAGCTAATGATTTACCAGAAAGAATGAACTCCATCCAGGATGTAATTGTCTCCCTCTGATATTTCCATTTATATCTGCATAAAAGGTTAAGAGTTCAATTTAAACAAATTAAATAAAATAAACCTGTAAATCAATGGTAGATATAACATTTAAGAATTAAACTGTTTTAAATGCACAAGATCAAAACCAATCTTAAAATTCTCATGATCATTATTGTCATCTTATGAAAACCGTCAGCCAACATTACCAAAGCAATGCCATGGCAGTTAATTGAGTGTATTTAAACAAAAGTTAAACCTAAGAATTCATGCACTATTCAAAAAAATAGATAAATTAATCCTTTAAACGTAAAAAGGGGGACTAATGATCTTTGTGTGGCATGTTGACCTGGGGGTCACAGAAAGGTCAGCTCACAAGCAGCGAAAGCAATAGAAGGCCTTTGTTACATTTATCTCCTGAAACCCTGGAGGATAGACGCTCTTCTGTGGTAGGGCAGTGAAGGTGTGTGTCAAGGACAGGCCTGGGGTCATTGTTAGGTCACGACTAAATGAGAAAAGCTCTCTCACAATAGTGGAGACAACACCTCCACTTTGATAATTCGGCATATTGCCAAAGTGTACAATTTGGTCTGCAGCAGTTCGCTGCTCACACCTTTTCACCAAAGGTAGAACTTACAACCAAATCTAGAAAGCATGGAAGCCAATGGGACCGGACAACTCATATTATTAACCTTAAGAACCACAAGATTCAAGATTCAAGATTTTTTATTGTTATTCTTCTGTCAATTCCCCAACAATGTGTGAGCTAAGTGGTGGAAAAAGCCTATGCGCAGACTGAAGCGTAAAAGACAAAAGATGAGGCAGAGGTCCAGGTGAACTACTGCTGATGGTGCAGTTCTGAGCAGGTTTGTTGAATCTTGCATGACAAGTGGACTCAGCTTCACAATTCAGAGTAAATTTATTATCGAAGTACATATATGTTATCATATACAGCCCTGAGATTCATTTTCTTGCAGGGGTACTCGGTAAATCCAAGAACCGTAAGCGAATCAATGAAAGGTGGCACCCAACAGGCCAGATAAAAAGCTAATGTGCAAAAGACAACAAAGTGTGCAAATACAAAAGAAAAAAATAAATAATAATCATAAATAAATAAGCAATAAATATTGAGAATATGAGACCAAGAATCCTTGAAAGTGTGTCCACCGATAGTGGGTTAGTTCAGTGATGGGGCAAGTGAATCATGCTTCAAGCACCCCAGCCCTATCAAACTGTTGCAAAAAGACCAGCTGGTAGTGTTGTGCAGAGATTCTCAGTTAAGACTGAATACCCTTTCAGAGCTCCTCAATTGCTTTGGGTCTCACGTGCTGCATTTCACAACCTATTACTACCTGCCTCAGGTAACGTAACAAAAGTGTTAGAACATCTGTTGAAAATGATCCCATTTAACTTAAACAGTGACAACTAAGCTACAAAGTCTAGAGTCTCCAATTGACCAGTGAACAATGCAATGTTATACTGAAAAGAACATGATTGAAAGTTGTCAGACTTAATAAATCACTTGATGATTAACAGTTGGGTTTAAACTATTCCAAAATATCACATAATCCTTGCTGGTTTTAAAATGTTAATCGGAATTAAGTTAGGTGGGATCATTTTTGACAGAGATTCTAACACTGTGGTTACATCACCTGAGGCATATAGTGGCAGGAACTGAGTCTGACATCCAAAGTAATTGAGGAGGTTTAAAAATTGAGTACACTTGCAGAGCTCCACCAGCTAATTATTTTGTATTGGTTCAACTATTTTGATTCAATGTGAACTTCTCATCAATCAGTTTATTGTATGGAAAAAATGGTTCCCATTCCTTTTGTAGCAACACCACCACCAATAGAGTTAGGCAAAAACTCAGGTGAAAACTGATCCACTTACTTAATTGAATTATCCAAAAATGAGCCAAATTACCCTTCAAGTGCATCTTAAATCTAATGTGGATAAGGAAGGATGTAAATATGGTTAAACCTACATCGAGGGAGGAATAAGTGAAGCTGATGTGTAAGTGAGGAGGTTTAAATCAGTGCAAGAAAATGCTGAAAATAAGTATGGAGTAGCATTGAAAGAAAGAAGAAAAATTAGGTTATGGTCAAGATGGCACCAGCATACAATGCTCCCTCAGTCGATATCTTTCAGACAGCTAACAAAAATAGCTTTTTCACTTCTTTTATGTCTTTTTTTTACCTTAAGTGTGTTTCTGGGACTGTTAGAACCTGCGATTTGCAGCTTAGAGATCGTTTGAGTGATCCAGCGCTTTACTAACTCTGAGAAGATTCCGGAAAGCAAAGTGTACTTGGACAGCCTCGATGCAAAAAAACCTCAAGGCGAGGTGTGAGTCAATGTTTGACTCCTTTATGCTGTTTAAAGCATCCATTAATCGCTGATTAAAATGTCGAGGAAGACTGAGGCATCGAGGCAAATGCAAAAGGCAAGTGAGAGTTTCAGCACCGACTGCCTGCCTTTTGATCACTGCCGGAGAAGGAATCTGTAAATGTCCTTCCACTGTATGGCTTGCTGTGGGAGGCCGGCAGGCCCCTTGCCTCATATGGTGTCCATCTCTTTTGATGAATGTTGGTGGTATCAGAGGATGGTATCTTGGTTCTACGTTTATGAATTGGACTATTGTGTTTATGGACTGTGGACTTTTCCATATTCATGGTTTTTGTATTCTGTGGTTTTTCATCACCCGTTCCTTTTCCATTTTGTTATGCAAGGAGAGGGTGTTTGGGGGTCGATGTTCTGTTGGTATTTTATACAGGGGAGGGTATTGTTTTTTTGGGGGCCGATATTCTTGGTCCGTTTTGTGCCAGTGGAGGGGAGGGTTTGGGAGGTTGATAATCAGGATGTTGTTCTTTTTTGTACCGGGGAAGGTGGGTTTGATGTTTCTTTCTGATTAATTTTCATGTTCTTTCTTTGTTTTGTGGCTATTTGGAAAGGACAAATTTCAGAGTTGTATATGGACACATGCTTTGATAATAAATAAACCTTTGAACTTTATTTACCGCACGTATATTGAAACATATGGTGAAATGGGTCATTTGTGTCAACTACAGTCCAAATATGTGCTGAAGGGCCACCTCCAAGTATCAACATCCTTCCAGTGCCAACATAGCACAAACACAACTTACTAACCCTAACCCATGCCTCTTTGGAATGTGGGAGGAAACTTGAGCACCCGGAGAAAACCTATGCGGTACCAGAGAGAATGTAAGACTCCTTACAGGCGGTGGCAGGAATTGAACCAAACCCCAATCCTGATCATCGCTGGAGCTGGAAAACATTACGCTAGTTGATATGCTATGTCATGCAGCCCAATTGCCAGGATAACCATTGTTAATAAAATTAGAAGCATTTACCACTCTTCATCAGAGAGACAGAAGAGTATTGAACGACAACAATCGGTGAGTTGGGAATTGAGATCTCCCATAGTAAGTTCCAATAGTACACTGCATCCGCAATGCAAACAGCATTATGAAGGACCCCATGCACCCCTCATACAAACTCTTCTCCCTCCTGCCATCTGGCAAAAGGCACCGAAGCATTTGGGCTCTCACGACCATAATATGTAACAGTTTCTTCCCCCATGCCATCAGGTTTCTCAATACCCAGAGCCTGGACTAACAACAACCTACTGGCCTCTACTGTGCATATTGTCTTGTTTATTATTTATTGTAATGCCTGCACTGTTTGTGCACTTTATGCAGTCCTGGGTAGGTCTGTAGTCTAGTGTAGTTTTTGTATTGTTTCATGTAGCACCATGGTCCTGAAAAACGTTGTCATGTTTTTACTGTGTACTGTATCAGTAGTTATGGTCGAAATGACAATAAAAAGTGAGTTGACTTAACTTGACGATGAAGAATTAGCCTGCATGAAGTCTGAGTCCAGCCAAAAGGAGAGTAATCCAATACTCAGAATGGATTGAGAGAAAGAGTACTGCTACAGGTTTTGCCCTCATGGCAATTTCAGTCTGTGCCAGATTCTCAGAGTGTCACAAATTAAATGTAATGCACTACGAGTGCATTGTTAGCCACAGGTTGTTTATTATAAGAGCTATGTTCAATTTCCTCTATGCATTCCATTGGCAAAATCATAGAGATTTTCTCATCTAGAGCCAGGAATTACTTGTCCATCAAAAAAGAATCATATCTACTGCTCAGAAACCTTCACCAGTATATAGAAAATAAACCCATAATCTATCAATGTAGACCCAATTCCTCAGTTTACAGTAATGTGAGCCTGCAGAGAGTGGCAAACACTGCCCAATCCATCACATGCATCTTACTTCCATTTGCATCGGGACAGCTAAACGCATCATCAAGGATGTCTACCTGTCACCCTAGCAATTCCCTTTTCTCTCTTTGTTCTGAGAGAAAATACACAGCCTGAAACCCTGGATGTTCTGTCCTAAGAATAGCTTCTTCCCCGTTGCCATCAGACTCCTGAACTAATCAGCTCTTTCACATCCCCTTCCCAGCAGTGCTGCCATGTCTTGTGTTTTTAAATACCTCTTTCAGTTACTCTGCTATCACCACTTTAGTATTTCCTTTTGCACTACTTCAAATTGGGAGAAAAATCAGAATCAAAATCAGGTTTAATATCATTGGGATAATGTGAAGTTTGTTGTCTTTGTGGCAGCAGTACAATGCAATACATAATAATAGAGAAAAAATTGAATTACAGTAAGAATATATATATAAAGTAGTTAAATTAAATAATTATTACAAAAATAAAAATAAAAAAGTAGTGTGGCAGCGTTCATGAGCTCAGTGTTCATTCAGAAATTGGATGGCAGAGGGGAAGGAGCTGTTCCTGAAACACTGAGTGTGTGCCTTGAGGCTCCTGTACCTCCTTCCTGATGGAACAGGACATGTCCTGGCTTTTCACATGCTGCCATTGTACCATTTACTTTGTGATCTTCATTACATCTTGGTGTATTGTATATGACAATAGACTAATCTGTATCTATGTTGTACACAGAGGCTGTTAGTACACCTCAAACATTACAAAACTAAATGTCCATATATTCAGAAAGCAACTGATGAACACATTTGAAAAGAGTTATCCATGGGCAGGTTATTATAGTAGTAAATGACTCAGTAGGTCAACCTCATGCAAAAGTATGAGCTGTCACTCAGAAACACAAGAAATTCTGCAGGTGCTGTAAATCCAAAGCAACACACACAAAATGCTGGAGGAACTCAGCTGGTCAGGCAGCATCTATGGTAATGAATAAACAGTCGGCATTTCGGGCTGAGACCCTTCTTCGGGACTGAAAAGGAAGGGGGAAGATGCTAGAGTTAAAAGGTGAGGGGAGGAGAAGGGATCCAGCTGGAAGATGATAAGTGAAGCCAGGTGGGTAGAAAAGATAAAAGGCTTGAGAAGAAGGAATCTGATAGTACAGGAGAGTGGACCGCAGGAGAACAGGAAGAAAGAGGAGACCCAGAGGGAAGTGATAGGCAGATGAAAAAAATTAAAAGGCCAGAGTGGAGAATAAAGGAACAGGGGAGAGGGAGGGAAAAAATTTCACCAGAAGAAATCGACATTCATGCCATCAAGTTGGAGGCTACCGAGGTGGAATAGTTCTCCACAGCATAAAAGTGGAAACAATACTTATTTCTCTTCTTATCAGCTGGAAGCAAAAGTAAATGTCTATGAAAGATGGTGGGTGGTCCTTCAACAGCAGCATATTCCCTGGGGGCGAGGAAAGACCAGACCATTCAGTGCTTTAAAGGGCTATTGCAATCCAACGCAGGCTTATTAGGCATGCTTTCTGGGTAGCTGTCTAACAGACACGCAAACATCATCAAATATAAAAAGGCTCGGTGGAGAAGGACAACAGTATGGTGTTCTTTTGCTGCTGGAGAGGGAGAGGCTAGGTTGGTGGAGGAAGCCTCTCAATTATTGTAGTAGGCAGCCACATACAGTAAGTGTTGTAATCTAATAGACAGTAGTGATAGCATTGACTTTGAATGCAAAGAATGAAAAGGAAATGCACCGTTTACTCTTGTAAATATTTTTCTTATTATGAATAAAGTTTATTTTTTTTAAAAACAGACTTAGTCATGAGAGGCATCAGATCATTGACCTATAATTATTCAGAAGACTTGGGCACCATTGACCCTTGGCATTAAGGAACATCTTACATATTCCTAACAACATACACAAAATGCTGGATGATCTCGGGAGGCCGGGCAGAATTGATGGAAAAGAGTACAGTCAACATTTCAGGCCGAGAACCGTCAGCAGGACTGCTGAGTTCCTCCAGCATTTTGTGTGTTGCTTGGATTTGCAGATTTTCTCTTGTATGTTCCTAACAATGAGCAGTTCTGAGAGCAGTGATACAGTGAAATTCTGATGCTCAGTTGTTCAGAAATCCCAAATATACGACCTTTTACTCAAGGGGTGATGTTTCAGTGCTCTCCCAAACACACCTGGGCTTCCTCTATCTAAACACATCGTTGCTTGAAGAATTTATTCTACCACTTGTAACATCATAAAAGAAACTATTTTCTAGGGAGTTGGGGTATTAATAAAGAATGACATCCAAGAGTCCAAGTCCAGAAAACCTGCCAGTCCAGCATCAACAAATCCTGAGGGTGTCAGATTATTGGACTTTTACTGGATATCGTTTTTAATGCTCTCCCCTTAAAATTGAATTGGTGTAGAACAAAGGTTAACCTTAGCTAAAACCTGCCAGTTTTAAGATTGAAATATGAATTGAATTGGACGATTTCCCACTGGTGAGATTTTAAACTTTAATAAAATAACTAATGTCTGGGGCTTGGAAAGTAATTTCTGGATTTGTACCAAAGGAAATGATTTGACAAATTTGCAATGCGTTCTGTCTAGCTTTACATTGGTATTTAGAATTCTGTAAAACTGACATGGAAAGTGAAAGAAATATTTTGTATCTTGTGGTTTAGTCAATCTGATCATTTAATTCATAATTGACTTCAAACTGCAATACCAGATTGACCTATTATAAAAGTGCAATTACATTGCAGAAGAACAATGGTGTCTCCAAATAAAATATGCGCACAGCTGTCTACTTGTTTAATGACAGATTAATATGTGAACAATTAGGAGACATGTGACTGGATAATTTATTTGTTTATGGATGTGGACATTGCTGGCAAAGTATACATAGCTCATTAGTAATTGCCACCTGCACAGTTTGACTTACTGGGCCATCTCAGTGGATAACTAAGAATCAATGTAAAGGCCCACAGCAGGTAAGGACAGAAGACATCCGTCCCTTAAGAGAATTATGTCTTTAGTGTTTAATGGCAATGCAATAGTTTCCACTCAGTGGCCGCTTTATTAGGTATAGAAATGGAACCCAGTGTGGCCCATCCACTTCATGATTTGGTGTCTTTTGCATTCAGAAATGCTTTTTTGCACACCACATGTTTATGTGAGTTACTGTCGCTTTCCTATCAGGTTGAACAAATCTGGCCATTCTCCTCTGACCTCTCTCATCAACAAGACTCTCTTGTCCACAGAACTGTCACTCACTGGACATTTTTTTGTTGATTCCACCATTCTCTGTAAACCCTAGAGACTGTTGTGTGTCAAAATCCCAATAGATCAGCAGGTTCTGAGATCATAAACCACCATGTCTGGCACCAACGATCATTCCACAGTCAAAGTCACTTTGATTCCCCCACTCAGCTGTTTGGTATGACCAACGACTGAACCCCTTGACCACATCTTCATGCATTAATACATTCAGTTGCTGCCACATGATCGTCTGATTGGATATTTGCATTAATAAGCAGGTGAACAAGTGTACCTAATAAATTGGTCACTGAGTGCATTGTATTATCAATTACAAATTAATTTAGCTGCTTGTATTTAGATTATCCAACTGTCATGATGCAACTTGGACAAGTAATTGAATTCAAGATTGTTAGACACTTGTCCAGTAAAACAGAAATCATTTGAAAAATAAACATTTCCTCCCACAAATACTATTGAATTTTTATTTATTTCCTACTCATTTTTATCTAATTTTTGTGGCTGAAAAGTGATAAAAATCACAATTTCTGTTGACACCACAATTACGTGAGAAGTTATTTATTTATTTGTACAATGCCATCTCAGCACACTACATTGTATACATGAAATTATCTGTAGCTGAAGTCATCTCAAAGAACTATTGAAGCTTTCGACAGGGGCACATATGTAAAATAATACAACCACAAGAATTTCTGCAGATGCTGGAAATCCAGAGTGACACACATAGAACTCAGCAGATCAGGCCATATCGATGGAGAAGCTTCAAGGTTTCAGGCCGAGACCCTTCATCAGGATTGGAAAGGAAAGCAGGATAAACTGCAATTAGAAAGTGGGGGGATGGCCAGCTGGTGGCGAAATGACATTGGCGCCGGACCCGGGAGCGGAGGTTCCCGGGTTCGAAACCAGTTGGGTCTTCTCCCGAGTACGCTATCCATCTGTGCCGGGTTGAGCATCAAGGTCACAACTCGACCTCGTAAAGTAAAGGGAAAAATACTGCGACAATGTCTGTGTAAGGAGTGGTGCGCCACACAGTCTCTCTCTCGCTCCTCACCTTGTAAAAGCCATGAAAAAGACATCATCACGGACGCACAGACTCGCACGCATGCAGGCACGCCAAAAAGAAAGAAAATGGGGGGACTGGAAGAAGTACTTGCTGGCAAGTGACGGGTGAGGCCAGGAGAGGGGGAAGGTAGGTGGGTGTGGAAGGGGGAATGAAGTGAGAAGCTGGGAGCTAATAAGCAGAAAAGGTAAAAAGCTGAAGAACAATCTGATAAGAAAAGAGAGTGGACCATGGGGAAAAGGAAGGAGGAGGGATACCAGCAAGAGGTGATAGCCAGTTGAGCAGAAGAAAAGGTGCAAGAGGTGTATTCTAGGCAGTTCCTACAGTAGCTTACATGGTCGGCACAACAGTGTGGGCTGAAGGGGCTGTAATGTGCTGTAGATGTCTATGTTCTATATTCTATGATCTAAGAGAGGAGCCAAAATGTGGAATGGAAATAGAGAGAAGGTGTGGGGGGTGGGGGTGGGAGAAATTACTGGAAGTTAGAGAAATTGATCACAAACGAGAGAAAATCTGCAGTTGCTGGAAATCCGTGCAACACACACAAACTGCTGGAGGAACTCAGCAGGCCAGGCAGCATCTATGAAAAAGAGTACAGTTGACATTTCCGGCCAAAACCCTTCAGCAGGACTCATCGATGTTCATTCCGTAAGGTTGGAGGCTACCCAGATAGAAAATTAATTAATATGCAGTAACTGAATATGGAATTAGAACTTGTTGCAATAACAATGAACATAAAAGACCCAGACTGTCAAAAAAACACAATCATCTGATTCACTGATATCATTCAGGGAAGGTAATCTACCATCTGTACCCGGTCAGACCAATGTGAGACTTTATCCAGGTCAATGTGATTAACCCAGGATGATTAGAGAAGGACAGTAAACCTGGGTATTTTCTGAAAGGTTGTCATCCTATAAATGAATAAATATAAATGAGTATTGTGAGAATTCCTCTCATTCTTGTGGCCTTATCTGTAACTGTAGAATATCTATAATTTCACACTTGGAAGCTGTTTACTAGCCTCTTACTCACTGCTGCCAGAGGAAGGTCTCTGCGGTCAAATAGCCTCTCTCTCTTTTTCTCGATGCTGTTGGAGGATGGTGCCAAAGTTCTGGGTCTTGGGCAAAGTTTAATTGATGCGTTTGCGGATTGAACTCTGAAATTCATGTTATGATATGTTTCTGGTTTCCAGTCTCTCTTTTTTTTTTGTTGCTATTTTAAATCAAGGTGGCCTGCAGATAATGGACGCTAGACATGCCTGGACTATCTAGATTTTATGTTTTATATTCTGTATTTTCTGCTTGCTTTTTTTGTTGCAATTTGCACTATTTGTTTTTTTTTGTGCTGGGGGAGATTAATGTTTTTCTTTGAATGGGTTCCATGGTTTTCTTTGTTTTGTGGCTGTTTGTGGGGAAAACGCTCAGGGTTGTATACTGCACCTGTACTTCGATAATAAATGTTCTTTGAATCTTTGAAGCCAAATAATTGCATCTAGGGTGGCATAGTGTAATCATTTGAACAGATCATTCATGCTTATAGATTCCATTTGGATCATCATGTGCTCCATGTTTTAGAACATTGAACAGGACAACATGGTATGGGGCCTTTAGCCCATAATCTTATGCCACCCTATATAGAACTACTCCACGATTTAACCCTTCCCTCCTACACAGCCCATATCCCTATACTTTTCTTACGTTTACGTGCCCATCTTAGAGTCCTTAAATGTCATTAATATATTTAAGCCTCTGCTACCACCCCTGGCAGTTTGTTCGAGTCACCTGCACACTCTCTGTGTAAAAAAAAAATCTACCTCTGACATCTCCCCTAAACTTTCCTCCACTGGCTCTTCACTCAGTCTATGCCCTTTATCATCTTGTAAACAACTGTCAAGTTGCTTTTCATCCTCATTTGATCTAAAGAGGAAAACTCTCGCTCAGTCAACCTTTCTTCATAAGAAATTGTCTCTACTCCAGGAAGCATCCTGGTAAATCTTTTCTGGACCCTCTCTTAAAGCTTCCACATTCTTCCTATAGTGAGGTGACTGGAACTGAACACAACACTCTAAGAGTGATCTAACTAGAGTTGCAATATTACTTGGTGGTTCTTGAACTCAATCCCCCAACTAAAGAAGGCCAATACATCATACACCTTTTTAAACTGCCCTATCAACTTGCTCAGCTATGAGTTTGAATCCCAAGATCTTTATGTTCCTCATATGTTTAAGAATCCATCCATTAACCTTGTATTCTAACTTCAAGTTTGATTTTCCAAATCGTGTCATTAGTTCATACTTTTTCAATTGAATTCCAACTGCCACTTTTCTACCCACTTTTGTTTCTAATCAGCACAGCTTCATATCATTGGTGGTTTGAAGTCAAACATGTAATTGAATTGACCACAATTTGTGCATTTATAATTTAAAAACAACCATTTTTATGAAGCAGTCATAATTTAAATTTTTCATGCTAATCCACTTCAGAGATGAGATTAGAATCAAACAAATTGCTGTGTTGTCCTGGCCAAGCCCAGTAAGGATAAAAAGAAAATCTCATTTTCTGATGGATATTCATGAGACAGACAGATTTTAACCATATAACCGTATAACAATTACAGCACGGAAACAGGCCATCTCAACCCTTCTAGTCCATGCCAAACTCTTACTCTCACCTAGTCCCACCGACCTGCACTCAGCCCATAACCCTCCATTCCTTTCCTGTTCATATATCAATCCAATTTAACTTTAAATGACAACATCGAACCTGCCTCAACCACTTCTGCTGGAAGCTCGTTCCACACAGCTACCACTCTCTGAGTAAAGAAGTTCCCTCTCATGTTACCCCTAAACTTTTGCCCTTTAACTCTCAACTCATGTCCTCTTGTTTGAATTTCCCCCATTCTCAATGGAAAAAGCCTATCCACGTCAACTCTATCAATCCCCCTCATAATTTTAAACACCTCTATCAAGTCCCCCCTCAACCTTCTACGCTCCAAAGAATAAAGACCAAACTTGTTCAACCTTTCTCTGTAACTTAGGAGATGAAACTCAGGCAACATTTTAGTAAATCTCCTCTGTACTCTCTCAATTTTATTGACATCTTTCCTATAATTCAGTGAACAGAACTGTACACAGTACTCCAAATTTGGCCTTACCAATGCCTTATACAATTTCAACATTACATTTTGTTAGGAATAATCACAAAGACTATTTTTGTGTAATTCTAGGTTAGTTAATTAACTGAATTTAAATTCCACATCTGCCTTTACATGAGTTGTACAGAGCACTGTTTACTTAGGGAGCAATACAACACATGAGAATGAAAAGCAAGAGAAAATCTGCAGATGCTGGGAATCCAAGGAACACACACAAAATGCTGGAGGAACATGAGAATGAAAGGTGGAAACTAAGCAAACTCATCTGATTCATTGTGAGTAAAATGATGCAAATAAGGAATGGCAAGGCCAATAATGCTCTATTTCAATACAACTCCAAACATGTTTGTATTCAGTTAATGCAGTAACGCCTGGACTTTGGGTCAGTTTGAATTTGGCATCTATGCTAGCTTAACTGGGTTTCAAATTGGACTCATTTTCCTACTTCTAAAGGCAATATTTAAAAATCCCTAGCAGAAAATGAGTTACTTTTGAAAGTTCTTCACTTTAATGTAGTTGTTTTGAACAATAAATAGCAATGCAATAAATGACCAGGTAACTTGTGACTAGGTAATCTGCTTTGAGCAGATCTGATCTGATTACACTGAGCACTGGTGCTCCACTAGGCTGTGTGCTCAGTCTGCTGCCTTTCACAAAACTGGTGCACGACTGTGTCGCAGGATCCAGCTCAAACCATGTCATCAAGTTTGCGGATGACAAAACAGTGGCTGGCCTCATCAACAACGATGATGAGTTGGAGAATACAGCGGAAGTGGAGCGGCTGGCGGACTGGTGTGAGAACAGCAGCTTAAGTCTGGATGTGGTGAAGACCGTGGAAATGGTTGTGGCCTTTAAGAAGGTGCAGATGAACCATCCTCTCAGCACATACGTGGCACCCCCATAGAGAGCATTAAATGCACCAAGTTCCAGTGAGTTCATATCACAAACAACGTTACTGTGTCCCTGAATAAGAAGGCTCAGCCGCACCTCCGCCTCCTGAGGAGATTGAGGCAAGGGAGGCTACGCACCCCCCCCCCCACCCATCGTAACTGAATTTTACAGGAGCACCACTGAGAGTGTCCTGACAAGTTGCATCTCCATCTGGTATGGAAGCATCCCAACAAGACTGTGGGAATGGCCAAGAGGATCATAGGGGTCTCTCTACCATCTATCAGAGACACTTATCAGGAGCTCTGCATTTGCAGGGCCCTTAGTATTATTAAGGATCCCACCCATCCATCCAGCATCCCCTTTTACTTTCTACCATCAGGCAGGAGACTACGATGAATGAAGACCAGAACAGTCAGGACAGGAAACAGCTTCTTCCCTCAGGCCATTGACCTTCTGAGCTCCCTACCACATCTCATTCTGAGCATCATCAGATCATTTGTACTGTACCTGACAATATTTAATTTATGCACATTACTTTATCTATGCGTAATTCATTTGTAGATTTAATTCTTACTTTCCCAAGTTATTATATGCGTTATGTGTACTACTGTGCATCCCATCCTAGTCTAGAGAAATGCTGTCTCATTTGGCGGTATACATATATATAGTTAAATGACAATAAACTTGACTTAGCTTAAATTCATGGCAAAGCACTGGGTAAACTAAGCCACCTATTATAATACCATACAATGGATCTGTCGTATTCATCTGTACAGATGAATGAAGCTTTGGTTTTACATTGACATAGATCAGAATCAAGCCATCTACCTAGATCATGTGATCAATCATTACTGAGACTTGAACCCAATCAGCTCCTCAAAAGATAGTTGTTCAACTACAGAATCAACATAAATTGTTGTTGAATTGTCTGTAACTCAAATTCAGGCCATGCCAATGTAATAAATTGAAGCTGTCCAATATGAATTTAGATATCAAACTCCCTATCATGCTCTTACAACTTCAGCATAAACACTTAGAGATGACAGATTCATTAAAAGTGAAATACTAATTTCCAATTATTTGATGCACACAGTGGATATTAAATGGGTTATAGATTTTAGTGTCCAATCTAATTATTAATTATCTTAGCTTGAACTAGTGATTTAGTGATCAGACCATCAACTGCCTTCTCCACCATATTTCCAAAATGACTTAAAGCTCATTAATAATTCTAATTCTTGTCTGCTTTTCAAAGAGCCATTGTAATCTATGAATAGATGGTAGTTATATTGCTTCTGTGCCTGTGCTAGATCTTTTGAAGTCAGGCTGTGTTTTCCTCATACTTCTCCCTCCTGTTGGTAAAGTCATATGTAGGCCCTATTGGATCAGCAGAATCCCTTTATTAGAAACTCTCAACCAAAAGCAAAATATCAACAGTAATACCACACAGCATATTCAGTTCTTAAGGATATATTTACACTTTTTGTTTGCAAAGTGTACCTGGTTCTCACAGCAAAACAAAATGAAAGCATTCTCTAGAGGAGTTTGATCTGCTTGGAAAACTGAAACTTCATTACACACAACGGTATGTCTTGCCCTACCTGTAAGGTAAAAGATTAAGGACATTGTCAATAGTTGCTGGCAACAGTTCTTGCAGAGCTCGAATAATTAGTCATACAAAAACCAATAACGCATAGACCATTCCATCAACTTAATTATTGGAAATTAAGGTTGATAATAGGATAGAGAAGAACCCTGGAATAATTAGCCAAGCATTTCTACCACATGGAATGATGCTGCTCCCTGTCTTTGAAGTAAACTATCTACTAGTTGTGTGTGTGTATGCTGTATCTCCAGTTTTCATCCAGCTCTATTGTTAAACCATAATTGCTTGGAAATAACACATCAACTGAAATGTATCATTTTAGAGTTCATAATTCATTTGCATGCCTTTCTTATTTTTAAGCTGTTATCATGTACCAACTAATCATTTTTAACTGCATATATCCCCTCTCCATTTATAATAATGCTTATAATAGCAGCCGTTTCTAAATATACATCCAGCCTTTCCTCACCATTGCCTCTATTGACCCCTTTGCTGTCTTTAAATAATGAGGCTGCTTGTCTGACATCCTGTATTCACAAAAATATTTTTACAGCCAACAACTAGGAAAAGCAAAGAAAATTCACCTTTGTAAACCTGACCAGAAAGTGTACCACAACCACCAGCTGCATCCTTCCCCTTTGCAGTTGTTCAATTTACACCAGTCTTTGCAACCCTTGTGACATTTTTGACTCTGAACTGTACTTCTGATGGCATCACCACTGATGCCACAGGTTGTCAGCTCCACCTTATTGCAAATACTGAAGCCCTCCACCATACCTCTGTTACCTTTATAAAATTCCAAGACAGTTCCGGTTCTCTGTAACCTTGGGGAGATCCAGACTCTGCCATCATAGTATAATTAAAGAAATGCATTCTGATGATATAACAGAAGCTCACTTACTGTAAATCAAGCCATGAATATTCATGCAATGCCTTAAAACTCTGCATTGCACCACTGAATGCAATATTTCTTCAGTGGCATTTCAAATGATGACAAATCGAATTTTCCAATATTTAATTGTTAAAATGTACAGAAAAGGAATGATGATTATGTCTTCCCTTTGTGTTTTTAAAACACCCATGAAATTGTATTAGCATATAAAACAAGTGTGTCTGTATACAATTCAAAAAGCAGTGATTCACTATTTCCTCTGCTTATTTGAGGTCTTAAACGCCACTCTAATAACATTTGTATTCTTGATTTTATTAGTCAAGGCATTGAGTTCAAAAGTCAAGAGCTTATATTGCAAATTTATAAAACTCTGCTTAGGCCACATCTGGAGTATTGCATACAGTTCTGTTTGGCCCACTATAGGAAGGATGCTGAGGGGAGATCTGATAGAAAGATTGTGAGAGGCAGAGATAGAGTAGACAGGGAGTATCTGTTCCCTAGAGTTGAAATGTCTAATACCATTGAAGTTGAGAAGTGGCAGGTTCAAGGGGGATATCGGGGTAACACTTTTACTCAGAGAGCAGTCGATGCCTGGAATGTGCTGCCTGGTGTGGTGGCAGAGGCAAATGCTTTAAAGGCTTTTAAGAGACATTTGGATAAGCACATGGATGTAAGGAAGGTGGAGGGATATGGACATGGTGTAGGTAGGAGGGATGAGTGTATGGTGCTTTTGATTTGTTTTTTAGCTGGTTCAGCATAAGACTGTGGGATGAATGGCCTGTCCCTGCACTGTACTGTTCAATATTCTATGTTCTATTCCAACAGCACCCCATCTTTTATACTCTTCCAAATGCAGGCTCTTGTTACAGGCAATGAATTAAGAAACTCGGGTCATTATTTGGAAATGATTGCTCGAAATGTATAATTTTAAATGTAATCATAATCAGAATTAGGTTTAATGTCACTGGCATACCTTGTGAAATTTGTTGTCTTTGCGGCAGCAGTACAATGCAATAAAGAAAATGTGGATTACAGTAAGTATCATCTATATTACATAGTTAAAAAAATAGTGAAAAAATAGAAATAAAAAAGTAGTGAGGTAGTGTTTATGGGTTCAATGTCCATTCTCAGATAATAATGAGGCAGCCTATAGGGAAGAAATCATCACCATGACATAGTGGTGTCAAGCAAACAACATATCCCTCAATGTCGCAAAAACAAAGGAACTGGTTGTGGACTACAGGAGGAATGGAGACAGGCTAACCCCTATTGACATCAATAAATCTGGGCTGAGAGAGTGAACAGCTTTAATTTCCTCGTCGTACACATCATCGAGGATCTCACATGGTCTGTACATACCGACTGTGTGGTGAAAAAAGCACAACAGCACTTCTTTTACCTCAGACAATTGAAGAAGTTTGGCATGGGCCCCCAAATCCTAAGAATTTTCTACAGGGGCACAATTGAGAACATCCTGACTAGCTGCATCACTGCCTGGTATGGGAACTGTACTTCCCTCAATCACAGGACTCTGCAGAGAGTGGTGCGGACAGCCCAGCACATCTGTATTTGTGAGCCTCCCACTACTTAGGACATTTACAAAGACAGGTGTGTAAAAAGGGCCCGTAGGATCAATGGGGACCCGAGTTACCCCAACCACAAACTATTCCAGCTGCTACCATCCAGGAAACAGTACCACAGCATAAAAGCCAGGACCAACAGGCTCCGGGACAGCTTCTTCCACCAGGCCATCAGACTGATTAATTCATGCTGATACAATTGTATTCCTATGTTATATTGACTGCCCTGTTGTAAATACCATTTGTTATAAATTACTATAATTTACACATCGCGCATTTAGACAGACACATAACGTAAAGATTTTTACTCCTCATGTAAGTGAAGGATGTAAGTAACAAAGTCAATTCAATTCTTTCAGAAATTGGATAGCAGAGGGGAAGAAGCTGTTCTTGAATCATTGAGTGTGTACTTCTTTCCTACTTTAGTCATGTTAGAATCTTTCCTATAACACCATGGGCTCGTAGCTTGTTAAGCACCCTCATGTGGGGCACCTTGTCAAAGGCCTTCTGATAATCCAAATATGCAACATCAACTAATTCTCCTTTGTTTATCCTACTTAATATTTCTTCAAAGAATTCCAACAGATTTGTCAGGCAAGATTTTCTCAAGGAAACCATGGTGACTATGGTCTATTTTATCATGTGCCTCCAAGTACTCTGAAATCTCAGCCTTAGTAATTGACTCCAACATCTTCCCAACCATTCAGGTCAGACTAACTGGCCTATAGTTTCCTTTCTTCTGCCTCTCTCTCTTCTTGAAGAATGGAGTGATATTTGCAATTTTCCACTCTTCTGGAACCATTCCAGAATCTAGTGATTCTTGAAAGATCATTACTAATGGTGATCTCTTCAGCTACCTCTCTCAGAACTCTAGGGTATACACTATCTACAAATCTGTAGTGGTCAGGGATACTGGAAGTCTCCCTGCCATCCCACATCCCACAAGAGGAGCATTGTACTATCCTGCCTGAAACCTCCATTGTCCCATCTGAGCAGATATACAAATGACAACGAAAACACTTGAGGTTTTCTTTCCTTTGATTTCTCTGAGTGAACCCATTCTTTGCTGAAGCCTTGAAGATCTAAAGCCTCATGTATTCACATGCTATTTAAGGAGGTACATGGAGAGGAAAGGTTTAGAGAGATTTAGGCCAAGTGTGGACAAGTAGGACAAGTTTGGAGTGACATCTTGGTCAGCGTGGACAAGTTGGGCCAAAGGGCTTGTTTCCATACTGCATCACTCTTAAGAGCAAGAATAGGCCAATCAAGCATATTCCACCACTTAATAAGATCATGCTTAATATGATTGTAACCTCATTTACCCATTTCACTCCATTGCTTGTCAGGTACCTACCTCCCACTGCTACAGAAGTATTCAAAAACTTTGCTTCCATTGTCCTTTGAGGAAGAGTTCCAAATATTCACCCTCTCCACCAGAAAAAAAATTCATTTCATTTGTGTCTTAAGTGGGAAACTGTCAGCTTGAACCAGGATGGTCATTTTCCTTTAACCTCTCTAGTTAACAAGGCGTTTTTGCTCACGGCACTGTCACTCACTGTACTGTTCTCTGTAACCTCTGGAGACTATTGTGCATGAAAATCCTAAGAGATCAGCAGTTTCTGAGATATTCAAACCACCTCGTCTGGCAGCAGCAATCATCCCGCAGTCAGTTATTTAGATTACGTTCTGATGTTTGGTCGGAACAACAACTGAACCGCTTAACCATAACTGTATGCTTTTATGCATTGAGTTGCTGCCACATGATTGTCTGACTAGATATCTACCTTAGCGAACAGGTGAACAGGTGAACCTAATAAAGTAGCCACATGAGGATTAACTCTTCCCTTCTGTATTCAAATCTCCTGCAATAAGCAAGATTGTTGTCATTCATAATTACTTGCTGCACATGTAGACAAGTCTTTGTAAATTGCACATAAGAACATCCATACCTCTTTGTATCTCAGAGTTCTACAATCTCTCGCTGTTCAAGATACACATTTATTTTCTTACCATAATGGACAATCCACATTTTTCCATATTATGGTCTTTTCCTGCTCAATTAACCTACCAATATTCACTTGTGGATTCCTGACTTCTTCCTCGTGCCATCACCATAAGTAACAAATCTCTGGCACCTTCTTCCAAATTATTTATATAATTCAAAAGAAGTTGAGGCTCCAGCACTGATCCCTGTGATACACTTCTCAAGACATCTTGCCAACCAGATAAAAATCCCATTTATATCCACCCTCTGTTCCACAGGAGCACAGTTGACACCTAGCTCTATACATTGCCACCAACTCTCTTGACCCTTCTGCTCTATTCTAATCATTAGTTTACACATCCAAAATCCTATAGTAATTCTTTCCATATAGGAAGGTAAAGACTAAAGCCATCCATCGAGACACACATCACAGATTTGTAGAACTAAAGGCGCAGTATCATCGGGCCTGTGCTCTGTACCCAACTCCACAAGTTTAGCCAGTGGAAAAAGAGTGCATCCCTCATGCTACTTGGTGCTATTGGTTAATGAACAAACATTTTCCACATCTTCTCAGTCCCTGCCACAACTCCTTTTCCATCCCTTCCAACTGTCTGATGTTCAATCAAGCCATTCTCAGTCTTGATCTTTCTGTTGCTCTTTCTGACCACATAAAATCTTGATGGTTTTACATCAAGATAACTTGCATTCAGATCTATATTATATGATTAAACCCTCCACCCAGCTCATCTGTTGCTGAAATCCTCATCTGAGCTTCTAGTATGGCTATGCCAATGTTTCATTTTCAACCACTCAACTTCCAAACTTCAGCTTATCTGGAACAACACACAAAAAATTCTGGAGGAACTCAGCAGGTCAGGCAGCATCTTTAGAAATGAATAAACAGACGATGTTTCTGGTCCAGACCTTATTTCTTTGATTTTTTTCTTCAAACATCTCCATGACATTGCCTCTCGCTATCTATAATTCCCTCAGTCTTTTGTTCCTTTGTAATAGCTCTCCTCTTCCACCTCTTGGCTTCCTTCATACCAGTTTTCAATCACTCCTCCAGAGCCTCATCCCTATTCCCTTAGAGCAGTGTACAACTCTGTCACTTAGACCACTTGTGTTTTATGCCCTCTTGATTAAGCTCCTTGAGATCTCTAACTATATCAAAAGCACTTTAAAGGTGTAAGTTGTTTATTTATGTTATTGTTAATACAGTACTGTGCAAAAGTCTTACATATATTACATATATTAGCTAGGGTGCCTAAGACTTTTGCACAGTACTGTATTTGTCAATGTGGAGTGGAGAGCGAATTTGAAATCTGTCAGAAGAAAGAAGATTGGGAATGATGAGGGTTGAGCACTGCAGGAGTGGCGTGGGACAGTTGGCAGGAAAGGAGTGCCGGGGCAGTGGGGTGGCACAAGTGCAGACACGCCCATTCCTGAGACAGCAGGCAAGGTCATAGGATTCTAAATAATTGATTTATTGATCATTGCAGAATGTCTCTCACTCCCTCCCCTTTCCCTTCCCCTTTTCCCAACCATGATTCCCCGTTCACACTCTCGGTCCACAATAGAGACCCATAACAGAATCAAATTTATCATCATTCACATGTGTCATGAAATTTGTTTATTTTTGCAGCAGCATTACATAAAATGACTATACTACTGTGCAAAGGTCTTGGGCACCTTCCTATTCTGTGTCTAAGACTTTTGCACAGTACCGTATATCACAAGTTTATGTACTGCAAAATTAAACATCAAAAATGAAAAAATATTTTTTATGATTTTTAATGCTTGTTATCTATAGATTTATAACACCTCCATTCACTTCTTTGAAAATTTAGATACTTTTAGTTTTCAGCTGAATGTACTTTATTCTAATTTCTTATCTCACAATGAAAATATAAGACCATAGGGGCAGAATTAGGCCATTCAGCCCATCGAGTGTGCCCTGTCGTTCCATCATGGCTGATTTATTATCTTTCTCAACCTCATTCTCCTACCTTCTTCCCATAAGCTTTAACGCCCAGATTAAATATCTGTTAAAATGACTGGAAATTTACATTGGCAAACACTTCAATTCCTAGTATTATGCATAAACCAATTTAACTGTTACAATGGGATGTTGGGGTGGACCCAAGTGCAGGACACAGCCACAGGGGTAGCATTAACAGAAGTGTGTTTATTAATAGTTGCCAGGGAGGCTGGAGAGTGAGGATTAGGTGCTTATGTGGACATGAACGATGGACAACGAACCGGAGGAGCTTGGACTCGGACACAAAACCTGGACTTGGACGCAGAACCTGGACTTGGATTCGGACACTGAGCCAGGACTCAAACTTGGACTCGGACACGGAGCCAGGGCTCGGACTTGGACTTGGACACGGAGCCGGGACTCGAACTTGGACACATTTGACAAATCCAAACAAAGACAGATAATTCATATCTTGGCTCGGAGTAGCGGCAAACGGCCTGCAACACTCAGCTGGACACGAGACGACAAAACCCAATAACGACAGACAATTCGTATCTTGGCTCGGAGTAGTAGCAAACGGCCTGCAATTCTCAGCTGCCCATGAAAACGACAGAATTTATATCTTGACTCGGAGTAGTGGCAAACAGCCGGCTAAACTCAGCTGGACACGAAAACGACAGAATTCACAAAGCAACCCCAGGCATCAAAGCAACTTAGAGTCCGCTATTCTCGATGGCCTGGAACGTGCATTGCCACACAGCTCAAGAAACAGACCAGCACTGAGTGGATGTAAGCTGGAGTGTTTATGCTGCTGGTTCAGATGAAAATCAGGTGCCCTAATCAAGGAGACCCGCAGAACATGGGGAAAAGGAAATTAACTGAAATGAGGAGTCAACGGACCAGACCGTGACATTATTATTTTCAAAGAACTTTCCACATGCTGCTATTTTGCTTCATCACAATAAATTCCAGCCTGAATTCCACCTAAACTAATGCTTTGTTTTAACCCTGAATTCTCCATAGTAAGTCAATTCTGATTTTCTAATTTACTTTGCATTTCTCTCATATAAACCTTAAAGTCTGTTTCCTAAACAAGCAAAGAAGAGAATTATCAATGGCAACTTTAAGATTCAGAAAGTAGTTTATTGACATATCAATGAATCAGAATCAGGTTTAATATCATTGGCATATGTCATAAAATTTGATTCTGATTCTGATTCTGAATTTATTGCAATGGATAGAAGAACAATATATTTAATAAAAAGGAAAATAAAGGAGGACTTAATTTGAGACAAAGCAGTGTAACAATTCAGCTTTATACACTAACTGGTCTACTCATCTATCTCACTGTTACTTCATTTGGCAACTTTACTGTCACATTGCTTGAAACATTCAGTGGATCATACAATCTTGTTGAAGAAACAATGATAACATATCAGATTTTGAAATTTATTTCAGATTTGCAGCATCTGGGGTGTATTGCCTTTGCCATGCTGCTTGCTAAATATCCAATATGAGCACAAATATCCATAAATAAACACTAAGAAGACTAAAATCATCTTCCTCAGCACCCTCAAATAAATCCTATCCTGTGCTACCATTTCTAGCCATCTCCTTGGTGAACATCTGACTATATAGAGTATGGAGCATTACAGCACAGTACAGGCCCTTTAACTCATGATGTTATGCCAACCTTTAAACTTGCTCTAGGATCAATCAACGTCTTCCTTCACACCTAGACTATCATTTAGACTAGATTTTACTATCATCCAAGTCTGTCCCTTCATTGACATTGTGCAACCCCAAATCCTCATCCATGCTTTTTTATCTCTCTAGACTCACATGGCTGCCTGCCCACTGCTTCCCCTCATGTCCCCATTATAACTCAAGTAGAAGTCGTCCATTACCCCTTGGACCAGCTTCACCATTCAAAATGATCGGACGATCCTGGCCGCAACACCATTTTGATGCCAGATCCTCATAACCTTTAACATAATCATGGCCCAAATATCTGTCCAGCTCAACCTCATTCAGAATATCCTGCATCCACAAGAGTTAATTTTGTATTATGACATATTGGAGCTGATGTCATTCTGGCTGGCAATGTGCTTTCACTTGATTTGCACTAATGTACAAGGTTATGATCTACCTCATCACTTTCTCAGCCTTATTTGGTAAGAAGCACAATTAATGGAGGTCCATCATTGTCAATGCTTGGAATGTGCTCCACGCATAGAACTCCTTAAATTATTTAGAACTCTGCAGAAGTTTGCATTCCATTTAATCAAAATGGACCAAACTGGCAGTATTTATAAATGTGGCTAGAATCAGCAGGTATTATTTTAATTACTTCAGCTGCAGTTTTGAAAGGGAATACAAGACATTAGAATCTTCATTACATTTCACAAATGATCATTTGTCCTTCACGGGGATCTTGAAGACTGCATTCTGTCAACACAGCAAATGTATGAATCCATTACAGAACGTTGAAGCAAGTTCTCCCTAAAAAAAAGGTCAAACTTTAAATTTGCTGAATCATGATCAATTTAAATTGTTTTAAATTTCTACTCTGTACCGCATTAAAGATCAATAGCAGGAAAGAGTATATCAAAATGCTGACATTGCTACAAACAAATCATTAACATGCTGTCATGTCATTTTTCTGACATCAGCTGTATAGGCCGCATTAAAATACAGTACAAAGTCATTTAAGAAGTTCCAGATGCATCTTCGTGGCTCCCAAGATGTAAAGGGCTTGAGAGGCAATGCCTATGGAACCAATATAAGCGATGCAGTTGTTTAAATGATGAAATATTTATTTGAAGTAATTAATTATCTTTTATTGGCAAACTATTCTTGTAAGTAAAGCATATTAAATGTGGTACTTTGTCTTTCCTCAGAGTAAATTTCAGACGTTGATCATCTACAAGTGACAGTTAAACATCATATTTTGAAGCAAATACGAGGACCCCATAGCAAAATAAACTCCTTATCCATAAATGTCATGAAAATTCCTTGTGAAGTTTATTAGTGATGAAATAAATCAAACGGTGTATTTATGAGAGCTTGGAACATTTTTTGAAAATGGCACTTCTCAAATTTGAACACAAAAACCTTGTCTGCATCAAACAAATACATAGAGCAGTCATAAATCAGCAACGATCTCCTTGATCAGTAACAAGCTTTAAGGTCTGAAGTTGTAATTTATTAACAAATTTGAAGTTAAGGACTGGAGATGTTGTTGAAGCCTAATTTGGAGTATTGTATGCCGTTTTGATTACCTACCTGCAGGCATGATGTCAATAAGGCTGAAAGAATGCAGAGAAAATTTACAAGGATGTTGCCAGGACTCGAGGACCAGAGTTATAGGGGAAGGTTGAATAGGTTAGGGCTTATTCCCAAGAGTGTAGGAGAATGAGGGGAGATTTGACAGAGGTATACAAAATTATGAGGTGTATAAGCAGGAAAAGTAAATGTTTTCCATAGGGTAGGTGAGACTCGAACTAGGGGCTATGGGTTAAAGGTAAAAGGCAAAATGTTTCTTTTTCCAATATTTTTATTGATTTATATATAAGAATACAGAGTACAGGAAAAAATATATATGTCAATACATTAAACTAAATTGCATATAAAGACTCCTTACTATATTCGTACAAATCAATTAGTTCATAACATTGAAAAATAATAATTTTTCATATAAAAAAAATCTAACCCACTACCAAGACCGAAGCTGATTAATAGCAAAAAAAGAAAAAAGATTGTTAGTCATCATCTGTGCTTTAATAGCAAATCAAAGGTTTTGACAGAATATTCCCCAGGCTGCTCCATGAGGCGAAGGAAGAGATTGCTGAGCCTCTGGCTAGGACCTTTATGTCTTCGTTGTCCACGGGAATGGTACTGGAGGATTGGAGGGAGGCAAATGTTGTCCCCTTATTCAAAAAAGGTAGTAGGGATAGTCCGGGTAATTATAGACCAGTGAGCCTTAGCTGTTGGAAAAGATTCTTAGAGATAGGATCTATGGGCATTTAGAGAATCATGGTCTGATCAGGGACAGTCGGCATGGCTTTGTGAAGGGCAGATCATGTCTAACAAGCCTAATAGAGTCCTTTGAGGAGGTGACCAAACATATAGATGAGGGTAGTGCAGTGGATGTGATCTATATGGATTTTAGTAAGGTATTTGACAAGGTTCCACATGGTAGGCTTATTCAGAAAGTCAGAAGGCATGGGATCCAGGGAAGTTTGGCCAGGTGGATTCAGAATTGGCTTGCCTGCAGAAGGCAGATGGTTGTAGTGGAGGGAGTACATTCAGATTGGAGGATTGTGACTAGTGGTGTCCCACAAGGATCTGTTCTGGGACCTCTACTTTTCATGATTTTTATTAATGACCTGGATGTGGGGGCAGAAGGGTGGGTTGGCAAGTTTGCAGATGACACAAAGGTCGGTAGTGTTGTAGATAGTGTAGAGGATTGTCGAAGATTGCAGAGAGACATTGATAGGATGCAGAAGTGGGCTGAGAAGTGGCAGATGGAGTTCAACCCAGAGAAGTGTGAGGTGGTACACTTTGGAAGAACAAACTCAAAGGCAGAGTACAAAGTAAATGGCAGGATACTTGGTAGTGTGGAGGAGCAGAGGGATCTGGGGGTACATGTCCACAGATCTCTGAAAGTTGCCTCGTGGGTAGATAGGGTAGTTAAGAAAGCATACACTAAAGGGTGTTAGCTTTCATAAACTGAGGGATAGAGTTTAAGAGTCGTGATGTAATGATGCAGCTCTATAAAACTCTGGTTAGGTCACAGTTGGAGTACTGTGTCCAGTTCTGGTCACCTCACTATAGGAAGGTTGTGGAAGCATTGGAAAGGGTACAGAGGAGATTTACCAGGATGCTGCCTGGTTTAGAGAGTATGCATTATGATCAGAGATTAAGGGAGCTAGAGCTTTACTCTTTGGAGAGAAGGAGGATGAGAGGAGACATGATAGAGGTGTACAAGATAGTAAGAGGAATAGATAGAGTTTATTAGCCAGCGCCTCTTCCCCAGGGCAACACTGCTCAATACAAGGGGACATGGCTTTAAGGTAAAGGGTGGGAAGTTCAAGGGGGGATATTAGAGGATGTTTTTTTTACTCAGAGAGTGGTCGGTGCGTGGAATGCACTGCCTGAGTCAGTGGTGGAGGCAGATACACTAGTGAAGTTTAAGAGACTACTAGGCGGGTATATGGAGGAATTTAAGGTAGGGGGAGGTTATATGGGAGGCAGGGCTTGAGGGTCGGCACAACATTGTGGGCCAAAGGGCCTGTAATGTGCTGTACTATTCTATGTTCTAAAATAACTCAGAAAGGGTTCCCACAATGTTTGAAACTCAATTAGATTCAAAGATTGAACATCGAATCTTCTCTAAATTTAAACATCACATCACATCACGTAACCATTGGACATGAATAGGAGGGGCCACATCTTTCCATTTAAGCAAAAGCGTCCATCTGGCCATAAGAGGCATCAAAGCCAAAATGTGCAAATCAGATGGCTCCAAAATAATATCCTCTCCTCCAACAATATCAAATAAAGCAGTCAAAGGATTAGGCTTGAAATTTACTTTAAAAAGTATTGAAAAGGTTTGAAGTACTTCTTTCCAATATTTTCCAAGACTCGGACATGTCCAAAACATATGAATGAGTGAAGCTTCTCCCTGTGCCCATCACTCTCTCCTTCAATTTAAAGTGGTCCATAGGGTCCATATGACTAAGGATAAGTTGTCTCGTTTTTATTTAGCTATATCTCCGTATTGGGATAAATGTAATATGGAGAAGCAAAATGTTGAAGTGGAACATGAGGGGGAAACCTCTTCAGTTAGAGGGTGGTGAGAGTGTGGAATAAACTGCCAGAGCAAGCGGTGGATGCAGGGTTGATTTCAACATGTAAGGAAAATTTAAATATGTACATGGATGGGAGGGGATAGAAGGCAACAGTCCTGGTGCAGGTCGATGGGACTAGATTAATTGTCTAGCACAGACTAAGTGGGCCAAAGGGCCTGTTTCTGTGCTGTAGTTTTTTATGACTCTATGACTGCATGATTATCTCCATTTGAGTTTAACTATTAAATTCATCTTCTTAAACAGCAAACAACCCCGTTGACAATAAATCCAACAAGAATATTGTTATGTCACTGGGAGAATACTAGTCTGTGTTTTATTTGTAAACCACCTCTGCATTGAGAACCTACAAATATATTGCCTGGACTGGAGGGCCCAGGTTAAAGACAGATAGGTTTGGCTGGGATGTTTTTTCCCTGAATCAAAGGAGACTGAATGATGCCCTCATGGAGGTTTATAAAATTAAGAGGCATCGACAAGGTAGTTACATCTCCATTAAGTAAATCTCACATCTTCCAGTGTATCCGTTTACCTATGGGAATTTTCTAATTGTGACCTCTACGTTCTGTCATCACAATGCCTGACAAGGCGCGAAACGAAGACTGTGTGGCACACCACTCCTCACACAGACAGTAGGTGGCTGGTGACTCACAAAGAGTTCACCCGCCCTTTGCCAGATTTTGTTTTTAGTTCTGCTGGGTGCCTACACACCCTCCTCCCTGGTTAACCGAAGTGCACCAGGGGGTGTGCCAGTTGAGTCGCCGACAACCTGACCTGAGACAGGTAGAACTGGGCTACGTGGTACCAGTAGCAAGGCAAGGCCCTGACCTGACCCGATGCCGGCCCCCTAGGCCTGACCTGACATCAAAACTCTATAACGGCCTGCAGATGCTCTCCACTAAAATCGAGGCCAGAAGACTGCAACTAGTGGGGCACTGTCTACACCACCCCGAGCTACCTGCCAGCCTAGTCATCATATGGGAGCCCAAGCACGGGAGGATGAACCCTGGGCGCCCTCCCAAGACTATGGTCAACACGCTCCTAGAAGACAGCGGCGCGGCTAATGTAGATGAACTGAACACACTGATGAGGAAGAGGGAGAAGTGGAGAGTCCGTCATCGTGCCCAACGCCGGCCCCCTAGGCCTGAGTCGATGTAGTAGTATTAGTAGTAGACCTCTACCTTAACCTCCAGGAAAAAATCCAGTCATTCTGACCTCTAAATTCAGACATCACATTCCTCTATTAACAATGGATCCTACTTACATGGGACTGTCCTGTAATACTGTCAAGAAGCTCTTCACAAAATACTTACATTATTTAGTTCTCGAAACCCCTGGCCATTTTCTCTTTATGACAGATCATTGCCTACATTAAATGGATCACAATGTTGTTTCTTCCATAGTTATGAAGCAAAGGGAAAACCTCTATCTTCAAACACAAGAAAATCTGCTGATGCTGGAAATCCAAAGCAATTCACACGAAATGCTGGAGGAACTCAACAGGCCAGGCAGCATCTATAGAAAAGAGTAAATAGTCGATGTTTTGGGCTGAGACCCTTCATCATACCCATTTCTTCCATTGGTCACTTAATCTTATTTTTCACTGGGGTCTAACTTTGTTCCTTTCACCAAGTGATCCATCCTCTCTATTCAGCCAGATCATTCAAAATGAAAGATTCCACAATAATTTAAGAATGTTTACTACCAGTCGGGGATCTTAACATTAAGAGTTCAAGAATGGTGAGCAATTTCCATCCAAATTTCAAATTTATTGTTTAGAGATAGAGAAAGCAAGCTTATACTGTATATTCCCAAACTACCTAAGATAAATCATGCTACCATGCACTCATCGTTGGGAACAACATAATCAAATGAATGAGGAAACATTATTAGAAAGGCCATAAATGCAAGAGATTCTGCAGATGTTGGGAATGCAAAGTAACACACACAAAATGCTGGAGGAACTCAGCAGGTCAGGCAGCATATATGGAAAGGAATAATGAGTCAACATTTTGGGCTGAGACCCTTTCATCAGTCCTGATTATCGTCTAATTATCGTGACTACCAGACACCAAATGGAAACTCTCTCTTCCAGCCATTAGAGATATTTATCTGTCTGGAGTGCTGCATAAGCAGGGATCTTAGCATTGTCAGTAATCCCTCCCATCCATCCAACAATCTCTTTGACCTACTACCATCAGGCAGGAGGTACCATAAAATTAGGACAAGAACTGTTAAGATGGGAAACAACTTCTTCTCCAGGCCATAAGACTACTGAACTCCCTGCCACTCATGTATGAATATCATCATATGGTCTCATCAAGTACGATGCGCCAGTAGCATTATATGGTTTACTTTTTAACTTGTATTTTACCTCATAATTTGTTGATTTATTTGTGGCAAATATTACTTTTTGTGTTAAGTATGAGTTATATGTACTGTGTTGTGCACCTTTGTCTGGAGGAACGTTTTTTTCATTTGGCAGTATACATATGTACCATTGAATGGCAATAAACTGAAATTGAACTTGAATCCATTTTACTCTCAAAGAGCAAAATCCCTCCAAAATATTGGAACGTGGTTTGGCCTGGTAGCGTAGCACCAACAAAATTCTTTACTGTACCAGCTTTCAGGGTTCAATCCCCACTGCTATTTGTAAGATATTTCTACTTTCTCTTCATAACCACATGGATTTCCTTTGTGTGCTCCAGTTTCCTCCTACATTCCAAAAACATATGGTTAGGGGTATAAGACCATAGAGCAGAATTAGGTCCTTTGGCCCATCAAGTCTGCTCCGACATTTCATAATGGCTGATCTATTTTTCCTTTAAGCTCCAATCTCCTATTCGTCCCCTTATCTCTTCATGCCCCGATCAGTCAAGAATCTGTAAACTTCTGCTTTAAATATGCATAAAGACTTGGCCTCCACAGCTGCCTGTGGCAACAAATTCAACAGATTCACCATTCTCTGGCTAAAGAAATTCCTCCTCATATCCATTCTAAAAGGACGCCCCTCTAGACTGAGGTTGTGTTCTCTGGTCTTAGGCTCTCTCAGGGTTAGTAGTTGTGGGCATGTTTTGTTGGCACCAGAGGAGTGGCAACACTTGCAGGCTGCCTCCAGCACCATCTTTGGACTGTGTTGGTTATTGACACAAAATGATGCTTTTCATTATATGCTTTCATGTACACGTGACAAGTAAAGCTAAACTCCTTAAGTTCTCTTATTATCAATAAGTGTGTTGCTGATGTACAGAAAAATGGTTTGGTAAACTTTCAGACGTGGCTCATATGACTGTTAATGACAAAGAGTGAGAAGTCCATCTCCACGTTCTCTTTTGAGTCTGGAGAACGTAGTCTTGTCTCTGGAGGCTATGTGCACTTCTTTGTTAGGGAATGATGACAGTCACACAGCAGCACTTGTTCACGTGACATCTGTACAAAGAGACACAAGAGACTGCAGATCAAAAGCAGAATTAGTTTCAGATTTGTTTATTAAGTTGAAGTTCAAGTTTAATTGTCATTCAAACATGCATGAATACAGCCAAATGAAACAGTGTTACTTCAGGGCCGAGGTGCAAAATACACTACTAATGGTCACAAGGCTCATACAGCACATCTAAGATAGCAAGCACATATACTGTTAAACAGCAGCAAAACACAGTCGCACAAAAGAAGACGAAGTCCCTGAGTCCATGAATGTTGCAGCAGTCTGTAGTTGAACACAATAGAGCTAACCTTCTGCCAAATGAACACCGAAGGGCAGCACTAACTACAGTTGGATGTCCTGCCACACTGCCTCCAGCACACCACCTTCAATGCCTCTCTCCTGGGCGTCTGCAAATGGGCAATACTGTGGCTTGAGTTCTAGTGCTCGCCATGACTGAGGGCATGTAGCTTCCCCACCATTCACCAATAAACTTGTGAATCAGACTTGCAGCATTCCACATTACCAATGTCCAACAGGGTCCTGTGATCACTCGCTGTTACACTGCATGCCATGTTCATGTGTTGATTCCAACACCTCTCTGAAGCAAGCAACAGCACAATCACACCCAATCCAACTCCTTCAGATTCTCCACCAACAAGCAACTCACTGATGACGTAGAACTACAGTACTTTAAGCTCTTGGTGTCCAGCAGGGCACTGCAATCATAGAAATATTACTAAAAAAAGGCAATAATACCCTTGGTTAGCCCATAGAAGCTGTTGCATCCAAACGTGCCACCATCTCATATTATCATATATACATTAGAAGCAGAAAGTGAAATACAGTCAACAATCAACACAATGCTCAGCAGAATAAAACAGAACACAACAAACACAACTAAACAACAACAAAACAAGCCCCTTTCCTCTCTCCCACCCACACACAAGGACAGTCCTCAAAATCCAGAACAGGCCTGGAAATCTAAAGGAACACACACAAAATGCTGGAGAAGCTCAGCATGTCAAGCAGCATTTATGGAGAGGAATGAACAGTTGAGATTTAAGACTGCGACCCTTCATCACGACTGGAAAGGAAGGTGGAAAAAGCCAGAAGTCTATTACAGAAGCAGAGACAAAGGTAGTTTGCTCTGCACAGGAGACACAGAAATGTGAGGCATGAGCAGCTTGCCATTCAGGTGCGAGGATATTACAGGTGAGAAGCTTGCTGTCCTAAGCAAACAATGAGATAAGGCCATCAACAAGTTAAGGCACACTATGCAGACTTGGCTGCCTGCAGTGAGGTCTGATGCTTCCCATTCGGTGTTCAGAGTGCCCTTCAAATAACTGAAAAAGCCACAAAGCTGAGTGATGGACTTCTGCTTGTATTCTGACTATTTAATAAAGATCTTAGACTATCTCAAAGTTAGTTTGCAATCTTTATTAAATTATCAGAATACAATCAATTTGTGGTACAAAAGTGGAAATGAGAACATGAATTGTGTCAGTTAGTTCTGTAACTAATAGCAGAAAACAGGAAATCTAGTCTGAGTTAAACTGATTCATGAATGAGTTGAGTTTGAAAAATAGGGATAACCAAATCCATTTGCTATCTATCTTCAGCTCCCCCATGTAATTCTTCATGTAGATTGTAAGTAGCTGAAGACCAAGCTCTAATTTTTGTGGTTTCATACTAGTAACAACGTGCCAATTGAAAAATTGTCCCATTTATTCCCAATCTCTTTTTCTGTTAATGAGCCAAACTTCAATTTCCCCACAGTACTTACCAACAAACTGGTCATTCTAATGTTGCTAAATAACTTCCAATGCTGCATCCTCTCATTTATTTTGGAAAATCCAATTACATCACTCAGACACAGCAGCTTCTATGGAGTCAACTAAATGTGTTGCCTTTTTTGAACATTTTTTTATGATTGCAAAACCCTGCTGGATATTAAAGTACTGCAGTCTAACCCATGGGTGAGTTGCTCATTGACTGAGAAACTGGAGAAGCCGGACTTGGTGTGGACTGTGATGCTGCCTGTGGCAGAGAGCTGTCGGTGGATGAAGGAGGTGTGCAGCTGCCAGCGAGTGATTGTCATAGTCGCTTTCCTTGTGATCGCAAGACAGGTGGACATTGGTGATGTGGAATGGTGCAAGTCCAGTTCGCTGGTTTATTGATTGACGGCAAAGGAGCTGTGTAACCTTGGTCGTGGTGAGAACTAGGCTTTGAGCCGTGGTAAAGCCTATTTGCAGCCATCGGGTGGAACCGCCAAAGTTGGTGTGCTCCACCAGAGCGCTGGGGCAGTGTGGTGCAGTGCCCACGCTAGAGTTGGTGCCGTGCCCCCAGTGTTCACTTGGCAAAAGACAGGCTGTATTGTGTTTGACTGCAGACTGCTGCAGCACTCATGGACTCAGGGACTTGGACTATATTTTTTGTGTGGCTGTATTTACTGATATCTTATGTATGCTTGCAATCTGCTATCTATATCTTGTGCTAATTATGACTGTTGGTACCATGTTTTGCACCTTGGCCCTGGAGTAGCACTGTTTCATTTAGCTGTATTCACGTATAATTAAGTAACAATTAAGCAAACTTGAACATTATTGCTTCTTCCCACTAATCTCATTCAAAAACTCAAGATCTTCATATTAATAGACAGGATAAGGTTATTGTTGGCAAGGCAATGTGCATACTGAAGTGCCCTTGAAAAGTGTATGTTGAATCATCTTCTTGAACATTGCCTTGACTGCTATGTAAACAGGCTGCACAGAGGAAGGACCCTCCAGATTTAAGTTTAATAGTGAGGAAGGAGTGCTGATTACAAGTTAGAAAAGCATGGCTTTGATGTTTACCAACACACCTACTGTCTTGTCTTCTTGGTGGTAGCAACATGGCTTTTGAGTTGCTGTTGGAATAGCCTTGTAGGATAACTGCACTGCCCTTTTTTGGCCACGGTATAGCAGTAGAGGAAAGATGAAAGCAAGTTGTGGTGAATGGAGTACCAATCAACCAGGGAGCTTTGTCTGGGATAGTATTGAAATTCTTTTCAGGTATTGTTGTTGTTGTCCTCATCTAGGTAATGTGGGAAGTTTTCCATTTTACTCTTGCTTTGTACTAGAAGATGGTGGAAAGGCCTCGGGAAATTAGAATTCCCCAACATCCGACCTTTTCCTATAGTTTTAATATTTATGTTGCAGATCCAGTGAGAATTCTGATCAATAATATCCCTAAAATATTGAAGGTGGAGAACTCAGAAATAGTAGTGTCATTGAAGGTTTATTAAAGCAAAAACTTCACACCATCTTAAAATTTTCTTCCCACAAGCAGTTAATCTAATCAACCATTGAGTTAGTCCCCCCACCACTCTATCTATTACTTCAGTCACCATAATGCTCTGTACATATTTGAAACAACCTTTTATAATATTGTTTACATTGTAAATCCCCCAAGAGGATCACAAACTTGCTATGGGGTTTGGAGGCTTGCATGCTTCAATGACCTGGAGAGATATGTTGGCTGGAGTCAGGGCTTTCTGCTTTGGCTCTTGGTAGGGTCACTCAGACCAAACAGGTAGAGCCCAGACTAAGAGTGGTCCACCAGTCCTCCAGGTTCGGGAATTCAGCTCAGGACCAACAACCCTGACTGGTAAAACAAAATTGTTATGGAAACAGCAATGAAATATCCTTCTATATCTGTCTGTGACAATATGCACAGGCAGAGATGGAGGACCTTCATTGCTGACCTGAACACCAGCTGCGTAACGGGCAGTAATTTAAACTGTAAAAACATAGTGATTTTTATGTATTTGTGCACATTTTATTCCATCTTTGTACCTCTAATTTTATTTTTATATAATTCTTTATTCTTTATCATTGTTGAACTTTGTGATTTGTTGAAAGTAAAGTCAACACACTCCAGCAAATTCCTAATACATGTAAATGTATATGGTGAATAAAGTTGACCCCTTGATCCTTGAACCTTGTAAGGGTAGATGGGTAAATCCTTCATGCTGGACATTGCTTGTCATTTATCAGCCTGTACGTGAATGTTGTCCTGATTATACTGCATGCAGTAAGGATTGATTTTGACAAATGTGATTTCCCTTAATTTCAGAAGTTAATCATCAAATCAAAAGTAACAATCTTATCATATTAAAAAAACTCCTAAGTGCCCTGTTCCAAAGCCCATAATAATCAAATTCAGAATTTTCCTAACCTCTGATGTCTGGATAACTGGCCTATAATTCCCATTTTCCCTTTCATTCCTGTTAGGAACAGTGAGCTTTTGTTTACAGCATTTAAGTCCACAAAATATTTCTGAAGACTGGAAAATTCTGTTAAGATAAACACCCAGCATTTGAATCTTCAGTCACCTCTTTTAAAACTTTGGAAAGTAAGCTTTCAGATCAAGGGAGTGTCTTAGACGTTTAACCCTATTTACTTCCACAGTGTTATTTCATGACTAATTATATTAAAGTCTCTATATCCTTGGTTCCTCACTACATTTTTTTTCTCTCTAGTACGCTTGTACATCATTCAGAGAGTGATAATTTTAATTTCCCGGTCACCTTAATTCCCCAATATAATGCTTCCTGTTTAGGCATTGAACATACCTTTCTCCACTTTGCTATTGCCAAGTTCTTCATATCTTTTGTTAGTTTACTCCTTTGATCTATTGACTTGGATCAAAGGTGTAATACTGAGGCTTTATAAGGCTTTGGTTGGACTGCACTTGGAAAATTGTGAGCACTTTCCCTTTACCTGAGAAAGGATGATCTGGCATTGGAGAGAGTCCAGAGAAGGTTCATGAGAATTATCCCAGGAATGAAAGGGTTAACATATGAAGAGTACTTGATTGCTCTGGCCCTGTCCTCGTTGGACTTTAGATTAAAGCCTGTCGAATCTTGAAATGTTTCCTATAGTGGGTAGTCTAGAACCAGAGGTCACAGCTTAGAATAGAAGGACATCCCTTTAGAACAGAGAAGAAGAGGGAGGAAATGCTTTAGCCAGAGGGTGGTGAATGTGTGGAATTCCATGCCACAGACATTTGTGGAGGCTAAGTCATTTGGATTTAAAGCAGAGGGTGATGGGTTCTTGATTAGTAAGGGCATCAGAGGTTATGGGGATAATAAATCAGCCATGAATGAATGCAGAAAACACTTGATGGGCTGAATAGCCTAATTTTGCTCCTACGTCTTATGGACTATTAAATCAATTTCCTGTTCATGCTTTACTAAATTCAAAAATCTTTTCAGTTCTCATCTTTTCAAGCAGTTGGGACATCATTAATTCTGGATGAAAGCTATAAAATATGGGTGTTTTTAAACGACTGCAATAAAAACCACTGAAGTGCTTCAGGCTATAATTTAACTGTGACCATGGTGGTGATGGCAGTGACCGTATCTTCATCACATTCATAATTACATAAATATGATAAGTTTGTCTATGTGATCATTTTAATTGTTAAATCAACTTTATTAAATGCCAATAAAGTCTTATCAATGTTTTCCATAAGACAAATTCCATTTGTTCCTTTAATTACCACATATGAACTTTAGAAATGTTAAGCTGGCATTATTCCTGAGTAATCAATTCCAAAGAGCAAGGACAAACAAAACAACAACTTGAATCACCCAGATTTGTGACCTGTGATTGTAATTGGTAATACAGAACTAAATATTTGAATAAATTGTACTGAAATGTCAATTAAATCATAGTGGTTATCAACTTAATTGTCTATCCTCATATGCACAATTGGAAGTAAGAAGTATTCTAAAAAAAATTATGTTTCACAGATACAATTAGTTACATTTTGGGCATTGTCTGACAGGGATTGCAATTGTAAATTGTAAACCACTAAATCATTCCTTGCATCGAGGACATCTTCAAAAAATAACACCTCTCAAAGGCGGCATCCATCATTAAGGACCCCCATCACCCAGGGCAGGCCCCTTCTCATTGCTACCACCAAAGAGAAGGTACAGGAGCCTGAAGGCACACACTCAACATTTTAGGAACAGCTTCTTCCCTTGCACCATCAGATTTCTGAATGGACAATGAACCCATTTACACTGCCTCAAAAATTAATTTTATAAAATCATAAAAGATAGGAGAAGAATTAGGCCATTTGGTCCATCAAGTCTGCTCCGCCATTCAATCATGGTTGATCCTTTTTTCTCCTCCTCAGCATTACTCCCTGGACTTCTCCCCATGAACTTTGATGACATGTCCAATCAAGAACATATCAATCCCTGCCATCAATGCACTCAACGACCTCCACAGCTGCCTGTGGTGACAAATTCCACAAATTCACCACCTCTGGCTAAAGAAACATCTCTATATCTCTACTTTAAATGATCACCACTCTATCCTGAGGCTGTGTCCTCTTGTCCTAGACTCCCCATGGAGTCCTTTCCACATTTATTTTGTCTAGGGCTTTCAACATTCAAAAAGATTCAATGAGATTCCCCCCCCCCCCCATCCTTCTAAATTGTAGTGAGTACAGGCCCAGAGCCATCAAACATTCTGCATGTGATAACTCTTTCATTCCCAGAATCATTCTTGTGAATCACCCCTAGATCCTCTCCAACACCAGCACATCTTTTCTTAGATGAGGAGCCCAAAACTGTCCACAATACTCAAGGGGAGGCCTCCCCAGTGCCTTATAAAGCTTCAGCATCACATCCCTGCTCTTGTATTCTGGACCTCTTGAAATGAGTGCTAACACTTCATTTGCCTTCATCACCACTGACTCAACCTGCAAGTTAACTTTTAGGGTGTTCCGCACAAGGACTCCCAAGTCCATTTGCATCTCAGATTTTTGATCTTCTCCCCATTTGAAAATAGTCTATATATTTACTTCTACTACCAACGTACATGACCATGCATTTTCCAATGTTGTATTTCATTTGCCACTTTCTTGCCCATTCTCCTAATCTGCAGCCCACTTGCTTTCTCAATATTACCTGCCCCTCCACCAATCTTCATATCATCTGCAAACTTGGCAACAAAGCCATCTATTCCACCATCTCAATCATTGATAAACAGCATAAAAAGATGCGGTCCCGATACCAGCACCTGCAGAACACCAGTAGATATTGGCAGCCAACCAGAAAAAGATCCTTTTATTCCTACTTGCTGCCTCTTATCAATCAGCCAATGCTCTAACTATGCCAGTAAATTTCCTGTAATACCATGGACTCTTAACTTGGTAATCAGCCTAACGTGTGGCACTTTGTCAAAGGCCTTCTGAAAGCCCAAATATACAACATCCACTGCATCCTTTTTATCTATCCTCAAAGAATTCCAACAAGTTCGTTAGACAAGATTTTCCCTCAGGGAAGTCATGCTGACTTTGTCTTGTCTTGTGTCACCAAGTACTCCATAACCTCATCCTTAACAATTGAATCCAACATCTTCCCAACCACTGAGGTCAGGCTAACTGATGTATAATTTCTTTTCTGCTGCCTTCCTCCTTTCTTACAGAGTAGAATGACATTTATAATTTGCCCATAATAAGAGTCCCATGATTTTTATTACTAATGCCTCCACTACCTCTTTCACTACCTCTATCTCTTTCACTACCACTACCTCTTTCAGAACCTTGGGGTGCAGTTCATCTGGTCTGGGTGATTTATGTATCTTTAGGTCTTTCAGCTTTTTGAGCACCTCCTCCCTTTCAATAGTAACTCACTTAGCTTCCCTCACACCCTTCAATATCTGGCACACTGCTAGTGTCTTCCACAGTGAGGACAAATGCAAAATAATCATTTATTTCATCTGCCATCTCCTTTTCCCTGTAATTATTTCTCCGACTTCATTTTCTAGTGGTCCTATATCCACTCTGATTCCTAAGGTTGTCACTCTGGCAACCTCTGCGATGACATTGGTGCCAAGCTGTATCGGCGCTTGCCCTTCCCTTGGACTACATCAGTGACGTGGAGAGAGGGAACCAGCTGCATGGGCAACCGCTGGTTCTTCAAATCTTCCCGTCCTTGAGAGGACACAGTCCACCAGAAACGCAAACCCATGATCTCCTGGGATCAGCAGTTGCCTACAACTACTACCACTATATCCACTCTCATCTCTCTTTTATTTTTTACATACTTGAAAAAGATTTTGCAATCCATTTTGATATTGCTTGCTAGCTTACTTTTATATTTCACCTTTTCCATCCTAAAAATTTTTTAGTTGCTCTTCTTGCTAATTTTCAGTATTCACCGGAGCAAAACGACTTTGGTAATTGTGGGGATGACTTATGGTGGACTGAAACGGTTGAACATATAGACATTAAGAAAGAGAATGTGCTGGAGCTTCTGCAAATCATTAAGTTAAGTAAGTCACCAGGACCAGATGAGATATACCCTAGGCTACTGCGGGAAGTGAGGGAGGAAGACTGCCAGGCCTCTGGTGATGATCTTTGCATCATCAATAGAGACAGGAGAAGGACTGGAGGAATGGAGGATTGCAAATGTTATTCCCTTGTTCAAGAAAGGAAGTAGGGATAACCCAGGAAATTATAGACCAGTGAGTCTTTCTTCAGTGGTGGGCAAGTTTTTTGGAGAAGATCCTGAGAGGTAGCATTTATGAGCACTTGGAGAGACATAATCTTGATTAGCGGTAGTCAGCATGGCTTTGTTAAGGGCAGATCATTCCTTACGAGCCTAATTGAATTCTTTGAGGATGTAACAAAACACTTTGATGAAGGTAGAGCAGTGGATGTAGTGTATATGGCTTTCAGTAAAGCATTTGATAAGGTTCCCCGTGCAAGGCTCATTCAGAAAGTAAGGAGGCATGGGATTCAAGGAGACCTTGCTTTGTGGATCCCGAATTGGCTTGCTCACAGAAGGCAAAGGGTGGTTGTAGATGGTTCGCATCATGGAGGTCGGTGTTCCACAGAGATCTGTTCTGGGACCCCTCCTCTTCGTGATTTTTATAAATGACCTGGATGAAGAAGTGGAGGGATGGGTTAGTAAGTTTGCTGATGACACAATGGTTGGGGGTGTTGTGGATAGTCTGGAGGGGTGCCAGAGGGTACAGCAGGACATCAATAGGATGCAGAACTGGGCTGAGAAGTGGCAGATGGAGATCAACCCAGATAAATGTGAAGTGGTTCATTTTGGAAGGTCAAATTTGAAGGCAGAATATAATATTAATGGTAAGACTCTTGACAGTGTCAAGGATCAGAGAGATCTTGGGGTCCATGTCCATAAGAGACTCAAAGCTGTTGTGCAGGTTGACACTGTTGTTAAGAAGGCGTACGGTGTGTTGGCATTCATCAACCGTGGGATTGAGTTTCAGAGCCGTGAGGTAATGTTACAGTTATTTAAGACCTTGGTTATACCTCACTTGGAATACTGTGCTCAGTTCTGGTCACCTCACTACAGGAAGGATGTGGATACTATAGAAAGTGTGCAGAGGAGATTTACAAGGATGTTGCCTGGATTGGAAAGCATGCCTTACGACAATAGGTTGAGTGAACTTGGCCTTTTCTCCTTGGAACACTGGAGGATGAGAGGTGACTTGATAGAGGTGTATAAGATGATGAGAGGCATTGATCGTGTGGATAGCCAGGGACTTTTTCCCAGGGCTGGAATGACTAACACAAGAAGGCTGTTCAAATGGATGATTCAGTTGCACTTCCAGTGCTGTGTTCAGGTTAGCAGATTTCTGTCAAAGCAAGTATTGGTCTCATTTGTTATGGCATTGGACTAAATCAAGAAAGAAAATGATGGACGTATCTTTCTTACGGCTTCTGATGACATAAATAAAAATGTTAAACCTTCTGTGGATCTTGAAGCTCTGTTTTGCCATGGGAGTGTGTTAGATCTGTTGTTGCTGTCCTGCACAACCCCTGACATAGTGTATGTAGTTGTGGGAAGGCACCGATTTGGCAAGTGGATAGCCAGTGCCTTTCTCCCAGGGCAGCAATGATTATTATAAAAAGACATACTTTTAGGATAGTTGGAAGAAAATATAAGGGGGACATCAGAGGTAAGGTTTTATTTTTAACATCGAAGCTACCCAGATGGAATTTGAGGTATTACTCCTGAGTGTGGCCTCATCGTGGTGGTAGAGGAGACCATCAGCCGACATGTTGGAATTGGAATTGGAAGTCACCTTGAAGTAGGTGGCCTATCTTCCTGCCTTTCCTGAATTCCTGTCTTCTGTGGTGAATGGAGCAAAGATGCTCCACAAAACAGTCCCCCAAAATGCATTGGGTCTAAGTGTTTTAGATCAGCTTGTATAGCACTGAGGTATGATATTTACGCTTAACCAATTTTACATATTCAGATACATGCAAATCCAGGCTGTAATGGAACTATGGGTTCCAACTTGGAAAAGAGGAAGTTGACATTTGAATAATGAAAATTCACCAGATGTTGCTACCAAGGCATTCATGATAATTAACATGTTATCGTTTAGTGCAAAGTCTTATTTGAAACTATCACTGCTGCATCCCCACAACTGTGAAGTACAACAATTAAATAGTGAAAATTCATAATGCGTCTGAATATATTTGCTTAGACTTAACTATATTCTTTGACAGTCAGAATGCAATGAGCAAATAATACCAAAGCTCTTACACATGCCTTCAAGTTGTTTTCTGTATAATTTTATTTATTGAAATATAACAATGAGCAGCCTCTTCAAGCCACACTACCCAATAACCCCCCAATTTAATCCTAGCCTAATCACAGGACAATTTAAAATGAGAATTAATCTAGTAACTGGCAAATCTTTGGAATGTTGGAGGAAACCACAAACCCACACGGTCCCAGGAAGAACGTGCAAACTCCTTATAAGCAGCAGTGGGAAGTGAACCCATCGCCTGTGCTGTAAAGCATTATGCTAACAACTACGCTACTGTGTCACCCCAGTTTTATGACAATACAAATCAGTGGTCTCACCCACCAAATACCACTGGTGCTTGCAACAGAAATTACTGACAGCTTTCAGAATTATTTTCTAGCTAGGCTACCCTAAATGTAGCTAAATCTCAAACTAGGCAATCCAGATGGCAAAACTAAAGTTAATAATCTGTGTGCCTTTGATCTCAACCTACTTGGATAAAGTTATACTTATTCATTTCCACAGAAGGGATATCAGGAAGGAGCAATAATGCCACTAAACATACCTTCGAGAGTTCATTCACCCACCCCATGTGTTTCCAGGTATAACTGATTGCATGCAGTACTTTGGAAGCCACATTTTCAGAAATAAAGTGTGCTTTCAAAGTGTGCTTCCTCCTCCTTTATGGTTAATATCTCATTGGTTCTAAACATGATTCTTTATCAGGGTTTATTGTTGTGTTAAACAACAAAACCTATTCAGGAGTTTTTTTTTCCTTTCTTCTAATTTAGGTAAAGTTGGCAGGACTAAGAGTAAACTGTTGTAAACTTCTATGGAGTTCAAGTTATGTCATTCAACTGACTGGTACACAAATTGGAAAGTGGAAGAGTTAGGAGTGAGGAGTGAGGTCTGTGGAATTGATCCATAAGGCCAAAACTTGCAGCCAATACAAAATCACCAGCATTGGTGCTCTTTAGGTGTTGTATATGTGACTCAAGATTCATTTATGATCAAAGGATGTATGAATTACACAACCTTGAGATTTGCTTGCTCACAGGTAGCTACAAAGCAAGATACCTGAAAGAACCCAATTAAAGAAAAAAAGAATAAAACAAAAATAAAAGACCAACACTCGATGTGAAACAGAAAGGGAAAAAAAACATGCAAACAATTGAAGCAAACAACTGCATTCTGAAGCAAAAATGAGTCCTCAGATTTGAACCCCGGAACAGCATGGAGCAGGCCCAAAGCCTCATTTATCAGTTTGTCATATTAGCGGGCACAAACCACAGCAGCCAGGACAGTCCTCATAGCCTCAGTACCACAGAGATGACCATCGTGGAGAGTGAGCGAAATTGGCTCTTGTCCTGACTGACACTGTGTCTTTTCAGTCTATCTGGGCCAGCATTTAAACAACAGAACATATATGTAACATGCCTACCTAGTGTGAAAGAACATTTGCGGTTAAACCATTAAATTTATTTTCCATTTTAAGTTTCAACTGATACTTAATTGAGGATAATACCTAATAAAGTGGCAACTGAGTGTATGTTCATGGTCTTCTGCTGCTGTAGTCCATCCACTTCAAGGATTGATGTGTTGTGTATTCTGAGATGCTCCTCTGCAAACTACTGTATTAACATGTGTTTATTTGAGTTACTGACACCTTCCTGTTAGCTTGAACCAGTCCGGCCATTCTTCACTGACCTCTCTCACTTTTGCCCACAGAATTGCCTCCTGCTGGATTTTTTTTTGTTTGTTTTTGCTCCATTTTCTATAAACTCTCAAGACTTGTCTACATGTGAAGCTCAGAAGATCAGCAGTTTCTGAGATACTCAAACCACCCCATCTGACACCAACTATTCCCAGTCAAAGTCCTTTAGATTACAATTCCTTCTCCATTTTGCTGTTTGATCTGACTAACAACTGAATCTCTTGACCACATATGTATGCTTTTATGCATTGAGTTGCTGCCATATGATTGGCTGATTAGGTATTTACATTAATAAGCAGGTGTACACGTGTACCTAATAATGTGGTCTCTGAGCATATAAGCGGTAATTGGATATCGTTACAGTTCAAGAAATGTTTCAATGGCTTTTTCTTACTTTGTTTCCATCATTATTAATGCAGTCTGCCAACTTGGAATTAGACTATTAGAAAGTAAATCCACCCCATAATCGTGCTGGCATTGGAAAAGGTCCAGAGGTTTACATGATGTAAAGGTTAATGTATGAGGAGCGTTTGATGGCTCTGAGCCCGTATTCATTGGAATTGAAAAGAATCGGGGGAATAGCATTGACACTTACCAAATGCTGAAAGGCGTTGATAGAGTCGTCATATAAAGGATGTTTCCAATAGTAGCAGAGTCTAGGACCAAAGGGCACAGGCTCAGAATGGAAAGATGACCCTTTAAAACAGAGATGAGGGGGGATTTCTTTAGCCAGGGGATGGTAAATCTATGGAGTACATTGCCACAGAAGGCTATGGAGGCCAAGTCATTGCTATGTTTAAAGAGGATGGGTTCTCGATTAGTAAGGGCATCAAAGGTTATGGGCAGAATGCAGGAGAATGGAGTTGAGAGGGCTAATAAATCAGCCATGATCACATTACAGAGCTGACTCAATGGACTGAATGGCCTAATTCTGCTCTTCCCCCTTATGTCTTATAATGCAGCATTCTTTACCAATTCCCTTCTAAATTAATTGGAAAAATGAATTCTATCCCCACAGTATTCAACAATAGCATGCTGAACAGTTTTTTAAATTATTTGTTAAATTATGCAACCCAGACTAATATCTGTGTCCAAGCCCCAAAGTAGAGGAACGATGAGAAATGTATTTCCTCCCCACCGAAAGAAGCATGGAATAGACATCTGTCAAAAGAATGATGCTTGACTCCTTAAAGAAAAGGCGCTTGGTAAGCATAAATCTGAAGGTTGTAAAGAAGGCATAATGATTGCATGTTATGGATCACTCTTTGGTTCTAATACCACTGGGACCATGGCAATACCAGATGTAGAATACAGCCTAATTCCTGATTAAATAATGTGTGCTGTTATACTTGATTTATTTTTCACTGACTTACCTTTGAGACTCGAGACATTTCTCATGGTTTTGTATTCTTGATTTAGTTATTCCCGTTTGAACATTAATTTCGGATTTATCCAGTGGCTACAGATTAAATATATTCTATGAGGAACAACATAATGGGCAGAATAACCTTTCTCAATGTTTCCTTGTATTTACAACCTTAAAATGTTTGCAACATAATTTGCTGAGTATAAAGATAAAATAGCAGAACAATTGATGGACAAAGATCTGACACTTTGTTTTTCTCAGGATATGCCAAGGTCACATTTACTGCACACCCTTGTAGTTTACTGATGACCACGACAGACACAGATGGCCAAGAACACCTATAGCTCAAAAAAACCCAAAGGTCCACCTCACTATCAGGTAGTAAGAGAGCTGAAACTGCCAAGGATAGAGAAGCAGTCATCGCCCACTGAAAGGAAGACTATGTTGCTCACCTCAATCACGCTTCTGCCCCTGGTGTGAACAACTTTGCCTCCACATCACAGCAAAGTACATAATCCTATCCTGCATTAGCCCTAAACAACAAGGGGTGATAATGGAATAACAACTGGGTCTTGGTATCAGACGGTATCCCTGTGAAAAGTCAAAAACATTACTGCTCAGATCAGAACTTTCCATTCTTCACAGTAATCTTTTTCACAATACCAGATAGTTGAATGTTGTCGCAGCAACAACCTTGCACTCAACTCCAGAAAGACCAAAGAAATGATTGTGGACTTCAGAAAGGGTAAGATGAGGGAGCACACACCAATCCTCATTGGGGGATCAGAAGTGGAGAGAGTGAGCAGTTTCAAGTTCCTGGGTGTCAATATCTCTGAGGACCTAATCTGGACCCAACATATTGATGCAGCTATAAAGAACGCATGACAGCAGCTATATATGATTAGGAGTTTGAGGATATTTGGTATATCACTAAGAACATTCACAAATTTCTAGAGATGTACTGTGGAGAGTATTCTAACTGGCTGCATCACCATCTGATATGGGGTGAGATACACTACACCGGATTGAAGTAAGCTGAAGAGAATTGTAAAATTTGTCAGCTTCAGCATTGGCACTAGCCTCTGTGATATCCAGGACATCTTCAAGGAACAGCGCCTCTGAAAGGCAATGTCCATCATTAAGGACCCTCACCACCCAGGACATGCCTTCTTCTCATTGCTACCATCAGGAAGGAGGCACAGTACCTGAAAACAAACACTCACACTCAATGTTCATTCTTTTTTCCATGGCGCCAAGGCTGTGAACTGAGCTAGCTGCTGTGCGTTCCTACCCTGCTGGTGTGAAAACTGGGTTCTACACTTGGCTTGGCCCACGCCGGCTGCTCCGGGAGTAGATCTGGGACTCAGTCTGGTTTGGGATACTGTTGGTTTGTTTCTATTGTTTGCACAATGTGTTTTTATCTCTCTCTCTTCCTCTGTGCAGTGGTCTTTGGTCTTTTTTTTCAATTGGGTTATTTGAGTTTCTTGATTTGTGGTTGCCTATAAGCAGACAAATTTCAAGGTGTATAATTTATACATTCTTTGATAAAAAAAATGTGCTTTGAATCTGTGTATCAACAATTCAGGAAAAGCTTTTTCCCCTCTGCCATCCGATTCCTGAATGAAAATTGAACCCATGACCACTACCTCACAACTTGTATTTTCTATTTTTTGTACTAAGTATTTAGTTTAACTATTACATATATATTTACTGTAATTCACATTTTTTTCTCTCTTTTATCATGTATTGCATTGCACTGCTGCCGCTAAGTTAACAAAGTTCACCACATATGCCAGTAATATTAAACCTGACTCTGAGTCTGATGCTGCATCTTTTCAAATGTTTTTTGGAGATCCAAGTATGGTACATGCATCAGTCCTCCCTTACCTACACAAAAGTTATTTCTTCAAAGTACTTCAAAATAACTTGGTCAGGATTAATTTACTTTGCATGAAACCATGTTGACTTTGATTACTTTGAATATTTTCTGTTCCTTGTTTCATTAATAGTTTCCATGATTTTTCCTATACAACTGTTGAGCTGGCAGACTTGCAGTTCTCTGCTTCCCATCTTTATCACATTTTGAATAAAGGAGTAAAATTTGCTTTTCTCCCCCAAATTAATGGAACATTCCCTTCAGCCAGATTACAACATAATTGTACGCAAGCCATGATGTTAGCAAACACATCCATAACTACTTCTACTGTATATTGACTATTTCAGTGCAAGCAACATTTTCTGATCATTTGAAAGCTTTCCGCAATTTCTCGCTATAACATCGTACAAGTTTCTGACTGGATTAGAACAAATCTACTCAACCAATAAAAAACTAAAAAGCCAATGTTGCCTCCAGTCCAAAATCTGGGTCACCCCAGCTTCAGTAGCCCAAAGAAGCTTTGGTTTGAGGTTCTTGGAGCCCAACCTCCAAGTTATCTTTGACTCCTTCCCTGAAGTAAATGAGCAAATAGGCTTTACTTTATACTTTATTGTCGCCAAATAATTGATACTAGAACATACAATCATCACAGCGATATTTGATACTGTGTTTCCCGCTCCCTGGATTACAAATCCATAGTAAATATTAAAAATTTAATTTATAAATCATAAATAGAAAATAGAAAAATGGAAAGTAAACTAGTGCAAAAAAACCGAGAGGCAGGTCCGGATATTTGGAGGGTACGGCCCAGATCCGGGTCAGGATCCATTCAGCAGTCTTATCACAGTTGGAAAGAAGCTGTTCTCAAATCTGGCTGTACGAGTCTTCAAGCTCCTGAGCCTTCTCCCGGAGGGAAGAGGGATGAAAAGTGTGTTGGCTGGGTGGGTCATGTCCTTGATTATCCTGGCAGCACTGCTCTGACAGCGTGCGGTGTAAAGTGAGTCCAAGGACGGAAGATTGGTTTGTGTGATGTGCTGCGCCGTGTCCACGATCTTCTGCAGCTTCTTCCGTCTTTCCATTATGTGCCATATCGTATGACATAGGCGATCATGGTCTTTCTGTGACCATGATTGTTCTTGGCAAATTTTTCTGCAGAAGTGGAAACGCCTTTACAAGATGGTTGACACCAGCCATTATCAATACTCTTCAGAAATTGTCTGTGGTTGCATAACCAGTACTTGTGGTATGTATCAGCAGCTCATACAACCATGCACCACCTGGTCTCATGGCTTCATGTGACCCTGATCAAGTTGCTAAGCAAGTGCTACCCTTTGCCCAAGGATGACCTGCAGGCTAGCGGAGGGAAGGAGCACCATATACTTCCTTTGAATAGAGAAGTATCTCCACCCCACCATGACATGTAACATTCTTAGAACAAAGGGCCTCTATTGTAAAACAATCCCCACTGGCAATAAGGGCCCTTTATCAGGGAAACAACAATTTAGATTGGTTGCATCTTCCAAAGACTTTAAGTTACTTAGAGGATTGATAGAATAGGGAAATCAAAAACAAGAGGGCCATAGATTTAAGACGAGGGGAAGAGTTTTAGAGACGATCTGTGATGTGAGTGTTTTCCACAGAAAGTGGTTGATATCTGGACAATACTGCCATAAGGGGTAGTGGAATCAGATACAATCTCGGTGTTTATGAGGCATTTTAGGCATCCATCTGAATAGGCATGGCATAAAAGGATACAGCCCTAGTTCAGGCAATGGTCAGCAAGGAACAAAATTGGTCAAAGGCCCGGTTTCTGTTCTGTATCACAATATGATTATGATCTGAGCCTCCAATATGACTTAATAACTTGGTTGATATTGTAAGAGAGACTCTGCAGTCTTATCTACCTTGGTGATAGAAGAGGAATGTCCTGGTGGCCAAACATTTTAATCTTGATTCATATTCCCGTCGCAACATGTCGATCCATGGCCTCTTTTTGTGCCAAGATGATGCCACCGTTAGCACAAAGTGCAACACCTTATATTCCATTTGGGCAGCCTCCAACCTGATAGCATCAATATTGATTTCTCCTTCCAGTAAACAAATTCCCCACTCTGACCTTTTACTTCTTCTCACCCACCTATTACTTCCCCTTGAATCCTCTCCTCCTTCCCCTTCTCCAATTGTCCACTCTCCTTTCCTGTCAGATTCCTTCTTCTCCAGTTCTTGACCTTTCCCACCATCCTGGCTTCACCTTTCACCTTCCAGCTAGCCTCTTTCGCCTCCCCCCACCTTATTATTCTGGTATCATCCCCCTTCCTTCTCAGTCCTGATGAAGGGTCTCAGCCCGAAAATTCAGCTGTTTATTCATTCCCATAGATGCTGCCTGACCTACTGAGTTCCTCCAGCATTTTGTGTGTGTTGTTGTTCTTTAACATACACCCATAACCACAAGAAAAATTCTGACCTCACTCCTGGGAGTTTGTGCAGCTTCTTGCACTCAATGACAAACTACATTAATAAGGTAACATCGGGCTGCTCCAGTAATGATCATCACTTTGGCTGGAATTTGATGGGATTTTATTTTTCTATGTGTGAAATCTGATAAAGCTTGAAGAATTATTGTGCATTATTTTCAATATTTACTAATTTGTGAGATACAGACATTGCCAGTATTTATTGATCAACTCTAACTGCTCTTGAGAAGGTGATGGTGAGTCACCATAGTGAACTTTGGCAAGTCATCATATTGAGCGCTTGTGGTGTCTGTAGTGATATTGCTCCTTCAGTGCTCTTGGATGGAGATCTGGATAGGTTTTCTAATTTACCGAAATATTGTTTGATCACATGCAAAGACAACTTGAATTTATATCAATACAGCGAGATTTCATAAAATGTTTCACTGAACATTGAATTAGCATCAGCTTCCCCATTCCTGTTTATCTCTCTCACCTTATCCCCTCACCTGCCCATCACCTCCCGCTGGAGCTCCTCCCCGTTCCCTTTCTTCCATGGTCTTCTGTCCTCTCCGATCGGATTCCCCCTTCTCCAGCCCTTTATCTCTTTCACCAATCAACTTCTCACCCTCCCCCTCTCCTGGTTTCACCTATCATCTGCCACCTTGTACTTCTTCCTCCCCTCGCCCACCTTCTTACTCTGACTTCCCCCCTTCCTTTCCAGTCCTGATGAAGCGTCTTGGCCCAAAACATTGACTGTTTATTCATTTCCATAAATGCTGTCTGACCTGCTCTGTTCCTCCAGCATTGTGTGTGTGTGGCTTTGGATTTTCAGCATCTGCAGGTCTTCTTGTGTTTCAGATTTAATATTGCTGACATATGTACATCTGTTGTGAAATTTATTGCTTTGCAGCAGCCGTAGAGTGCAGAACATGAAAACCCTATAAATTAGAATATATATATATATCATCATCATCATCATCATCATCATCATCATGTGCCATGTCATATGACATGGGCAATCATGGTCTATGACCATGACTGTTCTTGGGAAATTTTTCTACAGGAGTGGTTTGCCATTGCCTTCTTCTGGGCAGTGTCTTTCCAAGATGGGTGACCCCAGCAATTATCAATTACTCTTCAGAGACTGTCTGCCTGGTGTCAGTGGTCACATAACCAGGATGTGATAGTTGCTCATATGACCATACACCACCTGCTCCCAAAGCTTCACGTGTCCCTGCTCAGGGGGCTAAGCAGGTGCTACACCTTACCCAGGAGTGACCCGCAGTTTAGAGGAGTGGAGGAATGCCTTAAAGCTTCTTTGATAGAGACATATCTCCACCCCTTTAAATGAAGTAACTAGTGCAAAAAGACAGCAAAAATACTGAGGTAGTATTCATGGGCTGTTGGTTCACTGTCTATTCGAGTAATCTGATGGTGGAGGAGAATAAGATGTTCTCCTCTGCAGAAGAAGCTATTTCATGCTGAGACATAGGTTGAGCAGGGATGTGTAAAAATCTGGAGAAAGGGGTGGGTTTTAGCCATGATCTTAGAGAGGGAGGGATAGAAAGGGGGTCTATGTATGTCCTAGGCTGTTGCAAGAACACCCCCCAATGATGAAGAGGTGAAAATCAAGGATGTTGAGGTGTTAAATTTGGGAGGCACGAGATAAAAATAAGTTGCAAAATCAGCTGCTGACTCACTATCTCTCAAAGACCTAACATGACTGACCTGAAGAACAGTGTTATTGCTGGCATTCACTTCTCAGTCATTTCAATTATTAGGTTTTGTTTGCAATCTGTGGCAGTGGGAGGAGAGGAAGACTGCATCCAGAAAGCTCTTGTCCTAGGTAGACGCAGTTCAAGGGCAGGTTTAAGCATCTCTAACTGATCTGTGCCAGTGATTCATCACACAGTCTCTCATTAGTGTCAATCTGTTTTATCACACAGTAACAGAGCACAAGGGGTTGTTGCACCATAGCTCACTGATGTAGAAATAATTTGCAGCTATTAGATGCTAGCAAATGTTCTAACCATAATTCATATAATCATTTAATTGGCAATTCTATATAATTTTGACATCTTGTTCCAAATTCAAAACAAAATGGTCTCACGCCAGCTGTTGTGATCATTCCTGCTTTTCAGAGATCTAATATACCAACTGCTGCAGTTTTGACAGATTACTTAAAACTTTTCCAGATTAAAGCAAATCTAGCGTCTGATCATGCTCACTGTGTCAGGTGGATGGCACCACTGTATATTGTTGTTGTTGTTGTTCCTTTTTGCACCTTGTGGCCCATCAGGTGGCATTTTTGCTGTTTCTGTAGCATTTGATTTTTTTTTTACAAGGCCCAGTTGCTAGCTCAACCCAACAGACAGAAAGCGTGCAGGAAGCCAGCCAGGTTCAAACTTGGGATCATTTGCCTCGAAGTCCAGTGCTGATGCCACTACACCACCAGCCAGCTCCACTGTACATTGCCCCCAGTGTATAGATGGGCCATAGAATCCAAGGGTAGTTGATGAGACTGTGAGATTAGTGTAAATGGGTGATCAATGGGCAGTATAGACTTGATGGGCCAAAGAGCCTGATTCTGTTTTATCTCTCCCTACAACTGTTTGCTGCTGCTTTTTTCTGATCATGTTTAATCAAATAAAAGCATTGGACCAAAAGTAGGTTTGTCATCAGTGTGAAGGAAGAGTGTAAATTGTGCAGAATATCCCTGTGGCTAGAGATATGCACTAATGCAAACAACAGAACTGGGACTCAGAAGCTTAATAGCTATTGTTAAAATTAATGCATGAATGCAGAATGTATATACACAACATACAGTACACGATTTCACAGGATTTAATGTCTGGTATGCAAGAATTTAAGTTGAAGCAGTCAGTCGAGATTATTGAAAAGGAATGAGTCTTGATGTGGTGAATATGTGGGTCCTTGGTTGCACACTTGCTTGGACACATATGTTCCTGGAGGCAAAATTAAATAGGTCATAGGAAATTGATTTAGAGAATCTGGGCTAAACTGTCTACATATTTCTGCAACTTGCTTATATCTGAAATCTGTGCATTAAAATATGATTTATCTGAAAATATTTTAAAGTTTCTATTTAGAGATATAGCATAGTATCTCTAAACCTTCCAGCCCATGAGTTCGTGTCACCCAATTACACCCATGTGACCAATTATCTCATACTGTATGTTATTGGAATGTGGGAGGAAAGCAGAGCACCCAGTGGAAACCCACCCAGTCACGGGGAGAACATGCAAACTCTTTGCAGACAGCGGCAAGAATTGAACACAGGTTTCTAGCACTGTAATAGTATTATGCTAACTGTTATGTTACTGTATCACCCCAAGTATTTATTCTGTTACTCAGTTTCATGCTTTATGTAACAGTGTATTTAAAACTTTATTGATAATAATTTTCAGTAACAGGATTTTATAGCTGGTTTCTCAATTGTTTGGTTACCCTTCTGTTTGGTCAATTTACAAAATCAAACTTTAACAGTATTGTAATATACTTATGATGCTTCTTCAAGCAGAACTCCTTGCCTGATAACTGTTTGTAGCAATGAAGCTCTAATCTCTGGAATTCAATGAGCTACGCAGATTTTCAAAACGCTGCATCTGCAGAGAAGTTCTGCATTCCATAACATATTTTTGCATTTGTCACTGTACATTTGCATTCTTCTTTGTTAAAGACTACTGCAGAACTGGACAATTACAAATTTCATCTCTGCTTCATCCCTGTCCCTTACTCTTTCATGATTCACACTTACTCAGGATCTGTACTGCATAAGTCTGACATCAGCAACCGATTTGCTGCAGACATTTACAGCACTAACTTCATGCAGTCACTTCTGCTGCAAACCAAATTATATGTGTTTTTTCTCTTGTTAAAGAGATGAAAGGATTCTTCACCAAACTTCCACTGAGTAAGCAACTGAAACATTTGAAGCAGAGACAAATAGTTGAGCAACTAGAAATTACACAAAGAGGAAAAAGACAAACATAAATGCAGAAAGCAGGATTTGTGCAGGATCCGAAAAAATACTATCAGGCAAAGTGATAATCTTTTTCTTCACTTCATCAAAAAAAGTACACTGACCGTGTAATAACCTTAAGTAACGACATAAAATAATTAAGTAATTGAAGAGAAAAAGGATTAAGGTTTCAATTTCACTAGAGATTCTGCAGATGTTGGAAATCCAAAGCAACACACACAAAATACTGGAGGAACGCAGCAGGTCAGGCAGCATCTATGGAAATGAATAAACAGCCAACACCTTCAAGGTGAAATCTTTCATTAGTCCTGATGTAGGGTCTCAGCCCGAAATGTCGGCAGTTTATTCATTTTCTAAGATGCTGCCTGACCTGCTGAGTTCCTTCAGCATCTTGTGTTCATTGCTAAGGTTTCCATTTAATAATTTTGTATTAGTTCTGATAAAATGTTGTGAACCTGAAATATTAGTGCTAATCTTCTCTTTGTAGATGCTATCTGACCAGTTGAGCATTCCACCAATTATTTTTATTTCCAATTTTCAGGATTGTGCTTTTAAATTATAATAACCTTCTTCTCCTAAAACAGAATGGAAGTGAACCTTCAGCTATAAAGTATCTGAATTATTGCAATCAGATGAGAATAATTATTGTCTATTATTTCTGCTTCCTAAAGCCAATGTGATCTCAATATGCTTCTACATCAGCATTCAGTAGCATGTATAAATCTATGACACAGCGCTCAATAATTGTCACTAGAGTGAGTCATTCCTCATCCCTGCAATCAGCTCCACAAGTAGCACTTGGAGCCCCATTCTTGGAAAACCCTACGTTGTAGGTTGAATATCTCTAATTTTGCAGAGTGCATGCATTTTGATTGCATTAGGAAAACAGGCAGAGAGGTCAATAGCTGATATGGATGTCAGATATTTGTCTAGATGATGTTTTGCTGATAGGGATAGGTTCTGGCACCAAACCCCAAACAATCCAGAGTTTGAGTGATAAAACAACATAATATACATCAAATTCCAGTCAGTTAGAAATGTGCTTTCTTTGGCAACTAATTTACAAATTTGGTAAATGAATGTAAGCAAGTGAAGTGGAACTTGAATAAGTAAACCCAAACATGACCAAACAATTGTCAAGAGTACAACAACAGACAAGACTAAAGTGGAGCAGAGGGTGTCATTGTTTTGGAGGTGATAGTAAACAGTCGTGGAGTAGATTTGGAGTCAGAAATTCATCTTTTATTTACTATAAATATACATAAGTGCATATAAACTTATCAGGAAAAGGACAATCAGCCCATTAAAACTGCTCTGCCATTCCACAACACAATACTATGGCTGATCTGACTGTTAACCCAAGGTTTGCAATCTTGTCTCCTTTCTCTCTATGTAATCTTTCACCAGCGTCCTTATATAGAAACTCTAGTTCTGCCTTGAAAATATTCATGAACACTGCTTTCACTTCCCTTGAGGGAACAGTGTTCCAAACATTCATGAACCTCAGGGGAAAAAAATCATAAAGGGTCTTAAGCTGTTGACCCCTAGTTCTAGATTCAACCACAAGATCAGATGTTCTCTCAAAATTCACCCTGTCAACATCCCTCAGGAACTTGAGATTTTTTCATTTACTAATTTACATATACTGTATATCCTTGATAACAAGTAGGCTTGTGCTGGTGATATAGTGGGCCATTTGAAACTACCCGTTGTAGAGCCTTCCCATCCACTGCAGTACAGTTTCCAGGCCAAGCAATGAGGCAGCATGTTGGGATACTCTTTACTGTGCTTCTGTAGAAAGACATGAGTATAGATGTGCTAAGTCCAAGTCTCTTCAGCATCCTCAGAAAGGTGTTCATTGTGTCGGACGTGTTCTGGGACCATGAGAAGTTGTGTGAGATATGCCCTTCCAAGCGTTTGAAACTGTTCACAGTTTCTGCTGCTGTGCTACTGTTGCATAGAGGGGTGTGAGAGTGGTGAAAGTTCTCCTGAAGTCGATAACCATCTCCTCTGGGAAAGTAACTGTTTTTGAATTTAGTGGTCCTGTGGTGGATGCGACATAGCCTCCTCCCTGATGGGAATGGGACAAACAGTCCATGAGCAGGACGAATGTGATCCATCATGATATTACTGGCTCTTCTATGGCATCTTTCTGTATGTCTGTCCTTGAGGGCGTGTTGGCAGTTTTAACTGCCCATTCTGGAGCCTTCTGTCTGCTGCTGTGTAGTTTCTGTGCCATGCAGTTATATAGCTTGTTTGGATGCTCTCTACTGTTCATCTGTAGAATGACGTGAGCCTAGATGTGCATAGTTCAGCTCTCTAAAGCCTCCTCAAAAATTTGAGGTGTTGGTTGGTGAGCTTTCCTAATTGTGAAGAATGTGTTCTGGACCATGAGAAGTTGTATAAGATGTGCAGTCCCAGGAATTTGAAATTGCTTGCAGTTTTCAATGCTATATCACGAATGCAAAGAAGGGTGAAAGTTAGTGTGAGTTCTCCCAATGACAATACCCACCTCCTTTGTCTTGTTGACATTGAGGAAGAGGTTATTTGCCTGGCACCAGGCCTCGAGCTCTTTCACCTCCTCGCTGCAGGCCATCTTATCACTTTTGGTGATGAGTCCCTGTTGTGTCATCGGCGAACTCGACAATGTAATTTCTCGGGAGTTTATTTGTGCAGTCACGTGTGAGCAGAGTGTACAGCAATGGCTCAACACAAAGCCCTGCGGGCACCGATGTTCAGAATGATAGAGAGGGAGAAGTGGTTGTGCATCCTGAACTATCTGAGGTCTGTTGGGTAGGAAGACCAACACGCAGTTACACAGTGGTGTATTTAGTGCAAGGACTAGGATTTTCATCTGCAAAGCAGTAACAAGTTGTTCACCACTCTCTCATCATCTCTGTGCATGGTGGTTGGCATTGTCTCCATTATGGTAGAGCTTCCATTCCTAGTCTCACCTCTGTAAACTGTAATCCTGATGTTTTTTAGGTGGATACACTATCTTGAAGAAATATTATCCTTATGCCCTGACTAATGTGTACCCCACAATCAATATTTCTGGAAGTGATTTTGTGTAAGTCACTGTTGTCTATATTAACAACCACACTTCATGCTATTTAAGACTGTGATTTACTGTGAAGTGCTTTGGGGTGTTCTGAAAGGCATTATATAAATACAAGCCATGTATTGGCGAGGTTTAACATTTTCCTGTTCTGCATTATAAGGTGTATTTTGACATTTCTGTATTGATTCATCGCTCCCTGAGGTTCAAAATCAGAATCAGGTTTAATATCATCGGCACATGTTATGAAATTTGTTGACTTTTCAGCAGCAGTACAATGCAAAAATAGAAAGTAAAAGAAAACTGAATTACAGTAAGTATATATACAGGTATATATAAAATAGTTAAATAGGTAGTAGTGCAAAAAAAATATTGAGATAGTGTTCAATGTCCATTCAGAAATCAGATGGCAGAGGGGAAAAAGCTGTTCCTGAATTATTAAGTGTGTGCTTTCACGAGTTTTTGGAACAGTTCTCCCTAAACGGTAATGGTTTGGGGTACAGACAGTGGAGTTAGGAAACTGATTGGAGTTTAGGGATAGGGATGTGGGAGAGTTATAAGTGAGCTGAGGATTTAAGGATAGCAATGTAGAGGAGTAAGAGACCAGGCTGGAGTCTAGGCCTTTGCTCTATGTTGCTCTTTTGAAGGCCACTGACGTGAATGGGTGACAGAGGAAATTTGGAGTATAGGCGAAAGCCCCACATTCGAAAGGCCTGCGATGTAGATATGGGATGAAGGATATTCAGTATTCTGGTCTCCTCCCCATGCTCAAGGGCCAGCAACATGGCTGTGCAATAAAGAACATCTATATACATCACACTGTCACAGGTCAGTAGGCCCCAGGATCAGAAGTCTGTGTGAGCAAGAGGCACGAGGGTCGGTGAATCAGAGTTTGGGGACCCGTCATCAACTAGTCTGGGGATTGATACCACAGAATGAAGCACGAAGGTCAATCAGAAGTCCAGAGGTCAAAGCCCAATGGATACTGTAGACTGGAGGCCCAGAAGCCTGTCCAGGGTGTGATGGACTGTCTGTGTGAGTGGGTGAATGGGGGGGAGGAAGAGTGCTTATTTGTTGTTTTGATGCATGGAGTATTCTGTGTTGATCTGCTGAGTATTGTGGGCATGTTTTGTTGGTGCTGGATTATGTGGCGACAATTACAAGCTGCCTCCAGCACATCCTTTGGTTGCATTGGTTGTTAACACAAATGACATATTTCACTATATTTCAATGTACATGATAAATAAATGAATAGATTAATAAATTAATGAAATGATAAATATAAATGAGAAGCTAGATCACATTTGAGTTACAGGTAAAGCAGTGGAAGGCATTGTTTCCACGGTATAATTCTATATTCAACGTGTCCATGTCTCAAATTAAAGTGTCAGATTATGATACTGAACATTAACAGTTTGAGGGAAATGCTGGTGCTTCTGGATTAGATCCACGAACACATAGAGGTATTAGGCAACCATTCAGTGAGTGCCTTTAACATAGTAACACTTCCCAAGTCATGTTGCAGTAACGTAATCAGATAAAAATGGATAGCAATCCTAAAGGAGGAGACATTAGAGCAAATGGTCAGACAGTTGGTCAAAACAGCTTGCTTCATGCAAAACCTTAAAAGGAGAAACGAGAAGCTGAGATCATAAGGGAGTTTGGGCATGGAAAATTGAAAGAATGGCTATCTGAAGTGATCAAAGTAATGGAAAAGCCAGAGCTGGAGGGATATCGAGTTCTCTGCAAGCTTTAAAACTGCCGGATGTGGCAGAGAGAGGCTGTGGCTCCGTATCCTTTATGCCCAAAAATCTATCACCAGCTGAAAACCTTCATTCAAACTGCACAGAGTGGAGGAGTCTTTGACCTGAAATATTAACTATTTCCACAGGTGCTACCTAATCTGCTCTGTATTTCCAGACTTTTTCTTTTCGCTTCTGATTTCACAGTAAACAGGATGCTCTAGAACAGAAGGACCTAGGGGTGCATGTATATACATGGTTCCCTGAAAGTGGTGTCATGGGTGGACAGACTGGTGAAGGCGGCTGTTGGCACACTGGCCTTTGTCAGTCAGAGAACAGACTATACAAGTTTAGATATCATATCATATGTTGGGGAGGTCACGTTTGGAAAATTATTTTCAGTTTTGATCACCCTGCTATAGGAATGATGCAATTAAACTGAAAAAAGTGCAGAGTTGCTGGGACTGGAGTGACTGAGTCATGCAGAGAGGTAGAGTGGGCTGGGAATTTATTCATTGGAGCATAAGAGGATGCACAGTGATATGGGGGGGCACAAAAAGTCATGAGGGGCTTAGATAGAATGAATGTGTGCAGTCTTTGTTGCAGGCTTGGGGAACCAAGAAATAGAGGACATAGGCTAAGGGAGAGAGGGGAGAGGTTTAATAGGAACCAGACCATGGTGAGTATATAGAATGAGCTGCAAGCAGAAGAGGTTGAGTCAGATACCTTAACATTTAAAGGCACTTAGATAGGTACATGGAAAGAAAAGGTTTGAGTGATCAGCATGAACCAGATGGGCTGAAGGGCCTGTTTTAATGTTGCATAACTAATCACACCATATTCATTTGTCTTTATTTCCCTTCCCCTGAGTCTCCTCTCTCCTGTTTCAGATAAAGAGAACAACCTCTCTTGATATGATTTGTTGGAATACTAATGTGCCCTATCATAATATTTTCATGGTATACCTTTAATTCCGCTCAGGAAACAAGCTTCACAACTTACACATAATAAATTTTAATTAAGACATCTTAATCAACTTCCAGAATGTATCATTATCAAAGCATTCTTATCTATGTTTATTTTGCTTGAAATGCATGTGTCCTTTTATTATATTTAAATGACATTTCTAGTTTTTCACTGCGGTTAATATCCATGCTGATCATTTTGAAAACTAATTAATGCTTATTTTTATCTTTTTGCTGATTGATGAGCTCTGCTTCCTGACTGGTTCCTTTGAGTGGGCTATTTTTGTTCAGCGTTCGTTTACGAGTGAAAACTTAGACTTTGCACTGGTTTTGCATGATGTATTTGCGTTTAATTCCTGTTCCAAATGCTTCAGGGATCAGTTGTTTCCACCTCTTCCGATACTGATGTTATTGATCCTCTTTTCCAGAACTGAGCTTTCTTATTGGGAGAGCTGCTGTCTCCTAGCTCCAGCATTTTGGTTTCAATTCAGAATTTGGGAGTTTGCATGTCCTCCCTACAACTGCATGAGTATCCTTCAAGGTGCTCCGGTTTCATCTCACATCCCAAATCAGAGATCGGGAGAGCACTTGGCTACCGTAAACTGTCCCTAGTGTGTAGAATATAAGAGGAATTGATGAGGATGAGGAAGAAAATGAAATGGAATTAGTAACACAGGAGGTTCTGAAGATTCTGGAATCCACAGGCAGCACCTATGGAGAGGAATAAAGGGTCATCTGCAGGTACTGGCCTGATGTCCCAATGAAGGTTCTCAGGCCTAAACATCATTTATTTATTCCCCTCCATTGATGCTGCCCGACCTGCATTTTGAACATGTTGCAAATGGAATTAGAGAAGGATTCATGTTAAACTGATGTTTGTTGGTCACCATGGGGTGATGGACTGAGGACCAGTATGACTATAATTAAGCCACACTTAAGTTTCCTTGAGGTTCAGGTTTTGCCCAATTGTAAGTGCTAAGATTATGCACAAGTATACTAAATGTATTAAATCACCTTATGTAAATGTATATATTCCACTCCAGTTGTAATGATGAGCCCTCACTCAGTTCATCAGCATTTCAATAAATCGTTGTATCGTTTGACTGGGGATAAGAAGTCCTTTCATCATGATGCCATTCTGTCTATTCATGGTTGGAGATGGGCTTACAAATATTATCATACTGGACCCTCTTACTTATTTAATCAAATGAATTAAACATCAGGATATCATTAGCAACACAACAGATGTAATTTCTTCTGAGTACAAGACAAAGTTGAAGCCCTTTTTCTCGCCCCTTCTTAATTGTTTCATTCCCTAAGCATAACCATATAAACTGCCTTTAGAGAGAGAGAAACAGAGTTAACTGATTCTCGTACAACAGATTCTGACATTTCTAGTTTTAGTTTTGTTTAATTTCCTGTTTAATGTCTGTGAAGAGTACAAATTTCAGGTTGTATACTGTATACATTCTCTAATATTAAATGGAACCATTGAACCATTGACTCGTCCCAAATATTTTCTGGATACATGAAGAGTTGGCTGAAAGATTATGAAATATCAAAGAGAACATTATTTACTTTAAAATATGTAAACCTCTATATTGTTACATCTCTATATCGTTAAATTAAACTTCTCAAGTTTAATTTACTATTTTAAATAAAAAATAGGGTATTTTATAGCAACACCCAAAACGCTGGAGGAACTCAGCAGGTCAGGCAGTATCTAGGAAAATGAATTAATAGTCAACATTTCCGACTGAGACCCTTCTTCAGGACTGAGAAGGAAGGGAGATGATGTCAGAATAAAAAGATGGGGGAGGAGAAGGAGGCCAGCTAGAGGGCAATAAGTGAAGCCACATGGGTGGGGAAGGTCACGGGCTGAAGATGAAGGAATCTGACAGGAGAGGAGAATGGCCCACAGCAGAAAGGGAAGGAGGAGAGAATCCAGGGGGAAGTAATAGGCAGGTGAGAAGAGGTAAAAAGTCAAAGGGGGGTTGGGGGAAATTTGTTCTCCAGAGGGAGAAATCGATATTTATTTTGTTTTTATTCACTTGTAAGGACTGTTTCCCCCCTGGTGTATTTGAAATACTTGCATTGGTTATGTGACCAGTCAGAAACTGAAAATGTCTGAGGTAAACAGGATTTTGTCTGCATATTCAATCATGAGTTGAACAGTAAATCAGTAATTTATGTCCAACTTAATCATGGGCTGCTTGTACGTGATCACTTGACTTTAATTGTTTGCTGTCATTATAATAGGTTTACATGAGACTCCAAAAGAACAGCCCATAAGGAGTCTAACCATATGGAGTTTTACTGTGTTTTACACAAATTGCACATACTTGGTTCCTGATTATATTTAGAGCTTTTGTCAATTGGGAACATTGTATGTCATCTGTGAGTTCTAACAGTTAAGGTTAGTCTGTGGGCCCATTAAACACAATGTATTTTATGCTATGGAAATATTTCACTTCAAAAAACTTCCTAATCATTGGGGAGGCCCATAATGAGAAAAAAATATCGTGCAAAACTGTGCCTTCACCTGCCCCATGAGATATGGGAGGGTTTCAGTCAGAGCACTCTGACAGCCTGCATCACTGTCTGGTGTTGGTGATGGGGGGTGGGGGGGGGGGGAAGGCTACTGCAAAGGACCTAAAGAAGTTACAGAAAATGGTAAAATTAATCAGCTCCATCGTGGGCACTGGCCTCTGTAGTACCCAAGATATCTTCCAGGAGCAGTGCCTCAGGAAGGCAACATCCATTATTAAGAACCCCCATCACCCAGGACATGCCCTCTTCTCATTGTTGTCATCAGATAGGAGGTACAGAAGCCTGAAAGCACACACTCAGCGAATCCAGAACAGCTTCTTCCCCTCTGCCATATGATTCCTAAATGGACATTGAACCCATGAACATTACCTCACTTTGTTTTTATATATATTAGTTTTGTTTTGCACGATTTGTAATCTATACTTACTGTAATGGATGTACAATTTTTTTCTTTCTATATTATCCTGTATTGCATTGTACAGCTGTTGCTAAGTTAACAAATTTCACGACACATGCCAGAGATAATAAACCTGATTCTGATTCTAACTACACAATGCATCTACCATCAATTTCAATGGAAAAGACATTTGCAGATTTGGATTATAAATATACAGAGTGAATTTTTTCTCAGTGGCGAGATTCAATATACTTTTGTTTGATCGGGGCACGATGGCACAAGCATGTGGGCGTCAGCCAGTGAGTACAGCCAGCAGAGATTGAAAGGAGACGGTTATTTCTTCAGCGGTTTGATCAAGGTATGACTGCGCAAGCGCGTAGACGTCAGCCAGTGAGCACAGCGAGAAGAGTTTAAAAGGGGGCAGCTTTTCGAGCGGGTGTGGGAGGAGTGGGCAATGGAGTCGAGGGAAACAAACTAAGAAGGCTTTGGCTCAACAGGGTTTTGGCGATAACGGGTCGAGGCAAGCTAGCTTGCATGTGTAAAATACAGGAAGAATGTGTGTGGGGCTGGTGTCTGTGCACAGTGTCAGATGTGGGAAATCCGGGAGACTCCCAGCCTCCCGGACGGCCACATCTGCAGTAGGTGCATCGAGCTACAGCTCCTTAGGGACCATGTTAGGGAACTGGAGATGCAGCTCAATGATCTTCGTCAGGTCAGGGAAAGTGAGGAGATGATAGAGAGGAGCTATAGGCAGGTAGTCACACCGGGGCCTCGGGAGACAGGTAAGTGGGTAACAGTCAGAAGAGGGAAGGGCAGGAGTCAGACGCTAGAGAACACCCGGTGGTTGTACCCCTTGGCAATAAGAACTCCTGCTTGAGTACTGTTGAGGGTGGACAGCCTACCTGGGGAAAGCAACAATGGTCATGCCTCTGGCACAGTGGCTCAGAAGGGTAGGGGGAGGAAGAGGATGGCAGTAGTGATGGGGGACTCTACAGTTAGGGGGTCAGACAGGCGATTCTGTGGATGCAGGAAAGATGCACGGAGAGTAGTTTGCCTTCCAGATGCCAGGGTCTGGGATGTTTCTGATCACGTCCATGATATCCTGAAGTGGGAAGAACAGCCAGAGGTCATAGTACATATTGGTACCAACAACATAGGCAGGAAAAGGGAGGAAGTCCTGAAAGCAGACGACAGGGAGTTAGGAAGGAAGCTGAGAAGCAGGACCACAAAGGTAGTAATCTTGGGATTACGGCCTGCGCCACATGTCAGTGAGTATGGAATAGAGTGAAGTGAAGGATAAATATGTGGCTGAGGGATTGGAGCAGGGGGCAGGAATTCAGATTTATGGACCATTGGATCCTATTTTGGGGTAGGAATGAACTGTACAAAAAGGAGAGGTTGCACTTGAATCCCAGGACCACCAATATCCTAGCGGGGAGGTTTGCTAAGGCTATTAGGGAGAGTTTAAACTAGAATTGCTGGGATGTGAGAACCAACTGAAGAGACGGAGGAAGAAGTGGTTGGCTCACAAATAGTGAAAGCTTGGAGACAGTGCAAGAGGGAGGATAGGCAGGTGATAGAGAAGACACGCGCTCAGACCGATGGTTTGAGATGCAGCTATTTTAATGCAAGATATATTATGAACAAAGCAAATGAGCTTAGAGAGTGGATCAGTACTTGGAGCTGTGATGTTGTGGCAATTACAGAGCTTGGATGGCTCAGGGGCAGGAATGGTTACTTCAAGTCCCAGGCCTTAGATGTTTCAGAAAAGACAGAGAGGGAGGCAAAAGAGGTGGGGGCATAGCACTGTTGATCAGAGTCACAACTGCAGTAAAGGAGGAAGTCATGGAGGGATTGTCTACTGAGTCTCTGTGGATGGAAGTTAGGAACAGGAGGGGGTCAATAACTCTACTGGGTGTTTTTTATAGACCATCCAATAGTAAAAGGGACATCGAGGAGCAGATAGGGAGACAGATTCTGGAAAGGTACAATAAGAACAGGGTTGTTGTGGTTGGAGATTTAATTTCCCAAATATCGATTGGCATAAGCAATAGGTTTAGATGGAGTGGAGTTTGATGGTGTGCTCGGGAAGGTTTCTTGACACAATATGTAGATAAGCCAACAAGAGGAGAGGCTGTACTTGATCTGGTATTGGAAATGAACCTGGTCAGGTGTCAGATCTCTCAATGGGAGAGCATTTTGGAGATAGTGGTCACAACACTATCTCCTTTACCATAGCATTGGAGAGGGATAGGAACAGACAAGTTAGGAAAGCATTTAATTGGAGTAAGGGGAAATATGAAGCTATCAGGCAGGAACTTGGAAGCATAAATTGGGAGCAGATGTTCTCAGGGAAATGTACGAAGAAAAGTAGCAAATGTTCAGGGGATATTTGCGTGGAGTTCTGCACAGGTACGTTCCAATGAGACAGGGAAATGATGGTAGGGTACAGGAACCATGGTGTACAAAGGCTGTTGAAAATCTAATCAAGAAGAAAAGAAAAGGTTACAAAAGGTTCAAAAAACTAGGTAATGACAGAGATCTAGAAAATTATAAGGCTAGCAGGAAGAAGCTTAAGAAAGAAATTAGGAGAGCCAGAAGGGACCATGAGAAGGCCTTGTCAGACAGGATTAAGGAAAACCCCAAGGCATTCTACAAATATGTGAAGAGCAAGAGGATAAGGCTTCAGAGAATAGGACCAATCAAGTGTGACAGTGGAAAAGTGTGTATGGAACCGGAGGAGATAGCAGAGGTACTTACTGAGTACTTTGCTTCAGTATTCACTATGGAAAAGGATCTTGGCAATTGTAGGGATGACTTACAGCAGACTGAAAAGCTTGAGCATGTAAATATAAAGAAAGAGGATATGCTGGAGCTTTTAGAAAGCATCAAGTTGGATAAGTCACTGGGACCGGACGAGATGTACCCCAGGCTACTGTGGGAGGCAAGGGAGGAGATTGCTGAGCCTCTGGTGATGATCTTTGCATCATCAATGCGGACAGGCAAGGTTCCGGAGGATTGGAAGGTTGCAGATGTTGTTCCATTATTCAAGAAAGGGAGTAGAGAAAGCCCAGGAAATTATAGACCAGTGAGTCTTACTTCAGTGATTGGTAAGTTGATGGAGAAGATCCAGAGAGGCAGAATTTATGAACATTTGGAGAGGCTTAATATGATTAGGAATAGTCAGCATGGCTTTGTGAAAGGCAGGTCATGCCTTACGAGCCTGATTGAATTTTTTGAGGATGTGACTAAACACATTGATGGAGGTCGAGCAGTCGATGTAGTGTATATGGATTTCAGCAAGGCATTTGACAAGGTACCCCATGAAAGGCTTATTGAGAAAGTAAGGAGGCATGGGATCCAAGTGGGCAATGCTTTGTAGATCCAGAACTGGCTTGCCCACAGAAGGCAAAGAGTGGTTGTGGACGGGTCATATTCTGCATGGAGGTCGGTGACCAGTGGTGTGTCTCAGGGATCTGTTCTGGGACCCCAGCTCTTCGTGATTTTTATAAATGATCTGTTTGAGGAAGTGGAGGGATGGATTAGTAAATTTGCTGATGAAACCAAGGTTGGGGTGTTGTGGATAGTGTGGAGGGCTATCAGAGGTTACAACGGGACACTGAAAGGATGCAAAACTGGGCTGAGAAGTGGCAGATCGAGTTCAGCCCAGATAAGTGTGAGGTGGTTCATTTTGGTAGGTCAAATATGATGGCAGAATATAGTATTAATGGTAAGACTCTTGGCAGTGTGGAGGATCAGAGGGATCTTGGGGTCCGAATCCATAGGACATTCACAGCTGCTGCGCAGGTTGACTCTGTGGTTAAGAAAACTTCTGATGTATTGGCCTTCATCAATCATGGGATTAAGTTTAGGAGCTGAGAGGTAATGTTGCAGCTATGTAGGACTCTGGTCAGACCCCACTTGGAGTAGTGTACTCAGTTCTGGTTGCCTCACTATAGGAAGGATGTGGAAACCATAGAAAGTGTGCAGAGGAGATTACAAGGATGTTGCCTGGGTTGGGAAGCATGTCTTATGAGAATAGGTTAAGTGAACTCGGCCTTTTTTCCTTGGAACGACGGAGGATGAGAGGTGACCTGATAGAGGTATATGAGATGATGAGAGGCATTGATCATATGGGTAGTCAGAGGCTTTTTCCCTGGGCTGAAATGGTTAGCATGAGAGGACACAGTTTTAAGGTGCTTGAAGTAGATACAGAGGAGAAGCCAGGGATAAGTTTTTTACGCACAGACTGGTCAGTGTGTGGAATGGGCGGCCGGCGATGGTGGTGGAGGCGGATACGATAGGGTCTTTTAAGAGACTCCTGGATAGGTACATGGAGTTCAGAAAAATAGAGGGTTATGGGTAACCCGAGATAATTTCTAAGGTAAGGATATGTTTGGCACAGCTTTGTGGGCCGAAGGGCCTGTATTGTGCTGTAAGTTTTCTGTTTCTTTGTTTTTTTCTCTCCCCCGCCTCCTCCTCACCCTCCACCCCCCCCCCCGCCCCCATCACTAAAGAGTTCATTGGCTTATCAACCAAATTCAAGGACAAGAGAATCTTGGGACTTTGCACTGAAACTGAGAACATTGCAACCCAAATGAAAACTTCAAGATTATACAGAATTTTTAAATTTAAATTTTATTTTAGTGATATAGCGTGGGGTCGGCCCTTCTGGCTTTTCAAGCTACACCGCTACAGCAACCCCCGCAACAAACCCGATTAACCCTAACAAGAGAAAATCTGCAAATGCTGGAAATCCGAGCAACACACACAAAATGTTGCAGGAACTCAGCAGGTCGGGCAGCATCTTTGGAAAAGAGTGAAGATGCTGCCTGATCTGCTGAATTTCTCGAAAATTTTGTGTGTGTTGCTAATCCTAACCTAATCACGGGACAATTTACAACGGCCAATTAACCTCCCCAGTATATCGTCATACTGTCGGAGGAAACCCCACACATTCCACAGGGAGGACATTCAGACAGTGCCGGAATTGAACTCCAAACTCCGGAACACCTCGAGCTAAAATAACATCACACTAAGCACCACGCTACCGTGACATCCAAGAATATTAATAGAGTAAATAGTGAAGTTGTTCCCACTGATTGATAAGATAATAATGATTATATAATAATAATAATAATAATAAACATATAAGATATCAAAAGAATTAAGGGACAGGACTTGTAAGAAAACTATTTAAAAAATAGCAGCAAGGAAAAATTCTCTGCTCACTACTTTAGCTTTAACACCCTCAATTATTTCAAAAGAGATTCTTAAAAACGTGGGAATTAGTAAAGACCGTAGACTGGGTTTTGACTGGACAACTCATGTGAAAAATGGTATCATCAAAACATATGATAGTGTGTCAGGCTGGAGGAACTCAGCAGGTTGAGGCATGTGTGTGTAAGATGCAGCTCCCTTCTTCCCACAGGTGCTGAGCTCATCCAGCAGGTTGTTTCTTGCTCCAGATTCCAGCATCTGAGGTCGTTTGTGTCTCAATGGTTCAACCCTGCATCAGTCTCTACCTTCCTAAAGGCTGACACCAAATCTTCAAAATCAGACAGCATCACATTTGTTTGATCAAACATTCAATACATATAGTTGCAAGCAAGAAGAGGACAGAGCTTAGTCATGATGGTGCTAAACGGCAACTCCTTTGCTTGCATCTTCGGAAACAGCTCTAATTCCATCTTTAGCATCTCTATTTTTCTCTTTCAGTGTTCTTTTGAAGACCCTGACCTGGAGTTACACACTGACTATGGTTCTTTGTGGGACTGGGACCCTCTCTCAGGGTTTCACAACTAGCTGTTTTTCAACGTGTCAAGGATGCAGCCTAAGAGCATAGCTTGCTTTCGAAGGGCCAGGACCTCATGGCTCTGGAGATGGGCAGATCGAAGGTCGCTGTCCTGGCAAGAAATCAGTGTGTCATGGAGTCAGAAAATCTCTGGCTTTGTGCCCAGACACGCGAGACCTTTGGGCACAGAGCTCGGAAAAAGCGACGCAACTGACTTTTAACATCATCAGTCAGTGAGTTGTTTGCTATGTCTCCCCTCTCACTGTGAAACGGAGAGAGAGCCTGTGGTATGGTGAACGAGTAGTCTTTAGGGTACTGCAGGTCTGTGTCTTTGCTGTTGCTTTGCTGCACGCTTGAGTGCTCAGTGGTGGGTGCTGATGCTTTTCTTGCTGGTGGGGGGAGGGGGCATCATTGCCTTGCTCCTGCTTGTGCGTGGGAGGGGGAGCTAGGAGGGACTTTGGTGTTCTAACATTTAACTGTCATTCATTCTTTGAGGACACTCCACTGTTTTCATGAATGGTTGTGAAGAAAAAACATCTTAGGATGTATATTGTATACCTTTCTTGAACATTAAGTGCACCTTTGAAACCTTTGAAGGGTAAAGATGAAATAGGACAAGGCATGAAGGCTAGATGGTCACGTTGGGTCAAGTGAGTTACGATAAGACTGGAAGATATAGAAGCAGAATTAGGCCATCCAGCCCATCAAATCTTCCCACCATTCAATTGCGACTATTTTTTTCTTTTAAATCCTATTCTCCCTTCTTCTGCCAGCTACCTCAACCCCCAAGTGCCAATCAGTCTCAGTCTTACATACACTCAATAACTTGGCCTCCACAGCTGTCTGTAGCAATGAATTGCATAGATTCACTACCCTCTGCCTAAAAAGTTCTCCTCATCTCTGTTCTGAAGGGGTTTCTTTCTAATCTGAGACTGTACCCTGTGGTCTCAGACTACCCCACTATTGTAAACAGTCTTTCCACTCTACTCTATCTAGGCTTTTCAATATACAGGAGGTTTCAGTGAAATCCCCCCACCATTCCTCTGAGCTCGGCCGCGACCTGTGCAGGTCGCCATACTGTGTACAGGTGGGATCAGGGCTGAAGAATGAGAGTGGCTGAGGTCAATCAGTGAGGAGATCGGGGGGGGGGGGGATTCAATGGAGACTGTCAGATCGTGGCCTAATTCTGCTTCTATAATCCCCCTCCCCCTCCCTCAGTGGATATGGGGATGTGGGTTTAATGTATTTTGGGGAAGGACTGTAGATGAGAAATGTATTCGTCCAAAGAATGTTTGGGGCCTGGAACTTGCTCCCTGAAGGGATAGGAAAAGGAGAGAAATTGCCCACAGTTCTGTAGTGTGGGGGTCACCTCCCCCCCCCAGCCTCTGGGAGGGCTGTGACCTCCTGCTCTATGGGCTGAGAACTGGAAGGTGTTTAAACAAAATAAAAAACACAGGAGATTCTGCAGATGCTGGGAATCCAGAGTAACACAAAGAAAGTGCTGGAGAACCTCAGCAGGTCAGACAGCATCTACAGAGGGGAATAAGTAGACTAAGTTTCTGGACGAGACCCTTAACGTTTGAATGACGTATCTGTAAAAATCAGTGGGGACCTTGCCAAATCTCTTTAGCCTCATGAGCAAGTAGAGGATCTGATGAGCTTTCTTGTCCCTGGATCGTTGACTGATCATTCCCCTCCGTAGATGCTGCCCGACCTATTGTTCCTCCAGCATCTTGTGTGTTCAACCAAATAAAACTGTGCTCTACCTGTGCTTGGTATTGGAATGGATTTATTATGGCATATTTACATTTTGTTTGCAAGCCATCCAGGCAGATTGCTCCATACATAAGTACCCTGTGGTAGTAGATAGGAATGGCCAAACGCAGAACGGAGGGGCAGAGAAAGTGGACAAGAGTCATGGTCATGTCAAATGAGAGATCAAGAGTTTGCCTTTCCTGTCCGATCCCAGTGGAATACTGTAGAAGCTGTGTTTCAACCTGGAGGTACAGGGCTTCAAGTTTTGATGGGAGAGGGGAAAAGAGAGAATGTCCAAGGAAATAGGGTCTTTGATTTCACCGACTGCTTTACTGAGACAGCAGCAGGTGTAGACAGAGTGCATGGAGGGGAAGCTGGTTTCCGTGATGTGCTGAGCTGTGTCCACAACTTTCTGCAGTTTCTCATGGTCACAAGTAGAGCAATTGCCATCACAAGCCATGATGCATCCGGTTAGGATGTTGTCTGCGGTGCATCTGTAAAAATGCACTGTACAACGGGGACAAGGGCAAATGCTGCATTTCTTTAGTAATACACCCCAAATAATGGAGGAACTTAGCAGACTGACATTTTGGTCCACGACTCTTCATCAAGCTTAATTTCCTGAGACTCCCGAGGAGCTTTGTTGGCCATGGCTGAACCAGGACAAATTGTTGGTGATAGTTACACCTGGCAACTTGAAGATTTTGACCACCTTCACCTCAGCACTGTTGGCAAAGTTGTAACCTGTGGTTTGTCTCATTTCCTGAGCTCAGTGACCAGCTTCTTCCTTCTACTAATGTTGAGGCTGTTGTCCTAACTCCAAGGGTTAGTGACTTCTGCATGGTCCAGATGTTATAGGCTTTATAATTTGGGAAGATGTTGGAGTCCATGAGATTTTGGGATACATGGAGGCAAATGATCAAATAGGCTGAAGTCAGCTTGGTTTCCTTAAGGCAAAACCTTGCCTGACAAAACATGAAAGATTAAGGGGAATCAGTGGATGTGGTGTCCATAAGAGTCCATGGTATTACAGGATAGGTATTAGCATGGATAGAGCATGGGCTGATTTTCAGGAGGCAGAGTAGGAATAAAGGAGGCCTTTTCTGATTTGCTGCCGGTGACCTGTGGGGTTCCACAGGGTTCGGTGTTGGGACCAATTTTTTTACGTTACATGATAATGATTTGGGTGACAGAATTGATGGCTTTGTGGCCAAGTTTACGGATGATATGAAGGAAAGTGAAGGGGCAGGCAGTGTTGAGGAAGCAGGGAGTCTGAAGAAGATGTTAGATAGATTAGGAGAATGGGCAAAAAATGGTAGATGGAATATAGTTTAGGGAAGTCTATGGTCATGCACTTTGGTAGAAGGAATACATTTTTTGTAAATGTGGAGAAAATTCAAAATTCAGAGGTTCAGTAGTTCCACTTAATATCAGAGAAATGTATGCAGTATACATCCTGAAATTCTTGTTCTTTGCAGACGTTAACAAAAGCAGAAGAGTGTCCCAAAGAATGAGTGACAGTTAAAATGTTAAAACTCCAAATCACCTGTATTCTCCCCCCACAAGCAGCAGCAAGACATCAATCCTCCCCCACCCATTCCACAAAAAGCATCAGCACCCTCCACCCACCAAGCCAGCAATAGCAGAGCCCCCTATAAATACCATGATCTGCAGTACAACAAAAACCAACTGTTCACCCAACAATTTGACATGCCACAGGCTCTCTCCCTCTCTCTCCCTAATAAAGGGAAAAAGGGGTGTCCCCTTGCACAGCGAGAGGGGAGACATAGCAAAACGACTTAATGATTTATGGTGTTAAAAGGCTATCGCATCACTTTCTATCGGCAGCAAACTCTCCTCCACCAATGAGAGAGAGAGAACGTGATTCGCTGGATACTGAGACCTCTGACAGCTGATCTGCTGTTGCCGATATTCCATGTTCTCTCGCAACGCTTCAGTTGGCAGCACTGGCATACAACCTGTCCACAGGGTCACGAAACCTCAGAGCCAAGAAGGCACACTCGTCTTCTAGGCTGCGTCCTTGGGATTTTGAAAAGTGGCCAGTTGTGAGTGCCCAGGTCCCACTACCACAAAGAACTGAAGTTTGAGTGTAACTCTATGTCAGGGTCTTCAACAGAACCCCATCCACACTGAAAAGGAAAAGGAGAAACCTCAAAGGTAGAAATTAAGTTGTTTCCACAGATGAGCTTGAAGGTGTCTCTGCTGAGTACCATTGTAACTCTGTGCAAGGGGACTTGGGAGTCCTCATGCATGATTACCTAAAGGTTAACTTGCAGGTTGAGTTGGTGATGAGGACTGTTAGCATTAATTTCAAGGAGACTAGAACATAAAAGCAAGGTTGTGATGCTGAGTCTTTATAAGATGTTGGTCAGACCATACTTGGAGTATTGTGTGCAAACTTAAAGCACACGGTATTGGGGGTAAGGTATTGTTGTGGATAGAGAATTGGTTAGCAGACAGGAAGCAAAGATTGGGAATAAACGGGACCTTTTCAGAATGGCAGGCAGTGACTAGTGGGGTACCACAAGGCTCAGTGCTGGGATCCCAGTTGTTTACAATATATACTAATGACTTGGATGAGGGAATTAAATGCAGCATCTCCAAGTTTGCGGATGACACGAAGCTGGGCGGCAGTGTTAGCTGTGAGGAGGATGCAGGGTGATTTGGATAGGTTTGGTGAGTGGGCAAATTCATGGCAGATGCAATTTAATGTGGATAAATGTGAAGTTATCCACTTTGGTGGCAAAAAATAGGAAAACAGATTATTATCTGAATGGTGGCCGATTAGGAAAAGGGGAGGTGCAATGAGACCTGGGTGTTATTATACACCAGTCATTGAAAGTGGGCATGCAGGTACAGCAGGCGGTGAAAAAGGCGAATGGTATGCTGGCATTTATAGTGAGAGGATTCGAGTACAGGAGCAGGGAGGTACTACTGCAGTTGTACAAGGCCTTGGTGAGACCACACCTGGAGTATTGTGTGCAGTTTTGGTCCCCTAATCTGAGGAAAAACATTCTTGCCATAGAGGGAGTACAAAGAAGGTTCACCAGATTGATTCCTGGGATGGCAGGACTTTCATATGAAGAAAGACTGGATGAACTGGGCTTGTACTCATTGGAATTTAGGAGATTGAGGGGGGATCTGATTGAAACGTATAAAATCCTAAAGGGATTGGACAGGCTAGATGCAGGAAGATTGTTCCCGATGTTGGGGAAGTCCAGAATGAGGGGTCACAGTTTGAGGATAAGGGGGAAGCCTTTTAGGACTGAGATTAGGAAAAACTTCTTCACACAGAGAGTGGTGAATCTGTGGAATTCTCTGCCACAGGAAACAGTTGAGGCCAGTTCATTGGCTATATTTAAGAGGGAGTTAGATATGGCCCTTGTGGCTACGGGGATCAGGGGGTATGGAGGGAAGGCTGGTGCAGGGTTCTGAGTTGGATGATCAGCCATGATCATAATAAATGGCGGTGCAGGCTCGAAGGGCCCAATGGCCTACTCCTGCACCTATGTTCTATGTTTCTATGTTTCTAAGACTAACAGAGTCAGAGGACACTCAGCCCTTCAAGTACATGGTGGTGCTGGAATAGTCGTGCAGTTTACTGTATATCCTCATTTAGTTTTACTGCCTTCATCTTATAGAAATTAATTTTCTTTGTATACTGTGGAGAACTTCATATGATTACTGTTCATAGCTTCAGTGATCTTTGCTATGAAAATAATTTTGTTGTGACCCACAGTTTATTAAGTAATCATATCTCACAAGATCTTAGAAAATCCTATGAAATCAGTTACTTTCTTTGCCAATTAGGAGATTTATATTTATTTCTAAATAAAAGTGTTTTGTAAGTAACTGCAAAATCATCATCACCATTATTTACCATGTCATATGATGTGGGTGATCATGGTCTCCATCTGTCTTTAATCTGAGAAGTTCTAATAAGTTCTTTGAAACTTTTGCCTGTCCGTCCCTTGATGTAACTCATGAATGTCATGCGTTGTGAACCACGACTTTTTCTTCCATCAGTTTTCCCTGTCACTGCAAGATTTTCAAGCTTCTCTTTTCTTCACTAAACTGAACTCCTGCCTCAGCAAGGATCTAGACCGGATGCAATTTGCCTATCGCCACAATAAGTCAACAGCAGATGCAATCTCAATGGCTCCCCACATGGCTTTAGACCACCTGGACAACACAAACACCTATGTCAGGATGCTGTTCATCGACTACAGCTCAGCATTAAGTACCATCATTCCCACAATCCTGATTGAGAAGTTGCAGAACCTGGGCCTCTGTACCTCCCTCTGCAACTGGATCCTCGACTTCCTAACCAACAGACCACAATCTGTGAAGATTAGTGATAACATATCCTCCTCACTGACGACCAACACTGGCACACCTCAGGGGTGTGTGCTTAGCCCACTGCTTTACTCTCTATATACACATGACTGTGTGGCTAGGCATAGCCCAAATACCATCTATAAATTTGCTGATGATAGAAATTGTTGGTAGAATCTCAGGTGGTGACGAGAGGGTGTACTGGAGTGAGATATGCCAACTAGTGGAGTGGTGCCGCAGCAACAACCTGGCACTCAATGACAGTAAGACGAAAGAGCTAATTGTAGACTTCAGGAAGGGTAAGACAAAGGAACACATACCAATCCTCATAGAGGGATCAGAAGTAGAGAGAGTGAGCAGTTTTAAGTTCCTGGGTGTCAAGATCTCTGAGGATCTAACCTGATCCCAACATATCAATGTAGTTATAAAGAAGGTAAGGCAGCGGCTATACTTCATTAGGAGATTGAAGAGATATGATATGTCAACAAATACACTCAAAAACTTCTATAGATGTACCGTGGAGAGCATTCTGACAGGCTGCATCACTGGGGGAGGAGGGGGCTACTGCACAGGATCAAAAGAAACTGCAGAGGTTGTAAATTTAGTCAGCTCCATCTTGGATACTAGCCTACAAAGTACCCAGGACATCTTCAGAGAGTGGTGTCTCAGAAAGGCAGCGTCCATTATTAAGGACCTCCAGCACCCAGGGCATGCCCTTTTCTCACTGTTACCAACAGGTAGGAGGTACAGAAGCCTAAAGGCACTCACTCAGTGATTCAGGAGCAGCTTCTTCCCCTCTGCCATCCGATTCCTAAATAGACATTGAACCCTTGGGCACTAACTCACTTTTTCTTTAATATGCAGTGTTTCTGTCTTTTGCATGATTTTTAATCTATTCAATACACGTATACTGTATAAAACATACTCAGTAAAATAAATTTATTTATTTATTTGTTATTACTATTATTATTATTTTATTTTTTTCTTCTATATTATGTATTACATTGAGCTGCTGCTGCTAAGTTAACAAATTTCATGTCACATGCCGGTGATAATAAACCCGATTCTGATCCTGATTTTCAGAACATTTCCTCATTTGTTACGCTGTCTTTCCACTACATCTTCGTTATTCTTCTCAAAATCATCATTCCTCTGCAAAAAACACACACAAAATGCTGGAGGAACTCAGCAGGCCAGGCAGCATCTGTGGAAAGGAGTAAACAGTTTGCTCTTTTTCATAGATGCTGTCTGGCCTGCTGAGTTTCTCCAGCACTTTTCGTGTGTTGCATGGATTTCCAGCTTCTGCAAATTTTCTCTTGTTTGTGATTCTTCTGCAGAATATAGAATTTGAAAAGCCATTAAGAGCATTCTAATAAGGCACAGGTTATAAATTTTCAACACTTGTGTGAACATCTTATTTTTGCATGGGATAACTGCCATAAAACATGTGTTGAAATAAGCCATTCAGTCCATCCAGTCTGCTCTGCCAATCAATATGGCTAATTTGTTTTCCCTCTGAACCCCATGCTCATGCCTTCTCCCTGAAACCACTGATGCTCTCACTAATTAAGAGCCTATCAACCTCTGCTTTAAATATACTCTATGACTTGGCCTCCACAGCCATCTGTGGCAATTAATTCTACAGATTCACCACTCTCTGGCTAATGAAGTTCTTCCTCATCTCTGTTCTAAACAGACGTCCTTCTATTCTGAAGCTTTGCTCTCTGGTCCTAGACTCCTCCACTATTTGAAACATCCTCTCTACGTCCACTCCCTGTTGACTTTTCAATATTCAATAGGTTTCTATGAGGTACCCCCTCATTCTTCTGAACTCCAACGAGTACAGATCTAGAGCCATCAAACGCTTCTCATTTGTTAACCCTTACATTCCCTGGATCATTCTTATAAACCTCATCTGGACCTTCTCAAATGCCAGCAGATCCACAGTGTGTTTGTCTTCATTTGGTGATGGCTTGATGTAATGCTTCGTTTTCATCTAGACAAGTTATGCATAACGACTATTAAATATGAGTACAGTTTGACCATAAGGTTAATGCGACATTGTGTAGTTTACCCTCAATTCATGTGTGTTTCCTGTAGTGTAATTAGAAATAAGCATTAAATTTGAAGCACTGAAACTGTAATGTTACTGATTTTCTAGGAACATAACAAATCTGGACAAGAGTGGGATATCCAGTCCTCTACGCTTTCTCCACCATTCATCAAGGTCATGTCTGATCATCCACTAAACACTATCCCATAATCCTTAATACCACAGACACTAATATTTTGAATGATTGAGCCTTCACTGTCACTGCATTGGAAGATTCTGGTTTATCACCTTTTGAGTGATGATCTTTTTTCACCTCAGCTGTGAAGGGCTTCCTCCAAACTCCAAAACGATCCTAGACTCTTCAGTCAAGCCCCTTAGAATTTGTTAAGTTTTGATGAGACTTCATCCAGTTCGTGTAAACTCTAGAAAACACAGTCCAGACTACTCAATTTCTCATCGTAAGTCAAACCCATCATCCTGGAACGGCCCTGTGACTGTTATATGCAAAGGCCAATCCCTTCTTTCTGAAGTTGGAAGTCTAAAACACCACACACAAAGGGTTCCATATAATAGCAGTAATACTTCTTTACCTTTATAATCACAGCAAAACAAAAGCTAGCCTAACATTTGCTCTTCTAATTATTGTAGCATCTGCATGTAGGCCTTTAATGACTTGTGCAAATCCTTAGGCATACAGTATAAGGACAGGATTGCCTGCTCCTTGTGTACTTCCTGGTCCCTTTGACCATTAACACTCCCACTCTCTCACCATTTAACAAATGCTTGTTTTTTCTATAACATTGACCAAAGCAGGTGACCTTACATTATATTCCACCTACACTGAACTTTTCAATATTACACCAAAGACCCTTTACATCTTCCATACTTCCCATCCCACCTAATTTGGTTTCATCAAAAACAAAAAAATGTCAAAGTCAAGCTTAATACCATATGCACAACTACCTGTGTGCACAGGTGCAATGAAAACCTTACTTGCAGCAGCATCACAGGCACAGAGCGTCAGATAAGCTGCATTCACAAGAAAAACAAATTCAGCAAATCATGCACAATTTTTTACAAGGAAGAGCACAATTAGAACAAAGAAAAAACAAAATTCCACTTTCAAGCTAAGAATGTGGACATTGTGTTGCTTAACTGATTAGAATTGTGTTAGTTGGTTCAAGTGCTGAATGGTAGAAGGGAAGTAACTGTTTTTAAACATACTGATGTGGGACATCAGCCTTTTTAATGTACCTTTTGTGTGCTGGTAGCTGCAACATGGCACGGGCCGGATGGTGGGGATCTTTAATGATGAGTGCTTCTTTCCTGAGGCAGCGCCTCCTGCGGATAGTACCAGTGATGGGGAGGGATATGCCCATGATGTTATGGGCACAGTGCACTGCTCTCTGTTGCATGTTACATTCCTGCACATTCAAATTGGTGTACCAGACCCTGATATAACCAGTCAATTGGTCCCCTAATTTTTGATATTAATTCTGAACAGCTGGGATTCTGCAGCACAGCAATATCCTGCAAACCCGTAAAAGACCAGTTTAGCACCAAACATTGTTTCCTGTCTGATAACCAATTCAGACACAACAATTCAGGAAGAGCATCTTCTCTCCATTATCTGATTTCTCAATGGTCAATGAACCAATGAACACTGCATTATTATTCCTTTAATTTATTTATTTTGTAATTTGTAGTAATCTTATGTCTTTATACTGTACTGTTGCTGAAAAACAAGTTTCACATCGTGTAAAACAGTGATAATAATTCTGATTCTAATTCTATGTCGGTTCATTGTCTGAGAGTTCATGCGTTTCAACCTCGTTGACCGACTTCCTGCATGGGTGCTACCTCGCTGGTTGTGCATTTATTTTTAATGCGGATCTCCAGCACTCGCAGTACTTGGCAGTTGTTTAACTTTAAGGCTGGTCTCATTGAGAGTGCAAAAATGTCTCATTGTGGCCAGATCTGGAGTTGTGTTAACAGACAGTGGGGCTATGAATAGCCTGTTGTTCTGGATGTTGGAGTAAGAGATGCCCATTAACTCCACTTAATCGCTTTAATAGAACTGGAAAGACGGCAACAATAGTAAAACTATTGAAGCAGGTAAGAAAGTTGAGCAAACACGCCAAACGTGACAAAACGTAAACGTACAACAGCGTGCTCAAGTTTACAGGAAATATATCAATAATTGAATTGAATTGAATTGACTTTATTCCTTCACAGACATGAGGAGTAAAAATCTTTACATTACGTCTCCGTCTAAATATACGATGTGCAATCATAGTAATTTATAATAATTTATAAAAATAGAACAGTCAATGAAACATTGAGTACACTCAGCCCAACGTGAGTTAATCAGTGCAATGGCCTGGTGGAAGAAGCTGTCCCGGAGTCTGTTGGTCCTGGCTTTTATGCTGCGTACCATTTCCCAGATGGTAGCAGCTGGAATAGACCATGGTGGGGTGACTCAGGTCCACAATGATCCTACAGGCCCTTTTTACACACCTGTCTTTGTAAATGTCCTGAACCATGGGAACTAGCTGGGACAGCTGAGCTGTCCGCACCACCCTCTGCAGAGTCCTGCAATTAAGGGGGGTACAGTTCCCATACCAGGCAGTGATGCAGTCAGTCAGGATGCTCTCAATTGTGCCCCTGTGGAAAGTTCTTAGGATTTGGGGGCCCATAGCAAACTTCCTCAACTGTCTGAGGTGAAAGAGGCGCTGTTGTGCCTTTTTTACCACACAGCTGATGTGTACAGATCACTTGAGATCCTCAGTGATGTGGATGCTGAGGAATTTAAAGCTGTTTACCCTCTCAACCCCAGATCCATTGATGTCAATAGGGGCTAGCCTGTCTCTATTCCTCCTGTAATCCACAACCAGCTCCTTTGTTTTTGCAACATTGAGGGAGAGGTTGTTTCCTTGACACCACTGTGTCAGAGGGATGACTTCTTCCCTGTAGGCCAACTTGTTATTGTTTGAGATAAGACCAATCAATATAGTGTCATCGGCAAATTTAGATTAGAGCTGTGGGCACCAACACAGTCATGGGTAATCAGGGTGTAAAGGAGGGGACTCAGTACACAGCCGTGAGGGGCTCCTGTATTGAGAGTCAGAGGGGTGGAGGTGAGAGAGCCCACTCTTACAACCTGCTGGCAATCTGACAGGAAGTTCAGGATCCAGCTGCATAAGGCAGGGTCAAGGCTGAGGTCACTGAGCTTCTTGTCGAGCCTGGATGGAACTATGGTGTTGAATGCATCCATGAATAGCATTCTCACATAAGCATCCTTTTTCTCCAGATGTGTAAGGATGGTGTGTAGAGCTGTGGCTATTGCATCGTCTGTCGATTCGGTTGTGTTGGTAGGCAAATTGTAAGGGGTCCAGTTTTGGGTGGTAGTAAGCTGCAGATGTAATCCTTGACCAGCCTCTCAAATCATTTGCTGATTATTGAGGTGAGTGCGACAGGATGTCAGCTGTTCAGGCATGTTACCTTGGTTTTTTTTGGTACAGGGACAATGGTGGACGACTTGAAGCAGGAGGGCACTCTACACTGGGAGAGGAAGAGACTAAATATGTCAGTAAACACACCTGCCAGTTGTGCTGCGCGCATCCTGAGTACTCACCCTGGAATGCCGTCTGGTCCCGCAGCCTTGCAACTGTCCACTCGTTGGAAACGTAACACAAGACCATAAGACAAAGGAGCAGAAGTCGGCCATTCGGCCCATCAAGTCTGCTCCGCCATTTTATCATGAGCTGATCCATTCTCCCATTTAGTCCCACTCCCCCGCCTTCTCACCATAACCTTTGATGCCCTGGCCACTCAGATACCTATCAATCTCTGCCCTAAATACACCCAATGACTTGGCCTCCACTGCTGCCCGTGGCAACAAAACAAACATCTGCGTACCTCAGCCTCAGAGGTGACCAGGTTGCAGGTTGTAGCGGTGGCTTTCCTCGGAGGCTCAGAGTTAGCAACATTGAACCAAGTGTAGAAGCAATTGAGCTTATCTGGGAAAGAGGCTGCGATGTTGGCGGCACCACAACGTTTGGCTTTGAAGTCTGCAATGGTATACAACCCTCGCCATAAGTCATGTGTGCTATTCGTTGTGAATCTTCACTCAATCTTGTCCCTGTACTGTTGTTTCGCAGCCTTGATAGCTTAGTGCAGATCACAGCTGCTTTTCTTGAGCTCTAGCAGAACACCAGCAATGTAAGCTCGATGTCGCGCTGTTAAGTGCTGCTCCCGTGGAACTATTGATCCAGGGTTTCTGGTTTGGGAAGACCCTGATGACTTCTGGGGGATAACATCATCGATGCACTTCGGGGCAAAGCACCCTCAGTGAATTCTGGGACATCCTCATCATGAAAGACATTCCAGTCAATGTCATGGAAGCAGTCCTGTAGCATAGAGGCCGATTGGTTGGACCAACAGTGGACGGTTTTAACTATGGCTGTCTTGTTTCAGCTTCTGCCTATACGTTGGCAAAGAGTGATCGAATTTTCCAAAAGCTGGGCGAAGAGTGAAGGAGAGCTTTGTAAGCATTGCAGAAGGGCGTGTAACAGTGGTCAAGCACCTTATCTCCATGAGTGCTCACTTAGATGTCCGGACAAAACTTCAGACAGACTTTGGTCAGCGACGCTCGGTAAAAGTCACCAGTGATGATGAAGGCAGCCTCTAGGTGTGCAGTCTCCAGCATGTTGATGGTCTCGTACAGTTCCTTGACAGCCAGGTCAGTATCAGCCTGTGGCAGAATGTACACCGCTGTGATGATAACAGCCGTGAACTCCCTAGACAGCCAGTAGGGTCTGCGCAGCTGCACTGCAATCCTTTTGTCTGGGGAACAAAAGGATTTGAGTGCATGCACATTCTGGGGGTTGCACCAAGCATTGCTGGCCATGACGCATACCCCTCCTCCTTTACTCTTCCCATTGAGATTTTTCTACCTGTCCGCCTGGAACAGGGAGAACCCAGAGGGCTCGATGGCATGATCCGGTATCTCCTCTGTCAGCCAGGTCTCCACGAAGCACAGAATGTTGCATTCCTTTGTTTCCTGCTGATAGAAGATTCTGGCTCTCAGTTCACAAAGCTTCACGTACAACATGCTGGAGGAACTCAGCAGGTTGAGCAGCATCCATGGAAACGAACAGTCAACGTTTCGGGCTGAGACCCTTCGCCAGTCCTGACCAAGGGGCTCAACCCAAAACGCTGACTGTTCGTTTCCATGGATTCTGCCCGACCTGCTGAGTTCCTCCAGCGTGTTGTGTGTGTTGCTTTGATTCCAGCATCTGCAGAGTATTTTGAGTTCACAAAGCTTGTTGTACAGGGACTGAACATTAGCCAGGATTTGCACACCATCTCAGCCTCACCAGGACGCCGACCCTTCTACCTTGCCTTGGCACTTCCTCCGAAGTAGTGGCAGAGTAAGAGATGAGTCTCCCATGGATTGCGCAAGCAAGGGTTCCCAGTGTAGGAAAGGTGGCACATCGTGGGTAAATGCCATCTTTCCGATGTTCAGAAGGGTCAGTCTATTGTATCTGATGTGACTATCAACTACTTGAACAGAAAATGCTAAGAAAATTGTGGAAATTAGAAGTATACTGTAGATTTGGAATGGAGCTCGCAACACAGCTGCCGTATGCGGCGCCATCTTGTTAGAACTCTGAAAATTTCATTTTTTCAATAAGATTGAAAGAGTGTAGACAAAATTTACAAGGATGTTGCCAGGACTTCAGGTCCTGAGGTATAGAGAAGAGTTGAATAGGTTAGGAATTTAATCCTTCGAACATAAGAGCATGAGGGGAGATTTGATGGAGGTATACAAAATTGCAAGGAATATAGAGAGGGTAAATGCAGGCAGGCTTTTTCCACTAAGGTTGGGGGATATCAGAAGTAGAGGTCATGAGTTAAGGGTGAGAGGTGAAATGTTTTAGCGGAACATGGGAGTTCTGATTTGTAGCTGCAAAACATAAAACTAATTGAAAGAAAATTACGAAGCCAGGGATAAAAGTGTCTACTTCATTTTTACTTGAAGAGGTGCACAGTTATGATGTGATGGCATGGTGACAATAAGACCATAAGACATAGGAGCAGAATTATGCCACTCAGTCCATCGAGTTTGCTCCGCTATCCCATCATGGCTGATCCCCGATCCCACTCAACCCCATACACCTACCCTCTTGCCATATCCTTTGATGCCCTGACCAATCAGGAAACTATCAACTTCTGCCTTAAATATACTCATGGACCTGGCCTCCACTGCAATCTGTGGCAGAGCATTCCACAGATTTGCTACATCAAGCTTAGTAAAATAGAGAGCTATAGGTAAGCCTAGTAATTTCTAAGGTAGGGACATGTTCGGCACAACTCTGTGTTTTCTATGTTTCTATGTTTCTTTATTTCTCTGGCTAAAAATTTCCTTCTGACCTTCAATTTTGAGGCTGTGCCCTCTAGTTCTGGATACCCCCACCAAAGGAAACACCCTCTCCACATCCATAGGGGGAATGCCATACTAGATCTAGTACTAGGTAATGAACTGGGTCAGGTCACAGATCTCTCAGTGGGTGAGCATCTGGGGCAGAGTGACCACCACTCCCTGGCCTTTAGCATTATCATGAAAAAGGATAGAATCAGAGAGGACAGGAAAACTTTTAATTGGGGAAGGGTAAATTATAAGGCTAAAAGGCTAGAACTTGAGGGTGTGAATTGGGATGATGTTTTTGCAGGGAAATGTACTATAAACATGTGGTCAATGTTTAGAGATCTCTTGCGGGATGTTAGGGATAAATTTGTCCTGGTGAGGAAGATAAAGAATGGTAGGGTGAAGGAACCATGGGTGACAAATGAGGTGGAAAATCTAGTCAGGTGGAAGAAGGCAGCATACGGGAGGTTTAGGAAGCAAGGATCAGATGGGTCTATTGAAGAATATAGGGAAGCAAGAAAGGAGCTTAAGAAGGGGCTGAAGAGAGCAAGAAGGGGGCATGAGAAGGCCTTGGCAAGTAGGGTAAAGGAAAACCCCAAGGCATTCTTCAATTATGTGAAGAACAAAAGGATGACAGGAGTGAAGGTAGGACCGATTAGAGATAAAGGTGGGAAGATACGCCTGGAGGCTGTGCAAGTGAGTAATGAATACTCAATGAATACTTCTCTTCGGTATTCCCCAATGAGAGGGAACTTGATGACAGTGAGGACAGTATGAGTAAGGTTGATGTTCTTGAACATGTTGATATTAAGGGAGAGGAGGTGTTGGAGTTGTTAAAATACATTAGGATGGATAAGTCCCCGGGGCCTGACGGAATATTCCCCAGGCTGCTCCATGAGGCGAGGGAAGGAATTGCTGAGCCTCTGGCTAGGATCTTTATGTCCTCGTTATCTACGGGAATGGTACTGGAGGATTGGAAGGAGGCGAATGTTGTCCCCTTGTTCAAAAAAGGTAGTAGGGATAGTCCGGGAAATTATAGACCAGTGAACCTTACTCTGTGATGGGAAAGCTGTTGGAAAAGATTCATAGTGATAGGATCTATGGGCATTTAGAGAATCATGATCTGACTGGGGACAGTCAGCATGGCTTTGTGAAGGGCAGATTGTGTCTAACAAGCCTGATAGAGTTCTTTGAGGAGGTGACCAGGCATATAGATGAGGGTAGTGCAGTGAATGTGATCTACATGGATTTTAGTAACGCATTTGACAAGGTTCCACACGGTAGGCTTATTCAGAAAGTCAGAAGTCATGGGATCCGGGGAAGTTTGGCCAGGTGGATTCAGAATTGGCTTGCCTGCAGAAGGCAGAGGGTCGTGGTGGAGGGAGTACATTCAGATTGGAGGGTTGTGACTTGTGGTGTCCCACAAGGATCTGTTCTGGGACCTCTACTTTTCGTGATTTTTATTAACGACCTGGATGTGTGGGTAGAGGGGTGGGTTGGCAAGTTTGCAGATGCCACAAAGGTTGGTGGTGTTGTAGACAGTGTAGAGGATTGTTAAAGATTGCAGAGAGACATTGATAGGATGCAGAAGTGGGCTGAGAAGTGGCAGATGGAGTTCAACCCGGAGAAGTGTGAGGTGGTACACTTTGGAAGGACAAACTCCAAGGCAGAGTACAAAGTAAATGGCAGGATACTTGGTAGTGTGGAGGAGCAGAGGGATCTGGGGGAACATGTCCACTGATCGTTGAAAGTTGCCTCACAGGTAGATCGGGTAGTTAAGAAAGCTTATGGGGTGTTAGCTTTCATAAGTTGAGGGACAGAGTTTAAGAGTCGCGATGTAATGATGCAGCTCTATAAAACTCTGGTTAGGCCACACTTGGAGTACTGTGTCCAGTTCTGGTTGCCTCACTATAGGAAGGATGTGGAAGCATTGGAAAGGATACAGAGAAGATTTACCAGGATGCTGCCTGGTTTAGAGAGTATGCATTATGATCAGAGATTAAGGGAGCTAGGGCTTTACTCTCTGGAGAGAAGGAGGATGAGAGGAGACATGATAGAGGTGTACAAGATAATAAGAGGAATAGATAGAGTGGATAGCCAGCGTCTCTTCCCCAGGGCACCACTGCTCAATACAAGAGGACATGGCTTTAAGGTAAGGGGTGGGAAGTTCAAGAGGGATATTAGAGGAAGGTTTTTTACTCAGAGAGTGATTGGTGCATGGAATGTACTGCCTGAGTCAGTGGTGGAGGCAGATACACTCGTGAAGTTTAAAAGAATACTAGACAGGTATATGGAGGAATTTAAGGTGGGGGGTTATATGGGAGGCAGGATTTGAGGGTCGGCACAACATTGTGGGCCGAAGGGCCTGTAATGTGCTGTACTATTCTATGTTCTATGTTCTATACTATCTAGTCCTTTCAACATTTGGTGGGTTTCAATGAAATCCCGAAGCATTATTCTAAGTTCCAGTGAATACAGGCTCAAAGCTGCCAAATGCTTCTCATATGTTAACCCTTTCATTCCCAGAAACATCTCCGTGAACCTCCTCTGAGCTCTCGCCAATGATAATACATTCTTTCTGAGATAAGGAGCCCAAAACTGTTGACAATACTTCAAATGCTGCCTGACTAGTGTCTTACAAAGTATCAACATTATCTCATTTTTATATTCTATTCCCCTTGAAATACTGTAAATGCCAACATTACATTTACCTTCTTTACCACAGACTCAACCTGTAAATTAACCTTCTGGAAGTCTTGTACGACGACTCCTATGTCCTCTGCACCTCTGATGTTTGAAGCTCCTCCCCATTTAGATAATAGTCTTCACTATTGTTCTTTTTACTTAAATGCATTTTTGTACATTTCCCAGCACTGTATTCCGTATGCCACTTTTTTGCCCTTTCCTCCAATTTGCCTAAGTCCTGCTGCAATCACGTTGCTTCCTCAGCACTACCTACCCTTCCACCTATCTTCATATCATGAGCAAACTTTGCCACAAAGCCCTCAATTCCATTACCTAAATCATTGGCAAACAATGTGAAAAACTGCGATCCCAATACTGACCCCTGAGGAACACCACTAGTCACTAGCAGCCAACCAGAAAAGGCCCCTTTTGTTCTCACTCACTGCCTCCTGGCTGTCAGCCATTTCCTTATTCATGCCAGCATCTTTTTTTGTAATGCCATAGGATTTTATCCTGTTAAGAAACCTTATGTAGATAGATAGATAGACAGATAGATAGATAGATACACTTTATTAATCCCGAGGGAAATTTGGTTTTGTTACAGTCGCACCAACCAAGAATAGAGCGTAAATATAGCAATACAAAACCCCCCAACAATCAAACAACAAAATGCAAACTATGCCAGATGGAAATAAGTCCAGGACCAGTCTATTGGCTCAGAGTGTCTGACCCTCCATGGGAGGAGCTGCACGTTCGATGGCCACAGGCAGGAACGACCTCCCGTGCCGCCAAGTGTTGTATCACAGTGGAATGTGGCCGAAGTCCAACAGTAAAAAGTTCAATATCCAGTCTACAAACACGTTCCTCGATCGTAATATGACCGGGATTGCACCATCCGTTGTTAACCAGATCAGTAAGCACCCAACTCCTTTACGCTTACCGCTCTCAGTACACTTCCAGTCAGCCGGAACGGTATTACCCACCGAACTCCTCTTCTCCAAAAGTCTCTGTTGTCTCGACCCGGTCCTCCTTCCTCGTCTTTATGATCCCCCTGTGTGTTTTCCTCCGGATTTCAGCAGGGGTGTCCGCTGCTCTGTTCGCTAAACCGGCCGGTATTTGCTGTTCCGTGGAATACACAATGCGACCTTGCTTCTGTCCCGCGTGTCGGGATGTAACCATTTCTAGCGCTAAAGAAAACCCAAATAAAACTCTCTACCAGCATGTTAGAGAGGGTGCAGCTTCGATGTGTTACCGTGAGAAAAAAAATACAAAAAATAACGTAAATTAAAAAGTAAGAAGAAGAAAGTAAGAATTGATCGGAACGGCTGTACCAGGCTGCATGCATGACCGGCGCATGCGCACTGTGTAGCACATTACCAAATGCCTTCTAAAAATCCAAGTAAATGACATCCACTACTTCTCCTTTGTTCACCCTGCTTGTTACTTAGAAAAGAAACATAGAAACATAGAAAACCTACAGCACAATACAGGCCCTTCGGCCTACAAAGTTGTGCTGAACATGTCCCTACCTTAGAAATTACTAGGGTTACCCATAGCCCTCTATTTTTCTAAGCTCCATGTACCTATCCAAAAGTCTCTTAAAAGACCCAATCGTATCCACTTCCATCACTGTTGCCGGCAGCACATTCCACGCACGGAGAAGTGTTCTTCCTCAAAGAACTCTAACAGATTTCTCAGGCAAGATTTCCCTTTACAGAAACCATGCTGGCTTTAACTTATTTTATCATTAGTCTCCAAGTACTCCCTAAATCTCATCCTTAATAGTAGACTCCAACACTGTCCCAACCACTGAGATTAGGCTAACTGGCCTATAATTTCCTTTCTTTTGCCTTGGTCCCTTCTTAAAGAGTAAAGTGACATTTTCAATCCTCCAATCCCCTGGGACCTTGTCAGAATCAAATGATTCTTGAAAGATCATGACCAATGCATCCAATATCTCTTCAGCAAGCTCTCGCAGGACTCTGGGATTTAGTACATCTTGTCCAGGTGATTTAACCACTTTAAGGCCTTTGAGTTTGCCTAGCACTCTTTTCCGTTGTAATAGCAGCGGTACTCACTCCTGCTCCTTAACACTCATGGACCTCTAGCATACTGATGATATGTGTATTCCATTCACGTACTTCGTATGTATAACTCATAATGAATTATGTAAACAACAAAGAATGCTTAATCAAACAATATATTTACAATATTACTCAAATATTACTGCAATATTAAATACTCAACACTCCTCCCTGCTTAGTTATAAACTCCAACTCTATGGAATGCATCTCAATAGTTCAATAGTTCCATTTAATATTAGAGAATGTATATATTATACAACCTGAAATTCTTGTTCTTTGCAGACATCCATTGCATCTCTGTCTGCTGTTTCTATTGATGTAGCAATTTCAACTGCTGCTTTAAATGTGAGATGTGCTTCAGTTAGGAGCCATTTATGAATGCTTTCTTGCAAAATTCTCAGACAATCTCTTCAATTCAGCCACGTACACTGAAATGGACTCCCCTTCCTTTGATTCGGGTTACGAGGCTTAAAGCAGTCTTCAATCAACAATATTTTTAGATCTAAATTTTCCGTATTAAGTTCACAATATCAGCATAGCTGATTTCAGCTGGTTCAGTTGGAGGAGTCAAACTTCGAAGCAAACTGTATGCCCTTCCATCTCTTGCACTCAGCAAAACTGGCACTCGTTTCTCATTGGCTATTTCACTTGCTGCAAAATACTGCTCTATTCACTCAATATATATCAGCCAGTTATCTAGTGCAAACAAACAAGTCTCTCTTTCTGACGTAGCCAGCTACTGTATTTCTGGACTTTTTATTTATTTATGATTATTATCATCTGTAGCAATCTCAGAGCTCACAGTGCCCTGGGAAGATGCAGTCTGCAAGGCATATGAGTGGAAACATGTAAGATACGCTGAGCTGGCCACGGATGCTAAGCAGTGTGGATGGAAGGTGAAGATTTTCCTGGTAGAGGCTGCGGAGGATTTGTGGCTACTTCCATGGTCAGATTGCTGAAGAGATTGGGAGTCTGAGACCAGAGCCAGCAGCAAGCTATAAAAGAACTCTTGAAGGCAGCCGAGTGAAACAGCCACTGGTTATGGAGGAAGAGGAGTGACGGCAGCTGGACCTTAAAATGAATCATAGATGGCTAGATGTAGAGGGGGGTGCACCTAGGATGTCCAGTCACACTGCTGAGCCCTCTGGAGATGTAGTGGGTTTAAATTGATGAAACATCTAAGAAGCGGGTGCCCCACCTGATGACATCTGGGAAGCATCTGCAAGCCACCAAGTCCCACCTCAAGGTTTCTATACTAAGACCCAAGTTAGGACCTGCTTATCAAAAGGATTGAAACACCTAGTCCTATGAGCTTTAACTATGATTATTAACACCTAGTGTGCAGCACGTGGCCAAGTGGTTAAGGCATTGGACTAGCGACCTGAAGGTCATGAGTTCGAGCCCCAGCCGAGTGAACGTGTTGTGTCCTTGAGCAAGGCACTTAATCACACATTGCTTTGCGATGACACTGGTGCCAAGCTGTATGGGTCCTAATGCCCTTCCCTTGGACAACATTGGCGTCGTGGAGAAGCGAGACTTGCAGCATGGGCAGGTGCTGGTCTTCCATACAACCTTGCCCAGGCCTGCGCCCTGGAGAGTGAAGACTTTCCAGGCACAGATCCATGGTCTTGCAAGACTAATGGATGGCTTTATATTAACACCTAGTGGATGGTTGGTTGGCATCCATCTGTCTCAAAGGACAATGGGTGATGGGTGAAGACCCTAATGGGAGTTATCTACAGGCCCCCAAACAGTACTCTGGATGTAGAGTGCAAGTTGAATCAAGAGTTAAAATTGGCATGTCGCAAAGGTAATGCTACAGTTGTTATGGAGAATTTCAACATGCAGGTAGACTGGAGGAATCAGGTTGGTACTGGACCCCAAGAAAGGGAGTTTGTGAAGTCCCTCCGAGATGGACTCTTAGAACAGCTTGTACTGGAGCCTACCAGAGAGAACGCAATTCTAGATTTAGTGTTGTGCAATGAACCAGATTTGATCAGAGACCTCGAGGTAACATAGCTATTAGGAGGTAGTGACCATAATATGATAAGTTTTAATCTACAATTTAAGAGGAAGAAGGGAAACTTGGAAGTGTCAACTTGAACAGGTACTTTGGATCTGTCTTCACTAGGGAAGACACAAACAATCTCCCAGATATAATAGTGGCCAAAGGACCTAGGGTAATGGATGAACTGAAGGAAATTTATATTAGGCAGGAAATGGTGTTGGATAGACTGTTGGGTCTGAAGGCTGATAAGTCCCCGGGACCTGATGGTCAGCATCCCAGGGTACTTAAGGAGGTGGCTTTAGAAATCGTGGACGCATTGGTAATCATTTTCCAATGTTCTATAGATTCAGGATCAGTTCCTGTGGATTGGAGGGTGGCTAATGTTGTCCCTCTCTTCAAGAAGGGAGGAAGAAAGAAATCAGGGAATTATAGACCGGTTAGCCTGACGTCGGTGATGGGAAAGATGCTGGAGTCAATTATAAAAGATGAAATTATGACACATCTGGATAGCAGTAACAGGATCGGTCTGAGTCAGCATGTATTTACGAGGGGGACTAATCTTCTGGAATTTTTTGAGGATGTAACTATGAAAATGGACAAGGGAGAGCCAGTGGATGTAGTGTACCTGGACTTTCAGAAAGCCTTTGATAAAGTCCCACATAGGAGATTAGTGGGCAAAATTAGGGCACATGGTATTGGGGGCAGAGTATGGACATGGATTGAAAATTGGCTGGCTGACAGAAAACAAAGTGTAGCGATTAATGGGTCCCTTTCGGAATGGCAGGCAGTGACCAGTGGGGTACTGCAGGGTTCAGTGCTGGGACCGCAGCTGTTTACAATATATATTAATGATTTAGATGAGGGAATTAAAAGTAACATTAGCAAATTTGCCGATGACACAAAGCTGGGTGGCAGTGTGAAATGTGAGGAGGATGTTATGAGAATGAAGCGTGACTTGGACAGGCTGGGTGAGTGGGCAGATGCATGGCAGATGCAGTTTAATGTGGATAAATGTGAGGTTATCCATTTTGGTGGTAAGAACAGGAAGGCAGATTATTATCTAAATGGAGTCAAGTTAGGAAAAGGAGAAGTACAATGAGATCTAGATGTTCTTGTACATCAGTCACTGAAAGCAAGCATGCAAGTACAGCAGGCTGTGAAGAAAGCTAATGACATGCTGGCCTTCATAACAAGGGGAATTGAGTGTAAGAGCAAAGAGGTCCTTCTGCAGCTGTACAGGGCCCTGGTGAGACCACACCTGGAGTACTGTGTGCAGTTTTGGTCTCCAAATTTGAGGAAGGATATTCTTGCTGTTGAGGGAGTGCAGCGTAGGTTCACAAGGTTAATTCCCAGGATGGCGGGACTGTCATATGTCGTTTGATTGGAGCAACTGGGCTTGTATACTCTGGAATTTAGAAGGCTGAGAGGGGATCTTATTGAAACATATAAGATTATTAAGGAATTGGACACGCTGGAGGCAGGAAGCATGTTCCCGCTGATGGATGAGTCCAGAACCAGAGGCCACAGTTTAAGAATAAGGGGTAGGGCAATTAGAATGGAGCTGAGAAAAAACTTTTTCACCCAGAGAGTGGTGGATGTATTGAATGCTCTGCCCCAGAAGGCTGTGGAGGCCAAGTCTTTGGATGCTTTCAAGAAAGAGATGGATAGAGCTCTTAAAGATAGTGGAATCAAAGGTTATGGGGATAAGGCAGGAACTGGATACTGATTGTGGATGATCAGCCATGATCACAGTGAATGGCGGTGCTGGCTCAAAGGGCTGAATGGCCTACTCCTGCACCTATTGTCTATTGTCTATGATGGTCATCACCACAATCCTGGGCGGAAGATATGGAGATCCTGAGATACACAGTCATCAAGATCCCCCTCTCGGCCTCACCCTTGGAGTCCAAAAGAAAGCTTATGAAGCAACACATTTAGCACCAGCTTGGCTGCATGAGCTGCTGGAAGGATGTTCAATGACAGCCAGTCACCTTAGGCACTCCACTCCAGAATTGTTGCCTAGGTTTATTCCCATAGCCTTAATCTCTCTCGAGGATGCCCACAAAACAGTGGGGCTACTTACCCATAGGTGGGGATCTGGTTCATGAGCACTGGGGTGTGCTGAAAACAAGAGCAACAAGCCATACACTACCATACTAGACACATCACAGCAACAATTTTGACACCCATCACCTGTCATCTGGTACTCACTATTTGTCCATTTTCTGCTTTTTTAAAAAAACTCAACTATCTCTGTCCCTTTGCAAAGAATAAAAATCGTGCTGCATTTTTTTAAACCTTGAACGTCTTACTGCGCTTCCACAAGTAGGTAGTCAGCTCGGGTTTGTTTTAAAACGTCCTCATCACCACTGTTATGTTTTATAACTCCAAAGCATTAAACTGATTGAAAGAAAAACACAGAGCTGAAGATAAACATGTCTACTTCGATTTTACTTCTAGTGAGACAGGCACTTATGATGGGAATGGCGTGATACCGTATGACATACGCATGCCATTCAAGTACTTTGAACATATAACCCATAATGAATTATGTAAACAACAAATAATACTTAATCAAACAATATATTTACAATATTACTCAAATATTAAATGCACAGCAATAAGAAAGAACTTCTTCACTCAGAATGAGGAACAAGCTTCCAGCAGGAGTGGTGGATGCAGGTTCAGTTTCAACATTTAAGAGGAATTTGGATAGGAACACGGATGGAGGGCTATGGTCCAGGTGCAGGTCGATGGAACTAGGCAGATTAATAGTTTAGTAATGTCTAGTTGGCCCAAAAAGCCTGTTTGTGTGCTCTTCTGTTCTAAGACTCCGTGATTTTAAGTGTACGACATTGTAGAATGTGGATCAGATAGCTTCAGAGCTTAATACTGAATTTCAACATAATAGTGATTTTTCTCAGTGAAGTGTATTGGCCATGAATGCCTTGTCCAGACGACTGCAGATGGCCCTCACTGTCCTCCTGAAATCCCGTAACTCTTTTTCCAGGCATGATAATCACTTGAGCTCTGAATGAGTCGAAGGCAAAAAGTTTCCATTACACTTACACAAATATTAGCAGCAATTCACAGTTTGAATAGGCCATTACTGAAGGATATTTTCATAGGACTTGCTGGGCATTTGTTCTTACTTCTCCAGCCAATTTGTCTCATTTAGAGAACCAAGGTCCACTGGGATACAGAAGCTCAACCCAAAATCAGAGATAGGCGTCTGACAAGGTAAAACAAAGCACTGAGATTAAAAACATGCTCTGGGCAGACAGGAGCCTAACTCTCCCTCTTAAAGATTACTCAGACTCCTTCCCTGGAAACCTCCACATTCTCTGAAATCCTGGCAGCAAACCAGTAGTCTAGCAATCTTGTGTAAATTATTTGAATTAACCCTTTACATGCAAATTGCTTAAAGCACGATTCGATTGAGTAACCTTTATTATGAAACCCTCTTGAACTATTAACCTAAGTCATGCATTATGTAATAGTTTGTTGAGTCCCATTTGGAACATATTTTCCCTCAAAAAATTTAAACTTCTTTTCAGACATTCATATACAGCTGCCTCCATGTAATTTCCCTTCTGCCAGAACAGCAGACCACTGTGATGTAAACTATTCTCTAGTTTACAATGTCAGTCTTTTTTTTTTGGCTCCCAAGCTTTTCAAACAGTGTGCATGAGAAAATGTTCTGTGTTTTTGTGTATGGTGGATGGACACTAAGGAGTTAAGTTTCAGTACCAGTATAGGGTGACTCGGGGGATACTGAAAGTCATATGCGAAGCATGAATGATTTAAACATTGCTCATAAGGTGAATTAATGCATCCAGTATATCTGTGTGTAATCAATCTGATTGTATTTGTACAGCTTGTAATTTGCTCAGCTTACATACATGGTTACTGACATTTTATTGCAAGCTCTACTGTGAACATTGGTATCTAATTACCAAAACACTTTCACTTGCACATGTATCTTCCTGCCATTTTTATCAACTGACGATGTGGAAGCATGAAGTGGATTCTAGTGCACAGTAATATATCAACAATAAAGTTAAATTTGCCCCTCCACTGGGTAATGGATAAAAACACGCATGGAGGAAAATGGAATTTTGAGCTTCTGTTTAGTCAGGGCTTCCTCTGAGTGGAATTTATACATAATATTGAAGATTTTCAGATATATTTCCTTTGAAATGTTTAACAGTTTACATTAAATAAAGCAGCTTTTGTAAACATAGTAAATGTTTGTCATTTCTAACTTTTAAGATCCAGATTCAGAATTGAACATTCTCAGTTAACAAAGAAAACTAAAGAAACATGAAACAGAAACTGGTCATTCTAACCAACAAGCTTATAATGAACTGTGGGGAAAGATGTTGTGTTATAACTATAAGACTTTTACTTGCTTTACACACACACACGCACACACACACACACGCACAATTAAAGATATATTCTTCATGTGCTTGTTAATGATCTAAAAATGTCAGTGTGATTTTCTAGCCTTTGGTTTAGTTATTATTTAGAGATTCCAGCTAGAAATGTATTCAATGAAGATTTGAATTGCATAAGTTTTCACTCCCTCCAGTAACTAGATCAAATTGGAAAAGTCAAATCTAGCCACATCACGAAATGGAATACATGATACACCTTCTAACACAAAGATTCTTGCAACCATAAATACATGATAATTTGCCTACACAAAAAAATGCGAAAAAGTTACTTTAAAACACACATTTATTTTTAACATTTCACAGTAAATGGTAATATTCCTTGTCCTTATAATAAGGATTGTTAATGACTATCAATATAATTTGCAAGTCCAAATTACAGTTATCAGATTATTTAATTTTAAATTTGAATTCAATATTCTTATCAATTAAAAATAACAGAACTCTTTGCATTTTGAAAAGCTTTGCATACCACCTGTCCAGTTGTGCTGTACAGAATATTAAGCCTTATTTTCATAATGGTAAAATATAGTTCAACTAGTGAAGCAGGGGCCCCCATTGTTGTCGGTGGTGACTCTGCAGCTGATAGTGCTGTGTTAACTCAGTGACCTCATACGTGTATCCATGCTGTTAACTTCATGTGCTCTATTTGTAAACCCAATCCCCATTCAATTTGTCTCAGCATTCGATTGTGTTACTAAGTAATTGCCAAGTTTATCAGTGGGAGTTTCTCAAGACTACCAGCAGACTGACAGAATGCACACCTTAAATAAACTTTGAGATTTTACGTCAAATGATAAAGCTATGAGAATCAAAAATGTTAGAAATTGCTGAGTAAATAGCAAAATAAAATGTTCTATGAAGGAAAAGGGCAGGTTACACATACACAACACTCAAAATTATTATCACAAATGATTGACCCAAAACACTAAAAGTTTATTAGTGTGAAAATATTTGATGTATATAGTATATTGTGAGTAACTTGTTACAGTAAAATGATTTGTCACGATATCCAAAGAGACTTGACATTTCAGATGTTAGAGCATTTCGTAACAATTTGACAACCCTTTTAAAATCCATGAAAGAAGAATTAGGGCAGCAAATAATGCAAATTTACTCATTTTGTTTTGCAAAAAACTGTGCCTTTTCATTTTAAAATGGACATACTCATAATATTTTAAGATGTGTTCATTTGAATTTATTGAGATGAATTAACGCAAGGCGATAGCAATCTTTGCAGAGCTAATGAAATATAAACCATTGAATGGTACGGTGCAGCACTAACACTAATCAAACTGCCCTATGTGCTGTAATGCAGTGGAGCAGGTAGTTGTATTCTAACCTCAAACCCAATGCAAAAGAATCATTTTTAGGAGTTAATCAACACACTAATTCCAAAATGTGTGAGTTACATGCAATAACTTAGCATCCAGCTCCGTGGCACTGTTTTTATATTCTGCTTAATTTCAAATGTTGTGCTGTTTAGAATTAACAAACTGTCATGCCTTTATTATTCAATGAAATGAAAAGGATCTACTAAAATACTTCCCACTGTGCATTGTTATATGTGATCTCCTGTTTGTTATGTATATAACTGAGACCACATTTTATATACATGGTATATCAAACATTTTAATGTATTTTAAGATGTATACTTATGTAAAAATCATAAGTATTGAAACTATTCAATATTCATTACCTTAAACAATAATATTTAATTCTAAAAAGTGAAATCCAAATGGTCAATAATTCAATGGAAACATATGTTTTTACCTCATGTGTCCTTAGAAATGATATAAGCATGAAAAATATTAACAAGTGGACTGAGGGCTGCTTTTTCAAGAAATATTTTTACTGGGATGAGTTAAGGAGTTGAATAAGGGAAGTTTTATTTTCCACATAACTGACACCCCTTTCCTTGCTGTGATCATCAGCTATTCTCAATATATATCAATTATTTGGATGCCAGAATGAAGTTTCCTAATGGAATTAAAAACTAGGTGAGACTGTGAATTGCCAATTGTTGGGAAAATGCCAAAAAACCCAAGGTGACAGACAGATTCGACAAGTGAGCAAAAACTTGGAGGATGCAATATAATGTAGATAAATGTAAAGTTTTCTACTTTGGTAAGGGCAGTAAGGAGGCATAGTATTTGACGGGAATATTGTTATACAAAGAGATTCAGCACAATGGTCACTCAGTTGATACGTGGAAATGCAGCAAAAAGCAGGTCGTCCTTCAATAAGAGAAAGATGTTAAGTACAGATGCCTTACTACTAAAATATAAGGCCTTAGTGACACTGCTCCTGAAGTACAGTACCGTAGTGTCTGCTGTTTTAGTCTCCTTATTGAAGAAAGGATACATGCACCATAAAGCAAATACAGCAAATGTTCACCACACCTGGAATGGCAGAAGTACCTTATATGGAGAGATTAGGTTGACAAACTTTGTATTCCCTGGAACAGAGAGGAATGACAGGGATCTGCTTGAAATTTACAAAACACTGAAATTGCAAAGCAGCAGAGGATGCTTCTGCTGCATGAAACCTCTAGATTGCAGGGACACATAGGGTCCAGAGTAAGACATTTAGGACTAAAATGAGGAGAAACTTCTTCACTCTGTGGATGATGAACATGTGGAATTCTCCAGAGACTCTAAAGGCAGACTACCTCCTTTATATATATACAAACACACGAACACACACACACACACACACACACACACACACACACACACACACCTATATATATATCTTTAAGGATATATATTTAAGGAGATAAATACAAACGTAAATTTCTAGAAGTAAAAACATCTAGGAGTATGGAGAGAGCATGGGACTATGATCCTGACATGAATGATGCTGAATGAGAGGAGAGGATCAATGAATTGAATGGCCTATCCTACTCTTAATTTTATGGTCTATATCCATAGTTCCAAAGATAAAAAAAACACTTTAGAAGACTTGAGTCCTACACAAACAGATAGGCATAGTCAGAATAGAAAGTTTCTTTAGAATCAGATTCTAAAGCACATATGGGCACATCAAAAGTACCAACAGACTTTCTGAGTTGGACCCGCCTCATTTGAATTTCTGATAAGGGATTTCTGTAACAAAAGAAACTTTACATCTCTAAACTATCTGACCACTTCAAAGTAGCTGTTATTTTCTGCAGTATTTACATAATAGAACAAGCTGAAATACTTCATAATACTACATAACCAAGAGGCCAGATTGTTAGAATATTTAACTGAGGAGCTGTTGGTTCCCCAACATTATGATACGTCCATCCATATCCTCTAGTCTAGTGGAATATTCAGATTTTATTGAGGAGCATACCTTGATGAATAACACATTAGTATCATAAAGTCAAATAAATTGTACACAAACTAACATATACTTCGGTCAATAAAAGTTCAGGGACTTTTCCGATCAACTAAACTATTCCAATGATGACATCTGAAGTCATTGAGAATATTTCAACAGCCCTTTACTTCAAATTCACATGAAACTTGTAGAGATATTAGGCCAGCTGCAAAGTCCACTAAATGTATTGAAATTCCAGAAAAAGGTTTCAGTTCCAGAGGTTCAGTCTATATAACTACCCAAATATATTTAGATAAACTCAAAAATCTAATTTAAAAGTTTTCATTATACAAATAATGGTTCCAGATTAGGATATTTTTGTAAAAACACTGAGACTATTTGACCCCTTACCCACTTCAGTCTGATAATGATTGACAGGTAGTATCAGTGGAGAAATATTTCAGGGCAATGGCATTTCACCAGTTTTGATTAACTTTTGTTCCTGCCTGATCTGCTGACTATTTTCAGCATTTCTGGTTTTATATCAGGTTTCCAATATTGCCAATTAAATGCTTTAAGTAATTATGTTAAATCACAGGTAATTACATGTTGAAGCCATTTAACTACCCCTTGAATTATAATCTGATACATATTTCTCAGTCTTGATAGCTTCAATATCTCTACCCCTGAAATTATTTTTTTTATTTTATTTTTATTTGGATAAGGAATTCACAAATATCATGTACTTTTTTCACACATATAACCTTTTCCATTTTTTTATATGTATAAAACTACAATTATTTATACATTCTTAAGTACACATGGAGATGATATAAAAGGAAAATAAACATTTAAATAGATAATTATGTACTGTGGTAAATCTAACCTATTAGGCTAAGTAATGAAATTAGTTGTTAAGAAAAATGGTAATAATAGTTTCCACACAACCTTTCTGGACCATTTCCACTGGTCCAAAATGTTGTATACAAGCCTATATACCAACCATTGTAGGTGTTTATATCCTAATTTGTTCATGCTTGCTCCTGCCCGCAGACATAATTATCCAATCCCTATGTACTTATTTACTTAATTTTTTCATTTTTTTTATCCCTTTCCCTTTACTTGTGTTAATTCTCTATTTCCCAAAAAAAAACAAAAAAAAACCCAAACATTTAGACTAGGGGTGTTTACGTTAGCAATATTACTGTGTTGATGAGAAGAGCAATATAAATCATTAGGAGAGTCATCTAAAATCTGCTCGCATTGGGGTTATATATTCAATCCATTTATTCCAGATTTGATAAAATTTTTCTTTTTGAGTTCTCAGGGAGTTAGTCAACTTTTCCATTTTAAATATTTCCAAGATAATTTCGTACCAATCTTCTAATGTAGGTGATATTGGATTTAGCCATTTTCTAGTGATTGATTTCTTACCTGCCGCTAAGAGGGCCTGCAGCAACTTTATATCTTCCTTCTATTCAAGGAACAATACATGCCCCAAATAGAGTGTCTCAAAGTTCAGAGGTATCTGGGACCTAAGTACCTTAACTACTGTTCTATGAATACCTTCCCAAAATAGACTTAATTTAGGGCAATCCCAGAAAATATGAAAATGATTTGCCTCCTTGGAGCCGCACCTTCTCCAACACATCACATTTGTATCTTTATATTTTTCCTGATATGGGGTCTTGAAGTATCTTATAATATTTTTCCAACAATGTTCTCTCCAAGTCAAAGAATTAGTCGAGGACCATTGAAAGCTGCAGATTTTCCCCCAAGCCTCCTCTGAAAGTACCAACCCCGCTTCTTTCTCCCACTTCTCTTTAATATACAGTGTATTTACATTTTTAGCATGGGAGAGTGCATTATATAGGCGAGAAACTGATTTACTAGGTATTGAACTGCAAGCCGAATTCAGGATCTTGAAAAATTCTAATTCTACTGTTGATAGGTCTGTATATCTACAACTCTGGTTAACATAGTTTCGTATTTTAAGGTACCTAAAAGTGTCATTATGTTCTAGGCCATGTTTGTCCTGCAGGATTTGGAAACTTTGTAATACTCTTTTATCTACCCCTGAAATTATAAAGTCTGATACATATTACTCAGTCTTGATAGCTGCAATAGGCTCAGCATCCAAAAGCTTTGGTGCAGATTAGTTCTAGGTATCCACCATCCTTAAGGTACCAAAGATCTCTGGAGTTCATTGCTAATTGCTCTTCTCCCTAACCAAGGTTCTTTGGCTTGAAATGCCCACTCAGTTCCTCTCTTACCAGTGCTCACAGGCCTGTTGAATGTTTTCAGCATTTTCTGTTTAGTTCTCAGATTTGCTTATTAAATTGTCTATAATAGATATGAGGTGAAATTTATATAATGAATGTATATTAGGGGTCTGAAGCTTGTATGCCACACCACAGTGCCGGACATGAAAGGCTGCAAAATAAGCTTTTTTATCATTTCAGTGAAGCAAATAAGATAATTTAGTAACACATAGAAGTCTGCAAATTCACAAGCCCTGTATGTCCCTGCCATTTTAAACTGTGACACATTGCAACAGTTGTCAAACTGCAATTGACACAAACTCCAGCTAACTTTTTGTAATGGGCACAAGCGTGAGTTTTATTTGCAAAGGAAAATGTACAATTTAAATAAATTCATTTTTTTCTGCAAACTCTTAATTCATTTGGGATCAATTAGGTACCCGGTTTATACCGCAGCTTTGGTACCGAAGGTCAAGCAAAATAAGATTGATTGGATTTTAGCATTACAATTACGAACCCTTTTAAGTGCATGGGTATATATATCTAGTGCCTCTGGGTACATTATTTGAAGGACGTCATGCGGACAAGTACAATGTAAAATGTTGGGGAAATTCTATCATTTTGTTATTGTTTGGCGCTGTACTCGCTCACAACCTCGCACAAGTAATATCAAAATTAGTTCGTATGATTCTTCTCAATACTCGGTATTTATTGTCTTGAACTTTTTAATCTTTTTAAATCTTCCCAACAGGAAAATGTTCTGTCTCGAAACCGAACGTTACGACATCAAAAAACTAAATTTAGTTTGTGATTTCTGTTTTGCTAATAGGTTTGTGATAGCCGTACCTAAGGCGCCAGTTTTAGCACTATGAGTGGAAAGTCGAAACGAAAAGATATTCCTTGTAACTCCCTTATAACGAATGTTCACAAATGAGATTTCAAATGTGTTTGCTTTCGGTACTGGTGTCCTCGTGTCCTACTAGCAGATTAGCAAAGGCTTTACAATGGTAGCCTGAATGTGTCCTATGAATACACAGGAGTGGTTTTCTCTATCGACGCTGTATACAGTGTCCAAGAACCTGAAATTTCAACTAATTCCAAAGATTGAGTAGTATCATCATACAAGAATATCTGAATATTACGGGGTGGGGGAGGGCGGGGAAATTTGCTGCGCTCTTAGCCCCATAGCAACTGGGGAATGTACATTCATCCTTTAAGTGAACTCGAGTCAGTCTGTCTTAAACACCCCAAGCCAAGATAACATATCCATCGCTTAAGCGCACCCCAACCCATTTACCTTCTTACAACGTGGAAATGTAACTACGTTTGTAGTCTCCCTCTGCTTAAAATGAACTGAGTCTAAGATAAAATGCCACAGCAAGTAATTTAACTTCTACTTATGGATAGTTTTAAGGAGCCAGTCTGTACGTGTGGATGGCATGAAGTTATACTTTTCAATTTTTAACCGAGCGTTAGGCGTCCTTCAAAATGTATTAATGTTCCACTTGCATACTTGAAACTTCACGGTTTTGTTACGAGAATTCCGACAATTGTCGCTTTTTCATCGAACTTCTGTGAAGTCAGAACTGATTTTTTTTAAATTTTGTTTTGGGATTCAAAATTTTGCGGGAGTGGGGGTAAATGTTATAGAATCTATATTGAGATTCATTGGATATGTATCCAGTCTTAATACGCATAATTTTGGATAGTTATTTGACCACACAGCTTCACAATATAAACGAATCGGGTGGTAAGTTTGAAAGTGATTAGATCTCACAATCGATTTCGTTTAATCTTCCAACATAAAGTACAAGTAATTTCCGTGAAACTTTCCGCTACTTTCAGCGCAGTCAGAAATTATTATTTTGATTTTTGGGGTTATGTTTGGTAACTCATTTGATTTCTCATTGCTACCATCTTGGGAGGAGATGCAAGAGTATGAAGACACACAATGATTTAGGAACAGCTTCTTTCCTTCCGCCATCAGATTTCTGAATGGACAATGAATTAATACATGAACACTTCCTCAGTAAAAATTACTCACCTTCCGCACTGTGCGCGCGCGCGTGTGTGTGTGTGTGTGTTTTATAGTTTGATGTTTATGTATGCCACTGCACTGCTGCCGCAAAACAACAAATTTCACGACACAGTACTGTATATACCAAAAATATTAAATCTGATTCCTGTGGACATTTCTATCGATTTCAAAATGAAATTATTTGCAGAGATGTCACACTGTGTTGAATATCGACTATGAGCGCCATTGAAAATCAATTCATGCATTTCCATGAAAAGGTATGTCCAATATACGTAATTAAACCACACGTAACAACGCTCCAGGCTGCAATTTTCGTTCAACATCCCGCCTTGGTGTCAAAAAGCACAGCGGCACTTCACATTTTCGAGAGATTAATTTAAACGAGAAACCGATAAACTATATACTATACAGGTGAATGAATGCCCGCGGAAAATACTAATTTTCAACTTCTGGTAAAAGTCATTGTCGGTTTTACATCGTAGCAATATGGTTAACTGTCTACTCAAATGGCCTGGCAAGCTAATCAGTTCAAGAACAATTATGGATGGACAAATGTTGGCCATACCGGGGCCACCAAAGAAAGGTCAATAAATCAACCGGTGGCCGAATTTTTCGGTAACTTCAACACTTGAAGAAAATTAAAATAGGTGGCTTTCAATTGGTTATAATTGATAGTACAATTAATCAAATGTTCTGAATTAAAGGGACGCCCGCCAGTGAAATTCAAGCTAGCATTTTATCTAATTTATATCTTGTTGTTGATTATCCATGTAAAAGATACCCCGAGAACTGGTTGTTGGGCGAGATCCAGTATTGATACAAATCTGTGATATCTTCGCGATAAAGCGTCTAGAAATGTGATTGCCTGACATCCCTGTGGGAGTCGCAGAGATGGAGCTATCCTGGGATAACGCTGCTTTATCGAACCTGAGTCCTATACCGCTGGAGGCATGGTCAGTATATTGGAGCATTCGCTGCTAAACGTCTTATTCTTCCGAGAGACTCACTCCGGACTGTTCAACGTAACCGCGGATTTTATCATTCATCGGATTGTCTTTCCGTTTGACATTGAAACGACAGGAGAGCAATGTAATAAAAATCTGTCGCATTCATGCAAATTATTTATTGACCAGTTAAAATATTATTTTTCTAAATCTTTCGCCTTTTTCATCGTATATATACTGTTATTGGTGGAGGTGCTTCCTGGAACTGTGAGGAGAAAGAAATCCATTTTTGTAACTTCACAGGAAGATCACTTCGATAAATAAAGAATCTGTTCCTCTAGTACCGATTTCACTAACACTTGGGTAATCCTTGGTACGTTGTCCATGCATTTTTTTCGTAGAATTATTTCATGTTACTGTTTTTAAAACTGAAAATTCGTATTTTAAACCAGAGAAAATCCACTTATTCGTATTTTAAATGTGCATATTAATTTTAATTGGCTATTTTTTATTCAGAAAGCCAGAATTTCCACAATTGCTCTGAGTAATGGAAAGTGGAGGAGATGTGCTGCATTTCACTGAAACTTGCAGATTTCTTTTACCCTGGAATTTAAAGGCATTTTTATCCGCATTATATTCAAAGTTGTTTAATGCCATTTATATAGAGACAGTTTAAATGTATTGGTACATCTTCGGCCAAAACGTAATTGTCGCTCATTCAGAATATATTGCACGGCGATTAGTGAATGGTGCATCCCCCTTTTTCCACGGAGGGATGTTCCTGTCACTGGCGAGCTGCTGTGTCAAACTCAAAAGTCTCAGCCCCCACGCGTTCTTAGTTCTTTATTAGTCAATATCTGGACTAATCAAAGGAGGTGGGGGAGAATGGTACAAGACTGGGACGTGGGGGCGCCACTAAGTCTGTAACTAGGATTAAAAAATGCAGGGGAAATATACTTTTAATTTAAGATGAAGATCGTTAGTACTGGTCTCTTTGTGTGGTGATTTATCTTCTGAGGCCGGGTTTTTAACCGAATACAATGAATTCGTGCGTAACCTATACCTTTGAGAAGGGGGATAACTGAAACAACGAACTTTGAAAGAACGAGCTGCCCTAGTGGAGAAGTTCATTTGTAAAAAAATGTAAAAAGTGTTTTGAATATGGAGAAACCACGATAATTTTACACTGTTTGTTTCAGGTGCCTCTTTTAATTCAAAATGTCACAGATTCGTCTTAACAGTTGGGACAATAATTTATATACACGATGATATTTGGACAGCTTATTTTTTTAAAATTCAATCAGTTTTATTTACCAGCGGTCTCAAGCCGGTAACCAGGTGGTTTTGGTCACATGTTCCTCGCCCCCCCCCCCATGTTAAATACCTACAAACACAAAAACCTTTGTGGTTTCAATTGTGAGCACATTTTTGAAAAGGAACTGAACAAATTAAAAGTAAAGCCAAACGAAAAAAAAATTATAAGGCAGCGGAAAATCTTTCAGAATCAAACATTTTCTGTAAGCTACCTTTTACGAAAAATGTAACGAGGTTACGCAAGCATAAAAGATCGCCCCGCAGCAGGAGCTGCATATAAAATCAGTAGGCGGTATTGGAAAATTGCATGCCTTTAAAGAGCACATTTCTACTACTGATCATTCGTAATCTACTGTCAATCATTCCTTCTGAATGTGTCTTCGCCTTTATACCCGGTCACCATTTCACCCATAAAACGCCTTTGCAAAGGACTTCAAGTAGCATTTTTATTGGATTCCAGAAGGATCAACTTTATTCGCCATACACAGTCACACGTACAAAGAATTTGCTATGGTGTGTTAGTCTGAGCGCGAAGTGCAACAAAACCATCTAGCAATTATAAAGAATAAATAAAAATAATAAATAAAAATAAAGGTAGCGATTAAAGTACGGATATGGAATAAAATGTGCATAAATACGTAAAAATCAGCATATAAATACAATATCTGCATTTATCTGTTCCAATTAAGACTACGTTTAAAATCGACATATAAGGCGCTTAATGCATGGCAATTCCTTGCATTTCAACTATCTGTGAGGGTACGATGCACTACGATTGTTCAACCAACAAAACTATCGCTTAATACACTAGCCAAATAAGTTTACACTTCACGTACTAATAAAAATGATCGTGCGATTTTAATAAAGGTTCGTCTAAGGTCAAACAAAAATAAAATCACCTAGCAACATATGTATTGCGTAATTCATTTCTCTTAACTTTTCGCAATTTCCAGAGTGGTAGCTGTATTCAAATCTCCCGATTGCTGATGGATTCTTTAATTAGAAATCGTGTGTTTATATATATGTATAAGAACCGGTTTGTTAACAGTCTGAATTCACCAACGTCGGAGATTAATCAGTCACTTCTTTATCTTAAAATGAAAACACGGCCAGAAAATTGAGTTTGTTCTCAGCCAGAAGCAAGCATTAACTCCGGATCAGAGCCTGGTAATTCACGTTAAAAGTTTGAGTAAACTGGGCAGCTTTACAGAGATGATCATTGTCCGTAAGAGCTGGATAAATGAACTCACCAAGATTTAAATAGAAATGCTATGCGAATTGTACCGGCTCAGTAAACGCGCAAGTTGTGAGTTTCCATACGTGCTTTGTAGAATGCAACAGGCTTTTAAGGATAAACCAACTGAACATCTGCAGGGACTGGCCGGGATCGATACAAACGACTGTTAAACACATACAATCTGTGTGCTCACAGAGATAAATTAATGATTTCTCTCACGTCGCCAGCGAGGTAGAACATTCAATAGTCCCTTCAATCTGAATTGATTGAAAAGTTCGGAATTCAACAAATATTGCCCGCCGACCAGCCCTTCGTTTTTACCAAGCGCACTATTTAAAATATTAGTTCTGTTCATTTGATTTAAATGACTTTGTTTATTTAATATAGATCAACGCAAAGATTAGGAGGAAGTTGTAGAAGTCTAGAAGCATACAGCGCAGAAACGGAACGACCTTTTCGCCCACCTAGTCTACACCAAACGTTTTGCACCTTTCGTATCCAAGTACCTGCCTCTTAAACGTAGTAATTGTCTCGACTCCACCGCCGCCATCGGCGATCCCTTCCAGATATTCACCACCCTCTGTGTGGGAAAACTGACCCACAGATCTCCTTTAAGTATGCAGTGTTAAGATAAATAAACACCATCATCTGTTTTTAAAGAAATAGAAAGGCTTCATGAAGAAACGATGTACGCATGGGTCAAGACAAAGAAGGAAGCTGAAAAGAACTCTGTTAATAAAACTATTGGATCTTCATGATATTGCCTCGAAGAATTGTGTAGAATGGAAGTATGCTGTTAAATTGATTAATAATCCAAAATGCTTATTTTTTGTATGGCTGGTGCATGCAACCGCTGAAAAAATTTGATAGCTTGGCCATAATATACTCCTGTCCGCGCCATGATCTCTCTCCACTACTACCATGGGAGAGTAGGCTAAGGAAGCTTAGGTTCCACACCACCAGGTTATTACCTTACAACCATCAGGATCCTGAACCAGCTCAAGGTCACAGGTAACTTCACTCATCACAACTCTGAACTCATTCCACAACCTAGAGACTCACTTTCTAGAAATCTCCAACTCACGTTCGCAGTATTATTTATTTTTTATTTACACAATGTCTTCTTTTGCACATGATGTTTATCAGACTTGTTTATGTATAATTTTTCATAAATTACATTGTATTTCTTTATTTTCTGATAAATCCTTGCAAGAAAATGAAACTCAAGGTTCATGGCCTGAGGTAGAAGGATATAAGTTATACTGCGGTCGTTGCATGCATGTGCAGTTCAACACTTTGAGTGAAAACGCAGAAAGTTTGAAGTTAATAACTCATCTCCTTCTACCTTAGGCAACAAACTTATCAATCACCCGTGCTGTGGACCACTTTCTGGAGGTCCAAGACGCTGACTTCTACAAAGAAGGGATCTGTATGCTCCACGACCGCTGGAGTAAGTGTGTAAATGTAGGAAAAATAAATGTGCTAGGTTTTCTAAAATTGACTGCTTCTACCTTCGGCCACAAATTTATCAATCACCCCTCGTACATAGTACAATAATATATTTGCTTTGACTTTAGCTAAACAGATTGGTTCAGCCAAAGATAAGAATTCACAATTCAGATTATTATGCATGTTATTACACACCTAGATACCTGATGCTCTGCTTATAAACACAACTTTATTTTCCTCACAGATGTAGTTCTGAGCAGTGCATTGCACAGGGACATCAATAGGAGGATATTTTGTAAAATCCTTATTGGACACTATTGCAATGTTCCAGTATTTGCATCAATGACTCTCAGTGGCCAGGTTATTCAATGGAAATTGTATTGCATGTGACCAAATGCAAATCGTTTTTACAGCTTGGTAGCTGAGCAATATTTTCATACACTGTAAGGTTCAGAGTTAGTCATTATCCTTTCATACCATAGCCAAATCCCATGCAAGTGATATTGATAACAACTGCCATGACAGCTTGGTGGCTGACCAATATTTTCATACACTGGGAGGTTCAGGGCTAGTCATTATCTTTTCATACTATAGCCAAATCCGATGCAAGTGATATTGATAACAACAACAGCCATGACATAGATTTTAGAGTACCACTTACTACACACATGACAACATTTATCAGTGTCAACACTGTGTGAAGGGTCAGGTTTGAGCTACAGCAAGTACCAAAAGCTAAATGAATCTATGAGGGTATTCTTGATCTGAGACCTCCACCCACATTACAAGAGTTTATGATAGCACAGCCTGTATAATGATTTTCATCACTGATTCTTGGATTGTAGGCTGTGATAGTGATGACATCATTTAATACCTGTTCTTATTATCCTTGAGAGTGGGCCACTTTCTTGAACAGTGTGGCCAAAGGTGTTCAATAGGGTGCTCCAGGATTTGACTGAGTTTCAGTTAAGGATTAGCAATATATGTCCAATTCAAGAAAGTTTGTGAGGGGAAGCAGGTGAAAAGGGTGAGCAGCTTCAAGTTCCTGTGTGTCAACATCTCTGAAGATCTAACCTGGGCCCAACATATTGATACAATTTCAATGAAGCTATACTTCATTAGAAGTTCAAGGTGATCTGATATATCACCAAAGACTTGAAAATTTCTACAGCCGTTCCATGGAGAGCATTCTGATTGGTTGTATCACCACTTGGTGTGGAGGTTCCAATGAACAAAATGAAAAGAGGCTGCAGAGAGTTATACTCAGCCAGCTCCATCAGAGGCACAAGCCTCTCCAGCATCAAGGACATCTTCAAAAGGAGATGTCAGAAGAAGGTGGGGGTCACTGAGGGTCCTCATCACACTACTACAGATTGCCAGGTATGATGCTGTGGCCATCACTGAATCGTGGCTGAAGGATGCTTGTAGTTGGGAGCTGAATGCACAAGGTTACATGTAGTATTGGAGGGATAGGAAGGTAGGTAGAGGGGGTGGTGTGGCTCTACTGGTAAAGAATGATCTTTCTAAAATTATTGGGCTCTTGAGGACTGGAAAATTGCAAATATCACTCCACTCTTTAAGAAAGGAGGTGGGCAGCAGAGAAGAAATTGTAGACCGGTTAGCCTGAGCTCAGTGGTTGGGAGGATATTGGAGTCAATTGTTAAGGATGAGGTTATGGAGTACTTGATGATACAAGACAAGATAGGACAAAGACACCATGGTTTTCCTAAGGGAAAATTTTGCCTGACAAGCCTATTGGAATTCTTTGAGGAGATTACAAGTAGGATAGATAAAGAATATGCAGTGGATGTTGTACATTTGGACTTTCAGAAGGCCTTTGACAGGGTGCCACGTATAAGGCTGCTTACCAAGTTAAGAGCCTGTGCTATTACAGGAAAGTTACTGGCATGCTTAGACTATTGGCTGATCAGTAGGAGGCAGTGAGTGGGAATAAAAGGATCCTTTTCAGGTTGGCTGCCAGTGACTAGTGGTGTTCTGTAGGGGTCGGTGTTGTTACCACTTCTTTTTATGCTGTCTATAAATGGTTTAGATGATGGAACAGATGGCTTTGTTGCCAAGTTGCAGATGATACAAAAATTGGTGGAGGGGCAGATAGTGTTGAGGAAATGGGTAGGATACAGAAGGACTTAGACAGATTAGGAGAATAGGCAAGAAAGTGGCAAATGAAATACAGTGTTGGAAAATGCATGGTCATGCACTTTGGTAGTAGAAATTAATGTGCGGACTATTTTCTTAACGGGGAGAAAATCCAGGAATCTGAGACGCAGAGATACTTGGGAGTCCTTGTCCAAAACATCCTGAAGATTAACTTGCAGGTTGAGTTGGTGGTGAGGAAGGCAAATGCCATGTTAGCATTAATTTCAATAGGTCTAGAATACAAGAGCAAGAATGTGATGCTGAGGATTTATAAAGCACTAATGAGGCCTCACCTTGAGCATTATGAACAGTCTTGGGCCGCTCATCTTAGAAAAGATGTGCTGGCACTGGAGAGGGTCCAGAGGTGGTTCATAAGAATGATTCCAGGAATGAAAGGGTTATCATTCGAGGAACGTTTAATGGCTCCAGGTCTGTACTTGCTGGAATTCAGAAGGATGAGGGGAGATCTCACTGAAACCTTTTGTATGTCGAAAGGCCTAGACACAGTAGATATGGAAAGGATGTTTCCCATGGTGGGAGAGTCCAGGACAAGAGGGCACAGCCTCAGGATAGAGTGGGCACCTATTCAAAACAGAGACGTAGAGAAATTTCTGCAGCCAAAGGGTGGTGAATTTGTAGAATTTGTTGCCACATGCAGCTGTGGAGGCCAGGTCGTTGGGTGTATTTAAAGCAGAAATTGATAGGTTCTTGATTGGATATGGCATCAAAGGTTACAGGGAGAAGACTAGGAACTGGGATTGAGGAGGAGAAAAATGAATCAGCCATGACTGAATGGTGGAGGAGACTCAATGGGCCAGATGTCCTAATTCTGCTGCTATGTCTTTTGGTCTTTTGGTCACCATTGGGTACATGCCCGCTTCTTATTTCTACCATCAGGGAGGAGGTACAGGAGCCTGATGACACATACTTAATGTTTTCTTCCCCTTCACCATTAGATTTTGAATGGTCCATGAACTCAATATTCCTCTTTTAAACAATTTATTTTATTTTTATTGTAACATTAATTTTAAAGCCTTGCACTGTACTGCTGCCTTAAGACAACAAATTTCACAACATGACAGTGATAGCAAACTTGATTTTGATTCTCAACTTGTCCCCTTTACTTTCCAGACGGTAGCAGATGTAGGTTTGAGGGGTACCATTGCAGAAGACATGAGTGATTGAATAGTGCCTTGAAAATGGAACGCAGTGCAGCTTCGTTCAACTGTTGTGGACATTTAAGCTGGTGGATGGGGTACTGATTATACAACAACTTGGGTCCAAATAGAATTGAGGATTTTATGTTTTTGAATGGCCCCCTTATAGACAAATGAGAAAGCCCTACCCTTGTTGGTTCTGTGATGTTCTGAGTGAATCAGCCACTTTCCATGACATTCCATCCTAGTAATGCCACCTTTAATCATTATCTAAAGATCAAAGAACCTACACGACATTCCTAGTAGAAATCATTGCATAATATAGAGCTGGAGGTGTAACCTTTATTTACTATAGTTGCCTATGAGGGTTTTGAAATTTGGGCATTAAGAATTAGGAATGTACCAACACAAAGATCTAACACCATTACATGGTGGAACAAAAACAAAATTCTTTCTTAATGTAGCTGGATGGAAATTTACAAATTGTCTGAATTATGAGAGATCCTGCAGAAGAATTGGGAAACTAAGACTTCAGGGAAGCTTCCCGGAATGGTTAATACAGACTGAGAAAGATACTGACACTTGTGCGGACAGAGTAAAACCCTTTACAGACTTTACTTCAAACATTTCCTAAAAATAATGAATACACACAGTATCACTACATAGAATTACCAACAAAATAAGGCTCCATTTATTCATAAGTATAATAGACATCCGTTAGTCTCATGAGACCATGGATTTGTGCCTTGGAAGGTTTCCAGGGCGCAGGTCTGGGCAAGGTTGTGTGGAAGACCGGCAGTTGCCCATGCTGCAAGTCTCCCCTCTCCACGCCACCGATGTCGTCCAAGGGAAGGGCACTAGGGCCAATACAGCTTTACTTTGTACTTCATTGTTGCCAAACAATTGATACTAGAACATACAATCATCACAGTGATATTTGATTCTGCACTTCCCACTCCCTGGATTACAAATATTAAGTATTAAAAATATTAGAAATGCTAAAAATTAGTAAATATTAAAAATTTAAATTATAAATCATAAGTAGACAATAGAGAAATGGAAAGTAAGGTAGTGCAAAAAAACCGAGAGGCAGGTCCGGTTATTTGGAGGGTACGGCCCAGATCCAGGTCAGGATCCGTCCAGCAGTCTTATCACAGTTGGAAAGAAGCTGCTCCCAAATTTGGCCATACGAGTCTTCAAGCTCCTGAGCCTTCTCCCGGAGGGAAGTGGGACGAAAAGTGTGTTGGCTGGGTGGGTCGTGTCCTTGATTATCCTGGCAGCACTGCTCCGACAGCGTGCGGTGTAAAGTGAGTCCAAGGACGGAGATTGGTTTGTGTGATGTGCTTAGCACCAATATCGTCGCAGAGCAATGTGTGGTTAAGTGCCTTGCTCAAGGACACAACACACTGCCTCAGCTGAGGCTCAAACTAGCAACCTTCAGATCACTAGACCAACGCCTTAACCACTTGGCCATGCGCCAACACATAAGTATAAAGAATTGATGAATAAATGAAGACTCATTTTCTACACTACATACAGTGAGTGCAACTCCATACTACAGTCAGTAGAGAAAATAAGTTATATTCCCTCCCTACTTTTAGTGTCTACTTTTGGTGGCCTATATATCTATTTCCGTGTGGCAGGGAGGAGATACTTCTCTACCAAAGGAGGTGTAGGGCATTCCTTCCCTCCGCTAGCCTTCAGGTCATCCTTGGGCAAGGTGTAGCACCTGCTTAGCCACCACCCCCACTCCCCCGATCAGGGTCACGTAAAGCCATGGGAGAAGCTGGTGGATTGTCATATGAGCAGCTGGTGTATATCATAAGTCCTGGCTATGCCACCTGTGACTACAGGCAGACAATCTCTGAAGAGTATTGATAATGGCTGGGGTCACCCGAGTTGTAAAGCCACTGCCCAGAAGAAGGCAATGGCAAACCACTTCTGCAGAAAAATTTGCCAAGAACAATTATGGTCATGGATAACATATGACATGCACATATGACATGCACATATGACATGCACATATGACACTCAAAAACTCTATAGGTGTACAGTGGAGAGCATTCTGACAGGCTGCATCACTGTCTGGTATGGGAGAGGGGCTACTGCACAGGACCGAAAGTAGCTGCAGAGGGTTGTAAATTTAGTCAGCTCCATCTTGGGTACTAGCCTACAAAGTACTCAGTACATCTTCGAGGAGCAGTGTCTCAGAAAGGCTGCATCCATTATTAAGGACCTCTAGCATACAGGGCATGCCCTTTTGTCATTATTACCATCAGGTAGGAGGTACAGAAGCCTGAAGGCACACACTCAGCAATTCAGGAACAGCTTCTTCCCCTCTGCCATCCGATTTCTAAATGGACATTGAACCCTACCACACTTTCTTAATATTTACTATTTTCATTTTTGCACGATTTTTAATATATTCTATATACATGTACTGTAATTGATTAACTTACTTTTTTTCCTTCTATATTATGTACTGCATTGAACTGCTGCTGCTAAGTTAACAAATTTCACAACACATGCCGGTGATAATAAACCTGATTCCAATTCTGGTTCTGATATAATGACGATGATGACGATCTCTATTTCATTCTTTGATTTATTGACATTTGACTGATTACACCTTAATGAGACTGATCCATGTGGGTGCAGTAGCTTCAAAGGGGAATAAGGACATACACTAAAATAAAGAGTAGATTACGAATTTACACCAAAACTACGAGAGCCTCCATACACACACCACAGGAGGCTGATTGACTATCAATGCAGAAAGAGATATCACATAATGACCAAATTAAACAGAGATGTGACTCTCTGGATTTGCCAAAGACCAGAGACATACATATACCAAAACACACTGAGACATGAAACATGCAACAAAACTCCATCTTGACATAAGTGTGTGGAGAGTTAAATGAAACTACACAATGTAGAACAACTCCAGAACAACAGAAGCTCAGAAAGTGGGATCAACCCCATTACATGAGAGACTTATTCATAACAAAAGTATAGAAGCGATATCCTATTCACATGCAGAAAGACTCTATACAATGGCCACTTGACTGCAAGGACACAAGGATAACGAATGAAGCTCTACTCAGATACTTACTATAAGAGAGAGCAGAAAAACTCCTAAAATAGAAAGTATGAACCCATGCAGGTAAAATTCCAAACACAATGAGAACCCATACCTAACAGCAAGTATTGGTTGGGTTCTCCTTCCACTCACAGCTTGGCCATGAAGAAAGAGAGGTGTATGGATAATAGATTTATAGTTGTACAGGATTTGAACTTCCTCCAATATTAATTGGGATTGCCTTAGTGCAAAAGATGTCGAGGGGGTGAACTTTTTCAAGTGCATCCAGGAAAGATTTTTGAATGAGTACATACATAATTCTGCACCTAATATTAGGGAATGTAATCAGATTAGTGGATTGAGTGTCGGGGAGAGCATTTTGGAGATAAGCAACTTTAACACTAAATTTCAATGTAGTTACATAAAGGCCGCAGGATATTCATTTAAGGTAGAAACAGGAGATTCAGAGAGAATCTGAGAATGAATTTTTTGGCCAGATTGTGCTTGGAATTTGGAATGCACTGACAGATAATGGAGATACTCTCACAAATTCTAGAAAAGCACTTGATTCACCAAGGCATGGAAGGTTATAGTTCAGGTACAGGAAAAATAGGATAATATAATCACAAGAGATTCTGCAGATGCTGGAAATCCAAACAAAATGCTGGAAGAATTCAGCAGGTCAGGCCACATCTATAGAGAGGAAGAAAGAGTCAACATTTTAGGCCAAGACCCTTCATCAAGACTGAGAAGGAAGGGGGAAGATGCCAGAATAAGAGGGTGAATGGGGGAGAAGGAGTACAAGCTGGAAGGTGATAGATGAAATCAGGTGAGGAGGAAGGTATTTGGGTGGGGGAGGGGATGAAATGACAACGGGGGTGGGGTGTTATAGGTGGAAAAGCTAAGGGGCTGAAGAAGAAAGAATTTTATAGGACAAGAGAGTGGACCATAAAGGAAAGAAGAGGAGGGGGCCAGAGGCGGGGTGATAGACAGATGAGGAGAAGAGAAGGGGTGAGAGGGGAGACAGAACGGTGAGTGAAAAAAGAAAGGAGTGGGAGAAGAGAGAATGATATGGTTTATGTGCTTAGTATAACTAGGTACATAATGATCAGCACAGATATTGTGGGCATGTTTCTGTGTCGTTCCATACAGACAACAGTGTTCATATCACTGGTGCAGAATATAAAACCTGCAGCTTAAGACAATAAAAATCAGTTGTAGTAATAATGACCACAATTCAATGCAGCTGATTCACTAATGTTACAAAGGAAGAAATCTGCCAACCTTGCCCAGTCTGAACTAAAGGTGACTCCGCACCCACCCTATGCAGTTGACCTCTGAAATGGCCTAGCAAGCCAGCAGGTGACAAACGTTTCACCAGTATCTTCACATGGAGGGGCCCGTGATGGAATGCTGTTGGCTGGCTCTTTTCCAGCCTGCATGAGTATGTACCGAGGAGCTCACAGAAGCTTGGTGCAGCCACCGCAAAGGCTCGGTGGTGAAGGACAGCAGCATAGGGTTCTTCTGCCACTGAGAGGGAAGCGTCAGGTTGGAGGAGGAAGCACCACAATTATTGTAGCTGTACATGAGTGTATATGCAAACTCACTTATGCAAAGAGAAACTTGTGAAAGCACTTGACTGCTATCTTAACACATAATTACTCTGTTCATCCACAGTGCAAACCACAAGGTTTTCTGCAAGTATTCAAGGCACCTTATTTAAAACAGCAATACCTCATGGATGCACAACTTAGTTGAGGAAGTATTTTTGTCACTTACTCATATGTGGGCATTTTTTAAAATCTCCTTTTAATGAAGAAAGTTGGAAAAATAAGCAATGTCAGAGAAATGGAATCAGAAATGCAGATTTGTAAAAGTCCTGAGTTCCTCTGAACAGCGTTTGCCGCAAATCACAGGAACAGTCAGGAAAGTCTTTGGAAGGTAGTGAGATTACTGGAGACCGCAGTTTGTCACAAATAGTCCTGATGAGATTAGTTGGAAGTTCATACAAACTGGAAAGTGATCCTTATTTTCTGTCCTTACTCAATAATTTGCACTGTCTTAACATTAAACAGCATTGCTATCTTTATATTTAATATATTTTATATCTTTGCCTGGACTGTTGCCACAGAGCAACAAATTTCATATTATATAAATCAGCAAAAATAAATGTGATTCAGGTATTTGGAGTAAATAGTAGTGTGGGCACAGCTATGTGGACTGTTCTGTGATTCATATCATTGGGAATGCTGTATGGAGGAGACCAGCCGCTCCAGTGACTAGTAAGAAACATCCAGAACGGGATTTACTGGCATAGCTAACATTTCAATAACATACTTTATCACCACCTTCAGTCCAAAATCGCCACAAAAATTATCATTCTAAATGAAGTAATTAGGGAACCAAGAGTTGTGTAGCATGAATAAGCTTGAGGATAAGACCATAAGACCATAACATACAGGAGCAGAATTAGGCCATTTGGCTGATTGAGTCTGCTTCGCCATTTCATTATGACTGATCCAATTTTCTTCTCAGCCCCAATCTCTTGCCTTCCCCCTACATCTCCTCATGTCCCGACCAGTCAAGAATCTATCAACCTCTGCCTTCCATATACATAAAGACTTGGCCTCCACAGGTGCCTGTGGCAACAAATTTCACAGATTCACCACTCTCTGGCTCTCTGATCTAGAAGCTCAAGAGGAAATTGAGGTTAAGTAACCTGTCTCAGATGGGAAACGGAGGTGGGGGGGTGGGGCACAGAATCCAAGTTTCAAGACAGCTTATTAATTAAGAAGTAGTAATCTCTGATAGAAATGGTAAAGGATTGATAGAAACATGGTTGAATAATGGAGTTTACTACTTGTATCAGCAGGACTCTTGCGATACGTACGCTGACCTTAGAAGTGTAACAGCTCAGGTGACTGCTGCAGTAACAAGGCCTCAGGGAGTTGTAGTGAACGGGTGGCACAGTGATTAGCTCAGCTGCTTCACAGCTCCAGAGACCCGAGTTCAATCCTGACCATGGATGAACGTGCTCTCTCTGCAACCACATGATCTTCTCAAGTACCCCCAATTCCTCTCCCAAGCTGAAGATGGTTAATTGGAGACTGTAAGTTGTTTCTTGTGTGGGTGAGTGATGTAGTAATGCTGTCTTGTTTGGCTGAATTCATGAGAATTCAGATTTGGCTAAATGACAATAAAACATGGATTGCATTGAGTTGAAAATGCGGAGGCAGCTGAATGAGAAGCAGGAGGAAAAATGCGATCAATGAGGTGGGGTCAGCACAGTGGGCCTAGTGTCTGTAGCTCTACTGTACGGCTCCATAACGATAATGGCTTCTGTGTCCAGGGGCCAATCTGAATCTAATGAGAATACTGAGCTTCCGCAGTTTGAGTGAGATAATTCTGTCTGCGATTACATTCCTCAATTGCATTTCTGACTCTCTGCCAGCATCAATGAGCCGTAAGGATTTCCTGCAGATACGATCCTCTCAGAGGGTGACATTAAATCTACTTCCTTACTCAACTTGCACAGTGCCTCGAACCTGGCAAAGTGTTCCAAGCTCTCCTGGCATTGGACACCAGAGAAGTTAACCTAGCCAACCAACACTCAAATCAAATCTCACTCAGTCTCAATCAGTGGACTTTGGGCTTAATCATGCACATTAGATGACAAAATGACTATTATTGTTAAGAAAATATAAACTTCTACTTGTGTTTTGAGTTGCTATCTATGTATGACTGGAATATAAGAATAAAAATGATCTCATTGGTTTGTTTTAACTCTGTATGAACAAATGTAAGAAATTTTGGAGTCTTCTGGAGTGCTTGTTTTGCCTTTAAATAAAATTGTGACTAACTATGACTAACCATATTGCAATCTCAACTCTGCGTACCTTTCTACCTATGGTAGCCCTTGCTTACTAAGAATCTATCTACCTCGGCCTTATACATAGTTCCAAGAAGCTGTTCACACCACCTTTTAAAGGAAAGTGCTCCAAAAACCCATGATATTCTAAGGGAAGAAAGATAAAGGAGTGGCTCCCTATTTTTGAACTGCAAACCCTGTTTTAAATACTCTGGTTTTGTCATGAAGGACATGTCCAGAATGCTTTGGCATCATTCAAGAAATAACAGGAGAAGCTTAGTGCCTTTACTTGGCACATCAGCATTTATTTACTAAAAAGACTGCTTTGGGAAGGCCAAAAAAATGCAGACTCCACAATGTAGATAAAGGCTAATAAAAACTCCTACCTAGCAAGTCAAAGATACCATACAATGAGATCCCAGTAAACTATTACACATACCAGTAAAGAGTGGTAACTTCACAATATGAAATCACATACTGTAGGTACAAGATTCAGATTCAAGATTGTTTAATGTCATTTCCTGTATACAAGTGTAAGGAAGAAGGAAATAATCATTCCTCTGGAGCCAATGCAGCACAAAACAAAACAAAAAAGATCTAAAAAACACAACGATAATAATAATGATAATAATAATAATTATTATTAATAATAATTATTATTATTATCATCATCATCATCAGGCATTTTTTCTTTAAAATCCTGAAAAACTGCAAAAATTTTTGACAGAAGGTCAAAAATATCTTTTGCCTTAAGGGGAAATCACAAAAGATCCATCAAAATATCGTCCTATTTTTTGTTTACAAACTTTATATAAAATTGTAACATCATGTATCTTGCAACTAATCTCCACTCACTTATAAGCGTTTGTAGATAACCACAATATACTAAACCAGTTAACCAATTTCCCCTGGGATCAATAAAGTATGACTATGACTATGACTATATTTACAGAACAGAAAGGCTGCCGAAAGTGTATGAAAGGATGTAAAGAACAACTGATAATAGACTCCGTAATTCTAAATCAAGCCCAGAAGAAAAGTAAAAATCATTCATGTTGCTATATTGACTACCAAAAGGCATTTGACTCTGCCCCACACTCATGATTAATAGAAGTTCTTTATATATATATATATATATATATATATATATAAACTACACCCAGTACTATGGATTCCTGCAACATCTCATGAAGCATTGATGTACTGTAATCAACCCGTCTATTAACAGCACCGTTATCAAAATAAGCCAAAGCATTTTCCAAGGTAACTCTTTAAGTCCATTATGGTTCTGTCTAGCTTTAAACCCGCTCTCTAATTTACTGAACTGGATGAAAATTGGATATCAAATCAGAACGAAATGGACTGTACCTCAACACACCTTTTATACATGGATGATTTGAAATTATATGCTCTTTCATCAGTTAAGCTAAAGCAATTAATTCAAATAGTAGAACTATTTTCGAAAGATATAGGCATGAACTTTGGACTGGATAAGAAAGATGGAACAGAGCTAGTAGAATACAAAGCAGAGCAGCAGGATACAATACAACAGATGGAATGATATGAAACAGATAAGTATCTGGGATATCAACAAGGAAAGAAAATAGACCATAGCGTGACAAAAGAAAAAATTTTGACACAATTTGTTTCAAGCTTAAGAAAATCTGCCTAACAGAGCTCAACAGTAAAAATATAACAAAGGTAATAAACACTTTTGCTATACCTACATTAATGTATTCTTTTAGCATAATATCTTGGTCTGAAGCCAATCTGGAAAATTTACAAAGAAAAATACGAACTGAAATTTCAGAAAACATCATGTACATTCGAATGCATTCAGATTAATACTACCTAGGACAGAAGGAGAAAGAAAAATAGCAGACATTAAAAATCTATACAACCATCAGATAAAACTTCGAAGGATATACTTTCAACAACAAACACAGGATTCAGCACTCCATGCAAGCATATGCAGTTCTGAAAAGCAATATACACCACTAAGCTTAAATGAGAGCACAACCCAGAAAAATGAAGACATTATCGCTATTGAAGTAAAAGTTAACCAATAGAAGAGCATGACCCTCCATAGAAGACATCCCCACGAGTTGAACAGACTAGATATTAACACGGTAGCACCAAACATCTTAACTCAAGCATTGGAGACCTCTTTCCAGAAACAGAAGATTTCTGTGTGGCAATACAGGACCAGGTGGATAACACAAAAAAAAAGATCAAAAATACATATTAAAAGACCAACAAATTCAAGATGATAAATGTAGAAAATATCAAGAAAAACCAGAAACAACTCAACACAAAACAGGATCCTGTAGCACTTTAACACAATCTGATTACTTACACAGGCACAATCAAGTGGCAGGTATCATTCATCAAAATCTTGACTTAAAATATAAATTCATAAATGAAATCACACTTTACTATAAATACAAGCCTGATCCAGTTTTAGAGTCAGAATCCCACAAATTATATTATGATTGATCAGTTATTAAATATAACTGATCAGTTATAATAACCATCCAGATATAATAATACAGGATAAACAAGCAAGAACAACTTATTTAATAGATACAGTGTAGTCACACCCAAACTGTAACTTACAGAAACCAGTACGTGAAAATCACCAGAAATATGCTTAAATAAAAGTGGAAATTGAAAGACCTTGGAACATTAACAAGGTATACATTGTCCCAATAGTAATATCTACAACTGGCATCATCCCAAAGGCATGACACAATAGCATTAAACAATTAGGGCTACATATCTTCAGAAAGCCACAATACTAAACACCACTAGAATAGTCTTAAAGTTCCTAACAACTGATAAGTGAGTGTGCTTGGCTATGCCCGTACCTCAGGTTTTACCAGCTTGAACTGAGAAAAAAATTAAAAATAATAATAAACACAATAAATATAAATACATATAGCCTATATAGCTTATATAAATAGATTGATTGTATGTCCATAAAGTAATGCCTGGTTGTGTGAAGGGGTGGGTTAGTGGGTGGGGGTGTTGATCAGCATCACTGCTTGGGAAAAGTCTCTGTTTTTGAGTCTGGTGGTCCTGCCAAGTGGCTTCCTCCCTGATGGGAATTGGACAAGCAGTCCATGAGCAGGTGTGTGGGATCCTTCTTGACGCTACTGGCCCTTTTCCTGCACCTTTCTGTATACATGCCCTTGCCTGGTGCCAGTGATGCAATGGGCAGTTTTGACTACCCATTACAGATCTTTCATGTCTAGCACAGTGTGGCAGCTTGCTAGGATGCTCCCTACTGTGTATCTGTAGAGTAACGTCGGTATGCACGTGCATAGTTCAGCTCTCTTCAGCCTCCTCAGAAGGTGGAAGCATTGGTGAGCTTGCCTGATTGTGTAGGATGTACTCTGGGACCATGGGAGGTGGTGTGAGATATGTACTCCGAGGACCTTGAAACCTCCTACAGTTTCCACTGCTGTGCCGCTGGTGTAGAGAGGTGTGTGAGTAGTGTGAATTCTCCTGAAGTCGATAACCATCTCCCGTGTCTTGTTAACACTAAGGAAGAGGTTATTTGCTTGGCACGGGGCTACAAACTCTTCCACCTCCATTCTGTAGGCTGCCTCATGTTGGAATATAATTGAAAGTGGTGCATACAAATGTATAGGTAAAGCCATGCAAGAGAGACTCCAGTCAGATCTCAGTAGGTTCCACTTTTTTTTTTGCATTGTTACCTCTTGGAGAAAACCCATAGAGATACCAATAATGAGAGCAGATATTGATCTTATCCAAGAATGAAACAGTACCAATGAAATAAGAAACCATTTTAAGGTCAGCACTGAAAGATAGATACAAAATATAAAACAGGAGTGCATTGATCTTCTCTAGGCATACAGATAATAAACAGATTGGAAGAGAAGGGAGCAGCTGTTTAGAGATATAATTCATGAAAGCAGAAAGCACGTCTGAGTTACTGAGTACTCTGCAATTATGTGGCAAGGAAGTTGATGCAGGCAGCTCAAATTGATAAAGATATTCCATTAGAATGAATCACAACCAGGTTTAATATCACTGATATATGTTGTGACATTTGTAGTTTTGTGACAGCAGTACAGGGCAATACATAATAAAATACTATAAATTATAATAAGTATATACAAAAGAATAAGTTAAATTAGTGCAAAAAGAGAGGAAAAAGTAGTGAGGTAGTGTTCATGGGTTGACTCATTGTCTATTCAGAGGGGAAGAAGCTGTTCCTCAAATGTTAAATTGCATCTTCAGGTTACTGTGCTCTTCTCTGACGGTTGCATTAAGAACAGAGCATGTCCCGGGCAATGATGGGGCGGGGGGGTGGGGGGGGATTCCTTAATAATGGCTTGTTGTACCTGAAGTCAGCAAGTCTCAAGGACCACATGAAACGCATCCCGTGTTGATGAGAGAAGCAAGTGTGGGCATTATATGGGCCTAGTGACAGAGGAATGGGAAAATGCAGATGTTATCCACAGTTTTTACGCAAAATAGAAAGAGCAGATATAATACTAGCAACAGTAAACCAGTTTGTGATATAGGAATTTTTAGAAGCAATAATCCAGGCAAAATTAGCAGAGTGCAGATTAATTCATTCATGTTGGTATGGATCTGTGAAAATAAAGTTGCTTACCGAAATTATTGAATTTTTAGTTAAACTAGAGTGTTGGTTAGGGTGACATGGTTAAGTGTATGATCATTCAAAAGGAATTTGGAAAAACATCCCAGGTGGTGCGCAATCCAGCAGACTGTGGAGTAATTATCTTGGATGCTTTTGTTGCGATCGCAAGACCCTGTTGGACGTTGGTAATGCAGAACACTGCGATTCTGATTCACCGGGTCATTGGTAAGACTGATGGCGGGGGAGCTGCATGACCTCAGTTGTGGCACGGATAAGGCCCTCCTTCATGCCTCTGGGTTGCCTGTTGCAGCTGCCAAAGAAGGCCACGCTGGAGTTGGCAGCGTGCTGTTGGAACCCATGCTGAGTTGGCGGCTAGCCCCTCCCATCATTGCTGCCCTCCAATGTTCGCTCAATGAGAGTCAAGTTGGATTGCGTTTGTCAGCAGCTGCATTATGTGATATGAGGAACTGCTATGGCTTTGTTCCACAGAAACATGGTTCCAGGACAATATCTATGCCCCATCAATCTATAGACCATGACACTCAGGGTCTTGCACTATATATATTTTGTAATTGTATGTTATTCTGCTATCATAATTAGATGTGCCTCATGTGCTTTGTTCTGTGTGTATCTGTTGATTCTATGTTTTGCACCTTGCGCCCAGAGGAACACTGTTTCATTTGGCAACATTCACATGTATGGTTGAATGATAATTAAACTTGAACTTGAGACAAAGTTCAAACTCATGGAATAAAAAGTGCGAAGGCAGCATGAATAAGAAACTAGCTTGGAGAAGTACAGCAGTTAAATAAATTTTCTTTTGTGCGGGGATGCACTGACTTAAGAAAGACAACAGTGGCACTCACCAGAAGTCAAAGCAGTGCATCAATCACTTCCAGTCAAAGTAAATTGATTATCAAAGTGATATACAGTATGATGGTGTAATCCGGGTCATATTACGATCGAGGAACGTGTTTGTAGATATTGAAATTTTTATGCTCCGGCCATATTCCACCGAGATACAACACTGGGCATCACGGGAGGTTGTTCCTGCCTGTGGCCATCGAACTTTGCAGCTCCTCCAGTAGGCTGGTCCTGGACATATTTCCATCTGGCATAGTTTGCATTTTGTTGTTTGATTGTTTGTGGTTTTTGTATTGCTACATTTATGCTCTATTCTTGGTTGGCGTGGCTGTAATGAAACCCAATTTCCCTCGGGATCAATAAATTATATCTATCTATCTATCTAAGTTTCCTATAGTGATGGAGTATAGCACCAAGGGGTGCAGCCTCAGAATAGGACATTCCTTTAGAGCAGAAATGAGGAGGAAACCTTTTAGCCAAAGGGTGGTGAATCTGTGGAATTCATTGTTACAGATGGCTGTCGAAGCCAAGTCATTAGGTATATTTAAAGTGAAGATTGATGCGTTCTTTATTGAAGTAACACACACAAAATGCTGGAGGAGCTAGCAGGCTAGGCAGCAACTATGGAAAAGGAGTACACTTAATTTTTCAGGCCGAGACTCTTCAGCAAGACAGGGAAAAAAAGATGAGGAGTCAGAGTAAAAGGGTGGGGGGCAGGGGAGGGAGAAACACAAGGTGATAGGTGAAACTGAGATTTGGAGGGATTGGTGAAGTAAAGATCTGGGAAGTTGATTGGTTACAGAGATACAGGGCTGGAGAAGGGGGAATCTAATAGGAGAGGACAGAAGGCCATGTAAGAAAGAAAAAGGGGGAAGGAGCACCAGAGGGAGGCAATAGGCAGGCAAGGAGATAAAGTGAGAGAGGGAAAGGGGAATGGGATCTGAGGGGGGCATTACTGGAAGGTTGAGAAACCATTGTTCATACCATCAGGTTGGAGGCTACCCAGACGGTATATAAGGTGTTGCTCCTCCAACCTGAGTGTGGCCTCATTGTGACATCAGAGGAGGCCACAGCTAGACATGTTGGGATGGGAATAGGAAATAGAACTAAAAATTGATGGCCACTGGGAGATCTTTCTTTCTCTGGTGATGGAGCGTAGATGCTCGGCGAAGCAGCCTCCCAATCTTCATTGTGTCTCATCAATATACAAGATGCCACACTGGGAGCACCAGATACAAAAGATAAGCCCAACAGACTCACTGGTGAAGTGTTGCCTCACCTCGAAAGCCTTGAATAGTAGTAAGGGAGGAGGTGTAGGGGCAGGTGTAGCAATTGTTCTACTTGCAAGGATAAGTGCCAGGAGGGAGATAAGTGGGGAGAGATGAATGGACAAGGGAAAGCAGAAAGAGGGAAGGAGGGAAAGATCTGTTTGGTGGTGGGATCCCATTGGAGATAGCATAAGTTATGGATAATTATGTGCTGGATGCGGAGGCTGAGGGGGTGGTAGTAAGGCCAAGAGGATCCCTATCCCTGGTGAGGTGGCAGGAGGATGGGTAGGATGGGGTGAGGGCAGGTGTGAGAAAAATGGAAGAGATGCAGTTGAGGGCATCATTGATGATGGAGGAAGGGAAGCCTCTTTTTTTGAAGAAGGAGGACATCTCCTTTGTTCTGGAATGAAAAGCCTCATCCTGAAGGCAAATGTGGCAGAGAAGGAGAAATTGAGAGAAGGGGATGGCATTTTACAAGTAAGAGGGTGGGAAGAGGTATAGTCCAGGTAGTTCTGAGAGTCAGTGGGTTTGTAATAGACATCAGTGGATAAAGTGTTTCTAGAGACAGAGACAGAGAGATCGAGAAAGGGGAGGAAAGTGCTGGAAATGGACCGGTAAATTACATTCTTTATTACTAAGGTTACAGGGAGAAGACAGCAGAGTAGTTATGGGGGTGAGGTCCTTCATTGATTCTATTCTGGTTATTATTCTGCTGTGGATTTATTGAATATGCCCACAGAAAATGAATCTCAAGGATTGTATATGGTGGTGTTTATGTACATTAATAATAAAATTACTTTGAACTTTGAGAAGGATAATAAATCTCCAAAACTCAACGGGCCAAGTAGCCTAATTCTGCTCCTCTGTCTGATTTTCTTATACTACCCTGAGAGTCATTTACTTGCAGGCATTTACAGGACAATAAAGAAATACAATAGAATTTATGAAAAACCTTATATAAGCAAAGACTGACAAACAACTGATGTGCAAAAGAAGACAAACTCAGCAAATAAATAAATAAATAATGCTGAGAACATGAGTTGTAGACTCCTTGAAAGTGAATCTACATGTTGCAGAGCTAGTTTACCATTGAAGGGATGTTTCAGATGTGATCGAGGCAGAGGAATGAAAGGTGGTGGGGGGGTAGCATTGCTTGTCAGGGAAAATGTTACAGCAGTGCTCAGGCAGGACAGATTAGAGGGCTTGTCTACTGAGTCCTTATGGGTGGAACTGAGAAACAGGAAAGGTATGGCCACATTAGTGGGGTTGTATTATAGACCACCCAATAGTCAGCGAGAATTGGAGGAGCAAATCTGCAGAGAGATAGCAGGCAACTACAGGAAACATAAAGTTGTGGTGGTAGGGGATTTTAATTTTCCATATATTGATTGGGATTCCCATACTGTTAGGGGTCTAGATGGGTTAGAGTTTGTAAAATGTGTTCAGGAAAGTTTTCTAGATCAATATATAGAGCTACCAACTAGAGGGGATGCAATATTAGATCTCCTATTAGGAAACGAGTTCGGACAAGTGACGGAAGTGTGTGTAGGGGAGCACTCTGGTTCCAGTGATCATAACACCATTAGTTTCACCTTGATCATGGATAAAGATAGATCTGGTTCTAGGGTTGAGGTTCTAAACTGGAAGAAGGCCAAGTTTGAAGAAATGAGAAAGGATCTAAAAAGCGTGGATTGGGACAGGTTGTTCTCTGCAAGGATGTGATCGGTAAGTGGGAAGCCTTCAAAGGAGAAATTTTGAGAGTGCAGAATTTGTACGTTCCTGTCAGGATTAAAGGCAAAGTGAAAAGGAATAAGGAACCTTGGTTCTCAAGGGATATTGCAACTCTGATAAAGAAGAAGAGAGAGTTGTATGACATGTATAGGAAACAGGGAGTAAATAAGGTGCTTGAGGAGTATAAAAAGTGCAAGAAAATACTTAAGAAGGAAATCTGGAGGCCTAAAAGAAGACATGAGGTTGCCTTGGCAGTCAAAGTGAAGGATAATCCAAAGAGCTTTTACAGGTATATTAAGAGTAAAAGGATTGTAAGGGATAAAGTTGGTCCTCTTGAAGATCAGAGTGGTCGGCTATGTGTGGAACCAAAAGAAATGGGGGAGATCTTAAATGGGTTTTTTGCGTCTGTATTTACTAAAGAAACTGGCATGAAGTCTATGGAATTAAGGGAAACAAGTAGTGAGATCATGGAAACAGTACAGATTGAAAAGGAGGAGGTGCTTGCTATCTTGAGGCAAATTAAAGTGGATAAATCCTCAAGACCTGACAGGGAATTCCCTCGGACCTTGAAGGAGACTAGTGTTGAAATTGCAGGGGCCCTGGCAGAAATATTTAAAATGACGGTGTCTAAGGGTGAGGTGCCGGAGGATTGGACAATGGCTCATGTTGTTCCGTTGTTTAAAAAAGGATGAAAAGTAATCCAGGAAATTATAGGCCTGTAAGTTTGACGTCGGTAGTAGGTAAGTTATTGGAGGGAGTACTAAGAGACAGAATCTACAAGCATTTGGATAGACAGGGACTTATTAGAGAGAGTCAACATGGCTTTGTGCGTGGTAGGTCATGTTTGACCAATCTATTGGAGTTTTTCGAGGAGGTTACCAGGAAGTGGATGAAGGGAAGGCAGTGGATGTTGTCTACATGGACTTCAGTAAGGCCTTTGAAAAGGTCCCACATGGGAGGTTAGTTAGGAAAATTCAGTCGCTAGGTATACATGGAGAGGTGGTAAATTGGATTAGACATTGGCTCAATGGAAGAAGCCAAAGAGTGGTAGTAGAGGATTGCTTCTCCGAGTGGAGGCCTGTGACTAGTGGTGTGCCACAGGGATCAGTGCTGGGTCCATTGTTATTTGTCATCTATATCTATGATCTGAATGATAATGTGGTAAATTGGATCAGCAAATTTGCTGATGATACAAAGATCGGAGGTGTAGTGGACAGTGAGGAAGGTTTTCAAAGCTTGCAGAGGGATTTGGACCAGCTGGAAAAATGGGCTGAAAAATGGCAGATGGAGTTTAATACAGACACTTTGGAAGGATGAACCAAGGTAGAACATACAGGGTAAACGGTAAGGTATTGAGGAGTGCAGTAGAACAGAGGGATCTGGGAATACAGATGCAAAATTCCCTAAAAGTGGAGTCACAGGTAGATAGGGTCGTAAAGAGAGCTTTTGGTACATTAGCCTTTATTAATCAAAGTATTGAGTATAAGAGCTGGAATGTTATGATGAGGTTGTATAAGGCATTGGTGAGGCTGAATCTGGAGTATTGTGTTCAGTTTTGGTCACCAGATTACAGGAAGAATATTAATAAGGTTGAAAGAGTGCAGAGAAGGTTTACAAGGATGTTGCTGGGACTTGAGAAACTCAGTTACAGAGAAAGGTTGAATAGGTTAAGACTTTATTCCCTAGAGCATAGAAGAATGAGGGGAGATTTGATAGAGGTATATAAAATTATGATGGATATAGATAGAGTGAACGCAAGCAAGCTTTTTCCACTGAGGCAAGGGGAGAAAAAAACCAGAGGACGTGGGTTCAGGGTGAAGGGGGAAAAGTTTAAAGGGAACATTATTGGGGGCTTCTTCACACAGAGAGTGGTGGGAGTGTGGAATGAGCTGCCAGACGAGGTGGTAAATGCGGGTTCTTTTTTAACATTTAAGAATAAATTGGACAGATATACGGATGAGAGGTGTATGGAGGGATATGGTCCGTGTGTAGGTCAGTGGGACGAGGCAGAAAATGGTCAAATGAAGGGCCAAAATGAAGGGCCAAAATGCCTGTTTCTGTGCTGTAGTTTTTCTATGGTTTCTATGGGAGTGAAGTTATCCCTGCTGGTTCAGAAGCTTGATGGTTGTAGGGTAATAACTGTTCCTGAACCTGGTGGTGTGTGACCTAAGACTCCTGTACCGCCTACCTGATAGTAATATTGAGAAGAGAGCATGGCCTGAATGGTAGAGGTGCTTGATGGTGGATGCTGCTTTCTTGTGCCAGTGCTCCTTATAAGAGTTTGCAGATCACAGAAAACTTGGAAATATGGCAAGCAGTAATGGAGACAATAATAGTTGAAGAGGACATAATCAAGCTGGTGGAATGAGAGGGCAAATGGCAGATGAAACTTAATACGGAAGGATCCCAAATGGTACAAATGGACATGGAGAGAATGTTTCTGATAGTGAGAGAAATTGGGACCAGAAGGCACAATCTCAGAATACAAGGATATCACCTTATAAAAGAATCAAGGTGAAATTTCTTCAGTTAGATGGTGGTGATTCTGCAGAGTTCATTGCCACAGATGGCAATGGAGGCCAAATTGTTGGGTATATTTAAAGTGGAGTTGATAAGTTCTTGATTAATCAGGGTGTCAAAGGCTACGGGGAGAAGGCAGAAGAAAGGGGTTAAGAGGGATGCTAAATCAGCTGTAATAAAATGGTGGAGTGGACTTGATAGGCCAAATGGCCTTATTCTGCTCCTATGCTTTATGGTCTTGGTAGGAAGAACAAAGAGAGGCAATATAACAATCACAATCCTAGAGGGTGCGCAGGAGCAGAAAGACCTTGATGCATGAACATAGCTTTGAAAATGCCACGGCAGATTGAAAATGCAATTAACAGGGCCTCAAAATAGATTTTATAAATAGAATGCAAAAGTGAGCAAAAGTTGATTAAAATGCTCATTTAGCCTCAAATAGAATGTGGCATTCAATATTGGAGACTGCACTTGGGAAAGTACCGGAAGTTTTGGAAAGGGTCCAAATAAGTCCAGGGGCAAGGAACATGCGGCAGGTGTAGCTACCACAGCTGGGGCCATTCTGCATACAACAGAGAATATGGAAAGAAATGTGTTAGAGGGCTTTGAATTTAGGAGATGCCCGGACTCCAGGTAGAATATACACAGTGTGAAGTTATTCCCTTTGATGAAATGGGCAAGAACAAAAGTAAATAGGTTTAAATCAACAAAACTATTATGAGAAAAACATATGATTGACTATTGCAGAAACCTTTACAGTATGACACTGCCAAAGTCATTGAGTCTATTTTAAGTGGAGGCTGATAGTTCTTGATTATTAAAGGCGTCAAAGGTCACGGGAAGAAAGCAGGACAATATGTTTGAGAGGGAAAGTAAATCAGCCAATATTAAATGGCGGAGCAGAAACATTGGGCTGAAGGTCTAACTGTATTCAATGTTTTATGTATTATGTATCTTCAAGCCTATTGCCTGACTAGATTCAGGAATAAAAAATAGATTCAATCTATCTATCAAGATATAAGAGTTAACACTAAAAAATAACAAATTTGTAGGATTACTGAAAAGAAAACTCCACAGGGACTGGAAACAGGTGAGCTGTAAACATTTTATGATACGATCGAGGCGGAGAGTGTGAACTCCCAGGTATCAGGTCAGAGAGTGGGTGTGTGCCTGAGACCCTGACGGGAGTGGTCAGTCAGTTCAAAGTCGGAGTCGGCCTTGCACGGACTCCAAGGCAAAGAGCGGGACCCCAAATAGCCCAGTATTACAGAGAGCTGGCAGATAAGAGGAAGGTGGTGGTTAAAAGCTCACGGCGGCCGGAGAGGACTGGCCATCGTGCTTTTGCGAAGTGTTCGGAATATCCTGTGAATGGGTCGACAGGTCCAAAAATACCCGCGCCCCCCATCCCCTTCCCCCCTCCCCAAAGAATCTAACGCATTGCGAAACGAACAGAGTGAAGGACCACCTACGAAGATGTGTATGGTCAGCCTAGATCTCCACTGACACCAGCAGCAACAACAAACCGGAATCCAACAGGAAAGACGCCATATACAGAGAAGACAGTGATAAAAGGTACCCAGAGCGTGAACCAGCTTTCAAGCCTTCCACGTAAACAATGGGCAGATACTTGTAAATGTCCTGGTCCAATAATGTACTGAGGCCAATAGAACAACTACAGATCCTGAAAGAGGCCGGGGCATGATGGAGTAACATTGCGATCACCACAACAACCTAAACAGCCACGCGGAAACCTGGACACAACCTTAACCGCACAGACTGAAACAACGCCCGTTCTCTGGAACTTGACGAGATAGCAAGGCGCAATTCCGTTTACATGGGAAGGTCTCAATAGTATAATTGAGCGATTTCACGGGTAGATGCTAGAAAATTATCCTTTAGTTGAAGAGCCGCCCTCCAACCTAGTTGAGCGGGACCTCACTGAACTGCTGGTGCCGTGGGGGGCATAAGCGAAAAATTCGCGCGGTGTGGTATGAATGGTCTAGACAATCTTCTTACTTTAACGGAAATAACTCGTTCCAACTTTTTATTTTTACGTTATTACTAATGTTAACATGTACTGTTAAACTCAAGATAGTCATGCAGTTTGTATCGTTCCACTCAGTACGTACATTCGCGATTTGCTTCGGACTGTAATTTTATTTAAAGTGGGTAGCTTGCACATTGACCAGACTCAACACACCAGTTATTTAAAACCGTTCTGTTGAAATAATAAAGAAATATTGAGTTGGCTTCGGTCATAATAGACAGAAAGAAACACTGGAAAAGTTAAATATTTAAGATAACATATCATTCTCCAGAACATTTTTTCTACTCACAGCATAAACACATTTTCGATTATGACGCTGCTACACAATATCGACTACTATTTATATTTGAAGTTTATAACACACATTAAACATACAGTCACAATCATTCGCTGCTGGTAAACGGTCAGTTACAAAATGACAACAGGCTGACCACAATTACTGTGATAGTCGAAATAAAAACAGAAACAGCCGAACATACTAGGGACGTCTAGCTGCATATGTGGACAGGCAGAATCAACATCTTATCATGATAGTTATGACTAGCATCTGAGACTGTTTGCCTGACCTGTTGGGTACAGCATTTACAATTATAAGCGACTTTATAAAGCGACATCTACACAGTGCTAGCAACACACACAAAATGCTGGAGGAACTCAACAGGCCAGGCAACATCCGTGGGAAAGAGTACCGTCGACGTTACGGGCCGAGACCCGTCAGCAAAATGCTGAAGGAACTCAGCTTGTCCGGCAGCGAATAAACAAACAATTGATGTTTCAGGCCAAGACTCTTCATCAGGATGGATCTTGAACGGGTCTCGGCACGAAACTTCGACTGTTTATTCATTTCCATAGATGTTGTTTGACCTGCTGAGTTCTTCCCGCATTTTTGCGTGCATTGTTTCGGAAGTCTCGCATCTGCAGAATCTCTTGTGTTGTTTTTATTTTATATAGCGGCTGTTCATATCAGTTTATACTCAATTGTCTGTAATCCCTTAAGAATGTTCATTAACTTTTGGAAAGTGAATTTTGCTTTAGCAGGTACAAATGAGCCATTCTAAAACGCTTAAAATCATTATGCATTTTAAAGACCGGCACTGCGCGTTATTGGAGTAAGAAAATTAGGTTAAGTCTGTTAAGACTAAACACGTTAATTCTTAAAGATGTGTGCTTAAGTTTCAATGTGCAAACTGGGATTTGTAGTTGAGATAAATAAAATCGCATTAAGCTAAAATCGATCATATGATCGAGGTATTAAAGTAATATGATTGTAAAATCATAGCATCGAAGCCACTGATTTAATGTAAATAGTAAAGCGATTAGAAGGTGTTGGGGATTTTCGCTCCTCAGGAAATAGCAGGGGTTTAAACTCGCTGTCTGAAAGGGCATTGAATGCAAGAACCATTTACGAATTGAAATCTCGGATTAGTCTATATCGCTCTATTTTTTCTGTGGGGATAAATAGGATGGGGCGAATGGATCTCTGGATAGAATTAATCAGTATGATTTTATGATAATTAATCTGTTTACCTCATACTTCGAAGTGAATATATTAACTTTTATAGTCCGTTTCCAGTTGAATTTATTTCACAATCTACAAAACAATTCTAATAAAATGGTTTTGGGCTGTACACTGAGAATACAATGCATTTTATAATATTAAACATAAATGTGGCATTTTGCTTCCAGTAACAAGAAATTCTGAACGCAGAAATGTCTCTTTCCAACACACGCTTACTTACTTACAAGCACACACACACACACACACACACACACACAGTTTCGCAGTCTCCCTTAATTAAGTAGTTATTTACATTATCAGTCGAAGACAAACAGTACAGGCTGACATTTTCTTTTCACTTGATTGCCCCTCCCTACAAACCTCCCCCTCACGTCTCAAGTCGGCAAACTCCATAGGTCATTGTGTTGGCCTGAAACCGAGCAGACACGACTAATGCAATCATCAAGCTGATCTAAACTATATTAAAATAATCTAGTAAAGGGGATCTTACTGTTTACCGTTTAGATATAATTAAATTTAAGTCGCTGTCAGGAGCCAGTTATGACCAACTAAGAGACAACAAACACCACAATTGCTCGCAGTACAATCAGCTCATTTACTGCTCATCCTTGAGATAATTATATCTTCACAGTTTTGATATCCTCATCTATTAATCAAATTCGTTGCGGCCTTTCACAACATCAACTGAACGACTTACTTCGAAAATAGTGTATGACATTTTTTGTTCATTTTTAGACTAAGTAAAATTGTGATTTCCCCGGCACGTTTGTTTTTACTTGAAATTCTCACTGTTTTAAGACTTGAAAGAAATCAAGGCTGGTAGTCTGTTGCTTTTCCGAAACTCACCTGAAATTGCCGATATTATCGTTGGAAACGCAAAATTTCGCGAAATAAAGTTATTTGTCGGCAACAAATTAAAGATCACGATGCTGCTGCCAATCGAGATGTGAGCATGAAGACAGCCTCCGAGTAAAAGCCAAAATAACTCCCTGCGTAAGTGTTAAGATAACCGCTTGCACTGACGGAGATACAATTATCTTCAGTTAAAAAAAACATTTTGAAATGGCCAAAACTGTAAATGAAAAGATTCATATTAGAGATTCTTTCTTGAAGAAAGAAATATAGTGCTGATATAAACCGCCCCCCCCCCAACACTACCACCACCAAAATAAACAATCTTAAGCAATTAAATAACACGGGCGAAGAATCATTCTGAATCTATGTTGTAAAATGTCTTCAGTGTGCTCATTATTGGGGAGCATTTGACAATGGCAACGGCTCAAGGTCGTTTTGTAAAAAATAAATGTGTAATAAATGCAATTTTAACGTATTTTTTTACAGAATTCAATAATGCATGGCCTTTTTAGTTTGGGATATTGTTTGTAAAGTAATTTGCAGATTATTTTACATATTATTTTACATCAGAACCAGGTTGAATATCACCGGCATATCCACAGTAACCTATCAATATTATAATGTTTTATAAATTACAATTAAAAAGGAAAGAAATGGCCAGTTGAACTGGCTTGTAACGCGCTGTTGTCCGGTTCAGGGATGATGGAGGTAGAACAGCGACCGTCGTTCAACCTGACCCAAGTTACTCTAACTTGGTTGAACTGGTATTTCTTTACTGTAATGAAAATCCGTACTGATCTCGGACGAAATCTTTTAAAAAGGTTATGAATGCTACCAGGATTTGCCGTACAGTATGGAGATATTGCACTAAAGGGAGAATGAGCAGAGAATGCAGGCTGAGGAAACACCAGCAATAGCTTTTACTTATTCAACTCGTTCTAAAAAATCATGCGCGTTTAATCCATGCCACGGATGCTAACAATCTCCCTAACTGGCTGGAATGGAGGCAAATGCTTTCGAATTATCCTTTGTGATTTAGAAACACCAGGTCAGAAAGAATCCTCAATTGACTTTACAGCGGCACGGAGCTTCTTTCCTGAATCGGTCATATTCCCATAGTTAGGCCGGATTATCTATTCCAACCGCAAACTGTAGTATGGACAAGAAAAAAAGAACGATCTACCCCTCCCCCCCTTTTATTCCCCATAAAATCAGAGACTTGGAACAACATATGTAGTCAAAAACTGACAACACTGGATTAGATGGAAATGATTATTTATCCCAGGCTCATAAGTAGAAGAACTATACCGTACTCTGTAAAATTCTTTAAATCAGAATATTAGTAGTGAAACACTTGCATTTATATGGGGCCTTTCATGCACGTCGCGCAATATCCCAGAGCGATTTGCTACCGGAAAACTTATACAGATGTGCTAACGATTTCTGTCATGTTTCACATATTGAAGCCATATCGAGTGTTATGTGCGGTGTACTTAGATGTAACTACATTTCTTATACTTTGTTTTTTACGCGAAATGATTTTAATATATTCAAACTGTTTCAAGTAATCTCACTGCGGTGAAGTTAGCATGTAAATTCAGCACTTTGGAGCGGCAGCAGTAGACAGACTAACTGAAAATTTAAATTTAAACTCCAAGGACTGTTAAACGCGGCGTCCCGTCATTGTCGGTCACGGGGCGTGCTCACTGTCTTTGTTAACGCACTTTCACAGTTTGCATAACTTGAGACTTAATATTCAAATCTGATGTGAGTTGGAATTGATTTCTATTAATATTAAACAAGGGCTCCTTTCAGACATGCGCATCACAAGGTTATAGATGGATTCCACACTTTGTCATGTTCTGCCCCATGAAGATAGAAACAGCCTTCTTGACAACGTTCAGTAAGGAAGCAATGCCCATAAACATAAAGATGTCAAAACGGAGTCCCATAGAAATCAGAATTCTCTTATTAATGCTAAACTTGTCAATTATTTCCTTAATAGTTCACTTGTTAGAATTACCGTGATTCCTTTTTGTATTTAGGCATTTCCCCGTTCTATAGACCTCATGGAGTGAATCGAGAATACCTGACTCATGTCAGAAGCAGTTCCTTCACTTTACTATTGCTATTTTGTCATTTTGTTCCTTTTTTCAAAATCAAGTATTATGTTGATGCTTGAGTAGGAATCCGTGTAATCTGCTTTCACATTGTTAGCGCTCTTCAAATTGGATTATGACGCCAAATGAATCGGTTCCCTGTTTCTTTAAGAAGTGCTCTGCTATGTAAATACAGTGCTGGAGGAGGAGGAGGAGGAGGAGGAGGAAGAGGAGGAGGAGGAGGAGGAGGAGGAGGAGGGCCTGCGTCACGTGATCCCAGAGCTACAATTAGCTCAGTGAATTGGCAGGGTTGGAGCGGAGAAAAACACAGGCAGCTTTCTGAAACAAGTCACCAATCAAGATAGGAGACAGGTCAGTCGGTATCAGAAGCACCCCGCGCAACAGTTCCCTCGCCGCTCACGTCGTACTGACAAATTGCAATCTTCATCCCGCAATCTTGGATATTGGTACAACAACGATAAAGAAGGGAAGAAGAGAATTTTCGGTTATTTTAATTTTTCCACTCAGTCCAACGGCTGGCTGCTCTGGATTCGATCGTAAGTATTCTGTTAAAGGTAACCCCCTAGCCAATGAATCTGCCGGCTGGAGGTCCCCCCCCCCCCTTATCTGTCAGGTTACCTTATCGCATAGATAGAGGATGCCATGTAAACCTTAACTAAATTGCCATTACTTTAGAGTAGCGCAGTTATCGTTTTTTTTTTCTCTGTGATTTGTGTGGTCATAGATAATAACAACTTAACCCCAAGCTAGAAAGTTTTATAGGGCGCCCCGGGATAAAGGTACAAGCATTCTATCAACTCTCCCGACTCCCTCTAGATACGTACTATTTAAGTATTTCCGCGACTGTGGCTGAAATTATACATAAGTGAGATTCTATTGATTGGATAATTCGAGAAATATCGAATGCGAGAAATTGCGTGAACCTAGTTTTTGGCAGCTACGTTATGAAATGGCCAATCTTGATCAACTGGATTGAACTAAAGCATTTAGTCAGAACAGACCCTGAAATATTTTCTTATTGCACGAAATTCTTCATACGGAAGCGCAGAAGATATTCCACAACTCCGGAAGTCTAATTCAGATGAACGGCTGCGCTCATATATTTAGAGCAGATTATTAAATCTCGATGTCCCAGTTTGAAAATGTTAAAATAGTTGCTCACGTTATACGGAAGTTGTCACTTAGGGCAGGTACTTCACTTTATGGATTGCATGAAACTGGCTATGGGCATTAGATTGGAGATTGTTGGCTAGGTAATTTGTAACTGATCTATTTCTTTCAGGTGACGTACTTACTGAAAGACCAGAGCGAGGATAGAGGAGAATTAAAGGTTTCCCGCGGTCACCTTCGTTTTGAGGGGCTCCCCTTACGAAATTAGCAATGAACTGATTTCAAAGTGAAGGCAGTCTTAGTGTATTTGGAGCTCAAACGATTTCAAGTGAGCATTCGTTTCGGTGACGCATCAAGGCCTTAACTCGGTTAGAAGATGTACCAAAGTCTGGCGCTAGCTGCAAATCATGGACAGCCGACCTACCCCCACGAGGCTTCCGGCAATTTCATGCATTCTTCGGCTGGTTCACCCGTGTATGTGCCGACAACTCGGGTCCCGTCCATGTTACCCAGCATACCGTACCTCCAGAACTGTGAATCGGCCCACCAGAGTCATCACCTGAGCAACCACACGGGTTGGCCTCAACCGGCTACCGAAAGCTCTGGATTCAACCCCAGTAGCCCGCACCCTTCCACCACCTTCTCCTATTCTCACAGCCCCCCCATGAGCCACGGCGCAGGGAGAGACGCGGCGTACACTAATCCCCTGGTCATCAGCGCCAGCGGCAGGGAGCAGTACGGAAATGCCCTGGTCAGGTCGGTGAATGGAACGTATTCCAGCCCGTATCCTACCTATGTGGGGCCAGAGATGACTTCTGCATGGCCACCTGGACCCTTCGAGAGTTCCATGATCCATAGCCTTCAGGCAAGACAAGTTTCCATGTCTGGAAGGAGATCCAGTCTGGGTAAGTCACTGAAATTCTTCTTCAAGTGCCACACAAGAACTTGGAGGGTACTGATCAACCACTCGAAAACAAGTATAAGTTTTGTACTCTTCCATCAGCAGTAAAGGCTTATATTTCCAATACATCTTTGAGGGCCTTTTTTAACTACTGAAATATTGGGACGAACATTCGGAGCTGATAGCCACTGGCCACTCCATAGCCCTTACCCACTAAAATAATAATAAATAATAACAATTTTCTTCCAATAGAAGTGGATTTTTCTAAATAATAATATAAACGTGGTTTTCCGATTTGAACTGTCGCCGTTTGACATTTAATCCGCAAGTGAACAGTTACGAACGTTATTATTTACTAATATAATTTATAATAATAAAAACTAATAATCATCTTTCGATAAAAACCGATTTTTCTGAATAGTAACTGAAACGTAATATTCGGATTTCAACTGTTGCTGGTTGACGAGTGATGAGAAGTGTCGTTCAGTCCAAGCCTATGATGAATATGGTAAATATGGAGAATGGCGGAGGGTTAGAGCTCTCAGGATGACCTCGGGGCAACTGTGTACCTAATAGCTTGAAATTACAGTCAGTGTTTGATTTATCACACCCTTCGACTGTCATTTGTTTTAAAAATGGGGCCACCTTTTCACCCGTTTTAGGCAGAGTGTAGTCCCGAGTGTTGCGATGCGGGTAAGCAATTGCTTCCACACCGTATTATTCATCCGAAAGTATAGCGCAGTGACATCTGTAAATAAGTCATTCTAAATCTGTTCTCTGTGTAGGAGTTAATTTCACGTAGCCAAATCGGACCGACTTTCAGCGAATTGTTAGATCAAAAAAAGATATCTTGTATACATAAAATTTGGCAAAAATTAGTCAAAAACTTAAATCCTTGAAACGTAACTATCTTAGCTGAAATTAGCTTATGTATTACTCTCTTAGTTGATAAAATATCTGTAATAAAATAATAATATTTATTTTTAGGTTAATTACTGTTATGCCTTTTAGGAAATTAGAATTATATGCAGCTGTTCTCTGTTACCTGCTGAAGTTAGTCCTTGAACAAGGCATGCGAATTAAATCACCGCCGAACATTCATGTTGTAATTGTATTAATATCAAATAATATCGAGTCACAGGGACGCTAAAATTTGGAACCAATTATTCGCTTTTAAAAATTGCGATGCTCACGTTCAAATATAAATTGTAACAACAAAATACTCTGCTGGGCATTGAAACACAGCATAGAATCATAGCAATTGTCTGTCCATTTAGCGACAATTTCTCTGATACTTTTTTTTGAGTTCCATGAAATGTGTTCTTGTAGAATTTATTTTCATGTCTTGAGTTCAAGAAAACGGATCTTAGAGTTATATAGCATGCCATCTATGCACTTTGATAAAAATTTACTTTCAACATTAAATTTACTTTTACTTTGTTTACAAACGTAAACATCTGTTTGACTCCGGCCTTTTCAACATCTTTTGCGTCAGCCGACCTCTGCGTCTTCGTAAAGGAAAAGGTGTATGTTCTGTGTCTCTCCGGCGTTTAGGGCAACCCTCGGGGGAGGCAGTGGTCCAGTTCACTAGCGGCAGTTCGCTTAGAACCCCACAAGTTAGTTATACTCTATACTTACTCGATCGTATGTTTACAACTTTGATGAGCACGAACAAATCAAGATTATATAGTGAAAACAACGGGGGGAAAAACATTTTAAAAATCCACATCCTAATTGGTACCATCTCTTCCAACAGAAAATTGCAGATGCCATTTCTTTTAATTTTCCACTCGGCGAGATGTTGCTATGTGTGACACAATAAAATAAACCCGTGGCATTTAGTCCTAAGTAGTAAATATTGCAATCATCTTTCTGGAAACGCGAGGGTTTCAATGCTGTTTTTCTAACCAGTACATAGAAATGAATCGACACTAGACCCAGAGATGCCTTTATTATGGCCAAGTTAAACATGACAATACCTCATTTTATTCGGTGTCTGGAAATCCAGTTTTGAAACAAAAAAAATGGAGTTCTGAAGTAATAAAAATACCCAGGACTAGTTTGGTTTGATTGGCTGCCTACAAACCTATTACACTGAAGTGTGTTTATCTCTGCAAATATTCAGTCTAGCAAATGCAGGGCTGTAATTTATGTCATTGTCCGATAGCAGTAAGCAATGTAGATCGGCTGAATCTGGGTCTCGACAATACTCTTAGAGTCATTTTCTAACACTAACAGTTTTGAAGATGTTTAAAGTAACTTACGAAATTTATGGCTTGTAAGCCTATTAAGCACTTCAATGGATCACATTAGCTCAGTGCAGTCTCTTTAAAAAGTCTGTAAGTCCTCTGGTTCAATCTCCAAAACAATCTACAAATACGTCCCTATTTACCATAGATGAAGATAGAGAGACAGTGAAACTTGATCAACCACCCCAAGTATCAAACCCACTTCATTACCTGTAATACTCAATGTCTATTTTTAAGTGTCATAGGTTGGAATTAATAGGAATGATTGCAAGTGTATATTTTCTAAATTTTAACAGCCCGTGGAAAAGTGTTATCAAAATATACATTTTTTTAAAAATCTTACATTATTCGATATTAAATTAAGAGATAAATACACAATAATAAATTTATCACAAGCATTTAGATTAAGCGCAGCGGTGTTTCACATCGAAAGAAAAAGCGCTACTTTCGCCGGTTTCACGAATCCAAGATATATTAACGAGAATGTTTTTAAAACATCAGCAGATTCAAATATGTTTTTCTTTATAAATACATTATGATATTAATTTCAATCTGCCCTCATACTTTTAAAATATTTCTTTCATAACAATTTTCGGACTTCCTATAAACTATTATTGCAACTATATATTATTTTTCAACATTTGCCGCCCCGAACTCAATTAAGTTCGCTGCCTACATAAGGTATTTTTTTTCAGTTTTCTAAATCTACAGCTAAATAGATCTCAATAGACTAGAATGGAGTCTGCAATCGCGTGCATAGTCACCATGGCAGAAACGTCGTGTAATACAGAACTGAAGTGTAGGATAGGAATTATTGGTTTCGTTTGAGTAGATAGTTTTCTCTCGACAACTAACGAATCTGGATTTTTAGGAGTATATTTAACTCCTTTATATAAGAAAGGTATTTGTTTACAGCACGTTTTGACATCTGCGGGAATCAACCCAGAATGTTGACCTGTTTTCCGTCCACGGGCTGTCATTTGTCAGCCGAGTGCAATAGGTGTGATTGATAAATCGAGTAGTGGATCACAGAGCGTTCTGTAACACAAATGAGCATTCCATCAGTCTTCGGAGCCAGTCTCCTTGTCGCCACTAGTCAACATCCAAAAACACTTTGATGAAAAACGGGAAAGTTTGGCAAGGCATTATGATTTCTATCACCAACCCTCATAAAAAAACCCTACAGTTTAATCGTCTTTTTCCCTCCTTTGAAATGATTTGTGCTTTCTATTGGAACATACTTTACAGAGCACAAATAACAGTACAGTCCCAAGCACGTTTGGGTGCCACTTTTTTATCACAATAAAATTTATTAGCTCCAGAGTTGCCCCTGCAACAGAGAAACAACTTGGATTGTCAGATCAGTTTAGGCTACACAACATCCATAATATTAGTGCCGCTAACAGATGCTCATCTTCCTTACAGTGATATTTTAAGTTATTTCTGAAGTACATGTACACTTTTAGAAATGTTGAGGATGATACGGACATTTATTTGAAAAATGGTCTGTAAAGTACAGTTCACTGACGACTATCATTACAGCTGCTAACTGCAAGGGAATACTGGACTCTGATCAAATGTTGATTGTTTTTTTCTGAATAAGGGAATAACTAGTTATTACTTTACACGATCTAAAATTTCCTGATTATATTCAGAAATTCACTTGCATTATTTTAATCTAGAAATCTCTAACTGGCTTCCATTTTAATATTAATGCAATGAAAAGTCAATGTTGCAAGGAATACTGATAGTTTGAATGAATATGTTGAAGGGCAACTTTTGCCTATGTGAACACACCCTATCCCAATTTTCTTGATCAACTGTAAGTCTTCCTTATTGATGTTGAATTCGTTGAAACATTGGAAAAATTAATCAATTTTTGCAAAATATTTCCATCAATTATTTCCACTGTTACACAAAATGGACATGAATGGTAATAATTGAAATTTATAATTAGTATTAAAGTGGGAAATATTGCAACCCTTTTGTGAGCAAGTTGGTGCAATGTATCAATGATTGGAATTCAATAATACCCTAGAAACCAAGTGGGGTTGATTTAAATGTTTTTTTTTTGCTAATATTGTGTAACTACACCCAGTTTGATACATGGGAAAGCACATTAGTTTAAGTGAATATAAGATAACATACTCCAGGACCAAGCAGGGTAATAAATAATATAATTTATTAGCTGTGGAGCCATTTTTTAAATTTTATTTCTTTTAGAACGCGTTTTTTAACAGGATGCACTTCTCTGACAGTCGCAAATCTCTGCATTATACAAACCAGATGTCACTGATTTCTCCTTTCCCTTTTATTTGATGAAATAGAAATGTTGGAAGAGTTCCCTGAGGGCCGGGAGTGTGTGAATTGCGGGTCCATGTCCACTCCACTCTGGAGACGGGATGGGACGGGCCATTATCTCTGCAATGCCTGTGGCTTGTATCACAAGATGAACGGGATGAACCGACCACTCATTAAACCGCAGAGGAGATTGGTAAGCAGTTTGCTGATCCTGATTCATTTGTTAAAAAAAAGTTACAACCAGTGCAGACCATCTTCGAAGACCTGCTCATGCATCTCTCCTAAATCCCGCTGTTCTCTGTTGAATAACCTGTGGAACCACTTGCAGTTCACAAAAGGACATCCTGCAAAAAAAAATAAAGCACTGAATTTCTGTGATCGTTTCAACAGATCATCTTTCTGTTAAAAATAGACTTTCTCCTTCTTTTCACCATTGCAATGGATTTATTGGTGGGTCAGACTGCTGTAGATCAGAAGAAAGATCAGGGTTTCATTGATTTTAGTTGTGGAGTCTGACAAGAAATTGGTAACTAAAGACTGGAGTGGGGGGCAGTGTGGTGGGACTACTAAATCGTCCAAAACCAAGCAACCATAGGCACTGCAGCTTTAATTAGTTCCTTTTTAGATTCAGTGCAACCTAAGCTCTGCTACTTAAATTATATTTAACATTCTATCCCTAAACACCATTCAAGTTGCAAAGCCTGCAAAACAGACTCATAATTTTTATGTCTTAAATAACAACACTACATCACAATGTTGGGGGTCAACAACTTCCTTGACAAGGTCAGTGTTGTGAAGAGGCATCCTTCAGAGGCCCATTCCCCATTCTGAATAAACTACTTAGGCCTTGACGATATAAATTATTTTAGCCTTGTGCTTTTCAATAAGTATGAGAGGAACCTTGGTCCTTTATCTCGGTTTGAAAACAACACACACAGTTGTAACTAGGCTTCCCTTTCTTAGACCACTTAATTTAAGCTTGTGCTGTATTATGATACTTGATTCCTTCTTGTGTGCACAAGTACACTTCAGAAAATTATTTTCACAAAATGGAATAAAGGACAATAGCACAATGAGAAAAATAAAATTATAATCTTAGTACCAATCAATAAAATTCTTTCATAAATTCCAGTTATGTTATCATTTCAAAAGTATAGATTTTAAGAAAGTGGATCAAAGTAACATTGTGGATTATTACATTATTGAAAACTGCTCCAAAAATTGTGTATTACAGTCTTCTTCCAGACGTGCTGGCTTGTGTTGCACCAACTGCCACACCTCTACCACCACCCTATGGAGAAGAAATGCCGAAGGAGAACCAGTGTGTAATGCTTGTGGACTCTACATGAAACTTCATGGGGTAATACTTTTATTACTTCTGCAATTAAAATTTAATAGATCTGTGAACTATTCAATAAGGGCAAAATATAAGATTTATGATAGAATTTCTATGGTTTAAGTAACCAACTCTTAGTCAATAATAAAATGAGAGAGAATGCAGATTTTCAAATGAAACTTAAAATGGCTAGACTAATTCTTTTCCATAATTGAGAGAAATTATTACCAGGGCATAATTATGAGATTAACTATGAATTAAATCAATTGGTCACCTACCCTCAATGCCCTGATTGAAATAATCAATAAATAATTCTAATTCATAATTAAGCAATACAAAATATTACACAAGTAAATTCAAAACCATACACCTGCCCCTGAATCCATTTGATCATGTGGCAATTTAATAAATGAACTTTGTTCTTTAGGTTTGGTAGCTTTCAGGTACAAAGTTATCTAGGAGTTGTTTGCAACCCATAAGCAAATCTGCAGCATTAGAGAACCATTTAGACTCATGTTTATAATCAACAAGTGTAAACCAGATTGTGAACTAACATTGTTTAGAACCATGTTTGATTCTGTGAAGGCTACTTAAATTTTTGAATAAGGTGCTTTTCAGTCATAATAAGTCTTTTTAAGTTCAGTTTCAGTGAAATTTAATATTTTAAAGATATCATGCACTTTTCCACATTACAGACAGATTCATAGGCCTTGTATCATAGCAGAAGTGCAATAGTGTGGGTCAATGTGTGGTTAATAGTAGACAAAACAAAGCGAATCAGTACTGTGCAAAGGTCTCAGGTACGTACATATAGCTAGGGTCTGTCAGACTTTTGCATAATACTGTGGTAATTTTATGTATTGCACTGTACTGTTGCCATAAAAAAATTCAAGCCATGTGTGAGTGATGATAAACCTGATTCTGATATACTGTAGGTCTCTTGTGGACTGAGAGTGGGAAGGGAGCAGAGCAAGGGGAATCATGGTTAGGAAAAGGGGAAGGGAGAAGGGAGAGAGTGGGAAGCACCAGAAAGACATTCTGTAATGTTCAATAAACCAATTATTTGGAATCAAGGGACCTTGCCCGGTGTTTCAGGGCAGGGTGTGTCTGTACCCATGCCACTCCTTGCCCCTGGCACTCCTTCTCTACCACCTATCCCACATTTCTCCTGCAGTACTCCCAACATCCTTAATTTCCTTCAGATTTACAAACTTGCTGTTTGCTCCACATTGACAAATAGAGTACTGTGCAAAAGTCTTAGGCACCCTAGCTATATATATATATATCTAAGACTTTTGCATTGTACTGTATGAGAATTGCAGAAGAACATGCTAGTTTTAATTTTCATTAATTAGAGAATTGCTATTGATTTGGAAAATAACAATTTTAAGATACCCAAAATTTACAAATGATAAAGCTGAATGGAATAACTAATAAAATGAACCAATGAGAGTTAATATCAAAAAATCCATGTTTGTCAGTGAACTGAGAGGTGATAAAGTGCAATTGAGACTAATTAGCTACTGAAAATCCCTCCTTAGTGTGGTAAGTGACAAAAGAACAAAACTGTGCTTGTTGGGTATGGAAGGGTTAATAAGTTCCATGGCTACAGGCGAGCAGGATTGGCGGGATTGTTCTGTTGGGATCCAACATGGACCCAATAAAATGAATGGCCTTTATAACAGGAGATTAGGTGGAAAGCCATGGATTAGAATTAATCTGTTTTTAATAACAGGGCAGCAAGAAGATTTGGGAAAATGGATTAATAAAAGTGTGGCTTCAGTGTTTGGAGATAATGAAGGTGAAAGAAAGGCCTCTGGCTTAAAAGCAAAATAAATGATACCACTGAACTACTGTAACACACACAAAATGCTGGAGGAACTCAGCGGGCGAGGCAGCATCTATGAAAAAGAGTAAACAATCAACTTATCAGGCTGAGACCCTTCATCAGGATCTCAGACCAAAACGGATAAAAGGTTTTGGCTTGAAACGTCAACCATTTACTCATTTCCATAGATGCTGCCTGGCCTCCAGTATTTTGTGTGTGTTGTTTTAGATTTCCAGCGTCTGCAGATCTTCTCATGTTTGGGCTACCACTTAACTTGCAACTGACAGGTTGACTTTTAACATTCATATTAAAAGAACAGTTAAAATAAAATTATTAAAATAATTTGGGAGAGCAAGAGGATGGAAAAGTGGACCCATAAACTCAGAAGGGGGAGTGTTTGTCTGCTGAACCTTTGGAGAGGAAATATGATGACAGGAAAGGCTTAGCAATTTTAACGGCTAGAGAAGGTTTGGACCCAGGGAACTACTTTAGTCAAGGAGACGCAAGAGACTGCAGATGCTGGAATCTGGAGCAACAAGGTCAAGGACAGGATTTAAGGATTATGGGATAGCTTTTTAAGTTAAGTGTGCCAAGTAAAATGGGAAGGTTAGTCAGACTGTTTTGAGAACTGTTCAAACAAACTCAGTAAGAATAGCAGAACAAGAATCCATGGGGAAGTTTTGTTTAAATCATTTGTTAATAGGAAAAAGCAAAGCTATAACTTTAAAAAAAAGTCATTCGGAGGAAATGGACAGATGATGTGGAAGTAAATATCAATAGTCTCTCCCTTCAATAATGCTACCATTGCCCAGGGAATACTGAGAATATCAGAATTTATTTAGTGCTTTTATATGGAATGTAGATTTCACTAGCAAGGTCAGGATTTATTTCCCATTTTTAACTGTACTTGAGAAGGTAACTAAGATGTCATACTGCATTCCTTGTGATGGTTCTTCCACATTATTGTTGGGTAGTGACTTAAACTCCAGTGATGATAGAGGCAGGGGTTAGTGTGTGACCTAGTTAGGAAATTTCCATGCAGTGATTCCTTCATCTACTTGCAATCCTCCTCTCTCATCTGAATATGGTGGATTTGGAAAGTGCTGAAGAGTATTTTATTTTAATGTAAAAGGTGAACACTACTTCACAGTGCACCAGTGTAGAAGGGAATGAGTGGTCAGGGCTTGACATTTTCCAGAAAGCTGAAAAATGCAGCAAGACCACAAGAAGTCAATTCTCCTTGAAGGTTCAAAAGCAGAAACCAAAGAAACAAACATTATAACATAGCCCTTTAGAATGCATCAAGTAATAGATTATTTTTGAATGTAAGGCACTGCTGTTAAGTAACACAGTCTGTAAAGCCCAATTTATGCCCAATGCATTTACCACAGAGAAAAATTGCGTATGAGCTTGACCCTCTTCACAAAATGCCTTGGATTTATTGATAAATGAGTGAATACGCAAGGTTTTGGTGCACCATACTAAAGATGCCCTGGACTTAATGCATTGATAAAATTTAATGGTTAGAACTCCAGCAGTGTGAGTTGGGAGCCACAGTAGCATATTAGCTGGCATAATGCCTTACAGTGCCAGCGACCCGGGTTCAATTCCTGTTAGCAGCTTGTACGGTCACCCCGTGATTCCTCTGGGTGCTCCAGTTTCTTCTCACAAGCTAAAGATGTGAGGGTCAGCCGGTTATTTGCCTACATGGATGTAGATCATCAGTGCAAGCTTGTTGGTGTGGAAGGGCTTGTTACTGTGTTGTATCTGTATGTAAGTAGATAGATAGGTGACAAAATCCTTTTAACCAATGAACTTCCCATCCACCTCTAGCCAAAATGACTAAACTCCAACAAAAGTCTTTATTGCATCAGATCCACTTCAATATAGCTCTCATGATTGAAGCTACAGAAAAGTTTTGATGTAAATCTACTACACAATGTTGTCATTGGAGAAAGTCCAGAGGAAGTTCATGAGGTTGATTCTGGAAATGAAGGGGTAACATATGAGGAGCTTTTGGCAGCTTTGGGCCTATACTTACTGGAATTTAGAAGAATGTGGGAGTTATCATTGAAACCTACCGAATGTTGAAAGGACTAAATAGGGTGGATATGGAGAGGATGTTTCCAGTGGAGGGGTATCCAGAACTAGAGGACACAGCCTCAGAATTGAGGAGTGACATTTTAGAACAGGAGGAGTTTTAATATCCGGAGAGTAGTGAATTTGTGGAATGCTTTGCCACAGATTGCGATGGAGGCCAAGTCTGTGGGTATATTTAAGGCAGAAGTTGATCATTTCTTGATCGCTCAGGGCATCAAAGGATATGGTGAGAAGGCTGGTGTACAGGGTTGAATGGGATATGGGATCAGTCATGATGAAATGGCAAAGCAGACTCGATGGGCTGAACTCAACTCCTAAGTCTTATGGCCTTATGGTCTAAGCCCTTTTTATCTGAAGGTAACAATCTGTTTCAAATGTGGTCAAGTCCATGGAGTTGGAAGATGCTGGGAAATTCCAGTAGTTTTATTCTCAGCTGTTGGTATTTCTCAGTATTAAAGTGACAAAGCTCAGGGTTCTTACAGAAACACAGAACTTACTAACATGCTGTTTGTTCTTTAGTGGTAGTTGAATGAATCGTAAGGTGACATATAAGATCTTTGATAATAAATTTACTTTGAAGTTGGGATTCTCTTTTTGGCCTTTGAAGTGAGACACTTAATGGAATTTAGCAGTGGAATGCAAACCTACTGCCATTTTTTCCCAATATATTAATTGGGAATTATGCCCACCAAATCTGTACCAGTTAGACCCTACAAAAATGTGAGTCTGCTGATTTCAATGTAAAGGAAATTCATTAGGTACATGCTGATTTACTATTTTAGTAGCTTGCATTTACAAAAATCTATATAGAAAAAATGTTTTTAAACTTTGTTACTTTTTTAATGCTTTTGAAGTTTAGTGATAGTCAAAAATATTTCACTTTTGTTGACAGCTGGCTAAGCCTTAGAGTGTGGGAGTTTATTTCTGCTCATTTTGGGTGACCATTATGTTATGCAAGCTCCTGCAGCCCTACAAGACCTGGCAATTTTTAATCAGAAAGGCTCTGTGCAACATGACAAAGTATACAGACTCAGGGGAAATAAGTCTATACCCATACAGATCACCATGAGCATGGGCAGCTCACTTCAAAGAGCAAGCTTTCTCTCAATGTGTAATTATAATGTACACTCAGTGGACACTTTATTTGCTGTCTCAAATACATAATAAAACAGTCACTGAGTGTATGTTCATGGTCTTCTGCCGCTACAACCCATCCACTTCAAGGTTCAACATGTTGTGCGTTCAGAGACACTCTTCTGTAATCCACTGTCATAATATGTGGTTATTTGAGTTACTTTCACCTTCCTGTCAGCTTGAACCAGTCTTGCCATTCTCCTCCAACCTCTCTCATTAACAAGGCACTTTCCCCCATAGAACTGCCACTCACTGCATTATTTTTGGTGTTCGCACCATTCTCTGAAATCTCTAGAGACTGTTGTGCATGAAAATCCCAGGAGATGAGCATTTTCTGATATAATCAAACCACCCTGTCTGGCTCCAGCAATCATTCCACAGTCAAAGTCACTTAGCTCACATTTCTTCCCCATTCAGATGTTTGGTCTGAAGAATAACTGAAGTTCTTGACCATGTGTATATGCTTTTATACATTGAGTTGCTGCCTCATGACTGGCTGATTAGATAAATGGATTCCAGTTAACTGGGACACTTCTGGACCAGTACATTTTAGCCCAATTAAGTGGCTACATCAATTCATCAAAATTTAATTGAAATAGTGAAAAAGGTATCACAAAGACAAACTATCTGAGTAGTTTGTTTAACTGAGTAACTGAGTTTAAATGAAATGCAGAAAAAATTAGAACACTGCCAATGTTACTACAGTACTATAAAACTGTGTATTAGTTCCTATCAATGGAGGAATTAATCCAGTGTACACCATCGTATTCTCTTAAATGAGCAAAATCAGTGCTAACACCTAGTGTGGACAGTGCACTGCCTTTGCAGTCGTTGAAAGCATAGCTTCCTCCAAGTCTTCAGTTTGATTGTCATATTCAAGACAATACTTACAAATTCTTCACAACTTCTAACTTGTTGAAGTTGTGAAATCATTCCATTTTCACTCCCAGATGTTTCTGGTATATCCAAGCCTGAATGCTTGAAACTACAGTGAACAAAACTGTTCTGAATTGTCTTACTGCTTCTTCTCACCAACTATCAGTGACAAAAATCACACTTCTTGAACACAAATGCATACAACCAATGCTATTTAAAAACTGCTGTAAGCACGGTGTAGTGTCTTAACAGCCACACAAGTGTACACGACTAAAACTGGTTAGAGATTGTTCACAATCTCCTGTCCCAATTAAGCAGCATAGTGTCCCACATAAATGAAGGGAATCCTTGATACTTTCTCAATTAGGTTTTGTCCAATAAGAATTGTCCCCAACAACTGATGACCCAATTAACCAAAATCCACTGTATTTGCATTAACGAGCAGGTCTACTGGTGCACCTAATAATGTGGGCACTGAGTGGACTATTCCATTGAAAAATTAAATATTCTATTCATGGATGCATATTCATGTCTGAGATAGAGACATGTTTTGGACAAGACAGCAATGAAAGTCATGATGATCAGGCAAGAAAATTGATTTCAGGTCAAAGTTCAAATGAGAAATTACTGAACAGTACAACAGGGTTGATTGATCTTTTTGTTCTTTTCCTTTTTCTTAATCAATTCATGAATTTATATAAATTTTTAAAGATTCTTTTAAAAATTTAATTTTTATGTATTTCAAGTCTTTAATGTTTCAAATCACTGGAGACTTTCAAATAGGATGGGAAAATGTTAAGTTTCAGGAGGGCACAGGAGGGTTCAGAGCTGTGCCTCAGGATTCACAGCTTGAGGGCTGTTCACTGCTCACAGACCACTCTTTTGCGGGAGGTCTGGGACAGCAGTGCTTCCAGGAGATTGGCAGCAGTATGGGTGGTAAAGTTCAGTTTGATTGTTTGGGGTGAATCCCACAAGAGGCAAATGCAGTGTATGGGCTGTTTCCAACACAATCCAGCCAAATGAGGTAGTTTTGTTCAAGTAAACATATTGAAAACTTAATCTTACTTTTACATAATCTCTTTAATTTATCAAAAAATAAATTCCTCAGCTTTACTAAAGAAAATATGATATTGAGCAATGTATAGAGAAGTTGAAGAAATTCAGAAGCTTAGACAGACAAGGGCAAGTGTAAATTTGAGAAGTACTTTGTCTCCAATCTGAGCACATTGCAGCCTTCCAAACTGAATATCAAATTCTACAACTTTGGTAACTCACTCTTTCTGTCTGTATCAGACTGATCATTTCCGCTCATCATTTTGGCTCAGTTTTTCTTATCACGTTCATTTAGTCTGGCCTGTTGAACGTATCTCACAACCCCCATCATTTATAACACATTACCCAGACAAGGAAGCATAATGTGTTTGTGTCTGCCCCTACATTGCATTTGAGTTCTCGCTACAAGAGATATTTACTTTGTTCTACCTATTCCTTCTCTACCTTCTCTCCTATTGAAAACTAATGTTTTTTTTTCTTCACCCATTCTGACTCAGGGTCCCAGACCTGAAACATTAAACGTTTCCCCTTGCTGCCTGACGCACGAACATTTCCAGTATTTTCAGAAAATATAAGAGTAATTTTCTTTTAAATTTTCAAAGCATTTTTCACTTTTTGATCTACCATTTTTGGAATTAAGTGTCTATAGAGTGTTCTGTGTTGATATAACTAGTATAGAAGAGAAAAACAAGTGTCTCCAGGATATGAAGGGGAACAACTGAGAAGGGGACATTGAATAGGTTCTACTGAACATCACCACAGATTTGGGTGTGATATTAGTTTAGTCTTGTTTCTGTACTGCATACAATGTTATGATGTACTTGTGCGTAGAACAACATTCACCCTGTCATTGTGCTTTGTCCGGCAGGTACCACGCCCATTGGCGATGAAGAAGGAAAGCATCCAGACGAGGAAAAGGAAACCCAAGAATGTTAACAAATCCAAAGGTTCCTCAGGTGCTTGTATATTCCTGCTATCACTGTCAATAACTTGAACTGGTTTCCATTCTTCATGCTAACCTTCAAACATGTTCCTCAATAGTAAATGGGCAAATGGGTCATTGTCCATGTATTGCTTCTGACCAGAAGAGGCAGCATACTATAGCAATGCCGTACCACCTGAAGGTAAAATCTAGATTGGTGCAGGCTGCATTGTAGCACCAGACGACTGTATAGATCTTTCTTACAGAATAACAGTGTCACAAAAGTTATCCAGCTTTACCAATTCCACTTTACCAGCAATTAGTGCTACAACTCATGGAATATTTAATCGCCAGTCTAGAATTAGTTACAGGGTTCCAGTAGTGCAAGGACTAAAGATGTAATTGCTTAGATGAACCTACAAGTTAAGAACAGGAGTAGGCCACCCAGGCTCTCAAGCCCCTCCTCCATGTCTGGCCTAATTGGAATAACCAAAGTGCTGAGCTGTCTCCTGCCCATAGCCTCCTGCCTTTCAAGGATCTCTCTTTTCCATAAAAATATGCAAGGATTCTGCTTCCCCCACTCTTGAACTAAATGTTCAGTAACATGAGAGGAAATAGTTTTCTCTCATCTCCAACTTAAATGGGTGACTCCTTATTTTTAAACTGTGCCCCTTAGTTCTAGACTCTCCTACAAGAGTAAATATCCTCATCACATCAACCCTGCTAGGATTCCTTAGGACCTTGTACTTCTCAATCATAACTCCTTTCAGTCTTCTAAACTCGGCTAGAAGCCCTTTCTGTCCAAGTTTTCTTTGTATGTCAACCCAGCCAGTCCAGTAAATCTTACTGAAACTGCTTCCAATATCTTTACATCCTTCCTCTAATAAGGAGACCAATACTGCATTAGAGAATATCATTTGTGGACTCACCAATATCACTGAAAACCTCTGTATTCACGTACCTGACAATAAATAAAATTATCAGCTTAGGAGCAGGTAATATGATGCCCCTCGGCTCTAGTAGGTCTGCGCTTGACTTTGGATGCTGCCCAGGTAATACTTGCACATTCTCAGTGTGACGGTTTGAGGTTCCTCTCACATCCCGGAGTGTGCTGGAAGGTGAATTAGTAAATGTAAATTGCTCTGTAGCATAGAAAAGCCACAAGAGGACTGAAAGGGAATTGACGAGCAGTTTGATGAACAGGATCAATGGATAAGAAACTGTGCAAATGCAAATATAAATAAATAGTAATAAATATCAAGCATGAAATAACAAGATAAAGAGTTTTAAGAGTCTACTTTAGATTATTTTTCCTGCCAAAAAGGGTAACTTCACATTTTTCCACATCTTAGTGCATTTGCCTGGCTGCTGCCTGCACAATTAACTTATCTACAGATTCCCCCCAGTTGCAAACACCTGATATATAGACACCCAGTTTATATGAAAGAGCATTTGGGAGACTGGCACAATTGAGGGCGATGGATTTTGCAGACTGCTGTACAGCTTTAGGACAGAGCTGAGCAGGAATTTCTTTAGTCAGAGTGTGGTGAATCTGCAAAATGTATTGCCATAGATGCTTATGCAGGCCAAATCATTGGATCTAGTTAAAGTGGAAGTTGATAGGTTCCTGATTAATAGGGGGTTCAAAGGTTATGGGGAGAGGACGGGAGAATAGGATTGAGAGGGATAATAAATCACCCATGATCAAATGGTGAAGCAGATGTGATGGGCCAAATGGCCTAATTCTGCTCCTACAGTTTATCTTACAGTCTTAAAGTTTGGAGGCATCCTCTGTTAAGTGGGAATTGGGCAATTCTGTGTGCTTTCTTGCCTCAACCTCTTGCCCACCTAAGCTGCAATCATCATGGGCTGGCTCATGCTGAACAGAATCACACTGAGGCTCAGTGAGCCTGGCTGACAGCCATTCTTCCCTTACTAGCTTACTCTCCCAACACAGCCACCTCTGTGATTCAGACCCATGCACCATTTTTGTTCAATTCTGACTGAAGAACAATTAACAGGAATGGAACTCCTTCGTAGCATGGTGACTGCCTGTATATCCTTTGTATTCTCTATGTCCTCTTTGCAACTTAATTTCCAATCTAGTTTTATGGTTTCAGTAGGGTGGCTGCCTTACCTTTAGTGCCTCATTTTTACAAATTGCAAAAAGTAAAGTTCAAGCACCAATCCTTATGGCACACTATTCGTTACTTTGTCCCAACCAGAAAAAGACTTATTATTCCTGCTTTGTTTTCCAATAACCAACTAATCTACAATATTGTTACATCTCCTTTTATTTTTCACAATAACCTTACCAAATACCTTCTGGAATCCAAGTTTAGTATATACACAGGTTCCCCTTTCTCTAGCACGTTCCTTCTTCAAGGAATTTCAATAAATTGGTGAAAAGTTTTTCCTTTCACAAAACAGTTTTGACTTTACCAGACTACTTTAGATTATTTTGCCCAAATGCCCCAGTATAATATCTTTAGTAATATCTTCCAATAACATTTTCCCTATGACAGATGTTAAGCAAACTGACCTGCAATTGTCTGCTTTCTATCTCCCCTTTTGAAAAAAGGACTTGGCTTTTTTTTTTTTGCAACCTTCAAGTCCAAGCAAGTTTGGAAAATTAAAACCAATGCAACAAGTCTCTGATAAGCTACCTGCTAAAGACAGTTGGATGAAGTCCATTAGAATCCAAAGACCTGTAAGCTGGCAGCCTCAGCAATTTGTTCTCCAGAGACTAATTTGCCCTACACTCTTGCCTCCAAATTCAATATTCAGGGCATCTTTTCTACAATGTTACTTGTATCCTTTATAATCAAGTCCAGTGGAAAGCACCTGAGATAAATATCACAGAAACTCTTGCTATCTACTTTTATAGTTCTGGCAAACATTGTCTGGGACATAAATATTTGCTTGCATCTCAACTGATAAACTCCTCAATATAATCTGCCCTTTCACCTTAGCTTGCCCCTAATACAAATTCTAGTTTTTCGGCCCATTTTCCTGTCCCTCAAGCTGAAATTGTTTCTCGGTACCATTGATGATAACATGTCTCCACTAGGAATTCGTTAGTTAATCCTGCTTGACTGCATAATGCCAGGACTAACATTTATTCCCTCAGTGACTACAGAGTATGTTATCCTAAGAAACTATCCCAAAGTTTCTCTGATCTCTTCATTTTGCCTACATTTATCTATTGTGGATTAAAATCCCAAATAATTGCCATCATAAATTTCTGACAAGCTTCTATTATTTCATACATTGTACACTGTCCCACTAAGTGATTGTTGTCAGAGTGCTTGTACACAATTCCCACATATAATTCTGTGCCTTTGTTATTACTCATCAGCAAACAACCCAATATATGTCCCAATTTCTTGAATTTAAGGCATCCCTGTGTTGTACTAAAGTCTTCATTAACAGGTCCACTCCTCCACTTTTCCTAGCTTCCTAAAAGTAATACTTTCTTTAAACTTCTGGCCTCTTTGCCCTCTGGGTCATATTTTAATTTGCACTCTCTGTTCATCTGTTTTGGCAATCAGTTTGAGAACCTTTAGTTTTATTCGTATTATTTATATCTACTAACTATATCTGCTGCATAGCTGTTGGATTTGCACTCTTGATCCTCTCCCATTACAGACTGTTTATCATTTCCCGAGTTAATAGCTTTCCCTCTAGCCTTGTCTTTTTGATTTACCAATCTTCCTACCTTTGATCCCTTGCTCCCATTATTTAGTTTAAAATCCTTTAAACTTCCCCAGTCCATCGAGCATTTTATTCTTACAGTTTAGTGGGTTAAAATAATTAAACAATTCTAATTGAATGTTATATTTCCAGATTGGTCTTGTCACCAGTACTTTGTCTTTCTGAGACAGAATGTTACTAATCGAGGTTTTATGAATTGCTAGATCTTTGCTGAAGCTCAGTGAAGTACTGAAAAAGTGCTGCGTCACTGCATTCGCAGCCTGCTGAGGAGTCAGAATCAGAATCAGAATCAGGTTTAATATCACTGGCATATGTTGTGAAATTTGTTGCTTTGCAGTAGAGGTACAGTGTAATACATAAAAGAAGCTATAAATCAAAATAACATGTATAATATTAAATAAGTAGTGCAAAAAGAGAGCAAAAATAGATTCCTGCTTTAAACAACAAAAAAAATTGTTTTGCTACTGATTCTGCTGTGTACAATATTGACAAGCATAAAAAGATCATTAACTGAGAAAAACACTTCCACTATCGGTAAGCAAAATGTACATCGGATGCACATCATGTCTTCTGTTAAGTTACTGTAGAGATGCCTGTCCCTTTCTTTCAATGACTTCAAATTCCAAGAATCAAGTGATATTATCTTAGACATCTGTCATGTAGTTCAGAAGCTGAAGGATTAACAAGTTCTATTCTCTTTCAGGTACAACTTCAGGAACTAATTCTCCATCTTCTATATCGAACTCCGAAACGGCATCAACTATCAAAACTGAATCTGATTTGGCCTCATCTCCATATGCCGGACAAACAGTGGTGTCTGTTTCTCAGGTAAAGTATCAAGGCCTTGTAACATCATTCATTTGCAACCAAACCATTGAATAACCCTAGAAAATTAAGACGAACAGCTGACATAGTGGTTACAGCGAAGTTAAAATAAATTGGAAAATCTATTGGATGTAATTGGACAACAATTTTAAATATTAATTTAGTTTGATGATTTTGAGTTAATCTGTATGGAATAATGAACCATGAGTGACGAACTCAGGTCTTCCTGAATTTATAATATGATTCCATTCCTGTGAACTGTTGATAACCACAGAGTTCCCACACAACAGCCAGCAAATCCATACTTCAATCTCATAGCCACTCGTTTTTATGTGTGGGGTCTAATAATAGGGACATTCATAAACCAGGAGGGACCTTCATCATCTGGGCCATGCCTTATGGTTACTACCATCAGGGAGGAGGTACAGGAAACTGAAGGCCCACACTCAATGTTTCAGGAACAGCTTCCCTCTGCCATTAGATCTCTGCCTAGTCCATAAAACCATAAACACTACCTCTACCTCGCTGTTTCTCTTTTGCACTACAGTAAATACTACATTTTATTGCAACAGTACTTTTTTTATGTCTTGCACTGTCCTGCTGTGTCAGAGCAACATAATTCACAACATATGTCAGTGATGATAAACTTGATTCTGAAGAAATTTTTATACAGTTATACTTTTTATTTTTACAGTATATTTTAAATGCTAGTTTTTATTCAGTGGATTAAAATACCAATATACTGTAAATAGTGTATTATTATACAATTGGAATAAGTTCAGTGATTCTTATTTCTGTAGGCACCGCCCACAGCAATGATAAGTCGTGAAGATTTGAATCCCGGTCCTTCACACTTGAAATATGTAACCGAAGATTATTCTTATACCTCAGCCACTGTGATCCCACAGACTGGAGTTAATGTTCCACTCAGACAAGACTCTTGGTGTGCTTTGGCGCTGGCATAGATTACAGTCGTTTTTGCAGCTTTTCTGCATCTATCATTGAGTGGATAATCCAAATACCCCAAGGAACTGAAAGAGATAACATGAACCCAGGTATTTGTATTGTGTTTTTCTGATTGGTGAAATGCTATCTGAATATCCCAGCACACACTTCTATTTCCATCTCTGGGAACAAGCCTTATTTCTAAATCAATTAATTCCAACATCTCCGGCAACAAGCGATCAAGTGAAAAGTATGCTGTTCATCTCAAAACTACAAATGATATTGAAACCATTATAAAGTGTCTTCTTGTAAACTACTTGTGAGTGCAATTAATTTCATTAGATCAGTAATAACAACTGATCCTGTTAGGCTAAATAACTTAATAATTTAAAGGGAAAGTGTGAACAGAAATTATTGTATGTTATGTTGAAATACTGGTTCTTTCAATGGACATATTTCACATTTGTTTTGAATATTTTAATGTTATACTAAGGCGCCGTCAGTTCCTTTTTAGAAGTTTTACAGTACTTTGCCTTTCAGATTAAAAAGATGAATTCATTTGTCTGTAATCTATAAATATATATAAACAAAATCAAGGCTTCCAATCTCTACATGGGAATATTCACAGATTGTTAATGGGAAAATAGGACTTGGCAGCATTTGGCATGTAAAATATGTTGTAGAAAGGTTATTATAACAATGCTAATGTTTTGCATATTCAAAAAATACTAAAGCTCTATTTACCTCTGAGACACTGTTGTAAATACAATATAATAACAGCACAGTTTTCATCAAATGTTATGCAAGAGCTAAACTGGGAAGCAAACTAGGAAAGATGTTTACTGTGGATTTGCTAACTTGCAAGCTGAACTCCGAGGTACAATGGAGAAATCACTCTAAACCGTAGAAAATCTATTGACAAATACACAAGATACCTCAAAAGAAATTGAGTCGTTCTCCATATTGATTATTTGTATTAAAAAAATCACATTTTTTGATTCTTACTTCATGTCTAATGGTCTATTCAGAATATTTATTAGTTAAATGAAATTTGTGCAAACCAATTAAGCCATTAAATCAGTGGCAGACATTGCATTATCAGCTTGGATGTATTTCAAGCATCATTATATTACTGGTGCTAATAAAGAGAAACCTGAGAGATTGTTTTCCCTTCATTTTAATGGGCATGCAGAACTGTAGAAAGAAGTGGTTATCAATCTGAAAATTTAATGATAGCAAAATATTGAGTTCTCTTAGGTTACAGATGAATGAAATGTATTTTTAGTTATGCAAAATATGGCACTTAATTGCTATATACCATTACAAATTGCCAACCACATGAACTGTAACTGCAAAGAACGAGATTAGCTTTAGAAAATACATTAATGAAGTGATTTGAACATCACAGTTTGACTCCTGTTATTGATCTTCAATTTACTGACTGTATCACGCATTTTTATACATTTATCTAGAGTATTGTGCACATTTCAGAAGTCTAATTAGTTTATGATTGATATGGACAAGAAAATGATTACTTTCAGTAATTTTGCTGTCAAATGTTTCATCCTTACAAGGTTGACAATAAATACAAATAATTTACTGAATTCTGTTTGGAGTTACAAATTAGACATTACTGTTACATTTGCCTTCTTTGCATTCCTTCTCCATTGGAGTTAAGTTTTAAAATTAATGATCAGACAATTGTCTGCATTAACGATTATCAGTTGAGACACTAAACAAGACTTAAGTCAATTTGGTTCAGGGTTTTTAAAAGTCTGAATCCCTTTCTAATGTTTCCCAGTTTTCCCAGAATATATTGATACTTGATAGATTACAACATTTGCACCACCAAGCAGCAAACAGATCCTGTCTCAGAACAAAAAAATGCTTCAAATAGTTCAAGTGGCTCCATTATTTATTATCGGAGAAAGTATACAGTATACGACCTGAAATACCTGTCTTCACAGACATCCATGAAAAACAGAAGAACCCCAAAAGAATGAATGACAGAGAACATCAGAACCCCGAAGCCTCCTCTCCCCCCTCCCTTGCGCAAGTAGCAGCAAGTATCAATGCATCAACCTCCCCACTACTCCCCGCCCATTTCAACAAAAAGTCAGTGCCTACCACCCACACAGCAACAGCAAAGCACTCAAAGAGAGACAACAAAAATTATTGTTTACCCGACACTTCGACATATCACAGGCTCTCTCTCTCTCTCACTATCATGGCACAAAGAGATATCAGCTATTTGCACAGCAAAAGGAGAGTCTGTTATGATATTACAACCTGCTGCTTCACTTTTCCATACATCCGCTGCAGCAAAATCCTGATGTTCCCTCTTCCATGACTCCTCAGTCAGCGACACTGGCCTGGAATCGGTCATCCATAGGGCCACACCTCAGAGGCGTCATCTTCCAAGCTGCGCCTGGAGAATGTCGGAAAACAGACGGCCGACGAGCTCCAGAATGGGAAGTCATCCGACATAAAAAAAACACAGTTTGAGTGCCACTTGCAGATCAGGACCTCGACATAACCCCATCCACCTTAAAAAAGAAACAAAAAGAGACATCAAAGAGAGGAATTACACTTTCTATACTACCCTGGTTTTTGCCAATGACATGGCCTTTGAGTACTTCTCCGAAGAGCATGTCCAAAACATCAAGGTCTGAGAGAGTTTTTGCAAGAAAACAATTTTGCAGCAATTGGAATAATAAACTCAATAGATGGTGCAGAAGTCTTCTTTGGGCAGGGCTAAAACCATCCTAAACAGTTGAGATTTTTAAAACTGACATCATCCCTTATTTTCATTATTCACTGATTTTAAATGAATCCTCACAAAATGTTTTCGTTAAGCTTGACAAAACTTAATATTTAAGAGAATATAAGAGGAGGTGGAAGAATCTGATCTCAAACCTCAGCTGCTTTGCGGCTGTGCCTACTCATGGGGAAGTCTTTGGGAGTAAACCCTGAGGAAAAATCCAAAGCTGGAGTCCCTAAGTCATTTCTATATTGAATTCAATTCTGACTGGCAACTCCTGTGACACCACTGGTGCCAAACTGTATCGGTCTCTACCGTTCCTTTGGATCCCCCAACTGCATGGAGAGGGAGAGGCTGCTACATGGGCAACAGCTTGCTCTTCACATCATACTGCCCTAGCTTGCATATCATGTAACATCCGTGGTCGAACTTGACACTCCGAGGGCCTCAAGAATTTGAGAGAAGCTTGGGTAAGTACATGGATGCCAGGGGTATGGAGTCCAATGGTCCAGATCTGGGTCAAAGGGACTATTGACTAACGGTTTGGCTCAGACTTGACGTGCTGATAGGCCTGTTTTTCTGCTGTAGTGTTCTATGACTCTGACTTCATCAAGAAGTATCTATACTGCCTCAGCTGTGAGAAAAACACTACAGCACTAGACGATTGAGGATGATCATGTGGATTGCCAAAGTGAAAACTCAATCCCCCTGTCTATCATTGGGAAACATGGTGATATTTTAAAAAATCATCTGCCAGATTGGAGTTTCCAGTTTGTGGGTCTCAAAGTTGATAAGGTCTTTGAAAAATATAAGTTAGATTCTCTTAATGCCACATGTCATATAGAGAATGATGATAGGGATGAGGCCAGTAAGGTCAAGGTCATTGTGAGGAGGAACAATTGGAGGGATGTTGAGTTTGACTGTTACAGTGGACTAGGTAATCAAGGGATTGGAACTCTGTTACAAGAATGATCCCCAATCCAATCGGTGAATAAGGGATCTTATACCCTTTTAACAGACTGAATATATTACAGCCCTGCTCCTACAGTCAAATTTATACCCAGTAAGGAACAAATTGGCCTTGGCCAGACCCACTTTAGATAGGTCACATGGAAGATGTCGGTTAGCAAGATATTTGCCTCAGTGAAAAAACAGTGAATACTCAGATATAATATGGTTCCAGATATTTTATATACATGGGGTGGAGTGGCTGATTTTACTCTTTTTAAAGAACAACTTCTTTTAAACATCAAGCAGGATTTGCTTGGATCCCAGATGTCATTATTGTCAAAGACAGGTGTGGTGTTGGATGTCTCATTTCACTTTGAAAACAACTCTTTTTCTCTGGGCACTTTTTATCAGCAAATCTAATAAGTACGGACACTTGGAATCAATCATAGATGCCATTCTTGACATTACTTTTGTCTAATTCCTTGGTTTTATTGATGCAGTGGGCTATCATTTTCAGAAAACTTGAGAATATTAGATTCTTTAAGCATCTACGAGGGTACAAAACTTTATTTCATGGGCCACCACTACACCTACCGCTCTCTTTGGAATGAACGAACATTAAGTATTTAATGGACTGTTTTATATTTTTAGGTTATGCCACGTTAGTGTTTTATGCATTACTTTTAACTTTTATATCTTATTCTTGCAATTGTATTTTTCATTTTAAACATAGGACATTGAAATCTACAGCACATTACAGGCCCTTCAGCTCACAATATTGTGCTGACCAGTTAACCTACTCTAGAAACTGCCTAGAATTTCACTACCACATAGCCCATTTTTCTAAGCTCCTCTAAGAGCCTCTTAAAAGATCCTATTGTATCTGCCTCCACCACTGTCGCCATTTTAAATTTTAAATATTAAATTTTAAATATGAGGAATTTTAGTCTGAACACATAAAATGATGTTAAAATGGCAACTGATACGTCAAATGGTTCGAAACCCTAGCTCTTTATTTTTGGGCAGCAATCTAACTGGTGTGACTCTTTATTAAGTTATCTCTTGGATGGTATGGTGGATACGTGAGCAAACCAATGCCACTGCTGGAGACCAAACAAGGGGAGATATCTTGTATGACATGGCCCCTGATCAGTCCAATAATAATGTTCAAAAAAGTCAAAGAAATGTATTCGATCCTTTATTAGCAACTAGCAAAACATGCAACTTTAAAGCAATGAAAGTTATTAAACAAAACTGGTGATATTAAATGTACTTAAGCAATTCCAAATGTAATTAAAGTGGTCAACAAAAGATATGACCCCCACCAATCCTCAGCTGTAAACTGAGAGCAAAGCATAAATATGTAACTAAACCCTTCACTTCTACCATGCCTCCACCCATATGAGTAGCTACCATAGTACACATAATTAATGCATAACACAGAATACAATGCAGTTAGAAAACTGATGCATGGTTCCTTCAGCTGGTTTAAATATCTCACTGGTAGGTCCTTTTATTTTAGAGAGCAGGCAACCTACTTAAAATGTCAAAATAAGGTGAAGTAACCTTGTCCCAGATATTAGCAAAAGGCATCTTCAAAATTCACAGTTCAAAGTAAGTTTATTATCAAAGTACATACATGTTACCTTGTACAACCCTCAGATTTATTTTCTTGCATGCAATCACAGTAAGTACAAGAAACAGAATAGAACCAATGAAAGACCACACCCAACAGGACTGATAAGCAACCAATGTGCAAAGACAACACACTGTGCAAATCAAAAAGAAAAAAAATAATAATGATAAGCAATAAATATGGAGAACATGAAATGAAGAATCCTTGAAGTGAGTCCGTAGGTTGTGGGAACAGTTCAGTGATGGGGCAAGTGAAGTTGAGTGAAGTTGCCCTTCTGGTTCAAGAGCCTGCTGTTTGAGGAGTAACATCTATTCGTGAACCTGTTGATGTGAGTCTCCTATACCTCCTTCCTGATGGCAGCAGTGAGAAGAGAGCATGGCCAGGATGCTCTCCATCTAATAAGTGAATGGATGAACATGACTCCCAGTGTCCCCACCTCCCATCTAGTGAACAATATCCAAGGGAATGAGCTTGGCGGAATCAATGGGGAAAGGCAACCCTGTTGAGCTTGACTCTAGTCTGGCGTTGTGCAGGGACATGAAACCTGCAAAATCAGAGGATCCCCTGGACTGTTGGTGAAATTCCACTACCTTGACTGTTTTCTCACTTACCCAGTGTGGCAGGTCTGAGAGACTCTCGCTTCTAGTCAGATTAGGTCCATAATTATAGATTGCTATCCATACCAGGATGGACTGTGAGATTAACAAGAGGATTTCTAAGAACAATAATTTTGTCATTACTTCGAAGTGTGTAGAATATTGCACAAGAATTGGCTGCCAGTCAGATTCACCCCCTATAAATGTCAGTAGAGCCATAGAGTTACTCATTCCAGCTTGCTTTTGTTAACCAAGATGCCCATCCCAAACAAATTCCACTTGCTCGTTTTGACCCATATCCCTATAAACCTTTCCTATTCACGTACCTGTCTAAATATCTTTTAAATATATTTTACCTGCCTCAATCACTTTCTCTGGCAGTTCATTCCATATACTGACCACCTTTAAAAGTTGTGAGAAATTTATGCCCTCCAGTTCTCAACTCCCCAACCCTGGGAAAAAGACCAAGTCCATTCACTCTATCTAGCCCAGCCCAACAACCCACCTATTTATAGGCATCCATTAGTCTCGTGAGACCACGGATTTGCGCCTTGGAAGGTTTCCAGGACACAGGCCTGGGCAAGGTTGTATGGAAGACCGGCAGTTGCCCATGCTGCAAGTCTCCCCCCTCCACGCCACTGAAGTTGTCCAAGGGAAGGGCACTAGGACCCATACAGCTTGGCACCGGTGTTGTTGCAGAGCAATGTGTGTTTAAGTGCCTTGCTCAAGGACACAACACGTTGCCTCAGCTGAGGCTCGAACGACACTAGACCGACGCGTTAACCACTTGGCCACGTGCCAACACAACCCACCTATTTAACACTAGCTAAATCACAGGATAATTCACAATGCTCAATTGTCCTACCAACCGGTACCTCTTTGGACTGTGGGAGGAAACCAGAACACCCAGAGGAAATCCACAGTCACAGGGAGAACGTACAAACTCCTTACATTTGGAGTCAGAATTGAACTCCAGAATGTCTCAAGATGTAAAGGCGTCACAATAACCGTTATGATTCTGTGGCGTAGAAGAGGTGTTATTTTTATAGTGATTGGAAAATTATATCAAAGAACATTTAGATGAATGCCCCTGTAACACTGGAACATACAATTGCTTGGTATTTCTGAAAATCATAGTAGGTTCACATCGAGTTCAGGATGCAGTTATGAATCTTCACTTAGCTTGGAGTTTTCGGACGGATGGACTCAGGGTCGGCTGGGGTCAGCTGCTTCCAAGGTATCGGCAAGTTGACAATGCCTGGAGGTTTATGGCAGGGAGTTTCTCCCTTTTGCCACCGCTATCAGGGACTCGGGAGTCGATCAACTCGGGGACTTCAAGACTTTTTTTTTACTGTGCCTATGGACTGTTCTTCATCAAACTATGGTATTGCTTTGCACTGCTGTAACTATATGTTATAATTATGTGGTTTTGTCAGTGTTAGTCTTAGGTCTGTCTTGTTTTCTGTGATATCACGCCGGAGAAACATGGTATCATTTCTTAATGCATGCATACATTTCTAAATGACAATAAAAGAGGACTGAGTGTTCTCATAATCTAATGGTGAATGAAATAAAACATAAAGCACTTCAACGTTGCTTTGCACCTAAAAATACAAAAGAAGAGTGTAGGAGATCAATTAAGTGTGCAATAAGGCTACTTGTGGAATGAATAAATATATAATTAGACTCAATACAGTAACAGAGCACAATGAGGCTCCCTGAAGGATTACGCCTGTCATTTACTTTGGAGTTATTTCAGGCATAACAACCAAATTTACACTTTTAGTACCCAACTCTAATCTCAATGGGTATATGGATAATAAATCATCCGAGTTGTAGGAATGCATACTAATCTTTCCAGACTTCCTAGGTAGCTTGTAGATCTTCCATTGTTTCTGTTTGTTTTAGCTTAACTTATTTAAAGTCTACAGGGAGCTCGTGTGAAAATGAAAGCTCAGGAACTGGTACCTAGAGCCAACTATGTGAGAAGAATGAATTAATCACAAAGCTGAAATATCAAACACTAGAAATTTTACTGTGGTTCATTTTTCAACACATATCTTAGGCTGCTACAGCACATGCCCAAAGCAGGGAACCTGAGAATAGTCAAATATTGGACCTCCCACCTCAATGCAACAAGAAAGGCTGGAACTTGACACCTCCAGAAACACATACAAATTGTTGGAGGAACTAAAGAGTTCAGGCAGCATCTACAGAAATGATTAACTTACCTACTGCCCATTAAGCTGCTGGTGTTTGAGACAGCAATGAAGGTCCTCCATTTCTGTCTGTGTCTTCATTGCTGTTTCTGTAACAATATTTTTTGACTTGAACTGAACCCCTAAACCTGAAGGATGGGTGGACCACTCTTAGTCTGGCCTCTACCCTTTGACCTGTTTGGCATGGGCAACCCTACCAAGAGCCCAACCACAAGGCCCTGACTCTTGTCAACATAGCTCTCTGAGTCATTGAGGCATGCAAGCCTCCAAACCCCAAGACAAGGTTGTGGTCCTCTTGGAGGATGGAAATGAATTAAAGAGTTGACAGTTTGGGCTGAGACTCTTCATCAAAACTGGAAAGGAAGGGGGAAGAAGCCATAGTAAGAAGGTGGGTGAAAGGGAAGGAGCACAAGCTAGAAGGTGATAGATGAAGCCAGATGGATAGTTGGAAAAGGTAAAAGGCTGGAGAAGAAGGGATCTGATAGGAGAGGAGAGTGGACCAAGGGAAAAAGGAAAGGAGGAGGGGCACCATGGGGACTTGAGAAGAGAAGTGCTAAGAGGGTGCCAGATTCCCTGGAATCCTTGCTGAAAGTTGAAAACACTGAATGGAACAATTGCCTGCATTAAACAGACTAGGCTCAACAGGAAGGTCGGAAAGAAAAACAATTCATTTATTTGAGGACAAATTCTGCTTCAACCTTAAGAACGATTGGGGGAATACAAACACCAGTGGTGTGTAATGTCCTTTGAAACTAAATTATCCGGTAGGAGGCCTGGATTAAAATGTATTGTTCTCTAGCATGTTCTTGACACCATCTACAGTATGTCAATATACTGTTATTTTTAGCTGTCCTCTAAGTGGGGAAGACTTGATGTGCCAAATGACCTGACTCTATTCCTATGCCTAGTGGCCTCACAACCCTGAGAATGAGGAGGGAATAACATGTCCCCGTCTCTTTTGCAATTCCATTCTTTCACTGTTGGTGCAAGGTGTGCAATCAAAGAAATGTGGTCTTTAACTACAACAAGAATCTGTTTATTTACTAAATTTTTATGTATTTGGAGATAGAGCATAGAATAGGCCCTTCCAGCCCTTTGACCCAACCATCCACAACAACCCTGCATGCATCCTGTCTGCATTCATAGGGAATCCTGTAAACCCCAGTCGACCTGAATCTCAATGAATTCTTTAACCTGCATAAACTGTGACTTGAGCTTCATAATGGGTTTGTGAATAGTATTAATCTGGTATTTCTTCAGGATCCTGACAATCCTTCCAGAAAGCATGGAAATATAGGGAAGATGGGCGGTAGCGATGGCTTCCTCTGCATTATTAGATTTCCTGGTTTTTCTGTCAAACCTTTTAAAGGCCAATTTGATGATCCCAGATCAAAACTGGGAAGACATTGCACTTAGTAGATACATCTGGAGGAAATCTGTTCAAGAGGGAGCTGCGCTACATAAAACGATTAACACCATGCTCCAGAGAACAAGCGGCAGCTGCCAAAGGAGAGACTGAAAAACTGGAAGACCCAACCACTAACCACAGCTACCACTTTATCTTGCCCACACTGCACTAGAATGTAGGTGACCTCTACCTGATGACCAGCAATAGACACCCCCTTAGGTCACTCGGGTTCCGGACTTTTTTATGCCATGGACCCCCACCATTAACCAAGGGGTCTGTTGGCCCCAGCTTGGGAATGCCTGCCTCAGGAGAACATCATACTCGAGTTGAGTGATCGCACCATCCAGATTAGACACCCAGAAGGACTCTATTTCCACTGGAGTGTCTGCTGACATGAAGTATACATGTACAACTGCTATCAAATGACTTAGCAAGCCCTATTAACCTAATCCAGGTATTTGATGATTTTGTAAAAGAAAGATTTGTATTTATATAGTAACATTCATGTCCCAAAGAACACAAGGCCAACTGTGTGGTTTTGAAGGTGACTGTCGTGTCTGTGATCATCTGTTATTATAATGCTGATTGATTAGGGATAGCATAGGAGATCAGGTATACCTTTGTCCACTCTTCTTTAAGACTGAATTATTAAGCATAAAAACACAGAAGAGGAGGAAAAGGCTCTTTGTGCCTGTTTTGCCATTCAGTATGACCTTGCCTGATTCCTGTCTTAAAACCATTTGCCAATTTCTTTCCCATACCTGGTGGTGCCTTTTGTACTTAGAAATCCATCTCTTTTCAAAAGCTGTATTTAGTTGCCTGCCCTCTGTGGTTTCAAAGTTTCATCACACATTCACAAGGGGAGACACTTTTCGTTAACTCTTTCCTAATGCACACTCTAGGGCCATGAATTCCTTGAATCCTGAATCTCTCGTGAGGGAAACATCCATCCTAATGTCCATTCTCTTTGTCAGAATATTGTACATTTCAGTGAATTCTAGTCTCATTCATCTAAACCAGGGGTTCCCAACCTGGGCCCACGGACCCCTCAGTTCATGGTAGGGGGTCCAAGGCATAACCAAGGTTGGGAACTCCTGTTCTAAATTTTACTGAATACAGGCAGAGTCAATCCAATTTTTCCTTATACAACAGTCCTGTCACCTCAGAAGTCGATCTTGAGATGAATCTTCACTGCAGTCTCGCAATGGAAAATCTCTTTTCATTAGGTAAGGAAAACAAAATTTTACTCATTACTCAAATTTTACCATACTGCCTAATTCTGGTAAGGCACCCTTGTTCCTGTACCGGAAACCTCCTGTAATTAAGGCCAACATTAAATTTGCCCCCTTAACTGGGCCTGCATGTTTGCTTTCAGAAACTGGTACACTCCTGGATCTCTTCATACCTTAATATTTCCCTATCCATCACTATTTAAGTAATACTCTACTTTTGCATCTCCTACCAATGTGGAATACTTCACAGTCATACATATTATACTATTTCTGTCAATGGACTTCCTGAAAATCTATTGGTTCTCCTTTCTGTTCTATCAGCTACATCCCCAATAAAATTTAGACTTGGATTATCAAACAGAATTTCCCAGTCATTGCCCACATTGCAATAAATCTAACAATACCATAGTATCTTCTAAATCCATGTGTGGAGGTAGTCCAAAATCTCTGATTAATACCTTGTCTGGAAGATGACATTTCTTCTAGTCCAAAAATCCTTCAGCTAAGATGGTTTTGCTCAAGTGAAGAGCTTTTCAAATATTTAAACTAAAAAATGTACTTTCTATTCAGTGATCATTCTAATTTAAGTTCTCAGCTGTATTATTCACATCCTGGTACTTATTTTTTCTTCATTTCTCTTAAATTTCCTCAATGTTTTACCTTTTCATGGGTAATTTGCTTTGGTTACTTAACAAAGTGCACTTTAACTGTTATATTCTGAGATCTTCTGTTTCATTTTCCACCGAAGTTTCCATCATATCTGTTCGTGACTGTTGTATAGATCTTACGCCTCCTCTCCTGGTTAACATCAAATGGAGATTTTCCTAGTTGTAAACAGCATGCATTGTTAGTATTTTTGTCTGTTGTTACTTTTTTTAAGTTAAAAATTTGTAAAGATCCTGTTGAGACGCACCATATTTCATTATATTTTTTGAAATGTTCCCTGAGGAATGGTTATTTACAACTGCCGGGAAGTTGTCCAATAATAGTGTCTCAGTACAAAAGAGCAGTGGCACTAGATTTCCTCAAATCATTCTTCCCTTTATAACATGAGTGTTATAAAACCAATAAAGAACAAGATGCCTTTTTATAATTGAATAGTGCACAGTAGCATTATTCTTATTCCTCATGGTCTAGATTTCTTAACTTTGCTAATTTTGGGCAAAACAGATAAAAGAAAATGTCTTGGAATTAAACAAAATAAATTCCTTCTTATGTTTGGAACACAAAAAATAATGATGAATATTGCAGGAATAAGACCATAAGACATTGAAGCAGAATTAGTCCATTTGGCCCATCAAGTCTGTTCCACCATTTCTTCATGGCTAATCCATTTCCCTCTCAATCCGATTCTCCTGCCTTCTCTCCATAACCTTTCACACCCTGACTAATCAAAAAACTATCAACCTCCATTTTAAATATACTCAATAAATTGGCATCCACAGTCACATGTGGCAATGAATTCCACAGATTCAACACCTTCTGGCTAAAGAAATCACTGCTCACCTCCAATCTAAATGGATGTCCCTCTATTCTGAGGTTGTGTCCTCTGGTCCTAGACTCATCAACTATAGAAAACATCCTCTCCACATCCACTCTGTCTAGGCCTTTCAACATTCAATAGGTTTCAATGAGATCCCATTTCAATCTTCTAAGTTCCAGTGAGTGCAGGCCCAGAGAATATTTTATTGGAGAAACCAAAGACAAATTACCTTTAGACAAAATAACAAGTATGGCTGATGCCTCCAAAAACCCTTTAGTTGAATATTGTGTAATGCAATATGCGGCAGCTGGTGAACAACTGGAAAAAGACACGTCATTAACCTGGAACGTGCCAATGCAGAATTTACCACAGATCTTGAGCAATTTTCTTCAGTGAAATTCTACAACATAATGTCTCTGCCCCAACCAGTCACGAGCCAGGAATTTTTTTTTTACTCAATTTGAAAAGGTAACACTGGACGTCAATTGTGTTTTGATTTTGCTCCATTTCAAAGACAAAATCAGAATCAAAGTTAATTTATGATCAAAGTACAGTACATATACTGTATGTCACCATATCCTACCTTGAGATTAATTTTCTTGTAGGCATTTATAGGAAAATAAAGAGATAAAAAAAACACCAGATAAGAATTCCAGAGAAACAGACAAAATGCTGAAGGAACTCAACAGGTCAGGCAGCATCTATGGAGAGTGTCATGTATTTAATAATTAAGTAATATTTGTGTAATCTTGTGTATGTATATGTGTGTGTATATATATATATATATATATATATATACACACACACACACATATACATACATATACACACACTCCTGCATGTATATACGTGGGGTTATTGATAAGTCCGTGGCTCTAAGGTAGAAGGAGATGAGTTATACAGTTCACTTTACATGCACATGGAGTTCAACTCTGAGTGATTATGCAGAAAGTTTGTGTGTATATGCATGTGTATATATAGATTAAGTATGCTTATTTGTTCAAATAATTAATTATGGATTATATTTAAAATTACATGAATTGCATATGTCATCTAACACATGATATGTGCATGCTTCACTTAAAGTAAAGACAAAGTTACACCTGCAGTTCGGACTCCCATGTCTTGCTTTGAATTAATTTTGAATGTTTGGAAGTTACATAACAGAGAGGAATAAACAGCCAATATTTTGGGCCGAGACCCTTCATTAAGTCTCCTAAAAAATGCAATATAATTTATGAAAACCATACACAAAGAATGACAAACAACCAATGTGCAAAAGAAGAAAAATTGTGTAAATAGAAGAACAAATCATGGACACACGAGGAAATCTGCAGATGCTGGAATTTCAAGCAACACACATCAAAGTTGCTGGTGAACGCAGCAGGCCAGGCAGCATCTCTAGGAAGAGGTACAGTCGATGTTTCGGGCCGAGACCCTTCGCCAGGACTAACTGAAAGAAGAACTAGTAAGAGAGTTGTAAGTGGGAGGGGGAGGGGAGATCCAAAATGATAGGAGAAGACAGGAGGGGGAGGGATGGAGCTAAGAGCTGGACAGTTGATTGGCAAAGGGATATGAGAGGATCATGGGACAGGAGGCCTAGGGAGAAAGAAAAGGGGGAGGGGGGAAGCCCAGGGGATGGGCAAGGGGTACAGTGAGAGGGACAGAGGGAGAAAAAGGAGAGAGAGAATAAGAATGTGTGTGTATATAAATAAATAACGGATGGGGTACGAGGGGCAGGTGGGACATTAGCGGAAGTTTGAGAAGTCAATGTTCAGGTCATCAGGTTGGAGGCTACCCAGACGGAATATAAGGTGTTGTTCCTCCAACCTGAGTGTGGCTTCATCTTTACAGTAGAGGAGGCCGTGGATAGACATGCCAGAATGGGAATGGGACGTGGAATTAAAATGTGTGGCCACTGGGAAATCCTGCTTTCTCTGGCGGACAGTGCATAGGTGTTCAGCGAAACGGTCTCGCAGTCTGCGTTGGGTCTCACCAATATATAGGAGGCCACATCGGGAGCACCGGACGCAGTATATCACCCCAGCCGACTCAAAGGTAAACTGTCGCCTCACCTGGAAGGACTGTCTGGGGCCCTGAATGGTGGTGAGGGAGGAAGTGTAAGGGCATGTGTAGCACTTGTTCTGTTTACATGGATAAGTTCCAGGAGGGAGATCGGTGGGGAGGGATGGGGGTGAACGAATGGACAAGGGAGTCACGTAGGGAGCAATCCCTGCGGAAAGCAGAGGGGGGAAGGGAAAGATGTACTTAGTGGTGGGATCCCATTGGAGGTGGCGGAAGTTACGGAGAATTATATGTTGGACCCAGAGGCTGGTGGGGTGGTAGGTGAGGACAAGGGGAACCCTATTCCTAGTGGAGTGGCGGGAGGATGGAGTGAGAGCAGATGTGTGTGAAATGGGAGAGATGCGTTTGAGAGCAGAGTTGATGGTGGAGGAAGGGAAGCCCCTTTCTTTAAAAAAGGAGGGCATCTCCTTCGACCTGGAATGAAATGCCTTATCTTGAGAGCAGATGCGGCGGAGACGGAGGAATTGCAAGAAGGGGATGGCATTTTTGCAAGAGACAGGGTGAGAAGAGGAATAGTCCAGGTAGACTGTGGGAGGAAACCAGAGCACCTGGAGGAAACCCACACAGTCATGGGAAGAATGTATAAACTCCCTACAGACAGCTGTGGGAAGAAACCTAAGAGCAAGAATTTATTTTCTTGGAAGTACTTTACTGAGCTATCTTTATGATTAATAGTTTTAGGGTCACCAACATAGGTACCCCAGAATTTAATTAACTAAATTTAACTTTGAACCAGGAAAATCAGTCCAACCCTCTAAAATACTAGCTCTGTATGAGTGTATGAGATTACTGCTATATGCCTTCAATTCCACAATCTAATATCACTGTCAGTCAAAATATTCCCTGAAGGCTCTTTAATCTGAAACATAGACTTTTCATTTCATGGGTGTGGTCTGATCTGCTGACGGCTTCTAACATTTTCTGTTTCTATTTCAAATTTCCAGTATTTGTACTCCTCTGATTTTCAATAATGTGCTCACAACTGTGTCACAAATTTGCAGATCTCATTCCAGGGACTCAGACCCAAAAGCTAGACTGATGCTACACTACGATATTAAAAGGATTCTACATTGACAGTGAGCCATCGATTTAAGTCCTCTGTCTGCTCTTCCAGAGCAAAATATCTTGATCTCCTTCCTGTAATGGGGTGACTGGAATTGTACACAATATTCCAAGAGCAGCCTAGTGTAAGTTTTATAGAGCAACAACAAGATCTCCTTGCTCTTGTACAATGCCTTAACCAATGGAGGCCAGCATACCATACACCTTCTTTATCCCCCTATCTTCTTGCGTGGTTACTTTCAGACAGCTATGGACTTGGATCCCAAGAGCCTCTGCATGTCAGGGGGATTGAGGGAGATGGGTTGGCTAAACCTTTTCAGCACAGGGTGAGTGGCACGTACCTGTAATGAGCTGCCAGAGGTAACATTTCTACTCTGATTCATCATTCTTATAATTTTATAAACTTCCATCAGGTTTTCCCCCAGCTTCTCATGCTCCAGAGAAAAGAACATATAGGCAGAAGACATTAAACGTAACTTTGCATTCTGTCCAGCAGCGCAGACCTTGCGATCAAAGCACCTGTCTCTGTGCTGTATTTGTCTATGTACAGTACATGAAAGTTGCTACAAGAAGGAAGGATGGGAGTTTTGTTCAATTTTGAATGACTAATGTCGTACTTTTCAGTGACCATTCAAAAATCTGATGGCAAAGGGGAAAGGTTCAAAGGTTCAATTCAATGTCAGAGAAATGTATACAATATACATCCTGAAATGCTTTTTCTTCACAAAACATCCACGAAAACAGAGAAATGCCCCAAAGAATGAATGACAGTTAAGCGTGAGAACGCCAAAGATTTCCACCCCCCCCCCCCAGCTCCTCCCTCCCACGTGTAAGCAGCAGCGAGCAATAATCTCTTTCTGGAGGGAAGAAGCTGTTTCTGAAACATTGATCATCTTTGGGCCCCTCTACCACCTCCTTGATGGTAGTAGTGAGAAGAAAACATTTCCTGGGTGGTAAGAATCTTCAACTATGGTTGCTGCCTTTTTGAGGCATCACCTTTCAATAGCAGGGAGGTTAACTCCTATGATGAAGGTTGTCTGTGCTTACAACCCTCTGTAGCTTTTTCAGTCCTGTGTAATAGAGCCTCCATACAAGTTAGAATACTCTCCACAGTGCATCTGGAGAAATTTGCTGGAATCTTTGGTGACATACAAAATCTCCTTGTGATGAGAGTCCTTGATGAGGATGGTTTGGACCCAAATGCTGGAGTATCAGAAGAAAGGATCAAGACATGGTATCAAACTGGATGGAGAACTGAGCACCAAACAAACACCAGATGATATCACTAGCAGGCTTACTATTGAGCACCAAACCTCAGTTCAGGTGCTCTTTAAGTACTCAATTCTTGGCCCCAAAACCTGATTGCCAATTAGTGGGACCATCCTGAACCCTTAAAGGGGCCGTGCCAACTAGCTATACTCCGGAGAGCTAGAGTGCCTAAGTCCAAGAAGCTGGCGCAGTTGGGAAGGTTTCATAACAGGAAATATTGACAGACCACCCTCGACATTCCAGGCCACCGATATCTTCTCTTAATGAACTCAAGGGTCCTGGCAATCCCTGGGTGAGAAGTCAATCTCAATGCATGTCCCCAATGAAGAACGTGAGAGCAGACAGGACTGGGAATGAACAGCTGACCCGGAGGGCTATTCTGAGGAATCTCCCCTTGTGCCCAGGCCTTGCAAACAAGTGTGTCGATTCCCCAGTGATTTGGCACTATCACCTTGACTTGGGGCAAAATGGTGGTAGGCTGCTCCTCTCTTTCAGGTTCATCAAAATGACAGGAAAAGGCATCTAGCTTCCAATTCTTTGACCCCGGTTGATAGGTCAGGACAAAATTAAAGCGGTTAAGAAAAGCAGACCACCTGACCTGTGTGGATTTCAGTCTCTTGGCCTCCTGAGTATAAGCCAGGTTCTTGTGGTCTGCCCATATACTAAGGTGTTCTTCACTCCCTCAAGCCAGTGATGCCATTTCTCCAGAACCAACTTGACTGCGAGCAGCTCTCTAGTTCCAATGCCGTAGTTCACCTCTGTCAGAAAGAATACACACAGGTGCAGTTTATTGTCCAAGGGTGTCCGTTGAGACAGTCCGACGTCCAAGGCATCCACCTCCACGATGAACCGAAGGTCCAGGTTAGGTGCAACCAAAACAGGAGCTGTCATGCAAAAGCAGCCTCAGCTTCAGTAGTCCAAACAAAAGGGTCCATGGATCTCTTGGTTAGTGCTGTCAGCTGAGCTGAAGTTTCTGATGAACTTTCGGTAAAAGCTGTCAAATCCCAGGAATTGTTGGACTTGATTCACACTGGAGGTTGTAGCCAATCTCTGACTGCCTATGTCTTACTAGGGTCCATCTTGAGATTGCCACTAGAGATGATGAAACCCAAAAACAAAAAGGTGGTTATGTGAAATTCAGATTTCTCAAGCTTAACGTAAAGTCCATAATCAAGAAACCTCTTTAGGATATCTCTATGTGAGTGACATATGGATCTCAAGTAAATAGAATGTCGTCCAAGTAGACAAAGTCTTACTTATGGAGAGCATCTTGGACACAACATTTATACAGGTCTTGAAAATGGTTGGCGTGTTCACAAGGCTAAAGGGCATGACCAGGTACTCATAGTGCCCTGTTTGTGTGTTGAATGCTTTCTTCCACTCATCACCCTGCTTTAATGCTAACCAGGTTGCACGCACTCCGCTAGTCTAACGTTAAATACTCTTGCCCCTTGGACAATCTCAAAGGCAGTGTTAATGGGTGGAAGAGGATAATGATTCATGACTGTTATGTGATTCAGCCCTCTATAATCAATGCATGGTTGCAGGTTCCTGTCCTTTTTCTATACGAAGAAGAGGCCAGCTCCAGCTGGAAAGGCGAAGGGCTGAATGAATCCCAGGGCAAGAGCCTCCTTTATATACTCCTCCACAGCACTTCACTCCGGGCCTGAGAGTAGGTATAATCGACCCCGTGGAGGACGAGTACTAGGCAGTAGATCTATAGCACAGTCGTAGGGTCTGTGTGGTGGAAAGGTCATGGCCTTTCCCTTGCTGAAGACCTCTTCCAAATCCTCATAGATGGCTTGGGTGCTGAAATTACACCTGAACCTTCCTCCAAAAATGACTCTTGAGGCTCCTTAGGTAGTGGAGTTGATTTGGCAGATCCCAGAGTCTCCTCCACAGATTCACAAGACTCTTTAGTAAAAACAGAGGCCAACTCACAGTCCAAATCCTCTTCCATATCTTCAGACTTCAGCAAAGAGATGAAACAAATGTTTCTTGGGCTCTTGGGACTAGGCTGCAAGGGTCTCCATTTTGGAGTCTTCCCCTTAGGCGGGACCTGGCAACTGGAGCCCTTTGGCTTAGCTGCTAGAATTCCAGACTGCTTAGGCACCTCCTTGATTTACTCCTGAACTAGAGATCTATTTTCAGCACACCTCTGACTGGACAAGGTTGGGACGCACACGGGCCTGTTGGCTGGAGCCAGCTTGTCTCCCCTTGAAGACAGAACTGTGTTCCCTGAAGACTCCCGGTTACCCCGAACAGAAGTGTGCCCCCTCATTAGCCATTGGTCTTAAGGGAGTCTGGGAATCAGAACACCAAGCCAAAAACATACCTTCTTGCAGCGTCTGGACCATGCAATGATCTCCCTTCCTTCCAGTTCATGAAAGGGTTATTGCTGGGACAGCCAAGGGTGCCCTAGGATCAGAGGTATGTGAGGAGACTGAATTATATAGAGACTAATGTCCTCTGCATGATCCTCTATCCTCATCTGCTAGACCGATGTCTGTTGCTGGATCTGCCCAGAACCAAGTGGACGGCTGTCCAAGACAGTTATGGGCATGGAGTGGCTCAACTCATGCAGTGGGATGTTGAACCTACCAGCGGTTCCCAAGTCCAGGAAATTTCCCATTGCACCAGAGTCCAAAAAGGCATTCACCTGTTGTCAGTTCATACCCCAGGAGATCTCCGTCCTAGGCGTTGCTCCAAAATCCGTGAGGTTGGAGTAGTAGCTGCTACCATCACAGTCCTCTTGACACTGGACAGTCTTAACAGTTCTCCCAACGGCTGCAGCTTCGGGCATTCAGCCCACAAATCACCTGCTTCCCCTCAGTAATAGAGGCAACCTCAACTCTGTCACCAGAACCTCTCATTGGCAGAGATTCTTATGCTGCCGATTTGCATGGGTTCAACAAAATCCTGAGCAGGAGGTGGGCTGGTCATGGTCCGAGATCGGAGATTGAAACTACAATGTGTTGAGGCTGGGCTCAAGCTAAATATCTTTGACAGCTTGATGTAGTCCTACTTACACTCTGCCAGACAATTATCGAGCCAAATAGATTGGTTGATCAGACACCTCTAAGTCCATCACAGGCTTTCCTAAAGAGAGGGCATCCTTCAGTTCATCTCGGAGTCTGTGGTGGTATTGAGTGGCCACGACCTCCCCATTCCAGCCACTCTCTTGGGCTAATGTCCGAAATTCGATTGTGTAGTTGGCTGCTGGCCGTCCACCTTGTCGAATCTTCATCAGCTAGTCCAAGACTTGGCTGGCTCCAGCGGAGTGATGGAACACCTTCCGCATGGAAGCAATGAATTCCTCCAAATCTGAGCAAATTTCTGACCTGAATTCACAATGCACAGTGACCCAGGGCAGGGCTCTTCCGGTCAGAAGAGAGTTAATGAAGGCCACCTTTCTATGCTCTGAAGGGAACCAGGATAGCTGGAGCTCGAACACTAATGAGCATTGGATGAGGAAACTATGGAAAGAACCCTGGTCTCCTCCGAATCTATCCGGGGAGAACTGGCTCCACAGAGTGACCGACGGGCTCTCCCAAGCAACTCTGACTTCCTTCTTGCGGAAGTTGACAAATGGCTACCTGGAAGTCATGTGTCTCCAGGCTCTGCAGTTGGCCACAGTGGACGAAAGACTCTGATACTCCATTGAGTCCATGCTGGTTCAATCGCATTGTGACGAGAGTCCTTGTCGAGGATGGTTTGGACCCAAATGCTGGACTATTCAAAGCAAGGATTGAGACATGGTATCAAACTGGATTGAGAACTGAGCACAAAACAAATGCTAGATGATATCACTAGTAGGGCTTACATCAATCTTTTTGGCCCAGGACAGATCTCCTGAAACGTTGACACTCCAGAACTTAAAACTGCTCACCCTTTCCAAACTGCTGAAGAGTCAAAGAGCCTATGAATATTACTTCACTCTTTTGTTCTCATTTTCCTCTACTTAATTTGCTTATTTACTGTATATAAGTAACACGCTGTAAGGTTTCACTGCTAATGTAATGGCCTCTCTGTAATGTTTCACTGCTAAGGCTAAGGTAATGGTTTCTCTGTAGCAGCAATGTTTGGGTTATGACTGGAGATAATGGGGCATGTTAGCCAATGAGCAGGATGTTGTCCTTTCTTGTGTGTCTGGGAGCAGATTTCATGGTCTTTTATCGGGGAGAGATGAAGAGAGAGGACATGAATGGAGAGAGTTGGTAGACCACCAGACAGTGTGGACTGAGCGGCGAGGGTCCGAGGGTCGGCTACGCTCAGAGGTGGACGATGGGAACAAATGGATGACACCGTAAGCTCCAACGTTTGCGCATTAGACTGTTTCATGAGAATGGGCCGTTTTCTTTTTTCTGTTTCTTTACTAACCATATAGTCAAATTAAGAATTATAAAGCTCAATCGTTTAATCGCACATTGTGTACTGTTCGTTATTTCGTGGTACTGATTTGTAATGGGACACATCATGCAGCATCCACCCAAACAAGGTTTCTTAAGTTTGGCCGGGCCGGGGGCTATCATCCCCTAGATTAAGCCACTAGCCGAACCAAGGGTTACATATATATTTCTTATTGTTATTTATAGTATATCTCGAGTATTGCACTGTATTAATTAATTTATTGAGATACAACGCAGAACAAGCCCTTCCATCCCTTTGAGCTACACCACCCACCAATCTCCCAATTTAACCCTAGCCTAATCAATTTACAATGTACAATGAGCAGTTAACCTACCAGCCAGTATGTCTTTGGACTGTGGGAAGTAACCAAAGCACCCATAGGAAACTCACATGGTCTTGCGGAGAATGAACTAACTACTTACAGACAGCAGATGGAATTGAACTGGGGTCACTGGTACTATAAAGCATTGTGCTAACCACTTCACCACTGCAAAACAACATACTTCACAACATGTCCGTGATAATAAACCTGAATCTGATTCTGCTTACTTAACTGCAACATTACTTTTTGCAGGAAAATGCCAGGGCCTTCTTAATTCTGGGTGATCGACACTGTCTTTCATACATAAATAATACGTGGAACGATGTAGCTGAATTTATTGAATGTGTCTGGTTTGTTTGACAGTGTGCTTTGCTGAGTACTTTTCAGGTACCTTTCATGAGATAGACTCCCAAACCTAGAAGATGGAAGATTAGTCAGATCTGTAGCTAATCATGATAGATACACATGATACAGCTAGGATTACACTGAAATTAGTGTGGATTCCTTCTATTCCGTAAGTAGCAGCTGCCCTCAATTCTGGATGGATCTATGATGACAGAACTCTAAGGGGGCATATTTTTGTTGATTTGCGGGGGTTTATCTTGCAGGGAAAATCTGGAGGAAGCCAGCAAGCACACACAAAATGTTGGAGGAACTCAGCAGGCCAGGCTGCGTCTATGGAAAACAGTACTGTTGACATTTCAGGCCGAGACAGTTCATCAGGACTGCAAGAAGCTAGCAAGTGTGTTTATTTTTGCCTTCAACAAAGTGCAGCAAATACGGTGACATTCTAATTTTTTTGTGCACGAGGTTAGGAGTAATGTTAGCAAGTAGAAAGCATAAAGGATCAACAGACAAGTCATCATTAAGGTGGCAAGTATAGCTAGTTGATTACCACAAAGATCAGTGCCAATTTGCCTTGCTCAATGATTTGTATAATGTCCAAATTCTCCTGAATACCAAATTTAATTTCTTTCTCTCCTTCATAAGAAAATAAATTAACCTTCTCAGTTCTTCCAACTAAAGTGGATAATTTCAAATTTTCCAGCAGGAAAGGAAGGTGGAGCATAGGATCAAATAAAAGAAGTGGGATGGATAATCTCCCCTCTTTTTCTGTCCATATGAAGGCTCTTGACCCAAAATGCTGACTGAATATTTTCTTCCACAGATGTTGACAGACCCATTGAGTTCGTTCAGCATTTAGAGTTATACAGCACAGAAACAGGCCCTTTGGCCCATCTACTCCATCTTGAATTGTTATTTTGCCTAGTCCCATCGTCTTACCTCAGGACCATAGCCCACCAAACCCCTCCCATCCATGTGCTTATCCAACCTTCTCTTCAGAAGTTTTTGTTTCTTTATCCAGATTTCAGCATCTGCAGTCTCTTGTGTCTTCAGCTCACTGTTCCTTCTCACTTTTCCTGAATGCCTGGAGAACAATCATTATATTCCAATTTACAGGGACCAATCCAAAATCTAAATAAAATAAAGAAGACAAACCTACTATATCCAATACCTCAACAATTTCATCCTGTCGAGACAGAGTAAACCATGAGGCATAGAGAATTTACCAGCTGTTGGTCCCATTATTTCCTCCACTACCTTTCCTTCCCTCATACTAATTAACTTAAATTGCTCTTCTCATTTCCCCATAATTTCAAACACATTCCTCTGGGCTTTTACTCTGAGGCCAAGTGCAAAATAGTTGTTTAATAACTTTGCTATTTCTTTATCATAATGTTTTTTTGTCCCTTCTCTAAGGGACATAAAGGCTTAGCTAACTTCTTTCTTCTTATGCGTTTGTAAAACATACAGTCTGATTTTATTGCTAGTTTCCCTCTTATTAATACCTTGATTGGCTTTGTTGTCTTTTAGATTAGTTATAAGTTCCTTGTCTTTCTGACAACACTTTTAGCATTTTTACAGATCGTTAGCCATGTTGTACAATATTGTTAATGGAGCTATTTCTAAAAGGACTATGGAGAATTACAAATTAAGGTATTTATTAAGTTTTATAGCCAATGTCAATGGATTACTATGAGAGAAATAATGCTTCTTCCAAGCTGACAGTTGGAATGATTGGCCAAACATTTCCTTTGCAATTACTCATAAAGGTTCCCAGAAAAGTTGGAGATGAAGATAAACGGTTGTTACATCAATTTATGGGGACACTGTACTATCCTTCTCTATACTTAACATTAGTGTTTTATTACAAATAGCTATAGTATTTCTCAGCTTCTGAAGGTCATCCTTCTTCCACAGTATTGATCACCTTGTACATCCAAGCATTTTCCTGCCACTCATTACCCCATCAAAATTCAAAGTTCAAAGTAAATTTGTTACCAAAGTACATATACCAGGGGTGATTGGTAAGTTCATGGCCTAAGATAAAAGGAGTCAGTTTTAGAAAACCTAGCACATTTATTTTTCAACATTGTCCCCTCCTACATGTACACACTTAGTCCAGTGGTCGTGGACCATACGGATCCCTTCTTTGTAGAAGTGGTCCACAGCAGGGGTGATTGATAAGTTTGTGGCCTAAGGTAGAAGGAGTTGAGTTATTAACTTCAAACTTTCTGCATTTTCACTCAAAGAGTTGAACTGCATGCATATGTAACAAGAGCGTCTTGAACCTCCAGGTGGTCAACAGCAGGGGTGATTGATAAGCTTGTGGCCTAAGGTAGAAGGAGATGAGTTATACAGCTCTCATTACATGCACATGCAGTTCAACTCTTTAGTTAATAACTCATCTCCTTCTACCTTAGGCCATGAACTTATCAATCACCCCTGCTGTGGACCACTTCTGGAGGTCCAGGACGTCGACTTCTACAAAGAAGGGATCCTTATGCTCCACGACCGCTGGACTAGGTGTGTAAGTGCAGCAAAAAATAAATGTGCTAAGGTTTTCTAAAATTGAATCCTTCTACCTTGGGCCACGAACTTATCAATCACACCTCATATGTCACCATACACAACCCTGAGATTCATTTTCTGCTGGGCATTCTCAAACAAATCTCTAGAATAATAATTATAACAGAATCAATGAAAGGCCACCCATCTAGAACATTTGGCCAGAGTGCAGATGACACAAACTGTGAAAATGCAAAAAGAAGAAACAAAAATATAAATAAGCAATAACTATTGAAAACACGAGATGGCCTGTCCCCTAAAACCCTCACTAATCTTTATAGATGCACCGTAGAAAGCATTCTTCCAGGGTGCATCACAACCTGGTATGGAAGTTGTCCTGTCCAAGACCGAAAGAAGCTGCAGAAGATCATGAACACGGCGCAGCACATCACACAAACCAATCTTCCGTCCTTGGACTCACTCTACACCACACGCTGTCGGAGCAGTGCTGCCAGGATAATCAAGGACACAACCCACCCAGCCAACACACTTTTTGTCCCTCTTCCCTCCGGGAGAAGGTTCAGAAGCTTGAAGACTCGTACGGCCAGATTTGGGAACAGCTTCTTTCCAACTGTGATAAGACTGCTGAACGGATTCTGACCCGGATCTGTGCCGTACCCTCCAAATATCCAGACCTGCCTCTCGGTTTTTTTGCACTACCTTACTTTCTATTTTTCTATTTTCTATTTAGGATTTATAATTTATTTTTTTATATTTACTAATTTTTACTATTTTTAATATTTTTAATATTTAATATTTGTAATCCAGGGAGCGGGAAGCGCAGAATCAAATATCGCTGTGATGATTGTACATTCTAGTATCAATTGTTTGGCAACAATAAAGTATAAAGTATAAGAGTCCTTGAAATTGAGTCTATTGGTTGTAGGAACACATCAACGATGTGGCAAGTGAAGTTGAGTGAAGTTATCCCCACTGGATCACGAGCCTGATGGTTGAGGGGTAGTAACTGTTCCTGAACCTGGTGGTACTAGCCCCGAGGGTCTTGAACCTTCTTCCTGATAACAGCAGCAAGAAGAGAACATGTTCTGGGTGGTACGAGTCCAAGCATTTTCCTCCCACACATTACCCCACTATCCCCCAATGTTATACTCAAGCAATCAGATGAATACTCTATACTTTCCCATTTCAGTATTCATCTAACCTTATCGCATCTACCTTAGTTTAGTTGGTGATTCATTACATTTAACCAAATGTAGATACTTATTCCAATCTACAGAAAACTAGAAATTTCTTGATTCTACTTTTGATTACATTATTATCTGCTATCAAACATTTTGCTTTAATCTGTTGCAAAATGCTTTCAAGTGATGGTTGCTCTGGTTATCCAGTATTCTCATCACTGAATGTTTTAGGAGAAAAGCCGACAAGCCTTTTCCAAGTCAGTTTAGAGATCATGATGATCTTTCTCAATAAAGTCACCGGCATTTTACAAGCATCTGTCTCGGCTGCTCGTACTTACTCCTTAAAACATTATTCACAGGAACTTGTTCATAGTTAAATACCCAACATAATAACACAGCTCTATAAAGTTTTTTCTACAATACGTAATAAAAATATTGGAAGTATTTAGCTTTGAATTGACACAGCTCTACTTCCAGAGTTTGTAAAATATAATGAAACCATCAAAAGAAATTACTTCAAAGGGAATACTCTTAAAGGGGCAAGCACATCCTGGAGTCTTATAACAGATCAGCTCACAATAAGAGTCTTTTTATCACCTTTAAGTAATAAGATATTGTCTAATTCTAATGCAATTCTGCAATAATTCTGAGATGGAGTTCTATCATGTTTATTTCAACTGTTCTTTCAGCACTTAATATTTTGTTATTAATGTATTGTTGCTTGGGATGTTCCTGGAATAACTGTTCTATTCTTATTTTTAAGGGGAAGCATGGTAGCATAGTGATTAGTACAATGGCTCTACAGAGCTGGTGATCACTGATTGACCTTCAATTTCCACTGCTGACTGTTAGGAGTTTATAGCTTCTCCCCGTGATTGCATGGCCTTCCTCTGGGTGCTGTGGTTTCCCCCCACATTCCAAAGACATACTGTTGAGGCTAGGTTTAGTAAGTTGTGAACATGCTACATTGGTGCCAGAAGCATGGTGACAATGGCAGGCTGTCCCTAGCATGATCCTCGCTGATTTGATTTGATGCAAATGATGTATTTCAATGTACATGTGACAAATAAAAATAATTTTTATCTTGATGTGCCAATGACCTTCTGGGCTATTTTAGGAAGAGTTGAGTCATTACTGTAGATACATTTTAAGCCAGAATAGATGAGGTTTCAGTAAAATACTTAGGTTTTCATAATGATTCAATAACCTCCAAGCCACCGTAGCAGATAATATTATTTTATTCCAAATTTATTTAACTTATTTTTTTACCAACTTAAATTGGTGTCATTGGTGTCACACACAAAATGCCGGAGGAATTCAGCAGGTCAGGCAGCATCTATCGAAAAGTGTAAAAAGTCAATGTTTTCGACTGAGACCCTTCATCGGGAGGTCCTAATGAAAGGTTTCAGCCCAAAATATCGTCTGTTTACTCTTTTCCATAGATGCTGCCTGGCCTGTTGAGTTCCTCCGGCAATTTGTGTGTGTTGCTTGGATTTCCATCATCTACAGATTTACTATTGTTTCCCATTGATATCATTGCTATATTAACATATTACAATCAGTGAATATGCAACATTTATCATCAATATGCGCCCGTGTTACTACCTCTTAATTTGATGTGGTCCCAGTGGACCATTTGATGTGGTGGTTTGCCACATGCAGTTTAAAGATGAAATTAGGTAGGTGTGTTAGAAATATGGGAACATTGAATTTATGACATCAGACAATGTATTTGTTGTTTGCCTTTTAGTTTTATATTATAAAGTGACAAATAGTCTTCCTTGTGCAGTAGATAATATTATTTCAGTAATTGGAAGAAGCATGAATGCTAAAATAAAAGAAAATAAACAGTACTAAAAGAGTATATTTTGTTGAACTGCAGATGACTGAAAGCCAGATAAAGGTCGGCTTCAAAGTTGTTAAATGTCTATTTTGGTATAGAGTACTGTACAAAAGTCTTAGGCACATATATGTATATAGCTAGAATGCCTGAGACTTCTGCGTAGTACTGTATTTGTCAACGTGGAGAGCAAGTTTGCAAATCTGATAGGAGCAAACGATGTTGGGAGTGGTGAGGGTGGAGCACCATGGGAAAAATTTCGGACAGGTGGCAGGGAAGTTGTGTCGGGGCAGAAGGTGGTGCAGGTGCAGACACGCCCAGCCCCGAGGCACCATTTATTCCAAATAACTGGTTTATTGATCATGACTGAATTTTTTTCTCGTGCTTCCCACTCCCTCCTTTCTCCCTTCCCTGACCCCTTCCCACTCTTGGTCCAAAATAGAGATCCATATCAGAATCCGGTTTATCATCACTCACATCCATCATGAAATTTGTTTTTTTACAGCAGCTATAGGAAAGTGCTATACATAAAATTACTACAGTATTGTGCAGAAGTCTTAGGCACCCTAGCTATATATTAAAGAACCATTGTTCATTATAAATGGCAAAGAAAGAAAGAGGGTGGGGAGGATTTGAGGGAAGAAATGATTCAGTTTCTTTAAAAAAAACTGATACTATCAGAAAGCAAGCTGCCTGTTGAATTACTGAAAATTTTCCAAGTGTAATATAATATAAATATGAGTAAATATAACATAAATACAAATATAATATGGGTGGAGTTAAGATGGTGTTCTCCCAACCTATCAGCAAAACAGATTAATTTCTTTAAATTCTTCTTCTTATAATATCTCTATTTTCTTTTTCAAGGTGGCTGAAGTCCTGTTGGAGTCCATGATCTACAGCTGCACTCAAACTGTGGTTCTGCACGGCAGGGTTCCCGTTCTTGGAGCTCGCTGATTGGTTACATTTTTGATATGTCCAGAAGCAGCCTGAAGACAGCTACCTTCCGAGTGTGGCCTAGTGTGGCTCTATGGACATGAATTTGCGCCAGTGTCACGAACTGAGGCATCTCGAAAAGCCAGAGCATCAAGACATCAAGACAGCAAGTGCAGCTGTCAGAGGCTTCTGCACTAAGGTGATCTCTCTCTCTCTCTCTCTCTCTCTCTCTCTCCCTCTCTTTCTCTCTCTCCCTCCCCCTCTCTCTCTCTCTCTCTCTCTCTCCCTCTCTCTCCCTCTCTCTCCCTCTCTCTCTCTGCTTTGCTGTTGCTTGCATGGTGGGTGCTGAGAGTGCCGATATTTTCTGCTAGAATAAGTGGCGGGAGGGGGAGGGTTCTGTCTGTCTGTCTGTATCTTGTTTTACGGCGGTTGGCATCCAGCTTAATGGTGCATTACCACCACCCTCTGCTCCAGAATGTGCACTAGACATACATTCTAAATCCCTTCACCCAATCTCTCTCTCACACACACACACACATACACACACACACAAACTTACACTTCACCCTCCCATCTTTGACCATCCTAGTATTCTATTCCTGTTTATTCGTCATATTCTATAAAAAAAACCCTGTACCCCTTAAAAACGCTAAAAATACCCGGACTTGTGCTCTCTCACCCATGCCCAGCAACCCTTTTAATGTGAATTCCTGCACCCCCAACTCCCTTAATTTATTTCTCATCATCTCTCTCTGTATCCCATACTTCCTGCAACACAAAACTACATGTTCTACAGACTCCTCTTCCTGACATTCCTCACACAATCCTGTCTGGTGTTTCCCTATCATTTTCAATGTTTTGTTTAATGCACAATGTCCCAGCCTTAACCTAGTCCACACAATTTCCTCTCTCCTGTTTCCATTACCTACCCTAGTAACTGCAACACTCTTTTGTATTTGATATAAATGCCTCCCTTTCCCCTCCTTGTCCCATCTTTCTTGCCACATTCGGTTGACTTTTTCCCAGATTACACACTTAACCTCTGCTTTACTGATACTAATGTGCATTTCCACATTTTCTTTCTTTAACGCCCTCTTTGCCAACTCATCCACCCTCTCATTCCCCTTCACCCCTACATGTGCTGGAACCCATAGAAATTTTACCTGACCTCCCTGATTTGCAATTCTTGTAACTAACTGAAGGACTTCATAAAGTACATCTTGCCGACTGTTTGTGTGAAAAGACCTTAAACTTGCTAGAACTGAGGATGAATCTGAACATATCAATGCTTTGACTTGTCTGGCTTTCTGCACCCATTGCTGCTTGTTGCTATTTGTGTGTGGGAGGGGGCAGGGGGATTTGGGTCTGTTATTCATTCCTTGGTGTTTCCTTCCGTATTGTCACCAAACAATTGATACTAGAACGTACGATCGTCACAGCGATATTTGATTCTGTGCTTCCCGCTCCCTGGATTACAAATCGATAGCAAATATTAAAAATTTAAATTATAAATCATAAATAGAAAATAGAAAAATGGAAAGTAAGGTAATGCAAAAAAAAACCGAGAGGCAGGTCCGGTTATTTGGAGGGTACGGCCCAGATCCAGGTCAGGATCCATTCAGCAGTCTTATCACAGTTGGAAAGAAGCTGTTCCCAAATCTGGGATGTCTGCGGAGAGTATGAATTTCAGGTACTGTATACATCCTCTGATATTAAATTGAGTAATATAAATAGGTTTAGCCACTGATGGAGACTGAATGATGACTAATTTTAAAGAAGGGCTGCAAAAATAACCCAGTGAACTACAGGCTGGTGAGCCTAACATCAGTGTGGGAAAGTTATTGGGGGTAATTCTGAAAGACAGGATACAGCTGCATTTGGAAAGACATGTCTAATTAGGGATAGTCAATACAACTTTGTGTGATGGGAAATCATGTTTCATGAATTTAATTAAATCTTTTGAGGTGGTGACTAAGAAAATTGAAGAAGGCCAGGCAGTAGATGTTGTTTGCAAGAACTTAAGCTAGGCTTTTGACAATATCCCAGCTCCTAGACAGATCTGGGCATAGGATCCAGGGTGAGCTAGCCAGTTGGATATCAGATTGTTTTGGTAGATGGAGTCTGAGGGTGTTTCTTGAGGGTTGTTTTTTAGGTCGGAGATATGATTCCAGTGATGTGCGGCAGGGATGGGTTTGGGTCCCCTGCTGTTTACCTTCAACATTAACAATTCGAATTAGCCATTTTGCAGATGTCACCAAAATTAGTAGTGTATTGGACAGTGAAGGAGATTATCTAGGGTTATAGCAAAACTTAGATCAATTCAGAAAGTGTACAAAGAAATATCATTTGTAATTTAACTCAGAGAAGCGTGAAATGACAAACCATTTGGAAGTTAAACCAGGCATAGTAAACTTGCATAGTAAATGTTGCAGAACTTAGTTCCCTGTAAGTAGTGACAGATAGGCAAAGTAGTGACGACGTCACAGTTCATGCTTGTCTATATCAGATGAAGCACTGAGTTCAGACATCATGCAGAACACTGATGAGACATCACGTGAATATTGTGTGCCGTTCTTGTCACCATGTTATAAGGAAAATAGGATTAAACTGGAGAGAGAGCAGAAAAGATTCACAGGGATACTACTGGGACTGGAAGACTTGAGCAATGAGTCTGTGGCCGTTTTATCTGGAGCATAGAAGCATGAAAGGTAATCTCATAGAGGTTTATTTAACTATGGGAGTATAGATAAATAGGATGGTCACAGTTTTTTTGCCATGATAGTGGTGTCTAAAAATAAAGGGATTAGATTTAAGAAAAGAGGGTAAAGATTTAAAGGGGACATGAAGACAGACACTGCAAAACTGCAGACTTCCATCAACTAGTGCCTGAGAAGGACCCTAAAACATCAGATGGACTGACAAAGTAACCTACCAGACACGGTGGGAAAACACCAGCAGAGAATCCATAGAGATACAAATATGCAAAGTGAAATAAAGGTGGATAGGCCTCACCTTGAGGAAGCCAAGCAACAACATCAGTAGTCAAGCATTAAAATGGAATCCCCAAGGAATGAGGAAAAAGGGACATCCAAAGAACACATGGAGGAGAGATGCTGAGGCCGAAATTAGACAATAGGGATGTTCCTTGGTCCACTCTCAAAAAACTGACTCAGAACGGAGGATGAAGGAGACAGGAGTTCATCGATGGCCTAAGTTCCTCTGGGTGCTAAGAGGCCAGGAAGGCAGGTTCTCCATACGAGGTGGTGTGCATGTGGAATGAAAAGCCAGAGGAAGTTGTACCCCAGATACAATTACAATGTTTAGAAGATGTTTCAACTGGTTCATGGATAGGAAACGTTTGGAGGGAATTGAGCCAGATGCAGGCAAATGGATTTAGATCTGGAAAATCGGTTGGCATGGATGAGTTAGGCTGAAGAGCCTGTACCAGTACTGTAATAGTCTATGACTATGACTCCAAGTACTTGGCATCAAGGTACTGGAAAGCAGAGACCTTGTGAAAAAAATCTCAGTAGTCAATTCAACTTTGTAAAGGATTAGAGTTTCGTCAAGGTACGATCTATAAGTTAATTCAGAGATTAAATAATATTATTGTGTACAGAGATCAAATAATACATTATTTCTAAATCTACACTCAGTGGCCACTTTATTAACTACATCTTACATCTACTACTCATTAATGCAAATATCGAATCAGTCAATCACGTGGCAGCAACTCAATGCATGAAAGCATGCAGACACGGTCAACAGGTTCAGCTGTTGTTCAGACCAAATGTCAGAATGGGGAACACCATAAGACCGTAAGATATAGGAGCAGATGCAGGCTATTCGGCCTATTGAGTCTACTCTGTCATTCAATCATGAGCTGATCCAATTCTTTCTGTCATCCCCACTCCCCTGCAACCTCCCCATACCCATTGATGCCCTGGCCAATCAAGAACCTATCTATCTCTGCCTTAACTGCACCCAATGACTTGGCCTCCACAGCCGCTCGTGGCAACAAATTCCACAGATTTACTACCCTCTGACTGAAGTAATCTCTACGCATCTAAAAGGACGTCCTTCAATCCTGAAGTTGTGCCCTTGTGTCCTAGATTCTCTTACCATGGGAAATAACTTTGCCATACCTAATCTGTTCATGCCTTTTAACATATGGAATGTTCAATGAGATCACCGCTCATTCTCCTGAACTCCAGGGAATACAGCCCAAGGGCTGCCAGCCGTTCCTCATAACCCTTTCATTCCTGAAATCATTCTCGTGAATCTTTTCTGAACTATCTCCAACGTCAGTATATCCTTTCGAAAATAAGGAGCCCAAAACTGCACACAATACTCCAAGTATGGTCTCAGGAGTGCCTTATAGAGCCTCAACATCACATCCTTGCTCTTATATTCTATACCTCTAGAAATGAATGCTAACATTGCATTTGCCTACTTCACCACTAACTCAACCTAAAAGTTAACCTTTAGGGTATCCTGCACAAGGGCCTGTATTGTGCTGTAGGTTTTCCATGTTTCTATGTTTGTTAATGAGAGAGGTCAGAGGAGAATGGCCAGACTGGTTCAAGATGACAGGAAAGTTACAGTAACTCAAATAATGATGTGTTACAACAGTGGTGTGCAGAAGAGCAGCTCTGAAAGCACAGCATCTGAACCTTGGAGAGAAAGGGCTACAGTAGCAGAAGCCCATGAACATACACTCAGTGGCCATTTTATTGGGTACTGGTGGCATCTCATAAAGCTGCAACTGAGTGTATATCTAAACTAAATTCAGATCAGGTTAAATTTATATTAAATCAAACATGGTGGAGAGAAGTAATGCAGTAAATTGCAAATGTTGTTAAATTTAAAACAACTTACAAAAAAATCAAGTTTAGAAGAATCCAGATTTAAAAAAAGACTCCCATGTTTTAGATAAATTCAATTAATAATAAAAAAGGAATTCTTCATGACTAATCAACTAAGGAAGGAGCCAAAAGTCTCCTTTATCCAAGTCTTCAGCCAAAAAATAATGAAGAATATTCTAAAGTTGGAAGAAATTTAAAACGGGTGTGAATTGGGATGATGTTTTTGCAGGGAAATGTACTATGGACATGTGGTTGATGTTTTGGGATCTCTTGCAGGATGTTAGGGATAAATTTGTCCCGGTGAGGGAGATAAAAAATGGTAGGGTGAAGGAACCATGGGTGACAAGTGAGGTGGAAAATCTAGTCAGGTGGAAGAAGGCAGCATACATGAGGTTTAGGAAGCAAGGATCAGATGGGTCTATTGAGGAATATAGGGTAGCAAGAAAGGAACTTAAAAAGGGACTGAGAAGAACAAGAAGGGGGCATGAGAAGGCCTTGATGAGGAAGGTAAAGGAAACCTCCAAGGCATTCTTCAATTATGTGAAGAACTAAAGGATGACAGGAGTGAAGATAAGACTGATTAGAGATAAAGATGAGAAGATGTGCCTGGAGGCTATGGAAGTGAGCAAGGTCCTCAATGAATGCTTCTCTTCAGTATTCACCAATGAGAGGGAACTTGATGACGGTGAGGACAATATGAGTGAGGTTGATGTTCTGGAGCATGTTGATATTAAGGGAGAGGAGGTGTTGGATTTGTTAAAATACATTAGGACAGATAAGTCCCTGGGGCCTGACAGAATATTCCCCAGGCTGCTCCATGAGGCGAGGGAAGAGATTGCTGAGCCTCTGGCTAGGATCTTTATGTCCTCGTTGTCCACGGGAATGGTACTGGAGGATTGGAGGGAGGGAAATGTTCTTCCCTTGTTCAGAAAAGGTAGTAGGGATAGTCCGGGTAATTATAGACCAGTGAGCCTTACGTCTGTGGTGAGAAAGCTGTTGGAAAAGATTCTTAGAGATAGGGTCTATGGGCATTTAGAGAATCATGGTCTGATCAGGGACAGTCAGCATGACTTTGTGAAGGGCAGATCGTGTCTAACAAGCCTGATAGAGTTCTTTGAGGAGGTGACCAGGCATTTAGATGAGGGTAGTGCATTGGATGTGATCTATATGGATTATAGTAAGGCATTTGACAAGGTTCCACGTGGTAGGCTTATACAGAAAGTCAGAAGACATGGGATCCAGGGAAGTTTGGCCAGGTGGATTCAGAATTGGTTTGCCTACAGAAAGCAGAGGGTCATGGTGGAGGGAGTACTTTCAGATTGGAGGGTAGTGACTAGTGGTGTCCCACAAGGATCGGTTCTGGAACATCTACTTGTAAGATTTTTATTAACGATTTAGATGTGGGGGTAGAAAGGTGGGTTGGCAATTTTGCAGACGACACAAAGGTTGGTGGTGTTGTGGATACTGTAGAGGATTGTCAAAGATTGCAGAAAGACATTGATAAGATGCAGAAGTGGGCTGAGAAGTGGCAGATGGAGTTCAATCCGGAGAAGTGTGAGGTGGTACACTTTGGAAGGACAAACTCCAAGGCAGAGTACAAAGTAAATGGCAGGATACTTGGTAGTGTGGAGGAGCAGAGGGATCTGGGGGTACATGTCCACAGATCCCTGAAAGTTGCCTCACAGGTAGATAGGGTAGTTAAGAAAGCTTATGGAGTGTTAGCTTTCATAAGTTGAGGGATAGTGTTTAAGAGTCGCGGGGTAATGATGCAGCTCTATAAAACTCTGGTTAGGCCACACTTGGAGTATTGTGTCCAGTTCTGGTCGCCTCACTATAGGAAGGATGTGGAAGCATTGGAAAGGGTACAGAGGAGATTTACCAGGATGCTGCCAGGTTTAGAGAGTATGCATTATGATCAGAGATTAAGGGAGCTGGGGCTTTTCTCTCTGGAGAGAAGGAGGATGAGAGGAGACATGATAGAGGTGTACAAGATATTAAGAGGAATAGACAGAGTGAACAGCCAGCGCCTCTTCCCCAGGGCACCACTGCTCAATACAAGAGGACATGGCTTTAAGGTAAGGGGTGGGAAGTTCGAGGGGGATATTAGAAGAAGGTTTTGTACTCAGAGAGTGGTTGGTGTGTGGAATGTACTGCCTGAGTCAGTGGTGGAGGCAGATACACTAGTGAAATTTAAGAGACTACTAGACAGGTATATGGAGGAATTTAAGGTGGGGGTTTATATGGGAGGTAGGGTTTAAGGGTCGGCACAACATTGTGGGCCGAAGGGCCTGTACTGTGCTGTACTGTTCTATGTTCTATGTTCTAAGTATCGGTACAAAGATCTTAACTTTGAGATAAAAGTTACAAAAGTAATGATCAGTATTTTTTGTATTACTATTGATGTCATGACAGGACTTCCATAACATCTATTCACAAATTTGACCTTAATGCAATGATCCCAGAAAAGCTGAAAGCGTTATATTTGAATGCACACAACATAAGAATTAATCTTGAAATTCAGCTACAGATTGGCAAGTATGATGTTGTGGCCATCTCTGAAACATCCAAGGATATTCAGTGTATCAGAAAGATAGGTTAGTAGGCAGAGAGGGTGGTGTGGCTCTGTGTATAAGAAATAATATTAAATCATTAGAAAGGAATGACATAGGATCGGAAGCTGTAGAGTCTCTATGCATTGAGTTAAGAAATGACAAGGGTAAAAGGACCCTAATGGCAGCTGTATACAAGCCTCCAAACAGCAGCCGGGATATGGATTACAATTACAGCAGGGGATAGAAAAGGTGTGTCAGAAGGACAATGTCATGATAATCATTGGGGATTTTAACATGAAAGTGGATTCGGATAAACAGGTCAGTACTGGACCTCAAGGGAGAGAATTTCTGTAATGTCGAAGGGATGGCTTTTCAGAACAGCTTGTTGTTGAGCCCACTAGGAGATTGGCTGTGCTAGATTGGGTGTTGTGCAATGATCTGGAAGTGATAAGAGAGCTTAAGGTTAAACAATCCTTGGTGAACAGTGATCACAATGTGATCAACTTCACTTTGAAATTTGAGAAGGAGAAAGAAAATTTCAATCTGTCAATATTTCAGTGGAATAAAGGAAATTACAATGACATGAGAGGGGAACTGGCGAAAGTTCACTGGAAAAGGATACTAGCAGGAAGGACAGCAGAGCAGCAATGGCTGGAGTTCCTGCAAAAAATGAGGGAAATGCAAGATAGATATACAGTATTCCAAATAGGAAGAAATTTTCAAATGGAAGAAGGACACTACTGTGGCTGACAAGTGAAGTCAGAGCCAAAGTAAAAGCAAAAGAGAGGGCATACAAGGAAGCCAAAGCTAGTGGGGAATATAGCATTCATTCTTTTCCCATCGTCCCTCACTTCGGGAACTCTGATCACCTAGCTGTACTTCTACTCCCTCAGTATAGGCGGAGACTGAAGACTGCAGCACAAACAGTGAGGACCAAGAAGATATGGACAAGGGAAGCGCAGGAGCACCTACAGGACTGCTTTGAATTGGTGGACTGGACTTTATTCAGGGAATTATCTTCGAACCTGGATGAGTATGCTGCAGTTGTTATCGACTTCATTAAAACCCTGAGGACGAGTGTGTGCCTACAAAGAATTACTGTACATTCTCAAATCAAAAGCCATGGATGAACCAGGAAGTATGTCATCTGCTGAAGGCTAGACCTGTGGCATTCAAGTCTGGCAGCCCAGGCCTGTACCAGAAAACCAGGTATGGTTATGGAGGGCTATTTCGAGGGCGAAGAGACAATTTCAAACGAGGTTGGAGGTGACATAGGATGCAGGGCAACTCTGGCAGGGTCTGCAAGACATTACTTCCTGCAAAGTAAAACCTAATAGCATGAATGGCAGCGATACTTCACGACCAGATAAACTCAACACCTTCTATGCACGCTTTGAAAGGGAGAGCGCAACTACAGCTGTGAAGATCCCTGCTGCACCTGATGACCCTGTGATCTCTGTCTCAGAGGCTGTCTTTAAAGAGACAGAACCCTCGCAAGGTGGAAGGTCCCAATGGATTACCTGGTAAGGCACTGAAAACCTGTGTCAACCAACTAGCGGGAGTATTCAAGGACATTTTCAACCTCTCACTGCTACGGGCGGAAGTTCCCACTTGCTTCATACCAGTGCCAAAAAAGAATAATGTGGGCTGCCTTAATGACTGTCGTCTGGTAGCACTCACATCGACAGTGATGAAATACTTTGAGAGGTTGGTCATGACTAGACTGAACAGATATGATTAAGCCCTCCACCGAACAGAAGTGAGAGTCAGATTTCAATGAATACCATTTTAACCATTACTTAAAGTCTGAAGCACATGAATGAAATCTACTTACCAATCCACAATCTGTGTGGATTGGTGATAACATATCCTCCTCGCTGACCATCAACACTGGCGCACCTCAGTGCTGTGTGCTTAGCCCACTGTTCTACTCTTTATATACATATGACTGTGTGGCTAGGCATAGCTCAAATACCATCTATAAATTTGCTGACAATACAACCATTAATGGTGGAATCTCAGGTGGTGACGAGAGGGTGTACAGGAGTGAGATATGCCAACCAGTGCAGTGGTGCCGCAGCAACAACCTGGCACTCAACGTCAATAAGACGAAAGAGCTGATTGTGGACTTTAGGAAGGGTAAGATGAAGGAACACATACCAATCCTCATAGAGGGATCAGAAGTGGAGAGAGTGAACAGCTTCAAGTTCCTGGGTGTCAAGATCTCTAAGGATCTAACCTGGTTCCAACACATCTATGTAGTTATAAAGAAGGAAAGACAGCGGCCATACTTTATTAGGAGTTTGAAGATGTTTGGCATGTCAACAAATACACTCAAAAACTTCTAAAATTGTACTGTGGAGAGCATTCTGACAGGCTGCATCACTGTGTGGTATGGAGGGGCTACTGTACAGGACCGAAAGAAGCTACAGAAGGTTGTAAATCTAGTCAGCTCCATCTTGGGTATTAGCCTACAAATTACCCAGGACAGCTTCAGGGAGTGGTGTCTCAGAAAGGCAGTGTCCATTATTAAAGACCTCCAGCACCCAGGGCATGCCCTTTTCTCACTGTTACCATCAAGTAGGAGGTACAGAAGCCTGAAGGCACACACTCAGCGATTCAGGAACAGGAACAGCTTCTTCCTCTCTGCCATCTGATTCCTAAATGGACATTAAATCTTTGGATACTGCCTCACTTTTTTTGAATATACAGTATTTCTGTTTTTTCATGTTTTTTAATCTATTCAATATATGTAATTGATTTACTTGTTTATTTATTATTATTATTATTATTTTCTCTCGGCTAGATTATATATTGCATTGAACTGCTGCTGTTAAGTTAACAAATTTTACGTCACATGTCGGTGATAATAAATCTGATTCTAATTCTGGTCGGGGAGTCAAGGGCACGACTTCAGGATTGAAGGACGTCCATTTAGAATGGAGATCCGGAGAAATTACTTTAGTCAGGGGGTGGTAAATCTGTGGAATTTGTTGCCACGAGCAGCTGTGGAGGCCAAGTCATTGGTGCATTTAAGGCAGAGACAGATAGGTTCTTGATTAGCCAGGGCATCAAAGGGTATGGGGAGAAAGCAGGGGAGTGGGGATGACTGGAAGAATTGGATCAGCCCAGAATTGAATGGCAGAGCAGACTCAATGGGCTGACTGACCTACTTTTCTCCTATACCTTATGGTCTTAAAAAATATAGAGAAAATTATAGTTTGATGCTAATGGGCATATCGGGATCGTGCATGGTTTAATGATTGTTTCAATAGCTCTGGTTCCACAAAAGCGTTTGAACTTCTGTATAATGAAGTGACAGTTTTAAAAATAGATATTATTTGGCAGAAATATTGTGTATTAAACATGTGCTACTGGGTTCTTGTGCAGGTCTGTTTAGATTGAAACAGAACATTATGAATTGCGAGCCTGGAGTCCCATCATTGACTCAGCCAGAGGGTTAATGTTGAAGTTCAAATGTCAAACTGAAGTCCAGAAGTCGAATCCTGGAGACTGGAAGCCTGAAGGCCTGTCCTCTCCTGAGGTTGGAATAGTGTGTGTGTGTGTGGTGGGGGCTTGTTTTGCTCTTGATGTTTTATGCTTGTTGTATTATGTTTTGTTGTGTCCTTGTTTTTCTGCTGAGTGTTATAGGCATGCTATGTTGATGTGGTGACACTTGTCAGTTGTTAATGCAAATGAAGCATTTCACTGTATTTTTTCCATGTATGTGTGATAATTAAATCTGAATCTGAAAGTTAAGCTAAAGCCATATGGCTCTTGTGTTTCTTGGCAAGCTTTCATGATCTGGAAGAGGGTATGATATTTTCTACAAATTTTTTTTACACGCCTGGTATGCGGGCTACACAACTCTTCCCGGAAACATCAAATAGAGGTATTTTGGATTCCTCTGAACACTGATCTTTGATTATAATAACCCCATACAAGATGGATGCAAACATCACAGAACAGTTAATTTAATAGTGATATCTAAAATATCTTCTTACAGATCTTCACCAATCTGCCCCAGGAGCTGTACGAGATGTTTTTGTTCTGAGGCAACAGGACATACAGTTAAAATGGAGATGTGGAGGAATTTCTTTAGCCAGAGGGTGGTGAATCTGTGGAATTCACTGCCACATGCAGCTATGGAGGTCACGTTTGCTGTTGTGTGCTGCAGCAGCAGGCTGAGGGTAACAGACACCAACAGAATCAACAAACTCATTCATAAGGCCGGTGATGTTGTGGGGATGAACTGGACTCTCTGACAGTGGTGTCTGAAAAGAGGATGCTGTCTCAGTTGCATGCCATCTTGGACAATGTCTCCCTTCCACTACATAATGTACTGGTTGAGCACAGGAGTACATTCAGCCAGAGACTCATTCCACTGAGATGCATCACAGAGCGTCATAGGAAGTCATTCCTGCCTGTGGCCATCAAACTTTACAACTAATTGCCGACGGGACATCAACCGTCTCGACTTCACCACACCTTGTCCCCATTCCAACCTCACTCCTTCGGAACGCTCTGCTCTCCACTCCCTCCGCACTAATCCTAACCTTATTATTAAACCCGCCGATAAGGGGGGTGCTGTTGTAGTCTGGCGTACTGACCTCTACCTTGCCGAGGCACAGCGACAACTCGCGGATACCTCCTCTTATTTACCCCTCGATTGTGACCCCACTAAGGAGCACCAGGCCATAGTCTCCCACACCATCACCAACTTTATCCGCTCAGGGGATCTCCCATCCACTGCTACCAACCTTATAGTTCCCACACCTCGCACTTCCCGTTTCTACCTCCTACCCAAGATCCACAAACCTGCCTGTCCTGGCCGACCTATTGTCTCAGCTTGCTCCTGCCCCACCGAACTCGTTTCTGCATACCTCGACACGGTTTTATCCCCCCTTGTTCAATCCCTTCCGACCTATGTTCATGACACTTCTCACGCTCTTAAACTTTTCGATGATTTTAAGTTCCCTGGCCCCCACTGCTTTATTTTCACCATGGATGTCCAGTCCCTATATACTTCCATCCCCCATCAGGAAGGTCTCAAAGCTCTACGCTTCTTTTTGGATTCCAGACCTAATCAGTTCCCCTCTACCACCACTCTGCTCCATCTAGCGGAATTAGTCCTTACTCTTAATAATTTCTCCTTTGGCTCCTCCCACTTCCTCCAAACTAAAGGTGTAGCTATGGGCACCCGTATGGGTCCTAGCTATGCCTGCCTTTTTGTTGGCTTTGTGGAACAATCTATGTTCCGTGCCTATTCTGGTATCTGTCCGCCACTTTTCCGTCGCTACATCGATGACTGCATTGGCGCTGCTTCCTGCACGCATGCAGAACTCGTTGACTTTATTAACTTTGCCTCCAACTTTCACCCTGTCCTCAAGTTTACCTGGTCCATTTCCGACACCTCCCTCCCCTTTCTAGATCTTTCTGTCTCTGTCTCTGGAGACAGCTTATCCACTGATGTCTACTATTAGCCTACTGACTCTCACAGCTATCTGGACTATTCCTCTTCTCACCCTGTCTCTTGTAAAAACGCCATCCCCTTCTCGCAATTCCTCTGTCTCCGCTGCATCTGCTCTCAGGATGAGGCTTTTCATTCTAGGACAAGGGAGATGTCTTCCTTTTTTAAAGAAATGGGCTTCCCTTCCTCCACTATCAACTCTGCCCTTAAACGCATCTTCCCCATTTCACGTACATCTGCTCTCATTCCATCCTCCCACCACCCCACTAGGAATAGGGTTCCCCTGGTCCTCACCTACCACCCCACCAGCCTCCGGGTCCAACATATTATTCTCCGTAACTTCCGCCACCTCCAACGGGATCCCACCACTAAGCACATCTTTCCCTCCCCCCTTCTCTCTGCATTCTGCAGGGATCGCTCCCTATGCAACTCCCTTGTCCATTCGTCCCCCCCATCCCTCCCCACTGATCTCCCACCTGGCACTTATCCGTGTAAGCGGAACAAGTGCTACACATGCCCTTACACTTCCTCCCTTACCACCATTCAGGGCCCCAAACAGTCCTTCCAGGTGAGGCAACACTTCACCTGTGAGTCGACTGGGGTGATACACTGCGTCCGGTGCTCCCGATGTGGCCTCTTATATATTGGCGAGACCTGACGCAGACTGGGAGACCGCTTTGCTGAACATCTACGCTCTGTCCGCCAGAGAAAGCAGGATCTCCCAGTGGCCACACATTTTAATTCCACATCCCATTCCCATTCTGACATGTCTATCCACGGCCTCCTCTACTGTAAAGATGAAGCCACACTCAGGTTGGAGGAACAACACCTTATATTCCGTCTGGGTAGCCTCCAACCTGATGACATGAACATCGACTTCTCTAACTTCCGCTAATGCCCCACCTCCCCCTCGTACCCCATCTGTTACTTATTTTTATGCACACATTCTTTCTCTCACTCTCCTTTTTCTCCCTCTGTCCCTCTGAATATACCCCTTGCCCATCCTCTGGGTCCCCCCCCCGCCCACCTCCTTGTCTTTCTTCCCGGACCTCCTGTCCCATGATCCTCTCGTATCCCCTTTGCCAATCACCTGTCCAGCTCTTGGCTCCATCCCTCCCCCTCCTGTCTTCTCCTATCATTTTGGATCTCCCCCTCCCCCTCCAACTTTCAAACCCCTTACTCACTCTTCCTTCAGTTAGTCCTGACGAAGGGTCTCGGCCTGAAACGTCGACTGCACCTCTTCCTAGAGATGCTGCCTGGCCTGCTGCGTTCACCAGCAACTTTTATGTGTGTTGCTTGAATTTCCAGCATCTGCAGAATTCCTGTTGTAAACTTTACAACTCCTCCCTTGAGGGTCAGACACCCTGAGCCAATAGGCTGGTCCTGGACTTATTTCCTGGCATAATTTACATATTACTATTTAATTATTTATGGTTTTATTACTATTTAATTATTTATGGTGCAACTGTAATGAAAACCAATTTCCCCCGGGATCAATAAAGTATGACTATGACTATGACTATGACTAAGACATTGAGTATATTTAAGGCAGAGGTGGATAGGTTCTTGATTAGTCAGGGCATGAAGGATTATGGGAGGAGGCAGGAGACTGAGGCTGAGAGGGAAGCGGATTAGCTATGAAGAAATAGCAGAGCAGTCTCGATGGGCCAGATGGTCTAATTATGCTCCTGTAATTTATGGTCTTATGTTCTTAAAACAAACCAAACAGCAGAGGCTTACTAACTGAAGAGAGTTTGCCACCATTGGAAATTACTAGGTGATAACATAATTCTTCTATTCAGTTACTCTTCAATGCTCAGCAATACCCTATAAATTGCTAGAATACTGTATATATTGCATAAAATATTGCCAGTAATGTATGTACATAAATATACAATACTAATCTTCCACCAATCAATTTCCCAGCTCATTACTTCACCCCCTCCTCCTCTCCCGGTTTCACTTATCACCTACAATCTTGTACTTCTTCCTCCCCTCCTTGCAGCTTCTTAGTCTGACCCCTTCCCCTTTCATTTCCAGGGTCTCAGTCTGAAACGTCGGCTGTTTATTCCCATCTATAGATGCTGCCTGACCTGTTGAATTCCTCCAGCTTTTTATGTGTATTACTCTGGATTTCCAGCATCTGCAGATTTTCTCATGTTTGTAATGCTAATCAAGTTGCATTTACATCAACAGAGAATCCAGGAATAAAAACATCCAAATGACATTAAAGTCCAAGATGAATGCACTTTACAGTTTAAAGTATGCTTCAGGCTTGCCCTTAGCTACTGCTTATTGGTTGAGTACAAACATTATGTGCAACGCAGGTGAGCAACATCAGACTTCCATACCTCACTCACATTGGCATCAATTTATGAAAACATAGCTCAATATCTCCATTTCTATTCACCCACATCCTCCAATGTCACTTAGGGAAAACAAATGGAAATTAAAAAGAACATTCAGTCAGCCATTTCACATGGATGCCCTGGGATAGCAGCTGTAACCCACATCAAACAGAAAAAAAATGACATCATAAGGGTTGAACTTTTGTGATCCACGTTTCACTCAAGCAAAGAGAAAACCAATTGATTAAGAAGAACTGAATTTATTGATTTGCTCAAGTTCACTCTGATCTGGAAGGGCTTAATCTATGAAAAAAATGACCTTAGAAATCTTTCCATTTCTTTTGTTGTGAAATCTAATGTTAATCATTATAATGAAATACATTTTCATTTTCCTCCACAAGCTCACAACGTTATTATCTAAGTATGCCTTTCGCCTGATTCATTACAACCTACTTCAATGGGAATATTAAAACAAAAGCCGCAAGGCTTTTCTGTTTACCAATTCATTCTGAATTCTTGGACACAGGATGCTGGAGCATATGGCTTGCATTATGTATATTGTATAAATTCAAATTGACATATTGATGTTATGATATTGAAATCTACTGAATTTGACTGATGAGTAACGAGATCGCTGTTCCATTAGTCATCAAAACCACGAGTGTACCTCTTTAGCAGATGTTGCTACAAAGAATAACGAACCCATTTTAGATTTTATAGCATGTTTGATGATGTAGGAAATGATACCCATCAGTTCCTTTTATGTTTAATTTGGTGAACAAATGTGTTGAACATTTGAGCCGAGAAGAATTTTGCATCCTGTTATATCTGCTTAAAGCAAAGATACACAGAACATTTCTACGTTAATCTAGTAAAGGCATATTTCAAGAAAGGTACAGTAGTCAATTACTGGACGTTGTGTCAAAAAATGTGCAACTTTGGGATCATTAGGGACAAAGTCCAACCATGGGACTGTTGCAAGAGAAAGCATGTCATTAAGAAATATCATAGCAATTGTTTTCTGTTACACACTTTCAAGATGAATTGGTCAAAGCCTTGATTCTCTGAATACTTCATGTGGTGCTGTTGTTTGACATAATGAATTGAAAATCAAAGAACTTTATTTGGAGAGCACTGCTGTTGAAGCTGATAACAGTTTCATGCAAGTGGATTAAAAAAATATATATATATGTACACTCAGTGGCCACTTTATGAAATACACCTGCTTGTTAACACAAAACCTAATCAGCCAATCATGTGGCAGCAACTCAATGCATAAAGGCATGCAGACTTGGTCAAGTGGTTCAGTTGTTGTTCAGACCAAACATCAGAATGGGGAATAAATGTGATCTAAGTGAATTAGATCATGGAATGATTGTTGTTGCTATATGGGGTGGTTTGAGCATCTCAGAAACTGCTGATCCCTTGGGATTTTTACACTGAACGGTCTCTAGAGCTTATAGAAAAAAATGCAAAAGACAAAAATAAATCCAGTGAGGGGCACTTCTGTACATGAAAACATGTTGTTAATGAGACCGGTCAGAAAAGATTGGCCAGACTGGTTCAAGCTGACAGGAAGGCAACAGTAACTCAAGTAACCACAAGTTGCAACAGTGGTGTGAAGAGGAACATCTCTGAACATACAACACTGTCAAACCTTGAAGTGGATGGGCTACAGCAGCAGAAAACCGTGAACATACATTCATTGGCCACTTTATTAGATACCTAATTAAGGAGGTACCTAACATAGTAGCCGTTGGGTGTATAATCTCACAGTAATGAATGTAAAACCCCAAAGTAACCTATAGCATTCAGTGTAGATATCCATAAGCATTCACTAAACAAGATCATCAGTTTTCTTGGCATGTACATTCACTATTTTTTTAACTATCCAGAAATGACTGTCATTAAGTTTACTGATCCTATTTCAAGGTATCTCTTAAAGAAATTGTATCTCGCTGTGATCTCTACTTCAGCTGTGAAGAAAGGAGACATCGGGACCATCATAGAGGTTGCTGAGCGAGCCTCAATATGGCTATGGATCAAGAGGTGTGACCCGTGGACCAATGCTGCTGGGACATGCTATCACGATCAACTCTGGCTGGGTCACCTGGCAGCACTATCTTGGCCCTTCCAATGACATAAGGAGGTTATTAATATCAATTCAGATTGAATATAATAAGCTACCTACATAAGACCTCATGTAATTTACAAATACTATGAACATTATGGATTCATCTATGCAATTAGCTGCATTATTTGACCTACTTTAGTCTCTGATGCATGCCAAGGTCTCTGACCTCAGCTCAGCTATTCCTTTGGTCACCTTTGGGGCAGTTTTTCTACACGATCCCAGACTCAGATGCACCTACAGAAAGACTCCACCAAGTGCGGTATTGGACAATTGGAGAAATAATTTTCAGGACCTCAAGGATGTGTATTGAAAAGAAACAGTAGTCTTTAAGCTAAATAACTCCACAGAGAATGCTCCAATATCATGATTTAAATGTTATTTTTTAGTATAAAATGTATTAAGAAGTTTAACCTAGAATCCAGCATATTTTAAGAGGACTGGCTTTTGAGTAAAGCTCTGCCTATTCAGGTCATATTTTAGAAAGTATTTTGAAGGAACAGTCTGAGATTTATCTTTCATCCTTCAAAACAAAAATGTCCAAAATCCAAACTCTTGATTGAAAATAAAGACAAATTCTTGGAATGGTGGCAACAATACTCATTTCCTGTGAGGTGATCCTTGCTTGCAGACATGTAAAAGGCATATCGTGCAGAATCTCAAGTTCAAGTTCAAGATTATCATCATTTCAAATGTATATCTCTGGACCAAGGTGCACAACAGAATACGTGCAACTCACACAGAACTCGTAAAGTAATATTACCACAAATAAACTAACAAAGAATGAGGTGCATTTACAGGTTGAAAAGTTAACAGTATAATGCTACTGGTGAGACCTGGGTAGCGGCAAAGAGCTCTGTAGTCTCGTGTCCTGGGGGTAGAAGCCACTTCCCATCCTAACTGTCCTTGTCCTAATGCTACAATACCTCCTAGCTGATGGTTAGTGGTCAAAGAGATTGTTGGATGGTTGGGAGGGATCATTGACATTGCACATGCAGTGCTCCTGTTAAGTATCTCAGATGAGTGGAAGAGAGACCCCATTCATCCTCCCAGCAATCATCACAATCTTTTCTCGGGCCTTGCAGTCAAATATTGTACACTGAAGCACAGGGCAAGGTATTGTAAAATATCTGGACATGTGAGAGCAGGTTTTGGAATTCAATTCCAGGTAAAATAAATTCAAAAGGGAAGCTTGTCTGAAAAAAACTCTGCCTCAAAATCTACAGGTCAATGATTAAATAAAAACTTATTTTAATAGAATATTTTTCATATTATTTAAAAAAAATGTCAATGTTCTTGATTTTGCACGTGCAACACACATAAATTCCATTTAACAATCAAAAGACCGAAAGACATAGGAACAGAATTAGGCCATTTCAGCCCATCAAGTCATCTCTGCCATTCCATCATGTCTGATTCATTTTCCCTCTCAACCCCATTCTCCTGCCTTCTCCCTGTAACTTTTGAAGTCCTTACTAATGATTGTATATATTATAATCCTAAGGCCTGCAATGGGACAATGAGGCTCTCTGTTGGTCAGGGTCTGTCTACATGGAATGTGAGCCAGGGCAGTACAATATGGAGGGCAAGCTGTTTTCCACGCAGCAGGCTCCTCTTCTCCATGCAGCTGATGAATTCAAAGGAATGGCAGAGGCTGGTGCAGTTTGGAACCAACAGCGTCGCAGGAGTTACCAGTCAGCATTGAACTCAATGTAGATCTACATTAGGGAGTCTGGATTTTTCCTCAGGGGTTTACTGCCGAAGCTTTACCATGAGTGACTATAGCTGCAAGGCAATGGAGGTTTGAAATCAAAGTTTTCCTTCTCTGGGATAGAATGCTAACCATGACTGCTGAGCCCTATCTCCCCAAAGCGACTGGTTTAAAGGAGCTACTAACCAGCCTTTGCCCCTACTCCTGACAATAGGAAACCATTCCACCAGGCTTAGTTGCTAAGCCACACATGAAGGCCAGTAGCTGGACTAGGTTGTCAGAGACTACTTGTGATGCATGCCATTGGGAGCATTTAATGGGTAGTAGGATCTTATCCCCACTACCACCCCCGTAAGGAAACAACCATAAGGAAAAAGGTGAAGGTACAAAGAATATTCTTTTATTTTCCTCAGTCTTTGCCACTGTCATAACTAATGCTGATAAATGATATTTTCCTCTGTCCTTCTCTTGCGAGACAATCGGTAGCCAGTGAAATGGAAATGTTGCAAAATGAAACATTGTTCACAATCCAATGTATCCTCCTGCGAACAAGACAGAGCTGCACCTCCGGAATTCTGTACAAGACATGGAATCAGTTAATGCTAACCTAGTTATCAGCATTCAGCATTAATTCAGAAGGGTTTGATGCTACCTGACCAAACTCTTCAGTTTCTTTGCAAAACGATAACCCAAAAGGACTGTATTAAATCTCAAACTTTGAAAAGACTTCTGATAAAGTTCTATACAAAAGGGAATAAATAAATACAAAGCTTTAGCATAATCTATTGAAATGGATTGAATTTAGCATAATCTTTGAAACGGAAAAAAAAGCCAGTTTCTTATCACATGATTGAGATAACAATGTGTTTATAGATTTCCACATCTTGGACTCGGGTTACAGTGTCCAGTGTACAGTGTCATGTGAAACTCAACAATATGAACTGGGAAAGATCTTAGTAGCAGCATTTGACAATGTGCTCTGTTACTATAATCATAACTGGACTTGATCTGAATTTGTTTTGGTGTAAGAGGTGGCCATTTCTTTTGCACCCATCAGAATTGCTGAAATAAAAACAGAAAATTCTGAAAACACTCAACAGGGCAGCCGGCATCTATGGAAAGAGAAACAATGAAAGGGGTGACAAAGAAGACAGTCAGTGATTTGCATCAAGGCTTGATCAATTATTGCTTCCAATTTACAAACATAATTCTGGACTCAGGAAGTGAATAAAATATAGTCAAGCCACACTATAAGGAGAGTGGAAAATGGTAGCTCAGATATTATAGTCTTAAATGGATAGGAGGTGTAGCGTCTACTTGAACAAGCCAACACAGCTTGGAGACTAAGCATGTGGCAGGGTGGGATGCATTAATCCTGTCTGACATGCTTTCCATTCAGTGACAACAAAGCTCCAAAACTGAAGAATATATTCAATCCTTTATTAAGAGACGAGCAAAACAAACAACCTCGAAATACTAAAAACTTATCAAACTAAAACTAGCGATATAACGAAATAAACAGGCTGAGTATTAAACATACTGAACAATTCAACCAAAATACTAGAGAAACTACTGGCAGCGTCTATGGAAAAGAGTACAGTTGATGTTTCAGTCCGAGACCCTTCAGCAGGACTGGAGAAAAAAGTCAAAGTTAGAAGGTGGGAGCAGGCGAGAGAGAAACACAAGGTGATAGGTGAAACCGGGAGCATGGGAGGGGTGAAGTAAGGAGTTGAGAAACTGATAGGTGAAAGAGATACAGGGCTGGCGAAGGGGGAATCTAAAAGGAGAGGACAAAAGTCCATGGAAGAAAGATAAATGGGGGGAACACCAGATGGAGGTGATGGGCAGGTAAGGAGATAAAGTGAGAGGGAGAAAGGGGGATGAGGAATAGTGAAGGGGTGGTGTTTATATTCTTTACTTCTTATATTCTGTCTGGGTAGCATCCAACCTGTTAGCATGAACATGAATTTTTCATATTTTTGGTAATGCCCCCGCCCCCACCATTCCCACCACTCCCCATCCCCTTTTCCCTCTCTCACCAGAGAAGGAAGCAGAGAGTAAGAATAGGATGCACATTTTCAAGTTGCAGCCTGTGACTGGTGGACTACCACATGTATCAGCACTGTAGTTGTTTATTACATATCAGCGTGTTGGGGGGAGGTGGTGGAAGCCAACTTTGTAGACAACACAAAAACAGATGGGAAAGCAAGCTCTGAGGAGGATTAACAAAGCTGTTTCCAGAGAGATAGTGACAAGTTGTGAGCAGGCAAAACAGATAAAAGGTGTATAATGTCGGAAGATGGGAAGTTGTTCACATCAGAGGAAAGAACAAAAGAATATCATAGAGAAAAACTGCAGACATCTGCAGGACAATGGGAAGAGAAGATGCTTGTGTACAGAACACTGACAGTCAACACACAAGAACTGTAGGTAACTAGGAAGGCTAATGGAATGTAGGACCTTATTTCATAGTCATAGTCATACTTTATTGATCCTGGGGAAATTGGTTTTTGTTACAGTTGCACCATAAATAATAAATAGTAATAAAAACATAAATAGTTAAATAGTAATATGTAAATTATGCCAGAAAATAAGTCCAGGACCAGCCTATTGGCTCAGGGTGTCCGACCCTCCAAAGGAGGAGTTGTAAAGTTTGATGGCCACAGGCAGGAATGACTTCCTATGACGCTCTGTGTTGCATCTCGGTGGAATGGGTCTCTGGCTGAATGTACTCCTGTGCCCAAACAGTACATTATGTAGTGGATGGGAGACGTTGTCCAAGATGGCATGCAACTTGGACAGCATCCTCTTTCCAGACACCACCGTGAGAGAGTCCAGTTCCTTCCCCACAACATCACTGGCCTTACGAATGAGTTTGTTGATTCTGTTGGTGTCTGCTACCCTCAGCCTGCTACCCCAGCGCACAACAGCAAACATAATAGCACTGGCCACCACAGACTTGTAGAACATCCTCAGCATTGTCCGGCAGATGTTAAATGACCTCAGTCTCCTCAGGAAATAGAGACAGCTCTGACCCTTCTTGTAGACAGCCTCAGTGTTCTTTGACCAGTTTATTGTCAATTCGTATCCCTAGGTATTTGTAATCCTCCACCATGTCCACGCTGACCCCCTGGATGGAAACAGGGGTCACCGGTGCCTTAGCTCTCCTCAGGTCTACCACCAGCTCCTTAGTCTTTTTCACATTAAGCTGTAGAAAATTCTGCTCACACCATGTGACAAAGTTTCCTACCGTAGCCCTATATTCAGCCTCATCTCCCTTGCTGATGCATCCAACTATGGCAGAAAACTTCTGAAGATGACAAGACTCTGTGCAGTAATTGAAGGGAGAAGTCTTAATGCAACTGGTCAAGGTACTTGTGAACCCTGCAAACTGCAATGATTTGTGTCATCTTTTTAAAGAAAGGTATTATTTCATTGGAGGTGGTTCAGAGGAGGTTCATTAAGATGAATCTTGGCATTGAGGGAATCCTGTGAGAAAAAGTTGGGACTCTATTCATTGGGGGTTAGATGAATTATTATCAATCCAATTGAATCATAAAAGATTCTGGGGGAGTAGTCGGTAAATATTGAGAGTATTTTCTCTCATAGGAAATCCAGAACCTAAAGGAATGGTCTCAGAATATTGTGCGCCCAATTATGACTGAGGTAAGCAAAAATCTCGAAGGGATTAGTGAGTCTTTGGAACTCCTTGGCATAGTGGGCTGAAAATGCAGAATACTTGCTTGTATTTATAGGTGACATAGAATTATAATCAGTAAGGAAACCGATGTTTATGGTGAAAGGGTTGAAAGTTAAATAAGAAATGTTGGATCAGTCACAATGATTTATTTATTTATATTTATATTTATTGGGATACAACACAGAATAGGCATTTCGGCCCATAAAAACGGTTGGGAACTCTTGTTCTCATGATAAGGATGAAAAAGACAACAGAAAAGAGTAAAGAGGAACTTGATAAGTAAAAAGAAGTCAAAGTATGATTCTAAGTGGTTCATGAAGAGAGGACAGAAAATAGCAACAACCAAAGGGGATTCTCAATGTCCATTCAGAAATTTGATGGTAGAGGGGAAGAAGCTGTTCCTGAATCATTGAGTGTGTGCCTTCAGGCTTCTGTACCTCCTTCCTGATGCTAGCAATAAGAACAAGGCATGAGCTTGTTGAGGAGGTCCTTAATGATGGACACCTCCTTTTTGAGGCATCAATCCTTGAAGATGTGCTAGATACTAGAGGCTAGTAGAAATCAAAGGCTACTGCTCATGATGGAGCTGACTGAGTTTACAACTCTCTGCAGCTTACTTTGATCCAGTTCAGGAGCACCCCATACCAGACAGTGATGCAGCCAACTAGAATGCACTCCGCGGTACAGCTGTAAAAATTTTTGAGTGTTTTGGGAGACATACTAAAACCTTCCAAACTCCGAGTGAAATATGGCCACTATTGTGCATTCTTTGTAGCTGCATCAATATGTTGGGACCAGGTTAGATCCTCAGATGTACTGACAACCAGGAACTAGAAATTGCTCACTCTTTCCAGTTCTGATCTCTCTATGAGGACTGGTGTATGTTCCGTTGTCCTATCTTTTCTGATGTCCACAATCCACGTTAATAGTGTGGGAGATTTCTAGTTCTGGAGATGTGAGCTTCTGTGGACCAGATCCTTGACTCAAATTCCTATAAGCAAAACAGAAAACCAGTTTGAAAATGCTTAAATGCATTGAAAATGCAACAAACTTCATAAAGAAAAAAAAGATTAAGTGGACCAGAATTCAAACACCTTTAATAATTTTGTGAAATTAATGAAAAGCTGGAGCATGTTGATATTAAAAAAGAGAATGCGCTGGAGCTTTTGGATAAGTCACCGGGACTGAACGAGATGTGCCCCAGGTTAATGTGGGAGGTGAGGGAGGAGATTGCTGATCCTCTGGCAATGATCTTTGCATCATCAATGGGGACAGGAGAGGCTCCGGAGGATTGGAGGGTTGCGGATATTGTTCCATTATTCAAGAAAGGGAGTAGAGATAGCCCAGGAGATTATAGACCAGTGAGTTTTACTTCAGTGGTTGGTAAGTTGATGGAGAAGATCCTGAGAGGCAGGATTTATGAACATTTGGAGAGGCATAATATGATTGGGAATAGTCGGCATGACTTTCTCAAAGGCAAGTCATGCCTTACGAGCCTGATTGAATTTTCTGAGGATGTGACTAAACACATTGTATATGGATTTCAGCAAGGCATTTGACAAGGTACCCCATGCAAGGTTTATTGGGAAAGTAAAGAGGCATGGGATCCAAGGGGACATTGCTTTGTGGCTCCTGAACTGGCTTGCCCACAGAAGGCAAAGAGTGGTTGTAGACGGGATATATATTCTGCATGGAGGTCGGTGACCAGTGCTGTGCCTCAGGGATCTGTTCTGGGACCCCTACTCTTCGTGATTTTTATAAATGACCTGGATGAGGAAGTGGAGGGATGGGTTAGTAAATCTGCTGATGACACAAAGGTTGGGGGTGTTGTGGATATTGTGGAGGTCTGTCAGAGGTTACAGCGGGACATTGATAGGATACAAAACTGGGCTGAGAAGTGGCAGATGGAGTTCAGCCCGAATAAGTGTGAGGTGGTTCATTTTGGTAGGTCAAATATGATGGCAGAATATAGTATTAATGGTAAGACTCTTGGCAGTGTGGAGGATCAGAGGGATCTTGGGGTCCGAGTCCATAGGACGCTCAAAGCTGCTGCGCAGATTGACTCTGTGGTTAAGAAGGTATACGGTGTATTGGCCTTCATCAGTTGTGGGATTGAGCTTAAGCGCCGAGAGGTAATGTTGCTGTCCCTGGTCAGACCCCACTTTCGCCTCACTACAAGAAGGATGTGGGAACCATAGAAAGGGTGCAGAGGAGATTTACAAGGATGTTGCCTGGATTGAGGAGCATGCCTTATGAGAATAGGTTGAGTGAACTTGGCTTTTTTTCCTTGGAGTGACGGAGGATGAGAGGTGACCTGATAGAGGTGTATAAGATGATGAGAGGCATTGATCATGTGGATAATCAGAGGCTTTTTCCCAGGGTTGAAATGGCTAGCACGAGAGGACACAGTTTTAAGGTGCTTGGAAGTATGTACAGAGGAGATGTCAGGGTAAGTTTTTTACTCAGAGAGCGGTGAGTGCGAGGAATGGGCTGCTGGTGATGGTGGTGGAGGCAGACACGATAGGGTCTATTAAGAAACTCCTGGACAGGTGCATGGAGCTCAGAAAAATAGAGGGCTATGGGTAACCCTAGGTAATTTCTAAGGTAAGGACATGTTCGGCACAGCTTTGTGGGCCAAAGGGCCTGTATTGTGCTGTAGGTTTTCTATGTTTCTATGTTTCTATGAAAGGACTGTTGAACTGTTTCCAAGGAACATGGATCCTTGAAATTTTGAACGTTACATTCTTTGTTAATTATGGACAAACCGTGAGGAATTCCAAAGGCGTGGAACTTCGACATTCTGCATATTTATAAGCTTTGTATTTGAAAAAAAATCCTTTTACACAAAAAAAAGAAAGGCAACATTTAAATTAGGTTTATTTTCTGATTTAGGAGTGATAATCCCTCTGTTTTCCATTAGTAATGCAGCTCATTTATTAAACCAGTGATGTAATTCCATTTTACAACTGTTGTGTGCATTAGGTTCACCTTTGGAGTTATATTCTGCTTACAATGAAGGCATACTTGGCAGGGACTTTCTGTGGATCGTGAATATATGCAAGGATGTGCAAGGTGAGGTTAACAATGCTAGGCATTACTGTAGCATTCTGTACAAGGCAGCATTGGAATACAGATTTACCATATAACCATATAACCATATAACAATTACAGCACGGAAACAGCCCATCTCGGCCCTTCTAGTCCGTGCTGAACGCTTACTCTCACCTTGTCATGGTCCGGTCTGTGAAGTCCGTATTCCGGTTCATGGTCCGGTCCATTGACCCTTGCTCCAGGTTTTCCTGTCTACCCTGTTTCTGTTCTTGTTGAGCTCTAATTGAGGCAGCTGATGCTCATTGGGACTGGCTTCAGAGACCAGGGTGTGGCTGCTGGATTGTTCTTGTCCTTACTCCTTGTATCCCTTCCCCTGCCTTCTGTTTCCTGCCCTGAAGCCCTGCCTTGTCTTGTCGGTAACTCTCGCCTCACCTGAAGTTCTGTCTTGCCTTGCATTGCCTGAAGCCTTGCCTTGTCTTGCTGTCTTATCCTGGAGCCACACCGTACCTAGCTCCCTTCCTAACCCTTGCCTCCGTCGGGTAAGCCAGCCCGTATTGCCGTTACCTACAGTTGGTTCTGTCCCTTCCTGTCCCTTCCCTCCGTCGGGTAAGCCAGACCGCCTTGCCGTTACCTGCGGTTGGTTCTGTCCCTTACTGGCCCTTGCCTCCGTCGGGTGGAGAACCATGCCCTGCCCAGGAGTACCATGCCCTGCCCAGGAGTACCGCACCCTGCCCAGGGGAACCGCGCCCTGCCCAGGAGGAGCCTCCTGCCTCCAGCCCCAAGCCTCGCCTCAAGTCTCAGCCTCCTGCCTAGCCTCAAGCCTGAAGACTCCAGCTCCTGCCTAGCCTCAAGCCTGAAGACTCCAGCCTACTGCCTCCTGCCAAGCCTCGCCTCCGGTCTCTAGCCTCTAGCCTCAAGCCTGAAGACTCCAGCCTCCTGCCTCCTGCCAAGCCTCTCCTCCAGTCTCTAGCCTCTAGCCTCAAGCCTTAAGACTCCAGCTTCGTCCTGCCTTCCAGCCAAGCCTCGTCCTTGCCTAGTTCTGGGGTCCGAGCCAGAGGCAAGACCCAGGTACTGGGTCCTTGTCCAGTCTCTGGCTCAGAGTCCAAGCCCAGGCTCCTAGCTCTCTTGTCCAGTCCTGTTCCAGGTTCCCGGTTTTCGTGTCCATGTCCTTGCTCTCACCCTGTATCCTAGTCCTGTCCCTAGTACTTCAGTGTCTGTGTCTTGCACTTGGGTCCGTTCCTAGCCACCGCCTTATGACACACCTAGCCCCACCAACCTGCACTCAGCCCATAACCCTCCATTCCTTTCCTGTCCATATACCTATCCAATTTTAATTTAAATGACAATATCGAACCTGCCTCTACCACTTCTGCTGGAAGCTCATTCCATGCAGCTACCACTCTCTGAGTAAAGAAGTTCCCCCTCATGTTACCCCTAAACTTCTGCCCACTAACTCTCAACTCACATCCTCTTGTTTGAATATCCCCTACTCACAATGGAAAAAGCCTATCCACGTCAACTCTATCTATCCCCCTCATAATTTTAAATACCTCTATTAAGTCCCCCCTCGACCTTCTACGCTCCAAAGAATAAAGACCCAACTTGTTCAACCTTTCTCTGTGACTTAGTTGCTGAAATCCAGGTAACATTCTAGTAAATCTTCTATGTACTCTCTCAATTTTGTTGACATCTTTCCTATAATTCGGTGACCAGAACTGTACACAATACTCCAAATTTGGCCTTACCAATGTCTTCTACAATTTTACCATTACATCCCAACTCCTATACTCTATGCTCTGATTTATAAAGGCCAACATACCAAAAGCTTTCTTCACCACCCTATCCACATGAGATTCCACTTTCAGGGAACTATGCACCATTATTCCTAGATCTCTCTGTTCTACTGCATTCTTCAATGCCCTACCACTTACCATGTATGTCCTACCAAAATGTAACACCTCACATTTTTCAGCATTAAACTCCATCTGCCATCTTTCGGCCCACTCTTCTAACTGGCCTAAATCTCTCTGCAAGCTTCGAAAACCTACTTCATTATCCACAACGCCATTTATCTTAGTATCATCTGCATACTTACTAATCGAATTTACCACCCCATCATCCAGATCATTAATGTATATGACAAACAACATTGGACCCAGTACAGATCCCTGAGGCACTCCACTGGTCACCGGCCTCCAATCTGACAAACTGTTATCCACCACTACTGTCTGGCGTCTCCCATCCAGTCACTGCTGAATCCATTTTACTACTTCAATATTAATACCTAACGATTGAACCTTCCTAACTAACCTTCCGTGTGGAACCTTGTCAAAGACCTTACCGAAGTCCATATAGACAACATCCACTACTTTACCCTCGTCAACTTTCCTAGTAACCTCTTCAAAAAATTCAATAAGATTTGTCAAACATGACCTTCCACGCACAAATCCATGTTGACTGTTCCTAATCAGACCCTGTCTATCCAGATAATTATATATACCATCTCTAAGAATACTTTCCATCAATTTACCCACCACTGACGGCAAATTCACAGGCCAATAATTGCTAGGTTTACTCTTAGAACCCTTTTTAAACAATGGAACAACATGAACAATACGCGAATCCTCCGGCACCATCCCCGTTTCTAATAACATTTGAAATATTTCTGTCAGAGCCCCTGCTATTTCCACACTAACTTCTCTCAAGGTCCTAGGGAATATCCTGTCTGGACCTGGAGACTTATCCACTTTTATATTCCTTAAAAGCGCCAGTACTTTCTCTTCTTTAATCATCATAGTTTCCATAACTTCCCTACCTGTTTCCCTTACCTTACACAATTCAATATCCTTCTCCTTAGTGAATACCAAAGAAAAGAAATTGTTCAGAATCTCCCCATCTCTTTTGGGTCCACACATAGCTGTCCACTCTGATTCTCTAAGGGACCAATTTTATCCCCCACTATCCTTTTGCTATTAATATGACTAGAAACCCTTTGGATTTATTTTCACCTTACTTGCCAAAGCAACCTCGTATCTTCTTTTAGCTTTTCTGATCTCTTTCTTAAGATTCTTTTTACATTCTTTATATTCCTCAAGCACCTCACTTACTCCATGCTTCTGATATTTATTGTAGATCTCTCTCTTTTTCCGAACCAAGTTTCTAATATCCCTTGAAAACCATGGCTCTCTCAAACTTTTAACCTTTCCTTTCAACCTACCTGGAACATAAAGATTCTGTACCCTCAAAATTTCACCTTTAAATGACCTCCATTTCTCTATTACATCCTTCCCATAAAACAATTTGTCCCAATCCACTCCTTCTAAATCCTTTCACATCTCCTCAAAGTTAGCCTTTCTCCAACCAGAAATCTCAAACCTTGTATCTTCTTTGCTACAAGAGATGAAGTTAAAAAAAGGTAATCTTTAAAAAGAAAGCAGATCAATATCTGTACTATCTGCATAAGTATCTAGAGGTCATGGGCTGAGGGTGAAAGGTGAAATGTTTAAGAGCAACATGAGGGGAAACTTCTTCACTCACAGGGTGGTGAGAGTGTGAAACGAGCTGACAGTGAAAGTGGTGAATGCAGGTTTGATTACAACATTTAACAGAAATTTGTATAGGTAATGAATAGGAGGGGTATGGTCTGGGTGCAGGTCAATGGCACTAGTTCAACACAGTCTAGATGGGCTGAAGGGCCTATTTCTGGGCTATGATGTTCAATGACTCTATAACACTACTTAAAATTAGTACTCAGAAGTTTTCGTCAAGCATTACTCAAACCAAAGGCCTGAAATCAAGGTGCTCCTTAGCTGCAATAAAGTGTACGACAGGAAAACAATAAATAAGGGAGAGAACGTAATACTTAATAGTGGGGAAGAATATTATAAAAGAAATAGAACGTCAGTTTGTGGGAAGTTTTAACTGGTTATCAGTTGTATTATACCACAAGCACAACTCTTTTTTTCCTGCAGTGCTATTTTAAGCTTTCTATTTCAAATATCTATGGGAAAATGCTACCAAATGTTGCACGAAATTATACGATGTTAATTGTGCTTGAACAAAGGTTACACCCGTAAAATAGTTTTACAACATAAGGCTCCGTGCTGTATGTGAAATTTGGCCTTTACTCCCATGTTGAAACATTTTAATAATGTCAGCAACTGTACTTAATGATGTAAGTTCAACGGAAACTAAATCCAGCCAGCCCCTGAATAGAGGCAAAGGACTTTGATGCACTATTGGCTAGTAAAACAGGAATCAAATATGGTAAGCGGCTGACAGTGATATTGCACCGATTAATATGGAATGAAAGAGTAGATTAGGAAGTTGGCCAGAATGTCTACATTCAGTGTTAAGGACAAAGAGGATATGCACCAACTTGGTCATTAAGATTTACGCAACAGTAAAATGGAGAGGTGAGGAAATTATGGGGATTCGTTGAGGTATCCCTGTTTTCCTGGTTCTGTACTATCTCACAGTTGTTATTGCAAACTTTTTTGCAGTATTAGTTGCCAGGCAGGTCTGAATTGGGTAGAGTTACTCAGAATGACTTTATAAGTCAATCTTCCGCCATGCAGACTCTACCTCAACAACCATGGCACCAGAGTCCAGCAATCTGTCTTCAAGCAAGTTTCAAGGATTCATTGAGACATAAATAAAATGCAGATGGTGTGAAAGGAACAGTTGCTGCCCTCTCCAGAGCAACACACATAAAATGCTGGGGGAACTCAGCAGGTCAGGCAGTATCAATGGAGAGGAATAAACAGTCAATGTTTCAGACTGAGACCGTTCATGAGATTAACACATAGTAAATGCTGGATTTCCAGTACCTGCAGAATCCCTTGTGTTCATGATACTTCACTTGATACTGACTGACCTGCTGAGTTCCTCTAGCACTTTGTGTGTGTTGTTCTGGATTTCCAGCATCTGCAGATCTCTTGTGTTCATGATTTACTGTCCTCTCATTTTTTTTTAATTTTGCCTGCTGGCACCCGTTATCCACCTGCTTCTGACTCCCAGCTACAGTCATCTCCCTCCCCTACCTGCCTGCCTGTCTTTCTTCACCACTCTCCAGTCCACCAATCATCTCGTGCTCCTGTCTCACCACTCCCCCTCCCCTCTTTATACATTTCACCCCTCCTTCCCGATGCAGGGTTTCGATCCAAAATGTTGACAGTTCCTCTATCCCCACAGATGCTTCCTGACCTACTCCAGCAGACTATTTCTTTCTCAAAGATTTCCTGGTGGGTCTTCGAATGCCCTGCCTTCCCGCAGGAGAATGAGCATTCCAGAGACCTTACTGCCAAATCGGACGGGTACTGCCAAATCAGATAACAGGAAGTACAGGAGCCTTAGGTCCCATACCTTCAGGTTCAGGAGCAGTTATTACCCCTTCAGCTTTACTCATTTCAATGCTCAGCTGACTCCACTACCTATTGATCCAAGTTCAAGGTCTCCGCAACTTATGTTCTCAGTATTTTATATACATTTATTGTTTATTATTGGCTTGATTTGTCCTCTTTCGCACATTGTATGTTTGCCCATCCATATTTCATATAGTTTTTCATAAACTCCATTGTAAATAAAGCATCTGCAAGAAAATGATTCTCAGGGTAGTACATGGTGACATATACATACATACTTCGATAATTAATTTACTTTGAAGTTTTTTTTGAACATTTATTCTCTCAGCCAGGTAATGTCTGCAGTGCATTAACAGCTCCCCAGTCTTCCCAGTTGAATGTCAGCCATCATCCACTAATCCTGCTGTAGCCACTGAGCTGGTACCATACAGGAGCACCAAGCCAAAAAGTAGGGGAATGCATGAGGCAGGTTACTTGACTGTTGCATGTAAAATACACATAGTATCCTCTTTATTAAGCACACCTGTACAACTGCTTATTAATGCAAATATCTAATCAGGCAATCACGTAGCAACAACTCAATGCACAAAAGTATGCAAACATGGTCAAGAGGTTCATCTGTTGTTCAGACCGAAGATCAGAATGGGGAAGAAATGTGATCTAAGTGACTTTGTCTGTGGAATGATTGTTGGTGCCAGACGGGGTGATTTGAGTATCTCAAAAATGGTCAGCCTTCTGGAATCTTCACACACAACAATCTTCAGAGTTTATAGAGAATGGTGCAAAACACAAACAAAAATCCAGTGAGTGGCAGTTCTGCGGGTGAAACTGCCTTGTTAATGAGAGAGGTCAGAGGAGAATGGCCAGTCTGGTTCAAGCTGACAGGAAAGCAACAGAAACTCAAATAATGACGCATTGCAACAGTGGTGTATAGGAGAGCATATCTGAATGCACAACACATCAAACCTTGAAGTGGATGGGTTACAGAAGAAGACCACGAACATACACTGAGTGACCACTTTATTAAGTACAGGAGGTACCTAATAAGATCGTAAGACATAGGAGCCGATTTAGTTCACTCGGCCCATCAAATCTACTCCAAATAGAGTGGCTGCTGAGTGTATAATGACTTCAAAATTTGTTTTGGAGTCTTTAATTTTTGGTGTCTTTCATTCTGATACTGAGACCAAATGAACACCTATTCATTGAGGTGTCATCTGAACTGGAAATTGAGGTGGCTCATTGTGGTATAGGGTCCTTGAAGGAGAGCCCAGGCAAGAAAGGGTCTTTCTAGCTTGACTCCCCCCTCCTATTGCTCTCCCTCATGACTCCACACCAGAGCTACCTGACTGGAAGATGATAGTTGGTGAAGTGGCAGACAACAGTTTGCCACGAGCTAGGCAATCTTTGTACTCTTAACCATTTGGCACAGGGCAGAGTTAACACGTGGCAGCATGCTGTCCCTGCCTGTGCAGTAACCTAACATCCTTACCAAATGACATCTGGTGTAGCTTTTCCCAGAAGTGTGAGCACATACCATGGACATCACCATGGAGCTCCAAGCTTATTCTTGCCACTCAAAAAGCTGGCACTACCGAGCCCAGGGTTTGCCACCCGAGTGGGTTATCAGAATATTAATTCATATTCCTGTAAACCAGGGGTTCCGAGCCTGGGTCCATGTCATAAAAAAAGGTTAGGAACGTCTGCTGTAAACTGTTCTCCAGACAGAGCAACACATATTTTAGTAGGTTATTGTTTATCCTTGGTTCAAAATGAAATTCTGTTACTCATCTTGGACAAGAATAACATGGACCATGCATGCTAAGGTCTTTCCTTTTAAGAACTTATGGTCCAGAGTGCCTAGTGCAGGATTTTGTGTATTGTAATAATTTAGTAAATCCCTATCTATTTTAAATCAATATAAGTCTACTTCTTACTTGCCATAACCAGTTCAGGCAATAATATATTTCAGTATTGTTTGTATCATTAGACTGAATACAAAATATGACATACAAACAGAATATATGTATTTCATCATATGCTCAAAGTTGTCAGAGGGCCCACTGACCCATTGCTACGTGTTTAATTGATGTGCATCAGTTCCCAGAACTAATTCCATTCTAAAATTCTCATTATTTTTATTTTAAACCAGCCTGCTTTTCTTTTTGGAAAAAAGCCTACTCACTTGTTCAAATTGAATAAACATGTTAAAATCAAGTAGTGTCTCAATAAATATCTGTTCCCAAAGCATGTTGCATTCATTTGAAGCAGATGTCAATAATTTTGTATTACAAATGTGATTTGATAAATACAAGCCCAAGTGTGATTGGTTCAAATACTTAAACTCACCAGACGCTAACTACTTTATCTATTCAGCATCACCCTGCGTTACCTCTACTGTATGGTTTCCACATCTATAACTAATGTATGCTATTAAACAAAAATAGCATGTACAGGAAGTACTCAACAGGTCAGAGAGCATCTGTGGAAAGACAGAGTCTATGCCTCGTGTTATCAATCTTTCCTTTAGAATATTGGTTTTATTAGAGAGATACTGAGAAAATAAAAAGTGAAAATATTCAAGAGTTATTTGATTTTTTAAATCCTCGACCTTGATTTCAAAAGTCTTCATTGTCTCACCTCTCCTTCTCTTTATTATCACCTGCAGCCCGACAGCTCTGCCTTTATTTCTGATCCTACTGATCATTAATATAATTAAATGCTTCATTATATATACCTATAACTTCAGCTGCTAGTGTTCTAACATTTGTAATGTCAACATTCAACATCTCCATGTCTTTACATATCTTCCTTCATTTAATAAGCTCCAAGAATTTTGGAAGTTAAACCAGCACAGCTCATGCACAGTGAATGGCAAGTACATAGTTCCTCAAAGTGACGACATACGCTCAATGGGCACTTTATTACGTACACCTACTTCATACGTACATCTAATCAACCAATCATCTGGCAGCAACACGATGCATACAAGCATGCAAACACAGTCAAGAAATCCAGTTGTTATTCAGACCAACGTCAGAATGGGTAAGAAATATAATCTAAGTGAATTTGACTGTGGAATGATTGTTGGTGCCAGATAGGGTTGTTTAAGTATCTCAGAAACTGTTGATCTCCTGGGAGATTAGCACAACACACACAACGGTTTTTAGAGTTTATAGAAAATGGTGCAAACAAACAAGAAAACATCTAGTAAGTAGCAGCTCTATGGGCAAAAATGTCTTGAGAAAGGTCAGAGGGGAATGGCTATACTAGTTCAGCTGACAGGAAGGAGAGAACCACACATTACAACAGTGGTGTGTAGAAGAGCATCTCTGATGGCACAACCCATCGATTCTTGAAATGGAAGAGCTACAGTACAGAAGAGCATGAATATGCACTCAGAGGCCACAGAGTGTATTTGAACTGGTGATGATAATGATGTATGGCAGGCCTGCTTTCATCACTGTGTACAAGAAATGGGACATCATTTTACAGATGTACAAGATGTTGGTGAAACCTTGCTTAGAGTACTGTGTACAATTCTGGTTGTCATGTTATGGGAAGGTTGTCTTTAAGCTAGAGAGGTACATAAAAGACTCCCAGGGATGTTGTTGGGACTGGAGAGTTTGAGCGTTAAACAGAGACTGGATAGGTTGGGACTGTTTTCCCTAGAGCAAAGGAGACTGAGGGGGTGACTTTATACGGGTTTATGAAATCATGAGCAGCATTGATAAGATGCATGTTCAGTCCTTCTCCCAGCACGTGGAAGTCTAAAACTAGAGAGCACAGGGTTTAGGTGAGACAGGAAAGATTTAAAGGGAACCTTAAGGCAACATTTTTACCCAGAGGGTGGTGGGTCGGTGGACATTTAGACTGGTATATGGAAAGGAAAGGTTTAGAGGTTTATGGGCCAGATGCAGACAATATGTGTCCTCGGTTGTTATGAACAAGCAGGACTGAAGGGCCAGCATCCCTGCTGTATAACTGTGAATTTCTATAACTGGAGCAATATCACTTCTGTCCTAAACTCTCCTTTGGAGGCTCAACATCAAACTTTGCTCACTAACACTAGCTTTACATTACATGTAATGTAATAACATTACATTAAAGGTGTTATATAATGATCTTGTTCTCATTTGAGATGATGGTTTCATTCTGATGTATGCCAAGAACCCTGATCCCACTGCAGTATAATAGTCAAGTCAAGTTTATTGTCATTTTGACCATAAGCTGCTGGTACAGTACACAGTAAAAATGAAACTACGTTCCTCCAGGACCATGGTGCTACATGAAACAACACAAAACTACACTAGACTACATGAGAGGCTACACAAGACTACAAGGCTACACGAGACTACATTAAACAATACATAAACTACACTAGACTACAGACCTGCACAGGACTACATAAAGTGCACAAAACAGTGCAGGGCTGTACAATAATTAACAAACAAGACAATAGGCACAGTAGAGGACAAATTACAATATAATAAAAAATAACGTAGACGTCAGTCTACATCACAATATGCACAATGATCACTATTCCCTCTCAGCTGAGTGAACTGGAAGTGGGAAACTTCATAGAATTACACAATCAGGAATTAAGCATTCCACCCACCTTTCCCATGACTTCTCTTTGAAAGATTTATCAATTTTATTAATTAATCCACTAGATTCTGTAATTGTTCTGGATAACTGGAAGTTCACAAATGGCACAACACTGTTTAAGAAGGGAGGGAGGCAGAAGACAAGAAATTGTAGGAGAGCAAATCATAAACACAGTGGAATCTGGAGATGCTGGACCAGTACTAATCGAGGGTCTCAGCCCAAAGTGTTGACTTGTTTATCCCCCCCTCTATAGATGCTGCCTAGCTTGCTGAGTTCCTCCATCATTCTGGGTGTGTTGCTCAAATTATAGGCCAGTTTCCCTGACTTCAGAGGTTGTCAAGATGTCAGAGTCTATTACTAAGGATGAGATTTTGGGGTACTTGGAGACACATGATAAAATAGGCCAAAGTCAAAATGGTTTCCTGAAGAGGAAATCTTGCCTGATAAATCTGTTAAAATTCTTTGAGGAAGTAACAGGCAGGATAGACAAAGGAGAGTCAGTGGATATTGTTTACTTGGTTTTTCAGAAGGTTCTTGACGGGGTACCGCACATGAAGTTGCTAAAACAAGGTAAGAGCCCATGGTATTACAGGAAAGATACTAGCTTAAATTGTTTGACTGGAAGGTAGCAAATAATGGAAGTAAAGTGGGCATTTTCAGGCTAGCTGCCAGTGACTAGTGGTGTTCCACAAGGGATGGTGTCGTGTCTGCTATTTTTCATGTTACCTGTTAATGTCCTGGATGACAGAACTGATAGCTTTGTAGTCAAGATTGTGAATGATACAAAGATAGGAGGCAGGTAGTGCTGAAGAAGCACGGAATACAGAACTTGAAAAAATTAGGAGAATGGGCAAAGAAGTGGCAGATGGAATATAATGCAGGGAAGTGTATGATCATGTGGTTTGGTAGAAGAAACAAAGGCATAGACTATTTTCTAAAAGGGAGCAAATTCAGAAATCGGAACTGCAAAGGGACTTGGGAGTTAATTCAGGAATAGGTTAACTTGCAGATTGAGTTGATGATCAGGAAGGATGGAATGATGCAGCAGGCTCTATGGGTCGAATTGACCTTCAACAGGCGATGCCACAAAAAGGTGGCATTCATCATTAGGGACCCCCATCATCTGGTACGTCCTCTTTTCCCATTGCTACCAACAGGGAGGAGGTACAGGAGCCTAAAGACACACACTCAGTGTTTCAGGAACAGCTTCTACCCCTCGGCCATTAGATTTTTGCACTACTTATTTAATTTTTTATATATGCTTATTATAATTTATTTTGTTTATTATTAAGCATTGACTGTACTGCTGCCACAAAACAAAAAAATTCACAATGTATTCCAGTGATATTAAACCTGATTCTGATTCTGAAAAGATTGTTCCTTTTTCTCTATTGCCTAAGAAAATACCTTAAGTTAAAATGGTTGAAACTATTCACATACTGCTGGTTTTGTTTTTAACTATTTGAAAGCAATTTTCATTTTCACATGTAATATTATCAACAGTATGTCTAATGAAAACAGCAGAACACAATCAAACACAGGTCCACAAGCTTTGAAATGATAAAATGTAAGGATTAGACCTTCCTTCTCATCAGCCCTCCTCTGATATTAGACAAAGATACATCATATGCTCTTCTGGAGCTGAAGTGCCTGTAATCAACTCAGTTCTGCCAAATATTTAAACTTCACATTGTATGGAAATAGGAGTTCGTTGGAACAGTTAATCAGTATTGTTTACATGAAGGCATCATAACAATGACTTCACTCCAAACATTAGATTCTTATTGTGTTCTATGATCATCTATTTACAGTAGGATTCCTAATGAATTCCAAAAAGCAGTGAAATTAGTGGCCTTGCAAGCATTGAAAATGTACAAATCTATCTTACTGATCTTAAAGTCAGTGAATATCAATGGACAATAGATCAGTTAGTAACAAAAGTAAATTTTGGTCTCAACAGAGTTTTTTACTTTAATCATTAAGCTTCTTATTTTCTGCAATGTTCCTTTCAAGCAGTAATAGATTCTTATAAAAGTTATTCAAATTTATTGTAAGTTTGATTTTTTTCTGCATTTGTGATTAATTTCATAGCTGTTCATTTCATTTATGTCTGACATTAATGATTCTATTCTCATTTGAACGGGTTAAAATGTGTCCATGTCAACAAGCGATGCACATTGTAATCTTATCATAAACCACATACATAAGGAGACAGAATTTCATGAAAAAATCTGACATCTATGATAAATATCACCTAACAGGTTTTTATGATATTGGGTGCACTGGATCACCTTTCCATACCTTCCCCAAAACAGTTCAAAGTTAATTAAAACAATTTTGCCTTCAAGACTGTTTTTTAAGCAAATGTAAAACAGTGCTCTCAGATTTATTAGTAAATGATTCAGGATCACAATAAGAATATTATTTAATATATAGGAACACACATAAAATGCTGGAGGAGCTCAGCAGGTCAGGCAGCCTCAATGGAGATGAATAAACTGTCGATGTTTTGGGCCAAGACCCTTCATCAGGATCAAAACATTCTGAAGAAGGGTCTCGGCTCGAACTGTCATACATTTCCATAGATGCTGCCTGACCTGCTGAGTTCCTCCAGAATTTTGTGTGCGTTGTTTTGGATTTCCAGCATCTGTAGAATCTCTTGTGTTTAATATTTAATAAATAGGTATTTTGACTATTTTCTAAAGTGAGGAAACAGGCCTGCTGGCCACAGTGATTGTGCTGCCATATGCAACTAAACAGTGCACAATGAATTTAATTTTATAATAATTTTAAGGTTATGATGAGCACTAATAATTCCTTGAAGATACCATTTCACTTTTGCTAGTTCAAGAAAATAAAATCTTCCATAAATGCTTGCTCTTCCAAAGAACTTGCATTCAGTGAGGTAAACTTGAAATGTAGTTTCTATCCTATTGGAGAATATGTGACAGTTGTGTTTTTTCCCCAAAGAAAGCTCTCACAAAGAAATAACAATGATCAGATAGTCTGTTTTCTTATGATCAACACACATCAAAGTTGCTGGTGAATGCAGCAGGCCAGGACTGACGAAGGGTCTCGGCCTGAAACGTCGACTGTACCTCTTCCTAGAGATGCTGCCTGGCCTGCTGCATTCACCAGCAACTTTGATGTGTGTTGCTTGAATTTCCAGCATCTGCAGAATTCCTGTTGTTTGTGTTTTCCTCTGATGTTGACTGAAGGATAAATATTGACCAGGACACTAGGACTTCTTAGATAAAGTGCAGTGGGTTCTGGTACATTATCTGAGGGAACAGAGTGCCCTTTTGCTGAAAGGGATTAATCTGTAATAGTGGAGAGCCATGGTGGCAGTCCTGATGGAGGGTCAGTGGTTGGGAAGGTGTTGGAGTCCATTATTAAGGACGAGGTTTTGGGGTATTCGGACACTAATGATGAAATAAGTCAAAGTCAGCATGGTTTCTGCAAAGGGAAATGTTGCTTGACAAATCTGCTAGAATTCTTCGAGAAAGTAACAAGCAGGGTGGACGAAGGAGAGGCAGTCGATGTCACTTACTTAGATTTTCAGAAAGCATTTGATAAGGTGCCTCACATGAAGCAACTGAACGAGATAAAATCCTGTGGTGTTACAGGAAATATACTGGCATGGATAAAGGAATGTCTGACAGGCAAGAGGCAGTGAGTAGGAATAAAGGGGGCCTTTTCTGGTTGGCTGCCAGAGACTTATGGTGTTTCCCAGGGGTCAGTACTGGGACCACTACTTTTCACATTGTCTGTCAGGGATTTAGATCATAGAATTGATGGCTTTGTGGCAAAATTTGCAAACGATACAAAGATAGGTGGAAGAATAGGTAGTATTGAGGAAGCAGTGTGATTGCAGCAGGACTTAGACAAACTGGAAGAATGGCAAAAAAGTGGCAGATAGAATACAGTGCTGGGAAATGCATGATAATGTACTTTGGTAAAAGGAACAATAATGTGAACTATTACCTAAATGAGGAGAAAATTCAAACATCGGAGATGCAAAGGGACTCAGGACTCCTCATGCAGGACTCCCAGAAGGTTAATTTACAGGTTGAGTCTGTGGTAAAGAAGGTAAATGCAATGTTGACATTTATTTCAAGAGTATAGAATATAAAAGCAAGGAGATAATGCTGAAGCTTTATAAGACACTGGTCAGGCTGCACTTGGAGTATTATCAACAGTTTTGGGCTCCTTATCTCAGAAAGGACGTACTATCATTGGAGAGAGTCCAGAGGAGGTTCAAGAGGATGATTCCAGGAACGAATGAATTAACATAGGAGAAGCATTTGGCAGTTTTGGGCCTGTATTCACTGAATTTAGAATAATGTATGAGGATCTCATTGAAAGGACTAGATAAGGTTGATGTGGGGAGGATGTTTCCTCTGGTGGGGGTATCCAGCACAGTTTCAAAATTGAGAGTCAACATTTTAGAACAGAAGTAAGGAGGAAGTTTTTTAGAGTGGTGAATTTGTGGAATGCTCTGCACAAACTGTGGTGGAGGTCAAATCCATGTGTATATTCAAAGTGGAAGTTGATAGATTCCAGATTGATCTGGGCATCAAAGGATATGGTGAGAGGACAGGTGTACAGTGTTGAATGGGATCCGGGATCAGCCATGATTAAATCATAGAGCAGATTCAATGGGCTGAATTTCGCTCCAACATATTATGGCCTTATGGTCTCAGCTCAAAATATCAACAGTCTATTCCTTACCGTAGATGCTGCATGACCTGCTGAATTCCTTCAGCATCTTGTGTTAGTGAAATTACAAGTTGTGAGAAGCTGATGACCATCGCTGTTTTTCCCCTCTATTGCAAAAACATTTAATCCAGCCCAAAGTACTTCAGACTGTGTACCAGCCTTAGTGAGAAACCCGGATCCAATTAAAAATTATGGCCAATGCTGAAAAGCCTCCGAAATGTCCACAGTTTCCATCTTTTCCATGTGGAAAAATCACCACTGATACAGTGCTATACTCTTCCAGTTCTACCGCCGTCCAAGAAATTTGTGTTCTGCAGCTCTCGCCTCCCCCCCCACCTCCTCCTCCCTCCACCCCAATTCAGATCTCTTCATTACTTCCAACTTAATTGCAGCACGGAAGCCTTTATTTGCTGCCAGCTCCCAGCGCCCTGGAGATCTTTCCACAAGCCATTTCCCGTTTTTATCTCTATTTCCTCTTTTACAATGCTCCTTCAAATCTGATTCTCTGATCAAATGTTTTATCATTGCAAGAGAAAAAAATCGCCATCTGTACTGTCTAGTATTCAAATATACTGCACTGTGTTACTTATGCAACATTCTGTAATATTACTTACACTACATACTACAACTATACTACATTGTAGTGTAAACTTTGTGTAGAAAGCACAAGATTGTATCTCTTGCTAGCATGTGGCTATAGTCTGAAAATAAACAAGATACAGATTTAAATCTTGACAAGTAATAATGAAAGAGTTCTGAAAACAAAATGTGACCCTACACTTTATCCTAACATCAGCACTAACATTTTCTTTTCTGGTTTGACTTGAATTTTCCTGGTTAATTATGTTCTATAAAGTGCCTTTCGCTGAGAGCACCATATTGTTGTCCCACTCGTACATGTTCAGTGTAGGTGTCCTGCTTTGGGAGATGGGCTTGCTTTCAATATGGCACTAACCAGTTCCACTCAGTTACATGTGGCACAGCAATTGGTGCTGTGACCTCAGGACCCCAGAGACCCAGTTTCGAACCAGTGCTGTCCGTGTGGTGTTTGCTTGTTCTGCTCGTGAGTTTCACCAGGGTGCTTCAGCTTTATCCCAATGATGCCAATGTTAGCTTTCTCCACTTCTCATCTCCTAACCTGCTCATCAGCTTCCTCTCTTTCCCCTCCTCCTTCCCTTTCTCTCCTGTTAGATTCCTTCTTCATCATCCCTTTACTTCTTCCACCCATCACCTCCCAGCTTTTTACTTCAACACTCCTTCATCCACCTATCCACCTTCTCCCTCAATGGTCTCACCAATCACAGGCCAGATTGTGCTCCTTCCCCTCCCCCCACCATCTTATTTTTGTGCCCGCTCCCTTCCCAGTCCTAATGAAGGTTCTAGACCTTGGTGCACAAACATATCAGTGCTGTCCCAATTCTGCTCACCAGACCTGGAATATCTAGCAGTAAAGTGCTGTCCTTTTTACCTACCACGGGAGTTCTCTAGGGTCATTTTGGTAGTAGTTTGCATTCCATCTCAGGCCAATGTCAAGCAGGCTTTAGAGGATCTGAGTAATGGGATCAATATGTACGAAACAGCACACCCTAGCGCCTTCACCATCATTTTGGGAGATTTAACCAGGCTAATCGGAAAAAATCACTAAGCAATTACCATCAACAGATCACTTGCAATACCAGAGGAAACAACACACTGGACCATTGCTACACCACCATCAAGAATGCCTACTGTGTTATTCCACGCCCTCACTTCGGGAAGTCTGATCACCTGGCTGTACTTCTACTCTCTGGGTATAGGCAGAGACTGAAGACTGCAGCACCAGCAGTGAGGACCAAGAAGGTATAGACAAGGGAAGCACAGGAGCACCTACAGGACCGCTTTGAATCGGAGGAATGGACTGTATTCAGGGATTCATCTTCAAACCTGGATGAGTATGCTGCAGTTGTTACTGACTTCATTAAAACCTGTGTGGATGAGTGTGTGCCTACAAAGACTTGCTGTACCTTCCCAAACCAAAAGCCATGGATGAACCAGGAGGTATGTCATCTGCTGAAGGCTAGATCTGTGACATTCAAATTTGGCAACCCTGATTTGTACCAGAAAACCAGGTTTGATTGTGGAGGGCTATTTCACGGGTGAAGGGACAATTTCAAATGAGGTTGGAATTGACATCGGATTCATGGCAACTCTGGCAGAATCTGCAAGACATTATTTCCTACAAAACAAAACCCAATAGCATGAATAACAGCGATGCTTCACTACCGGATGAACTCAACAACTTCTATGCACGCTTTGAAAGGGAGAGCGCAACTACAGCTGTGAAGATCCCTGCTGCACCTGATGACCCTGTGATCTCCGTCTTAGAGGCCGATGTTAGGCCTCGCAAGGCGAAAGGTCCCAATAGAGTACCTGGAAAGACTCGGAAAACCTGTGCCAACCAGCTAGTGGAAGTGTTCAATGACATTTTCAACCTCTCACTGCTACGTGCGGGAGTTTCCACTTACTTCAAAAAGGCAACAATTATACCAGTGCCTAAGAAGAATAATGTGGGCTACCACCCAGTAGCACTCACATCGACAGTGATAAAATGCATTGAGAAGTTGGTCATGACTAGACTGAACTCTTGCCTCTGCCAAGACCTGGACCCATTGCACTCTGTGTAGGTTGGTGATAACATATCCTCCTCACTGACGATCAACACTGGTGCACCTCAGGGGTGTGTACTTAGCCCTCTGCTTTACTCTCTATATACACATGACTGTGTGGCTAGGCATAGCCCAGATACCATCTATAAATTTGCTGACAATACAACCATTATCTCAGGTGGTGACGAGAGGGCATACAGGAGTGAGATATGCCAACTAGTGGAGTGGTGCTGCAGCAACAACCTGGCACTCAATGACAGTAAGACGAAAGAGCTAATTGTAGTCTCCAGGAAGGGTAAGATGAAGGAACACATACCAATCCTCATAGAGGGATCAGAAGTGGAGACAGTGAGCAGCTTCAAGTTCCTGGGTGTCAAGATCTCTGAGGATCTAACCTGGTCCCAACATATCGATGTAGTTATAAAGAAGGCAAGACAGCTTTATTAGGAGTTTAAAGAGATTTGTCATGTCAACAAATACACTCAAAAACTTCTATGCTGTACCATGGAGAGCATTCTGACAGGCTGCATCACTGTCTGGTATGGAGGGGCTATTGCACAGGACCGAAAGAAGTTGCAGAAGGTTGTAAATCTCGTCAGCTCCATCTTGGGTTCTAGCCTACAAAGTACCCAGGACTGCTTTAGGGAGCGGTATCTCAGAAAGGCAGCGTCTATTATTAAGGACCTTCAGCACCTGGGGCATGCCCTTTTCTCACTGTTACCATCAGGTAGGAAGTACAGAAGCCTGAAGGCACACACTCAGCGATTCAGGAACAGCTTCTTCCCATCTGCAATCCGATTCCTAAATGGACATTGAATCTTTGGATACTACCTCACTATTTTTTTAACATACAGTATTTCTGTTTTTGCATATTTTTTAATCTATTGAATATACATAATTGAGTTACTTGTTTATTTGTTATTATTTTTTTCTCTACTAGATTATGTATTGCATTGACCTGCTGCTGCTAAGTTAACAAATTTCACGTCACATGCTGGTGATAATAAACCTGATTCTGATTCTGAATATCAACTGTGTATTCCCCTCCATCGATGCTGCCTGCTTTGCTGAGTACCTGCTGCACTTTATGTGTACTGCTCTAGAAGCAGAAATGTATTTTCCTCTCTTTCCACTGACGCTGTTCAACCTGCTGAGTGTTTCAAGCACTTTCTGCACTTGTGTACTTGTTGACTTGGGTCTGACTCGTGCGAGCTTGATGATTTGAGCTAGTAGTTAGAACGAGCAGGAATGCAGCATTGCTTAATCCATTAATCTTTAAAAGTCAGAGTCTTGTTGTACTGTGTAAATGCAAACATTGCCCCTTGTGTAAACTAATAGCGCTGCTTGATACAACATCACCTGTGTGTACCCAGTGGTAAACAATTGAACTGGAGTGTTCTTAGCAACACACACAAAATGCTGGAGGAACTCAGCAGGCCAGGCAGCATCTATGGAAAAGAGTGCAGTCAACATCTCAGCCTGAAACGTTGACTGTACTCTTTTCCATAGATGCTGCTTGGCCTGCTGAGTTCCTCCAGCGTTTTGTGTGTGTTGCTCAGATTTCAAACATCTGTAGATTTTCTCTTGTTCGCACATGAAGAAAACGATACTTTTGATTTTCTATGGTGTTTTATACAACTCCTTCAGAATTTCCTAAAATACTCAGCTGATGATGAAGTACTTTCAGCATGTTCTTCCTATTGCAATGCAGGAAGTATTGCTCCCACATAACTGTTGTTGGCAGAATTTCAGTTGGTAATGAAAATGCGTACAGGAGGGAGGGAGATCATCTGGTTGAGTGGTGTCGCAACAACCTCACACTCGGTGTCAGTAAGACCAAAGAACTGATTGCGGACCTGACCTCAGAAAGGGTAAGACAAAGGAAAACACTCCAGTCCTTATTGAGGGGTCATAAGTGGAAAGGGAGAGCAGGTTCGAGTTCTTGGGTGTCAGCATCTCTGAGGATCCAACGTATCAATGCAGTTACAAAGAAGGCACGACACCAACTACATTTCATTAGGGGTTTGAAGAGATTTGGTAAGTCACCAAAGACACTCACAAATTTCTACAGAAGTACAGGGGAGAACGTTCTAACTGGCTGCATCACCATCTGGTATGGTGGGGGGGGGGGCGCTAACACTGCACAGGATCAAAATAAGCTGCAAAAAGTTGTGAGCTCTGCCATCAGATCTCTGAACGGACATTGAATTCAAGAATACTACCTCACACTTTAACTTCTTTTACACAACTTATTTAATTTAACTTTTTAAATATATATATGTATATATGTAGTGTCAAATGGTTGTTGTGACACATCTAGTGTGATAGTGTAGTGGGTTGTGCTTTCACCACTGGCTAGAGGTCTTGGGGTATATGGGGTGTCAGGGAGGGGTAGCACCTCTGGTGGGGGAAGATGTCGCGTCCTTTTCAAGGCGGTTCGTCCACCTTTGGTCCCCACCTGACACTCAGCTCTCACCTGTGGCTCACCATAGCTGTTTGCATCCGACAGCGGCCACACCCCGGGCAATGGCTTTGACACGCCGACTAAACCAGGTGAGGGCAGCCGGTGGGTCTCAAACCCTCGGTGAGATAGGGAGTTGTCTATCCCAGCATGTGAAGACAGACTCCGGCGGATTGAGCGGACGAGACCAATGGAAGGTCCAATGGTCAAGAAGGCGGTCTCTGCAGCATGGTAGAACGTGTAGAGCACGACAAGTCACAGAAGATGTCCTGGTCATCCACTGCGCCTAGTCCCATCTCCAGCCATGTTGACTCTGTCTTGCCACTGGATCCAGATGGGAATTGGGAAGAGAGAGTGAGGCAGATGCTGCGCAACTCCCCCTCACTTAAATCCAAATCACGCGCTAGTCTCGACACCATCAATGGTGTCGAGGTCTTCATCGACGTTGACGATGGACGAACATGGAGTAGTCTTATGAAAATGAGAGCTGATTGAGTAAGTGTCTCCCTGACAGTACATAGACTCTCCAACAGCAAGCCTCATGTAGTGCCTCCTCGCTGGTGACTCATGGAAACTGAACTCCTTTTGCACTCGGGCTGAACTACAGAGGACGGGGAAGAGGTCTGGCCCCTGCACATGTAGCACACAGGCCCGCTGGTGTGTGGACGTGCCTGGGTGCTCGTGAACCAGATTCCCAGCTGTTGGTAAATAGACCCACTGCCTTGTGGGCAGCCTCAGGAGGGACAAAGGCTACTGGAGTAAACCCAGACAGCAAATCCGAAGTGGAGCCCCTAAGGAGGCTGGACATCACTAAATATCTTTCCGGCAGCTCCAAGCTGGTGCTAAACGTATTACATCGCTTTCCTTTGGACTACACCAGCGAGAACGAGAGTGGAATTTTGATGACTGGGCATCCCAGACTTGACCCATAGCACATGCCAGCTGCCCTTTGAGACAGATGGATACCGTCATATGTAGGTATGTACCTTTTACTGTAATTTACTGTTTTATTGCTATGTACTTCAATGTTCTACTGCTGCACAACATCAAACTTCATGACATATGCCAGTGATATTTAACCTGATATGATTATTAAACAAGCAGCAATGGGATAATCATAGATAAGTGTGTATTAGAAACCTTTATTAATGATCACTGGGGATAATAGACCAGTTCTTCTTCAACACAATACATAAGGATAGTTCAGAATAGAATACATCTTCACTTTATGTTTTTTTCTCTGCCAAGGGGCACTTCTGAACATGAAGAATCAGCCTGGATATTGTGGACTATATATGAGGAACCAGAGAAGGTGGCAAGTGTCAGTCAGGGAGAACAAATGGAAGTGATCATAATTTATTTAGATCAGCAATAATTATCGACAGAAACGTTGTAGGCTTGCTACGTTGGCGGCGGAAGGCGTGGCAACACTTGCGGGCTGCCTCCAACAGTGTGATGGTTGCTAACACAGATGATGTATTTCACTATATGTTTCATAGATCAGAGAACATAGAAATCTACAGCATATTACAGGCCCTTCAGCCCACAATGTTTTGCCGACCATGTAACCTACTGTAGAAACTGCCTAGAATTTCCCTACCACATAGCCCTCTATTTTTCTAAGCTCCATCTACCTACCTAAGGGTCTCTTAAAAGACCCCATTGTATCCGCCTCCACCACCATTGCCGGCAGTTCATTCCACGCACCCACCATTCGCTGTATGAAAAATTTACCCCTGACATCCCCTCTGTACCTACTTCCAAGCACCTTAAAACTATGCCCTCTCATGTTAGCCATTTCAGCCCCAGGAAAAAGCCTCTGGCTATCCACACAATCAATGCCTCTCATCATCTTATACACCTTTATCACATCACCTCTCAACTTCCTTCACTCCAAAGAGAAAAGGCCAAGTTCACTCAACCTATTCTAATAAGTCACGCTCTCCAATCCAGGCAAGATCTTTGTAAATCGCCTCTGCACTCTTTCTATAATATCCACTTCCTCCCTGTAGTGAGATGTCCAGAAATGAACGCAGTACTCCAAGTGGATGTGACCAAAGTCTTATATAACTGTAACATTACCTCACGGCTCTTAAACTCAATCCCACAATTGATGAATGCCAACACACCATATGCCTTCTTAACCACAGAGCCAACCTGTGCAGCTGCTTTGAGTGTCCTATGGACCCGGACCCAAGATCCCTCTGATCCTCCACACTGCCAAGAGTCTTACCATTAATACTATATTCTGTCTAAAAATTGACATGCCAAAATGAACCACTTCACACTTATCTGGGTTGAACTCCATCTTCCACTTCTCAGCCCAGTTCTGCACTCTATTAATGTCCTGCTGTAATCTCTGGCAACCCTGCAGACTATAAACAACACGTTCAACCTTGTTGTCATCAGCAAACTTACTAACCCACCCTTCTACTTCTTCATCCAGGTCACTTATAAACATCACAAAGTGGAAGTGTCCCAGAATAGATCCCTGCAGAACACCACTAGTCACCGACATCCATGCAGGATATAAATCATCTACAACCACCCTTTGCCTTCGGTGAGCAAGCCAATTCTGAATCCACAAAGCAAGGACTGTTTTGGATCCTGTGCCTCCCTACTTTCTGAATGAGCCTTGCATGGGCAACCTTATCAAATGCCTTACTGAAATTCATATTCACTACATTCACTGCTGCATCTTCATCAATGTGTTTTGTTACATCCTCAAAGAATTTAATCAGGCTCGTAAAGAATGACCCGCCCTTGACAAAGCCATGTTGACTATCCCTAATCAGATTATGTCTCTCCAAATGCTCATAAGTCCTGCCTCTCAGGATCTTTTCCAACAATTTCAACACCACTGAAGTAAGACTCACCAGTCTATAATTTCCTCAGTTACCTCTTGAACAAGGGAACAACATTTGCAAACTTCCAATCCTTCAGTACTTCTCCCGTCCCTATTGATGATGTAAAGATCATCTCCAGAGGTACAGCAATCTCCTACCTACTTCCCACTGTAGTCTGGGGTATATCTCATCTGGTCCTGGTGACTTATTTAACTTAATACTTTTCAAAAGCTCCAGCACATCCTCTTTCTTAATGTCTACAGTATATGCTCAAATGTTTCAGTCTGCTGTAAATCATCTCCACAATTGCCAAAGTCCTTTTCCCTGGTGAATACTGAAGCAAATTATTCATTATGTACCTCCGCTACCTCCTCCAATACCATGCACACATTTGCACTATCGCACCTGATTGATTCTATTCTCACATGACTCATCTTCTTGCTTTTCACTTACTTGTAGATTGCCTTGGAGTTTTTCTTAATCCTGCTCACCAAGGCCTTCTCATGGCCCCTTCTAGCTCTCCTAATATCATTCTTCAGTTCCTTCCTGGCAACCTTGTAATTTTCTAGAACTTTAACAGTACTTAGTTTCCTGAACCTTTTGTAAGTTTTTCTTTTCCTCTTAACTAGATTTTCCACATCCTTTGTATACCATAGTTCTGTTACCCTACCATCCTTTCCCTAACTCAATGGGATCTACCCATGCAGAACGCCATGCAAATGTTCCCTGAACATTTGACACATTTATGCCGTGCATTTCCCTGAGAACATCTGCTCCCAAGTTCCTGCCTAATAGCATCATATTTTCCCCTACCACAATTACATGTTTTCCCAAATTGTCTGTTCCTATCCCTCTCCAGCACTATGGTAAAGGAGATAGATTTGTGATCACTACCTCCAAAATGCTCTCCCACCGAGAGATCTGACATCTGGCCAGGTTCATTTCCCAATACCAGATAAAGTACAGCCTCTCCTCTAGTTTGCTTATCTACATATTGCATCAGGAAACCTTCCTGAGCACACCTAACAAACTCCACCCCCATCTAAACCCCTTGCTCTAAGGAGATGCCAGTCAATATTAAGAAAGTTAAAATCTCCCAACACAACAACCCTATTATTCTTGCACAATTCCAGAATCTGCCTCCCTATCTGCTCTTCGATGTCCCCATTACTATTGGGGGGTCTATAAAAACACACAGCAGAGTTATTGCTCCCCTCTTCCTGTTTCTGACTTCCACCCCCACGATTTAGTAGATATTCCCTCCATAACTCTTCCTTTTTTGCAGCCGTGAGACTATCCCTGATGGGGACAATGCCATGCCCCCACTTTTGCCTCCATCCCTGTCATTTTTAAAACATCCAAAGTCTGGCACAGTCAGCAGCCTTCCTGCCCCTGAGACATACAAGTCTCTGCAAAGGCCACAACGTCACTTCCTCTGCCTCTTCACTTCAGTTCCCATCCCCCTGCAGATTTAGTTTAGCCCTCTTCAATAGCATTAGCAAACTTCCCCGCCAGGATATTGGTTCCCCTCAGATTCAAGTGCAACCCGTCCTTTTTGTACAGATCACACCTGCCTAGTGTTTCAATGTACACATGATAAATTAACTTCAATCTTGAACAAGAGCTCACAAGTAGTAAATGTCTGTAATTGAGAAAGTCCCAATTTTACTAAACTGAGCTGTAATGGTTGTACTTCATAATGATACTATGACACCGTAGGTTACCACTTGACCCATGAGTTAACAAATTTCACATCACATGCAGGTGACAATAAACCTGATTCTGAGTCATTGCACTTTTGCAGAGTTGCCATCCGATTTCCCTTCCTTATTCCCCTGTAATCTCTTTTCTCTCAAATCCCAATGAAATGCTGCTGATTTTCTTACCATTCACCTGCATTACAAAGCATTTACAACAGACAACGTCTGCTTGGGAATTGGGAAGAAGCCAGAGCACCCAGGGAAAACCAGATTGCTCTCCTGTAATTGAGAAAACTACTTGAAAGTAACTCAGTATTGGCACAGCGAGGGCTTAGAGTAAAAGATGTTCCTACAGAAATAAAAGACATGGCAACGAGACGCATGACAGGATAATGCTCCTGCACCCCCTTGAAACTCATTTGGATGCCAGTTCTGAGCTCCTTGTCATCGCACTGACCCTGTTACCATTTAAAATCACTGTGGAAAAGGTTCCCATTCTCCCTTTAAACATTCCAGGTTCACAGCATCTGAAAAGATGAATTGAAGGTGACATATTAACGGGAATAATATCCAATAATCTGGGAAATTGGTCAGTTCTGACTGTGAAAGATCTCAGAATTTTACTCAGGGGCTCTTAATCTTTTTTATGCCATTGACCCCTTTTCAGAATATTGTGTTTAAATATATAAATACCTGGATTACAAAAGAAACCATTTACTGTATATTGAAAACGAGAGAAAATCTGCAGATGCTGGAACTCCAAGCAACACACACAAAATGCTGGAGGAACTCAGCAGGCCAGGCAGCATTTATGGAAAAGAGTACAGACGACGTTTTGGGCCGAGACCGTTCAGCAGGACTGGAGAAAAAAAAGGCTGAGAAGTAGATTTAAAAGGTGGGGGAGGGGAGGGAGAAACACAAGGTGATAGGTGAAACCGGGAGGGGGAGGGGTGAAGTAAAGAGCTGGGAAGCTGCTTGGTGAAAGAGATACAGGACTGGAGAAGGGAGAATCTAACAGGAGAGGACAGAAGGCCATGGAAGAAAGAAGAGGGGGGAGAAGCAACAGAGGGAGGCAGTGGGCAGGTAAGGAGATAAGTTGAGAGAGAGAAAATAGGATGGGGAGTGATGAAGGAGTCCGGGGGGGGGAATGGGGGGGTCTAGGTGATGGTGGGGGGCGGTGGTGGTGGGCAGCGCATTACTGGAAGTTCGAGAAATTGATTTTCGTGTCATCAGGTTGGAGGTTACCCAGACAGAATATAAGATGTTGTTCCTCCAACCTGTGTGTGGCCTCATCTCAATAGTAGAGGAGGCCATGGACTGACATATTCGAATGGGAATAGGAAGTGGAATTAAAATGGGTGGCCTCTGGGAGATCCCGCTTCTTCTGACAGACGGAGTGTAGGTGCTCAGCGAAGCGGTCTCCCAATCTACATTGGGTCTCACCAATATACAGGAAGCCACACTGGGAGCACTGGACACAGTATATGGCCACAACAGACTCACAGGTGAAGTGTCACCTCACCCAGAAGGACTGTTTAGGGCCCTGAGTGGTAGTGAGGGAGGAGGTGTAGAGGCAGTTGTAGCACTTGTTATATTGAAATACATTTATCAAAATATAAAAAAATACAAACTTGTGATATAGTAATATATGTGCTTCTTTAATAGTGCACTAAATAACAAGACTATACATTTAAATATAGGCAAGTTAAATTAAAGTTTATTTTTAAAGTAGTATCAGTGTGAAGGCTGTTGTTGCTTAGCTTGAATAAGAACATTAAACTTCTAACACTACCGCGGCTTGTTGCCTGCATTCATAATTGAAGGAAATGCTGAATTTCAGTTAGAGATTTGTGAAAATAAAGTTGTAAATTTTTCCCGTCCAAGTTCACAGACCCACCCTGGAATTTATCTACGAACCCCTGAGTGGTCCATCCTCCCCAGGTTAAGAACTTTCACTGTACTTTGTACCTGGCTTCACAAAATAGAGGGATAATGCAGGCACTGTAGCTGAGAAGGAGAAGTGTGAATCAGAGTGAGAGAGGAAATAAGAAGGGGTTCAAAATCTTTGAAAGTCCAGAAAACATTGAATCAAGTGTATTCTACAGTGATAAGAGAAATAACGGAGGAAATATCAAAAGATCCTATGATTATTTTTTGATCCTCCTTGGCTGTCTGGTGCCTTACCAGAAAACTCTGAGAAACAAAATAGTCTGTCATTAAGATTAGTGGCAAGAAATATTTCTTGAAAAAAACTTCATATTTTATTAACTTGTTCAATTATTATGAGGATTGCCAAGGAATGGATGAAGAGAGTGTATGGTCTTTATTCATGTAGGTTGCATGAACTTTACCAGGATTTTTGACAGGATCACACATATAGACAGGTTGGAAAATTAATAGCTCATGTGATGTAAAGGAAAGTGCTAAGTTAGGTTAAAAATTGTCTCAGTAGCTTGAAGCCAAGTGTGGTAGTTAATTGAAGTCTTAGTGACTAGAAGATTGTATGCACACATCTCAGTAACAGATCCCTTGATTTCTATGATGGACAATTAAATGTTGAGCCAGCATTTAATCCCATTGAATGAATCTAATATGAAATGTTCTGATGATTCTGGAAAGGCAGAGACAAGGGCATGCAGAAAACATACTTTGTCAGCTAATGTAAAAAGAATATAAAAGCAGGGAGCATATGCTAAGCTGCACAACATCCTAGTTAGGCCATAACTCAAGTCCTGCATTCAGTTCTGGCCACCACAATAAGGAAGGATTTTTAATCAAAAGCTATGGAACAGAAGTTTCTCAAGATAATGCAAGGTCAGAGAAGTTCAACTCCTAGGAAAGTTTGGACAGTTTAGGAATGGTTATAATGGATAAAAGGAGGTTATAAGGATTGTTAACTGAGATGTTTGGAACTCTGAGAGGAAGTACCATGCTCCATTAACTTGGATGGCAATAATTTAAGGGAAGAGTTTTAATTCTAGAGAATTGGGTTGGTAAAGGGTTAGGTGGGGGCTGGTGTCAAAATAAAGTCTTTTCACCCAGTAGATGGAAAAGGTTCAAAAGGTTAGGCTTGAAGGAGTTTTGGAGACAAAAATACCCACAGCAATTAAAGTACTTGGATGAGAACTTGTTCTGCTATACAGAAGCTACAAATCAAGAGCTGGAAAGTGGGATTAGATCATTTTATGGGCTCATATGGGCATGGTATATTAAATTGCCTTCTTCATTTTTTGAGTGTCTTGATTCCATGATCCACTTAAAATAGTTAAGGCTGACATGTGTGTTCTTGTACAGGGGAATCAATATTCCTGAGGAATAGGTGGGTAACAGAGTTAAGATGAAGTTCAAGTTCAAGTTTAATTGCTTTTCACCCATACGCATATATACAGAGTTCCTCTGAGACCAAGGTGCAAAACACAGTGCATGTAATCACATACAGCGCACAACATATATAGTTATGATCATATATACAGTCATGGAAATGTGAGCACAAGTCCCTGAATGGCATGGTTTGAAGATTGATATTGCATGGGATAATGTCCAGGAGCCATGTTTCTGCAAGAACAACCATGCAGCAGTTCTTCATCTCGCCCTGGGTCAGCTCAAATGCAGATGCTTGTCTTTCAGGGAGCAGCAGGAGAGCCAGCATGCAGGGTCCAGCCCTCAACCCAACATGGATTTCAATGGGCACACTGCACCTCTGTTCTCTCCCACACTTCCTCTGGCACCTCCTCCCCTGGGTGGCTGTAACAGACAATACTGTGGCATGAGGGCCTGGCCTGCACATCTTATTGAATGGGAAAACAGGGACATATGACCTACCTTTTTCTTACGTCTTGCAATCCATTCAGCTGTGATTCTTTATTACAACATCAAAATAGTCATCTTCTTTGCTAACTTTATTTCAGACAGCAGTAAAGTGTAAGTAGCAATAAAATTCAGAGGAGTTCAAACTTGAAAGCACTACTTCTGATTCCTTGGGGAAATAGCAGTAGTGCAAAGGTAAGAGGATAATATTGCTGAGTGCCATGAATTTTGCAGTATTTATGAGTGTATTTATGACCTTTTAATGGTCCTCTCTGCATCATTGTTTATTTTGTTAATCAGCCGTGTCAAGTATTCTCTCAGAGCTAAGCTGCAATTATTAAAACAATTGAGAGGAAATAACACAAGCATGAATCCCAACCTGCACTCACACAACAGAAAGGCTTAGCAGGCAGAGGCCACAGAGAACCAACCTGATCACAACTGTTCATTTAAGGAATTGATTTACCCCAGGACACCTCCAATGCTGCAGCCTTGTTCAGTCCAATTTCAAGGCACCTTTGTACATTGTTCAAAGAATTTGAAAATTCCTTTAAGTTTTCTTTGTGACAGGGTACTGGGTGGATTTCAATAAATTAGTCTATTTTTCATTGGCATCTCTCCTGTAGTTTTTTAAGAATCATTGTATAAAGCAATCCCCATGGGCATCACTGCCAGGCGGAGCTGCTAATTGGGAAAATTTGAGCACAAAGTTTTGTTGCTGGCAAAATACCCCTGAGTAGTTTTTGGACAGAGTTTGAGGGAGTGAAATAGAACTTCCCTGAGAAGGTGGAGTCAGTACCTCTCCCGCAGCTGGCATTGTAAACCCAACAGGGGCTTGGCTTGCTGGATTGTAACAGAATCGAGACTTTTTAATTATTTTAGCATTATCATTATTTATATAACCTTTTGAATAAAACATTGCATGCACTTATTTATTTATTCAGAATTATTTATATCACAGTCATTCAAAGCTAACAATACATTCAATAAACCAAGAAAGCAAGTTCCTTTCTTATTGTATGTATTTGTGGCTTTGTCTAAAATTGTTCATTGGAGAATTTGCATTTAAGACAGGAATTGAATCCATGTGATACTTGCATGAGGAACTTCACTTGGTGTATGGAATGAGTCTCTGAGGTAGAGACCACACTGGCCAAAATAAAACGCCATGGACATCCAAGTTTCCCCAGAAATGACTCCATAATGAGCACTGCTCCTCCCAACCCACCCCTTACAGTCTACCTGTCTTTTTCCCTCAAGAATTTCATGGAATCCCACAGTATTTCAGGGAAGAAATCCTCTGCTGCAGTATTTCCTACATTATTACATTGACTACGCTCCATGCTGGGAAAATTTGAGGTTTCAAAGTGGAAAGTATAAATACAATTTTATTCTTTCCAGTACACAGACTTATTCCTTCTCAATGGACCCTTAGGAAGAGTTGCCACGTCTACTAGCGCATGGAAAGAATTAACTTTTAGATCGGTATGTTACACTGCAATTTCTGTGTTATTGAATATCATACTAGGAATCCCAGTACCTCTCCTGACGAAGGGTCTCGGCCTGAAACGTTGACTGCACCTCTTCCTACAGATGCTGCCTGGCCTGCTGCGTTCACCAGCAACTTTGATGTGTGTTGCTTGAATTTCCAGCATCTGCAGAATTCCTGTTGTTTACCTCTCCAATTTTGTTCACTTGTGTATTCTAGAATTAAATAAATAAACAAAAAAATAAATAAAAATTAATTTAATTTTCTACTCTTCTCAGATTTAATTGGAATATCAGTGACTGAGCTTCCATCTGCCTAAATTTGGAATTCCCACCTGAAAATTTCACCTCTTTTTAACTTAGCCCAGGTTTCTGACATCTGCCCTATTGTAACTCAGTCACATTTTGTATGATAATTCTTCAGTAAGTGAATCTCAGGGTGTATATGATGACATATATGTACTTTGATAATAAATTTACTTTAAACTTTGAAATGCTTTGTGTTGTGTGTAAAAGTTACATCAATGTCTTTCACTTAATTAACATATTGTTGCTGTAATTTTTAAAAATTTTACCTAATTTTAATTTAAAGTATCGTTTTTTTTCAGGTGAATATTTCCATACAACATTCTATGTTCCTCACTTAGATGTCCTAACGTTATTGCTTTAAGGTCCCATGAGTGCCATCTGCATCTCTGTCCGAGCATCATCATAAGCCTGTGATAATTTGTTTAATAATTGATATTACTTTGTTTATTTTAGTTATGAGGTAGCATTGAGTTAATTTTGTTTGAAATATAATCACGCGGCCTGCATTGTCGGAAACATAATGAAATGAGAAGATACACTGGTTCCATCTGACCCTCAGCTGAATATAAAGGATCCTATGGACTATGTTGAAGAAAATAGGAAATATCCCTGGTGACCTGGCTAACGTCTGGTCATTATCATTTTCTTTTATCGTCCTTTGCACCCTCAGCGGGCCATATGACCTTCCTCTGTATTGTACTTGAGTAATATAACATAGATAACATAGTACGATGTTGCAGCAGTTAACATTACTGCCTCACAGCCCCAATGATAGGGCTCAGTTTTAGCTACTGGTGTGGTATGTGCAGAATTTGCAAGTTCTTACTTCGACAAGTCAGGTGTTAGATCATAGAACAGTACAACACAGGGACAGGCCTTTTGGCACACAATGTCTGCACCAAACACTGTTCTGTATTAAATAAAACCTTTTCTGCCAGTGTTTAATCCACATCCCTCCATTCCCTGTACACTCATGCGTCTATCTGAGAGCCTCTTAAGCACCATTATCATATCTCCTTCCGCTCTCTAGATTCCCACCTTTTGGATTTCTTCTGGATGCTTCCTGTTCCTCCCACACCCCAAGGATCTGGTGGTAAATTAATTGACTATTGAATGTTACCCTTTAACATAGGTCGCTGAAAAAGGAGAGTTGCTGGGAATTTGTGAGAGACAGAAAGTTTCAGGGGTACAGGGAGAACTGAGAGGGGAAATAGGCCTAAAAGGATTGCTCCTCTGAAAGCTGATAAGTACTTGATGCTTTGAATGCCCTCCATCATTCTCTCCTCATGTTCTTGATATTTATTGCTTATTTAATTATTATTATTCTATCTCTTTTTGTACTTGCACAGATTGTTGATTTCTGCACTCTAGTTGAACACCCAAGTTGGGTGGTCTTTCATTGATTCTGCTATGCTTACTGTTCAAAAGATTCATTGAGTACACACACAAAAAAAGAATCTCAGACTCATATAAAGTGACATCAATTTACTTTGAAATTTGAAAGTAAGTGCACTAACTGGCTGCTGCCTGTTCTATGTTGCAGCAGTGAATCTATTTTAAACAGGTTTAATTGCCTGTAATGAGATTTGGAATGGCCTGAAGCTGAGAAAAGCAACATACAATGTAACCTCTAGTTTTATTAATAGTCTAAGACCTTTGGATATGCCATACCAGGAGACACTCATTTACTGACACAAACTGCTTGACTTTCCAATCCCACAGTCATTAGGGAAGTGGAGTCAGTCGCTCTAATTTTTTTTTAATATCATTGCAATAAGTTTAATGATGGGAGAACATATCTACCACCCTGCCCTTTACACAGTTAAGATATGATGTAGTACATAGTTGTTAAAATCAATGTAATACCTCAAACCGTTCCCCACCCAAACCTAGACTTATTTCCACAGCCGCATATCTTTTTCAGTAAATGTGCTCACTGCTATATTGTCTCACATGGTTTCCAGCTACCAATCTCCATCTCAATCCCTCTTCGCAACTTGGTTCCATTTGTTTTGTTATGACTGTGATCGAATTCACCAGAGCGATACAGGAGCTGGTGATATTTGTATCTTGATTCATCACAACAAGTAAGCATTCTCATGGAGACCCTCTTGGTAGAGTCTCACAAACCCAAAAGCTCGTCACATTTTTACATTCTTAAGATTAATGATAACAGTAGGTAATTCAATAAAATTTCAATAGTAACAATAACATTGTTTACTTGCATATTTTGGATTGGCAATACTTACTTTGAATTACATTTCTATAGTGGGAGGCATCTCTGAATTTTCAAGCATCCAACTGGAAAAACCAATTGACACAAATATTCTAAAAACCTCTGAACTCAGAGAGACAGGTGCTCAAGTTTGGTATGGGTCCCCAAATCCTATGAACTTTATACAGGGGCACAATTGAGAGCATCCTGACCGGCTGCATCTCTGCCTGGTATAGAAACTGTACTTCCCTCAATCGCAGGACTCTGCAGAGAGTGGTGCGGACAGCCCAGTGCATCTGTGGTTGTGAACTTCCCACTATTCAGGACATCTACAAAGACAGGTGTGTAAAAAGGGCCCAAAGGATCATTGGGGACCCAAATCACTCCAACCACGAACTGTTCCAGCTGCTACCATCCAGGAAAAGGTGCTGCAGCATAGAAGCCAGGACCAACAGGCTCCAGCACAGCTTCTTCCACCAGGCCATCAGACTGCTTAACTCATGTTGACACAACTGTATTTCTCTGTTATATTGTTGTACATACTATTTATTATAAATTACTATAAATTGCACATTGCACATTTAGATGGAGATATAACGTAAAGATTTTTACTCCTCATGCATATGAAGGACATAAGTAATAATGTCAATTCAATTCAAGATTACTGTCTGTGTGAGCTGACTCTCTGAGTAGATAATAAATCAACTGCAGCCATACCTGTGACCGTGTGCTAAATGACAACATCAGCCTGACCTGCCAACTTGAACTCAAGTCAGAATGGTGCAAATAATGTGTCCATGTTGCCTGGTTTAATGCAAGCCAGTTAACGTAACCTCATTGTCTTAACGTTTGGCTGATGCATATGTGACCGTCTCCTGGTCATCATTTTGTAAACCATATATCTTGTTCTGTGGGCCAGGCTGTGCTTCACAGATAGTACAAATGTGTGTTTTTAACTTCAATTTACTACTTGCAATTTACAATCCACATTAAGAAATGAAGACTGGTTCTTGTTTGAATTAATATCTGCTATATTCCTATAACTCCAGAATACTCCCTAACATGCCTGTCATTCCCTCTCCATCTGGCTCCAGTTACCACCAACAAGCCTCTGTCCAAACTCCCTAACCAAGCTGCTTTCATCTGCCCATCATCTTTCCATATCAGAATCCAGCTATCACCTTTCAGCTTCTACCTCAGCCTCCTTTGTACCGATAAATGCTGGCAAAAATTCCTGTTCCTTCTGAGTCCTGATACAGGGTCTCAATCCATCATGTTGACTTACAACTTTTGGCTCCACAGATGCTGATGACCCTTCTTCCAGCGCTCTGTTTTTGTTAAGTTATGGGGGCCAGTATCTAGAGGCTTAGACTTTCACACTGGAGGCATGAGTTCAATCTGCCCAAAACAACAATGGAATTAAAATTCAGGTGAATAGATGAATTTCCATAAAGCTGCAGTAAAAAAAAAACACAAACACAAGAGATTCTGCAGAGGTTGGAAATCCAGAGTACAAAATACTGGAGGAACACAGCTGATCAGACAGCATTTATGGAAAGGAATCAACAGTCAACGTTTCAGATTGCAACTCTTCATCAGGACTAGAAAGGAAGGGGAAAGAAGCCAGAATAAGAAGGTAGGTGGAGGGGAAGAGCACAAACTGGAAGGTGATAGCTGAATCCAAGTGGTTGGTGAGGCGGGGGGTGAAGTGAGAAGCTGGGAGGTGATAGGTAGAAAAGGTAAAGAGCTAGAGAAGAAGGAATCTGATAGGAAAGGAGAGTGGACCATGGGGGGAAAGAGAAGGAGAAGCAACACCAGGGGGATGTGATAGGCAGGAGAAGAGAAGAGAAAATGTAAGAGGGGAGCCAGGGTGGGGAATGGAAGAAGAGGGAAAGGGGATGGGGATAATTACTAGAAGTTGGAGAAATCGATGTCCATGCCATCAGGTTGGAGGCTACATAGACAGAATATGAGGTGTTGTTCCTCCAGACTGAGAGTGGCCTCATTGAGGAGGCCATGTACTTACGTGTCAGATTGAGGATTGTGATTAAAATGGTTGGCCACTAAGAAATCCTGCTTGTTGAGGACGGAGCGAGGAATGCTGTTTATTGACTGCAGCTCGACATTCAATACTATCATTTCTTCAAAACTAATCACTGAGTTTCAAACTCGTGGCCTCAATACCTCCTTGTACAATTGGATCCTCAGTTTCCTTCACTTGCAAATATGAGTCCATTCAGGTGGTAACAACATCTCCTTCAAGGTCTCTATCAGTACAGGTCCACCACAAGGCTGTCTACTTAGCTCTCTGCTCTACTCGCTTCATACTTATGACTGTGAGGCTAAGCACAGCTCAAACGCCATACTTAAGTTTGCTGACAACATCACTGTTGTTGGCAGAATCAAAGGTGGTGATGAATCAGCGCATAGGAGGGCAATTGAAAAACTGGCTAAGTGTGGCCACAACAACAAACTCTCACTCAATGTCAGCAAGACCAAACAGCTGATTATTGACTTCAGGTTGAGGAACCCCAAGGTCACGAGCCAGTCCTCACCAGGAGATCAGAGGTGGAGAGGGTCAGAAACTTTAAATTCCTCTGTGTTTTCATTTCAGAGGATTTGTTCTGGGCCCAGCACTGAAGTGCAATTATGAAGAAAACACAGCAGCGCCTCTGCTTCCACAGGTGTTAGTGAAGATTTGGCATGGCATCCAAAACTTTGATGAACTTCTATAAATATGTGATGGAGAGTATATTGATGGCCTGGTATGGAAACAACAATGCTCTTGAACTGAAATTCCGGCAAAAAGTAGTGGATACAGCCCAGCCCATCATGGTAAAGCCCTCCTCGCCACTGAGTACATCTGCAGGAAGTGTTGTACAGGAAAACAGCATCCATCATCAGGAACCCCCACCAACCAGGATATGCTCTCTTCTCACCACTGGCATCAGAAAGAAGGTACAAAATCCTCGGGACTCACACCCTGAGGAGAGGTTGACCCCCTGACATAGTGGTACCAAGATAACAACCGCTCGCTCAATGTCCAAAAAACAAAAGAGCTGATCACAGATTACAGAATGAATGGAGACAGGCTCGCCCCATCAACTTCGATGGGACTGCAGTTGAGAGGGGGAGTAATTTCAAGTTCCTCAATATACACATCACCGAAGATCTCACCTGGACTGTACACACCAGCTGTGTGGTAAAAAAGTCACAACAGTGTTTCTTCCACCTCAGAGGACTGAAGAAGTTCAGCATGAGCCCCCAGATCCCCAAGACCTTCTACTGGGGCACTATTGAGAGCATCCTGACTGGCTGTATCACCACCTGGTATGGGAGGTGCACCAATCTTGATCGCAGGGTACTGCAGAGAGTGGTATGGACAGCCCAATACATCTGTGGATATGAACTTCCCTCCACTGAGGACACTTTCAGCAGCAGGTGCATAAAGAAGGCCTGGAAAATCATCGGGGACACCGGTCACCCCGACCATAAAGTGTTTCAGCTGCTTCCACCTGGCAAACTGTACCGCAGCATTAAAACCAGGACCAACAAGCTACAGGACAGCTTCTTTCTACAAGCCATTAGACTTACAAATTCACATATCTGATCCTTGTGACGGAGTCATAATGCAAAGATGTTTACTCCCTCATGTTGTGGGACGGATGTAAGATTTAAATAAATTCAAATTCAAATTCACCAGTTTCAGGAACAGTTATTACCCCCAACCAGCAGGTTCTTGATAAGTGGGGATGACTTCACTCAGGATTGAATCTCAACATATATGTACTTTGATGATAATTTACTTTGAACTTTGAAAGCAGTTCCCGTCAAGGAGGCCATATCGGAGCACCAGATATATGTAGTAAACGACCCCCAACAACCTTGTATACAACAGTAAAAAAACACATCAGTAAATAAATCTGCCTTTCTTAAACTCTGTGGCCTTGTTATGATTTCGGACCAAGAACTGGGAGCTTTATCTTCCTTACCCTCTGAAATGACTTAATAAGCTACACAGAGCAAGATGGGAAGTAAATCCCCATTCATCCTATGGTGCTGATAAATGAATTTTAAAAATCTCCAAAAAGTAATTGGCTATGCATAAATTCCTAATGAACTCTGCTTGCCTCAAAGGAATCCCTATTTGGTAAAGTCATTTCTATCAACAAAAAGTCTCCAATTATCTCTGCTGAGATAAGAACATATCATAATGGAAGCAGATTCACACAATGAATTCTTCTTAAAGTGTGATGACTTATGTACAGGGAGAAATCTCTTGATAAACTGATTTTCAGTGGCAATAACAGATTGTCAATACAATGTCATAACTAATACAACTTGTCAAAACCAATAACCAGATCTTGCCCGTTTGTAAAACCAATAACTAAATCTTGCTATGATATTAAAATGGACCATGATGAAAGAGTGGAGTATTTAATTTCTCATTTTGCAGCCTCATGAAATATTAGCTTGCAACTGTTGCCATTTCAATTTGAGGTGAGACAAAAATGAAGTAAATTTTGGGCAAAATTCATATTCAAAATCCTTTGTTAGATCCCACCTGTCTGAAATGATTGATTGTCTCCTTCCTTTGAGCTTGTGGGAATCTTTCCAAGTCACCTAAAATTGTCTCCACTCCTGGACTTTTCTGCTTCCTGAAGATTCTGCTGCTGATTAGTCATTTTAAATCAATGGGAAAATTGTAATGTCAGTGACGGAAATTAGTGAGTTTCAACATTTCCTGAAGTTGGATTATTCAAATGGCCTCCTTTCCAATATCAGTAGTTTCTTTGTCAATTTAACAGCTGTTAGTCTTTGAAAAATTGGCCTATATTATTATTACATGTAGATGCAAACAGCAAAATAAATAGACTTCAGGTTGAATGCTCCTCCTGCCTCTAGGCTCAGGATCCTTTACCCATTTGTACTATACACCCAGTAATCACTCCTGTACCTACTGAAATGTCACTGCGTGTTTATCCGTGGTCTTCTGCTTAAGGTTCAATGTGTTGTGCATTCAGAGATGCTCTTCTGCACACCACTGTTCTAACGTGTGGTTATTTGAGTTACTGTCACCTTCCTATCAGCTTCAACCAGTCTGGCCATTTTCCCCTGACCTCTCTCAGTAACAAGGCATTTTCTCCCACAGAACTGCTGCTGATTGGATGTTTTTTTTATTTTCTACTATTCTCTGCAAACTCTAAAGACTGTTGTGCATGAAAATCCCAGGAGATCAGCAGTTTCTGAGATGCTCAAGACCATCCAATCTGGCACCAATAAACATTCCACAGTCAAAGTCACTTAGATCACATTTCTTTCTCTGTTCTAAACGTATGCCCTTCTATTCTGAGGCAGTGTCCTCTGGTCCTAGAGTTTCCCACCAGAGGAAACATCCTGCCATATCTTCTCTATAAAGGCCTTTTACCATTCGATAGGGTTCAATTAGGCCACCCCTCATTCTTCTGAACTCCAGTGAATACAAGCCTGGAGCCATCAAACACTATCCGTATGACAAGCTATTCAATCCTGGAATCATTTTCGTGAACCTTCTTTGAACACTGTCCAGTGTGAACACATCCATTCTAAGATAAGGGGCCCAAAACTGCTCACAATACCCGAAGTGAAGTCTCACCAGTGGTTCATGAAACCTCAACATTACATCCTTGCTGTTATATTCAAGTCCTTTTGAAATAAATGCTAATATTACATTTGGCTTCCTCACCACAGACTCAGCCTGCAAATTAACCTTTAGAGAATAGTCAAGCAACACACATCAAAGTTGCTGGTGAATACAACAGGCCAGGCAGCATCTCACCATCCTGACGAAGAGTCTCAGCCCGAAACGTCGACTGTACCTCTTCCTAGATATGCTGCCTGGCCTGCTGTGTTCACCAGCAACTTTGATGTGTGTTGCTTGAATTTCCAGCATCTGCAGAATTCCTCGTGCTTGCGTTTAGAGAATAGTCAACCCTTTCATTTCTTCTACTGAAGCGCATGACGATACACTTCCCCACACTGTATTCCATCTGCCATTTCTTTGTCCATTCTCCTAATCTGTCAAAGTCCTTCTGTAGCCTCTCTACTTCCTCAAAACTACCTGCCTCTCCACCTATCTTTGTGTCGTCTGTAAATGTTGCAACAAACCCATCAATTCCGTCATCCAAGTCATTGATAAATAACGTGAAAAGAAGCTGTCCCAAAACAGACCCCTGTGAAGCACCAATAGTCACTGGTAGCGAGTCAGAAAGGCTCCCGTCTTTCCCACTCTTCGTCTCCTGCCAATCAGCCACTGCTTTATCCGTGCTGGAACCTTTCCTGTAATTCCATGGGCTCTTAACTTGTTAAGCAGCCTCATGTGTGGCACCTTGTCAAAGGCTTTCTGAAAATCCAAGTACACATCAACTGATTCTCCTTGGTCTATCCCACTTGTTATTTCTTCAAAGAGTTCCAACAGATTTGTCAGGAAAGATTTTCCCTTGAATACTATTTATCATATACCCCCAAGTACCCCGAAACCACATACTTAACAATCAGATCCAATATCTTCCCAACCACTGAAGTCAGACTAACTGGCCTATAATTTCCTTTCTTCTGTTTCTCTCCCATCTTGAAGAGAGGAGTGACACTTGCAATTTGAGACAATGCCAATCAGGCTTTAGATAATCTGAGCAATGGGATCAACATGCACGAAACAACGCACCCTAATGCCTTCACCATCATTTTGGGAGATTTTAACCAGGCCAGTCTGAAAAAAATCACTAAGCAATTACCATCAACAGATCACTTGCGATACCAAAGGAAACAACACACTGGACCATTGCTACACCACCATCAAGAATGCCTACCGTGCTATACCACACTCCCACTTCGGGAAGTCTGATCACCTGGCTGTACTTCTACTCTCTGAGTATAGGCAGAGACTGAAGACTGCAGCACCACTCGTGAGGACTAAGAAGGTATGGACAAGGGAAGTAAAGGAGTGCCTACAGGACTGCTTTGAATCGGTGGACAGGGCTGTATTCAGGGATTCATCTTCAAATCTGGATGAGTATTCTACAGTTGTTACCAACTTCATTAAAACCTGTGTGGATGAGTGTGTGCCTACAAAGACTTACTGTACATTCCCAAACCAAAAGCCGGGGATGAACCAGGAGGTACGTTGTCAGATGAAGGCTAGATCTGTGGCATTCAAGTCTATGGTAAACAAATGAATAAAATTCTGAAGAAGCAACACTTTTGGAAAAATTCTTATCCAGTGTAATTGGGGACAAGAAGAACACAAAGGATTTGAAGGAAATTAGAGTGATTAGTGAGGTGGGTCTAAAGAGATTGCCGGATTAAGAGTCAGTGTAAGAATGATTGGTAAAAGTCATGATCCGAATTGGAATATGTGTAACAAACATTTTTGCATAGTTTACTGGCAACTACAATGTCGTGTTAATGTCACAGCAGAACGGAAACAGTCAGTTAATTTCCTTGTTTATCAAACACTGAAAATGATTCAACACATAACCTTTGAAGTGTATTTACTATTCATTCCCTGTGGTTGGAGGATGGATCCTACTGTAATTTGAAGATTCTGATGATGTTCATGGCTTACTCACAAAAAAAATGTAAATTAAAATTAGACGTCTCTCCTTGACTCCAGCTCAGTTACAGACACTGTTATGTTCACATTTTTAAATGTACTGTATACTTCCCAGTTTTTCCCATCCAAAAAACTGGGAAGACATTGCACTCAATAGGTACACCTGGAGGAAATCTCTTCAAGAGGGAGCTGTGCTACATGAGAGCAACCTCAGTTGTGTCAACAGCTATGAAAGGAAAGACTAAAGAAACAAAAGCCCTGAAGACTAACCGCTTACTCATGCCCACATTGCACAAGAATATATGGATCCTGAATCAGCCACCTGAGGTCCCACTGATAGACAACCCCTTAGGAGAACATCATACTCAACTTGATGTAGGTATTCTTCATATTTCCCTGAACAAAGAATACAATTTCTTTAATTGCAGCTGAACCAAATCAGTAGAATGTTAATCTGATGAATCGATTTTCATTTTTAGACTCTACCATGACCACATTACTATTGACCAATGAGATTCCTGGTGCTGCCCTAAACATCTTTGGCTGTGTTGATCTAGTGAATGATCGATGCTTTTAGCATTATTGAGATCCAGGGTTTGATGGTTCCCAGTAACAAACTAGACAACCTTCATTTACACAGAAAATAACTTGATCCAAAAAAACAGGAGGTTCACTGGCTGATAAACTCAATTCGCTCTTAAAACATTACATCAATCAACAGAGACACAATAGAATGCAGATGCTCGAATCAGGAGCAACAAGCAATCTGCAGGGGGAAAATCAGCAGGTCAAAACCCTGCACAGGACCTGGAATGTCAACAATTCCTTTCCTCCCACAGATGCACCTCAATCTGCAATGTTTCTTCAGCAGATTATCTATCAATATATTTCTATATAAGAATCAATGATAACAACATTTAAATGTGAAGAGGATGTTTCCTTTGAATGGGGAAGTCTAGGACCAGAGGGCACAGCCTCAAAATAGAGGGACATCCATCCAGAACGGAGGTGAGGAGGAATTTCTTTAGCCAGTGAGTGAGGTGAATCTGTGGAATTTGTTGCCATGGGTGCGTTTAAGGTGGAGGCTGATCGGTTCTTGATTAGTCAAGACGTGAAAGTTTATGGGGAGATGGCAGGAGATTGGGCTTGAGAGGGAAAATGGATCAGCCATGATGAAATGGTGAAGCAGACTCGATGGGCCAAATGGTCTAATTCTGCTCCTCTGTCTTATGGTCTAAATCTTACAACCTGCATTAGATTATTATTGTGTTGACAGTAACTTATAAGGATCATTTTAAATTCCAAGTTGTTCTTCCATTTCTAAGCATATGAAGATGACATTATAGCTGGATTTCGTGGATAAAATGACACCAAAGCTGCTAACTTTCACGGTTATTTCACCATGAATTTGCTAGCTGAAGCTTTTCTCTGAGGAGTAAACTTCAGCTCTAAAAAATAATTTTACAAATATGGCATTTATAAATTTCTCCTCAGGTATTTTGCAGGCTGCAACAAGCTCAATTATTGCATTTCTTTTACTCTCTAGGGTGGTACATTCTGAATGATTTAATGCAAACACATCACATTTGGTAGAGTGGGAATGGAAATGCTTTAGGTCACAGAGTCATAGAGACAGGCAGCATGAAAATAGGCCCTTCAGCCCACAGAATCGATTCTGTCCATCACCAACTCACATCTACTAATCCTACATTAACCCCATTTTTATCTCTTTTTACATGATTCATTGGCTTCAGTGTGGTGTTGTCCTTATATCATTGGGAACTAACTCAGTGTGCCTGTCAATTTACCTGACCATGTTTATGTCAACAATGTGCATGGTTTATTTTAATTATTTAATGACAAAAACTGGTTCAAGAGGTAATGAGCAAAGATCTTCAAAATTAATTGACATGAGAGTGAGTGATGCACAGAGGTGTCCAGTTCAGTTTCTTAACAGCTGATGGAAATAAATACAAATTTTTCAAGGTACATTTTGCTATTTTTTTTCATGACTAATGCATTGAAACACAACTAAACACAACTTCCAGCTAATACAACTTACAGACTTTTTCTACTTGGTACAAGAGAGGTCATTCTTGGGTCTCATTTGCAAAGTTTCTTCTTTGCTGAACTTTGATGAACTTTACCACCACGGTAGTGAACAGTGAAGGGGCAGAAAAATTCCGCTGCTTCAATTAGGTTCTTATTTGGTTACATTGGACAAACAGAATTTGAAATACTTGGCTTATTTTTACCTTTTATTATTAGCAGTATTTTAAATCTTGAATACTTTTTTCCTTGTTATGTTTAAGTTCTGGAGTATCAATGTAGAATTGCTGAGGCAAACTTGGTCCATCCCAGAGGGTGTTAGTAATTATTCTCCATTATCTAACCCTGTGCATCTAATCTGTATGTATATCTAATAATCTACACTATATTTACCTTTCTTTCATCCACATTTCTAACTATCTTTTTAGTGGTCACCCGTTCTCAATTTCAGTTTGTAACTCCTGTCAGTACAGCTACAGCCATATTTTCCTATATGCAAGTATGATTATTTCATAAATTGATATAATTTCATAAGATAAACACTCAGAAACTTAATGGCTTGAATTTCACCTCCTTGTCACTTTTTAGAACCTATTGAACAAGGTTGTGCAAAAACTAAACGTCCAATTCCAATCAAAGCTTCCAACTAGTGCAGCTAAAGTGAATATAATTAAAAATGGTAGGCACATGTCAAAAATATTAAACAAATCACCCTGAGCTGGATAACGTACTAAATCGGACTGACCTGACCCAGCACAAATGCTTAATCAGAATATACACTGGACGTGACCTCACCATTTGTAACGATGATCTGGCAGGTTAGGGTCAGGTTCTATGCTAGAATAATATCCTGGATCTTTTATCTTAACATGAGAGGGAAGATGGAGAACCGGTTTAACATCTTACCTAGAGGGTGATAACACTGGCAGTATACCACTACATTCCCTTGGTATCTCACTGCACAAATCGATTTTAAAGTGTAATCTAGTTTCTGCGATTAAACTTAAAACTACAACCTTCAAACACTGGGTGCCAATGTTATCCACTAAGCCAAGCTATGAACATGTATTTAGTCGAAATAATTTTGCAGAAGAGATAACTTCATGAAATTACAACCCATTTAGAAATCTTACCCACCTAACCCTTAGGGAATCTATTCCTTCATGGCATGTTTCCCATCTGAGGATGGAATAATGTACAAGTTCCACCTTTTTGGCTTCACTGCCCATTTGCAATGAGTTCGTAAATCTTACTACTATCCAATGCAGGTTACTGTTGGGAACGGTTGGTGAGGTAATTGTGCTCAAGCTGCATCATGGCAGGCTATGGAAACTGCACTGTGGCGGACAGGAAGGCTCCACAGCGGGTAGTTAAAACTGCTCCCTGCCACCAAGGAACTGGAAAAAGGCTAGCAATATCATGAAGGGTCCTACCCACCCTGCTTATGGACTCTTTGTCCCACTTCCATCAGGGAAGTGACTATACAACATCAACACCAGGACCACTAGACTCAAAAACAATTACTTCTCCAAGCTGTCAGGCTCACTAACACCTCCACTAATTAACCCACCTCATCACCATCCCCCCACCACCACCACTACTTTATCATTTCCTGTCATTCACCTTATGTACAGATACACCTGTACCTAGTGTCACTTTATGTACATACAGTCCATGCTATTACAATTAGTCCATGTATATAAGCTAATCATATATATTCATACAGCACTGTGCAAAAGTCCTAGCTATATAAATGTGCCTAAGACTTCTGCACAGTGCTGTATTTATTGTGATTTTTAATTGTGCTCTTTATGCTTTTTGTGTTATCTTAGTTGCATCAGAACCAAACTAACAATCATTTCACACATCAAAGTTGCTGGTGAACACAGCAGGCCAATATTGCCTGAGTTTTAAAACTCCACGTACTACAAACACAAAAAGTTGCGTTCACCAGCAACTTTGATGTGTGTTGCTTGAATTTCCAGCATCTGCAGAATTCCTGTTGTTAACAATCATTTCAATCTTGTTTACACTTGAGTACTGAAAAATGCCATAAAATAATCGTGAATCTTGAATCAGCTTGGAAATTAACAGCAGATACACATTTTTGATTATATTACTGTAACTTGAAGGGCTAACTTACCTGCCGGTCGAAAGCCGCTTCCACCGTGCCAGTCACTGAATGGCCCGTTCGAAGGATACAGCAGCTTTCTCCCATTGGCTGGCTTTCATGCCACATGCCAGTTTCTGATTTTGGGCACCCCAAGAGTATAAGAATAGCACATGTGAGACACTCTGACTCTTTTTGCTAGGGGCTCCCCTTCGGACTGGGTTGCATGCAGGTCCGAAGAACGATTGGGAAAGTGTGCTGCAGAAAGAAGGGCCTGTGTGCACACTTCAATAAGTACCTGTTTGTTGAATACTTAGTATCGTAGTTTTGTAACTCGGGGGCTTACATAAGCACTTGCTTGACATAAATGCTTGGCTGAGTGTTTCACTGTTTGTAAGTTCATCGTTAATGAGCTTACTTGCAATCAGTGTCTTCTGTCCCACCTACATAATCTGTGACCCTGCTTCTGTGTAACAATTAGAAAAGTGTAAGAACATGCTTTCCTTATACTTGTGAGTATATCAATTCATGAATGTAACAAGTGAGTTTTAACCTTATCTATTACATTATTTGATGAATTAATCTTAAAACTGTCATTTAGATTCTGATCAATGTACTCTGCTTTCCCACATCATTTTTTTCTCTGAAAAATGTCATAAAGTTCAGGAGAGATACTTGACACAGGGAGTCCTTAGTATAATAAGTTCTAAAATAGCATCTGAAATAATTTGAGTACACTAATGGAATCTAGAATACAGCAAATGGCAGCAAATGTTTTTGATGAACCAATACATCAAGCAGACTTTAATAAATCTGTTTATTTACCAAGGGATGTTAAAGAATACCTCCCGTCCACACTGTATGTGAAGCTGTTTGTAGTACGTGAGTTTTAAAACTCAGACAATATTTTTGTGCATCCATTTAGTAACTGAACCAGTTGTCAGCAATCTAGGTCGTTGATCCAGAGCGTTGAGTTTGAATCCCATCCTGGCAGCTTGGGAACTTTAAGTTCTAGTAAAGCCATTAAAACCAAGGAGAGGAAATGAATTGAGGGATAAAGAAGATTGAGGCAGGTACTAGGGATGCGGGAGAGAAATAAGGGGTAGGAATAAAGGGGGGAGGGGATCACAGTGAGAGGGATGGGAACAAAAGAAGGAGTTGTGGGAAAGATATCTACTGATGTGGTCAGGCTGCAAGTTCAGCAGGAACATCTTCCTGTTTACATACCTATTTCTAGGTCTGTCAGGCAGAGCTTGGTCTCCAATCATTATGGCTCTCCATGCTATTGGAACATGATCCCGTCTGCAAGATATCAATGGGGGTTACTTGTACAGCAGCCAGTCCATATTAAAAAAACCTGCATTGAATCATCTTTCATTCCTCAAAACTGGAGTCGAAGCCAATCAGAATCAGCCATCGGGTTTAATATCACTGACATATCTCATGAAATTTGTTGCTTTGCAGCAGCAGTAGAATGCAATACATTAAAAAAAACAAATACAATATGAAATATATATTTTAAAATTAAATAATTAGTGCAAAAAGAGAGCAAAAATAGTGAAGTTGTGTTCATGTTTTGCTTCATTGTCCATTCAGAAATCTGATGGTGGAGGGTAAGACGCTGTTCCTAAAACATTGCGTGTGTATCTTCAGGCTCTTGTACCTCCTCCCTAATGATAGCAATGAGAAGGGAGCGTATTCTGGGTGATGGGGGTCCTTAATGACAAATGCCACCTTTTTGAGGCATCATCTTTTGAGGATTTCCTCAGTGCTGGGGAGGCTAGTGCCCATGATAGAACTGACTGAGTTTACAACTTTCTGCAGCTTTTTCCAATCCTGTGCAGTGGCCCCTCCATACCAGAAGTGATGCAACCAGTTGGAATGCTGTCCATGGTACATCTTTAGAAGCTTGCTAAAATCTTGGGTGACGTACCAAATCTCCTCAAACTTCAAATGAAACAGCCTCAGGGGACTGCCTAAGATTAGGGACCACGTTATTGCCAGAACAAATTATCACTACACGTGAGAAATTCTGTTGATGCTGGAAATCCAAAGCAACACACACGAAAACCTGGAGGAACTCAGCAGGTCAGGCAGCATCCATGGAAATGAACGTTTTGGGCTGAGACCCTTCTTAAGGACTGGAAAGGAAGGGGGAATAAAGGGGTGGGGGTGGAGGAGGATAGTAGAAGGTGATAGGGGAAGAAAGGTAAAGGGCTGGAGAGGAAGGAGAGGAAAGTGGACCATAGGAGAGAGTGAAGGAGAAGGGGCACCAAGTAGAAGGTGATAGGCTGCCGGGAAGAGGTAATAGGCCAGAGTGGGGAATAGAAGAAGAGGGGAGGAGGAGGGAATTCTTTTTACTGGAAGGTGAAATTGCTATTCATGCTACCAGGTTGGAGGCTACCCAGACAGAATATTAGTTGTTGCTCCTCCATCCTAAGCGAGGCCTCAGTGTGGCACTATAGGAGGCCATGGACCAACATGTCAGAACGGGAATGGGAATCAGAATTAAAATATTTGGCCAAGGAGAAGTTCTGCTTTTGGCGGATGTAGCGGAGGTACTCGATGAAGTGGCCCCCAATATAACTTCTGTGGAGCAACACACATAAAAGTTGCTGATGAATGCAGCAGGCCGGGCAGCATCTACTGGAAGAGGTACAGTCGACGTTTCGGGCTGAGACCCTTCATCAGGACTAACTGAAGGAAGAGTGAGTAAGAGATTTGAAAGTGGGAGGGGGAGGGGAAATCCAAAATGATAGGAGAAGACAGGAGGGGGAGGGATGGAGCCAAGAGCTGGACAGGTGATTGGCAAAAGGGATATGAGAGGATCATGGGTCAGGAGGCCCAGGGAGAAAGAAAAGGGGGAGGGGGGGAGAAAAGCCCAAACGATGGGCAAGGGGAGAGGGACAGAGGGAGAAAAAGGAGAGAGAGAAAAAGAATGTGTGTATATAAATAAATAACAGATGGGGTACAAGGGGGAGGTGGGGTATTAGCGGAAGTTTGAGAAGTCAATGTTCATGCCATCAGGTTGGAGGCTACCCAGATGCAATAAGGGTGTTGTTCCTCCAACCTGAGTGTGGCTTCATCTTTACAGTAGAGGAGGCCGTGGATAGACATATCAGAATGGGAATGGGACGTGGAATTAAAATGTGTGGCCTCTGGGAGATCCTGCTTTCTCTGGTGGACAGAGCATAGGTGTTCAGCGAAATGATCTCCCAGTCTGCGTCAGGTCTCGCCAATATATAGGAGGCCACATCGGGAGCACCGGACGCAGTATATCACCCCAGCTGACTCACAGGTGAAGTGTCGCCTCATCTGGAAGGACTGTCTGGGGCCCTGAATGGTGGTGAGGGAGGAAGTGTAAGGACATGTGTAGCACTTGTTCTGCTTACAAGGATAAGTGCCAGGAGGGAGATCAGTGGGGAGGGATGGTGGGGGACAAATGGACAAGGGAGCCACGTAGGGAGCAATACCTGCGGAAAGCAGAGAGAGGGGGGAAGGGAAAGATGTGCTTAGTGGTGGGATCCCATTGAAGGTGGCGGAAGTTAAGGAACGAAACGTCGACTGTACCTCTTCCAATAGATGCTGCCTGGCCTGCTGCATTCACCAGCAACTTTTATGTGTGTTGCTTGAAATTCCAGCATCTGCAGATTTCCTCGTCTTTGCGTTTTTAACTTCTGTGGCACTGGTTTGGTTCTGTCAGTGACAACAGGACAGAAGATCTTGACCTTATTATCATTTGGATATCAAAACAAATGTAGCTGGATCATTAAGATTGAAAATTAACTAGACCAAGAAATATCCTCTTAGAACAAATGGTTTTATAACAATGTAGTTTGGTAACTACTAATCCGTACCTTTCAATGACTCCTATGAAATATATCTATATAGACAAAAACAGCTCCTGTATGAAAAGCTATGATTTGGTGAGTTGAAAACATCCTAAGAATAATTAATTTTCACAAGTGTTATTAAGAAACTTTAGCTAACAATAGACAATAAGTACTAAAAATATCTTCTTAAACATACAGGATTTTAACAGTTGTAGATGAGCACTGCTGGAAACAGGGAAATGAGGTTATTAATAGTGGAGGAAGTACAGAGTGACACGGTATAGATTTATTATAAACACCAATATAGTAGATTTCCTCAGTAAAACAGATCTACTGTGTTTATGTTTCTATTAGTCATTAAGATATTATTTGATATACTTTAAATACACATAAAATAATAGTCATATAAACAATGTAATGCCTGAAACTAGCAGGTAATTTTCATGACCATTGATGTCTTATCTGACTCGATCAATGTAAGATGCTCTCAAAGATTTCATTTCACAGAAATATAATGATCAAAGAAAGATATCAATTACTGTAAATGTCTGTACAATAGCTTTTCTCAGCAAAACAGAGATGTTGGTATTATTAATTAAAAAGATATCTGGATATATGTAAAATATTGTTAAAGTAATATGCGCTGGCTATCAGTAGATTACTTCTGGATGAAATGATTCCTGAAAATAAAAGATAACCATTTTCTGCATACTAAACTCTCACAAATGTCTCAAGCACAAGTGATTTGTTTATTTTTTGTGACCCAATTAATGTAAATACTCTGAAAGTAATTTCACAGCAACTCATAGAATTAGTTTGAAAGAGATACAATGTCAAAAGAAAATGTATTTTAAATAATATTCATTTAACCATGCAGTGACACACACAGTTCAAGGTCTGATCATCAATTATGAAGCAACAGAATCCAAAGAAAAGACCCAGAATTTGGGCGGAAAGTGCTGGAAAGGCCTACAAAAAGTCATGGATACAGTCTAGTCCACCATCAGAAAAACCCTTCCCACCACTTAGCACATCTACGAGGAGCACTGCCACAAGAAAGCAGCATCCATCCTCTAGGACCCCCACCATCCAGGCCATGCTTTCTTCTCGCTGCTGCCATTGGGAAGAAAGTGCAGGACTTTTAGGTCCCTCACCACAAAGTTCAGGATCAGCTATGACCCGTCAACCATCAGGCTCCTGAATCAGCATGGGTAACTCCATTCACCTCAGCACTGAATTGATTCCACGATCTATGGACTCATTTTCAAGGACTCAACAATTCATGTTCTCAAGATTATTTATTTATTAATTATTATTATTATTAGATTTTTATTTTCACAGACTTTTTTTGCACATTGGTTGTTTGTAAGTCTTTGTTTGAAACAGATATTTATTGATTCTGTAATGTTTCTTTGTTCTATTGAGTTCTTCTTCTTTTGCCCATTAAGCCATTGGTGTTTGGGGCAGCAATGAAGGTCCTTCTCCTCTGGTGGTGTTCACTGCTTTCTGTCAGTAGCTTCCTCTTGTTTTACAGTCATGCAAGCCCCGGGTGGGGACACAGGAAATCACTGTAGGAGGATTCTTCATTGCTGTTTTCCCTAACAGTTTTGTTTAACCAGTCAGGGTTGTTAGCCCTGAGCTGAACCCCCGAACCTGGAGGATTGGTGGACCACTCTTAGTCTGGCCTCTATCCTTTGAGCTCTGGCATGGATGACCCTACCAAGAGCCAAAGCATAAAGCCCTGACTCCAGCCAGCATCACTCTCCAGGTCATTGAGGCATGTAAGCCTCCAAACCACAGCATGTTTGTGGTCCTCTTGAAGGACTACTGTGAATGCCGGCAAGAAAATTAATTTCAGTGTACTTCATGGTGACATATACATTTATAAAAAAAAATACTTGACATTAAAAAGGGCTACAGAGCTAAGGAGAGGAAAGCCATGAAGATATTTAAAGGGATTAGCTATCTTTGCCAAAAGACACAGTGAAAGGTTTCTCTTGTGTTGGTAATGTGCTGGGGGCAGCCCACAAGAGTTGCCATGCTTCCAATGCCAACGTAGCATGCCCACAACTTACTAACCGTAACCTATACGTTTTTGGAATGTGTGTGGAAACTGGACCACCTTAAGGAAACCCACCTGGTCACAGAGAGAACTCACAAATTTCTTACAGACAGCGGGGAGAATCGAACACCAATCAATGATCGCTGACACTGTAAAGTCATTACGCTAACCACTACACTACTGTGCCATCCCCAAAGACTCAAAGGCAGATTCAGGAGTAAGGTCCCAATCTAACTGGCTTTCATCAGCAGGCCTAATTGCCAATCATGAAGCATATCGAATCCAAAGAAAAGACTGGAGTTTGGGTGGAGAGGGCTGGAAGTGTTACAGAGCTAGGGAGGGGAAAACAATGGAGGTATTTGAAAACAGGGATGAAAATGAGAAATGTTCAAAGTTCCGATGTAACCTGTAAAATATTGAAAGACATGAAGGCATCCCAAAGTATTTTTTACCCAACACAGTACTTCTGGAGAGACTCCTAAATAGCCCATTTATCTTGAGGAATATCCTACAGTTGTGCTCAGCTTCTCTCTTTTCTGGTGATGTTAATTGAGAAGCATCTAGCTCATCCCAATCAACATAGTGTAGAATTGTTCAGCCAAGAGCAGGCAGACAGAAAGCTTTTAAGTATCAGGGTTCAAATTTAGCTGGAGCAGAAGACATTAGGTGGCCAGGGCACATCAAAGGCAGACTCGGGGAATTACAGTGGTGATTCAGCCTCCGCAGCTATAACTGACCAAGGCCAGCCCATCAATCAACAATGGGTCAGAGGTCAACATAAAGCTTTAGAGAAAAATGAGCTTGATAACAAATACTACCTCCAACATTCCCCAAGCCCTGTTCCACCCAAATCTTTAAACTAATAACAAAAGTCTACCTGGTTAACATATGTTCTGTGAATAATGCAACAGCTAGGAGATAGTGTGGATGGTGCTAAATGGAGTAGGAATCTGAAGAGCAGAAAAAACTGCAAAAGTGTAAAACTTGACTGGAGTTTATTTATATCAAAGGCCAGGTCTGGTCTGGCTTCTTCCCTTCCCCCATCAACCCCTAAATAATTCCAGATAAAAAATAGTTAAAACTAATTCACTGAAGCCATTAAAATGATGTGGAAAAAATCAATCATCTCTCCTTAAAGTTAATTTCAGCCCAATATAGTGTTTTTAAATCGTTTGATCTCGTTTTAAACAATACATTGAATGTAACTGCTTAAGCATCAAACCTAAGGATTCATGTGACTTAATTGCACATTTATTGGATAGTGTCATTTGTCAACAGTGTATTGCAAGAATTCAGTCAATAAGATACCTCATCCCAATCATAGCCTGAAGAACCTCAACAGATAAAAATGCCCTGTTCTGACTTCCTGATTTCTCAGTATTCATTGAAGGAAGAGGGAAAGCTCATAAAGTTCTTTATATTGTGTCATCTCTTTAAAGATCAGTCAATATTATTGTTACACTGCCATGCTAGCAATTAAGAACCATCAACATTTGTTGATGTTGCAGTATTTTCATCAGGGTGACTCATGCAGCTGGAGAAGAGGACAGATGAGCAGAGATTGGGTGGATTAGAAAGGATAGAGGTGGCTGAGGTAAAAAGGGTCCAGTGTAAACTGAACAGCTAACCTTGGCATCTCAGCTGATGTTAATCTTCAAACAAGATCACTAAAACTAATAACTTTCACATCACTGTGCCAGGGAAGGCAGCGGTACACAAATTTACTTCCTATATTACAGCAATACTTCAGCTGCATTGGTTGTATGGCACCCTGAACAGGACGTGAAAGATGCTGTATGAAAAAGCAGACATACTGTGGACCATGTTCAGTTCCAACTGCAGCATTTCACTGCCCCAAAGTCAAAGTCAAATTTATTATCGAAGTATGTATATGTTACTATCTACCACCTTGCAATTCACTTTCTTGCAGACATTCACTAAAAACTATACATCAACAAAGCCTGGCCAGCAACCCATGTACAAAAGAAGGCAAACTGTGCAAATAATAAAAAATAACTTGAGTTGTAAAGATTCGTTGAAAATGAATCTGTAGCTTGTGGAATCAGTTTAGAGTTGTGGTGAGTACAGTTACGCTCACAGGTTCAGGAGGATGAGAGTAATAAGTGTTCCTGAACCTGGTAGTATGTGACCGAAGGCTTCTGTACTTTCTGCCCGATGGTGGTAGTGAGAAGAGAGCTTGGCCTGGATGGTGGGGGACCTTGGTGGTGGATGCTGCTTTCTTGTGCTAGGGTAAATGTGCTCAGTAGTGGGGAGGGTTTTGCTTATGATTCTCTGAGCTATGTCCATAAGACCATAAGACCATAAGACAAAGGAGCAGAAGTCAGCCATTCGGCCCATCGAGTCTGCTCTGCCATGTTATCATGAGCTGATCCATTCTCCCATTTAGTCCCACTCCCCCACCTTCTCACCATAACCTTTGATGCCCTGGCTACTCAGATATCTATTAATCTCTACCTTAAATACACCCAATGACTTGGCCTTCACTGTCGCCTGTGGCAACAAATTCCATAGATTCACCACCCTCTGGCTAAAACAATTTCTTTGCATCTCTGTTCTGAAAGGGCGCCCTTCAATCCTTAAGTCATGCCCTCCCATACTTGACTCCCCCATCATGGGAAACAACTTTGCCACATCCACTCTGTCCATGCCTTTCAACATTCGAAAAGTTTCTTTGAGGTCCCCCCTCAATAAATGTCCACTCATTTATTGTCAAATGACAACATTTATTGTCAAATGCAGTGAGGTACAGTGGAAAACTTTGTTTCATGCCATTCGTACCTCGAGGTAGTACAAGGGAAAAGCAGCAACAGATTGCAGAATGGAGTGTTACACTTACAGGGGAAGTGCAGTGCAGGTCGACAGTAAGGTGCAACACTATGACAAGGTAGATTATGAGGTCAAGTTTCCATCATGTTGTATAAGGGGACCATTCAATGGTCTTCTAACAATGGGATAGAAGCTGCCCTTGAGCGAGCTTGTGCATAACTTCAGGCCTTTGTATCTTCAGCCAGATGGGATGGGAGCGGTTGAGGAAGGGCGAGAATATGTGAATAGCTACTAATAAGTCATTTAACTTTAGTAAAAAAATAATGAATTAATCTATCTATTCATTTATTTATTTAATTTGCACTGCTTATCCTTTTTTGCACATTGGTTGTTTGTCACTTTGTTTTTTGTGCGCACAGCTCCTAACAAATTTCCTTTCAAGGACTCTTTATGACTCATAATCTCAATATAATTTTTTATTTGGTTGTGTTTCTTCATTTTACTGGGAATGCCTGCAAGTAAAGTAAAGTAAAGGCATCCGTTAGTCTTGCGAGACCATGGATCTGCACCTGGGAAGTCTTCACTCTCCAGGGCGCAGGCCTGGGCAAGGTTGTATGGAAGACCAGCAGTTGCCCACGCTGTAAGTCTCCCCTCTCCACGATACTGATGTTGTCCAAGGGAAGGGCATTAGGACCCATACAGCTTGGCACCAGTGTCATCGCAAAGCAATGTGTGATAAAGTTCCTTGCTCAAGGACACAACACGCTGCCTCGGCTGGGGCTCAAACTCACGACCTTCAGGTCACTAGTCCAATGTCTTAACCACTTGGCCACGTGCCCACTGAAAACAAACCGTAGGGTAACGTACGGCGACATATACGAGGGATGATTGATAAGTTTGTGGCCTAAGGTAGAAGGAATTGATTGTAGAAAACCTAGCACTTTTATTTTTCAATATAGTCCCCTCCTACATTTACACACTTAGTCCAGCTGTCGTGGAGCATACAGATCTTGGACCTCCACAAAATGTACACAGCAAGGGTGATTGATAAGTTCATGGCCTAATGTAGAAGGAGATGAGTTATACAGTTCTCATTACATGCACATGCAGTTCAACTCTTTGAGTGATTATGTAGAAAGTTTGAAGTTAATAACTCATCAGTTGGAGTGAATGATAAGTTTGTGGCCTAAGATAGAAGGCAATGAGTTATTAACTTCAAACTTTCTGCATAATCATTCAAAGCTTTGAACTGCATCTGCATGTAACGGGAGCTGTATAACTCATCTCCTTCTACCTCGGGCCACGAACTTATCAATCATCCACATCTGTACTTTGTACCATTTCTGACAATGCAGCTCTCCTTTGACCGGGCTCTGGAGTGACTTGCCTGGAATGGGTTAATAGCCATAGTCCTCAGACATGGTGATCTTTAGTTGCCGGGTTCACAGAGGGCTACTGTGTAACTGCATGGTCCATGTCCATTCAGTTCTGAATTTCTCATGGTGCTAACTCATCGTGCACATCTGTTCTCCTGCTCTGCTGCATGCACTAAATCTGTGACGGAGGGCCGATGTCATGAGCTGAGATTTGTATCCCGCTCCCCAGCTTTACATTAAGAATAACTGGGCTGTTATGCACAATCTCATGCATTTGAATGGAGTCACTATCACTATAAAAGATAAATGGTCTTTACTTAATATTTCTAATTGGTTTCCAGCATTTAAAGGTGTTTTGTATAAGATGATAAGAGGTATAGATAGAATGGACAGCCAGCGGCTTTACCCCAGGTGCTTGGAAGAATGTATGGGGAGTTTGGGGCATCACGGTAGCATTCTGGTTAGCATAAGGCTTTACAGTAGCAGTGACATGGGTTCACTTCCCGCCGCTGTCTGTAAGGAGTTTGTGAGTTCTCCACATGATCGCATAGGTTTCCTCCGGGTGCTCCAGTTTCCACTCACACTCCCAAGACCTACCGTTAGGAGGTTAGTTGGTGATTGTAAATTGTCCCATGATTAAGCGAGGATTAAATAGGTGGGTTGCTGGACAACATGGCTTGAAGGGCCAGAAGGGCCTATTCTGCACTAAATCTCAATCAATTAATAGATAAATAAATAGATAGATAGATGGAGGTAGGTCTTTTTACACAAAAATCTGTAAATACATGGAATGTGCTGCCAGGAGTGGTGGTGGCAACAGATACATTAGGGACATAAGATATCCTTAGACAGGCATATGTATGAAAGAAAAATACAGAGCTGTGTGGGAGAGAAGGCTTAGATTGATCTTGGACTAGGTTAAAAGGCCAATGGGCCTGTATTGTGCTGCACTGCTCTATGTTCTTTGTTTAGTGCTCTAAATTGTCTTGAACTTTCATTAGAGATATTTACAAAATCTCCTGAGGAATCACTAGCATCCAAGCATGGCCGTCCATGAGCTGTGCCTGTTTATACTACCTCATTTCTGGTTGCCCCTCACAACTTGTTTTTCCTTGTGGGATGACAAGGACAGCCAGGCCTGGCTTTCAGCTCAGTCGGACCTAGCTGTCCACAAAATATAAGTGCAGCTGGGAGTAAAATGCAGGGAGCAAGCCAATATGTACATCAGATCCCGTGTGATCTCATTGAGTCACCAAATGAGTGAGTGAGTCTGATAGGCCCTCCTGGCTCTGCTCGGATCAGTTGCTATGGCTCAGTGGTGGGGGGGGGGGGGGGGCGGAGAGGGAGCACACAGAACTGCCCCATTTGCATCCATCAGAAGATGACTGTTGCAAACAGAAAGCAGGAGAATGGGCTTTTAAAAAAATCAGCTATCATTGAATGGCAGAACAGACTCAATGGGCTGAATGGCCTAATTGTAGTGCTATATTTTGTGGTTATGGCCTAACCCCATGGCAGCCAACAAATTCAAACCACCGGTCTCCCAAATGCTCGTTCACCTGTACAGACTGTCCATGCGTCAGGCATTGGTAGCCTGGTGAAGATCTACAATGGAGGGTTTACCTCCATTGAATAGAGGACTGCAAGAGAATAGAAGTTCTCTCGAAAGTAAGGGGAAAGTCTCAATCTATGGCACTGGGAAAGGAGGCGGTGGGGTTGATGGTTAAGCACAACAGCCTTCGTAGGGCCTGTCACTAAACAAATTATGCCACATAGCTCTGCCAGTCTTAGGACCAGAACTTCAAATTAGTTGGGAACGCTATCCTGTCTTCTTCTGGTCTTCTGAGGCCCTCCCTTGGTCAGGGACAACCATGGATATTGCATCCCGGCTGTCTACATGATGCACAAGCCAGAACATAAGCCATGCAGTCCAACATGGAAAGCAAGCGGTTGTCTCTGCATCAGGCTCCCACTCTCCATGCAGCTGATGAACCCAAAGGAATAACAGAGACCAATGCAGTTTGGCACCAACAGCAATGCAGGAGTAGCTAGTCAGTGTTGAACTCAACATAGGACTGCCTTACAGACTCCAGTTCCAGAACTTATCCTCAGGATTTACCCGTGAATCCTTCCCCATGAGTGGGTATTGCCACAAGGCAGCAGAGGTTTGAGATCAGAGTTTTCCTTCTCCCAGACGAGCTGCCAACTATGACTGATGAGTCCCATCTGCCCAAAGTGCTTGGTTTTAAGGCACTAGTAACCCACATTTGCCCCTTCTCCTGTCTGTAGAAACAGTTCCACTGGGCTTGGTAGCTAAGCCACATATGAAGGCCAGGAGCTGGACTTGGTTGCCTAGGGCTATTTGAGACGCACACCATTGGGAGCATTTAATAGGTTAGTGGGAGCTTATCCCCACTACCTCCCATGATTATGACAACCTTAAGGAACTATTTAGTTTCTTAATATAAAGGAATTCATGGTGAATTCTAACCACATGGTACAGGTGCAGGAATCAGAAATCTTGAAGTTTCATCAGACCAAGTACAATTGAGAAAACTTTTGAAAGGACATGCTAAATCATTCTTTAATTATTGGTATTGTTTGTTATTGTCACATGCCAAAATACAGTGAAAAGTTTTTACAATTTATACAGATCAAATCATTACACAGTATGTTGAGCTAGAATTAGGTAAAACAATAACAATGCAGTATAAAATGTAAAAGCTACTGAGAAAGTGCAAGTGCAGGTAAATGATGAAGTGCAAGATCATAGTATTATTGGAATCATTGTCTCTTTTGCATTTTGTCTTCAATATGCTCTAGATTTTTTTTCATCCTCTACAGCAGGTTCTAACTCTAGATTGGGGTTTTTCTCCATGGACGATAGTCTCCAATATTCTCCGGTTTATTTTCCTCCTCTGATACATCAGAGGAGAAAACTCATGACTAACTCATGACTGGTGCCTTGCTCCATGGACACCAGTCCATCCCTGTAGTCTCAATCCAACTGGTCAACCTGCATGTCAGAATTCGAAGCACAAGTTTGGTCTTGAAACACTGTTTTCTGGTCATCACAGAAAACTGTAGGCTGAAGTGCCTGCTGATGATTTAATGCTTTACTATGTTGCCAGCAGGTACCACACATTAAAAGGAGTCAAACACAACCATCGTTCTCTCCTCAGACTTGGAGTGGAAACAATTCTGAAGGACTGTTTAAGGGGAAGAAGAACACAGAGATTAACATGCAAAACAGTAACAAACATCTGGCCAGAATTCGACCTGTCTTTTGCAAATCATGTCAGAACACTGATGCAGACCTTAGTCAGAAGGCTGTGGCTTGCTCCCTTGATTATTAAAGTACCCCGTCCCTCTTCATCCATTATTGAAAGTTCTAAACATCTGGGTAGATGTTTAGGTGCTTTCTTTAACTTTCTATCATTAACATTTGCATCCATTCCCTCCTGTTGTTGTTTCCAAATTCATGTTTGGTAGGAATTGATTGATGATTGTAATACCCAGGAAGTAACCTTTAGGAATTACCCACTGTATTCCAGAACCTGGTACCTGTCATGTTTACACTCTTGAAGGCTTTGGCTATTTCATTAAGTGTATTGTTGAACTGCTGAGATTTGGTCAATGCAATCAAGTCAAAGTCAAAGTAAATATTATCAAAGTACATATATACATTTATGTCACCATATTCCACCTTAAGATTTATTTTCTTGCAATTATTTACAGGAACATTAAGAAATATAGTAGAAAAGCAAAACAGAAACAAAGACTGACAAACAACCAATGTGCAAAAGGAGACAATTGTCAATTTTAAAAGAATACATAAATAAATAAATAATGCTGAGAATGCGAGTTGCAAGGCCTTGAAAGTGAATCAAGGTTGTGGAATGAGTTCAGAGCTGAGGTGAATGAAGTTATCCACTCTGGTTCAGCTCCTATATCACCATGACCCTACCCGCTTCCATGGTAATGATGGACTCCAAGAATCTCAGAATGTCCTTGTTGAGCCAGGAGGCTGCAGCAATGCAGTGCAGGAGGAATGCTATGGTCTTACAAATGTATAAATTAATCTATTAAATTATTGATCTTATTTTAAGACCTCGGTCATGGGGTCGACATGAAAAATACTGTCAGCTTGCCAGTGCATCAGATGTTTCATCCGTATCGTCTACTTTGCTGCAGGTCCTAAAGTAAACAAGCACATCAAGCTAAGGCGGTTACTTAAACTGCTCCCCTGCTGTTCGTCAGAATAAACAAATCACAGACACCAGGAGTCGCTTCAAAGTCCCTAACATTCCAAGGAAAAGATACATCAAACACTAATCAAGTTCTGTTCAGTAAGCTGACTGATAGCTGTTCAGGCCAGCAGTACTGTAGACATCACACTCATACCACCGAAGTGATCGCAGCTTCAAACCGAGGCCTGCCCTGAGTCTAGTTGTGTACTGGTAAAAGTATCAGTTAAGTGCACGTGCGCGCGTGCGCGCGCGCACACACACACACACACACACACACACACACACACACACACACACACACACATACACACACACACACACACACACACACACACACACACAGACACACACAGACACACACACACACACACAAACACACACACACACACACACAGACACACAGACACACACACACACACACACAGAGACACATACACACACACACACACACAGAGACACAGACACACACACACACACACACAAACACACACACACACACACACACACACACACACACAGACACATACACACACACACACACACAGACACAGACACACACACACACACACACACACACAAACACACACAGACACACACACACACACACACACACACACAATCTCGTCTGCAATAACTCACAGAAAAGAGCAACCTCACCTGCTTTGTTCCGGTGTTGCGCACGTCTTGTTTAATATCTTAAACCAATACTTGGGTTAAGAGGCAGGAGCTGCATTCTTAGATTCAGTTGGTGTGAACAACTCCTCAAATAGTTATGCTTGAGCTCTTCAAGTGACCCTGTTATAAACTTATAGCAAATAAATTTGCAATTCACGAGGATATTTAACTCAATTTAACTCATCCTTCTCTTCCCCCCCCCCCACAATTTTACTCCCCCCAACCTTATAGAACTTACTTAAGAAGTTTTCTTCCATTGATTCAGAAGTGGAAAAGCTAGAACATAATATAAATTATAACTTATCTTACTTTTTCAAAGTTACCTTTGAGTGGAGTTCATTATTTGAGTGACTCATCATGAACCATAATAAATCAGTGTGAGGTCATGTGCATTAAAATAAAACCTTAAACAAAGAGAGGGTTAAACATTTAGTTGGCTTTTTTTCACCTTTGGACCATTCTGAGATCGTCAAAGCTGCGACATGAATTCCTGAATGTTTTATCTCTCTTTCCCAGTGTTTACATTAATCCACGTGTTAGAGCACGTGTTTCAGACTTTCCTCAGCAGCTACAGCCAGGAGTCTCTAAACTCAATCTGCACTGTAGGTACAAACCCGTCAGAAGGAGTCGGGCAGCAGTTCTAAGACTTTGGTGCAAAGTCTCAGAGTGCTTCAGAAAGAAGGTGCACTCAGGACAGTCTGTCACAGAGAGTGTGTCTTCTGTCAATCAGTCGTGAGGAGACACTGATGCTAATCACAGAGACGTCTGAAACTTCAGCTGCCATCAAATCTTCTTGGCTGAAGGTCGCACAAAGGCAACTACATCAATGAAAATAAACCCCAAAGTCACAAGTCAAATTAGGTGAATATTTAATATTTATTTGAAGCCATAAAATTGAAGGAGACTATTCACCCCATCGAATCCATGGTCACCTCTTGAGGAACATTGCTGTCTTTGTCACGATTTCCCTTGCCCATTATTCTCTCTCAAGTATGTATCTAATTCCCTTTTGAGGGCATGAATTGGATTTGTTTCTACAACTCCCATCAGTAGTGAGACTAATCCATGCAGTATGTAATATCTTTCTCCTTCACAGCTTCTCAATCTTTTATCCAGAGATACAACTCTCTGCAGCGATGCCAAGTAGATTATGTCAAGTACTATTTAATTAAACCTCAATCTAAAATAATCCACATTTTTAAGATTCCCCCTGTACTGAGATATGGGTGGTGGGGTGAAAATACATCTCTATCAAAGGAGGTGTAAGACGCTCCTTCCCTCCACTAGCCTGCAGGTCAGCTTCGACAAAGTGTAGAGCCTGCTTAGCCCCCAGTCAGGGTCAGGTGAAGTCATAGGAGCAGGTGGTGGATGGTCGTATGAGCAGCTGTTGCATATCACAAGTTCTTATTAGACAACCATTGACACCAGACAGACAATCTCTGAAGAGTATTGATAATGGTTGGAATCACCCATTTTGTAAAGACACTGCCCAGAAGAAAACAATGGCAAATCGCATCTCTGGAAAAGTTTTGCCAAGAATAATCATAGTCAAGACCATGATCGCCTACATCATATACATGGCACATAATGAAGGAATGGTACTGAGATATGATGAATCCAGTACTAAAGCAAGCACTGATGTGGGAGAGGTGTGATGAGGGAAGTGAAAGTATTGGTTAAAGGGACAACAGAGAAAGGAATTTTTTTTCATCTTACTCCAGATAATAGATAATGCAGTATTGACTATCGAACACTCCAACAGCATTAACTGTTCCTGCAACCAATCCACCTTTGACAGCATGGGAAAGAAAGAACATGGCTGTTGTTAAAAAAAATATTACATGGTGTCATGGCAACTGTGTTATAAGAACTAATTATTAGATTCGAGCTCTTAAAATATTAATTCCGCAGTTATCTAAAAAGGACACAAACAACTTCAAAGTACATAATACATTAAATATGGTAAAACACTCCAGAAGAATGTTATCAAGTAAAGTTTGGCTCCGAGACACAATGGGTGATATCAGCACAGTTGACTGAAAATTTGATGAAGGGGATGGGTTTTATGGATAATATCTCAGGAAGAGAGGGAGGTTGTGAGGAGATCAGATATATGAAGAAAATTTCAAAGCTTAAGGTTTCAATAACTGAGGACTTTTAATCAGAATGTCTTCCATCTGAAACTTTAACTCTGTTTCCTCTGGCACCTGCTGAGTATTTGTGCCAACTCAGTGGATATATAAGACAGATATAGGAATGGGGGAAGACCTTGCAGTAATTGAAAGAATGATGAGAAGTTTAAAGTGGACATATTGCTTAAATAGAAGTCAGTGGAGGTCTAGAAGCTTTAGATGTGATGGATGGAGAAGACAGTGTGAGGTTGGATGAACTCAGGTTTATGTGTAGTGGAATGTGGGAGGTTGGTAAGATGCACTGGAGTTGTTCTGTTTATGTGTTTCAATGATATGGATAGAAACAAAGAAACATAGAAAATAGGTCCAGGAGTAGGCCATTCGGCCCTTCGATAGTGGCTTCTGTAGCAGATAACCTGAGGCAGAGATGGAGAACAACCATTACGAGCCATGGTTTAATTTGTTTGATAAAATGGAGTCAGGTGAGCACAGTCCTTCCCAGATGGGTAACAGTGCTGCTGCAGAAGGAAAAGATTGTAAACCATGTCAAAGGTTGTAGACGTTGACCAACCATTGTGGACGTGGATGAGATTAATAAGATTTGGCACAACCATATAGATGACAATGGCAGCTTTGATTGGAACTGCTCTAGCACAATGAAAGGGGCATGAACATAAATGAGAAGATTCATCCAGAAATTCTAAAGATAAAAGGTTTTAAAGATTAGATTTATTTGTCACATGTACATTGAAGTACAATGATGGCGCTAAACAGCGACTCCTTTGCTTGCATCTTCAGAAGCAGCTCTATTTCCATCTTTAATATCTTTATTTTTCCCCTTCAGTGTTCTTTTGAAGACCCTGACCTGGAGTTACACACTGGCTTCCGTTCTTTGTGAGATTGGGACCCGTTCTCGGTATTTCGTGAGGGGAAATCTCTTCACTTAGAGGGTGATGAAAGTGTGGAACAAGCAGCCAGTGCAAGAGGTGCATGTGAGCTTGATTTCCATGCTTAAGAGAAACTTGGATAGGTACATGGATGGGAGGGGAATGGAGGGCTATGGTCAGTGGGAGTAGGCATTTTAAATGGCTCAACATGGACTAGATGGGACAAAGGGCCTGTTTGTGTGCTGTACTTTTCTAAGACTCTACTGAAACATAAAGTGAAGTTGGTTGTTTGCATAAATGACCACCACAGTCCGAGGATGTGTTGGGAGCAGCCTGCAAGGGTCACCATGCTTCTGGTGCCAACATAGCATGTCCACCATCATTAACCCGAACTCGTACATGTCTTTGTAATGTGGGAGACAACCAGAGCGCCTGGAGGAAGCCCATATGGTCTCATGAAGAAGGTAGAAACTCCTTCCAAACAGTGGTTGGAATTGAACCCCAGTCACTGGCATTGTTAAGCATTACACTAGCTGCTATGCCACTGTGCCACCTAGAAATGGTGGCTTTGGGAAACCACAGCACGTCCAAGAATTTGGAGGGAAATTCAATCTTAATGAATTGTCTTGATACCACCATTAATTCACATGACACATTTTATCACAGAGCAATTATTATCCTCTGTAACTTGGGGAGGGAGGGAGGGAACGTTGACTCAGACCTTGAGAGGCCTGCGTCTGGCATTTTCATGCCTTACAAGGTGCAGATTGGAAGTCTGTGTGAACTGTAACTTGAGTGAATCCATTTCTCCATCTTCATATGTGTTCTTTTTTCTATGTTTGATAGGGTGATGGTTTGCAAGTGTGTTTCTTATCTTGAGAAGTGATGATGTCAGAACAGAGGAGTGAGGAAGGATTACTCATAACATTAGATAAAATGGGGTCAAGAAGGGATGTTGGGAGGTTACATGATTAATGGAAATAGAACTGATAGAGAAGGAAGTGGGCCTTGTGGATGAGATTTGCTGAGCCGCATGGGGAGAAACAGGAGGAAATCTATAGAGACATCAGAATTCAGCCTTAGGCTAGGAACAAAGAATACGGGTTAGATTTGGCAGAGTAGAAAGGGGAGGGGACCAAAAGAGACAGGTTTTTAGCGTTGCTTTCAAAAAAATTAGTGATTTTCTCAGATAATATAATTGTAGGTTAGAATGGAGGGAACAGGGATGGAGGGATTGAGAAAAAATGTTAGCAATAGACAGAATGAAGAGTGTAATTATTATTGGAGTAATACCAAAACCTCATGTTTGTTCAAGTTTGAAACAGAATCAAAATCAGGTTTATTATCATTGCCTTGTTTACTTACTTACTTTCTGCCTGTTACATGGCTGGTGTAATCAATGTCCTCCATCTCTGGCGGTCTTCAGGGCTTCCTTCATTGTGTCAGTAGCTTCCTCTCAGTTTCCTCTACTGTCAATCATGCAAGTGCCAGGTGGAGACTCAGGAATTCCGTCACCCTCAGAGGTAGACAGATACTTCACTGGGGTTTCTCTAACAATTTTACTTTACCAGTCAAGGTTGCTAGCCCTGAACAGAACCCCCAAACCCCCTGGAGGACCAATGGACCATTCTTAGTCTGTCCTCTACCCTTTGACCTGTTTGGTATGGGTGACCCTACCAAAGCATAAAGGGCTGACTCCAGCCAACAGAGCTCTCCGGGCCATTGACACCAACAAGCCTCCAAACCTAACGACAAGGTTGTGGTCCTCTTGGAGGACCACTGCTTTATATAATGTGAAATTCGTTCTTTACTGGAAGAGTGCAGTGCAAAGACAGAAAATTACTATAAATTAACATGAAGAAATTTAACATCGACTTCAACAATTGGGAAACAAATGCCAAGAACAGGAAACTCTGGCAAGCCATCATCCAAGAAGGAACAGCAACTTTCGAAGCCAACAGATGTGCAGAATTAGAAGAAAAGAGAAGAAAATGGAAAGAGAGGCAGCAACAACCAAAGCCCGAACCAAATCTGCCATTTGGAACTACCTGCCCTGAATGCGGAAGAACTTTCAAAGCCAAGATTGGACTCATAAGCCACTTGAGAGCCCATAAGTAGATCTACAGAATGAAGGCCATCATCCTCGACCTCAAGGGATAGCCACGACGACGATGACAACAAAATAAATAGTGCAAAAATAAAGAATGAAGAGGTAGTGTGTATGGGTTCGTAGACCACTCAGAAATCTGACGGTAGAGAAGAAGCTATTTCTCATTCATTGAGTGTGGTTCTTCAGGCTTCTATACCTTCACCCTAAAGATAGTACATCCTGAGTGATGGGTGAAGCCTTCCTGAGGCAGTGCCTCTTGAAGACAGACTCGACGATGGGAAGTGTTCTGCCTGTGATGGAGCTGGCTGAGTTTACAACACTTTGCAGCCTCTTGCGACCCTATATGTCAGAGCCCCTCCACCAGTCTGTGATGCAACCAGTCAGAATGCTCTCCAGTGTCAACTATAGTTATTGGTAAGAGTGGTGACATGCCAAATCTCCTCAAAGGCAGAGCAACTTGCATGCCTTCTTTGTAATTGCAACAATGAGGCAACAGGGATGAATTCGACGGCCTGTAAAGCTACCTCTCAGCACAATTGATGAGAACATTGCCATTTCCAGAAATCGTCAGGCATTGGTTCAGCTGGCACTTTTCATGCCTCAAGTAAATTTCAAAGTTTAAGTGCAAAGTGAGTATATTATCAAAGTACATACATATCATCATATACAATGGTTGAAATGAAATAACTGTTTCTGAACCTTGTGGTATGGATCCTGAGGCTCTTGTACCTCCTTTTTGATGGCAGTGGCAAGAAGGGAGTGTAGACTAGATGGTGGGGGTCCTAGATGATAGATGCTGCTCACCTGCAGCAACTCTCTTCGTAGATGTGCTCAACAGTGGGGAGACCTTTAACCACAATGGACTGGGCTGTTTCCACTACTTTTTGTAGGCTTTTCCGTTCAAAGTCATTGGTGTTTCCATACCAGGCCTTGTTGCAACCAGTGCACATCTCAACTGCACATCTATAGAAGTTTGTCAAAATTTTAGATGACATGCCGAATCTTCACAAATTTCTAAGAACGTAGAGCTTATGTACTTTTAGTTGCTATATTTATTATTACCACATACACCGTGAGCTTCATGCATACAAGGAATTTCACTGCACCCTGATGTATGTGACAGTAAACTAATATCTACTGCTCAATGTATTAAGCCCAAGAACAACAGTTACAATGGATAAATTATTTCTGTACTTGGATTGTTAAGGTAACGTACAATCATCACAGAATCAAATATCGCTGTGATGATTGTACGTTCTAGTATCAATTGTTTGGTGACAATAAAGTATAAAGTATAAAGTATTAAAGTATTGAAGTGACAGCCTTTACTCCCATAGGCAATGCTCTTGTATAATCTGTAGGCACAGGAGTTCAAAGTTCAAGGTAAATTTATTATCAAAGTACATACATGTCACCATATATTACCTTGAGATTCATTTTCTTGTCGGCATTTATAGTAGATACAAAGAAACACAATAGAAGCAATGAAAAACTACTCACAAAGACGAACAAACACCAATGTGTAAAAGAAACCAAACTGTGCACATCCAAAAAATAATACTAATTAATAAATGAGTAATAAATAACATTGATAATAAGAGTTGCAGAGTCCTTGAAAGTGAGTCCATAGTCCGGTCCTGCTCGGTGAGTCCACTTCAGTGTTGAGGTGAGTGAAGTTATCCATGCTGGTTCAGGAGCCTGATGGTTTGACAGAGGAATGAGTGAATTGGAGAGTTGGCTGTCCTGCTTACTTCCTTTGTTTTCTTTGGCCTGTTAAAAGTGCAAGTCAGAGACAAGAATGGAAAATCTGCTGAAAGTGGTGGATAAAGCCCAATTCAAAACTCTCATCATCACTGAGCACATCTACAAGAAGCACTTCCAGAAGAAATCAGCATCCATCATCAAGGATGCCCATCAATTCACTACCAGCAACTAGCAGGAGATACAGAACCCTTAAGTCCTGCATCATGAAGTTCAAGAACAGTTATTACCCACCAACCATCAGGCTCCTGAACCAGCATGGACGACTTCACTCACCACAAGTCTAAACTGATTCAACAACATACAGCATCACTTTCAAGGAGTCTGGAACTCACATACTCAGTATTAATTATTTATTAACACACAGAAAATGCTGGAAGAACTCAACAAGCCAGGCAGCATCTACGGAAAAGAGTACTCCTGGTGTTCCTTCCCCCTTTTTCTTTCTTCCATGGCCTTCTGTCCCTTTCATCAGTCAACTCCCTGGCTCTTTGTTTCATCCCTCCCCTCCAGGTTTCACCTATCACCTGGCGCTTCTATCTCCCCTTCCCCCACCTTTTAAACCTACTGCTCAGTTTTTTTTTCCAGTCCTGCCGAAGGGGTTCGGCCCGAAACGTCGACTGTACTTTTTTCCGTAGATGCTGCTGGGCCTGCTGAGTTCCTCCAGCATTTTGTGTGTGCTGCTCGGATTTCCACATCTGCAGATTTTCTCTTGTTTGTGATTAATGTTTATTTTTTGTTTGCATAATTGGTCTTCTTTTGCACATTCATTGTTTGTCAGTCTTTGTTTAATTTTTCATAAATCCTGTGGTATTTCTTTATTTTCCTGTAAATGCCAACAAGCAGAGTTGTATATGGTGACATATACAGTACGTACTTAAACTATAAATTTACTTTTACTTTGACTTCTTGACTCTGCTTTCCGCATATTTTGGTGTGGCCTGATGAAAATTTACTTCACTCTCTGCAAATGAATATTTTGTCCCCAAGCTAACTTGTGATTGCATTAACAAACTGCCCTTCAGAAGGGATATTAAAAAGCTACACATCAGTTTTCCAGAGCACAAGTTCTAACTCTGAGCATCAAAATTAAGTGACGGAATATTGCATATATATCTATGCACAGCTTCAGAGATCATGGTTTTGAGATGCTGCACACAATAATTACTAAATCGAAGTATTTAACCCAATGTTAAGAAACCAGATCTAAGATTACCATCATAAAGGGACATGTGCATGGGAAGATTCTGTAACCTCGCAAGAAATCTGTCACTTTAGATCTTTTCCCAATCCTGTCCTGTCCCTATTCTCCTGCCCCACCACAAACCTCCGCAGAGACAGTGACAGGATAAAGCCTTTGGCTGTGCCAGACATGAGGGAAACTGAATCCACTGAGAGACATCTCCCTTCCTCCCAGTCACAAAAGAAACAAGTGTCCTAAATAGATAGACCCTCTTCTATCTCCTGCCTTCGACTACGAGGGAAATAGATGTTGCCGATGTATAAATTCACTTCCCCCTTCCATCAAAAGAGCAGGAAAATAGACGCCTCAGACAGATAGAGTTAATGCACACTCCCTCAACCCCAACAATCCATTCCCATGTAAATTGATGTCTCAGACACATAGATAAATTCCCTTTCAGTCTGCGAAGGAAATGTGTGTATCGACCATGCAGTTGCTGATGTACTTAGCAAACTGGACATCTTCAAGTGATAGTCCACTGATGTGTTAGTTAGTCTTATTGAGTTGCTGACTTCACAACAGTCTGTAACCTTTAGCTGTATTGTTACCATATTATACACAGAAATAAGTAACATCTTCAATCAATCTACATCAATTCTTTTTTAAATACACAGTCTTCTCCTTTCCTTTCTAAGTTCAGTTCTGAAATCAAGACATGATTGGTGTTTGTGAAGTAAGGTATATGCAAGTAACAATAAAACCATTTGACATACCATACTTATGAAAGGGAAATACACTATGCTGGATTTCTAATATCAAGGTAATGATGAACAAATTTAAATTTTATTACATTTTACACCATAGGCCATTATATCTTATGCTATTTTACGTTATTTTTATGTTTTCCTGTGTGTTATTCTGGACTATTGTGTGCCAGGACTACTTGAGATGGCTACCTTGTGTTTGGAGCAAAGGTTGAGCAAGGGTTCTGGTTATTTCAGAGACCAGCTGATTGAGCTATGCAAACGGACGCTACAGCCGGAGTGTGGCCGGAGATCCCGCGGAAGCTTGAGGGATGAGCCAAGGTTGAGGCTGGCAGGAGGAAATGCAGACCTTCTGCGCCTGCGATTGTCATGGGAGGCGTGGGGTCCTTGGGGAAATAAGATGGACAAGCTTGGTGCGCTGATTGAGACCCAGAGGGAATGCCGGGAGTGCAATGTTTTTGTGCTTAACTGGGACACCTGGCTACATGCGTATTTCCCGGACTGTGGTGCTACAGTGCTGGCTTCAAGGCCATCCAAGCAGACAGAGACATTTATTATTATTCTGTACTTTCTGTATGTTAGGTTTGCATACTGTTAAGTGTGTTTTTAAATGTTGCTGCTGTGACGAAAGAACTTCCCACTTGGGATTAACAAAGCACTTATTATTATTATTATTATATTAAAATATCCAACTTGATAATATTTCATTTATTTTATTTATTGAGATATGGTGCGGAGTAGGCTCTACCGGCCCTTCAAACCAGCAACCCCCAATTTAACCCTAGCCTAAACACAGCACAATTTACAATGACCAATTACCTTACATCTTTGGACAGTGGGGGAAAGCCGAGCACCTGGAGGAAACCCCAAGCAGTCACAGGGACAACATATTAACTCCTCACGGACAGTGCCAGGAACTGAACACAGCTCACTGGTACTGTAAAACATCATGCTGACCACTGCACTACTGTGCCACCATGATTTCTTTCACAGGTTTTGTACACGTGCAGGTTTTACAATCACTTACATGAACACTACTTCGTGACTAATATACAGTTCCCAGACAATCAGGTTCTGGCTTGAGAACTACTCTATGCATTAAATAAGAGTCAGACAGGGAGGACCCTGGTGTCTTTCAACTGCATTTCTCTCACACGGTGTTACAATAATACTGAGGAAAATATGACAGACATAATTTCCTGCACATCAAACATTGTTTGAGCTAATGTCGATAAACAAATCAAGTCAAAGTGTTGAAATGATGTGGGTTTGATTGGTTGTTGCTCTGTTTCACAAGATCCATTAATTACCACATCAAAGAAAGAGGAAAACACTTTTTACTGATACTTTAAATGGATCTTTTGTTAACAATTGAGTACTGCCACAAATAGCAAAATATCATTCTACTTGCAGTGTGATTGGTCTGTTCCTAAGAGTCACCATATCTGATTACAATGAGCCTGCGTGAAAAAACGCCTAAAGTCAAAAAAATGAAAATGAGAAGTCCCAACTTACCTATCTGAAAGAAAGTAAGGTATATGTGGTTCAAAGTGAAATTTATTTTATCTTCCAATGGTCAGGGAGAAAATGATTTCTGTTTATGTTGGGAAAGCAAATTGAGCTAAAACCAGCTTGTACTGAGCCACTCAGCTAGAGGAGCAAACCATGAATTAAAAATTCAAGTTTGATTCTGATTGGACAAGGACATTTTCATTAATGCTCAGCATGGCATTAGTAAATGGTGCAGCATTATCTCACCAACAAAGTTTTAGAATATATGATGAGATGCAAGTTTTTTTTTTCTGTTTGTGTGCAATAGTATCCATATCAACAAGACTAACACCAATCCATGTATCACATGGCCAGCAGTATCTGTGGAGAGAAAAGTTTGGTTATGATATATAGAGATATGTGCCTTTAACTCATTCCTGCCTTCATTTATGCTAGCAGATTTTCCCAAGTGTTTTCATTCGCATTTTGTGTTTCAATTTAGTTGCTAGTACTTAAAGCAAAATTGAATTGTTGTAGCAAGGTGAGTTGGTTGTTATTTTCATGATAACCTAGTCTTCAATGGCCCTTGCTATTGTTTGCCGGAAGCAATTGCCTTCTCAGAACTAATTAGTAATATTGAGACATTTACTTGTCTACACCCAATAATCTTTTCCATGCAAATGAAGTAAAGCAATCTTTCAAGCTTTTCATCATAATCTGTTATGACCATTATATCTAATTAACCGATATGAAATAAATACCACAATGGGTTGTCCTGCCACTCCTGAGTGAAATTGACTGTCTTAACCAACTATATGTAAAATTATTGTGCAGTTCCATAAGTACTTCATCTCCTTAAAGAAGATTATTGTGATGAATCTCAATTGTATACATCCCTAGTTCTGATTGCTCTCCTAAGATGGGATATCTGTAACAACTCACTCTAATTAAGTGCAGTAATGGAGTGTGGATTAAATGTACTCCCACAATATTGAAGTGAAAATGTTAGGATAGTCTGGTTGTAGAGTCATAGACTCACAGAAAAGTACAGTACTGAAACAGGCCCTTTGGCCTATCAAGTCCATGATGAACCATTTAAATTGCCTTCTCACATCAACCTGCACCAGAACCATAGACCTCCATACCCCTATCATCCATGTAGCTATCCAAACTTATCTTAAACGATGAAATTGAGCTTGCATGCAGCACTCGTGCCGGCAGTTCGTTCCACACTCACATGACCCTCTCAGTGAAGAAGTTTCCCTCATGTTCCCCTAAAACATATCACCTTTCACCCTTAACCCACCATCTCCAGTTGTAGTCCCACCCAACCTCAGTGGAAAAATCTTGTCTGCACTTACCCTATCTATACCCCTCATAATTTTGTATACCTCTATCAAATCTCCTTCAATCTTCAACATTCCAAGGAATAAAGTCCTAACCAATTCAATTTTTCCTTATTTAATGGGTGGCACAGTAGCATAGTGGTTAGCACAACGCTTTACAGTACAGGTGACTGGGGTTCATTTCCTGCCACTGCCTGTAAGGAGTTCGTACATTCTTCCCGTAACTGCGTGGGTTTCCTCCGGGTGCTCCGGTTTCCTCCCACAGTCTAATGACATACCAGTTCGTAAGTTAACTGGTCATTGTAAATTGTCCTGTGATTAGGCTAGGACTAAACTGGGGATTGCTGGGCAGTATGACTCGAAGAGCAGTAAAGGCTATTCCCTGCTGTATCTCAATAAATAAACAAATAAATAAATAACTCAGGTCCTTCAGTCCCGACGACATCCTTGTAAATTTTCTCTGTACTCTTTCAACCTTTTTTACACCTTGCCTGTAGGTAGGTGACCAAAACTGCACACAATACTCCAAATTAGGCCTCACCAACCTCTTATACAACTTCAACATAACATCCCATCTCCTGTATACATATTATATACTGTATTTGTAATTTTACAGAAAACACTAACTTATGTTTATATGATACTTTTAATGCAAAAAAAACCCATAACACTTCACAAAGGTTAAGAGAAGAACTCAGACAGATATTGCAGAGTCAAATGGGAGACAAAGCAAAACAAGGCTTTAGGAAGGATTTTGAGGGAAAGAAATGAGATGGCATGCCCATTGGATAAAGGAAATTGATCTAAAGAACAGTTTGAAGCTGCTCTCAAATTTTCTGAATGTAATGGGCACTTTGATCTCTTTCTGTGCCATACACTTCTGTGAATCCAAAGTGGCCATTTAGAATGTTTGAAGGTAGTCTGAAGCGTTTGTTCCAGCAAAATGTTAACTGACAGCCAAAATGATATCAACATTCAAGATAATGGAAACCTAATTTTTTCATAATCTTATATCAACATCCTCATCTTTAAGTCCTGAAATCATAAAGCTATTTATGGCTTGAAGAAAATGGTGGAATAATCTACACCGAGGTCTATGTGTGCCACTCTCTGGCACTTAAAAATAAACTTAATTACATTCAAGTATTGTTTCACTTGCCAGTGCAGTGTGCCTCATCTTCACTCACTGTTTCCTCTCAGATCGCAGTTAGGGCACTATTCCAGATTTAAACACTACCCTTACAAGTCTAACATTTCTAAATTTTAAAAGATTCAGCTTCTGTGTGAAAATAACTAGCTTCTTAAAATGCAATAAAACTTCCATAAGTAAATGATTACATTTTGGAAGCACTTCATTAGCTACGAAGGGATTCAGGGCACCCCAAGCTCATAAATGGCGCTATTTAAAGCAAGCCTTTATTTTTTAACATTAAAGATAAAACTGTGTTGGATACAAATTGAAATATCTGGAATTTTAAAAATGTTGTCCACAATTGGTGTGGAATGCAGTGGTCCAATTAAACAGATGCTTCTGTTATCTGTTCCAGAAGGTTTTTCTTAAAACCTCAGACATGCTGTCGAATCATACACTAATATATACACATACAGTATGGGTGGGAAGCTGTAGCTAATGATTGTCTGTTGGAGGCAAGTACTGGTCATTGCTAGATTGGGCAACCTGGACTTGACCTCTGAGTCCCTGGCACCATGAATCCTCTCTGATTATTCCGCCCAACAGGAACCCATGTCAAAGGCATTGATTGATGGCTTCTGTGGGAGAGGGGGATATCTCAAGAAACAGTCATTAATAGGGCCAGAAACAAAGGCAACTAAAGGCCATGTTTTCAGATAAAATGATAATAATTGACTGTTACGACAGTGGAATCATTTAAGTGAATGGAGCTTGCATTTAAAACTTTCCACATTTGCCTAAAGATGATTTGACTCACTTTCATTTGGTCTCTGCACCTGCATGGCCTCGGCTCTGCTCTGGCTTGGTCTGGTATGTTAAAAAATGCCTGAAGGCCTTTCCATTCTGGTGGTATGATATTAAAAGAAAAAAAAATTGCATATGCATAGCGTCTTTCACATCCATTTCCAGATATCCCAATGCATCTTACAGTCAATGAAGCAAATCACTTGTGTTAATCATACACTATCCAGATCAGATATGAGCATAGACTGGAGAGCATGAGAGAGAGAGGGGAAGCAAACATTCTGTGACTTGTGACAAAAAGAGTGGGTTAGGTAGATCCTTGAAACTCAAAATACTGTTTAGGACATAGTATGCTGCGCCTTTGTTACCCTTCAAATAAAGACCATAAGACACAGGAGCAGAATTTGGCCATTCGGCCCATCAAGTCTGCTTCAGCATTTAATCATGGCTGATCCATTTCCCTCTCAACCCCATTCTCCTGCCTTCTCCCCATAATCTTTCACCCTCAGACTAATCAGAAACCTATCAACCTCTGCCTTAAATGCACCCAGTGACCTGGCCTCCACAGCCTAAACAGAGTAAACATCATTTTGTTCTGTTGAAAGCAGATTCTAATTTTCCTCGAGCAACACATACAAAATGCTGGAGGAATTCAGCAGAGCAGGCAGCATCTATAGAAATGATTTTCCTAGTCCTGATGAAGGACCACAGCCTGAAACATTGCCTCTTTATTCCTATCCATAGATGTTGCCTGACCTGCTGAATTCCTCCGGCATTTTGTATGTTTTAATACAGAACACATGCGATTCAGTGTTGAAGTTTAAATCTTTATACTCATTGCCTCTTTAATCTTTTCCACAGTTGTAGTCTGACCTGCTGAGTTTCTCCAGCATTTTGTGTGTGTTAATAGAGAACACATACAATTCAACATGCAAGTACAAATGAGAATTAAAATTGTGCCTTCAGCACCAATTTTTTGCCTTAAGTGGTATAGCCTGCAGTCACTTGACAATGGAGGCTACTAACAAAACAAGATGAACTGATATTTACTATTTAATTCTGTGTGGCCTGTAGAAACAGAAATAATTTTCCTAGCTCCTCAAAAATAGGCTGTGGACCTGCTAACCTGAGTGTAGTCCCAGTTCCCTTCCAAGTTTCCCGAAGTCAAGTCAAGTCAAGACGAACTTATTGTCACAGACACAAGTACAGTGAGGTACAGGTACAATGTAAAACTTGTTATCAGCAGCGTGACAGACACAAAGTTTCAGACAAAACACAGAGCATAAATTATACACATACAGTACTGTCCAAAAGTCACCTATATATATGTGCACATATATATAGCTAGGGTGATTTTTGCACAGTACTGTATATATGTCTTTCCATTTACCAAATAACACTTAATACCACTGAGCTAATACAAAGTAAAGTACTCTTATTTCTGTTTCCCAACCACCCTTCTATTTTAAACAATATACAGTACTGTGTAAAAGTCTTAGGCACTGTATCTATATATATGCGCCTAAGACTTTGGAAACAGTACTGTATGAGAGGTGATTGATAAGTTCATGGCCTAAGGTAGAAGGATTCAATTTTAGAAAACCTAGCACATTTATTTTTCAACAAAATCCCCTCCTACATTTACACACTGAGTCCAGCCGTCGTGGAGCATACGGATCCCTTCTTTGTAGAAGTCAGCATCTTGGACCTCCAGAAAGTGGTCCACAGCAGGGGTGATTGATAAGTTTGTGCCCTAAGGTAGAAGGAGTTGAGATACAGCTCTCATAACATGCATGTGCAGTTCAACTGTTTGAGTTATTATGCAGAAAGCTTGAAGTTAATCACTCATCTCCTTCTACCTTAGGCCACAAACTTATCAATCACCCCTGCTGTGGACCACTTTCTGGAGGTCCAAGACGCTGACTTCTACAAAGAAGGGATCCGTATGCTCCACGACCGCTGGATTCAGTGTGTAAATGTAGGAGGGGACTATGTTGAAAAGTAAATGTGCTAGGTTTTCTAAAATAGACTCCTTCTACCTTAGGCTACGAACTTATCAATCACCCTTCGTATGTTATAATTCCAGTGAACTGCCTGCCCATTGTAGATCAGAAGCTTAAACGAATTGCTCTGCGATGGGGATTCGATCCATTCCACTCTGAGCTGTGTTTGCCATTCTTATGCGCAATCATGAAGTCATGGTGAGCAACCTATCCATCCAGACAAGAGTTATCCTGTTTTAGTTCAGTTTCCATGTTCCTCATGACTTTGCAGGAGTCACTGATTCGTAGTAAGGTTCTTGTTTTATGCTAAACTGCATAGCATCTGGTCTATCAAGTGGGCAGGAACATTTGAACGAGCTCACATTAGACACCTATTATTATAGGAAGAGAATTCTTATTTCTGTACACTTGTAATTTTTTGTTAGTCAAAGTTATCCTTGGTTATTTTCTGACCCCTGTAACAAAGGAGTAGTTGTACATTTTAGTCTCTCACTGTAACGTTCCCAACATGTTGAAGCCTGTGCTGAGGAATACCAGAAGGGGAGCAAAAGGTAGTTAGCCTGGCCAGGAAATAATTTGACTAGTAAGAATTCCTAGCACCATTGACAGCTGAGAGCTCAAATATCTGGAGTCGAGTCTAACAGAGACAAGATTCCAAACAGTCAAAGTCGGAACAGTGTTTGAAAAAAAGTGACACTAATTGTCCAGGGTGGTATTAAGGCCTGATCTGTCTGCCTTGTAACTACAAGCTAGAAACAGAGTACTGCCCCGATAAACTGGACACAGTTACAATAACAATCGTTATTTCAGAAAATGAATAAGAAGACTAAGTAAATCCAAGATTAGAAAAGTAATCTCCAGAAACAGTTACCTAACACAAATCATTTCCTGCTGGTGGCCCTGAAAGTTTTGCACCTTGGGCAATAACTGACTGCACTGCTCAAGTTGTACTTTGGTTTATGGTATGTTGTTTGGTTTAATATTTTTAAACTCCCGTGAACTTGCAGGATTAGTGTCTTACTAGACATTTGACATTAGTTTGGATTAAGTAAGACTTAAATTTATCTAACACCTTCCACTAACCTGAGGACAATGCAACCTTCTATAGAGTCAAGTAAGTACCTTTGCAGAGTTGTCTCCATAATAATGTATTAACTGGAAGTTGAGTCAAACAGGTTTGTGTATAATGTTTTGAAATGTACATAGTGATTTGGATTCTAAACACCTGATTTTAAGATTCCAGTCAATTTGCAGCAGATTTATTCACCAACTTTTGTGTAACGGTTAGCACAACGCTTTACAAAATCAGCGACCGGGGTTCATTTCCTGCCGCTGCCTGTAAAGAGTTCGTGTGTTCGCCCCGTGACCCCATGGGTTTCTTCTGGGTGCTCTGGTTTCCTCCCACAGTCCAAAGACACGCAGGTTAGTAGGTTAATGAGTCATTGTAGATTGTCTCGTGATTAGTCTAGTGTTAAACAGGTGGGTTGCTGGGTGGTATGGCTTCCTGGGCCACGGACACATGTTCTGCACTGTATCGCTACGTAAGTTAATTAAATATTTAGAATGTGGAAAGAAGCGATAGGCTTTGAGATGAATCCCATGTCTCGCATCTACTTTCAAGATCTTAGCACATCAAATTCTCTTCCAGGTAATTAATAAACATTACGATGTGATTCAGATTTTCAACTGCTCTTTCCTTGAGTTGAGGTAAACGTAACTGAAATTAGCGAGAGGTGCAACACGTGATATCAATTCACATATTCTCTAATTACACAGTATTATAAAGACTCCTGGCAGCTGGATTTCCAACCCTTAACAATTCACTGACCTCCCATGTTCACACAAGTTCTGGAATTTAACATTTCAGAAATGAACATACATGAAAAATTTGGCATGTCATCTAAAGCTCTGAAAAACTTCCACAGATTCACAGTGGAGAGCATCCTGATTAGTTGTATGACAGCATGGTATAGAAACACGAACACCCAAGAATGGAACAGCCTACAAAAGTGGTGGATACAGCGCAGTCCATCACAGGTAAATCCCTCCCCACCACTGAGCACATCTGCAAAGAGCACTGCCACTCAAAAGCAGCATCCATCATCAAGGACCACCACCATTCAGGCTATGCTCTCTTCTCATTGCTACCATCAGGGAAAAGGTACAGGAGCCTCAGGTCTCACAGCACCAGGTTCAGGTACAGTTATCACCCTTCAACCATCAGGCTCCTGAACCAGCGTGGACATCTTCACACATCACGATGCTGAATTGATTGATGAACACAACCTTTGGACTCACTTTCTCCAACTCATGTTCTCAGTTCTATTTATTTATTATTATTATTTGTTTCTTTTTGCATTTGCACAGTTGTTCTACTCTGAAAACCTGCAAGAAAATGAATCTCAGGGTAGTATTTAGTAACATATACTTACTTTGATAATAAATTTACCTTGAACTTTGAACTCCTAGTAAATGCAAAAGAGGTATCAACTTCAGCGTTCATCTACTTTGGTGCCTCGGTAATACTCTTTCCTACCCTATCTCCTTGCTCAGTATGGCTCCCTTCCACGCTGGCTATAGTATAACTGCTCCAGACTTCAATGGGTATGATTGGTAACTTATCCAATATTAGATATGGCTGGAACTCATAAAACACTAGCTGGTCTTGTTCCCATCTGACAGAAATTCTCACAATTCCAGGACATCCACAATCACGATAACAAGCTAGCTTCTTAAGCAACACACATAAAAGTTGCTGGTGAACGCAGCAGACCAGGCAGCATCTCTAAGAAGAGGTGCAGTTGACGTTTCAGGCCGAGACCCTTCGTCAGGACTAACTGAAGGAAGAGTGAGTAAGAGATTTGAAAGTGAGAGGGGGAGGGGGAGATCTAAAATGATAGGAGAAGACAGGAGGGGGAGGGATGGAGCCAAGAGCTGGACAGGTGATAGGCAAAAGGGATACGAGAGGATCATGGGACAGGAGGTCCGGGAAGAAAGACAAGGAGGTGGGCGGGGGGGGGACCCAGAGGATGGGCAAGGGGTATATTCAGAGGGACAGAGGGAGAAAAAGGAGAGTGAGAGAAAGAATGTGTGTATAAAAATAAGTAACAGATGGGGTACGAGGGGGAGGTGGGGCATTAGCGGAAGTTAGAGAAGTCGATGTTCATGCCATCAGGTTGGAGGCTACCCAGACGGAATATAAGGTGTTGTTCCTCCAACCTGAGTGTGGCTTCATCTTTACAGTAGAGGAGGCCGTGGATAGACATGTCAGAATGGGAATGAGATGTGGAATTAAAATGTGTGGCCACTGGGAGATCCTGCTTTCTCTGGCGGACAGAGCGTAGATGTTCAGCAAAGCGGTCTCCCAGTCTGCGTCGGGTCTCGCCAATATATAAAAGGCCACTTCGGGAGCACCGGACGCAGTATATCACCCCAGCCGACTCACAGGTGAAGTGTTGCCTCACCTGGAAGGACGTTTGGGGCCCTGAATGGTGGTAAGGGAGGAAGTGTAAGGGCATGTGTAGCACTTGTTCCGCTTACACGGATAAGTGCCAGGAGGGAGATCAGTGGGGAGGGATGGGGGGGACGAATGGACAAGGGAGTCACGTAGGGAGCGATCCCTGCAGAATGCAGAGGGGGGGGGAGGGAAAGATGTGCTTAGTGGTGGGATCCCGTTGGAGGTGGCAGAAGTTACGGAGAATAATATGTTGGACCCAGAGGCTGGTGGGGTGGTAGGTGAGGACCAGGGGAACCCTATTCCTAGTGGGGTGGCTGGAGGATGGAGTGAGAGCAGATGTACGTGAAATGAGGGAGATGCGTTTAAGAGCAGAGTTGATAGTGGAGGAAGGCAAGCCCCTTTCTTTAAAAAAGGAAGACATCTCCCTCGTCCTAGAATGAAAAGCCTCATCCTGAGAGCAGATGCGGCGGAGACGGAGGAATTGCGAGAAGGGGATGGTGTTTTTGCAAGAGACAGAGTGAGAAGAGGAATAGTCCAGATAGCTGTGAGAGTCAGTAGGCTTATAGTAGACATCAGTGGATAAGCTGTCTCCAGAGACAGAGACAGAAAGATCTAGAAAGGAGAGGGAGGTGTCGGAAACAGTCCCCAGACAGTCCTTCCAGGTGAGGCAACACTTCACCTGTGAGTCGGCTGGGGTGATATACTGCGTCCGGTGCTCCCGATGTGGCCTTTTAAATATTGGCGAGACCCGACGCAGACTGGGAGTCCGCTTTGCTGAACACCTACGCTCTATCCACCAGAGAAAGCAGGATCTCCCAGTGGCCACACATTTTAATTCCACATCCCATCCCCATTCTGACATGTCTATCCACGGCCTCCTCTACTGTAAAGATGAAGCTACACTCAGGTTGGAGGAACAACACCTTATATTCCGTCTGGGTAGCCTCCAACCTGATGGCATGAACATCGACTTCTCTAACTTCCGCTAAGGCCCCACCTCCCCCTCGTACCCCATCTGTTACTTATTTTTATGCACACATTCGTTCTCTCACTCTCCTTTTTCTCCCTCTGTCCCTCTGAATATACCTCTTGCCCATCCTCTGGGTACCCCCCCCCCCGTCTTTCTTCCCGGACCTCCTGTCCCATGATCCTCTCGTATCCCTTTTGTCAATCAACTGTCCAGCTCTTGGCTCCATCCCTCCCCCTCCTGTCTTCTCCTATCATTTTGGATCTCCCCCTCCCCCTCCCATTTTCAAATCTCTTACTCACTCTTCCTTCAGTTAGTCCTGACGAAGGGTCTCGGCCTGAAACGTCAACTGTACCTCTTCCTAGAGATGCTGCCTGGCCTGCTGCATTCACCAGCAACTTTGATGTGTGTTGCTTGAATTTCCAGCATCTGCAGAATTCCTGTTGTTAGCTTCTTAAGCACTTCTTTCTTATTACCTTCTTTCATCCAGACCATAATTTGCAGCAACTCCTTTATCATCAAGGCTGCAACCATCCAATCAATAGTCTCATCTATTTCTCTCCTTTCCATAGCTCCCCACACCAAAATTTCATTTAGGTCTCATCTTTGGCCTATCCCTGAATTTGCATCTTTATCTAATCTCCCTCCGAAAGGCTTTCCGAGGTAATTTTATCAATATGACACGCCTTGTGTTCCCTCAATCCGGTTCCTACAAATCCCAACCACATGAGCTTCCTTCCTCATTCCTTTGTAACTTAACATTTTTAACAGTTCTTTCACCTCAGGATACCCCTTCAAATTTGCTCTCATCACCCGTTTCTTCAGAACAAAACCGTGATCCCTTGTTAGTATCAAGTTAAGATCTGCTCCACGTAAATTGCTGTGATGTTTCAATATAGAAATTCCTGTAAAATGTTTGGCTCGGTAGGGAAAAATAAGATACGAGATGCCTTTGTTTGTAGTTTTTGTTATAGGTGATCATCCAATATATTAGGATGTGAATAGGATGCTACTGAGACAAATCCATACAAATTGACATTATGTTTCCTGTGCTTCTCCAATGTATCTGAATATTTGTGGTCTCCAATTTGGTTCCAATTAGAATTCCACTATTACTACAATATTAAAATGACTCTTATCAAACACACGACTGTTACCCTTTGTGACTAAATAAAGATAATTTATCCATTTTTAAGGCTAGTGAAATCCCAAAGGGATCTCTCCAATAGATTGCTATTCAATCTATTGATCAACTGTTCACATGGAAAAATATGTATTCAAGTTTGTTGACAGCACATGGAAAAGTGACCTACAAAATTGGAGTGTAAGTTACAAAGAAGTTACATAAAAAAAGGGAGTGGGTAGAAATGTGGTAAGTGAATTTTGGTGTAACCAAATGTAACATTATCCACTAGGTATGTAAAAAAGATGTACAACCAGCAAATGGTGAAATGTTAGAGAAGAAAACAGAGGTCCATGTACATACTTACAGCAACAGGTCCTGCACAGGTATAAAACATTATCAAAAAGTCCAATTGATTGTTGAGCTTTAGATCCCAAAGGACAGAATTAGAATGAAATCATACCTGCTTAACCACATCTGGAGCACAGTTGACAGACCTGAGTATCACACTGGTCTTTGGGAAGGATATGTTGGCCTTGGGCTTAGAATTACCAAAGGCATAAACCTGTAGATAATGGCGATCTGGAATAAAGACCAAAAATGTTGATCTGTCAACATCTGTGGAGACAGAAATGAAGTTAATATTTCATATCAATGACCCTTCGTTGGAACTGGAAAAGGGAGACTGGAAAGATACAGCACAGAAACAGGCTCTTACAGCCCACCTCAACACAATGCCTTTATAATTTTTACTCCTTGCTTTTCAAACATTGTAATAGTATCTGCCTCCCCCACCACCTCTGGCACCTCATTTTAAATATTCAACACCATCTATGTGAAAAACCTAACTCCTCAGAATTCTTTAAATGTTTCCCCACTAATTCTTGACTTTCCCTGCCTTGGGGAAAAAAACTGATTAACTACACACAAACAAAGTGCTGGAAGGACTCAGCATCTGCAGATTCTCTTGCATCTCTGATGATCTATCCTATCAATGTCCCTCATAATTTTGTAAACCTTAGTGAGTTCACCCCTCAGTCTCCAATCTTCCAGCAAAAATAAATCCAGCCTATCCAAATTCTCCTTAAGAAAACTACACTCCTTCATTCATGGCATGTCCCTTCTGTATTCTCTCTATTGCTACTACATTTTCCTTGTAGTGTCATACCCGGAACAGTGTATAATATAAGTAGTTCAATCTAACATATATTTTGTACAACTGCATATGGAATCCCAACTCTTGTGCTCGTTTCTTATCCTATGAAGGCAAGTATACCAAATGCTTTATTCACTACTGTCTCCACCTGTGTCACCACTTCCAGAGAGCATTAGCCATGCATCCCAACATCAACACTCCAAAAGTCTCTGCCATTTACTATATGTGTCCTACTAGAATCTGACTTCCCAAAATGCAATATATCATACTTATTTGGACTTAAGTTTCACTGTTCTTCCCAACTTTCCTCTTATCTCTAAACAACAAACTAATTCCACTCTCTAGGGGAAGGATCTAAAAAGTGGAGTCAGGACTTCTGGGAATGGAGATGAAAGAGACTGCAGATGCTAAAATCTGGGGCAACAACAAACAAACTGCTGGAAGAACTCAATGCGCCAGGCAGCATCCGTGGAGGGAATTGGACAGTTGATTTTTTTGGGTCAACACCCTTAATCTGGCCCATGAATGAACTTGCAAAGTACTTCTCAAATCATTGACATTTGGAACTCACTTCTGTGCACAACCATTATGTTAATTATTAACTTTAAATCTGATGCTGATGGATTTTTGTTGACTAAAGGTATTAAGGAATATGAAACACAACTGAATATCCTTCATGAATTGTTAGAATAGATGCAAGGTCTATTTTGCCTGCTCTTGGTCCTACATTCCCATCTAATACCTGCACCCATTTGTTGGCAGAATTAAAATTCAGCATACTGTGTCCACAGAAGTACCTAGCACTGTACTATAAATATTAATATCAGATACACTCAGTATTACGGTATGCTACTTTGAATATTTGCTTCACCTCATAATGCCTGTGGACACTCACTGTAGTGCAGTAGCACTATTCTAAATTGTTTTCGTAATGTTGGATTTGGCATCAGTTAGTCATGGCTGGAATGGGAATGACGATGTATGTTATCACACTGTGCTGACATTAAATGCATTGACGGAAAGAGGACAAGCAGTGTTGAGTGATTATTACCAGGTATGCTGATGGCATTGCCAAAGCATGCAAAGCTTTCCTGTGACCAGACCTTGGAAACTATTACCACATACCCATAATATCTTCTGTAATGCTGGGTGTGTGAAAACCTTTTTACTGTTTATTAAAGCAAGCACAACACCCAGAAAACACACACTTATGCCAGTGAAATGACTGTCTTCATATTGTGCTAATTGTATCCTAATATAACATTAGTAGGTTAGAGCTCAGAGGTGTGCCAAGTTATCATTCTCTTTGTGAGTGTGTTATGTTTAGAAATGTCAGAAAGATTGTTTAATTAGTATGGTGTTAATGAACAGTAAAATGCCTGGAATCTGCAGTACCAAACCAATTCTAATATAGACCTTGAAATTATGCATATAATCTTTATGAAGAATTTTGAGCAACCATGTTAACGTTTGTCCATGCAGAAACACCTTGCTGTGAGGGAAGATGACATCAGACTGTTGTTGAACGGGCTGGCAAGTTGAAGTTCTGCCCCGAGGGGTTTGCTGCCATTTCTAGATTACAGGTTGAAAGGGTCTGAACTTTCAGCTGTGGTGTGTTCAGGAGTTCAAGGTATATTTATTACCAAAGTACAACCCTGAGATTAATTTTCTTGCGGGCATTCACTGTAAGTACCAAGAAACTCAATGGAATCACTGAAAAAGCAGATTTGACAGAGAGGCAAACAACCAATGTGCAAAAAACAACAAACTGCAAATACAAAGAAAAAAGAAAAAAATATATTAATGGCAGTAAATACATAAGCAATAAATATCAAGAACACAAGTTGTAGAGTCCTTAAAAGTGGATTGGATCTCAGTTAAATTCATATAGGAGAAGGAGCAAGCATTGTTATTAGCCTAGTGTTATTGTCATGATCCAGATATTTGTTCCTATTCCCTATGTTATAAACCTAATAGCATTAAAAATGATAAGATTAGAATATTTTACCAGTCACTAACATATCATCTCAGAAGCAAACCTAGCAAGTGAATAATGAGGGAGTTAACAGCAATTCTGGCAATATCAATACTATCAGCATCTGTCAAACATGGCATTTCCAGCCAATGTAACAGAAGAGGGGATGGTCAACACACCCCTACAGTACACCCCCTCCTCCTCCAACCCTAGGGAGCTAAGGTCTCTATCTGGAGTTACAGTTACAGTGGGGCCAGTCTCCCACAGTGTGTAAACAGTGTCAAGGGATCTCTCGCCATATGTGCATTTTTCACCCTTCCTCTGCCCTCTTCTCCTGCTGTTCTTGTATTTTATTTCAAAATGTATTCCTGGAACTAAATAAATATGGGGGAGTGAGATGGAGGAAGATGTTTTTTCCTCATTATCAGTGTGAAGTTCAGGACAGTTTTTTTATGTAGTGCATCGTATTGCTGTTTCAAAACATATTTCACCAGATATGTCAGTGATAATAAACCTGATTCAGATTCAACATCTCTGTTTACATTTCAGTCAGTCAGTGGGTGCCGTCCCAAATCCGGGGTTGGTGGCTATGCACCTCCATCTTCTTCGATCTTGCAACAGCATGAGTACAGCCTCTCCTCCAGTTCGTTCTCGCTGGCCGCCTTGGCACTGCCTGCCGCTGCCCTCGCTGAACTCGAGCCCGAGGCTGTGTTGGCCTCCAGCCACGGCTGCTTCTTCAAGCTTGGCCCTTCCTTAGGCGGAGGCCTTGGGCAGGTCCAGGCACATGGTGCAGTGCCGAAGTTGATCATGTCTCTTCTAACTAAGTGCATAGCATATGATTCGTAGATACGTGATGAGGCTTTAATCTCTTCCACAGAAGATGGCCGTTGGCTTACAAGGAGCTCATCCGCCCTTTGTCAGGTCTTGTTTTTTTCAGTCCTGCTGGGTGTCCTCACACCCTCCTCACCAGACTAAGTCTAGTGGGCGGGCCGGTCCAAGTCGCTGACCACTCGACCATGGGCCCCGGCCGAGCACCGGGCGCCTGCCCCCCCACCGAATCTCTCCGAGCATCCGGCACACGACCGAAAACCATGGTCGAGCAGCCGGCGACCAAGCCAGATATTTACATTTAATTGCTGTTTAATTTTGTGCAGATCTAACTACGTGTGTTGAGTCCACCTGGTGTTGCAGAATGCATGTCATGTATCATATGTCTTTGCTTTAGTACTTAGTGATGTTCTCTTGGACTAACCTATTCATTGAGATACAATATGGAATAGGCCTTTTCAACTCCTTAATCCCTCAATTTAACCTTGTCTAGTTGCAGAACAATATATAATGACCAATTAACCTACCAACCGGTGCATAGGTCTTTGGACATTGTGAGGAAACTGGAGCTCCTGGAGGAAACCCATACAGTCACAGGGAGAAGGTACAAACTCTATACAGGCAGCACCAAGAATTGAACTCAGGTAAATGTAAAGCGTTGTGCTAACCACTATGCCACTGTGCCACCCTAGACTTCTACAGTGCTACCTATTCTGGGTAAGGAATACTCAGGAATGGGACTGCCATCATGTATAACCCGAAGCTATTTTAAGGGAAAGGGAAGTTGAAAAACAGTCAAGCAGTTTTAGCAACTGTTTCCCCCACCTCTTGGGTGGCAGGGTGGACATACATCTCTACCAAAGGAAGTGTAAGGTGTGCCACCCCTCCACTAGCCTGCAGGTCATCCTTAGGCAAGGTGTAGCACCCGCTTAGCCCCCCGATCAGGGTCACATGAAGCCATGGGAGCAGGTGGCGGATGGTCGTATGAGCAGCCCGGTGCATTACACAAGTCCTGGTTATGCAACCACTGACTCCAGGCGGACAATCTCTGAAGGACATTGATATCTGCCGGGATCACCCATCTTGTAAAGACGCTGCCCAGAAGAAGGCAATGGCAAGCCACTTCGGCAGAAATATTTGCCAAGAACAATCATGGTCATGAGACCATGATCACCTACATCATATGACATGGCAGATAATGATGATAATCCCTACTCCTTCCAACTATTGCAGGCACCCCCCCCCTTGCTATATTGCATAAATGATAACAGGAATTTTGCCAGCAGTGGCTATTGCACCAATTCTTTGTTTAGATTCAGATTCAGATTCACTTATTTATCACGTGTACATCAAAACATGCTGTGAAATGCAACATCTGCGTTAATAGCCTGCAGAACCTAAGGACGTGCTGGAGGCAGCCTGTAGGTGTTGCCACACTTTCCAGTGCCAACATAGTATGCCCACCAGCTCTTGCTCCTGACCTCTAGCTCTACATCATCCTGTCCCTGCACCCTAACTCCCCACACTGTCCCCAAAACCATCCCTATGAACCTAAAAACAACTAAATCTGAACCACAACCTCAAGGGACATTGCAGCTCAACACTATCTTTGCAGTCTTTGTTATCAACTGACTTACTATCCCCATGATCCGTGCACCTGAGAAATCAGCCAGGGACTCGTGGCATGTTGGTAAATATAATGTCTTCCTCCTGCATTCTCCATGCAGTGTCCAGTGAACCTGTTTGCCATAAAATGGATTCATTTTGATGTCTTGTGCAGGAAAGGGTTGACGTATCAATAGCTGTTTTGCGATCACTGACTTGGTAACATGTAGAGTGGGGTGGAATGATGGTTGTGGTCAAGGCAAGATGAAATTTACACAGAAGTTGTCACTTCATGGACAGGTTGACTGCTGCATGTCATTCCATCCTTAATGCTATGGTCATCAGCCTTGGTTTTATTATAAATCCATGGGAAGTCTATTCTCCTTTCCCACATGAATAAAGAGGAATTCACCTACTGAAAATTTCACAGTTTGGTCAATGAACTCAGCACCAAGGGGAGGTCAAGCCACTTACCTCAGGAAATCCCCTACACCACCAGAGATGTCAATGTTGACGTTAGTATCGCAGGTTAACAATGGAAGTTAAAAGTTTCGGGTCCCTTAATGCACACTTCTCCTTCCTGTAGTTCATCTTAATACAGACCGGAGGAAACAATCATATCACCCTTGAAAAGGTTGCGGCTGATATCAACAAGCAGACGTTTATTTATGAAATGTCTGTTTCAGCCTTTATATTTTAGCAAAGATTTTAATCCACCGAAAATTTCAGCCAGCATTTAAAGCCTTCAATATACTTAAAGAGCCCAGAACTTTCCCTGGAGTATCTTCCAACGAGATCAACACAGATCCACATAATTAGAGATTAGAACAGGGGACCTAAAGCTTCAGATTCAGATTCACTTATTTATCATGTGTACATCGAAACATACAGTGAAATGCATCGTTGCATTAACAACTAACACAGGCTAAGGACGTGTTGGGGGTAGCCTGCAAATCTTGCCACACATTTGAGTTCAATACAGCATGCATACAACGTTCAGCAGAACAACACAACAACAACAGTAGTAAAACAAGCCCCTTTCCCACTCTCTCTTTTTCCCACCCACCCACCCATTCACACAGCCCAACAGGCATCTAAACCCAGGACAGGCTGCCTCCACAGTACTAGGCCCCAGACTCTCAGACATCGGGCCTCCAAGCTCTGGACATGCTGATCCAGGGACTTCCACTTTTGGGCCTCGTCTTCCCAACTCACTGACTTTGGTCTTCAACTTTTGGGCTTTGACCTTCAATATTGACTCCAAGACTCGCCGATCACGTGATCTTGAACTCCATTCATCGACCTCCAAACTTGCATGAACCTCTGATTCCAATTGTAAGGAAGGGAAAAGAAGTTGAGAGGCAGAAAGCTTTTGCAAAGAAGTTCCAAAATATTATAGCTGCCACTAGAAATGCACAATGCACAAGAGGCCAGGATTAATAACAATAGTGGTGATACATTTATTTTACGTTGTTTATGAAACATGAAACTGCCCTTGTCCCCATGTGTGTTTATGTTGTGATCTCCTTGTACTAGATAATGATGCAGAATGACTGCATCTCAATAATGTGACAACAGCAAAACAAACCCCTTCTCCAATCAAACGCAGAGTCAAGTTTAATATCATCGGCATATGTCACGTAATTTATTGCCTTTGCAGCAGCAGTACAATGCAATACATAACAACACAGAAAAAACACTATGAATTACAGTCAGTATATATATTAAACAGTAAAATTAAACAAGTAGTGCAAAAATAAAAATTTCAAAAAAGCAGTGAGGTAGTGTTCATGGGATCAATGTCCGTTCAGAAATTGGATGGTGACGGAGAAGAAGCGTTCCTGAATCTGAGTGTGTTCCTTCAGGCTTCTGTACCTCCTCCCTGGTGGTGGAACTGAGAGCGAGGCATGTCCTGGGTGATGAAGGTCCTTAATGATGGATGCTGCCTTTTTGAGGCATCACCCCCTGAAGATGTCCTGGATACTATGGAGGCTAGTGCCCATGATGGAGTTGGCTACACACACAGACCTAGTGGAGGTGAGTGGCAGGTGAATCAAGAAGTGGTGAGTGGAGGGAGGAAGAAGTTGATGGCCATGTTAGTTAGGGAGTATGCATTACAGAACAACAAAGAGAATGAAACTGGTGGGAAAATGCTGAGATCCAGCACCAAGTTGATGGGTCAAATGGCCTCCTTCTCTATCATAAGTAAATGTAAGATGTAAATACCAGTAGTATTTATAGCTGCTGCAAAATGAACAGAAAATTACTTTTCATTTTGTCCTTTAAAGAAATTTAGAAACACAGTAAGGTGGAGATTGTAGCAGGAATGTTATCATTGGACTAAATATGACCTCTGCAGTGTGCGTCATGAAAGATTTTCTGAGGCTGGAAAATGGTAGTAAACAAACAATAAAGTCCCTTAGGATAACTCCTGTAGCCTAGAGTCGCAGACATTGCACTTATTGTTATAGGATCTGTAAGACAAAGGGTTAAATAAATGTTTTTAAGAGATAAGGGTCACATGTTGATAGCCAGCAGACTCCAATGGAACAGGGACTGTTTCTTTCCAGTGGTGATAAATCTGGAGTTTCTTTTAAAAAGGCGAATCTATAACCGCCGTGGGAGAGGGAGGATCTACACGCCCGGTTTGGCACAGCTGAAAGAACTTGGGGAAGTTCTACAACTCTGAATGCTTCATCTGACATGCTTCAGGTTTAGAGTGGCAGTCTCACTCACACTTCCCATTCACACTGGGCCATGCTGTTCCTTGAACTTACTTGTTGCATTAAGGATGCATTCATTTTTAGAATCTCATTAGTGCTCAGACATTCAATCTCCAAATTCCAGTCTATTTAGAATTTGCCTTATTGTTAACTTCACTACATTTTGTCATTTTAATTCAAAATGCCAACTTGGTTCAGCAATGTGAAGATCCTGACTTGAGATAGACATGAACTACTTGGAGTAACAAATCACAAGTCCTCGCTGTTAAGTAAAGTTGGGGTCATAAATCTTAATTTCTCATGGTGCTTTTTTTTTAAATTACTGTGTAATGGGCCTGTCGCTGTTATATTATTTGATTAATAATCACTTAAAGAGACTCCAGAGAAAAGTTTACCTAAGTATACCCACGCCCAGACTCTGAATTACAATGCTCCAACTCATTTTTCAGTCTCTCCTTCCTTAAATAATTACTTGCACCATCATAACAGTAAGATCTAACCTCCTGGCACAAACATAATATTTCCTCAGTTATTCATGGTTTAGAACTTTGCAAACTATTGGCAAGCAATTCCTTTACTTTCCTTAAAGGCAATGCCTCTTGCTTCAAATGTAATCACTCATGGTAAAAAAGTAAACATTTTAATAATGCATTCAGTGGGAAACTTGCAATGAAACTCTGAGTTCCTCTGTAAGCGGGAGGAGAGAGAGTAGCGCGCCGCGCGTGCGCAGCCCTCCGGTGAAAAATGATATCGTATCCGTTAAATAGGGGCCGTGGACAATTCTGATTTGATGGAGACAGACGTAAAAACACAGAGGAACATCTGGAGGAATATCTGAAACGCCAGTTGACTGCTGTTGTTACTGCGCAATCGGGAATCTTTTGGAGGGAAGGCCCCAAAATCCCCGGCTTTGCCTGCTGTTGGCGACCGAGATTGAGGTTGAATCGTTGAGATAGAGATGGCGCTCAGTACTTAGTGTCGGAGAGCTGATCGGAGGCTCGAAGTTTTCGGATGGCTCAGAATCGGACTGTGGTCGGGCATGGCAGGGAGAGATTTTCTTCCTTCTCCGGTCTGCGTGAGCTGTGGGACATTTGAGAGACTTTGAACTTTTTACTGTGCTCATTAACTTCTTCATCAAGTTATAGTATTGTTGCACTGTTGAAACTATATGTTATAATTATGTGGTTTTGTTAGTTTTTTCAGTCTTGGTCTGTCCTGTATTTTGTGATATCACACAGGAGGAAATATTGTATCATTTCTTAATGCATGCATTTCTAAATGACAATAAAAGAGGACTGCGTGTCTTCATAATCTAAATCTACTAGATATACCTGTACTCTGCTCATTAATGCAAACTTAAAAGTTCAAAGTATATTTATTATCAAAGTATATGAACAGTATATATCACTATATACTGTACAACCCTGAGATTCATTTTTTGTAGGCATACTCAATAAATCAAATAACTATAATAGAATTAATGAAGGCAACAAACTGGCAAATACAAAAGAAAGAAATTAAGAAATAATAACAACAACAATAATAATAAATAAGCAATAAATATTGAGAACATGAGATGAAGAGTCCTTGAAAGTTAGTTTGTAGGTTGTGGAGACAGTTCAGTGATGGGATGAGTGAGGTTGAATGAAGTTAACCCCTCTGTTTCAAGAGCCTGTTGGTTGAGGAGTAATAACTGTTCCTGAACCTGTTGGTGTGAGTCCTGAGGCTCTTCCTGAGCCTCTTCTTCCTGATGGCAGCAGCGTGGAGAAAGCATGAATGAGTGGTGGGTGTCCCTAATGATGGATGTTGTTTTCCAGCGATAGTGCTTTGTGTGAATGGGCTCAATGGTGAGGAGGGCTTTACCCGTGACGGACTGGGCCATATCCGTTACTTTTTGTAGGAATTTCCATTCAAGGGCATTGGTGTTTCCATACAGATCGTGATGCAGCCATACTCTCCACCACACATCTAAGGTCAAAAAGCCATAGAGTACAACACAGAAACAGACCCTTCAGCCCATCTAGTCCATGCCAAACCATTTAAACTATCTAGTTCCATCAAAATGCACCTAGACCATAGCCCTCCCTACCCCACCATCCATGTACCTATTCAAATTTATCTTAAATGTTGAAATCCAACTCGCTTGCACCACTTGGACTGGCAGCTTGCTCCACGCTCTCAAGACCATCTGAGTGAAGAAGTTTCCCCTCATGTTCCCTTTAAACTTTCACCTTTCACCCTTAACCCATGACCTCTTAGTGTAGTCCCAATCAATCTTTGTGGAAAAAGCCTACTTGCTTTTACCCTATCTATACCCCTCATAATTTTGTATATCTCTATTAAATTGCCCCTCAGTCTTCTACATTCCAAGGAATGAAGTCTTAACCTATCCAATCTTTCCTTTTAACTCAATGAGTGTGTTGCTTGGATTTCCAGCACCTGCAGACTTTCTCTTTTTTTTTAACTCAAGTACTCCAGTTCCAGCAACATGCTTGTAAATTTTCTCCATAACCTTTCAACTCTATTTACATCTTTCCTGTAGGTAGGTGACCAAAAGTGCACACAATATTCCAAATTAGACCTCACCATCAACTTATACAATTTCAACATAACATCTCAACCCCTGTACTCAATACTTTGATTTAAGAAGGCCAATTGTCCAAAGCCTTCTTCATGACCCTGTCTACCTGTGATGTCACTTTTAATGAATTATGGACCTATATTCCCTCCTCACTTTGTTCTACCACACTCCTCAGTGACTGACTGTTCACTGTGTAAGACCTACCCTGGTTGGTCCTACTGAAGTGCAACACCTTGTACTTGTCTGCATTAAATTCCAAGTGCCATTTTTCAGCCCTCTTTTCCAGCTGATGCAGATCCCCCTGCAAGCTATGATAGCCTTCCTCACTGTCCACGACAACCACAATCTTCGTGTCATCTGCAAATTTGCTGATCCAGTTAACCGTATTATCACTCAGATTCTTCACATAGATAACAAGAGACCCATCACCAATCCCTGCCTATTTCCACTTGTCATAAGCCTCCAGTCAGAGAGGCAACCATCTACTACTACTCTCTGGCTTCTCCCACGAAGCTAATTTCTACTCCAATTTACTACTTCATCTTGAATGTGAAGTTACTGAACCTTCTTGGCTAATCTCCTATGGGGAACCTTGTCAAGTACTAAAGTCCATGTAGACAATATCCACTGCCTTGCCTTCAGCAACTTTACTGGTAACTTTCCTGAAAAACTGTAAGATTGTTTGGACATGTGGGTGGCTCTGCTGCACATGAGGGCAAGAAAAGAATAGCAGAGCTGTTGTGGTAGGGGATTCCATGGTAAGGGGATTAGAGAGGAGCTTCTGTGGCCGCAAACACGACTCCTGTCTGGTTTGTTGCCTCCCAGGTGCAAGGGTCAGAGGTGTCTCGGAGGGCAGGGCGTTCTGAAAGGGGAGGGTGAGCAGCCAGCTGTTGTGGTACATGTAGGTACTAACAATATAGGAAGAAAGCGGGATGAGGTCCTACAAGCTGAATTTAGGGAGTTAGGAGATGAATTAAAGAGTAGGACCTCGAAGGTAATAATCCCAGGATTATTACCAGTGTAACGAGCTAGCCAGATTTGGAATAGCAGGATAGCTAGAATGAATATGTGGCTTGAGCAGTGGTGCAGGAGGGAGGGTTTCAGATTCTTGGGATATTGGAACCACTTCTGGAGGAGGTGGGACCAATACCGTCCGGACAGTCTACCTCTGGGCAGGGCCGGGATCAATGTCCTTGGGAGATTGTTTGCTAGTGCTTTTGGGGAGGCTTCAAACTAATATGGCAGGGGGATGGGAACCCACACAGAAAAGAAGAGGGAAGTGACGCAGAGAACAAAGCTAGAGTTAGCGAAGAAAAAACTAAGAGTAGAGTGCGTAAAAGTAAAAAGCAAAAATCGCATAGGTCACTAGATTCTAAAAAGACAATGAGTATAAGTGCACTTTATCTAAATGCCCGTAGGATTAGAAACAAGGTTAGTGAGCTTGTGGCACAGATCAATACCAAGGCATATGATTTAGTGGTCATTACAGAAACCTGGTTGCAAGGTGGAGGTGACTGGGAATTAAATATCCAAGGGTATCAGGTAATACGGAAAGATAGGCAGGAAGGCAGAGGAGGTGGGGTGGCATTCTTGATTAGGGATGAGATCAGGGCAATTGTGAGAGACGATATAAGATCTAGGGAGCAGAATGTTGAGTCCATCTGGGTAGAGATTAAGAATAGTAAAGAGAAAAAATCAATGATGGGTGTTGTCTATAGGCCACCAAGTAGGAGGAGGAGAAAATGGCGACGCAACGGCAGCGCGCGCAGCCTCTCCGGTGAATGATATCTGTAATCTGTCAAGTAGGGGACCCTACACAGTTCTGATTTGATGGAGACAGATGTGAGAGTGCGGAGGAACATCTGGAAAACTTCTGAATGCCCGCTTCGCTGCCTCTGCTACTGTGTGGTAACTGGAATCTCCGGAGCAGAAGGCCCCGAATCCTGGGCTTTGCTTGTTTCAGCGGCCAGGGCGAGGTTGAAGGCGCTCGGCAGAGGATGGCGCTCGGGAGCAGGTATCGGAGGGGCTGGTCGGAGGCTCGAAGTTTTCGGACGGACGGACTCAGTGTCGGCTGTGGTCAGCTGCTTCCAAGGCATCAGCAAGTTGACGGTGCCTGGAGGTTTATGGCAGGGAGTTTCTCCCTTTTGCCACCACTATCGGGGACTCGGGAGTCAATCGACTCGGGGACTTTGAGACTTTTTTTTTACCGTGCCCATGGTTTGTTCTTTATCAAATTATGGTATTGCTTTGCACTGCTGTAACTATATGTTATAATTATGTGGTTCTGTCAGTGTTAGTCTTTGGTTTGTCCTGTTTTCTGTGCTATCACCTCGGAGAAACATTGTATCATTTCTTAATGCATCTATGCATTTCTAAATGACGATAAAAGAGGACTGAGTGTCCTCATAATCTAATCTAATAAAAATACTGCAGTGGCAGAGGCAATTAACTAAGAAATAACTGAGGCTTGTAAGAACGGAATGGCAGTTGTCATAGGGAATTTTAACTTCCACATAGATTGGGTGAATCAGGTTGGTCAAGGAAGTCTTGAGGAGGATTTCATAGAGTGCATCTGTGATGGCTTTCTGGAGCAGCATGTTAGTGAACCTACAAGGGAAAATATTATCTTAGATCTAGTCCTGTGACAGGTAAGATTAACGATCTTGTAGTCAGGGATCCTCTTGGAAAGAGCGATCATAGAATGTTTGAATTTCGCATTCAGATGGAGGATGAAATAGTTAGATCTAAAACTAATGTATTATGCTTGAACAAGGGAGACTACAACAGGATGAGGAAGGAGTTGGCTAATGTGCACTGGGAGCACAGGCTATTTGGTAGGACAGTTGAGGAACAGTGGAATACTTTCAAAGAGATTTTTCACAGTGCTCAACAAAAGTATATTCCAGTCAAAAGTAAGGACAGTAAGTGTGGGGAGAACCAGCCTTGGATAACAAAGGAAATAAAAGATAGTATCAAATTAAAAGCTCATGTGTACAAAGTCACAAAGAGTAGTGGGAGATTGGAGGATTGGGAGAACTTTAAAAAGCAACAGAGATCAACTAAACAAGAAATAAGGAAAGGGAAGAAAGAGTATGAAAGTAAATTAGCCCAAGATATAAAAGCAGATAGCAAAAGTTTTTATAAATATATAAAGGGGAAGAGGGTGGCTGAAGTCAACATAGGTTCCTTGGAAGACGAGAAGGGGAAATTGATGTTGGGTGATAAGGAAATGGCTGAGGCATTGTATGACTATTTTGTGTCGATCTTCACGGTGGAGGACACACCTAATATGCCAAAGAAGGATGTTATGGACGAAATGGAAGGTGAGGGCCTCAATAAAATCACTCTCAATAAAGAGATAGTGATGAGCAAACTAGAGGGCCTGAAGATAGATAAGTCCCCTGGTCCTGATGGGATGCATTCCAGGGTGCTGAAGGAATTGGCCGAGGTTATAGTAGACATATTGGTAATCATTTATCAAAACTCTCTAGACTCTGGGCAGGTCCCGGCGGATTGGAAGACAGCAAGTGTCACGCCACTTTTTAAAAACGGATATAGGCAAAAGGCAGGCAACTATAGGCCAGTTAGCTTAACATCTGTAGTCGGGAAAATGCTTGAAGCTGTCATTAAGGAAGAAATAGAGAAACATTTAGAAAGGAGTGGTTCCATTAGACAGACGCAGCATGGATTCAGAAAGGGCAGGTCCTGTTTTACAAACTTACTGGAGTTCTTTGAGGACATAATGAGTGCAGTGGATAGAGGGGAACAGGTGGATGTCATATAATTGGATTTCCAGAAGGTTTTCGATAAGGTGCCGCACAAGAGGCTTATAAATAAGATACAGATGCATGGAGTCGGACAAAGTGTATTGGCATGGATAGTGGGTTGGTTAACCAATAGAAGACAGAGAGTTGGTATAAATGGGCGTTTCTCCGGCTGGCGGTCAGTGGTGAGTGGGCCGTCGCAGGGGTTGGTGCTGGGCCTGCAGCTGTTTACCATTTACATTGATGATTTGGAAGAGGGGACTGAGTGCAGCGTAGCAAAATTTGCTGATGACACAAAACTAAGCGGAAAAGCAAATTGTACAGAGGATGTGGAGAGTCTGCAGAGGGATGTAGATAGGGTTAAGTGAGCGGGACAAGGTCTGGCAGACGGAATACAATGTTGGTAAATGCAAGATCATCCACTTTGGAAGGAATAATAGAACAGTAGATTATTATTTAAATGGTGAAAGATTGCAGCATGCTGTTGTGCAGAGGGACTTGGAAGTGCTTGTTCATGAATCGCAGAAAGTTGGCTTGCAGGTACAACAGGTTATTAAGAAGGCAAATGGAATGTTGGCCTTCATTGCTGGTGGGATTGCATTCAAGAGCAGGGAGGTCATGCTGCAACTATGCAGGGTACTGGTGAGGCCACACTAGGAGTACCGTGTGCAGTTCTGGTCTTCACACTTGAGGAAGGATATACTGGCTTTGGAGGCAGTGCAGAGGAGGTTCACCAGATTGATTCCAGGGATGAAGGGGTTAACCTATGAGGAGAGATTGAGTCTCCTAGGACTATACTCTCTGGAATTCAGAAGAATGAGAGGGGATCTTAGAGAAACATACAAAATTTTGAAAGGGATAGATAAGGTAGAAGTAGGAAAGTTGTTTCCATTGGTAGGTGAGACTAGAACTAGGGGATATTGCCTCAAGATTCAGGGGAGAAGATTTAGGACGGAGATGAGAAGAAACTGTTTTTCCCAGAGAGTGGTAAATCTGTGGAATTCTGCCCAGGGAAGCAGTTGAGGCTTCTTCACTAAATATATTTAAGATACAGTTAGGTTTTTACTTAGTAAGGGAACTAAGGGTAATGGGGAAAAGGCGGGTAGATGGAGCTGAGTTTACGGACAGATCAGCCATGATCTTATTGAATGGCGGGGCAGGCTCGATGGGCTGGATGGCCTACTCCTGCTCCTATTTCTAATGTTCTTATGTTCTTATGACACGGCCTACCATGCACAAGCCATGCTGACTACCGCTAATCAATCCATGTCTATCTAAATACTCTTATGTCCAGTCCCTTGGAATACCTTTCAATAACTCTCCCATTACTGATGTCAAGCTCACTGGTCTATAATTTCCTGGTTTACTTTTAGAACCGATGGAAGTTTGTCAAGGTTTTAGATGTCATGCTGAATCTTCGCAAATTTCTAATAAGATAGAGGCATTGGCGTGCTTTCTTTGTAATTGCACATGTGTTGGACCCAGGACGGGTCCTCTGAAATGATAATACTGAGGAATTTAATATTGCTGACCCTCTCCATCTCTGATCCCCCAAAGAGAACTGGCTTATGGACCTCCGTTTTCCTCCTCCTGGAGTCCATCATCAGCTCCTTGGTCTTGCTGAATTGAGTAGGAGGTTGTTGTTGTGGCATTGCTCAGTCAGATTTTCAATCTCTCTCCTATATGCTGATTCATCACTACGTTTGATTCGACCTACAACATTGGTGTCATCGGCAAACATTATGTAATCAGACAGTCAGGTGGCAGCAAGTCAATGCATAAAAGCATGTAGACATGGTCAAGAGGTTTAATATTGTTCAGACCGAACATCAGAATAGGGAAGAAATGAGATCTAAGTGACTTTGAGCATGGTATACTTGTTCGAGCCCCATGGGGTGGCTTGATTATTTCAGAAACTGCTGATCTCCTGGAATTTTTACACACAACAGTCTCTGGAGATTACAGAGAATGGTGCTAAAAGCAGAAACAAAATCCACTGAGTGGCTGTTCTGTGTATGAAAATGCCTTGTTAATGAGAGAGGTCAGAGGAGAATGGCCAGATTGATTCAAGCTGATAGGAAATGACAGTAAATCCAGTAACCTCATATTAATAACAGCGCTGTACAGAAGGGCACCTCTGAATGCATAGCATGTCAAACTTTGAAGTAGATGGGCTACGGCAGCAGAAGATCACAGTCAATGGCCAGTTTATTAGGTGCAGGAGGTACATAATAAAGTAGCCACTGAATTTATAATGCCTTGAATATATAAAAGTTTAGTCAACGTGCTTTGTAGAAGTATAATCAGACAAAGCGTGATATTAGGTCCAATAAGGAGGTGTCAGCGTAGATATTTTAAGGTGAGGGATTGTGCTTGGTTACCACAAACAGTACACATTTAACATTTCATTTACCTATGACGTGGTGGCAAAAAATGGCATAAGCCATTCACTTGCTTCTTAAATATGACACATAATGAATTATGTAACCAAATAGGGAATGCTTAAGCAAACAATATTGGTCACATATTAGTGAAATACTCGATACACCACAGGACGCATGGTCACCAATGGTAGAGAACTGACACTCAAAGTGAATAAGGGGATCGTATATTCCCTGATGCCTTTTCAGCCTAGGCATTTACCGTTTTAAATATGTTCAGTGACTGGGCCTCTACCACCTCTGTGGTAGTGAACTTCACTGTGTTTGCAACCTCAGAATGAAGTAGTTTTCCTCATCGTGGCACTGAATGCCGTACTCTGTATCTGTGGCTGTCACCCATCAGATTATATATCCCTGCTGGACAAGATCTCCACCCCACATCCAGCTTGTCACCATGTCAACATTTTATAAATTACAAATATTCTCATTCTAAGCTCTGGTGAATTATTCAATGTAATCTCTCCTCATACAACAGTCCTGCCATCATGGGAATTCAAGTCCAAGTTGAAGTTCAAGTTTATTGTCATTGAACCGTATACAGTACAGCTAAATGAAAGCATGTTCCTCAGGGAGCAAGGTGCAAAATACAGTATGTACATATATCACATGCAGCACATAAAATAATTTTAACACAATAGATAGATAGATACTTTATTGATCCCAAAGGAAATTACAGTGTTGCAGCAGCATCACAAGTGCACAGATATTCAAATATTAGAAGAGAAGTACTGTATGAAGGAATAAAAAATAAGTTACCTCAAACAGTCTAACAGGACAGGATCATCATTTCTCCAGCTATAGGTTGTTTCATTATAGAGCCCAATGGCCAAGGGTATGAATGACCTCATATAGAGGTTCTTTGGAGCAGCACAGTTGTCTTAGTCTATTACTAAAAATGCCCCTCTGTTTAGCCAAGGTGGTATGCAGAGGGTGCGAAACATTGTCCAGAATTGCCAGGATTTTCTCTAGGGACCTTTGTTCTACCACAGTCTCCAGTTTGACTTTCTAATCTGTTTTTTGATCCTGTTGGCATCACCCATGTTGATACCATTGTCCCAGTATACCACTGCATAGAAGATTGTACTGGAGACAACAAACTGGCAGGACATGTGAAGGAGAGGCCTGCATACTCGAAAGGACCTCAGTCTCCTCAGCATCTAGAGGCGATGTTGGCCCTTCTGGTACACAGCCTCTATGTTGGTGCTCCACTCAAGTCTGTCATCCAGGTGCACCCCGGCTACTTGTAGGTCCTCACCACATCCATGCCCTCACCATCAATAGCAACAGGGTTAGTCTTCCTAAAGTCCATCACCATCTCCTTTTCTCACTGATGTATTCATCCTCCTGTCCTCTCTTTATACACCCAAATATTGCTGAGTTATCAGAGGATTACTGCAGATGACGTGATTCAGGTTGTATTTAAAGTCTGAGGTATACGGGGTAAATAGGAAGAGTGCCAATAGTCTCCTGTGGCGCCCCAGTGCTGCTTATAGCAATATTAACAAATTTTAAAAGTATTCTGTATTCTGCATTCTAGTTGGAATTAGTCCAGTTAATCTTTGCTACACTCGCTTTAGGGCACATACAGAATGTAGATATTTTCTTAGATAAAGAAACAAAAACAATACCTATTACTCTAGGTATGGTCTCACCAAGGTGCTGTGTAATGGCATCAAGATATCTTTGCTTCTGGTTGCTATGAAGTTTCTGGTTCCCAAAGGTTGCTAAGAAGCAATCTTCTTGGTAAGAACCCATCATGCCATTCACCTTCTAAAAAGCTTGCTGTATCTGCATGTTTACCTTCAGTTACTGGTGTACAAGAATACCCAACATCTGAATACTCTTTAAGCAAGAAGACGTCTTTTAAGGGGTGGCACGGTAACGTAGTGGTTAGCACAACGCTTTACGGTACAGGCGATACAGGTTCAATTCCCACCACTGCCTCTAAGGAATTTGTGCGTTCTCCCTGTGACTGCGTGGGTTTCCTCCGGGTGCTCCAGTTTCCTCCCACAGTCCAAAAACGCACCAGTTGGTCAGTTAATTGGTCATTGTAAATTGTCCCGTGAATAGGCTGGCATTAAATCAGGGGATTGCTGGGCAGCATGGCTCAATAAATAATAATAGACCTTTTCTCCTGAAAAGGATCAGTTCACATTAATCTACATTATACTTCATCTGCCAAGATTTTGTCCACTTGCTCAAACTAAGTTGCTTAGGGGTCTTTTTTGGCATATTTTCACAATTCACAATTCCACCCAATATTGTGTCTTTGGCAGACTCGTCATTCTAAATCTCAAGCACTTATTCCTATGGTATCCGGTTAAAGACTTGCTCGCTTCTACAGATGTATTTCAGAGAGCATTCTGACTAGTTGCATGACAGTCTGGTATGGAACCTGCAAGAAGCTGCAGAAGGCTGTAGGATCAGCCAGTTCCACCACAGGCACAACCCTCAAGGACATCTTCAAGAAGTGTCATCCATCATTAAAGACCCTCAATGCCCTCTTTGTGTTACTACCATTGGGAAGGAGGCACAGGAGTCCGAAGACCCACACTCAACATTTTAAGAACAGCTTCTATCCGTCCGCCACGAGGTTACTAAAATGGTCAAAGAACCTATTATGAACATTACTTCCCTTTTGCACTATTTATTTTGCAACTCATAAGACCTTTCATATCTTAAATTCTACTTCTGCTGCAAAATAGTAAATATCATGCTATATTTCAGTGATAATAAAACTGATTCTGGTACCTCATCTACCTACCGTTATATCACTCGCAGTGCATTCAAGGCACCTACAAATCTCTGTGGAAGAAAATGCCTCACAAATTTCCATTAAACTTTCCCACTTTCAGATTAAACTTGTGCCCTTTAGCATTTGACATTTCCTCCTTGAGAAAAAGATTCTGACTATCTACCCTGTCTGTAATTTTATGTCCAGTCAAGCTGTAAAGTTTTCAAAGTTGCACATATTACCTAAAGGAGAACTCTACTAAAAAGTCCTTGTTAAAGAGCCCTTTTGGCTGATGAGATGAATGTAATGTAGAATCAGAAAATACTGTCGACAGAATGAGTGAGCTTGGTTTATGTCACATTAGAATAATCACACAAACAATATATTTTCTGAAATTCCCTTGGTAACTTCAGTCAATACAAATACATATCTTCAGCTGCTTAACCAGAATTGAAAAAAAGTATTATATTAATGAAAAATATAATAATTCTCTAGATCAAGAACATTATGTCAACAATGGAGTTTGGAATGAAGACTGGGGAATGTTGTTTAAAGATCCCACAGGGTGGTAGAGAAGGTTTCTGATGCTGGGACAGTCACAGGTATCTCACAAATACTGGTTACAAGGTCATCCAGATCTTAGTTTAAGAGCTTTCAGAACTTCGATATATTTTGTTTATCAAGATAGTAATGACACAAGACTTGTGCCTTTGACAAGAAAGAAATATTGCCTCAGTATGATAAATTCATGCACATGCTAAACTCTCCTTGGTAACAGCTCCACGCTCTTCTCCAACAAAAACATTGATAAGTGTTCTTGAAGGCATGATGAAAAGTTCTTTTAGTTTGTTTGGGCTCATTAAAAGAAGCATTGCTACAATTATAGAAACATTGACTTAAAGAGAGAATGATATTTTAGAAAATTCATCTGAACTAGCTGGTAAGAGATTGCTAATTAATATTCAACACATATACATAACATTGTCTAAATTATTTAGAATCTTTTTTTCCTAAATATGATAATTTTTTTGTAAATGTTTTTCATCTTCTATTTTTAATGCAGTATACTGAACATATTGCAATTCCTTTAGACTTAAATTTGGGCCTGAAGCAGTGAGATTTCAGTTAGGTGGGTTCAGGGAAAATGTTGAAATTAATATTATTAATACTAAGCCTTACTAATATTATTTGCACACCCAGCAGAGTTAAAATGCTATTGTTGGAAAGCTAACATTGGTGCTTTTATCTCATCAGAAGCAACCCAAAATCCCAGGAAGTGAACTGGATTAACAGTGAAGATGGGAAGGGCTATTGTTTTGGGGATTAGGGAGTGGGAATGAGAAAACTGTAGAATAAAAGAAGTGCCCTGCTCCTTCACGAGAACAAAGATATTTTTGTTGGTGATCTCTCAAGTAAACCTGGCACGTGTTAGCCACGTTCACAGACATATCTAAAATGGACCAAGAACATATATGCAAAGCTAATAAGCCTCGTGGAAGTCCAAAAAAATCTGCAGGTGCTGGAAAGCTGAAATTAAAACAGAAAATTCTGGAAAAGTTCAATTTTTCAGACAGCATCTGATAAAAGGGTAACGGAGATCAGTGATACTATTTCTGCTCCAAGATCTGTTGTCAGAATCCAGCATTTTCTTTTTAATACCAGGGAAGCTTGAAAAGTTGCCTGACCCAATATAGGTTGCATATTTTTCAAAGAAGGTAATGTTTATTTATAAGGCATTTTACATGTTCTTTGAGAACGTTGCAAAGTGATATACAACCGATGAAGGAAGTTATTTTTCAATTTGGTGCTTTAGAAATGTAAGCAGCTAAATATGTCAACTAACTGATGGACAACTATATCCCATTATGAACAATATGATAAGAGCTAGATAAACTAGGTCAGAAGTTACTTTCGAAGGATAAAATATCCAAAATAATCCCCTGGTAGCTTTCATGTATATCTCAGCTTAATACATTATCCACAAAAGTGTTCCGTTGGTATGTTTGATTTCTTTTCACTTTGAACTCCAGCTCTGAAAATTTTCTCTCATTTTATAGGGCTAAAGTGTGTCTAATCACATTAAATCTAATACATACAGAACTCAGCAAAAGTCATAGGCGCACATATATAGCTTGGGTGCCTAAGACTTTTATGCAGTACTGTATTTGTCAACGTGGAGTGGAGAGCGAGTTTGTAAATCTGGTGGGAGCAAAGGATGTTGAGAATGGCGAGGGTGGAGTGCCCTGGTAGGGGTGTGGGACAAGAGGCAGAGAAGCATTGCCACGTGCAGGGGGTGGAGTGGATGCAGACACACCCAGCCCTGAGACACCAGGCAAATTCATTTGGTTCGAAATAATTGGTTTATTGATCATTACAGAATGTCTCTCTGATGTTTCTAGCTCCCTCCTCTCTCCCTTCTCCTTTTTCCAACCATGACTTCCCTTCTCTCTGCCCCCTTCCTTCTCTCAGTCCACAACAGAGACCCATATCAGAATCAGGTTTATCGTCACTCACATATGTCACGAAATTCGATTTATTTTGCGGCCGCAGTACAGTGCAATGCATAAAATTACTACAGTATTGTGCAAAGGTCTTATGTACCAATGACTTTGGCAGAGTCCTGTACATTCTGTAACATATACAAAATAGAGCTGACAATTATGAGCCAGATGATTTGCACTGATGTTAAAAACAGGATGTTAAAAAGGGATAAATGATGAAAGTAAATTGTAAGAAGCGTAGATAACAAAAAACTTATTCCCAGGGTGGAAATGGTAATACCAGGGGCATAATTTTAAGGTGATTGGAAGAAAGTATGGGGAAGATGTCAGAAGTATGTATGTTACATAGAGTGGTAAGTGTGTGAACCCACAGCCAGAAGTGGTGGTCAAGGCAGATACATTAGGAGTATTTAAAAGACTCTTAGATAAGCACATGAATGATAGAAAAATGGAGTGCTATGAAGGAGGGAAGGGTTAGGTTGATCTTAGAGCAGGTTAATAGATTGGCTCAACATCGTGGCCCAAAGGGCCTACATTAAGCTGCAATGTTTTACGTTTTTCTTTATTTATTTTATTTCTTTAAGATAGAGTGGGGAATAGGCCCTTCAGCCCTTCGAGCCATGCTGCCTGGCAATCCTGATTTAATCCTAGCTTAATTTATGGGACGATTTACAATGACCAATTAGCCTACCAGCTGGTACATCTTTGGACTGTGGGAGGAAACCAGAGCACCCAGAGGAAACCCACATGTCATGGGGAGAACGTACAGACTCCTTACAGGCAGCAGCAGGAACTGATCCCCTGTCCCCTGTACTGAAAGCGTCGTGCTAATCACTATGCTACCGTTCTGTCCTACGTTCTAAATTAAAGGTGAGCAAGGACATCACCTTTGAAGTCTGCAAGTGGCTGGAAAGTTTCATTAGCTATCATCATAAAAATAACATTGTATGTTTAAAAACGGAATTTTATTAAGATCAGTCCAGTCATTATGATCATATTTCATCATTCTTCTCAAGGTTTCAAGCATGTATTTGAACAATGTGTGTTTATTGAGCAACTTTGAACAGACTCCCACAATGCTTCATATGAATGCTAATAAATAAGCTTTGGCACATAATCACCAAAGGAGAAATTAGAGATGATGGTAATAAGGTTAACTGAAGTCTTAGAGAGTGTCCAAAACAGAGGTAGAGAAATATATTTCTGATTGAAATTATAATAAACTAATATCTGTATTTTGGTGATTAAAGTAAAGGGTAAAGTTCCTCCCCACACCCAGTTTAGTGCAGCAAACTAGCCGTACCTTTAGTGTTTGGCTGTTTGATAAGGTCGAGTTGCTAGCTCAATGCTCAACCCAGCATGGATAGAAAGCGTGCTAGGAGCCAGCCAAATTCGAACCCGTGACCCCTTGTTCCGAAGTCCAGATGTCGATACCACTATACCATCAGAACAGACAATCTGGTGATTATTGTCCTTAATTTGTTGAGCACTTGCCTCATCAAACTGTATGAGAAATTGGGGTAAAAATGTGGCCCTGGTACTTGCACTAAACATACAATACCATGATAGTTGCATACATCTTTTGAAATACATTTCCTCCAAGGTCAATGGTGCATGTTTAACCAAAGTGACTCAGGATGAATTCTGACCTTGTTGTTGCTTCAGTGTTACATTTTAAGTAGGTGCATTAGAAGAATGGGGTGATAATGTAGGCTTCATTGATCCATGGAGCAGAAGAGGTTCACCGGGATGCTGCCTGGATTAGAGAACATGTGTTATAATAAGAAGATCGACAAACTTGGGCTGTCTTCTTTGGAGCAGTGGAAGCTAAGGGGAGATCTGATAGAGGTTTATAAGATTCTGAGAGGTATAGATAAGTAGACAGACAGTATTCTTTTTCCCAGAGCTGAAATGTCTAGTAGTAGAGGGCATGCATTTAAAGTGAGATATAAGGTGAGAAGGGCTAACTTCAAAGGGGGGGTGAGGGGCAAGTTTTTTACACAGAGAGTGGTGGGTGTCTGGAATGTGCTGCCTAGGATGTTTGTAGAGGTAGATACATCATTGACTTTTAAGATTCATTTAGATAGGCACGTGTATGTGAGGGAAATGGAAGGATATGGATATTGTGTAGAATTAGAATCAGAATCAGGTTTAAAATCATTGGCATGTCTTGTGAAATTTGTTGTTTGTGCGGCAGCAGTACATTGCAAACATAATAAAAACTGTGAATTACAGTAAGATATATGCACTCTTCTTCCTCTAAAAATTACATAAAAGGTTAAATTAAACAAGTGGTGCAAAAATAAAAATTTTAAAAAGTAGTGAGGTAATGTTCATGGGTTCAATGTCAATTCAGGAATCAGATGGCAGAGGGGAAGAAGCTGTTCCTGAATCATTGACTGTGTGCCTTCAGGCTTCTGTACCTCCTTCCTGATGGTAGCAATGAGAAGAGGGCATGTCCTGGGTGATGAGAGTCCTTAATGATAGACGCTGCTTTTTTGAGGCATCGCTCCTTGAAGATGTCCTGAATACTGAGGAGGCTAGCGTCCATGGCTTCTCCCACTTCCTTCAAACAAAGGTGTGGCCATGGGCGCTTGCATGGGTCCCGGCTAGGCATCCTTATTTGTCGGATTCGTGGAACAGTCTATGTTCCAAGCCTACACTGGTGGCCGTCCCGCACTTTTCCTACACAACATCAATAACTGCATTGGTGTTGCTTCCTGCACCCACGCTGCACTTGTCAACTTCATCCACTTTGCCTCCAACTTCCACCTTGCCTTCAAATTTACCTGGTCCACTTCCAACACTTCCCTCCCCTTTCTCGATCTCTCTGTCTCTATCTCTGGAGACAGCTTATCTACTGATGTCTATCATAAACCCATGGACTCCCTCAGCTACCAGAACTATACCTCCTCCCACTCTGTTACTTGTGAAAACGCCACCCCGTTCTCTCAATTCCTCCATCTCCACCGCAACTGCTCTCAGGATGAGGCTCTTCATTTGAGAATGACGGAGATGTCCTCCTTCTTCAAAAAAAAAGGGGTTTCCCTTCCACCACTACTAACACTGCTCTCAATCACATCTCTTCCAGTTCACGCATGTTTGCTCTTACCCCATCCTCCCGCCGCCCTACCAGGGATAGGGTTCCTCTTGTTCGCACCTACCAACCCACCAGCCTCTGCATCCAGCACATAATTCTCCGCAACTTCCACCATCTCCAATGGAATCCCACAAGCAAGCACATCTTTCCCTTCCCCCAGTCACTCCCTACACAACTCCCTTGTTCATTCATCCCTCCCCACTGATCTCCCTCCTGGCACTTCTCCTTGCAAGCCGAACACGTGCTACACTTGCCCCTACACTTCCTCCCTCACTACCATTCAGGGCCACAAACAGTCCTTCCAGATGAGGCGACACTTCACCCGTGAGTCTGTTGGGGTCATGTACTGTGTCCGGTGCTCCTGGTGTGGCCTCTTGTACATTGGTGAGAACAAATGTAGATTGGGAGACTGTTTCACTGAGCAGCTACGCTCTGTTTGCCAGAAGAAGCAGAATCTCCCAATGTCCACCCATTTTAATTCCACTTCCTATTCCTACAATCAGGTTAGAGGAACAGCACCTTACACTCCATCTGGGTAGCCTCCAATCTGATGGCATGAACATTGATTTCTTGACCTTCCCAGTAATGTTCCCCCTCTCCTTCACCATTCCTCATCCCTTTTTCCCTCTCTCACTTTATCTCCTTGTCTGCCCATCACCTCTCTCCAGTGCTCCTCCTCCCTTTTCCTTCTTCCATGGTATTCTGCCCTCTCCTATCTGACTCCCCCTTCTCCAACCCTGTATCTCTTTCAACAATCAACTTCCCAGCTCCTTATTTCACCCCTCCACCCTCCCAGTTTCACCTATCACCTTGCATTTCTTCCTCCCCTCCCCCCACATTTTAAATCTACTCATCTTTTTTTTATTCAGTCCTGCTGAAGGATCTCAGCTGAAACGTCGACTGTTTACTCTTTTCCACAGATGCTGCCTGGCCTGCTGAGTTCCTCCAGCATTTTGTGTGTGTTGCTTGGATTTCCAGCACCTGCAGATTTTCTCTTGTTTGTGATAACTAATTTAATAGTTTGGCTCACCAGTGTGGGCCAAAGGACCCACCCTGGGCTGTTCTGTTCTATGTTCTATGCTCAATGTTCTATCACAAGGATTTGAATTTGCATGATAATGGAATTGGATTGCTTGTAGCAGGGCTGTTAACTGCACTTGTGTTCAAAGTGACATGATTTAATGCTTGCTTATCTTCATTTATATCAACAGGAAATAATTAGAATAGTGATATCTAATTACTGATTACTTCAGTCAGGCCTGTCTTTTAATAAGTTAATTTATTTTTATTGTTCTACTTAAATCTTAAAATTAATTTCAGTTGCTGAACTTGACTGCAGAATTTGTCAGAGTAGACTTTAATGCAAACATTGTCACAGATTACAAGACTTGCGTTTTGTTTTTGGATGCAGATGTTAAGTCAATGTCACAGGTACAAGTTTAAGTGTAGCAAGGGTTGCTTCAGGTTTACCCACGAGCTTCAGGAAGCTGCTCAGCTTCAGGAGAAGATTTACAGCTGATACTTAGGTCCTTCTCTCACTGTTAAGGAGAACCACAAGATTGACGAAGACTTGCTTTCAGTTCAATGCGGGTCTGAAGGGGTTGATGATGAGGCCAATGCCACAGACAGAGAGGGAGTACATAAGGAGGCAGGCAGGTGGGTTCTGGCATCTTTGCACCCTTTTTATGCTGGACCTCCACCTGCTCCTGTTTAGAAGATTCAAGTTACTCAGTGCTTTCCTGTATATTCCTCCTTTGTGCCAGAAGTTCCCAGGGATTAATGCAGATATTATATTTTTGAAAGGTCTTGGCCCAAAAAATCAACTGATCATTTTCCTCTATAGATGTTGCCTGACAGCTGAGTTCCTCCAGTATTTGGTGGAACGCAGCAGGCCAGACAGCATCCATAGGAAGAAGCACAGTTGACGTTTCGGGCCGAGATCCTTCATCAGGACTAACTACTATCTCTTCTTTCAGTTAGTCCTGATGAAGGGTCTCAGCCCGAAACGTCGACTGTGCTTCTTCCTATGGATGCTGTCTGGCCTGCTGCGTTCCACCAGTATATTGTGTGCATTGCTTGAATTTCCAGCATCTGCAGATTTCCTCGTGTTTGCGTTTTTAATTTCCTCCAGTATTTTATGTGCATATGATGCTCCAGATGGACAGCATCTGCAGAATCTCTTGTGTCATGTTGGAAGAAACTTCACTCTGTCCTCTTGTTCTGCACTTTAAGGAATCTTATGGTAAAGTCATTGCAGCCATAAAGACGTTAGCTTAAAAAGGTCTGGAGTAGAATAGAGTGAAGGGGAGCTGATTGGAGAGAGGAGAACAAGCTGGTGAATGCTGACAGATTTTTTTTGTACAGGCAGATAGTGATCTTAGTAGTGGCGATGATTACTCCCTGTTCCTTCTGGTTCCAAAATAAATTTCTTTAAAACTGAATACCCACATTTTGGCGACAGTTTCCGCCAACCCACTACATTGGCTATATCATTATATTAATAGAGTAAATCTCCACTCAGTGTTGACCTTTTTCCAGGAGGTGGTCTCTAGACAAACATGAGGACCCTTATTAATACATGTATAGTAGCCACCAGCATCGCCTCAATGTTGCCTGCTCCATTGGAGGTATTTACTAACACACTCAAAATTCTGGAGAAACTCAACAAATCAAGCAGCATCTATAAACTGTTGATATTTTGGGCCATGACCCCTCATCATGACTCCCTAAATGTTGATCATTTATTCCCCTCCAGAGCCACTGCCTGATTTGCTATGTTCCTCCAGCATTTTGTATGTGTTGCTCTGGAGTTCAACATCTGGAGAATCTCTTGTGTTTATGGAGGTATTTATCACACCCTTGGACATAGCATGCAGTAAAGTGAAATTGCCAATTTTTGCTAGTGTACTGAGATAGAAGGAAAATGTCTCTGTTGGCCTTTTGATTCCTATTCACTGTAGTTACAACTCAGCAAAGTATTCTAAAACGATGGCTAGCACTGAGCAAACAGATTGTACCCTTGCTAAAATATTGCCACGAGACATTAGGAACAACAAGAAGTGAAGGAGAAAGGAAGCCAAAGACAAAGGGGACTGAGTAATTCTCTGTGGAACTGTGCAATAGGCTCCTCATGATAGCAGAATCACCAGCTGATGTTGAGGAGATTGAGCAGCTGCAATTTGGAGTCCTTAGGAATGCAGTTAACATGGGTGGCAGGCTCAGTATTCTGCTTCCCCTGGGACGGGGTGGGGGGAGCACATCACCCGAGAGTCCCTGGACCAGCTCCCTAAATAAATAAGAGGCAACACAGGGAAATGGAGAGATTCCACCAGACCCTAGGCTGTGGTGAATGACAGCTGATGCAACATCTTCCAGTCTGCCTATGGTCAAGGAATTCTGGGCATGATGCAAGTCAAGTTGAGTCAGTTCAGGTTTATTGTCATTTAGCTATATATATGTTTACAGCCAAAGGAGACAATGTTTCTCCAGACCAGAGTGGGAAGCACAGTAGTACACACAAGGCACGGATAATACACAATAAATTAGGAAAGTAAGAATAAAATCTACAAATGAATTACACATAGATAAACAAAGAAAGGTGCATAACTTAATATTGTACGGTACAATTATCTGGTGACACTTTGAATGCGATGCAGCAGGGAGTTCAGAAGCCTAATGGCCTGAATAAACTGTTTCCCATTCTGACCGTTCTTGTCTTTATGCATCAGAGTCTCCGGCCTGATGGTAGAAAGTCAAAGAGGATGCTGGATGGAAGGGTGGGATCCTTGATAACACTAAGGGCCCTGCATACGCAGTGCTCCTGATAAATGTCCCCGATAGATGGTAGGGAGACCCCAGTGATCCTCTCAGCCATTCTCTCAGTACTTTGTAGGGACGCTCCCATGCCAGATAGAGATACAGATTGTCAGGACACTCTCAATAGTGCTCTTGTAAAATTCAGTTAAGATATGGGGAGGGGGATCCTCACTTCTGTCAATCTCCTAAGGAAGTGGAGGTGCCGCTGTGCCTTCTTATTCAGGGAGGCAATACTGAGGGACCAGGTCCGTCATGTGAACTTCCAGGTATTCCCAATGTCCTGCTCATGAAATTTGCTGTTTGTCGGTCACTGGAAAGAAAGGAATTTTAGTCTTCTTTCATGTGGATATCTTGGAAGAAGATGCAGCTTCAAGTTAATTCACCGGTCTGTGCTCTTGAGGAAATGCAATACATCAGTATAGTGCCACTGTTGACATCGTAATGTCCAATATTCAAGATTCAACATTCAACGTTGTTTTATGTCTTTTCCAGTACATGACAAAATAATTGTTACTCTAGATCCAATGTAGCATTAAAAAAACACAATAATCAAAAAATAAGTAAATATAAATACAGAGATAGCTCATAAATATAGATTGATTTTATGCCCATAATGTGATACTGGGCACACCTTATCGATAATATAGTGGTGGTGGGGGGTGTGGAGAGTTGGGTTAGTGGGTGGGGGTGTTGATCAGCCTTACTGCTTGGGGAAAGTAACTGTTTTTGAGCCCAGTAAGCCTGGCATGGGTACTACGTAGCCTCCCTCCGATAGGAATGGGACAACAAATCCACAGCCAGGGTGGGTAGGATCACCATGATTTTACTGGCCCTTTTCTGGCACGTTTATGTATATATGTCCTTGATGGCAGGTAATCTGGTGCTGGTGATGCGTTGGGAAGTTTTGACTACCTGCTGTAGAGCCTTCCTGTCCGCTGCAGTGTGGTTTCCGTATCATGCGGTGACACAGCACGTTAGGATGCTCTCTACTCTGCACCCATAGAAGGATGTGGGTACAGATGTGCAAAGTCCTGCTCTCTTCAGCCTACTCAGAAAGTAGAGGAGTTGGTGAGCTTCTCTGATTATGTAAAATGTGTTCTGGACCATGAAAGTTTGTGCAAGATCTCCAATGCCAGGAGTTTGAAACCATTCACGGATTCCATTGCGAGCAGAATGTTGATATTGATCCTTTCCTGATCTGTGTTGCCAAATTCATAATCAGAATCAGAACCAGACTTATTATTACTGTCTTATGCTGTGAAATTTGCTGCTTTGTGGTAACAGTATATTACAAAGACACTACTACAAATTACAAAATAAAAAACAGTAAAAAAACAATCAATAATGAGGTATTTTTCATGGGTTCATGGACCGCTCAGAAATCTGATGGTGGAATGGAAGAATTTGTTTCTGAATTGCTGAGTGTGGATCTTCAGACTCCTGTACTTCCTCCCTGATTGAAGTATTAATCCGGGAGAAGGCACAGGAGCTTGAAGACTCGTACGGCCAGATTTGGGAACAGCTTCTTTCCAACTGTGATAAGGCTGCTGAACAGATCCTGACCCAGATCTGGGCCATAGCCTCCAAATATCCGGAACTGCCTCTCGGTTTTTTTGCTCTAACTTACTTTCCGTTTTTCCATTTTCTATTTATGATTTATAACTTAAATTTTTAATATTTATTATCGATTTGTAATCCAGGGAGCGGGAAGTGCAGAATCAAATATCGCTGTGATGATTGTACGTTCTAGTATCAATTGTCTGGCGACAATAAAGTATAAAGTAATGAGAAGAGACCACATCCTGGAAGGTGACAGTCCTTAATAATGAATGCCGCCTTTTTGAGGTGCCTCTTTTTTGAAGATGTCCTCCTTGATGGGGAGTATTGAGCCCATGACAGAAGTAGCTGAATCTACAACCCAGTGAGGCACTTTGCAATCCTGTGAATTGACGATGGCATACCAGATTGTGATACAACCAGACAGAATGCACTCCACTGTACATCTGTAGAAGGTTGCAAGAGTCTTTGATGACATACCAAATCTCCTCGAACTCTTAATGAAGTAAAGTTGAAAGTATATTTATTTTCAAAGTATGTACGTATACATTATACAGCCTTGATATCCATCTCCTTTCAGGCAGTCACTAAACAAAGAAACCCAATAGAATCCATTAAAAAAGAAGACTGTCAAACACCCAATGCACAAAAAAGTACAAATCATGCAAACAATAAAACATAAGCAAATATCATTCAGAACTAAAGTTCGAGAAAGTTAGTTCACAGCCTTGGCCAGTCTTTGTTGCCGTCAGTCTAGTTACAGACCACAGCTTCAATTCAGTGCAGAGATGAGTAAACCTCACCAAACAGCAAGCTGAATATCGGCCAGTCCCTCATCTCAGGCACTGACACCTTGACCTTTACACTCTGGCCCGGTGCTTGAATCGGCCAACTCTTGGGTCATTTCTCGTTCTGAAACCCAGGGCCTACCACTTCAATACACACTCGGGCCCAAGCTCCGCCACCTCAATTTGGCCCACGTCCAACCCTTCCAATCTGGCCCTGCACTTAAATCTGCCAAACATCTCGGGCCTGGGTCCCGCTGCCTAGACCCTAGCTCACCTCAGATTGCTGCTTCTAATTGGCCCAAGCCCACTCCAGTAACGGTCAAACGCTGGCTCATTCCCCACTCTCAGGCCTGGTATCGACTGCCTCAATTCAGCCCGTACACTCCACATCACAACCATCCTTCTCCTTCGAGATTTCAGTTCACACCACAAAAATGCCAGGTTGTACACCGTTTTGAAAGTTCAAATCCAAAAGGGAAGTTACAGGCTACTGATTATAGTGATCTTTTTCCAGAAAAGTTGGGTTAAATCAAGTAGTTAGTAGTTTTCTTTGCCGCCAATAAGGCTTCACTGTGCTTCACCAGCACCATCTTAAACCAAAAGCAAGCGAGCTGCTGGTGTGCTTTCTTTGTATCAATGTGGTGGGCCCAGGACAGACCTTCTAAGATGCTGACACCCAGAAACTTAAAATATCGGTGATCACCCTTTCCACTGCTCCCCTGCCCCCCAGTGAGTGTGTGTTCTCCTGGCTTCCCCTTCCTGAAGTCCACAGTCAATTCCCTGGTCTTACTGACGTTCAGTGTGAGGTTGTCATTGCAAAACCGCCTGATCTATCTCACTCCTGTACACCATTGTGTTGCCATCTGAGATTCCACCATCATATTCTGTGGTATTTATAACTACACTGGCCACGCCTGGTTCAGTTCCAATTATCATATTTTCTGTTAAAGGTTAAAACTATGAGGCTTCATCATTGGGTCAGAAATTGGATGTTTGTTCATAATGGTAGGTTCAACTTAAACCTTATTGGAGGGTCACAACAGAAGAGATGTTCAGCCAATTCACACGCCTCTGAAATAATTAACTTATTGATCCTATTCTGCTATTTCTGAAGGAAAATCAGTCTTTTTCAACCACAGTTTACATTACTTAACATACATCTGTTTTTCAGAGTTGAAGATATAAATATTATTTTGATCTACTTGAAACCCACACTGCTTTGAAAGTTAAGATCTGGAAATTTTTAAAATGTTTTGTGTGTAGTCTGGTTTTATAAGAAGAATGTTTATCAGTCTATTAAACATGTTTTCAAAGAGAAGTTGAGAAGGTTTATATATTTAAAAGTCTGGGATTTAGCCTATTGGCAAAGTGTTATGTAAATTTTATGATGCAAACTCTTAGGAAATGGAGGTGACTACAAACAACAAGAAACAAGTTTGAAAAATAATGTATGTGTAATAAATAAATACAATCAGATCAATCGAGATACAATGGACTATACTGGCAATGATTTATAGCAAAGGGCTTGCAGAGATGTCTAATGAACATGCATTTTTAGCTTATGTCTATTGGAACCATATGTCAGCAAGCAATCCAATATATCTATGTTAACTCCAAGAGTACAGTAAAAACAGAGTTCCTTTCCAGAATACAAAGCCAATGAATCTTCCCACTTCTGCTCCCCAATAGTTTTTTTTTAGGTCGTCTGAGCTTGAACATCTTGCAATGATGGGAAAAATTGACAGCGCATGTCATTCATGAGTTACATTAAGGGATGGACAGTCAAAGTTTTGAAGAGCTTATTCAAACTTGTCAGATTGAAAGACAGCTGATCTCCTGCGGCATACATAATGATGAATGATGATGATGAGCTTTTACAGATATATGGTGTGAGGTGATCAGGGAATCACCTGGTATACACTGACAGTCAGGATGTCACAAGGATTTAACTATTTGCATCAGGACTAAGTTGGTGAAGTTCTTTGAACTCTGACTATGCCTGATGGAGACCCAAATCTCAGTAGCAGTTTCCATTTGCCCAGGTAACTCATCTTATACCCAATCTTGTTTCATTTCAAATTCAGCCCTTTATTCAGGATAATAGAGGCAGCAGAATGAATGGAACAGTCAGATAACCCCTATTCTGGCTCTCCTCTTATTCCTTCTCTACTCTTCATCTGCTCATCACCTCCCTCTGGTGCTCCTCTTCCTTCCCTTTCTTCCAAGGTCCAATCTCCCTTCCTATCAGATTCCTTCTTCTTCAGCCCTTCCCCTCTTCCACCAATCACCTCCCAGCTCACTTCATCACTCCACCCTCACCTTTCCCTTCACCAGGCTTCACCTATCACCTGCAAGCTTCCCCTCCTCCTCCCCCCCACACCTCGCCCCCATCTTCTTATTCTGGCTTCTCACCCCCACCCCTGATGAAGGATCTCACCCTGAAATGTTGACTGTTTATGCTTCTCCATAGATGCTGTCTGACCTGCTGAGTTTCTCCGGCACTTTGTGTGGGTTACTCTGGCTTTCCAGTATCTGCAGAATCTCTTGTGTTTACGAGTCAGCTAACCAAACTACAGAGGGTAAGGAAATCCATAAACTAAATCTAAGTGCTATGTTGAACCCTGCAACTGTGCACAACCTCTGCTCTCATAGTTTATATTTTGTGTGGCCAAACAGGCAGCCTAATTACACAAATGGTACTAAATAACATTAGAAATACATTAATCTGGGGAGAGTATGATTACATATCCCAGCAGAACAATTAATATTCCCCCATTGCAAGTGACATGCTGCAACCTTTGTTAAGTAAGACCAGAGGTTTTATGAAACTATGCAGGTCCAATGTTTGAATGGCAGTTTGGCAGGAACTTCACAAAAGAAATGTTATTCTGTTTTCCTCCCGCTGCTATTGCAGACTGATTACTGATTCCCCGACACATTGTTCTGCTTCTTTTTCCAACATTACACATTTCTTCTCATCAATGTGAATGTCCCGTGAAGTGCCTGGGGACATCTTACTACATACATAAGACAAATGTTATTGTTGATCTTCTCACATTCGGGGAAAATATAACACATAAGGATGGTTTTGTTAGTGCTAAACTAAACCAAAATAAATTAAGCTAGAATGACTGCTTTACAAATCTGATTTTTATTTTTGTGTTTTCAAGCACATTCAGCAACGGTCGCTGTCCCTTTAAAAGGATTAAATCATCAGATCCACAAAATGCTGGAGGAACTCAGCAGGTTAGGGAGCATCTGTGGAAAGGAATAAGCAGTCAACGTTTCGGGCTGAGACCCTCTTCTGAACTCAAGAAGGGCCTCAGCCAGAAACGTCAACTGTTTATTCATTTCCATACATGCTGCCTGACCTGCTGAGTTCCTTCAGCATTCTGTGTGTGTTGCTGTGGATTTCCAGCATCAGCAGATTTCCTCATATTTAAATCACAGCGTTTTTGCAGACCATCAAAATAAACTTTATCCATAATAACAAAAATCATATACAAGAATAAACTGTGCAATGCCTTTTCATTGTCAATAATCAATGTGTAACTCAATGTTTTATTGCATTCCTTAAAACCAATAGGGCTGTTGCCAATCATGTGGCCCCTTGGGGTGGTGAACTACTGACATAACTGAGGGGCTTCCTCACCCAGTCGAGCCCTCACTGTCCAATGGTGGAAGAACCCTGAACTGTAAATACAAAATAATCTGCAGATGCTGTGATCAAAGCAACACTTTCAGTACGCTGGATGAACTCAGCAGGTCAGGCAGCATCAGTTAGAAACGATGAGTCGACGTTTCGGGCCGGAACCCTTCGTCAGGACTGAAGAATGAAAGATGGGGAAGGATTTGAAGAATGCTTGTAGCCTCAGTTGAAAGACCAGTAATTTGAAAGACAAAGGGGTGGGGAAGGGGAAGCATTGACATCATAGACCTGAAAACAATGGGTAGTGGAAGAAGGAGGCGGAACCATGAGGGAGCTGGGGGGAGGGGGTAGAGTGAAATAGGGATAGAGGAAGGGAGTGGGAGGGAATTACCGGAAGTTTGAGAATTCTATGTTTATACCAAGGGGCTGGAGACTACCTAGACAGTATATGAGGTGTTGCTCCTCCAACCTGAGTTTAGCCTCATCATGGCAGTAGAGAAGGCCATGTATGGACATATCTGAATGGGAATGGGAAGCAGAGTTGAAGTGGGTGGCTACCAGGAGATCCTATCTGTTGTGGCGGACGGACTGGAGGTGCTCGACGAAGCGGTCCCCCAATCTGCATCGGGTTTCACCGATGTAGAGGAGACTGTACCGGGAGCACCGGATGCAATAGATGACCCCAACAGACTCAAAAGTGAAGTGTTGTCTCACCTGGAAGGACTGTTTGGGCCCTGAATGGTTGCAAGAGGTGAGGTATAGGGACAGGTGTAGCACTTATGCTTACAGGGATAAGTGCCGGGTGGGAGATCAGTGGGGATGGACATGTGAATAAGGGAGTCGCGGAGGGACCAATCCCTGCGGAAAGTGGAGAGGGGTGGAGAGGGAAAGAGGCAAGGGTCCTGTTGAAGGTGGCGGAAGTTGCAGAGGATAATGTGCTGGATCTGGAGGCTGGTGGGGTGGTAGGTAAGGACAAGGGGAAATCTGTCCCTGCTGTGGTTGCAGGAGGATGGGGTGAGGGCTGAAGTGCAGGAAGTGAAGGAGATGCAGGTGAGGGCATCATCGACGACAGCAGAAGGGAAACCATGATCCTTAAAGAAAGAGGACATTTGAGGTGTCCTGGAACTGAAAGCCTCGCCCTCAGAGCAGATGCGGCGGAGACGGAGGAACTGGGAATAGGGAATGGCATTTTTGCATGTGGCGGGGTGGGAAGAGATATAGTCGAGATAGTTATGAGAGTCAGTGGGCTTGTAGAAGATGTCAGTGGACAGTCTGCCTCCTGTACTGTGGTCTTTCCCCACTGAGCCCTTGCCTTGGCATAGAAGGCAATGGACCAAATCTAGGAGTTCTATCTTTCAGGGTCTATATAACAGTACAGCACAGGAACAGTTAAAAAAAATCGCTGCTGTGTACGCATTCAGCAGGAGATTGGCAGCCAGTTTGTGCAAATGGAGACAGCGCTGCCAACACACCCCTTCTTCTCAAGGTGACAGGAACATGCAGCAGCTTAATGGCCAATGAAACTTGTCTATTCTTCTGTGCTGACGTCGATTGCTAAATATCTTGGTAAAAAGGAGAGACATGCAAGGCTTTATTCTTATCAGCTGGCCCTGGTCAGTGTCCTGCTGTCAAGGCCTGAAGTAATTTATGTCAGAGCTGTGAGCTTTTACTTATCTTCCCCAGTTACTGGCTGGGCCCCGATCAGCCAGTCTGGCTCCTTAGCAGCCCACCCGTTCTTTCCTGCCAGCAGGGATAAGTGGGAACTGGGTGCTGTTTGCACCACTGCCAAGATTCAAGGCTATGGAAAAACAATATCACACAAGCCACGAGCTGTGGCACACACAATCCAGTGCGACCATTTATTTACCTCACGCCTTGTTATTGCCAGTTCGTCAAACAGGGGGAAACAACTGACATTTCCTCATTTTTGTCAAGATTTTCCACCACATGAATCATTGCATAAAGCAAAGCACGCCAGCTGTTAAACTAAAAAATGAATTGCCTTTCATTTCAATTACTGGTTTATCAAATGTTTAACTTACAGTCTCATGCAGCACAGACAAGATTGGGATGCACAACTGAAAAACATGCAATCTCATGCAATGGACGTCAAGCCCTGGCTTTGTATGAATGGTACTGTTGCCCTGTAAAAGGGTGAGGGTGGGGTCACTGCGGAGCTATCAAAACATAAAAATTAAAGTAGAGATACGAAAACCTGGAGGAAATTCATCGCAAATAGTCGTGTTAAATGTTATGTCAGAGCCGACAGGACCAGGCAAAATGGGGCCCTTTCCATTCTGATTAGGAAACAAAGTAAGTATAAATCAATAGAGTAAGACTGTGCTCTGTGCAATGTGATTGGACTGAGAGAGCGCAGGTTAGAGTCAGAGAGTCAAAGAAAAATACGGGACAGACGCAAGCCCTTCAGCCCATCTAGTCTGCGCTGAACCATTTAAACCGCCTACTCCCTTTGATCTGCACCAGGGCCATTCACAACACAATACTCACAACACTCTCACAACCCTCTGAGTGAAGAAGTTTTCCCATATGTTCCCCTTAAACTTTTCACCTTTCACCCTTAACTCATGACTTCTGGTTGTAGTCCCACCCAACCTCATGGAAAAAGCCTGCTTGTGTTTACCCTATTATATACCCCTCATAATTTTGTATACCTCTATCAAATCTGCTGTCAATCTTCTACATTCCAAGGAATAAAGTCCTAACCTATTTAATCTTTCCTTATGTAACGTTCCGTTATATTTGCTCGTATATGTCTAGGGGAAATCCCGCCCAGCACCTGCCTGAACGCTTCCCACAGAGTTGGTCGCCACCCAAGTCAACCCCAAACATCAATCATCAGCCAACACACCTAGTAAATTTTAACAAATACACTTTATAGATATTATTAATTCTATGACATTAATATAAATTTGATACAGAGAGGAAAGTAATGGAAAAAAAAGGTGCCAACACTTATCAAAGTCCAAGTTCTTCGCGCGCTACCGTTGGAGCTCAATCGATTCCTGACGACCACCCGGATCCTGTCGACTCAGGGCTCGGGACCACCCAGAGAGATCGACCGGAGCCTTTCCGCACGCCCGCGGTCCTCTCCGTCTCTCCTCCGACTACTCGTCTCTCCTCCAACTCCCCGTCTCTCCTCCTCCGACTCCTCGTCTCTCCACCATCCTCTCCGTCTCTCCTCCGACTCCCCGTCTCTCCACCGTCCTCTCCGTCTCTCCTCCAACTCCCCGTCTCTCCACCGTCCTCTCCGTCTCTCCTCCAACTCCCCGTCTCTCCTCCGACTCCTCGTCTCTCCACCGTCCTCCCCGTCTCTCCTCCAACTCCCCGTCTCTCCACCGTCCTCCTTGTCTCTCCTCCGACTCCCCATCTCTCCTCTGACTCCCCATCAAAAACCCCGTCCACCGTCCTCCCCGTCTCTCCTCTGACCCCCCCGTCTCTCCTCCGACTCCCCGTCTCTCCTCCAACTCCCCGTCCCTCCTCCGACCCCCTGTCTCTCCTCCGACTCCCCACCAAAAACCCCATCCGCCGTCCTCCCCGTCTCTCCTCCAACTCCCCGTCTCTCCTCTGACTCCTCGTTTCTCCTCCAACTCCCCGTCTCTCCACCATCCTCCTCGTCTCTCCTCCGACTCCCCATCTCTCCTCTGACTCCCCGCCAAAAACCCCGTCCACCGTCCTCCCCATCTCTCCTCCGACCCCCCATCTCTCCTCCGACTCCCCGTCTTTCCACCGTCCTCTCCCTCTCTCCTCCGACTCCCCGTCTCTCCTCCAACTCCCCGTCTCTCCACCGTCCTCTCCGTCTCTCCTCCGACCCCCCCATCTCTCCTCCGACTCCCCATCTCTCCTCCAACCCCCCGTCTCTCCTCCGACTCCCCACCAAAAACCCCATCCGCCGTCCTCCCCGTCTCTCCTCCAACTCCCCGTCTCTCCTCCGACTCCTCGTCTCTCCTCCGACTCCCCATCTCTCCACCATCCTCCTCGTCTCTCGTCCGACTCCCCGTCTCTCGTCCGACTCCCCATCTCTCCTCCGACTCCCCGCCAAAAACCCCGTCCACCGTCCTCCCCGTCTCTCCTCCGACCCCCCGTCTCTCCTCCGGCTCCCCGTCTTTCCACCATCCTCTCCATCTCTCCTCCGACTCCCCGTCTCTCCTCCAACTCCCTGTCTCTCCACCGTCCTCCTCGTCTCTCCTCCGACTCCCCATCTCTCCTCCGACTCCCCGCCAAAAACCCTGTCCACCGTCCTCCCCGTCTCTCCTCCGATCCCCCCCCGTCTCTCCTCCGACTCCCCGTCTCTCCTCCGACCCCCCGTCTCTCCTCTGACTCCCCACGAAAAACCCCGTCCGCCGTCCTCCCCGTCTCTCCTCCGACTCCCCGTCTCTCCTCCGACTCCCCATCTCTCCTCCGACTCTTCATCTCTCCTCCGACTCCCTGTCTCTCCTCCGACTCCTCGTCTCTCCTCCAACTCCCCGTCTCTCCTCCTCCGACTCCTCGTCTCTCCACCGTCCTCCCCGTCTCTCCTCCAACTCCCTGTCTCTCCACCGTCCTCTCCGTCTCTCCTCCGACTCCCCGTCTCTCCTCCGACTCCCCGTCTCTCCACCGTCCTCCCCGTCTCTCCTCCGACTCCCCGTCTCTCCTCCAACTCCCCGTCTCTCCACCATCCTCCTCGTCTCTCCTCTGACTCCCCATCTCTCCTCCGACTCCCCGCCAAAAACCCCGTCCACCGTCCTCTCCGTCTCTCCTCCGACCTCCCGTCTCTCCTCCGACTCCCAGTCTTTCCACCGTCTTCTCCATCTCTCCTCCGACTCCCCGTCTCTCCTCCGACTCCCCACCAAAAACCCCGTCCACCATCCTCCCCGTCTCTCCTCCGACCCCCCGTCTCTCCTCCGACTCCCTGTCTCTCCTCCGACTCCTCGTCTCTCCTCCGACTCCCCGTCTCTCCTCCGACTCCCCGTCTCTCCTCCGACCACCCGTCAAAAACCCGTCCACCATCCTCCCCGTCTCTCCTCCGACTCCCCCCAAAAACCCCGTCCGCCGTCCTCCCCGTCTCTCCTCCGACTCCCCCCAAAAACCCCGTCCGCCGTCCTCCTCATCTCTCCTCCGACTCCCCGTCAAAAACCCATCCACCGTCCTCCTCGTCTCTCCTCCGACTCCCCGTCTCTCCTCCGACTCCCTGCCAAATACCCGTCCACCGTCCTCCTCGTCTCTCCTCCGACTCCCCGTCTCTCCTCCGACTCTCTGCCAAAACCCCATCCACAGTCATATGATACAGCATTGTATCCGAAAACAAAACGATACATGACCACCCATTGGTTAATAGCACCCTGCTATCTATATTAACCCAAGCCACTGTCTAGTTAGAGACTGTCTCAGCATTCCCCAGTATAACATAACAAGAGAAGCCATTTTAAATTTAACAAGAAGATAGACCCCGTACATTTATAACTCAGGTCCTCCACACCCAGCAACATCCTTGTAAATTTTCTCTGTACTCTTTCAAACTTATTTACAACTTTCTTGTATGTGACAAAAACTTCACACGATACTCCAAATTAGCCCTTAGCAATGTCTTACACAACTTCAACATAACATCCCATCTCCTGTTTTTATATTCTAGTCCTTTTGAAATGAATGATAACATCACATTTCCCTTCCTCACCACAGACTCAACCTGCAGGCTAAGGGAATCCTGCACAAAGACTCCCAAATCCCTCTGCACCTCAGATTTTTATACTCTTTCTCTATTTAGAGAATAGTAAACCCTTTCATTTCTTCTACCAAAGTGCATGACCATGCACTTTCTAACACTATATTTCATCTGCCACTTCTTTGCCCATTCTCCTAATCTGTCTAAGTCCTTCAGTAGCCTCACTATTTCGTCAAAACTATCTGCTCTTCCACCTATCTTCATATTGACTGCAAACTTTGCACAAAGGCACTTCTATCATCCAAATCATTGACATATAATGTAAAAACAATTGGTCCCAACACAGGCTCCTGTGGAACACCAATAGTCACTTGCAGCCAACCAGAAAGGGCTCCCTTTATTCCCATTCTGCCTCCTGCCAATCAGCCACTGCTTTATCCGTGTTAGAATATTTCCTGTAATACCATGGGCTCGTAACTTATTAAGCAGCCTTGTCAAAGGCCTTCTGAAAATCAAAGTACACAACATCAATCAATTCTCCTTTGTCTATCCTGCTTGTTATTTCTTCAAAGATTTCCAACAGGTTTGTCAGGCAAGATTTTCCCTTGAGGAAACCATGCTGACTACGGCCTATTTTATCATGTGCCTCCTAACATCCCGAAACCACATCCTTAACAATCGACTTCAGTGTCTTTCCAACCATTCAAGTCAGACTAACAGGCCTATAGTTCCCTTTCTTCTGCCTCTCTCCCTTCTTGAAGAGTGGAGTGACATTTGCAATTTTCCAGTCTTCTGGAACCATTCCAAAATCTAGTGATTCTTGAAAGATCATTACTAAAGCCTCCACAATCTTTTCAGCCACCTCTGTCAGGACCCTGGGGTGTATACCATCTGGTCCAGGTGACTAATCTACCTTCAGATCTTTCAGTTTCCAAGAACCTTCTCTCTAGTAATGGTAACTTTACACACTTCATGACGCCTGACACCTGGAACTTCCACCATACTGCTAGTATCTTCCACAGTGAATTCTGATGTAAAATATTAATTCAGTTCGTCCTCCATTACTAGTCATAGTCATAGTCATAGTCATACTTTATTGATCCTGGGGAAAATTGGTTTTCATTACAGTTGCACCATAAATAATTAAGTAGTAATAAAACCATAAATAATTAAATAGTAATATGTAAATTATGCCAGGAAATAGGTCCAGGACCAGCCTATTGGCTCAGGGTGTCTGACCCTCCAAAGGAGGAGTTGTAAAGTTTGATGGCCACAGGCAGGAATGACTTCCTATGACGGTCTGTGTTGCATCTCGGTGGAATGAGTCTCTGGCTGAATGTACTCCTGTGCCCAACCAGTACATTATGTAGTGGATGGGAGACATTGTCCAAGATGGCATGCAACTTGGACAGCATCCTCGTTCCAGACACCACCGTCAGAGAGTCCAGTTCCATCCCCACAACATCACTGGCCTTACGAATGAGTTTGTTGATTCTGTTGGCGTCTGCTACCCTCAGCCTGCTGCCCCAGCACACAACAGCAAGCATGATCGCACTGGCCACCACAGACTCGTAGAACATCCTCAGCATCGTCTGGCAGATGTTAAAGGACCTCAGTCTCCTCAGGAAATAGAGACGGCTCTAGCCCTTCTTGTAGACAGCCTCAATGTTCTTTGACCAGTTCAGTTTATTGTCAATTCGTATCCCCAGGTATTTGTAATCCTCCACCATGTCCACACTGACCCCCTGGGGTCAGCGGTGCCTTAGCTCTCCTCAGGTCTACCACCAGCTTCTTAGTCTTTTTCACATTAAACTTCAGATAATTCTGCTCACACCATGTGACAAAGTTTCCTACTGTAGCCCTGCACTCAGCCTCATCTCCCTTGCTACCTCTCCAGCATTGTTTTCCAGCTGTCCAATATCCACTCTCTCTTTTACACTTTATGTATCTGAAGAAACCTTTCGTATCCTCTTTAATATTATTGGCTAGCTTACTTTTGTATTCCATTTTTACCTTCTTAATGACTTTTGTTGGTATTCAAAAGCTTTTCAATCCCCTAACTTACCACTGGTTTTTGCTCTATGAAATGCCCTCTCTTTGGCTCTTATGTTGGCCCTGACATTCCTTGTTAGCCATGGTTGAGTCATGTTAGTTCAAGTTAGATTGAGTATCAAAATAATTATAAGGCCTCGATATGGGCTAAATGTTGAATTGGCCATGGTTGGCTTTTAATGTTATATACAAGCAGAGTTTTAAGAACTTCCCCATGAATGGTTCCAAGTTCAGCTGAGAAAAGAGGAGGGTTGGGCATGGGGCCAGCAACCCCATCCCATTAAAAAATACAGTGCTACAGAAGTGCCAACAGAAGCTCCAAAGACCTCAACCCTGGGAGAGGAAGGATACACCAAGAAGATGGGCTATACCTGAGGTCAACTTGAAAGTTAGGATGAAGGACTCTGGTCTATGCCCCAGTAAGGGTGATGGGCTGAAGTAAGTAAATAAGAGGTTTTAAGACTTGAAGTCAATTGCATTTTGGCTCCAAAATTTATTACACCAAAGTTAATGGAATGCCTCTCAGAGGCACAACATGGTTTACTGATGCTGCTACATAACACTATCCAGTTGTATTTAAATACATTCCATAAGACCTACGCACAACTTAGAAGTATAGTTGATGACTTATGGATAAAAATTGACACTACAAGAACTGCTTGGCAAGTAAGAATTCACGAAAGTTGATGAACTGCTGATATTGTGATAAAATAGAAAATGTGGGAAGCCCTCGGTTTGTCAGGCAGCGTCACTGGAAGGATTTTCAATCTGAAACATTAACTCTATTTCCACATTTGCTTTCTGATCTGCTAATTGTTTCAAATATCTTCTGGTTGAGTATTTTTTTAAATTTAGTTTTATTTAGAGATGAGCATAGTAACTGGTCATTCCAGCCCATCTACCCCGCACCATCCAATTACATCCATGTGACCAACTAACCTGCTAACCTGTACACCTTTGGAATGTGGGAGGAATCTGGAGCACCCAGAGGAAACCTGTGCAATCACTGGGAGATCATACAAAGACCTTACAGGCAGTGCTGGAATTGAACCCGGGGTCACCTGCTCTGTAACACAAACACAAGAAGATCGGCAGATGCTGGAAATCCAAGCAACACACACAAAATACTGGAGGAACTCAGCAGGCCGGGCAGCATCTATGGAAAAGAATAAACAGGCAACATTTTGGATCGAGATCCTTCATCCAGCATTTTGTGTACGTCACCCATGCTGCAATAGCTCTATGATAATCACTAGCCTACCGTGCCACTCCTGGGAACTAATTTCCATTTCCAAATAAAAATGAATATGCATTTCCACAATGGGACAGAATTTCAGAAGAGGAGTGGATTGTGTTGCTGCTAATATATCAGGCTTGAATCATTTACATGACAACAAAGCACATTTAGCATAACTAGTCAAGACAACCTGGATACATTTGTAGGAAGACATTTGTTTAAAAAGTTATTTATTATTTAATTCTTGTTGGCAACAAGCATTTAAAAGTACTTTTGAGTATTTCCCTCAGTCAACAGTTGAGGTCTTGTCAGGTTTGATATCGTAATTCTTGTGTTTTCTCTTATTAGTGCAGTAAGTGGTGTAGCTAGTAGAGCTGTTACTTCAAAGCTCCTGCAACCTAGTTTCAAACCTGACTCATGGTTCCGCTATTTTGAAATTTGCATATTCTCCCCAGAACCACGTGAGTTGTTAACCCCCCCCCCACCCCCGCCACCCATGGCCAAGTTACTTCCAACAGCCCAAAAAACGCATAGGTCAGTAGGTGAATTGGTCATTGTCTGAAGATGAAGGGTAGAATCTTGGAGCAGCTGATGGTAAAATGGGAAAAATAAAAAGGGCCTTGATGTCTGCAGGGCCTGTTTCTGTACTCTGTAGGTCCGAGACTCTGTGACTGATGCACATCTGCTGAAAATATTTATTTTTTTTAGATATGTAAATAAAAATATATTTGCCATTGCCTCAAAATCCTCCCAATCTGCTGAGGAGGAAACGAAACTTCGTTTTCTCAATCAATGTTGTGACTTAGCCTGAGCAAATTTTATTGGGGATGTGTACAAATATACAGCAGGAAAGCAAATGACGAAAATATGTAATCTGAGCACCTCAGTTGCTTTGTGTGGAGGCTATTGTGAGCCCCAGTGTGAACATCCTGATTCTCATCACGAAATCCTGTGTTCCGTTCACAGCTGGCAATGGCCAATTAAATACCAGCTAGTTAAGGTCATCCTCTGAGCTGCCTTTTAATGGGGGGCCTTGTGATTTAAGTGGTTTCCCTTAGCGTTTTGAAGGGCTATTGTTGCCTGACAGCCTGGTAATGCTGCACTTAGAAACAAGAGCTTGTAAACTCTTGTCCCTTGGTCCAACACAATTCTCCTGAATGATTAATTTCACAAGGCATGGATTATATGTAGGGAGGGTTTTCTTTTTGATGCTTCCAGTAGTCCTGTGGACTGATTGTTTTAAAGATTAGCTTTATTTGTCACATGTATATTGGAATATCAAAACATACAGTGAAATGTATCAAATTGAGAGAGTACAGAGGAGATTTACTAGAATGTTGCCTGGGTTTCATCTCCTAAGTTACAGAGAAAGGTTGAACAAGTTGGGTCTTTATTCTTTGTTCTTTGGAGTGTAGATGGTTGAAGGGGGGATTTGATAGAGGTATTTAAAATGATGAGGGGAATAGATAGAGTTGACATGGATAGGCTTTTTCCATTGAGGGTGGGGGAGATTCAAACAAGAGGACATGAGTTGAGAGTTAAAGGGCAAAAGTTTAGGCGTAACATGAGGGGGAACTTCTTTACTCAGAGAGTGGTAGCTGTGTGGAACGAGCTTCCAGCAGAAGTGGTTGAGGCAGGTTCGATGTTGTCATTTAAAGTTAAATTGGATAGATATATGGACAGGAAAGGAATGGAGGGTTACAGGCTAAGTGCAGGTCGGTGGGACTAGGTGAGAGTAAGAGTTCGGCATGGACTAGAAGGGCCGAGATGGCCTGTTTCCGTGCTGTAATTGTTATATGTTTATATGGTTATTTGTGCCAAATCAATTTAGCAAGGACTGTTCTGGGCAGCCCGCAAATGTCACTATGCTGCTGGTGCCAACATAGCATGCCTACAACAGAATAATCCTAAGCATGTATCTTTGGAATGTGGATGCAAACCAGAGCAACCAGCAGAAGCACACATAGTCACAGGGAGTCACCGACAGAGAGCAGGTGGGAATTGAACTGGATCATTGATCGAAGGCTGGCAATGTAAAGCCACGTGATAGCCACTGCACTATTGTGTCACCCTCTTGCTTCCTGTGGAATAGGGGAATCAACGACAGCAAAGCAAAAATCTCATAACGTCAGAACACAGCATCATCACCAATTAAAGATGCAAGTATGTTTAAGACATAAAGGAAAATCAAAGCATGAAAAAAATGGAACCAATCAAATTAATACTGATTCGATGTCTCAAATTAGCTTGATTGTTTGATCTACTGAACTAATTGAAGAATTTAAGAAACAGCAGCGGGGTAAGCTGTATGGCCTCCTCATCATTCAACTGGAAGTTTAAAATCTCTAGATGGGATTTGAACTCATGACATTGGGATATGAGTCTAGGCTTTTTTATTCCTAGTCCTGTAGAACAGATATAAAAATACTACACTCTATAATTCTTCAAACTACATTTTTTTATTATTTTTAACTCAGGAAATATTATTGTAGGTTTGGGATTATAAGAATGGTAACATACCTATTACAACACCTACTAATTAGGCTTGTTTCATTTAAATACATGTTTTGGGTTAGTGCAAATTTTTTTTGAACAACTACATTAAAGTGCATTTATGGATCATCTAACACAGCAAGCCAGAGTGTCCACAAGAATCTAATTGGAGTTGATCGCAGGGTTTTAGCGGCACAATATTGTAACGGTTAGCATAACAATATTATAGCGCTAGCGACCTGTGTTCAATTCCCACCACTGTCTGTAAGAAGTTTATACATTCTCCCAGTGTCCACATGGGTTTCCACCAGGTGCTCCAGTTTCCTTCCACGCTCCAAAGACGTACGTTTGGGTGGGTTAATTGGTCACGAGTGTTGTTGGGAGACACGTGCCCAGAGGGGCCAGTTACTGTGCTGTCTCTCCAAATAAAAATAAAAGTTAAATATTGCATGCATGTCATCTTAATTTTATAATAATTGCCACACTGGATTTTGCCCCAAGTCAAAAAAACTTTGCTTAAAGAGAATGAAGTTCTTTTTATTGTCAATAGAAAACAACAAGTTAATCAGGTATACCGTTAGATCATGCACTATAAATGATATGTGTGGATTTGAACATCAAAAATGATGGCAGATGCCAGAAATCTGAAATAAAAACAGAAAATAATGGAAATAGCCCCACTCTCTGTCTTTATTTCGGCTGCTTTGAAACCTGAAGCTCAGCACCAAACACCAAAGCTCATTTCTAGGTAAGGTTGAAATGTATTTTGTTTTTAACCAATAAACAGTAGAGAAAAATTCCATAATATCCAGGAAAATGAAAACATACTGAAAAGCTAGGCGTAAAGTGTTTACAGTTACATGAAAGAAGTCATAACATTTGTCAAAAATGTAATTATTCTTTCAATTTATTCAGATACAGCACGGAATAGGCCCTTCCAGCCCTTTGAGCCATGCTGCCTAGCAACCTTTGAACCTGTTTGTTACTACAACCAATTTCAATTTGACTGGGGACTTAATCAAGCTAAAAATCATTGCTTTCTGGGATTAAACAAAATAACAAAAATGCTGGTGAACGCAACAGGCCAGGCAGCATCTATAGGAAGAGGTACAGTCGACGTTTCGGGCCGAGGCCCTTTGTTAGGACTAACTGAAAGAAGAGACAGTAAGAGATTTGAAAGTAGGAGTGGGAGGGGGAGATCTGAAATGATAGGAGAAGACAGGAGGGAAGGGGTGGATCTAAGATCTGGAAAGTTGATTGGCAAAAGGGATACCAGACTGGAGAAGGGAGAGGATCATGGGATGGGAAGCCTGGGGAGAGAGAGCAGTGGGGAGGGGAGACTGGAGGGTGGAGAGCAGGCAAGCAGTTATAGTGAGAGGGACAGAGGGAGAAAAAAGAAAGAGAGAGAGAAAAAAGGGGGGGAATATATATATATAAAATAAATAAATAAGGGATGGGGTGTGAAGGGGAGGAGGGGCATTAACGGAAGTTTGAGAAGTCAATATTCATGCCATCAGGTTGGAGGCTACCCAGATGGAATATAAGGTATTGCTCCTCCAATCTGAGTGTGGCTTCATCTTCACTGTAGAGGGGGCCGTGGATAGACATATCAGAATGGGAATGGGACGTGGAATTAAAATGTGTGGCCACTGGGAGATCTTACTTTCTCTGGCAGATAGAGCGTCGGTGTTTAGCGAAACGATCTCCCAGCCCACGTCAGGTCTCGCCAATATATAGAAGGCCGCACTGGCAGCACCGGACGTGGTATATCACACCAGCTGACTCACAGGTGAAGTGTCGCCTCACCTGGAAGGACAGTCTGGGGCCCTGAATGGTGGTAAGGGAGGAAGTGTAAGGGCATATGTAGCACTTGTTCCGCTTACACGGATAAGTGCTGGGAGGGAGATCAGTGGGGAGGGATGGGGGGGATGAATGGACAAGGGAGTCGCGTAGGGAGCGATCCCTGTGGAAAGCAGAAAGGTGGGGGAGGGAAAGATGTGCTTGGTGGTGGGATCCCGTTGGAGGTGGCAGAAGTTACGGAGAATAATATGTTGGACCTGGAGGCTGGTGGGGTGGTAGGTGAGGACAAGGGGAACCCTATTCCTAGTGGGGTGGTGGGAGGATGGGGTGAGAGCAGATATGTGTGAAATGGGAGAGATGCGTTTGAGAGCAGAGTTGATGGTGGAGGAGGGGAAGCCTCTTTCTTTAAAAAAGGAAGACATCTCCTTTGTCCTGGAATGAAATGCCTCATCCTGAGAGCAGATGCGACGGAGATGGAGGAATTGTGAGAAGGGGATGGCATTTTTGCAAGAGACAGGGTGGGAAGAGGAATAGTCCAGGTAGTTGTGAGAGTCCGTAGGCTTATAGTAGATGTCAGTAGATAAGCTGTCTCCAGAGATAGAGACAAAAAGATCAAGAAAGCAGAGGGAGGTGTCGGAATGGACCAGGTAAACTTGAGGGCAGGGTGAAAGTTGGGGGCAAAGTTAATGAAGTCAAGGAGCTCAGCATGCGCGCAGGAAGCAGCGCCAATGCAGTCATCAATGTAGCGAAGAAAAAGAGGAGGACAGATACCAGTGCAGGCTCGGAACATGGATCGTTCCACAAAGCCAACGAAAAGGCAGGCATAGCTGGGATCCATACGGGTGCCCATGGCTACACCTTTAGTTTGGAGGAAGTGGGAGGAGCCAAAGGAGAAATTGTTAAGAGTAAGGACTAATACCGCTAGACGGAGGAGAGTGGTGGTAGAGGGAAACTAGTTAGGTCTGGAATCCAAAAAGAGGTGGAGAGCTTTGAGACCTTCCTGATGGGGGATGGAAGTATATAGGGACTGAACATCCATGGTGAAAATAAAGCGGTGGGGGCCAGGGAACTTAAAATCATTGTAAAGATTCAGAGCGTGATACGTGTCACAAACATAGGTTGGAAGGGATTGAACACGGGGGGATAAAACAGTGTCGAGGTATGCAGAAATAAATTTGGTGGGACAGGAACAAGCTGACTGCCGACGGGACATCAACCGTCCCGACTTCACCATACCCTGTTCCCATTCCAGCCTCACTCCTTCCGAACGCTCTGCTCTCCACTCCCTCCGCACTAATCCTAACCTTACTATAAAACCCGCCGATAAGGGGGGTGCTGTTGTGACCTCTACCTTGCTGAGGCACAGCGTCAACTCGCGGATACCTCCTCTTATTTACCCCTCTATCATGACCCCGCTAAGGAGCATCAGGCCATTGTCTCCCACACCATCACCAACTTTAACAGCTCAGGGGATCTCCCATCCACTGCTACCAACCTTATAGTTCCCACACCCCGTACTTCCCTTTTCAATCTCCTACCCAAGATCCACAAACCTGCCTGCCCACGTAGACCCATTGTCTCAGCTTGCTCCTGCCCCATACTTTGATAATAAATGTACTATGAATCTTTGACTCAATGGCGGGAAATAAACAGTCTACATTTGGGGCCAACACCCTTCATAAGGACTGGAAAGGAAGGGGGGGGGGCAAAAAGTTTCAAAGGAGCACTAGAGGGTGGTGATGGGCAGGAGAGGAGAAGGGAAGGATTATATTGGAATATTATATATTGAAATGTGGCTTATGGAGATCTCATTAAAAAATCATGTAAACGCAGATAAACAAACACTGCCTTTGGACAAGGTTTCACATTTATGGTGTTCTCTTTGGTTAAGCCATTATTTGGGTGTGGGGCTCACCAGCACCCAGCATTTATTATCTATCTCTAACACTTGAGAAGGCTGTGGTGAGATGATGTCTTGAATCACCATTTTCAAAGCTCATACTAAATAGCTTGATGGGGCATTCCAGCACCAATCTCACTGTTGTACATCTGAAGTCACATACAGGGCAGACCAGGTAAGAACAGCAGATTTCCTCCCCTGGAAGACAGCTGTGAACCATATAGGCTTTTACAGCATTTTCTGGAGCTAGTAATGCTTTAAATCCACAATTATCTAATTTAAAGACAGATGGAAGACTATAATCACCCATATCATACAACACAGCACATATTGATGGTGATGATGAATTATCTAATTGACTGAATTTAAATTCCTTGAGTGACTTGCACTCCCATTGCGAGATCATTGGTCTAGTCCTGTCTATTTAACCAGTGCACCAGCACCATAGGTGGGCACTTGTACAGTAGATGAAGCAGCTAAAAGTAATGTTATGGCTTTGAATATTGAAATAAGTAGGCAAACAACTTCCATTCATTGGTATCAATGCTATATTTAGAACAATTCCTGTATTTAAGAGTATGATTCAATAAAACCAGCAATATTCAAGGAGAGCTGCCACAAGAAAGCAGCGTCCTTCATTAAGGGCCCCCACCAACCAGGTCATGCTCTCTTCTTGTTCCTGCAATCGGGAGGGAGGAACAGGAGCTTTAAGTCCTGTGCCACCAGGTTCAGGAACCCTCGCTCACCTTAACACTGAACTGATCACTGAACCCACTATGGACTCACTTTCAATGACTTTACAACTCATGTTCTCAGTGTTATTTATTTATTGGATGTGCAGCTTGTTTTGCTATTTATGTATTTATTTATCTATATACAGCATGGAATAGTCTTTTCCAGGCAGCAGCGGGAATTGAACCCAGGCCGCCTGTACTGTGAAGCATTGTGCTAACCACTATGCTACCATGGCACCCAATGATTTTTCATTGATTCTACCGTATTTCTTCATATCTACTGTGAATACTGTGAATGCCTGCGCGAAAATGAATCTCAGGGTAGTATATGGTGACATTCTTGTACCTTGATACTAAATTTACTCTGAACTTTGAACTTTGATATTTTCTAGGACGGGACATTGCTCAAGGTTCAAAACATTTTGGAAATCATTGCAACATTCTTCATTATAAAAGGTACAGTCACTATAAATTCAGTAGCCCAGCCAGTTATCTTCATGGTTCACTAAATGAATCAGGGTTTTGTCTAACTTATTAGGAATATCTCTTATTTGTTCTTATGATGACACTGAATGGTACCTGAACTTGTTGCAGAAAGTTAGAAACAATTGATTATCAGAGTTGTTATTAGTACCATCAGGAAGGAGGTACAGGAGCCTAAAAACACACGTTCGATATTTTTGGAACATCTTCTTCCCATCTGCCATCAGATTTCTGAACCCCATGAATTCATGAACATTACCCCTATTTCTCTTTTGCACAATTTATTGAATTTTATTTGTAACTTATAGTAATTTTTTATGTATTGTACTGTACAGCTACACAAAGAATAAATTTCATGACATACAGTCCTGTGCAAAAGTCATGGGCATGTATATATGGCTAGAGAGCCTAAGATATTTGCACAATACTGTAGTAATTTTATGCATTGCACTGTACTGCTGCTGCAAAATAAAACAAATTTCATGACGTGTGAGCGATGCCAAACCTGATTCTGATGTGGGTCTCTATTATGGACTGAAAGTGGAAAGGAGGCAAGGAGAGAGGGATCATGATTGGGAAAAGGGGCAGGGAGAAGAGACGGAGCTGGAAGCATCAGAGAGACTTTCTGTAATGATCAATAAACCAATTGTCAGAATCAGAATCAGGGTTATTATCACCAGCATGTGTCGTGAAATTTGTAAATTTAGCAGCAGCTGTTCAATACAATACATAACATAGAAGAAAAAAAAACAAATAAATAATTAATAAATAAATAAATTACAGTATATGTATATTGAATAGATTAAAATCATGCAAAAAAAACCAGAAATAAATAAAAAGTAGTGAGATAATGTTTATGAGTTCAATGTTCATTTAGGAATCCGACAGCTGAGGGGGAGAAGCTGTTCCTGAATCGCTGAGTGTGTGCCTTCAGGCTTTTGTACCTCCTACCTGATGGTAACAGTGAGAAAAGGGCATGCCCTGGGTGCTGGAGGTCCTTAATAATGGACGCTGCCTTTCTGAGATACTGCTCCTTGAAGATGTCCTGGGTACTTTGTAGGCTAGTACCCAAGATGGAGCTGACTAAATTTACTACCCTCTGCAACTTCTTTCGGTCCTGTGCAGTAGCTGTTTAGAATCAAATGACCCTGCCTATGTCTGCACCCACATCACATCCCTCCCACCCCTGCCACCTATCCCACACCCTTCCCACGGTGCTCCACCCTCACCATTCCCAGCATCCTTTGCTCCCACCCGACTCACTTTCCACTCCACCTTGTACAAATGCCTTAGGCACTCAAGCTCTATATGTGCCAAAACCTTTTGCACAATACTGCACACCAATGATAATAAACTTGACTCTGATTCTGATTCTGAGCATCTGGCAATTCTTCACTTGAAGAAAGGAGTGTAAAACTGGTCTCACAATAGGGTTTACACCAAATTTGTGTGAGGCCTCCAATGGTTACGTTCTATTGGGATAAGACCCAAGGCATCATGTGATGTGTAAATATAAACAGCAACTTTCCCCTGCGAGCTCCAGTGTGTGGGGAAATGGGACTCAGAAGGCCGCCAGTGGGCAGGTTGTCCAGACTGGTAGAAAAGGCGGTTTGGTGCTTGTTGATGTCTGGTGCTTGTTGGTGGCAGCAGCTGGGCAAGGGAGTAGTGTTGGGGAGGAGATGAGACGGACTGAATTCTGGGGTAGTGGCTGAGTGTGTGTTTGGACATCTGAGCAGTTTGGGGAAATTGGTCACACACACAAAGGCTCAACAGAGAGGGCGAAGGAGCAAACTTAATGGAAGAAATACAGTACCTGCAAGTCCGACTCCACAGCAGATGACTAGGTAACAAGCACGGTCCTGAAACGTCAGCTATTTACCCCTCTCCATAGACGCTGCCTGACCTTTTGAGTTCATCCAGCATTTTGAGTGTGTTACTCTGGATATTCAGTGTCTGCAGAATCTCTTATGTTTATGATTTCCGACTCTTGATTATGATTTATGATTATGCTTATGACTCCACTGTGAAGTCTCTTGGATGGATGCCTACCCTAAAGAAGTTTAAATCTTCTCTTTAACGGAAGTTCAGTGAGACCCTCTTTTGACCATGTGCTCACCCAAACTTGCTACCACAGCCACATATCCTTCCTGGGAACCTATCTCCGATGCCATCCGCCCTGATGAAGGATCTCAACCTGGAACATCAGCTGTTCATTCCCCTCCATAGATGCTGGCTGTCCTGCTGAGTTCCTCCAGCATTTTACGTTTGTTGCACTGGATTTCCAGCATCTGCAGAATCTCATTGCGTACATGACTAGGTAAGCTTGGTTCTCTTGATCTAATGCTTATTCTAATTACGACACTCTTTAGCGAATGGGTCATGCAACTAAGTGCTTCAATTATGCAAAATAATTCTGGGCTGGCGACATTAACATTAAATCATTGCACATGTATGGGACTCTCCACCAACACAGAGAAGTCCGAATAGCTTTACTGAGCTCATGACACACGTACAAATATTGTTCCACACAAGAAAATTTCCAGCCCAGTGTTAATAATCATGGTGCACCTGCTCCTGTCCCATGGAGCAAATTAGTATTCTCCTGTGAATCCTGATTTACAGGGACCAAAGTCCCTTAAGTGCAGAACCAGTGTCCAAATGGCAAAGAGCCGTGTATTGAACGAACCTGTTAAGCCTGCATCTGCTGATAGGGTGATTTGCAAGCTGCCTGGCGGTAAGCGCTGCTTGTTTTTTTGCATGGAAGTGCTGTGTGGTCACTCTGGTGACCTCTGCTCTTCAACACTGGGCTCTGGTTGTCTGATCGGAAAGGGCAAAGGGCAGAGGTCAGCAGCATTAGTACACAAACCATGCATTCCTGAAACTGACCAGCTCTGTGAAACTTCAATAACTTTTCAAACTGTGTCACAAAGAATATGACTCTTTTTTTTAAATGTGGATTTGTTTGTTTAGATTCCAGGAGAAAGAAATTTAATAGTTGTAATTTGCAAGCTTTAATCAGAATATGGGGCAGCACAATATCAGTTAGCCTAACACTATTACAGCGCCAGTTAAAAGGGTTCAGTTCCCACCGTTCTCTATAATGAGGTTTTGCATTCTTCCCATAACTGTATGGGTTTCCTCTGGGTGCTGCAGTTTGCTCCTATATTCCAAAGACATACAGGTTAGTAGGTCAATTGGTCAGGTGGGTGCAGTTGGTTGGCATGGGCTCGTGATAAGGCCTGTTAGCATTCTGTATCTGTAAATAGATAAACTTGAGCTATACTCATCTGATTCTCTTTCATCCCTTAATCACTACAAAACCAAAGTCACTTTCCTCCTAAACTGTGGCTTAGATTAATACAATATGAGATTTCGTGTTTTTATAAGTTAGATATTCTCATTTTACCTGCAGACAGAACTGAATAAATTTTGCAGTGATTTTTTATGCTACACAGTTATATATTTCATATAAACTAAGCTCAATAATTGTTATGCAACTAATCCTATTTCATTAAACTCTCATTGACCAATGGGTCTGGCATCACCTTGATAAAATTCAGGTTAAATTCAACTTTAAATATTTAACTAGATGATGGTTATCTTCTCAGTCCCATTAGGCAGGTGCCAATTTGAGCTGTGCCACCCCTCCTAAAATAAATATTCATTCCTTGTAGAAAATCAGAATAAATCCTCACCTGCATGGCTCTTCAGAGTTCAACAATGTCTCTAAAATTAGACTAGGGTCACTTCCCCACATCTGGCAATGATCAGAGCTTCCTAAAACTCCATGCATGCCAGCAGAGCATGGAGTGAGAATTTAATCAGTGTTACCTTCCACAATTTAATAGCAAGCACTTAGTCACAATCAAAAGTAAAGAAACTAGTTTCAGTGAGGCCCAATAATTAATTCAGTGACTGCCTTCCGTGGAGGCATTGAACAACAATGCAAATTCATAAATGTTTCCATTGTTATGCCGAGCTCCATCTCTGTCATCAGCAGTGATGACACCTCCAAGGACAGGTGCACTGGAAGACTTCAACCAGCAACTGAGCTGTTTAAGAAGAGGGAAGTCAAGGTAGTTACAAGTCCTCATTTTATGGTATTCATAAAATAATAAAATTTATAATCAATACCAAACCTCAGGTTGTGCATATTTTCCATAAACAGGTCATGAATCACCTGAGAGCAACAGCTTTTCTGCTTATGTAACTTTTGAACTTTGGCGCTGAGAAACTATCGACGATAGTATTGGTTTATTATTCTCACATGTATAAAGATAGAGAAAAAAGCTTGGCTTGCATACAGATCAAATCAGTACCCAGTAGATTGAGCTAGAATAAGGTAAAACAGTAACAATGCAGAATAAAGTGTAAAAGCTACCAAGAAAGTGCAGTGTGGTCCATCTTATTATACAAGAGATCTGCTCAAGAGTCTGATAATAGTGGAATAGAAGCCATCCTTGAGCCTGCTGTTGGTACATACTTTCGGACATTTGTATCTTCTGCCCAATGGGAGAGAGGAGAAGAGAGAATGGACAGGGTGAAAGGGTTCTTTAATTATGCTGGCTGCTTTATGAAGCAGCAGGAAGAATAGACCATAGAAGGGTGTCTGGTTTCCATGATATGCTGAGCTGTGTCCACAACTCTCTACAGTGTCTTGTGGTCATCTGCAGAGCAGTTGCCGTACCAAGCCATTATGCATCCAGGCAGAATGCTTTCTGTGGCACATCAATAGAAGTTGGTAAGAGTCAACAGGGACTTGGCAAATTTATTTAGCCTCCTAAGTTTTCTTGACCTTGATATCAATGTGTTTGGACTAGGATAGATTATGGGTGATTTTCACAATTGGAACTTAAAGCTCTCAACCCTCTTGAACTCAATACCATTGATGTAGACAGGAGCATGTGTACAGCTGTCAATGGCCAGCTCTTTTCTTTTGTTGACATTGAGGGAAAGGTTGCCATGACTCCATGCCAGTAACTTCCCTATCCCCTTCCTGAACTTCAGCTCATCGTTATTTGAGATGCAGCCACCAGTGATGTCATCTCTGCAAACTTATAGGTAGAGTTAGAGCTGAAACTAGCCATAGGGAGTAGAGTAGGGTCCATAGACTGGCCCTGACTGGAAACTCATTTGTAAGTTTATATGAAAAATATGAGTGAAAAGGTTATAATTTTCACAATAAAATTTGCTAATAGCCTAATCCCCTTCATAAACATCAAAAACTGTTTAGTCAGTGCCCTTGACAAGTGCGCATCTTCACAATACTCAGAACTATTGACTAAGTGCATACCTTCACAATACTCATAACTATTGACTAACCTGTCCTACATATAATGTTCCATACCCCCCAATCTGCTTTCAGCCCAATTTAATGTAGGCTTTGAATTCTGACTGTGTCCCCCCTTCCCACAACCAAAGTTGTGGGAAAAAAGTACCAAAAGCCACCTTTCTCCTATCATGTTGAATCAATGCACTGAAATTCAAAATTGCCACATCACATGAGGAATCCACCCACTACCATTTTCTGCCAAAACTCTTCAGATCTCAGTATACAAAAGTTATCCCACTCTACGTATACACATTGAATATTGTGTGCACTTATGTTTTTCACTTACGAAAAAGATAAGGCACTAGAAAAAGTGCAAAAATGAAAAGAATGCAACTGTGGCCAAGAATTAGGACCATGAAGAAATAGTGAGTAGGACTGGGGCTGAGATGGTTCTGGGCTGATCTTACATGAATATTTAAATTTATGAAGGAGTTTGATAGGGCCCTTACAGAGCTGTTCTCACTTCTGCATATCCAGGATTTTCCTTCTGGAAATACAGGTTGAATGTTTACTATTAAGTCCTGTAAGATATTCAGGAGAAGCTTCTTCTCCACTGAGTGGTTAGAACATCATATCTGGTTGAGGCAGATTATATGGGAAAAACTATCAGGCAGCATCATGGGTTGAATCAGTGGCAGTGAATCCAACAGATAACCTGGAGTTCAATTGTACTGGCTCACTTCACATTTCCTTGTTTCAATGTGTTCACATAGATGTCTGGAACCGATGGGACAGTGGATGACCTATAGCTAGCAGTTCAATATCAGATAGAAACCATAGAAACTACAGCACAGAAGCAGGCCTTTTGGCCCTTCTTGGCTGTGCCGAACCATTTTCTGCCTAGTCCCACTGACCTGCACACGGACCATATCCCTCCATACACCTACCATCCATGTATCTGTCCAATTTATTCTTAAATGTTAAAAAAGAATCCGCATTTACCACCTCGTCTGGCAGCTCATTCCATACTCCCACCTCTCTCTGTGTGAAGAAGCCCCCGCTAATGTTCCCTTTAAACTTTTCCCCCCTCACCCTAAACCCATGTCCTCTGGTTTTTTTCTCCCCTTGCCTCAGTGGAAAAAGCCTGCTTGCATTCACTCTATCTATACCCATCATAATTTTATATACCTCTATCAAATCTCCCCTCATTCTTCTACGCTCCAGGGAATAAAGTCCCAACCTATTCAACCTTTCTCTGTAACTGAGTTTCTCAAGTCCCGGCAACATCCTTGTAAACCTTCTCTGCACTCTTTCAACCTTATTTATATCCTTCCTGTAATTTGGTGACCAAAACTGAACACAATACTCCAGATTCAGCCTCACCAATGCCTTATACAACATCATCATAAAATTCCAGCTCTTATACTCAATACTTTGATTAATAAAGGCCAATGTACCAAAAGCTCTCTTTATGACGCCACTTTTAGGGAATTTTGTATCTGTATTCTCAGATCCATCTGTTCCACTGCACTCCTCAGTGCCTTACCATTAACCCTGTATGTTCTACGTTGGTTTGTCCTTCCAACATGCAGTACCTCACACTTGTCAGTATTAAACTCCATCTGCCATTTTTTAGCCCATTTTTCCAGCTGGTCCAAGTCCCTCTGCAGGCTCTGAAAACCTTCCTCACTGTCTACTACACTTCCAATCTTTGTATCATCAGCAAACTTGCTGATCCAATTTACCACATTATCATCCAGATCATTGATATAGATGACAAATAACAATGGACCCAGCACTGATCCCTGTGGCACACCAGTAGTCACAGGCCTCCACTCTGAGAAGCAATCCTCTACTACCACTCTTTGGCTTCTTCCATTGAGCCAATGTCTAATCCAATATACCACCTCTCCATGTATACCTAGCGACTGAATTTTCCTAACTAACCTCCCATGCGGGATCTGAGAAAAAAAACTATTCCGAAGTTTCAAAGTAAAATTTAATATCAGAATACATACATGTTACCACACACAACCCTGAGAATCTTTCTTCTCCTGCGGGCGTACTCAGCAAATCTATAGAACTGTCACCATGGGGGCGGCATTGGGAGCAAGGGTGGACCCAAATACAAGACACATCTTGTGTGGTTAATTAAATTTAGTTTATTGTTCGATATCAGGAGAGAGAGGCAGGAGCAGGAGTAGTGAACTGGACAAGGACGGAGGACTACGACTAGGCTGGAACCAAGGGTCTGGGCTAGGACTCGGAATCGGCTCCCAGAACTAGAGGAGACATGAAGAGGCTAGGGTATGGACTCCGAGCCAGAGACTGGGCAAGGACCCAGTACCTGGGTCTTGCCTCGGGCTCGGACCCCAGAACCAGGCATGGACATGACGTGGGCTAGGGAGAGGAGGAACATGGGAACACAGAGCCTTGGTCTTGGGAGAGCGGGTACATGGACATGGACACATACACAGAACACAGAGCCGGGACCCCTCCTTGGGTACAGGACATAGGGCCAGGACTCGCACACAGAACAGAGAGCCAGGACCCCTCCTTGGGTACAGGACATAGGGCCAACACTCATGACCCTCCGTGGGGCAACAGCAAGACGGCCTGACCTACCCCACGGAGGCGAGGACAAGACACAACAAGACATAGCCCCTCATGGGGCAACGGCAAGACGGCCTGACTTACCCCACGGAGGCGAGGACAAGACAAGACAAGACCAACACGAATGAACACCAGACAGCACCTATCTAGCTCCGGCGATGGAACTAGACCGAAGTGCAGGTGGGGGCTGCAGACGAGGGCTAGAGGCGAGAGGGGCAGAGAAGAGATTCAGACAAGGGGGTAGGACAGGAATCACAGACCACCAGGGCCAGGACTTGACTCAGAACTGGGAGGCCGCCAGGGACAGGACTTGACTTGGAGCCTCCAGGCAGTGGCGAGCTCTCAATTCGGCCCGGAAACAGTAGACAGTAGTTCTTGATTCTCTCCGGCGGGTTAACTGACGGACCCACCTTGATGAGGAAACTTTGCAGGCTTGCTTCGGCAGGGTAACTGGACTGGGTTGCTCCGGTGAGGAAGGGCGAAATACCGGCATTCTCTTCGGCAGAGACTAGGCTTGCTCCGGCCAGATGACATTGGCACGCCATGACTTTGATGACTTTGCAGACGGAGACTATAAACTACCGGTTCAGCCAAGCGTTAGTCGCCTCTAATCACCAAAGTCGAGAGACAGGGGAAAACAGGGAATCAACGGTCCGGATCATAACATAAACAAGCTAAATTTAAAGGGACCCCGATCCGGACCATGACAACAACAGTATCTGTAAACAGGATTAGTGAAAGAGTAGAGCATAAAAGATAACAAACTATGCAAATTCAGATATAAATAAATAGCAATAAATAACAACAGCATGAAATAACAAGATAAAGAATCATTGAAGTGAAGTCACTGGTTGTGGGAACATCTCAATAGATGAGTGTAGTTATTCCCTTTTGTTCAAGAGTCTGATAGTTGAGGAGTAGTAACTGATGGTGTGGGTCCTGAGGCTCTTGTACCTTCTTCCTGATGGCAGCAGTGACAAAGGAGCATGGCCTGGGTGGTGAGGATCTTTGATGATGGATGCTGCTTTCCTACGACAGCATTTCATCTAGATGTGCTCAATGGTTGGGAGGGCTTTACCGGTGATGTACTGGGCTGAATCCATGGCCTTTCGTAAGATTTTCTTCTCAAAGCCATTGGTGTTCCCATATCAGGCTATAATGCAGGAATCAATACTCTTTCCACTACACATCTATAGAAGTTTGGAGAACACTGCACCTAAGCTTGGTTTAGATCAATTTCACATCAAAGAAAGAAAGAAGATAATTGGTGAAAGTGTTCCACAACCTTGAGAATCAGAATCATGGGAATATAGCACAATTCCCACATCTGAAAATGACTCAAATTTAATATTTAAAAGATGCAGTTCAATATCTATCACCTTTCAGGAACATCATGATAGATAATGAAAATAGCCATACAAGCATCAACAAAATCACATGAACAAAAAAAAACTACCTGTTCCCATTTCAAGACTGTAATACACTATTGTAAGCATTGTTTCACAGGTGAAAGTCCACCACAAATAGTGAAAGTTTCCCACAAGTGAAGGTTAATCTCACATAGTATTGCTCCATATGAAGATTATAGGGTAAACCCACTGCTTCCACACTCCACATGAGTACCAAGTTCAGAGAGATCAAAGACAGCTACAATACTGATGTTAATTGTAGATAATAGATTTAGTGAATGTGCCCTATAGTAGGGCTGAAAAGAAAGCTTTTGGCACATTGGCCTTCATAATTCAATATATTGAGTACAGGAGATGGGATGTTATCTTGTTTTATAAGACATTGCTGAGGCCTAATTTGGAGTATTGCGTTCACTGTGTGCACTACTAGAAAGATGTTAATAAGGTTGAAAGAGTACAGAGAAAATTTACAAGAATGTTGTTGAGTATGGAAGGCCCAAGTTATAAGGAAAGACTGAATAGGTTAGAACTTTATTCCTTAGAACATAGAAGGTTGAAATTTGATAGAAGTATACAAAATTGCGAAGAGTATAGACAGGGTAAGCACAAGCAGGCTTTTTCCACGGAGGTTGGGAGGTTCTACAACCAGAGGCCATGCATTAAGATGAAAGGTGAAAAGTTTAAGGGGAACATGAGAGGAAACTTCTTCACTCAGAAGGTCAAGAGAGTGTGGAAATGAACTGCCAGCACAAATGGTGCATGCGAGCTCGATTTCAACATTTAAGAGAAGTTTGGATAGGTATGTGAATAGTAGGGGTATGGACAACTATGGTTCCAGTACAGGTCGAAGAGAGTAGGCAATTTAAATGGCGTCAGCAAAGGGCCTATTTCTGTGCTGAATGATTTTATGACTCTAATAACCTGTCTGTACAGTAAATGCACTTATTTATAATTCAGGGAAAATCAGGGAAGATTGTATAATTATTCATTCACCGAATGCTTTGAGAATTTGTTTTCATAATTTTAAATCAATTATTTACCAGACCCAGAAATTAACCTCCTTTAATTTGTTGAAATTTAAGAAGAAAAGTATTGTGCTGAAATACCTCTCAATCTCTTACTTCTTATCAATTAAAATGCCACCTAATCATCTTTAAATCCTGTTAACCAGTTAAAACAAAGTACACTCACAACACGCTGGAGGAACTCAGCAGGTCAGGCAGCAACCGTGGAAATGATCAGTCAACGTTTCGGGCCGGAACCCTTCGTCAGGACCGAAGAGGGAAGGGGCAGAGGCCCTATAAAGAAGGTGGGGGGAGGGTGGGAAGGAGAAGGCTGGTAGGTTCCTGGTGAAAAATCAGTAAGGGGAAAGATAAAGGGGTGGGGGAGAGGAAGCAGGGAGGTGATAGGCAGGAAAGGTGAAGAAGGAATAAGGGAAAACACAATGGGTAGTAGAAGGAGGCGGAACCGTGAGGGAGGTACTCCTACCATTTGCAATTCGCATAATCTGGGTGAAAATTTCCTGCTGCCCAGAATGTAGAAGAAAGCAAAATACTGTAGCAGCAAAGGATGAACTAGGACTGCTGGAAACTCTTAGCATAAACACAAGAAAGGCTGCAGGTACTGGAAATCCAAAGCATCACGCACAAAATGCTGGAGGAGCCCAGCAGGTCAGGCAGCATCTGTGAAAGTGAACAAACAGGGCCAAAAACTGCTTCAGAAACTCTTAGCAGATCAGACAGTTTCTGTGGAGAGAGGAAGCGAGTTAATGACCTGCTGGGTACTTCCTAATGATTTGTTTTATTACAGATGTTGGATCCCAAACAAAGAGCAATGCATACAGTACATAAAGTTTGTTCCCAAGGGTCTCAGATATCAAGAGCAATATAAAAAATGGATTAAATGTTCAAATCATCTACTGTAACTCTGATTTTGAATTATTCCATAAAAACAACGAGAAACGGAACAATGGGTTTTCTCTGTTGTTGATTCAAAGATCAAATCTGGAATCAGAGATTGGGTGGCCTGCAAACTTTCATTAAAAACAGGTAGTGTAATCCTGAGATGACAATGGCCCATGATGTTGTGCATCTCTCTAGTTCTGCTTGAGGTCTAACCTTTATGGTAACGTATGGGGGAGGGAGGGGGTAGCTAACTTGTCATGCTAGATATCGCAAGAGGAATCAAAGGTGAAAGGCAGCACTAAAATTTCCCTAATCTATAGTATGTCTTCAGTGTATCCATACAAAGAAAACATGGAGTTAGCAGATGTATGAAAGAGCACCAGTAACTTAAAGCTTCCATTGTTTTACAATGTAAGTAAGAATTGACCTTCAACCCTCCATTTAGATAGGAGAGGATTGGAATTTATTTGTGGAAAAATAAGTGTGTCACTTTTCAACTCCCTGTTTTTTTTTCCCACTGGCCCTTTAATACCCGTTGAGTTGACAGTGTTTCTAATGTTTTTAAATGGCTACCCCAGCATTAGTTCCACTATAAAGGGTTGACCTCGGCAGTACTTAGCACTGCTAGTGATTTGCTGATATATTATACTCGAGAAATTTCATTCATTTTGAAAGGCACTGAAAATTTTGATTCACTCACAGAGTACTAACCAAATGAACTATGCCTGTGATCAAGTATGATAAAAGCAAGTTGTATTATTATGGAATTAATCAACTATTTTAGTTAGGGCAATTAACAGTCAGTAGGCTGTCAGGATAACTGACAAGTGGTCTGCACAAAATAACCTTTGCTAAGCTTTAAACACTTACTGAGTTTTATAAGGGCATGCCAATAAATCCAAAAAGACAGTAGTGTAAAACTGTGGCTGAACTATAATAATACAATTGCAGGTTTGATGTAGGAAATTATATCATGTGAAGCCTAGCCCTGATGTTAAATAAACATTCAATATGTGACTGATATGTTGCTTGAAAATGTGGCTTTTGAAACAGAGTGGATAACTTCACTCTCCCCAACACTGAACTGACTCACTTTTAAGGACTATACAACCCACATTTTCAATATTTATTACCTATGTATTATTATTGTTTATATTCTCTTTATTTGCTTTGCACAATTTATCTTTTGCACATGGATTGTTTGTCTGTCTCTGATGTTTGCAGTTGTTCATTGTTTTTTATTGTGTTTCTTTGTATTTATTGTGAATGCCCACAAGAAAATTAATTTCAGGATAGTATACAGTGACATATATGTACTTTGATAACAAATTTACTTTGAACTTTGAACAAGTAGGCAACACATTTACTTGTTTGAAAGGAACACCTTTCAGCTTTAAATGTTATTGATACCCAGCAACACAAACAAGTAATTACCTGCAGATTGGATGAAAACCAACTTATAAGTGAGTAATAACTAAGTGTGGCAATTTGTATTTATAGAAAATATGTCTTGTAGAAATTATTCTGCACTATTCCTTGAGATGAACTGAAACTGTCCCAATTAATATCAAAGTGTGAAAAGACTGAAAGTGTTAAGCAGTAACTGTGACCAGACCTTGTATGTTTTATTAATGAATCATTGTTCATAATTAAAGTCGAATTTAATTTCAATAGAAGCATTCCTGGTGTTTAACACTCCAGCACCAGATAGAGGAAAATCTATGCCTATTTCTTGCTACAGAAAATTCCATTTTTTTCATCATTGCTGAAAACCATAATTATTTTAAATCGCTAACACCAAAACTCGTTGTTTGTCAATAAACAACCCTCACCACCACTATTTTATCACTTCCTGCAAAGTTACCTGATGTACATATACTCCTGTACTTAATATCAGTTTATGTACATACATTCAGTCTCTGTATATAAGCTAATCTTATGTATTTATATTTATTGTGTTTTTATTGTGTTCTTTACGTTTATCGTGTTTTTTGATTCTGCATCGTATCTGGAGTAACAATTATTTTATTCTCCTTTACATTTGTGTACTAAAGAATGACAATAAACAATCTTGAATCTTGGATCTTGAAGTATCTGCTTTAATTTAAAAATCATGGTGATGCATTTACTTCCTGAATCTTGGAGCCACAATTTCAGTGTAGACATGTGTTACTTGGTTTGTAGACTCCACCTCTAACTACAAATTCTCCTGTTGTGAAGGACCTCTCAGCTTCAAAGTATGGGCAGAAAGAATTTCTCTGTAAATCATTAAAATGCAAGCACGAGACAAGTTATCAGCACTCTCCGAAAATTTAAGTTGGTTCCAGACAGACACTCCTTCACCCAATCTAGAGATACACTCTGCTGATTATCAACCACAAGCAATACAAGACTGCCTCCTTTGGAGGAGAGATACCACATTGCACTGTTCAGGATGTAGAAGGGTGCCATTACCCAGTCTGGCCTGTCCATGAAAACGGGCCTATCAAAGTTTGAAACCTCAGTTCAATGGTAATGTCAAGAAAAATAAATAGACACTATGCATGTAACTTCAACATCTCCTAATCAAATAAACTAAAAAAAACATTAACCCCATTAAATTTACTTCAATAAAATTAAGGGTATACAAAAATCTGACTTAAGTTACTCTGTGCCCTGGAAGGTACATGAGCAAGGTTGGCAGAGTTTCTTCACTGAAATATATGGCATGCTCCCTCTCCAGGACCAACAGACAAGGGCATAGATATCAAACATACTTTGCAAAATCAATATTCATGTTCTTTTAATGAAAGTGCACAGAATTTGCATTCATTGGAACTTTCTTTAAAAAAAAAGTATTTTTTAACTAGACTTTGTTTTACTGAAGTTACTCAGTCTGCTAAAAGACCCGGCAACTGTGGTCTTAATTTTTTGAATAAGTAAGTGAAATGACAGACCGAAGTATGTGGCCTTGGATGAACTTGTAAATAAATTCAATTAACTGACAAAGTTAGGAAGAGTACGAGAGATCAGTGGAATCCTTACAAGACATAAATTGTCTCTCGAGACAGGTCATGTTAAGAATCTTGTAAATGAGTTGTGACCTTGAATGAACAAAGGATAAAAAAGAAATGGAGAATAAATAAAAATGGAGACTGAGGATCTTTTTAACTCATTAATGGAATGTAGAAAATCTCTGGGAAGTGCAATGGTAATAAACCATTTTTTTTTATCCCTCAATAGAATAGCACACAAGTCTATTTCACCATGTCACCATGTGGCTGGAGTAACATTGAGGACAAATTGGGTAAGGACAGCAGATATCTTTAACTAGAAGTAAACCAGCAGGGATTTATTTAAACAATGATCTACCAATTTCATGGTGATCATGACTGATATCTTTGGATAATCAGTCTGTGCCTCCAGGTTGCTAGACCTGTAACTTTGTCACTTCTCTCTCATTTCACTGATGAATATCCAAGATACAGACTGAAAATTTGTCTGTAAAATTAATTACTATAAATACTTTGCAGATCCAATGAGTAAATGTTTAGCAACTTGTTCACGTAATGCACCCAAAGGGCTTTGAGCTTCCCGTACTGATAATGCCATATTCTGGAGCTTTGATTTCATTTGATGTGGCTCCATGCCAGGAGAACTGCCTCACCAAAGCTCTCTTCAGCAATAACACAGTTTCAATTCAACATGTTTTGACCTATCGGAACAGTTTACTGAAGGAACGTGTTGAGAACATTTCCTTCAAAACCTCACCCAGAACCTGGCTCTTTAACCAATATGTTTACTATGTTATGTTCCGTTGATCACACATTTAGAGTCTGTAACTCAGAGCTGGATCAATAGCCTCAGTACACTAAGTTTTCCAGACCTTGAAGTCCATGAATCCAAGTTTGTTATGTGTAGAATGTAAAACATTCACTGATAAAGGAATTTATTTCCTCTCTTCAAAAAGCCGTGGGGGTGAAACTCTTTGTTATTTCAACTCTCATGGTGTCATAGCGCACTACACCACCAAATGAGGCCTTTGGCCCACCCAGTCCATTCCTAGTTCCATTGACCTGCACAAGGAAAATAGCTTTCCATATTCCTCTGATCATGCCCTTCTCCAAATTTCTCTAAAATGATATAACTGAACCCATTTCCATCAGTTCCACTGGCAGCTCATTCCGCACTTTCACCACCTTCGGAGTGAAGAAGTTCTCCCTCAGGTTTCAAAGTTTCAAGGTAAGTTTTATTACCAAGGAACATATGTCACCATATCCAACCTTGAGGTTCATTTTCCTGTGGGCATATTCAGCAAATCTAGTAATTACAACTGGATCAATGAAAGATCAACTAGAGCGCAGAAGACAACAAATGCAAATACAAATAAATAGCAATAACATGAAATAACAAGGTAAAGAATCCTTAAAGTGGGATCATTGGTTGTGGAACATCTCAATGGATGGACAACTGAGTGTAGCTACTCCCTTTTGTTCAAGAGCCTGATGGTTGTGGGGCAGTAATTGTTCTTCAACCTGTTGATATGAGAACCTTCTACCTGATGGCAGCAGCGAGAAAAGAGCATGGCTTGGGTGGTGGGGATCTCTAGTGGTTCTCTTTAAATATTTCACTATTCTCTATAACATGGTTTTTAAGCCAAGGACCAGTATCATTAAACAAGGGGTCCACGGACCCCAGGTTGGGAATCCCTGCTTTAAAATAAAACACTTTTTCTTTGTCCTTTGAAAAGAAAAATAGATTTGAGCAGAGTAAGCACAGAGTTATAAAAGGAAAATCGTGTTTGACTAATCTACTAGATCTCATTTGGGATGTGACTGGTAGACTAGGAAAGGGGGAAGCTAGCGGCTGTGATGGAGTTGGATTTTCAGAAGGTTTTAATCAGTACCCACTCAGAAGATTGATCTACCAGGTTTGAGCTCATGGGGCTGTGGGTAATATTCTTAGATGGAACTGATTATCTGACAGAAGAGTGAGAATACTCAGATCTTTCTCAGATTGGTTAATGTCCAGGATGATACAGGAATTGGTATTTGTAGGTAATGGGACCAGGTAAGAATTTCAGTACAGAGAAGGATATAAAAAATGCTTAAAAGGATACAGAGCAGCAAAGTAAATGGGCAAGAACATCACAGCAGCAATGTAATGTAGAAAAATGTACACAAAAACAGAAACGCATAGAAATTTAATGCCGGTGTTCAAAGATACTTTTGTTATCAAGTCACTGACAACCAAGATACAAGTACAACAAGCAATCAGGAAAGCAAATTGTAACAAGAGAGTGATGGATGGCGGACTCGGACTCAACGAATGAAATCCAAAGGCAAAGTTAAACTCCTATGATTGAGCACTGAGTGCTCAGCATGAGGCCTTTAAGTACAGGCTTTCCATGAAGGAATGTGGCAGGCAATAATTGGCGGTCTGAGTCTTAAAGGAACAGCGGCAGCTAACCAGACCCCAGGAATTGGAGTGATAAAACCTGAATGCCTGCCACTGTTCATTCAGGACCATGACAGAACCCCATCCCCTCCACGCCAGCTCCTGATGGCCCAGTGTGATCAGGATAGTGCTGGTGAAAGTCTTTTATCAAAGTAGGGTGCAAGATGTCCCGTGAAGGAATATAGCTTCTTTCTTCAGGGCCACATCCTTCCCAATTCATGCCTTTTATCTTGAACAATGCGGGTGTTCAAAAGTTGCTGGTCCGTGCAGGCGGTTTGTCCCTCAACAACTCTGGGAGGCAGAGGAGGTCTGGGAACCAGAGCCAAGGGGCTGGCACTCAAGTGCTTGAGGCTGGATATGTGGAATGTGAGGCAAACCCACATGGTGCTCAGGAATTGAGGATGATAGGTAACTGGGTTTACACTTCGCAGGATTTTGAACAGGCCAATGTAACAAGGGGTCAATTTTCTGTATTCAACCTGCATGGGTATATCTCCAGTTGAGAGCCAGACCCGCTAAACAGAAAGAAGTACTGGCCCCTGTCTTCTCTGGTGGTTGGCCTGTTCTTGTTGTTGCCGTGAATTGGCCAACAACATCTCCCTTGCCTTAACATATTTCTAGTGACAACTCTGGACCAGTTGGTCCACTAGTGGAACCCCCACCCACGCACCTCCACCTCTTGTTCTGGGAACAGTGGAGGAAGATACCCAAATTGGCATTCGAAAGGGGACATCCCGATAGATGAATGTCGAGGTGTGTTGTGCACAAGTTCCACCCAGTTCAGGTTGTCACTCCAGGTAGTAGGGTTCCCCGAGGCTAGTGTTCTCTCTAGGTCCTAGTTGACCCTTTCCATTTGCCCATTGGTCTGTGAATGGAACCCGGATGACAGACTGACAGAGGCCCCAGTGAGCTCACAAAAGGGCTTCCGAAACCTGGAGTCAAACCAGGGGCCACGATCAGAGACAATGTCCTGGGAGAAACCATGAACCCTGAAGACGTGCTGTAACATGTGCTTGGTGGTCTCTGAAGCCAATGGTAGTTTGGGAAGGAGTGTGAAGTGGCAGGCCTTGGAGAATCTCATAGGTCGTGTTCATAAGAGGGAGAGGGTACCAGTTTCTAACAGTAATCTATTTAACCCCCTACTAGGCAATGGGGTGACCCGTTAGGGCACCCTTTGAGACAAGGGTAGTGCAGTCTGATGTGACCAAAATGAACAGTAAATTTTCCTGAATGCTATTGGTACCACTTTGCTTTGGAAACTGAAGTTGAAAACCTCAGTTTATTAAAGAAGAACGACGCACAGCAAAGCAAATATAGCTGTTCCTCATTTAATGTAGGACACTTTTGATGGCATCATTTCTGGTTTATCTGCCCCTCTTGTGGCTCTCGTTGTCATTCTGGAGGCGTGCAGCCTTTTCATCTCCCTTCTCTTCACCTCTTCTGCTGTTTGTTGTTTGTCTCTGACCCTGGAGACGTGCATGCCTCTCCTCCTCTGTCTCGTTTCTCTCATCCTTTTTTTTGTCCTGACTCTTTGATCTTGGAGTTGTGCGGCCCTGGCCTCATCTGATTCTTGTCCTCTCCCTCTCCCTGCTGCTTCCCAACGACGTTTGGCGTCATCCCTTGACCATAATATCCCCCTTCCCTTTCCACGCGGCATAATTAGGCTGACCATTTTTTTTTACCCTAATGCTGGATAGAAGATACGAAGCAGTAACACCAAAGGATGCTGATTATTCTTGGTGATGTGGTTGGTGCTCTCCTAAATGGACGTGATATAGTCACTGCTGTCCTTTGACTGCAGCAAAGGGTTTTATGGGTGTCTCGAAGTATGTCATCACAATAAGATTTAATTATCTCTTATTGATGGGTAGCAGTTAGAGCTGTCCCAATCCTGCACATGCTGACGGTGATTAACAGAATGTGACCCTGCGAAATAGAACTGCCCTGCCCTTTTGCTCCGGTAGGTGTCGCTACTGAGGCTGGCCATGTGCATGCGTCAGGCTGTCGCATCCTGATTTCCATTATGGCGGATAGGGTGTCAGGTGAAAGCCACCCTGTTGATTTTTGGTGAATGAGCAATTTTATAGGAATATATAACCCTGAACTTTGCCTGCATTCGGTAAGTTAGCGCATCTTAATTAGATTTAACCGAAATAAGTGCTGCTGTAATGCACCGTTTGCGCTAATTGGAGGTCACAAACCGACAGACAGACAGAGCATGAGAGTTTCAGTAGTATATAGATAGTCTATGCAGGGTCTTAGTCCACCATCCTTCTTGCTGATGAAGAAAAACCCGGCCCCAGCAGAAGATGTGGATAGCTGAATAAACCCAGATTCCAGAGCTTCTTGTATGCAGTCCTCCATGGTCTTTTTCTCTGGGGCCCACAAAGCGTAGAGCCATCCCCAAGGAGGGCAAATACATGGTAGCAGATCAATGGCACTGTCGTAGTCCCAGTGAGATGGTAGAGAGTTGGTCTTTTTTTGCTGAGGAGCTCCAGCAGGTCTGAATATTCTGGAGGTACTCCAGACAAATCAGATGCACTGGAGTTAGAGGTGGAAGATTCAACAGGAAATCTGTGAGGCATGTCGGAAGTACTTTCAGAAGTTAACTTGAGCAGTACTTCGGGACGTGTCTGAGGTTCACTTTGGAAGCATTTTCTTTTGCACTGGTTTATCCGGCCCAAAATGACACCTGTAGTGCAATTGACATTTGCTTTGTGGAATAACAGCCAGGGATGACCCAAAATGAATGGTATTTCTGGGGAGCGAATGAGATGGAGCTGAGATTGATTCCACATATTAGCCAATCTAGATCCTGAGCAGGGATTTCTGGTGGTTGATCTACCCCAACACCAAAGGTCTCCCATCCAGGGCTGGTTGAGATGCAAAAAGGGGACTTTCAGTCTTCTGGATATTCCGAGGCCCAAAGAATTCCCCCTGCACCAGAATCAATAAAAGCATCCAGGGAATGTTTTTGATCTCCCAAGAAAGCGACAGAGATACCACCACTCTGGAGGAATTTGAACCAGGAGTGAAGTGAGACTAACCACTGTCATATCCCTCCTCCTCCCTACACTGGACAGTCCCGCGAGTTTCCCAGCAGTTTGAGATAAGAGGTTCAATAACATCCAGACCCTCCACAGTAAATGCCGCATCCCCTCTTCCTTTTTCTCCCTTTTTGGCTTGAGAGAGCCTGATCCAGCCTACCTGTATAGTTATTGCTTCAGGAGAACAAGCACCACTCACACCCCCCTTTATATCAGCAGCATAGCAGTGGAAACTGCAATTAGTTTCTAAGACCTGCAGGTGCACTTCACACACAACCTCTCATGGTCCCTGAGCACATCCGACAAGTCAAGAAAACTCAACAATGCCTCTACTTTCTGAGGAGGCTGAAGAGAGCTGGACTTTGCACATCCGTACTCAAGTCATTCTACAGATACACAGTGGGGAGCATCTTAACAAGCTGCATCACTGCTCAATACAGAAACTGCACTGCAGCAGACAGGAAGACATTGCAATAGTTAGTGAAAACAGCCCACATCACTGGCACCAGCCTAACCACCATCAAAGACATATATAGAAATCTACAGCACAACACACACCCTTCGTCCCACAATGTTGTGCTGATCATGTAACCTACTCTAGAAGCTGCCTAGAATTACCCTACAACATGGCCCTCTATTTTTCTAAGAAAGGTGTCAAAAAGGGCCAGTGACATCATGAAGGATCCTATCCACTCTTCTCATTGACAGTTTGTCCCACTCCCATCAGGGAGAAAGCTGCCAAGTAACCATGCCAGGACTGCCAGACTCAAAAACAGTTACTTTCTCCAAGCAGTAAGTCTGATCAACACCTCCACCCACTGCTTACCCCTTCACAAACTACACCACTACTTTATCATTTTGTGTCCACCACCTTACGTATAGACACTCTAGTACCTAGTATCACTTTATGGACATACAAATATCTATGATTTAAGTTGTCTTATGTTTCTATATTTATTGAGTTTTTATTATCGTGTTCTTTATCTTATTGTGCATTTTTGCACTGTATTGGATCTGGATTAGCAATAACTTTATTCTCCTTTACACTTGTGTATGGAAAATGACATTAAACAATTTTGAAGGCTTAGTATCACTGACATATGTTGTGAAGTTTGTTGCTTTGTGGTAGCAGTATATTGCAATGTGTGAAAACAGCTAATTTCCAAGAGTAAATGTAAAAAAAATAACTAGTGCAAAAAGTGAGGTATTGTTCATAGTCCATTCACACATCTGATAGTGAAGGGAGAAAAGCTGTTCCTATAACATTGAGTGTGGGTATTCAGGCTCGTCTACCTCCTCTCTGTTGGTAGTAATGAGAAGAGGGCATGGTTCTGGATATTAGTCATAGTCATAGTCATACTTTATTGATCCCGGGGGAAATTGGTTTTCGTTACAGTTGCACCATAAATAATAAGTAGTAATAGAACCATAAATAGTTAAATAGTAATATGTAAATTACACCTGTAAATTATGAAATAAGTCCAGGACCAGCCTATTGGCTCAGGGTGTCTGATCCTCCAAGGGAGGAGTTGTAAAGTTTGATGGCCACAGGCAGGAATGACTTCCTATGACGCTCAGTGTTGCATCTCGGTGGAATGAGTCTCTGGCTGAATGTGTTCCTGTGTCCAACCAGTCCATTATATAGTGGATAGGAGACATTGTCCAAGATGGCATGCAACTTGGACAGCACCCTCTTTTCAGACACCACTGTCAGAGAATCCTGTTCCATCCCCACAACATCACTGGCCTTACGAATGAGTTTGTTGATTCTGTTGGTGTCTGCCACCCTCAGCCTGCTGCCCCAGCACACAACAGCAAACATGATAGCACTGTCCACCACAGACTCATAGAACATCCTCAGCATCATCCGGCAGATGCTAAAGGACGTCAGTCTCCTCAGGAAATAGAGATGGCTCTGACCCTTCTTGTAGACAGCCTCAGTGTTCTTAGACCAGTCCAGTTTATTGTCAACTTGTAACGCCAGGTATTTGTAATCCTCCACCATGTCCACACTGACCCCTTGGAAGGAAACAGGGGTCACCGGTACCTTAGCTCTCCTCAGGTCTACCACCAGCTCCTTAGTCTTTTTCACATTAAGCTGCAGATAATTCTGCTCACACCATGTGACAAAGTTTCCTACCGTAGCCCTGTACTCAACCTCATCTCCCTTGTTGATGCATCCAACTATGGCAGAGTCATCCAAAAACTTCTGAAGATGACAAGACTCTGTGCAGTAGTTGAAGTCCGAGGTGTAAATGGTGAAAAGAAAGGGAGACAAGACAGTCCACTGTGGAGCCCCAGTGCTGCTGATCACTCTGTCGGACACACAGTGTTGTAAGCACACGTACTGTGGTCTGCCACACGTATTAAGGGTTCTTTACGATGGATGCCACCTTCTCCAGGCATCACCTTTTGAAGGTCTTCTGAATGGTAGGGAAGCTGGTGTCCATGATGTACTAGCTTTTTTCCAATCCTGTGCAATGAAGTCTCCATACTAGATGGTGATGCAATCAGTTAGAGTGCTCTCCACAGTACATCTCTAGAAGATTTGCTGGGGTCTTTGGTGACATACCAAATCTCCTCCTAGTGAAATATAGCCCCTGGCCTGCCTTCTTCAAAATTGCATCAATATGTTGGGCCTAGGATAGATCTTCAGAGATGTTGACACTCAGGAACTTGTGGCTTCTCATCCTTTCCAGTGATGACTTTACAGCCTTTTGGCGATAGTGCACTTACTATAACAGGTAGCCAAAATTCTACAACAGGTAGCCAAAACTGCCCAATGCACCACCAGCACCAGCCTACCCGCCATCAAGGTCATATGCACAAAAAGGTGCCAGAGCTGAGCCAGTAGCATCATGAAGGATCCCACCCATCCTGCTCCTGAACTGTTTGCCCACTCCTGTCAGAGGGGAGGCTATGGAACATCCATGCCTGGACCACCAGACACCAAAACAGTACTTTCCCCAAGTAGTAAAGTGGATCAACACCTCCAACCACTTAATCCACCACAACCTTATTATCTCCTGTCATCCACCTTATATACAGCCAAGGGACAGAAATCAATCTATGTATATAAGCTATCTTATGTGCGTACGGTGCATTTAATGTTTTTTTTAAATTTTTGTGCGCTTTATCTTACTGTGCTTTTTTTGTGCTGCATTGAACCCCGAGTAACAATTATTTCATTATCCTTTGAAGTTCAAAGCTCAAAGTAAATTTATTATCAAAGTGCATATATATCACCATATATGGCCCTGAGATTAATTTTCTTGCAGGCATACTCAATAAATCCATAATAGAATAATAACCATAATAGAATCAGGAACAGAATTACAGAATAGAAAAGATTACAGGACATGAAACAATCTTGAGTTTTGAATTACAGCTACACACCAGCATATAAACTGCATTCACCATTAAAAAACACACATTAAAAATAAATTAAACAATTTTTACAAGAAAGTGTATAATTAGAACAAAATCAGTCCACTTTAGTGAAAGCTAAAGTATGAAGATTATGAATAGAACAGAATGAAAGAAAAAAAAATCAATAAAATATGAAAAAATCTTACAAACTTCAACAGGCTGTAGACAAAGAGATGTTACCCCTGTCTAAACAATCTTGCATTAGGTATCACAGTCTCAAAACAATGATGGACCATTTAGGACTTAGATGAGGAGAAGTTTCAACATATGGAGAATGGTGAATCTTTGGAAATAAAACCATAAGACCACAAGACATAGGAGCAGAATTAGGCCATTCAGCCCATCGAGTCTGCTCACCATTCCATCAAGGCTGATTCCGGATCCCACTCAATTCCATACACCTGCCTTCTTGCCATATCCTTTTCCGCTCTAACCGATCAGGAAATGATCAACTTCCAAATTTCTGTCCCAGAGGTCTAAAAATCTTCCATCAGTGTCTTCAGTGAAAACAAAATTTGATAAATATTTCAAAATTAAGTGAATCAAGAGATATGAGTATAGGAAAATAGTGTCAGGTTGGAAGATCAGCCATAATCATGATGAAGATGGAGCAGAATGGATTGGTAAAATGGTTCACTCTTTATCCTGCTTCTCATGTTCTATTAATCCACCTTCCCAAAGGAACCATTCAGTACATTTATCGATGGGGAGCAGTGAGAGATGGTTTCACTGAACTCCCGTCGAAGAGAGGATCTAAACTTCTTCGGTGTAGGCATCACCGGAAGAGGCTTTGCAGTAGTGAATTTAAAAACGCAAACAACAGGAATTCTGCAGATGCTGGAAATTCAAGCAACACACATAAAAGTTGCTGGTGAACGCAGCAGGCCAGGCAGCCCTCAGATCCCACCATCAGTTCCTGGGCCCTCAGAGGCTCCATCTTCCTCTCACCCCAACCATCCTCTCTCCACTGACACCCCCAGCCTCCCCCCTCCCCCCCTGATCCGAGCTCTCAAGATTCCAGCCTTGAACTCCATGCCAGGACTTTATGTGCTGTTATTGTGACTCCCGTCTCCCCTTCCCCCACCAATACTCTGCAATCCCATCTCCTTCAGATTCCATCGTCAGCTCCTGGGTCCTCAGAGGCTCCATCTTCCTCTCACCCCGACCCTCCGCTCTCCATTGACACCCCCAGCCTCCCCCCTCCCGCCTCTGATCCCAGCTCTCATCCGTGCCGGGTCCTCACCATCCCCTCCGACCTTCAACTGTCGGAGGTAGAGCGCTCTGTTCTCAGTAAGGGCCTCACCTTTGTCCCCCTTCGCCCACACCTCAGCGAGTTCCATGTTCGCCATGATGCGGAACTTTTCTTCCGCCGTCTCCATCTCCGAGCCTACTTCTTCGGCAAGGACTCTTCCACCCCCACCGATGACCCCTTCTCCCGTCTTCAACCCTCCTCTTCTTCATGGACACCCTGCTCTGGTCTTCTGCCTGCTCTGGATCTCTTTATCGCTAACTGCCGACGGGACATCAATCGTCTCGACTTCACCGCATCTTGTTCCCATTCCAACCTCACTCCTTCGGAACGCTCTGTTCTCCACTCCCTCCGCACTAATCCTAACCTTATTATTAAACCCACCGATAAGGGGAGTGCTGTTGTAGTCTGGTGCACTGACCTCTACCTTGCCAAGGCACAGCGACAACTCGCGGATACCTCCTCTTATTTACCCCTCAATTGTGACCCCACTAAGGAGCACCAGGCCATTGTCTCCCACACCATCACCGACTTTATCCGCTCAGGGGATCTCCCATCCACTGCTACCAACCTTATAGTTCCCACACCTCGCACTTCCCGTTTCTACCTCCTACCCAAGATCCACAAACCTGCCTGTCCTGGCCGACCTATTGTCTCAGCTTGCTCCTGCCCCACCGAACTCGTTTCTGCATACCTTGACATGGTTTTATCCCCCCTTGTTCAATCCCTTCCTACCTATGTTCGTGACACTTCTCATGCTCTTAAACTTTTCGATGATTTTAAGTTCCCTGGCCCCCACCGCTTTATTTTCACCATGGATGTCCAGTCCCTATATACTTCCATCCCCCATCAGGAAGGTCTCAAAGCTCTACACTTCTTTTTGGATTCCAGACCTAATCAGTTCCCCTCTACCACCACTCTGCTCCGTCTAGCGGAATTAGTCCTTACTCTTAATAATTTCTCCTTTGGCTCCTCCCACTTCCTCCAAACTAAAGGTGTAGCTATGGGCACCCGTATGGGTCCTAGCTATGCCTGCCTTTTTGTTGGCTTTGTGGAACAATCTATGTTCCGTGCCTATTCTGGTATCTGTCCTCCACTTTTCCTTCGCTACGTCGACGACTGCATTGGCGCTGCTTCCTGCACGCAAGCAGAGCTCGTTGACTTTATTAACTTTGCCTCCAACTTTCACCCTGCCCTCAAGTTTACCTGGTCCATTTCCGACACCTCCCTCCCCTTTCTAGATCTTTCTGTCTCTGTCTCTGGAGACAGCTTATCCACTGATGTCTACTATTAGCCTACTGACTCTCACAGCTACCTGGACTATTCCTCTTCTCACCCTGTCTCTTGCAAAAACGCCATCCCCTTCTCGCAATTCCTCCGTCTCCGCCGCATCTGCTCTCAGGATGAGGCTTTTCATTCTAGGACGAGGGAGATGTCTTCCATTTTTAAAGAAAGGGGCTTCCCTTCCTCCACTATCAACTCTGCTCTTAAACGCATCTCCCCCATTTCACGCACACCTGCTCTCACTCCATCCTCCCGCCACCCCACTAGGAATAGGGTTCCCCTGGTCCTCACCTACCACCCCACCAGCCTCCGGGTCCAACATATTATTCTCCGTAACTTCCGCCACCTCCAACGGGATCCCACCACTAAGCACATCTTTCCCTCCCCACCTCTCTCTGCATTCCGCAGGGATCGCTCCCTACGCGACTCCCTTGTCCATTCATCCCCCCCATCCCTCCCCACTGATCTCCCTCCTGGCACTCAGCCATGTAAGCGGAACAAGTGCTACACATGCCCTTACACTTCCTCCCTTACCACCATTCAGGGCCCCAAACAGTCCTTCCAGGTGAGGCAACACTTCACCTGTGAGTCGGCTGGGGTGATATACTGCGTCCGGTGCTCCCGATGTGGCCTTTTATATATTGGTGAGACCCGACGCAGACTGGGAGACCGCTTTGCTGAACACCTATGCTCTGTCCGCCAGAGAAATCAGGATCTCCCAGTGGCCACACATTTTAATTCCACATCCCATTCCCATTCTGACATGTCTACCCACGGCCTCCTCTACTGTAAAGATGAAGCCGCACTCAGGTTGGAGGAACAAAACCTTATATTCCGTCTGGGTAGCCTCCAACCTCATGGCATGAACATCGACTTCTCTAACTTCCGCTAATGCCCCACCTCCCCTTCGTACCCCATCTGTTACTTATTTTTATACACACATTCTTTCTCTCACTCTCCTTTTTCTCCCTCTGTCCCTCTGAATATACCCCTTGCCCATCCTCTAGGTCCCCCCCCTATCTTTCTTCCCGGACCTCCTGTCCCATGATCCTCTCGTATCTCCTTTTGCCTATCACCTGTCCAGCTCTTGGCTCCATCCCTCCCCCTCCTGTCTTCTCCTATCATTTTGGATCTCCCCCTCCCCCTCCAACTTTCAAATCCCTTACTCACTCTTCCTTCAGTTAGTCCTGACGAAGGGTCTCGGCCTGAAACGTCGACTGCACCTCTTCCTAGATATGCTGCCTGGCCTGCTGCGTTCACCAGCAACTTTTATGTGTGTTGCAGTACATTTATCTTTGGTTTCCAACTTGGATTCTTTCAACTATCAATTTTTGCTTCCCTATTCTCAAAGTCCCAAAACTTGATCTCTGCTTCAAAATATTGATAGGGTACTTTTAGTTGCTGAAGAGATTCACAGGACATTATAAACAAGTTACAAGGCCAGTTGCACTTGCATGATATATCTGGGCCAAACATATTGATGCAATTACAAAGAAAGCATGCCAGCAGCAATACTTCATTAGGGGTTTGAGGAGATTTCCTATGTCAAGAAAGACACTTGCAAATTTCTACAGATGTATCGTGGAGAGCATTCTGACTGACTGCATCACCGTCTGGTATGGAGGCACCAATGCACAGGATCGGGAAAAGCTGCAGAGTGTTGTAAACCCAGCCAGCTCTATCATGGCTACTAACTAACCTCCCCACCAATGAGAACATCTTCAAAAGACGATGCCTCAAGAGAGCGACATCCATCATGACTAACCCTACCATCCATGACATGCCCTCTTCTCCTTACTACCATTAATGAGATGGCACTGGAGCATCAAGATGTACACTCAACAGTTTAGGAACAGTTGCTTTCCCTCTGCCTTCATATTTATGAATGGCCATGAACCCATGAACACTACCTTACTATTTTGCTCTCTTTTTACACTACTTATTTATTGTAATTTATAGTAATTTTTATGTATTGCACTCTATTGCAGCCACAAAGCAACAGAATTTCATGACAGATGTCAGCAATAATAAACCTGATTCTATCCTTTAAATTTGAGCAAATCTGGTGACCTTTTATCCATTATTTTCATTTAATTTGATTGATTACGCTTCCAATTTTTTTTTTGAAGTTTTAGATTTGATCAGAAAGTCTTTCTTTTTTTTTTGGCTGTATCCTCCAAATGGACTGCCCAGTCCCTTTTCTCCCCCTTCTTTTTTTTGTTTCTTTTTTTATACAGTGTAGTGGGTTTTTTTCTTCATTCAATGTTTTTTTCTTTCCTTTTCATGAACTGATAAGAAGAGAATCACTGTTTTCTTTTTTGTATTATATATTTTATACTAGCTTAACAATATGTATGATTTTGATAATGTCTATCTTAATCCCCGTTTGTATTGTTATTGATATATATATTTGAGATAATTCTCCTCTTGTTTGTATTTATGTCTCTTTTAAATCAATAAAAAGATTAATAAAGAAAGAAAGAATAAATCTGATTCTATGGACTTTGTCCCTATGTCTGTATTCACATCTAAGATGAATTCTGCACTCAAGTTTGAGCAATACTTATACAAAAAGGTCAAAATTTGCAGCAATAGGAACTAAGTGTTCCACTGGACACATGGACTGCTGGTAAGGCAATTTGATTAGTTCAGTTTTTGTAACACTTTAGGCCCTCCGTTGGTCAGGGTCAACTATGGATGTTAGGTTCCATCTGTCTACGTGATAAGCAAGCCAGAGTGACAGCAGGCTCCCTCTCTCCATGCAGGTGATGAATCCAAAGGAATAGCAGAGACCGTAGCAGTTTGCTATCACTGGCATCACAGGAGTTGCCAGTCAGTTTTTAACTCCACAGAGGACTGCCTTAGGGCCTCCAGCTCTAGATTTTTCCTCAGGGGTTTACTCCCAAAGCCTACACCATGAGTGGGAAAAGCCCACAAGGCAGCGGAAGTTTGAGGTCAGAGTTTTCCTTCTCCTAGATGAGCTGCCAACCACGGCTGACAAACCTCATTTGCCTGAAGTGACTTGTTTTAAGGCACCAGTAACCCACCTTTGCCCCTTCTCTTGTCAATAGAAATGGTTCTGCCAGGCTTAGTAGCTAAGCCACACGTAAAGGCCAAGAGCTGAACTTGATTGTCAGAGGCTATTTGAGAGTATTTAATAGATAGTGGGAGCTTGTCCCCATTACCACTCCTGGCTATAAGAATCTTAAGGAACCAATTTGTAACATCATTAATGAAACGTTTCCCATTTATCAGTAGATTTCCCATTCATAACTCCTTGCTGTTGCTGCTCAATTCTATTTATCTTTTTAAAGGAAAGAGAAAGTGGGTTTTCTTTCAGATGGCACAAAAATAAAAGTTGAATTATCACAGTTCATAGAAAAGAGATCATGTATTCCTTTACACAGGCACCAAAGATCATAAATGTTAATCTTTACAAAGATTCCGATCTTTTACTGATGGCTCTGTCTTTGCCCTCCCTTGACATCTGATGCAGAAGGTAAGACCTCAGAAAGCCAAACATTTCCATAGTACTAGCTGATGCCACCCAGCATTTATCAGTGAGGCAGACACATGGTCACACTCCCCAACCTGCTTGTGAACTCAAGTACAGTTCTCTGCAGAAGTCTTAGGTATATATATTTAGCTATGGTGCCTAATATTTTTGCATAGAACTGTATTTATCAATGTGGCAAAGAGCGAGTTTGGAAATGTGGTGGGAGCAAAGGATGTTGGGAATGATGAAGGTGGAGCAGGAGGGATGTGGGACAGGTGGCAGAAAAGGAGTGCCAAGGACAGTGGGTGACTCGGGTGCAGATACACCCAGCAATGATACATCAAAGTCATTTGATTCCAAGGAATTAGTTTATTGATCATTACAGAATGCCTCCCTGGTGCTTCCCACTCCGTCCCCTCTCCCTTCCCCTTTTCCCAACCATGATTCCCCTCTCCCTGTCCCCTCCCTACTCTCAGTCCACAATAGAGACCCATATCAGAATCAAGTTTATCATCATTCATGTGTCATGAAATAAGTTTTTTTATGGCAGCAGTACTGTGCAATACATAAAATTACCACAGCACCTTGCAATACTCTTAGGGATCCTAGCTATATATATATATACCTAAGACTTTTGCACAGTACTGTACCTCTGTTCTGAGATTTGAGTGTAAAAATCTAACCTGGTATTGCCAAATGAGTGGCACTATTTCTAATGGATGAGAGAATAAACTCTTGCTTTGACTTTTAAGTGCAATTTCAAAGGAAACCTAATGGTATCCAGTATTTAAAAATAAGCTGTAGCCAGTGTTTATCTTTTCATCAACTTACCAGCATGGATTATCTGATCGTTCTCCTTTTCCTGTTTTCTTGGAGTTCACTTTTCTTGTTAACAACAGTGATGATTAAATGCTTAAGGGTTTCTTGAAAAGAGATATGAGAATGTCGGTCTTTCCTTTTTTCAGACACTTCACAGTATGGGAGTTTCACATAAAGTGGGACTCAAAAGATACAAAAATAGGTAAAGGAGCAGTTAGTTTTGAGGAAGTAGAGAGGCTACAGAAGGACTTAGACAAATTAGGAGAATGGGCAAAGAAATGGCAGATGGAATACAGTTTGAGACTATAATATTGAGATTTTATAAAGCACTGGTGTGAGCACTGGAGTAGTATGAGCAGTTTTGGGCCCTATATCTTACAAAGGTAGAAAGAAAGTGCAGAATCTAGAGAGGGTTCAAAGGATGTTCACGAAAATGATTCCAGGATTGAATGGTTTGTCATATGAAAAGTGTTTCATGGCTCTGGGCCTGTATTCACTAGGATTCAGAAGAATGACGGGTGACCTAATTGAAGCTTATTGAATGGTGAAAGGCCTTGATAGTGTGGATGCGGAGAGGACGTTTTCTATGGCTGAAGAGTCTAAGTCCAGAGGACACAGCCTTAGAATAGAGGGGTGTCCTTTTAGAATGGAGATGAGGAGGAATTTCTTCAGGCAGAGAGTATTGCCACAAGCAGCTGTGGAGGCAAAGTGTTTATGTATATTAAAGGCAGATGTTGATATATTCTTGATTGGTCACAGCATTAAGGGATACAGAGGGAAGGCAGGAGATTGGGGCTAAGAGGAAAAATGGATCAGCCATGATGAAATGGTGGAGCAGACTCGATGGGCCAAATGGTCTAATTCTGCTCCTGTGTCTTATTGTCTTATAGTCTTATGGTCTGAAAAGATGTTTCAAGAAATGATAACAGAAAGACTTACAAATTGCCAAAACTTGCAGCTTCTGTTCAATCTCCAAAGTAATTTGACAAATGTTTATTAATTTTCGAATACTTGTATTTCTTCTCAGAAAATTTTCCTTTAAAAATGTTTGTGATATGTTATCCAGGTTTATTTAAGAGGACGTGCTTTCTCAGCGACAGCAGATATCAGGACCACACATGAATCTACTTATTGTTATAAATAAGTTCATAAAGTCTGTTTAAAAATATGAAATTATTGAGATTTTCTAGCTGTTAACTTGTTTAAGAATTATAGGAATCATCAAAAATTGAGATGACCATTGTTTGACCAGGGACACATTCTCTGAGTTATTTCACATCACATTTTTCCCCACTACTCGAAACAAAATGTAGAATGTCATTGTATTTACGGTAGTTTAGCAATTGGCAGAACACGAGTACAGTGCTAGCGAGCCGGGTTCATTTCCACCGCTGTCTGTAAAGGGGTTTGTGCCTCCTCCTCATGACCACGTGGGTTTTCTCCACATGCTTCAGTTTCCTCACATGCGCCGAAAATCTATGGGTTAGTAGGTTAATTAATCACATGGGTATAATTGAGTGGTATGGGCTCATTGGGACAGAAGGGCCTGTTACCATGCTGATATCTAAATTTTTAAAAAAGTAAGCTTTTGGTGGTCAGTTGTTATTTGAAAAATGCAATGACTTTCATTGATATCATGCAACTCCATAGCTTCCAAACTGTTTATGGACTGTGAGGTACTTTTGATACGTGATCATTGTTGTAGAGCAAGAACTGTAGCAGCCAATTTACATACTCGAGCCCTCATGGACAGTAATGAGATAATGACCAGATATTGATTGGATTGGTCCAGGACACCGGGGCAAGCTCTGCTCTTCTTCAAAATAATGCACGGCATAGCTTGTTGTGTCCAAGTTCCCTCTTTAAGGTCACAGCTGAAGACAACTCCTTAAACACTACAGCCTCACTCAGCACTGCACTGAACGGGCAAGAGTGGATTGGAACATGAATCCAGAGGTTTCTGCCTCAGATTTTTTTTGAAGAAGAAATAAACCATGTTATGAACAGTTATTTCCCTCAAAAGCTGGAAACAATAAGTAAACTGGAATTCCCTCCCTCCACTACATTGAGAACTACATAACTACATCAGTAGTTATCAATGTTGTGACTGTGTTCGAAGTCTCCAAGGAGTCACTGAAGCTGGTCTTTATCCATCACAACAAGCAACTATTCTTCTGGAGATACTCATGGTAGAGTCCCCCAAGCTTAAATTACATCACATTTTTATACCCTCAGGATCAATGGTGACAGAAGATGATTCCATACAGTTTCAATAGTTACAATGACATCATTTACTTCAATATTTTGGGTTGACCATGCTTTCTTTGAATTGCATATCCACAGTTGGCGACTCCTCTGAATGTTCAAATACCTTTGGTGGGACAAAATAACTGCAAGTTTCCAGAACTTATTGATAATGGTGCAAGTTACTTAAGTCCGTAGTTGCCCAGATTACTGCAGGCCGATTAACACAACCCCAATGTCTTAGCGTTTGGCTAACACATTTGCGAATGTCTCATGGTCACTATTTTTCAATCTATATCTCTTGATCTGTGTGCCAGGTTAACTTCAATTTACAGCTTGCAATTTACAGAAAGAACTGAAGACTGGTTCTTTCTTGAATTAATATCTGCTATATTCACATAACTCCAAAATACTCCCTAACAATCACTTCTTCCCTCTTCCCTCTGAGTCATTTGTACCATCTCAGACACTTCCCTTTCTGGATTTGATGGCATGCTGTGCAGCAGTTAATGTAACTCCATTACAGTGCCAGCAACCAGCCATTGAGGACCAATTCCCACCACTGTCTGTATGGATTCATGCGTTCTCTCCACGACTATATGGATTTTCTATGGGTGCTCCAATTTTCCTCCCACATTCCAACTTACGGGTAGTAAGTTTTGGATGTGCCAGAAGCACGGCAACATTTGTGGGCTGTCCCCAACACATATTTAGGCTGTGTTGGTTGTAGTAGCAAATGAAGTATTTCATTGTGTTGTACCCTACTAATCACTCATTTACATCTACTTTAATAAGATCTCAAGCAAGAAATACAGTCTAAATTGAAGTCAGCTTGATAATTTAATTACCTTATTCTGATGCTACAAAAAATGATGTAAAAATGTGCTTAATTTGCATTTAATTTAGATTTTCCTTGTCAATACTGCTTATATGATGCTATGTGCTTATGTGATGCTGCTGCAATAAGTTTTTCATTGCACCTGTCTACACATGCACTTGTGCATATGACAATAAACTCACCTTTGACTTTGATTCATTTTGATTGCTGGTTACAGGGGTTAAGGGCTGGAAGCATGGTGGTGGGGAGTGGTGAGTGGAGCAGGGAGTCACAGAGAGAGCAATCCCTGTAGAAAGCAGAAAGGGTGGGAGGAAGGAAAGGGGAAGATGAGATAAGGTGAGGTCACATTAGATCTGGTGGAAGTGGAAGCAGACGGTGTGGTGAAAGGTAAGGAGGTCGAAGGAAACTCCATTGATGTTCTGTCTGGGGCAATGAGGGTGGGTGTGGTGGTGAAAGTAGACGTGTGGAGAATGGAAGAAATATGCGTGATGTCTCTATCAACTGATGGGAAGCCATGCTTGCAGAAGAAGAAGGACGTTTTAGAAGATGTGAACAGAAGGCCTCTTCTTGTAAATGAATATGGCAGAGAAGGAGAAATTGAGAAAAAGGGATGGCATCTGTACAGACAGCAGAGTGGCAGAAGGTATAGTTGAGGTAGCTATAGGAGTCAGTGGATTTATTGAAAATGTTCATGGCATGTCGGGCTCCTGAGATGGGGACAAAAAGATAAGATTATTAATGGCGTTATTTGTTAAATGTACAATACTGGGCAAAAGTGTTAGGCACACATATATATAGCTCGGGTGCCTAAGGCTTTTGCACAGTCATGTATTTGTCAACGTGAAGCGGTTGGCAACTTTGTAAATCTGGTGGGAGCAAGGGATGTAGGGAATGGTGCAGGAGGAGTGTGGGGTAAGTGGTACAGAAAGAATTCCGGAGAGGTGGAGAATGGCACGGATGTAGACACATCCAGCCCTGTGACAACAGGCAAGGTCATTTGATTCCAAGTAATTGGTTTATTGATCATTACAAAATGTCTTCCTGGTCCTTCCTACTCCCTTACCTCTCCATTCCCTTTATCCAAACCTTGATTCCTCTCTCCCTGCCTCCTTTCCACTCTCAGTCCGCAATAGAGATTCATATCAGAATCAGGTTTATCATCACTTACAAATGTCATGAGTTTTTTTTTTGTAGCAGCAGTACAGTGCAATACATAAAATTACTACAGCACTGTGAAAAATCCTTAGGCACCCTCAGACTTTTGCACAGTACTGTACATTGAAACAGCAAAACATAGAGTGAAATGCATCATCTGCGTCATCAACCAACACAGTCTAAATATGTGCTGGGGGCAGCCCACAAGTGTCACCATGGCACCAATATAGCAAATTGTAAACTCTTGCATGGCATATTTCTAAACCATATATTCTATATGCTTATATATTTGCAATCTAATAATTCTTTAGTTGGCATCCACAGGATTTGACCTCTTTAAGGACAGTCAGTGTAGTTTATTGACCACTTATCTTTTTAATTATTTTGTATTTCCTGGTTTTAAAAGGCAGCCAAAAATCCACATAACCTATGGCCTGCTGCATGGATGATGGAATAAGTTCAACCATTCAAAACTTATCTGCTAAGTGACTGGAAAAGCAGTTCTTGGGATTGGCTGGTAGCCAGTGGGGATGTTTTTTTTAAGCTGTATGCATCCTTTAACCTAATGGTTTGTGGTGGAGGGTTAAAAGCCAGTTGTAGACAGAGGTACAGTAACTGGGATACTGAAGAAGATGAACAGCAGAGCACTCAAAGTTCAAAGTAAATTCATTATCGAAGTACATATATGTCAGCATGTACAACCCTGATATTCATTTTTTATGTGCATACTCAATAAATCCAAAACAGAATATTAACCATAATAGAATCAATGAAAGACTGCACCAACTTGCGCATTCAACCAATGTGCAAAAGACACAAACCATGCAAATACAAAGAGAAAATAATAATAATAATAATAATAATAAATGAATAAATAAATAAATAAGCAATAAACATTGCGAACATGAGATGAAGAGTCCTTGAAAATAAGTCCATAGGTTGTAGAACATTTCAATGACGAAGTGAAGTTGAATAAAGTTATCCTCTTTGATTCAAGGACCTGATGGTTGAGTGGTAGTGACTGTTCCTGAAGTTGGTGGTGTGAGTCCTGAGGCTCCTGTACCTTCTTCCTGATAGCAGCAACGAGAAGGGAGCATATCCTGGGCTGTGTGGGTCCCTGATGATGGATGCTGGTTTCCTGCGACAGTGTTTCATGTAGATATGCTCAAAGGCCGGGAGGGCTTAATTCCTTTATAATAGTACCACACCTCACATATTGTTAACTGAAACTGCATTAACCCCCAATATCACATGAATCCACACTCAAAGATTTCTTGATAGCATGAGGAAGTTTCTATAATAATGCAGCAGAAGAGATTGAAGACATGAAATTACATTTTTACATTTTAAATTATTTAGTTCTGATTAATGTACTTTCATCGTAATTTCATAATCATAGAATAATGGGATCAGCGGATCAGCTGTCGGGGGCTCTGTACTTAGATGGAGCTCTCTCTTTTTCTTGTTGGTGGGGGAGAGTTTTTTACTGATTCTTGAGTTGGAGGACTTGCAAAAAAAGCAATGCTGCAGACTTTAACACCATAAATCAGCAACTTGTTTCTTTTTGTTGGTCTCCCGTCTCACTGTGAAAGGGTGACACCTCTCTGTCCCTTTATTAGGGAGAGAGAGAGAGCCTGTGGTATGTCAAACTGTTGGGTGAACAATTAATTCTTGTTGTAGTGCAGATCATGGTCTTTCTTGGGGGCTTTGCAATAGCTTGCTTGGTGGGTAGAGGGCGTTGATGCTTTTTTTTTGCCGAAGTAAGTGAGGGGGGGGGTGTAGTTTCTGCTGTTTGTGCGTGGGAGCAGGAAGTAGGGGAAGGTTTGAGGTTGTAATGTTTTTACTGTCACTCATTCATTGGGGACTCTTCTGTTTTCATGGATGTCTGTGAAGAACAAGAATTTCAGGTTATATATTGTATACATTCTCTGATATTAAGTGGAACTATGGAACTATTAAATATCCCATGTGCAACAAAATGCACCCCAGGTTCAAAGAGATCTACTGGAGCTTAATTTTCTGGAGTTTGCATGGTACAAAATGGGGATGATTTCTATTCTGTATATTAACCCAACAATATGCACAGCATCACTTTGAAAACCTCTCTGCTCCTGGTTGTCCACTATCCTCTAAGTGAAACACTCCTTCCCTTTTCAGTTGGAGCTGGTTGGGTCATGTGTCACATGCTTTCTGATTAAGCCTGTCAGAAGAGGCATTAAAGAATCATTGAAATTATGCATTCTAAAAGAGATGCAAGAGCAAAGATTGAGGATATGGATGCACATCATTGAACATAGATAGATAGATTATTATTCCCAAAGGAAATTACAGTGTCACAATAGCATTGCAAGTGCACAGAATAAATAAATGTTAGAAGTGAAGTAACACGCTCCTCTGGACATGGTGTTCTGGCAAAAGCTAATCAGACTAAACTCAAAAGTAACCCCAAGGCCTTTTCACAGAGGTATACGTATGAAAATCCTACAGCGTTTATAATTCCTCTGGCTTGTCTCAAAATGCAATGTGTGATCAGCTGTCCGTCATATCTGATGATGACAGGAAACCTGTGCAGGAAAGTTTTCAAAGTGAAAACACTGTTGCACTTGAGTAGTCAGTCTCTCTCAACCTCAGAAGCCCGAGTTCAGAGAACAAGTAGTTGTCACAACTGGGGCCTTTCTTGATTGCAGACAAGACCATGACTTCTTCTGTGCCTTGTCGCGTCCTTCACTCTCCACGAAGTATTGCAGAACCACCTTACTGGCCATTGCATCTCACTCAAGAGAAAATCTTCAGATGCTGGAAATCCGAGCAACACACACAAAATGCTGGGGGACTCAGCAGGCCAGGCAGCATCTATGGAAAAGAGTACAGCTGGCATTACAGCCCGAAATATCGACTGTACTTTTTTCCATAGAAGCTGCCTGGTCTGCTGAGTTCCTCCAGCATCTTGCGTGTGTTGCTCGGATCTCACTGTTGATCTCATCTGCCCAGTCTGTCAGAGCTGACTTTGCGTGCTTGATCATGCATGTACCTATCTCACTGGGTTATCAGGCCCGCCAGCAACTCTAACCTGGTTTAGCCTTCCTGTCAAGCCTCTCCACCAGAGCTTAGCTGCTGTCTCCTGCAAACAGCTACTTGAAGCTGCAGGTGAGAGCTGGGTGAACAGTTAGGACCAAAAGTGAGTGTGCTCCCCCAAACTGGCTACATCTATTTGTAAACCATAATCTGTGGAACCTTTCCATTTCTGTTATTTTCTTACTTTCCCTTAAATTTTTCCAAAGCATTTGACGTAGAGCTGGTGCAGACAAGACTGTGAATTGTTTTAATGTTACTATTTTTCAGATATACTTGAAAGCCAGATGCAATGGATGACACAGCTAACATAACACTGATTTTTAGGCAAAATTTACCTGAGATGAGTCAAATTGGAGTCACCTGCCTAGCTGGCACCCTCTATGTGGCCACTGCTGCCTGAACAACACCACTGGCAAGAAAATGAGCATTCAAAAATATCTCTGAGCAGTTGCCTTACATTGAATTGTACAGAATGCACAGTGTTGAAATTGAAAACCACACTGCTATACAACATGGAGTAAGGTCTTTCATAAACAGTATCCTAGTGTCTATAAAAGACAAGAATATAGAAGCCTATTCTACTCCTCAAGCCTACCTTATCATTTAGTATAAATCCTAAAGCATTGGAACAGAATTAGGCCACTCAGCCCATTGAGTCTATCCCCTATTCCATCATGGCTGATTTGCTATCTCTCTCAATCCCATTCTCCTGCCTTCTCCCCATAACCTTTGACACCCTGACTAACCAAGAACCTACCGACCTTTGCTTTAAATATACTCCAAAAATCCAAGTAAACATCCACAAACTCTCCTTTGTCTATCCTGCCTGTTATTTCCTCAAATAATTCCAACAGATGTGTCAGGCACGATTTCCCCTTAAGGAAACTATGCTGACTTTGGCCTACTTCATCATGCGAAACCTCATCCTTAATAATGCACTCTAACATCTTCTCAACCACTGAAGTCAGTTGAACGGGCCTATAATTTCTTTTCTCCTGCTTCCCTCCCTCCATTCTTAAAGAGTGGAGTGACACTGTAATTTTTCTGTCCTCTGGAACCATTTCAGAATCTAATGATTCTTGAAAGATCATTATTAATGCCTGCACAATCTCCTCAGCTACCCCTTTCAGAACACTGGGGTGTAGTCCATCTGGTCCGGGTGACTTATCTACCTTCAGAACTTTGAGCTTCCCAAGCACCTTCTCATTAGTAGTATCAACTGCATTCACTTCTGCCCCTGACACTTGAATTTCTCACATACTGCTAGTGTCTTCCACAGTGAAGACTGATGCAAAATTTTTTGCCTCAATTACTACCTTTCCAGTGTCTTTTTCCATTGGTTCAATATCCACTCTCGCCCCACTTTTACTCTTTCTGCTATATATCTGAAAAAACTTTTGGTATCCTCTTTGATATATTTTGCCTAGCTTACCTTCATATTTTATCCTTTCTCTCCTTGTGTTTTTTTTAGCTGCTTTCTGTTGGTTTTAAAATGCTTCCCAATCCTCTAACTTCCCACTCATTTTTGCCCTATTACTTGTCCTCTCTTTTGTTTTTATGCTGTTTTTGACTTCCCTTGTTAGCCACAATTGTCTCATCCACCCTTTGGGATGTATCTATGCTCCGCCTTCTGAATTGCCCCCAGAAACTCCAGCCATCATCCCTGCTAGTGTCCCCTTCCAATCAACTTTGGCCAGCTCTTCATTCGTGAATCCTTACTTCCCTTTACTCCATGGTAATACTGACACATCTGAATTTATCTTCTCCCTCTCAAACTGCAGGGTGATTTCTGTATATTATGATCACTGCCTCAAAAGGGTTTCTTTACCTTAAGCTCTCTAACCAAATCTGGTTTATTACACACAACAACCAATCCAGAATTGCACAAGTAGGTACAACCACAAGCTGCTCTAAAAAGCAAATTCATAGGGATTCTACAAATTCCTTCTCTTGGGATCCAGCACCAACCTAATTTTCCCAATCTACCTGCATATTGAAATCCCCCATGAACAGCGTAACATGCTTTTTCTATTTCCCATTGAAATTTATATTCCACATCCTGTCTACTGTTTGGGGCCTCTGCATAACTCCCATCAAGATCTTCTTACCCTAGCAATTTCTTAACTCTACCTGCAAGGATTCTACATCTTCCAATACTATCTCACCTTTTTCTAAGGATTTGATTTCATTTTTTACCAACAGAGTCACCCCACGCCTTCTGCCTAACTGCCTGTCCTTTCAATACAAGATGTATCCTTGGATGCTATGCTCCCAACTATGACCTTCTTTCAGCCATGTCTCAATGATACCCGCAACATCACACCTGCCAATCTCTAACTGTGCTACAAGATTATCTACTTTACTCTGCATACTACATACATTCAGATAGAACACGTTCAGGCCTGTATTAATCATCCTTATCAATTGTGCCCCATGTTACACTTTAATTCATCCTATTGACTGCATTTTTGCTCCATCATCTGCCTGTTCATCCTCACGGTCTCACTACACACTACATCGATTTGTATTCCATCTGCTCCATCCTCACACCTCATCACTCCAGTTCCCATCCCCCTGCCAACTTAGTTTAAACCCTCCCCAACAGCTCGATGAAACCTGCCCACAAGGATATTGATTTCCCTTGAGTTCAGGTGTAACCTATCCTTCTTGTACAGGTCATACCTTCCCCAGCAGGGATTCCAATAATCGAGGAATCTGAAATCCTGCCCCCTGCACCACTTCCTCAGCCACTCATTTATCTGTACCACCATCCTATGATATCCTATCATCCTATGATTATCTGCCCTAACTAGCACATGGTACTGACAGTAATCCAAAAATTACTACCTTGGAGGTCCTACTCTTCAGCCTGTTCCCTAACTCCCTACATTCACAGTTCAGGACTTCCTCCCTCTTTTTACCTACTTCATTGGTGCCAATGTGCACCACAACCTCCAGCTGCTCACACTCCCTCTTGAGAATCTTCTGCAGCTGCTCGGAGACATCCTGGATCCTATTATTTCAGAAGCAACACACCATCCTAGTTTCTCTTTGGTGGCCACAGAATCGCCTGTCCATTCTCCTAACCATCGAGCCTCCTGTCTATTTGAATCAATTTACCTTTTCCCAATTTTATCTCAGCATTATCATTAAGGAGTTCATCCTTTACTAAAGTCTCATGAATTTACAAATTTCTCTGCCTTTGAGACATGAAAGAATTGGAAACAGAAAATTACCTTTGCAAGGCAGATTCTTCTGTGAGAGCTGGGATCTGTGGGTTCCGCATCTCATACAGAACAAGAACGGAAAAGTTCTATTGTGTTCTCAGACAGAGACATAGATTTGAACCGTCCAGCAGTTACGCATTGGTCATAACTCAGTAGTTACTCATGAAAGATGTGGATTTGGTTTAAGGTTTCATTTACTTTTCTGCCTCCGTCAGCACATTTTAAGGTAGAAATTGATCCTCAGTCACATCTGCTAAATGTGAGCCATTGTGGTGCAGGCACTCAGTACATTTCCAGCTCACTATTCACTACCACAATATGATTCAATATGCTCTCAAAGGAGACACCGAGACCCAGGGTTTGAAGTTTGTTGTTGTTATTGGCTCATAATTTTGCAACAAACATTGATATATTTAGTGCAAAACTGTGTGCCATGAACAACAGCATGAAGCTTTAAAACCTGGGCCTCTGAACCTCTTTCTACAATTGAATTCTCAACTTCCATATCAGGAGGTCATAGTCAGTGCAGATCAGTAATACATACTGTATATATTCTGCTTATATATACAGTATAGTTACTGTTTAAATGATGCTATGTGCTTTTGATGCTGCTGCAATTAATTTTCCATTGAACTATTGTATACATGTACTTGTGCACCTGACAATGAACTCAACTTTGTCTTTGAGCCAGGATCAGCCTCTTCTACTTTTGACCTCCATGAACATAATGAGCCAATCCCCCTTATTCTCTGTTGTGACAATTTTTTAAAACAGAGTATGAAACGCACTGAACACGTGACCAAGCTCAATTGCTATATTTAATAACTCCTGCAAGTTTTGACTTGCAGCAGGTCAAAGCCAATCCATTTTGCTCGTGTTTCTGTTGTCTGGTACATAACATTTTGACAGAATGTAAGATACCTTCACCCTGTGATTTTTAATTAATCTTAACTCCTTAACTCCTGTACTCGATACATTGATTTATGAAGGCCGATGTGCCAAAAGCTTTTGTTATAATCCTGTCTACCTGTGACACCACTTTCAAGGAATCATAGACCTGTATTTCTAGATCCCTCTGTTCTACCACACTCCTCAGTGCCCTACCGCTCACCATGTGGGATCTATCCTGGTTGATCCTCCCAAAGTGCAATGCCTCATATTTGCCTGCATTAAATTCCATGTGGTATTTTTCAGCCCATTTTTCCTGCTGGTCCAGATCCCACCACAAGCTTTAAAGGTCATCCTCACTGTCCACTATGCGCCCCCCCCCATCTTGGTGTCATTCACAAATTTGCTGATCAAGTTTACCACATTATCATCCAGATCATTGATATGACAAACAACAATGGACCCAGCGCCAATCCCTCTAGCTTCTCCTGCAAAGCCAGTGTCTAATCCAATTTACTATCTCATCTTGAAGCAACTAAACCTTCTTGACCAACCTCCCATGTAGGACCTTGTCAAATACTTTGCTGAAGTCCACGTAGACAACATCCATTACCTTGCCTTCATCAACTTACCTGGTAACCTCTTCGAAAAACTCTTTCCGACTGATTACACATGACATACCATGTAGACTATCCCTAATCAGCCCATCTATTCAAACACTTATATATCCAGTCCCTTAGAATACTTTCCAATAACTTTCCCACTGCTGATGAGAGGCTTACTGATTTCCTGGCTTATTCATAGAGTCTTTTTAAACAACAAAATAACATTAGCTATCCTCCAATCCTCTAGCACCTCATGTGCAGCAAAGGATGTTTTAAATATCTCTACCTGGGCTCCTGCAGTTTCTGCACTAGGCACCAACAAAGTCCAAGGAAACACCTTGCAATGCCCAAACACGAGGAAATCTGCAGATGCTGGAAATCCAAGCAACACACACAAAAAATGCTGGTGGAACACAGCAGGCCAGGCAGCATCTATAGGAAGAGGTATAGTCGATGTTTCAGGCTGGGACCCCGAAGGGTCTCGGCCCAAAGCATCGACTGTACCTCTTCCTATAGATTCTGAGGCCTGCTGCATTCCACAAGCATTTTTTGTGTGTACCTTGTAATGCCCTGGTGTTTTATCCACCCTAATTTGCCTCAGAACAGCCAACACCTCCTCTGTAATCGGTAAAGGGTCCATGACCTTGCTGCTGCTTTGCCTCACGTCTAAAGACTCTGCTTCCTTCTCCCAAGCAAAGAATCCATTGACGATCTGTCCCATCTCTTTCGAATCTATGCATAGGTAACTACTCTGATCTTTCAGAATACTAATTTTGTCCCTTGCTATCCTTTTGCTCTTAATATATCTGTAGAGGCCCTTAGGATCCTCCTTCATCTTGTCTGCTACAGCAACATCATACCTTCTTTAGCGCTCCCAATTCCTTCTTAAGTATTCTCTTGCATTTCTTATACTCCTCAAGAACCTCATTTGTTCCTACCTGGCTATACCTGCTATGCACCTCCTTCTTTTTCTTAACCAGGGTCTCAATATCTCTCAATAACCAAGGTTCCCAAAATGTATTATGCTTGGCTTTTAATCCGAGAGGCATATACAAGGTTTGTTCTCTCAGAATTTCACTTTTGAAGGCTTCCCAGTTACCAAGTACACCTTTGCCAGAAAACAAGCTGTCCCAATCCACACTTGCTAGATCTTTTCTGATACCATCAAAGTTGGCCCTCCTCCAGTTCAGAATCTCAACCCAAGGACCAGGCCTATCCTTTTCCATAATTACCTTGGAATTGTATTATGATCACTTGATGCAAAGTGTTCCCCTACACAAGCTTCTGTCACCTGCCCTGTCTCAATCCCTAATAGATCTAGTATCACACTCTCTCTAGTTGGGACTTCTATGCATTGATTAAAGAAACTTTTCCGTACACATTTGACAAACGCTTTCCCATGCAGCGCTTTTACAGTATGGGAGTTATAATCAATATGTGGGAAGTTAATTTCACCCACTATCACAACCTTATGTTTCTTGCATCAGTCTGCGATCTCTCTACAAATTTACTCCTGAGTGAGGGTCTCGGGGGGGGGGGGGGTGCGGGGGAAGGAGAATAATTTTTTTTTTAAATTTGCTCCTCTAATTCCTACAGACTGTTAGGTGGTCTATAATTTAACACTATTAACTTGGTCATACCTTTCTTATTCCTCATTTCTACCCATAAAGCCTCATCAGATGAGCTCTCCAGTCTGCCCTGACAGAGCGTGACATTTTGCCTGACTAATAATGCCTCCTCTTCCCCTTTAATCCTTCCACCCTATCATGTCTAAAACAGCAGAAACCCGGAACATTGACCTGCTAGTTCCATCCTTCCTGCAAGCCTCACTAATGGTTATAATGTCATAATTCATTGTACTGATCCATGCCTTAAGCTCATCCACCTTTCCAATAATATTCCTTGGGTTGAAATACACGCAGATCAGAAAATTAGTCTCACCGTGCTCACTCTTTTGATTCCTGACTATGTACTTAGGCTTAACAACACCTTTCTTCACAACCACTCCACTATCTGTTCTGGTGTTCTGGTTCACATCCCCCTGAAAATCTAGTATAAACACTACGCCATGTGCAGCACTAGGAAACCTTCCCACTAGGATATTAGTGCCCCTCCAGGTCAGGTGCAAACTGTTCCTTCTATGCAGGTCCCACCTTCCCTGGAAGAGAGCCCAATGATCCAAAAATCCGAAGCCCTTCCTCCTACACCAACTCCTTTCTTGCACATAAAACCCTAAAACATAGGAGCAGAATTAGGCCATTTGGCCCATTGAGTCTGCTGCACCACTTACTCATGACTGATCCTTTTCTCCCCCTCCTCAGCCCCACTCCCATCCTTCTCCCTGTGATGCCATGTCCAATCAAAAGCCTATCAAGCTCCGCCTTAAATATACCCAACAACCTGGCCTTCACAGCTGCCTGTGGTAATAAATTCCACAAATTCATCACCCTCTGTCTAAAGAAATTTCTCTGCATCTCTGTTTTAAATGGACTCCCCTCTATCCTGAGGCTGTGCCCTCTTGTTCTAGACACGCTCACCATGGGAAACAACCATTCCACACCTATTCAATCTAGGCCATTCAACGTTCAAAAGGTTTCAATGAGATTCCCCCCTCATCCTTCTAAATTCCAGCGAGTACAGGTCCAGAGCTATCAAACATTCTGTGTATGATAACCCTTTCATTCCCAGAATTATTCTTGTGAACCTCCTCTGGACCCTCTCCAATGCCAGCACATCTTTTCTTAGATGAGGAGCCAAAAACTGTTCACAATATTCAAGGTGCCTCATAAAGCTTCAGCATCACATTCCTGCTTTTGTATTCTAGACTTCTTTTGATGACTGCTAACATTGCATTTGCCTTCCTCACCACTGACTCTACCCACAAATTAACCTTTAAGGTGTTCTCCACAAGTACTTCCTGTCGTGGTCCGGTCCGTGAACTCCGCGTCCCGGTTCACGGTCCGGTCCGTGGACTCCGGACTCCGGGTCTTCCGGTTGTCCCTTGTTTCAGTTGGGCTTAATCATGGGCACCTGATGCTTGTCTTGGGGCTGGGAATAACCCCAATAACTGGGACTAGTGGCCCTGGTTTCGAGTGTGGTTGCTGATTTCTCTCGTCAGTATCCCATCCTTGCCTCGGTGGGGTAAGTCAGGCTGACTTTGCTGATACATTGCAGTTGGATCTGTCCCTTCCTGTCCTTGCCTCCATTGGGTAAGCCAGGCTGTCTTTGCCGTTACCCTGAGGCTGGACTGTTCCCTCCCCTTCCCTTTCCTTCTGAAGCCTCGCCTGCTACCTTTGCCTGAAGCCTCGTCTGCTACCTTTGCCGGTGTCTTCACCTGTAATGTCGTCAGGTTCAACTGCCAGGGCAAGACTGGGGCCTTGCTGTGTCTAGATAAGGAACTGTCTTTCGTTGTTTGGAACACTCTTTGTGTCCTTACCTTAGCTAGGTAGGTCCGGCCGTTTGCCACTACCTTGAGTGAGGATCTGCCTCTCAGTGTTCTGTGTATGAGTCCCGGCCCTATGTCCTGCTCCCTAGGAGGAGTCCTGACTCTGTGTAGAGCCCTGGCCCCAAGTCCTGTTCCCAAGGAGGGGTTCCATGTTCCTGTTCTCTCACAACCAAGGCTCTGCATTCCTGTTCTCTCACGACCAAGGCTCTGCGTTCTGCATTCCTAAGCTCTGCGTTCCTATCTCCCTCAACCAAGTCAAGACTTCGTGTTCTCATCCTGCCCATGTGCCTCGCCCAGCCCAGGAGTACCTCGCCCAGCCTGGTGCTGGGGTTCCCTTGTCCTGTGATGGAGTTCCCTCATCCTGTCCAGAAGTCTCATGTCCAGTCCTGTAGCCACGTCATGTCCTTGCCTAGTTCCGGGGTCCGAGCCCGAGTCAAGACCCAGGTTCTGGGTCCTTGTCCAGTCTCTGGCTCGGAGTCCAAGCCCAGGCTCCTAGTTCCCAGTTCCTAGTCCTGGTCCTGCTTGCCTAGCCAATGTCCTAGCCCCAGTCTGTGTTCTTGTCCCAGCTCCTAGTCTGCATCCAGTTACGCCCCTAGCTCTAGTCCTGTCCTGTTCCTAGTACTTCAGTATTTGGGTCCGCTCTCAATGACGCCCCCTTATTACACTTCCAAGCCCCTTTGCCTCTCAGATTTTTGGATTTTCTCTCTGTTTAGAAAATAGTCTGCACATTTATTTCTACTACCAAAGTGCGTGACCATGCATTTTCCAACATTTCTGGTTTCACTAGAATGTGGCATGGTTTGCAATCCTGAGGTCACAACCCTGGATGTCCTGTCCTTTACCTTAGCACCTAACTCCCTGAACTCACTTTGCAGGACCACGTCACCCTTCCTACCCAGTCATTGGTACTGATGTGGACTAGGACCACTGGCTCACCCTCTCACTCACAAATGTTGTGGACTCAATCCGAGAGGTAGCTGACTCTGGCACCCAAGAAGCAATGTACTATCTGAGAATCGCGTTCTCTCCTTTCTGTTCCTCTATCACCACAGCACGCCTCTTCTCCCCCCCCACCCCACCCCACCTTCCCTTCTTTGCCACAGAGCCAGACCCAGCCCCGGAGATCTGACTGCTGTGGCTTCCTCTGCCAAATCATCCCCCTCAACAGTATGCAAAGCAGTACACCTATTGTTGAGGGGAATGGGCACAGGGCTACTCTGTAGTGTTGCCAAACCTGTATCAAACTCCTGACAGTCACCCATTTACCTGTGTCCTGCACCTTGTGTGCAACTACCTCACTATCTATCAACCCCCCAGCTCCCTGAATAATCTGGGGCCTCGTGCTTTGATTGGCTGCATCAGACCCATGGGCCCAGCGTGAATGCAAGTCGATTATGCCCCTAGGTAGCAGCCTAAGAGGAACTGGCACAATTAATGGAATTAATACAATTTTTCAGAATCAGGTCTATTATCACCAGCATGTGGCATAAAATTTGTTAACTTAGCAGCAGCAGTTCAATGCAATACATAATATAGAAGACAGAAAAAAAAATAAATAAATCAATTACAGTATATGTACAGTGAATAGACTAAAAACGTGCAAAATCAGAAATACTGTATATTAAAAAAAATGAGGTAGTGTCCAAGGGTTCATTGTCCATTTAGGAATCGGATGGCAGAGGGGAAGAAGCTGTTCCTGAATCACTGAGTTTGTACCTTCAAACTTCTGTACCTCTTACCTGATGGTAACAGTGAGAAAAGGACATGCCCTGGGTGCTGGAGGTCCTTAATAATGGACGCTGCCTTTCTGAAACATTGCTCCCTGAAGATGTCCTGGGTACTTTGTAGGCTAGCGCCCAAGATGGTGCTGACCTGATTTACAACCCCCTGCAGCTTCTCTCGGTCCTGTGCAGCAGCACACCCCCACCCCCACCCCCATACCAGACAGCTTGCCAGAATGTTCTCCATGATATATCCATAGAAGTTTTTGAGTGTTTTTGTTGACATGCCAAATCTCTTCAAACTCCGCATGAAGTATAGTTGCTGTCTTGCCTTCTTTATAAATACATCGATATGTTGCGACCAGGTTAGGTCCTCAGAGATCTTGACACCAAGGAACTTGAAACTGCTCACTCTCTCCACTTCCAATCTATGAGGATTTTTTTCTCCAAATTCATGCTCACAAATCCAAATCACCACACATTTGTCTGATTTAGCAAGCTGCTACTTTATAATTTGCTAAAACAATGAAAGTGAAAAGTGTTTTGTGGCCAGTGATTTCTAAGCAAAGAATTCCATTTCATACTACTTTTATCACAAAGTCACGAACTTGTCCCTGCAGCGATGCAGGAAGATGAATCAGGAAACCATGGACCCCCTGCAGCAATCCTGTGCCTGGCTCATGCTCAACAGAGGCACATTTTCCACACAATGTTATATTCTAAAAGCTCAGCTTGATCCTTGGATTGTTCATATTGTTCAGTTGGCAGACAGCGGCTTCTGAGTCAGAATGTTGTAGATTCAAGCCGTACTCCGAAGATTTGAATGCTGAAATCTAGGCTGATACTTCAATGCATTAGTAAAGGAGTACTACATTATCATAGGTGCTATCTTTTGGATTAGATCTTAAACTGGAGTCCTGCCTCCACTCAGAGCTGGATGTAAAAATTCACAGGACACTATTTCAAAGAATAACAGGGAGATATTCTCAGTGTTCTGGTCTATTTTGGTCTATCTGTCAACTTCATTGAAACAAGTCAACTTGTTATTATCATACCACTGTTTGGGGGAGATTGCTCTCCTTAAGTTAGCTTTCATATTTCCCATATTATATCAGTGGACAATGCTGCAAATTACTTCAGAGGACTGTGGAACATCCTGAAGAGAATTGTAAGTGTATATTATAAGTGCATTTTACTTACTTATACCCATGTGGGGTTAAAATTTAGTATTTTCTCTGATGTACAGTAAGTTATGGAGTATCGTCATACAAGTGAATGACTCCATTATGATCTGGGACAAAACGGAAGCAAGCAACAATTGAAACCACATTTTTAAAGCTTTACATTGGTTATAATATACCAACCAAGCCCATCCCCATTGCTGTAGTAAATAAAGATATTTCAAAATCAGAATCAAAAGAATCAGAATTATAAAGTACAAAGTAAAAAGTAAACTTATTATCAAAGTGCATACGTGTTACCATACACAACCCTGAGATTAGTTTTCTTGCAGCCATGCTCACTAAATCAAAGAGACACAATAGAATCAACATAAGAGCACGCCAACGGGACAAACAACCAACATGCAAAAGACAACAAACCGTGCCAGTATAATAGAGGAGGAAAAAAATTATTAATTTCTTTATTTGTCTGCTTGGAATTTGTTTATTGAGATAAAATGCAGAATAGGCCACCCGGCCCTTTGAGCCACGTCACCCAGCAAACATCGATTTTACACCCTAGCCTAATCATGGAACAATTTACAACAACTAATTAATTGACCAACCGGTACGTCTCTGGATTGAGGAAGGAAACCGGAGGACCCAAAAAAAACCCACGCATTCCACAGGGACAACATACAGACTCCTTACAGATGACGGCGAAATGGAACTCCAAGTTCTGACGCCCCGAGCCGTAATAGCGTTGTGCTATTACTAGCAAACTAGCAACAAAGGAGCTGAAGGAAGTGTGGACAGGGCCAACAAACTTAACCTGTTCTTTAACAGATTTGACATTGTGGCCCCTGCCCATCCCCCACATGAGTCACCTGTTGTCAGACCCCAACCAACACATATTCCACTCTCCCCTCCTACCCCTCCTCACGGTCCCCCACCCTGCTCTCATGACTATACCCCTTCCCCATATGAAACCACCACGGTGGGCTTCACAGCTGAACAGGTGAGAAGACAGCTGAAATATCAAAACCCAAGCAAGGCTGCAGGACTGGATGGTGTCAGTACCAGGGTGCTCAAAGCCTGTGCCCCTCAGCTATGTGGAGCACTTCGCCATGTCTTCAACCTGAGCCTGAGGCTCCGGAGGGTTCCTGTACTGTGGAAGATGTCCTGCCTCGTCCCTGTGCCGAAGACGCCGCGCCCCAGCGGCCTCAGTGATTACAGACTGGTGGCATTGACCTCCCACATCATGAAGACCCTGGAGAGACTTGTTCTGGAGCTGCTCCGGCCTATGGTCAGGCCACACTTAGATCCCCTCCAGTTCGCCTACCAGCCCTGACTAGGAGTTGAGGATGCCATCGTCTACCTGCTGAACTGTGTCTACGCCCACCTGGACAAGCCAGCGAGCACTGTGAGGGTCATATTTTTTGACTTCTCCAGTGCGTTCAACACCATCCGCCCTGGTCTGCTGGGGGAGAAGCTGACAGCGATGCAGGTGGATTCTTCCCTGGTGTCATGGATTCTTGATTACCTGACTGGCAGACCACAGTACGTGTGCTTGCAACACTGTGTGTCCGACAGAGTGATCAGCAGCACTGGGGCTCCACAGGGGACTGTCTTGTCTCCCCTTCTCTTCACCATTTACACCTCGGACTTCAACTACTGCACAGAGTCCTGCCATCTTCAGAAGTTTTCTGATGACTCTGCCATAGTTGGATGCATCAGCAAGGGAGATGAGGCTGAGTACAGGGCTACGGTAGGAAACTTTGTCACATGGTGTGAGCAGAATTATCTGCAGCTTAATGTGAAAAAGACTAAGGAGCTGGTGGTAGACCTGAGGAGAGCTAAGGTACCAGTGACCCCTGTTTCCATCCAGGGGGTCAGTGTGGACATGGTGGAGGATCACAAATACCTGGGGATACAAATTGACAATTAACTCGACTGGTCAAAGAACACTGAGGCTGTCTACAAGAAGGGTCAGAGCCATCTCTATTTCCTGAGGAGACTGAGGTCCTTTAACATCTGCCGGACGATGCTGAGGATGTTCTACGAGTCTGTGGTGGCCAGTGCTATCATTTTTGCTGTTGTGTGCTGGGGCAGCAGGCTGAGGGTAGCAGACACCAACAGAATCAACTCTTATTCGTAAGGCCAGTGATGTTGTGGGGATGGAACTGGACTCTCTCATGGTGGTGTCTGAAAAGAGGATGCTGTCTAAGTTGCATGCCATCTTGGTCAATGTCTCCCATCCACTACATAATGTACTGGGTGGGGCACAGGAATACATTCAGCCAGAGACTCATTCCACCGAGATGCGGCACAGAGCGTCATAGGAAGCCATTCCTGCCTGTGGCCATCAAACTTTACAACTCCTTCCTTGGAGGATCAGACACCCTGAGTCAATAAACTGGTCCTGGACTTATTTCATAATTTACTGGCATAATTTACATATTGCTATTTAACTATTTATGGTTCTATTACTATTTATTATTTATGGAGCAACTGTAACGAAAACCAATTTCCTCCGGGATCAATAAAGTATGACTATGACTACTACTACTATCAGCTACGGTACCATGGCACCCATTATAATAATTATTATTATTATAATAAAAAATAAACAATAAATATCCAGAACATGATTATGGCTGATATATGCCTTGAAATTTGTCGTTTGGTTGCAAGACAGAAAAAAAAATTACTTTAAGTTACAATCAATAAATAGTACAAAGGTGGAATAGCGAGGTAGTTGGAAGTCAAGGTGTTCGTGGGGTCAAGGACAATTCAGATACCTAATTGCAGAAGGGAAGAAGCTGTTCCTAAAACATTGTGAGTGGGTCTCTTCTGGTTCCTATGATTCCTCCTTGATGGAAATAATGAGAAGAGGGCATTCTAATATGAATATTTTAATCGTCTTTGACTTCTGTTCAGGGTCTCAAGTGAAAATGTGTGTGTATGCTGTCATTCAACAAGCTTGTGTTACCTGATGTTGTTCTGAAGCATGCTGATACTCTCTGCAGAGTCCAAACTAACTTTGGATGGGCAAAAAAAAGCCTTAATGATAGGTATTTATTCAGAAAATATACGTTTAAAAAGATACTTGCATGAAAGAAAGCCATGGATTCATGTGGTTCTCAAGAGTGATTTTGCTCAGATTATCCCGACCATTTCCCTCTCCCTGCCACCTAGTCTGGCACATCTCTCGGTCATTTTCTTAACATATGTTTAAAAATGGCTTGCTGCCATTCTTTCATCTAGAAATGGTGATTACTCTGGTAAAGATGTAAAGGGTTTACAGTTTCATTTGTAAGTAAACTAGGCTAAAGATGTAAAGAGTCTACAGTTTCATTTGTAAGAAACTATATAAAGGGTTTACAGTTCCATTTGTAAGTAACTACTCCCGGCAGAGAACTGCATGATTTTTTGACAGTGGTTGTCAGTGTATGCTATTGAGGATCTCAGAAGCTACATGCATTTTGCGAACTCTTTGAGGCATTAGAGCCATTGGAATCAGTCCCTGCCACGGACATCGATGGCCTGCTCGGAGAAATGACACATTTACTCTGATCCTTTATTATGAGCTTAGAACACAGAACTGTACATCAGCCCGTCAGCCCACAATGTCAGCGCCGAACGTTATACAAAATTAAACTAAATCCTTTCTGCCTTCACATGATCGATATCCCTCCATTTCCTTCATCTTCATCTGCCTGTCTAAAATTGGTTTGACATAGAGAATAATCAGTTCCAAGTGTTTTTGTATCTCACTTGCATGAATCATTCTAGCAAAATTTATGGTGGGTTCTTGTCTTTGACCCCTCTTATAGTTCCCTGTGTTGTATGTCCTTGGGAACCAAGGCTATCTTCCAATACATTCAAATGGCCCAGCCAGCTAAGTCATCTCTATGTGAGGAGAGATTTGCAAATTTGCTCTTTGAAGAGTCTCAAAGATCGTAAAGCCATCAATAATGGCGATTTGGTATGTCACCGAAGTCTCTATCAAATTTCTACACATGAACCGTAGGGAGAATTCTAACTGTTTTCATCACCGCCTGGTATGGAGGCGCCAACGCACAGGAATCAAAAGAGGCTGCAGATGATTGTAGACTCATCCAGCTCCATCACGGACACAAGTCTCCCGACCAGGGAGGACATCTTCAAAAGGCGGTGCCTCAAGATGGTGGCATCATCAATAAGAACCCTCACCATCTAGGACGTGCCCTCTTCTCAGTACTACCATTAGGGAGGAGGAACAGGAGCCTGAAGACCTACGCTCAGTATTTTGGAAACAATTGTTTTCCCTCCATCATGAGACTTCTAATGGTACATGAACTTGTGAATACTACTCTCTGTTCCTCCATGCATCATTTATTTATTTTTATTTTGTATTGTAAGTTATAGTGAATTTTCATCTTTTGCACTATACTGCTGCCACTAAAACAATGAATTTCATGACCTGTATTAGTGCCCAGACTGCTTCTCACTCTGGTTTCGATTGTGAAGCTAACTTGTCATGAGGTGATGATTGTGTGGCATAAGGGAAATTGGTGTCGGATGAAAAAGAAAATCTTCACTATCAACAGAGCAGCAGACTGACAATTGTGTCTGGAAAGTATACTGAACATCAACCTCAGTTTCTTGAAAGGTATGCTTCCATTCCTCTTTCAACATTGTTTTGAAACAGGCACTGCTTTCCAGTGTTAGTCTACTTGGTGTAAATTTGGAGTTTGAGACCTGACTTGTTTCTTTAGACAAACTGTGAGATTGCTGGAGGGTTGTCTCACACCCCACAGACCTGCCACTAATAAAATGTAGCTTCAATGTGATAACAACCGAGCTTTTTAAAGTCACTTGGGTCTCCTAGACAGTTTTCAATCAATACATTCATTTGAATTTCTAAGGGGAAGAGCAACTGCTATTGACACCTTCTGTAACGCCTGAGAAAGATTTTTGCATGGGTGTGTTCAATAAGATTAGAGGAGTTTAGTGCATGTATTAGCAGCGAGGATTAGCCAGACAGTTTTTCTGGAACCCAGCATACAGATTTCAGTCTGGTGGTTGCTGGATGCTTGGCATATTCTATGTTGACGTAACAATGTGCTAATAGCACAAGTGTCTCGCAACTTTCTACAGATGTATTGTGGAAAGTATTCTAACTAGCTGTATCACTGTCTGGTATGGGATGGGATGGGGGGGGGGGGGTGCACTGTACAGGCTCGATATAAACTGCAGTAAGTGTTGAACTTCTGTCAGTTCCATCATGGGCACTAGCCTCCCCAGAATCCAGGACATCCTCAAAAGGCAATGCCTCAAAAAGGTGGCCTCCATCATTAAGGACCCCCATCGCCCAGGACACCTCCTTTTCTCATTGCCAACATCAGGTAGGAGGTGCAGGAGCCGAACAGAATAAAATCAATGATTCAGGAAAAGTGTCTTCCCCTCTGCCATCAGATTTCTGAATGTTCACTGAACCCATTAGCACTACCTTACTACTTTTTCCTCTCTTTTTGTACTATATATTTCAGTTTGAGGAGATTTGAGTTGTGACCTAAAACACTCGAAAACTTCTACAGAGGAGGAAATCTGACAAAATCCCACTGCCACTGAGATAATGAGTAAATTATCTGACTCAGTGAATGAAGAATAAGATTAAGATTTAAGAAAATGTACTGACTAGGACACAAGAAGAAGGTTATTATGGAAGCTGTAGAAGTCGATAGTGCCTCAGGTTATCATTTTGTCCCGTATCCATCCCTACAGCTCAGAGGGTTAACCCAATACACAAAAGTCCTCTGAAACACTACAGCACCAATAACTGCCCTTACCCAACCAAACAACCAGGCCACCACATATACTGTAAACCCTTGTTCTCCCAACCAACCATTGTAGCCTCTCCGTCTTCCTTCAACCCGTGACAGGTGACTTCTCCCCAGCCTCAGCTGCCACTCCAACACCAGCTATCATCTGGATGCTTGACTCAAGTTCCCACTTTTAAATCTCTTTCCACCCAACACCCTCGAAAATTAACAGAGGTCCAAACCTCCCTGATCTCCTTCAGGAAAAGAGGCAGCCTTTTGTCAGAAGTCAGTGGTGTCAATAGTCATGTCCCTCATGATTTTCTTAGTACTGGGTCCAAAGACAAATATTAATTTGCCCACAGTGCATGAAGTCTTGCGTGTGAAAATCAAAGCCATCTACTGAATATACAGCATTCCCTCAATTCTATAGTGGACTGTCAGTCTAGATTTATGTGCTAAATTTGAAATTAAAGTAGACACTTAAATAGGCAAGGCATAGAAGGACTTAGTCCTAACTTAGATAGATGGAATTAGTGTTGATTCAGCATGGATATGGTAGGATCAGAGGCCTCAGTCTGTGCAGTACACTCCATAACACTAAAGTGAGGGCTGTCTCTCTGCTTAGAAAACATTCTGAAAAGAAGATGTTGCCTAAGTTGCATGCCATCTTGGTCAATGTTTCCCATCCTCTACATAATGTACTGGGTGGGCACGGGAGTACATTCAGCCAGAGACTCATTCCACCGAGATGCAGCACAGAGCGTCATAGGAAGTCATTCCTGCCTGTGGCCATCAAACTTTACAACTCCTCCCTTGTGGGGTCAGACTCCCTGAGCCAATAGGCTGGTCCTGGTCTTATCTCATAATTTACTGGCATAAATTACATACTACTATTTAACTATTTATGGCTCTATTGCTATTTATTATTATGGTGCAACTGTAACGAAAACCAATTTCCCCAATGATCAATAAAGTATGACTATGACTATTCTGCATTTTCTTAAAATGGTGCAAGTTTCATTTACTTCAATTTTTTTGGGGGGGGGTGAAAAGAGCATTAGTCCAACATAGCCAATTATCAGCCTTAAATGGAGCATCAAAAATATAAATGGAAACTGCTTCACTCAGGGGGTGATGCAACTGTGGAATGAGCTGACTGTGGATATAGTAGATGTATATGAATAGGAGAGGATGGGAGCAATACGGTCTGGGTGCAAGAAGATGGCACTGGGTAAAAGAATCAGCATCAGAATCAGGTTCAATATCGTCGGCATACATTGTGTAATTTGTTGTTATGTGGCTGCAGTACAGTGAAATACATAATAATACATTTCTGTAAGTATATATACAGTATACTAAAAAAGCTCAGTTAAATAAATAATATAAAAGGAGAAACAACAAGTAGTGAGGTACTGTTCATGAGTTCAATGTCCATTCTGGAATCGGATGGCAGAGAAGAAGCTATTCCTGACCCATTGAGTGTGTGCCTTCCGACTCTTGTACTTCCTCCCTGATGGTAGCAATGTGAAGAGGGCATGACCTGGGTGATGGGCGCCCTTAATGATAGAGGCTGCCTTTTTAAGGCATCGCTTCTTAAAGGTGTCAAATGGGCAGGGAATAATTGACTAAAAGTTGATTTCAAACAATATTTGGAAAGAAAATTAGATGTTTTAGTAAAGGCAACAGAAGGAAGGGTCAACAGCAGAAGCTGTTGAAGACTGGGGAGATGCCGTCCAGAAATGAAGGGAAACTCAAAGAGTTGTGGGACTGAGGAGGTAGGGAGGGGCTGGGCATAGAGGGATCTAAACTCAAGGAGAGAGAAAAAAAAGTCATGTATTACATGAAATCCTGAATGGAATCAATAAAACTACAATTGCTGGAACTCTGAAGCAAAAAAAAATGCTGGAAACACTCATTAGATCAGACATCATCTGTGAAAAAAGAAAAGAAGTTAAGGTTTCAGATCAAATATTCTTCATCAGAAGTGGGACAAGGAGGGAAAAATCAAATCAACTCAAGTTTTCATTCTAGAATGAAGGAGATGTCCTCCTTTTTCAAATAACAGGGCTTCCCTTCCTCCACGCTCAACATTGTCCTGAACCACGTCTCTTCCATTTCACACACATCTGCTCTTAACCCATCCTCCTGCCACACTACCAGGGATAGAGTTCCTTTTGTCCTTACCCACCACCCCACCAACCTCCGCGTCCAGCACATAATTCTCTGAAACTTCTGCCATCTCCAACAGGATCCCACCACCAAACACAGCTTTACCTCCACCCCCCCACCACCACTTTCTGCTTTCTACAGGGTTCACTCCCTACACAACTCCGTCGTCCATACGTCCCTCCCCACTGATCTCCCTCCTGGCACTTATTCTTACAAGCAGAACAAGAGCTACACCTGCCCCTACACCTCCTCTCTCACTACGATTCAGGGACCTAAACAGTCCTTCCAGGTGAGGCCACACTTCACCTGTGAGTCTGTTGGGGTCATATACATTGTCCGGTGCTCTCAATCTGGCCTCCTGTATATTGGTGAGACCCAACGTAGATTGGGAGACCACTTCGTTAAGCACCTACACTCTGTCTGCCAGAAAAAGCAGGATCTCCAGGTGACTGCACATTTTAATTCCATTTCCCATTCCCATTCTGATATGTCCATCCATGGCCTCCTCCACTGTCATGTTGAGACCACACTTAGGTTGGGGGAGCAACACCTCCAACATAATGGCATGATCATGGATTTCTCGAACTTCCGGTAATGCCCCCCCAGCCCACCCCACCCCCTTTCACCATTTCCCATCCCCTTTTCCCTCTCTCACCTTATCTCCTTGTCTGCCCATCGACTCCCTATTATGCTCCTTCCCACTTTCCTTTCTTCCATGGCCTTCTGTCTCTTTCACCAATCAACTTCCCAGCTCCTTACTTCATCCCTCCCCCTTCAGGTTTCACCTATCACTCTGTGTTTCTCTCTCCCCTCCCCCCACCATTTAAATCTCCTCCTCAGCCTTTTTTCTCCAGTCCTGCCAAAGGGTTTCGGCCCAAAACATTGACAATATTCTTTTCCATAGATGCTGCCTGGCCTGCTGAGTTCCTCCAGCATTTTGTGTGTGTTGTTTGAATTTCCAGCATCTGCAGATTTTCTCTTGTTTCAAATCATTTTTTTGATTGTCATTCAAGCCATACATGGATACAACCGAATGAGACAACGTTCATAGAAACATAGAAAACCTAATGCACAATACAGGCCCTTCGGCCCACAAAGCTGTGAGAACATTCTTCTGAGGCCAAGGTGCAAAAATATACATCTTCTTTCCAAATAACGAGAAAGGGAAAAGAGAACATATTCACTTCAGAAAACAAATTTTTGGACCAAGTTCCTGAGTGACAAGCTCCACATATTGATGGTTCCTGGCAAACCAGCCTGTAATTCCACCAATCCTCCACTGGAGGGCAGCACCAATAGGAGAGGCCACTACAGACGCCACGCTGTCTGGTCCTCGCTACTACCAAGGTGACACTGCTGCCTCACTGCCTGTCTCCCCGCCAAACAAGGGAAGCAGGCCTGTGGCAATCAATGTCCAAAAGGGTCTTATGATAGCAAAAGAAACGTCCAAGACAATCAATCATGGTTTCACTGTGTGCCACCTTTGCACCAACTCAAAGGCACCGACTCCGGTGCCTCCGAGTAGCAGGCAGCAGCACGGTCTCCACCCAGGTCAGCTCTTCCGAACCCAATCCGGCTTCTGCTGTGGCCCGATGGCCTGGCTCGAATCCCCTGGCCCAGTGGCCCGCCTCGACATCCCCAGCCCCACTCAAATCCCCCAGCCTGATGGCCCGGCTAGAATCCCGCAGTCCAATAGGCTGATTTGACATTCCCGGCCTAACAGGCCGACTTACCTCCTCCAAACTGCTGGCCAGCTCTTCCAACACCCCAGTCGGCTACTCCAAACAATGAGCAGCTCACTGATGCGATCGACCTGCTTACAGATAGCTATTGGAGTAAGGATTAGTCTTACTATGTATAAAAATACACCTAACAAGGGAAAAAGCACATCCGATGGCCCCCCGAGAGGCCGCTATGTGTATACGCACCACCATGTTACTGGAGAAGATGTTAGTTTTAAGAGAAACACACAAACTGCTGGAGGAACACAGCAGGTCAGGCAGCATCTATGGAGAGGGATAAATGATCAATGTTTCAGGCTGAGACCCTTCATCAGGCCTATAAAGGGAGGAGGCAGAGGGCAGAATGAGAAGTTGGTGAGAGGGGACACAAACTGACAGGTTTTGGGTGAGACCAGTTGAGGGGGAAGGTGGGTGGGTGGGGCATGTGGGGGGGGTAAAAGGTGAGCGGGTGGGTGTGTTGGTGGGGTATGCTGGGAGGTGGGTTGTTGTTAGTTTTAGTTTGGACTCTTTGAATGAAATACCCCATCTTAGAATTGTCTGATTTTTCCCTCTGCCCCATTTCTGATGACAGGGTGGGGCCCAGCTGGGTGATGAAGCCCTTCAGTTATTGTAATGAGTGTCAACGGTTCTATTGGTCCTAAGGAATGTTATAAAAGACTACTTAATGCCCCTCATAGGAAGCCCAGGGAGGGCAGCACCTCAGGTGAAGGGGCCTGTTGTGTCCATTCCAGGACAGTGCACTCGCCTTTGGTCCCCGCCAGGCACTCAGCTCTCCCTGTGGTTCCAAGTAGCTGTGTGTATGCGACAGCAGCCTCACCCCAGTACACCACTTCAACAGGCGGGCTAAACCACGTGAGGGTTGCCGGCGGCCTCGTACCCCAATGAGATAGAGACGTGCAAAGTCAGCTTTGGCAGTCTGGGCAGATGAGGCCTACAGAGAGATCCAACGGCCAGGCATTTCTCAGTTTATTCTTGTAAATAATTTTTGTTATGAATGAAGATTACTTTGATATATTTTATATACTGTAAGTGTACATCATGTTTTAACAGGCTGCCAGATACAATCAGCGTTCTCCAAAAGCCCAATAGGATTGTAGAGAGGAGAAGCCATTCCTAGATTGACAACGCCGTGGATCAATAACAAAGCTGATCTATTGGTCGAGGTGGAGTAGGGATATACAGCTTTAACTGCTAAAGAGAGAATTATATTGATAAAGGCTGAAATGTAGTTCATTACGTTGTCTATTGTGCAGTATGCATTCCAGATGCGGTACTCTACCAGTATGATATTGAATCTACAGCAATGAGGTTTGTTTTACGAATAAAGAATTATTAATAACTTTAATTTTTTTTGCTACTAACCAGAGAGAGATATGTCAGTACTGAATAATATTAGTATCAATGCAAAAAGTCCCACACGTAGTGTGGGCCGAATAAAGATTAAAGATCCCTTTGCTTTACTCCTCAAATCAAATGAACTTATCTGACATCTTGCATTTCCCCCTGTGGGATATGTGAATGTCTCATTAACACAGCCTCTCTCCAATATGGATTCTGCATTCTGTTGTCATCAGTATCCGGAGATATGCCTCAAGCCTTGGAGCTGTAGATGTAGCTGAAAAGAATTTCTACTTGTGCCCTCAATGAAAATATTTAATTTTATTTTGAGATGCAGCACAATAACAGACCCTTTTGGCCCAGTCAGCATTCACCTCCCAATTACACACGTGTGACTAATTAACATACTAATCCATGTGTCTTTTAAATGAGGGAGGAAACGAGAGGAGCCTAAGGAAGGCCACGTGGGAACGGGGAGAACGTACAAACTCCTTATAAACAGCAGCGGAAATGAACCCGGGTCACTGTTACTGTAATAGAGCGTTACATTTACCACTACACTACTGTGCCTCCTATATAAAAGTCACAGTTACCTTCAATGCCAGATAAATGCCATTATCTGGAAAAAAACTGTTTTGAAAATCAAGATGCCAAACGTATTACAAAGCCTATGGTCTACAAGGCAACTGGGATTCCTGATGTTCAGTTACCCTTTGAGACGTTAACTATCAACAGCAGCCATCTTGAACCACTAGACAAAAATCGCCAAATGGGCCAACAACATCCTAAAGTCGCTCTGACTGGATAAACAATCCAATGTCTGCTTCTGGACCAGCACCCCCAGTACTGAGGCCTGAACTACCCTCAGCTGTGTCCGGTGGGCAGGCCAGTTCACTGACTCTCCTCGAAGGTCTGCTCTCCTTTCACCAAAATATTTAAGTGTTCAGAGCCTTCCCACATCAGCCCGGTCCCATTTTGAGCCATAACAAGCCAGCAGACTGCTTAAGGAAACTGAGGTAACTTTTCAAGGAGATATTGAGGGTCACCTTGAAGTATTTTCTCTGTCCTTCTGGAAATCTATTTTTTGTGATGAAGTCAGGAGTTTGGTGTTGGGCACTCTGAGCAGCTGACCAGAGTGTGGTCAGAGCCCATTTACAGGGGACACTGACACAGCAGAGGACATCAACAATAGTTCACCTCTCCTGGCAATTCTTTCAGAAGATATACAAAATTATTTGGTATTGATAACGGTTTATTGTTGTCGGATATTGAGAGATATGGCACAGCAATGGCCTTTCCCACCCATCAGGCCTGCACACCTCCATTACACCCATCTGACCATTTAGCCTGCTGATCGCATGTCCTGGGAATGTGGTAGGAAATCCACATGGTCATGGGGAAAGGCTACAAATTCCTTACAGACAGCAGAGGGAATGGAACCCAAACTGCTGACTCTGTAATCGCATTCATCGCATTGTTTTGTGTTCTCCCCAGATCAGGCCCAGCGTAATTACATTGAGGTCATAATAAGAAAATAGAAACACAGAAACCTACAGCACAATACAGGCCCTTCAGCCCACAAAGCTGTGCCGAACATGTAATTACTTAGAAATTACCTAAGGTTACCCATAACCCTCTATTTTCCCAAGCTCCATGTACCGATTCAGGAGTCTCTTAAAGGACCCGATCGTATCTGCCTTCACCTCCACTGCCAGCAGCCCATTCCATGCACTCACCACTCTCTGCATAAAAAAATTTACCCCTGACATCTCCTCTGTACCTGCTTCCAAGCACCTTAAACCTTTGCCCTCTCGTGTTAGCCATTTCACCCCTGGGAAAAAGCCTCTGACTATCCACACGATCAACACCTCTCATCATCTTATAAACCACTATCAGGTCACATCTCATCCTCCGTTGCTCCAAGGAGAAAAGGCCAAGATCACTCAGCATATTCTCAAAAGACATGCTCCCCAATCTGGGCAACATCCTTGTAAATCTCCTCTGCACCCTTTCTAAAGCTTCCACATCCTTCCTGTAGTGAGGCGACCAGAACTGAGCACAGTACTCCAAGTGGGGTCTGATGAGGGTCCTATATAGATGTAACATTACCTCTCAGCTCTTAAACTCAATCCCACAGTTGATGAAGGCCAGTGCACCGTATGCCTTCTTAACCACAGAGTCAACCTGCGCAGCAGTATTGAGTGTCCTATGGACTCAGACCCCAAGATTCCTCTGATCCTCCACACTGCCAAGGTCTTACCATTAATACTATATTCTGTCATCATATTTGACCTACCAAAATGAACCACCTCACATTTATCTGGGTTAAACTCCATCTGCCACTTCTCAGCCCACTTTTACATCCTATCAATTTCCTGCTTTAAACTCTGACAGCCCTCCACTCTATCCACAACACACCGAACCTTTGTGTCATCAGCAAATTTACTAACCCAACCCTCCACTTCCTCTTCCAGCTTATTTATAAAAATCACAAAGAGTACGGGTCCCAGAACAGATCCCTGAGGTCCACCACTGGTCACCGATCTCCATGCAGAATATGATCTGTCTACAACTATTCTTTGACTTCTGTGAGCAAGCCAATTCTGGATCCACAAAGCAAGGTCCACTTGGATCCCATGCCTCCTTACTTTCTCAATAAGCCTTACATGGGGTACCTTATCAAATGCCTTGCTGAAATCTATATTAACTATATCTACTGCTCTACCTTCATCAATATGTTTAGTCACATCCACAAAAAATTCAATCAGGCTTGTAAGGCATGACCTGACTTTGACAAAGCATTGCTGACTATTCCTAATCATAGTATGCCTCTCCAAATTTTCATAAATTTTGCCATTCAGGATCTTTTCCATCAACTTACCTGCCACTGAAGTAAGACTCACTGGTCTATAATTTCCTGGGCTATCTCTACTCCCTTTCTTGAATAAGGGAACAACATCTGCAACCCTCCAATCCTCCGGAACCTCTCCCGTCCTCATTGATGATGCAAAGATCATTGCCAGAGGCTCAGCAATCTCCTCCCTCACCTCCCACAGTAGCCTGGGGTACATCTCCTCCGGTCTTGGTGACTTATCCAACTCGATGCTTTTCAAAAGTTCAGCACATCCTCTTTCTTAATGTCTATATGCTCAATCTTTTCAATCCGCTGTAAGTCATCCCTACAATCGCCAATATTCTTTCCTGTAGTGAATGCTGAAGCAAAGTATTCATTAAGTACCTCCGCTATCTCCTCCAGTTCCATACACACGTTTCCACTGACACACTTGATTGGTCCTATTCGCTCATGTCTTATCCTCCTGCTCTTCACATATCTGTAGAATGCCTTGGGATTTTCCTTAATCCTGCTCACCAAGGCCTTCTCATGGCCCCTTCTGACTCTCCCAGTTTCATTCTTAAGCTCCTTCCTGCTAGCCTTATAATCATAAGATCTCTATCATTACCTAGTTTTTTGAACCTTTCGTAAGCTCTTCTTTTCTTCTTGACAGCCTCTCCTCTATAAGGCTTATCTACATATTGTGTCAGGAAACCTTCCTGAACACACCTAACAAACTCCGCCCCAACTAAACCCCTTGATCTAGGGAGATGTCAATCAATATTTGGGAAATTAAAATCTCCCACCACAACAACCCTGTTATTATTGCAAACAACAGGAATTCTGCAGATGCTGGAAATTCAAGTCCTGACGAAGGGTCTCGGCCTGAAACGTCGACTGCACCTCTTCCTAGAGATGCTGCCTGGCCTGTTGCGTTCACCAGCAACTTTTATGTGTGTTACCCTGTTATTATTACTCCTTTCCAGAATCTGTCCCCTATCTGCTCCTCAATGTCCCTGTTACTATTGGGCGGTCGAGAAAAAACACCCAGTACAGTTATTGACCCCCTTCCTGTTCCTAACTTCCACCCACAGAGACTCGGTAGACAATTACTCAAATGACTTCCTCCTTTTCTACAGCTGTGACACAATCTCTGATCAGCAGTGCCACACCCCCACCTCTTTTGCCTCCCTCCCTGTCCTTTCTGAAACGTCTAAAACCTGGCACTCTCAGTAACCATTCCTTCCCTGAGCCATCCAAGTCTCTGTAATGGCCACAACATCATAGCTCCAAGTACTGATTCATGCTCTAAGCTCATCCATTTTGTTCATGATGCTTCTTGTATTAAAATAGACACATCTCAAACCATCGGTCTCAGTGCATCCCTCCTCTATCACCTGCCTATCCTCCCTCTTGCACTGTCTCCAAGCTTTCTCTATTTGTGAGCCAACCGTCTCTTCCTCCGTCTCTTCAGGTCAGTTCCCAACCCCCAGCAATTCTAGTTTAAACTCTCCCCAGTAGCCTTAGCAAACCTCACTGCCAGGATATTGGTCCCCCTCGGATTCAAGTGCAACCTGTCCTTTTTGTACAAGTCACACCTGCCCCAAAAGAGGTCCCAATAGGAGGGGAGGAGAAGATAGCAGAGCGACGCAGCACACGCGGCCGCTCCAAAATGATATTGTATTTGTCAAGTAGGTTTCGTGCACAATCCTGATTTGATGGAGACAGACGTGAGAAGCATGGAGGAACATCTGGAGAAACTTCTGAAATGCCTGCTTCGCTGCCATTGCTACTGTGCGATCGAGAATCTCCGGAGGGGAAGGCCCCAAATCCTCGGCTTTGCCTACTGCCTGTTGCCAGGGCCAGGGTCGAAGCGCTCGGCAGAGATGTTTGGTGCTCGGTGTCAGAGGGCTGGTTGGAGGCTCGAGGTTTTCGGACAGACTGAAGAGTCGGCTGTGGTCGGGTGCTTCCAGGGTGTTGCATCGGCAAGTTTATGGCGCTGGAGGTTCATGGCAGGAAAAGAGTTTCTCTTCCTTCTACCGTCTGCGTGAGATGATGGGACTTTCGAGAGACTTTGAGACTTTTTTTTACCTTGCCCATGGTCTGTTCTTTATCAAATTACGGTATTGCTTTGCACTGTTGTAACTATATGTTATAATTATGTGGTTTCTGTCAGTTTTTTTTAGTCTTGGTTTGTCTTGTGTTTCTGCGATATCATTCTGGAGGAACATTGTATCATTTCTTAATGTATGCATAACTAAATGACAATAAAAGAGGACTGTGTGTTCTCATAATCTAATAATCCAGGAATCTGAATCCCTGCCCCCTGCTCCAGTCCCTCAGCCACGCATTTATCCTCCACCTCACTCTATTCCTATACTCACTGTCCTGTGGCACAGGCAGTAATCCTGAGATTACTACCTTTGAGGTCCTGCTTCTCAATGTCCTTCCTAACTCCCTGTAGTCTGTTTTCAGGACCTCCTCCCTTTTCCTACCTATGTCATAGGTACCAATATGTACCACAACCTCTGGTTGTTCTCCTTCCCACTTCAGGATATCATGGACATGATCAGAAACATTCCGGACCCTGGCACCTGGGAGGCAAACTACCATCCGTGTTTCTTTCCTGCATCCACAGAATCGCCTGTCTGACCCCCTAACTGTGGAGTCCCTTATCAGTGCTGCCTTCTTCCTTCCCCTGCCCTTCTGAGCCACTGTGCCAGACTCTGCCAGAAGTGCAGCCACTGTTGCTTGGTCTAGGTAGGCCATTCCCCCCCAGCAGTACTCAAACAGGAGTATTTATTGTTAAGGGGGACAGCCACAGTGGTACTCTCTAGAATCTGACTCTTGCCCTTCCTTCTTCTGACTGTTACCCACTTATCTGTCTCCCAAGGCCCCGGTGTGACTACTTGCCTATAGCTCCTCGCTATCACCTCCTCACTTACCCTGACCAGATGAGGGTCATCAAGCAAAATAGCATGAAGAATATAAAGCAACACGCACAAAATGCTGGAGGAACTCAGCAGGACAGGTAGCATCCACGGAAACGAATAGACAGTCCACTTTTCAGGCCGAGACCCTTCCTCAGGACTGAACAGGAAAGGGGAAGGCACCAGAATAACAAGGTGGGGGGAGGAGAAGGAGGCTAGCTAGCAGATGATAGGTGAAGCCAGGTGGGTGGGGGAAGTCAAGGTCTGGAGAAGAAGGAATCTGATAGGAGAGGAGAGTGGACTATAGGAGAAAGGGAAGGAGGAGGACATTCAGGGCGATGTGATGGAGAAAGGGAAGGAGGAGGGGACCCAGAGCGTAGTGATGGGCAGGTAAGAAAAGGTGAAAGGACAGAGTAGGGAATAAAAGAAGAGGGGAGGGGAGGGGAGGGAATTTTTGCTTACCAGAAGGGGAAGTCGATTTTTATGCCATTAGGCCAGAAGCTACCCAGGTGGAATATAAGGTGTTGCTCTTCCACATATCTTGGCACAAGAGGAGGCCATGGACTGACAAGAGTATGATGTTGCAGTTACAAAGAAATTGCCGTTCAAGAAGACAAATAAAGGACAGGGGTCACAGTGAGGTAGATTGGGAGATTAGGAGTTGAGAAATTTGTCGTTCAGCATATGAGAGATCTGTTCAGGAGTCTGATACAGAAACAGTGGGATAAAAGCTATCCGTGGGTCTGGTGAGCCACACTCTCAGGCCTTTGTATCTTCTGCCAGACAGGAGAAGGGAGAAGAGGGAATGCCCGAGGTGGAAGGGGTTCTTGATTATGCTGACTGCCTTCCTGAGGTAGTGGGAAGTGTTTCCATCTCTCCAGAGCTTTGAGAGTTTTTGTTATTCACATGTTTGTACGTCATATACAGTTTTAAATAACATAGCTTATTTACACAAATATAATGTGTTTACTGTAATAATAAGTGTACACTGCCTCGACAGGTGGGCTAAACCAGGTGAGGGAAGCCGGCGGCCTCATACCCCAGCGAGATAGGGACACGCCTGTCTTAGCATGAGAAGTCAGCTCCGGACGACTGGCTGGATGAGATCTACAGTGAGATCCAACAGCCCGGAAGGCAGTACTGCAACACTCTGTGGAGAGCAAAGGGCATGAAAAGCCACGGAAAATATTATAGTCATCCAGGGGAGAGCCCGGTTTGTGACGCTTTTCCATACCAAGGGGCATGGACTTCCGAGGTTGGAAGAGTGGAACTGTCCCAGTGCAATGGCTTTTCCACTTTAAAAACTCTCCTGCACAGGATTCCTGTCATCGTCGGACATGATGGACAACCACCAACACCAACACTGTCGTAACTATTTGAAGAGATGGAGTTGTATTCCACTGTTGGTGGGATGCGACTTTATAGAAGGTCTTAGAGTAAAAAGATGAAAATGTAAACTCAGTTTAAAATATACTCCTTCACAACAGAATGTTTCTGTCTCCCACACTCTTGTGACTGTTTGTGTGATATCGCTAACTCCCTGCCAATTTGCCAATTTGCACTGGGTCATTGGCAGATTTGTGTTACATGACCACAAGTATTTGGAGCTGCATTAGATTATCTGTAACAGCCAAAAATGGGGGGGGGGGAGAGAGAGAGAGAGAGAGAAAGAAAGAAAAAAAAGCCACTCCGCAGTCCTATGTACTCTTTAATTTGCTGGCGGGAAGGAGGTATTCCCTCACACAAATACCCACCGATCAGCAAATAGTCCGATGGGGTGGGATGTCTCTGATTTGGGGCAACCATCCATACCTCCTACCACAGAACTTTTTATTGGACTGTGGTCTAGTTTTGGAAATGTTCACGCTGAACTTGGAATCCAATACCATAAACTGAATTCTCAAAGCTACACTAAAAGGTGTCTGTTTCCAACATGTTGTTTGGGTTTCCTTTCTTTGAGCGGCCCACTTTTGTGCAGTAATCAGAGTGGTTTGCCTCCGAGACCAGCCTTTTAATAGACATCGGTTATTTTATTGGGGTTAATTTTACAAGTTAACGCTGACAGCTGGAAGCCCTCCACGCAGCGATTTGGGAACATGAGCACACACAGGCCACAAATTTCCAGCCATTAAAATGAATTGGCAGTATGTCGTGAGCACTGTGTTTAAAACTTCCAGTGTCAAAACTGCCAGATTGTTCCTGATTGTGATCTGCTTCAGGAATTTCTTCCAATTTTGGCCATTATGCAGAACTCCATAAGAACTTGAACTAGGCCATATGGCCCGTCAACCCTGCTCCACCATTTGATCGCCTCTGATATTTTTTTCAACTCCTTCCAGTGAAACTTCATATCTGTCTCGGTGTGTGCTCCTGGGAAAAGCCCATAGATCAGACACTTTTCTGTTATACAGCTGCTTGGGATGAAACAAGATAAGGACCTTGCATCCTCCTCTACACCCTCTTAGCAAATCCCCAGTCTGCAAAGGGGTCTGTATTGGGTAAAACGGTGCCGATAAGAGATGACTCATGGCGTGCATATCGGATGGGAATCATCAAATATTCCCATTAAGGACTATGACAGCTGAAATCCACAGTCACGGCAATGGGTACTTCAATAAGCAGCATTTGTTTTAAGTCATTAAAAAAAATCTATCAATACTCAAAATTGATGGGCAACAGGTTATGAGTACAGATGCCCTTTAAGGAAATGGAAGTGGGGACAGCACACCTGTCTACAAGTATGAATGAAACTCCGAGGCCTTAGACTTCCACCTACGACTATCCTGCTAGCGAATGTACAGTCTCTGGAAAATAAAATTGAAGACCTCAGCAAGATCGGTGGGAGGAGAGAGAGCAGCGCACCGCACGTGCGCAGCCCTCCAGTGAAAAATGATATTGTATCCGTTAAATAGGGGATGTGGACAATTCTGATTTGATGGAGAGGGACGTGAAAGTACAGAGGAACATCTGGAGAAATTTCTGAAACGCTCATTCACTGCTGTCGTTACTGCATGGTCGGGAATCTTTCGGAGGGTAGGCCTCAAAATCCCCCGGCTTTGCCTGCTGTTGGCGACAAAGATTGAGGTCGAATCGTTGGGACAGAGATGGCGCTCAGTACTCGGTGTCGGAGAGCTGATCAGAGCTCGAAGTTTTCGGATGACTCAGAGTCGGACTGTGGTCAGAATGGCAGGGAGAGTTCTTCCTTCTCCCGTCTGTGTGAGATGTGGGACATTTGAGAGATTTTGAACTTTTACTGTGCTCATGGACTTCTTCATCAAGTTATGGTATTGTTGCACTGTTGTAACTGTATGTTATAATTATGTGGTTTTCTCAGTTTTTTCAGTCTTGGTCTGTCCTGTGTTTTGTGATATCACACCGGAGGAAATATTGTATCATTTCTTAATGCATGCATTACTAAATGACAATAAAAGAGGACTGCGTGTCCTCATAATCTAAAAAAAAATTGCTGTATCAGAGGGATATCAGGGACTGTTGTGTACCTCACTTCATGGAAACATGGCTATCACCTGTCATTTTGGATGCAGTGCTGCAGCTCAATGGCATCGCCGTACTCCGCAAGGACAAGTCAGCTCAGTCTGTTGAAGGTACAGGAGGTGGAGTATGTTGTGACTCCTTAAGGTTGCTCCTTAGGTGGGGGGGGGGGGTTGATTGTGGGTATAAGCTCCAGTACCTTTTAAATGGTCCCAATGGCGTGCTTCTCAGATATCCTCTGACAACCAGATCCTGGCCTTCACATGTGGCTTAGGTACCAAGGCCAGTGGAACTATTTTTACTGACAAAGATGGGTTACAAGCACCTGAAAACCCTTCGCTTCAGGCACATGTGGCTCATCAGCCATGGCTGGCAGCTCATTGAAGCGAAGGATTACTCTGATCTCAAACTCCTGCTCCGTTGCGGCTGTACTCACTCATGGGAAAGCCCTTGGGAATCAACCACACAAAAGATCTGGAGCTGGAGTCCCTAAGGTAGTCTTACATAGAGTTCAACACAGACTGGCAACTCCTGCGACACATCTGTGCCAAACTGTATCAGTCTCTCATTACCTTTCAATTCATCAGCTACTTGAAGCGGGGGAGCCTGCTGCACGGGCAACAGCTTGTTCTCCGTATCATACTTCCCTGGCTTGCATATCAAAATGTGGACAGCTAGGACATAACATCCATGGTCAACCTCATGAGCTCCTCATCATTGTGCACAGACATGGCAGTTCTGTCTCAATCATGCTCACCTGACCTGGAACATCCAGCGATCAAATGTCGCTCTTTTTATCGGCCAAGGGACTTTTCCACCATCATCATGGTAACAGTGTACATTCCACCTCAGGCCACTATCAGGCAGGTACTGGAGGAGCTATGCATATCAGCAGGCACAAAACTATACTCCCTGATGCTTCCTTATCATTGCAGGAGATTTCAACCAGACCAGCTTGAAGAAATCTCTGAACAACTACCAAAATATCAGCTGAGGAGCCAACACACTTGACCACTGTTAAACCAGCATGAAGAACACTTGCCTTGCCGTCGCACGCCCACACTTTGGAAAGTCCATTCACCTTGCTGTACTTTTACTCACAGCATATAGGCAGAGACTAAAGACTGCAGTGCCAGTGGTGAAGGCCAAGCCATGGATGAGCCAGGAGATTTGTAGTCTGCTCGGCGTTAGATCTGTGGCATTCACCGGTGATCCAGAACTACACAAGAGGTCTGGGTGCAATCTATGGAAGGCTATTTTAAGATTGAGAAAAACAATTCCGATTGACGTTAGAGACAAAATCGGGTGCATGTCAGCTCTGTCAGGGTTTTCAGGACATTATTTCCTACAAAGCAAGACCTAACATCATGAATAGTTGTGATGCTTCACTCCCAGGTGAGCTCAATGCCTTTTATGCATACTTTGAAAGGGAGAATAAAAACCCCACCTGCACAAATCCCTGCGGCATCTGGTGACCCTGTGATTTCTGTCTCAGAGGCAGACATCAGAACATCCTTCAGGAGGCTGAATCTTCACAAGGTGTCAAGCACTGATGGTGTCCCTGGTAGGGCACTGAAAACCTGTGCCAACCAGCTACTGGGAGTGTTCAAGAACATCTTTAATCTCTCACTGCTACAGTCGGTGGTTCCCACCTGCTTCCAAAGGACAACAATCATACCAGTGCCCAAGAAGAACAGAGGTCTACAGCAGATTCGATCTCATTGGCTCACCATGGCCATGGATCATCAGGACAAATGTAATATCTACTTCAGGCTTTTGTTTATCGATACACCTCAGTGTTCAACACAATCATGCCCTCAGCTCTAATCAACAAGCTCCAAAACGTGGACCTCTGTACCTCTCTCTGCAAATGGATCTTTGACTTCCTCACCAGGAGACCACAGTCTCCTTTTTGCTGACAATCAGCCTGATGCACCTCAAGGACGTGTGCATAGCCCACTGCTCTACTCTCTCTGTACCCATGCCTGTGTGGCTAGGCACAGCTCAGTTGCCATCTATAAACTTGCTGACAACATTACTATTGTTGGCAGAATTTCTGATGAGGAAGAGGTGTACAGGAGCGAGATAGATCAGCTGGTTAAGTGGTGTCACAGCAACAACTCTACACTCAATGTCAGTGAGACCGAGGAATTAATTGTGGACTTCAGGAAGGGGAAGTCGAGGGAACACACACCAGTACTCAGCGAGAAATCAGCAGTGGATAGGGTGAGCAGTTTCAAGTTCTGCATGTCATCATCTCTGAAGATCTATCCTAGGTCCAACGTATTGGTGCAATTACAAGAAGGCATAACAGTGGCTACATTTCATTAGGAGTTTGAGGACATTTGGTATGTGTCCAAAGACTCATGCAAATTTCTACAGGTGTACTGTACCATGGAGAGCATTGTACTGGGTGGTATGGAAGGGCCACTGCACAGGATCAAAAAAAGCTTCAGAAAGTTGTAAACTCAGCCAGCTCCATCATGGACATTAGCTTCCCCAGCACTGAATACCCTTCAAAAGGCAAAGCCTCAAAAAGGTGGCATCCATCATTAAGTACCTCTGTCGCCCAGGCCAGCCTCTTCTCAATCCTGCCATCAAGTATAGGAGCATGAAGACACAGGTTCAATATGCCGTGGAATTTGTTCACTTGATGGCAGCAGTACATGATAAATAAATATAGAAAAAAATAACAGTAAGTATATATATTATATGTCTAATAAAGAGTTAGGTTAAAATAAGTAGTGCAAAAATCATAATTCACTACTGATTTAATTTTATATACTGTATATATTTTGTAATTTATAGTATTTTTATTATTATGTATGGCATTGTACTGCTGCCGCAAAACAACAAATTTCTCAGGCAATGTCAGTGATATTAAACCTGATTCTGTTTCTGAGTAATTAGCCCCTTCCCCACATTTAGAGGGCAACGTGCATAGAAGACAATCATTTGAAGTGTATACACACACACACTCTCTCACAGACAACATACAGAGAACAGGTACACACATCCCTATGGCCTGGCCACCTACAATCCCAGGGAGCACAGTCTCCATCCTCCCTATCCAGATGGCAAATTGGCACACCTTGTGTGTCCCCAGGCCCAACCTCCTCTAGCAACAGCAGAGCTAACACAGGAACCCTTTGTGTGCACAGAATTATGTGGCTGTTTATATCACTGTGGGAGCCCACATGTAACCCATGCTTTGGCCACCTTGCCTCACTGGTTTAACGCACCTTTTAGGCACAGAGCGATTTCCCTGGCCTGAACTTCCTCCATTTGCTGAGTTTAATAACAGGTTTTTCTGCACAGGTAATAAATGCACCACATGACCTAGTGATAACAGTGGATTTCACAGAAACTCCACCTTGCCATTTTCTATTGACACTGCGCAACAGTGTCTGCCTCAGTTTCCGAACTTAATCATTAAGTCTCTGGGAGCCAAAGCCTGTAAGGAGTGAGGTGCAATCAAATAGGACAGGTCAGGTCAACCCACTTACTGGTAATGTTTAGTTGTGTGTTCATTAAATAACATAGTGTGACTTATCTAGTGTAACGTGCTGTGTAAACTTTTAAATCAATGGCATGACTCTGTAATTATACCCTTGGTGCGCGCAATTGAAATCAAACTGAAAAGGCAATGTCATTTTAGTCAAAGTATTGAAACTGAGCAAACAGTCGTCAAGAGCAATATACTTGAACGGTGCACCAGTGAAGGTGATTTTGAGGTGGGAAGGATTTGGCTCTTCCAGAAGAAGGAATCCTGGACAAGATCCCAGAGTTTTGTTTTAAGTGTTTGTTTAGGATGTGTGCAATGATCCCAGGACAAGTACTTCCATCCTCTTCTGTTCCATAATATGGTTGATACTTTGGGATAATGTCAATCCCAGTTAATACTTATGGCTTTATTTCTAACTAGCTCGGTCTTTATATTGATGATATGAGAAAGGGAAGATAATAGCCTGGCAACCATGGAGGAATTAGGCCACAACATGCTTAGAGTGGAACGACGAACTGTTGGCCGAAAACAACCTTACTGCTCTTCTTAACTGGAAAGCAGCAAGGAAAGAGCTGAGGCACAATGAATATTGACTCAGGGCACCAAACAGTCTTTCCAAGTGAGGCAACACTTCACCTGGAATCTGCTGGGATCATCCATTGCGTCCAGTGCTCCCGATTGCAGTGTCCTCTACATTGGTGAAACCCGGTTTAAATTAAGGCACGGCTTCATCCAGCACTTCCGCACCACCCACCACAAGCAGGACTTCCCGGTGGCCAAACGTTTCCCACTCCCATTCCGACGTGCTGGGCTATGGCCTCCTCTTGTGCCAAGATGAGGCCATCCTCAGGGTGGAGAGGCAACACCTAATACTCTGTCCGGGTACCCTCTAATCTGATGGGATGAATACTGATTTCTCCTTCCGGTAAACAAATTCCCCTCTCTCCTTCCTCTTCTCCACTCTGACCTTTCACTTCTTCTCAACTGTCTATTACTTCCCCCTATCCCCTTCTCATTCCCCTTCTCCTCTGGTCCACTCTCCTCTCCTATCAGATTCTCTCTTCTCTGGCCCTTGAACTTTCCCACCCATCTGGCTTCACCTCTCACCTTCCAGCTAGCCTCTTTCTCCTCCTCCCATCTTTTTATTCTGACATCTTCCCCCTTCTTTCTCAGTCCTGAAAAAGGGTCTCAGCCCAAAACGCTGACTGTTTATTCCTCTCCATAGATGCTGCCTAACCTGCTGAGTTCTTCCAGTGTTTTGTGCGTGTTACTCTGAATACTGAGCCATGGTTCACATTTATCGCATCCACAGGATTAGGAACATGGTCCAGGTGCAGTATGTTCCTCACGAGGCAATCGTCTCAGGATGAAGAATTAATTTGTGCTTCCTGGAAACAAGGCAGTCACCATGCAGAAGTTCTCCTTGTGACTGACACCTTGTACGTTAAAGGAACAGAACACCTTCCTTTTGATGTAAAGGCCGAGTGAGACACTTCATAAGACCATAAAACCAGAGCACACAGGAGCAGAATTAGGCCATTCGGTCCATCGAGTCTGCTCTGCCATTCCATTAAGGCTGATTTATTATCCCTCTCAACCCCATTCTCCTCACTTCTCCCCCATAACCTTTGACACCCTTATTAATCAAGAACCGATCAACCTCTGCTTTAAGTATATCCAATGACTTGGCCTCTGCAGCTGCCTGTGGCAATGAATTCCACCGATTCACCACCCTCTGGCTACAGAAACTTCTCCTCATTTCTGTTCTAAAGGAATGTCCTTGTATTCTGAGGCCATGTCCTCTGGTCCTAGACATGGGAGCACATAAGTAAATGTCTATAGATAGTCACGCTCTGGACTTCCCGGAAGCTAGCAGTGCTGACAAATCCCAGTCCCAGCTGGTTGACTGGAAACAGGCATTAAAGAGGAAGCTGGGAATGTAATGAACCTTGACCTTCACAGAAACAGCATAAGATGGCTCAGCGTATGGCAGCCATGTTGCGAGCTCTGTTCCAACAGTACAGTATACTGTTAATCTCTGCAATTTCTCTCACATTTCTTGTTTAGGTCACATCAGATACAATAGACTGACTCTTCTGAACATCAGGAAGTCAGCATTTACCCACTACGCGCTGCCTTTTCTACATTGGCAACCCCTGCTTTCGCGGTCAATGACAGGCTCACCTACTACACCGCCGCCACTTTGGACGCAGCGCCAGAGGTGTGGGAGAAGGGTGAGGTTGAGACGGCGTGCTAACCAGCCACTGCTCCCTAGCATACTCCTGGCTAACGTTCAGTCCCTGGACAATAAGTTGTGCGAACTGAGAGCCAGACTTTCTTACCAGCAGGAAATAAAGGAATGTGACGTGTTGTGCTTCGTGGAGACCTGGCTGATGGATGAGATACCAGATCATGCCTCTCGGTTCTCCCTGGTCCAGGCGGACAGGACAAAAAGCCTCTCTGGGAAGAGTAAAGGAGGTGGGGTATGCTTCATGGTCAATAATGCCTGGTGCAACCCCCAGAAAGTGCATGCCCTCAAACCCTTTTGTTCCACTCATCTGGAATACTTGGCGCTGCTGTGTAGACCTTTCTGGCTGCGATCTGGTAAACAGTACCACAGCATAAAAGCCAGGACCAGCAGGCCCTGGGACAGTTTCTTCCACCAGGCCATCAGACTGCTTAATTCATGCTGACACAACTGTATTTCTACGTTGTATTGACTATCCTGTTGTACATACTATTTATTATAAATTACTATAAATTGCATATTGCACATTTAGATGGAGATGTAACGTAAAGATTTTTACTCCTCATGTATATGAAGAATGTAAGTAATAAAGTCAATTTAATGATAATGTAGGCTAAGGGCTTCTGAACTCCACCGTGAATGGTCCCAAGTTCAGCTGGGCATGGGTCTAGCAACCCCATCCCCTAAAACCCTAGTGTTACAGAAATGCCAGTGGGAGATCCAAAGACCTCACAACTGGGGAAGGAAGGATACAACAAGAAGATGGACTACACTTGGGGACAACTTGAAAGCCTGGCCCAGAAAAGAGAATTCTGGAGAGAAGCTGCCAGCAGCTAATGCCCCAGCAGGGGAGATGGTCATACGTAGGTAAGGGCTTCTGATAGAATGCCACAACACAGGAGAACTCCAGCTATCAAGTCTGTTGCTCAGCAGAGGGTCAGTTACACTGCTGCAAGTTTGGTAGTTCACTGAAGTGTCCGGTCCAATCTGCAATTGTCACAGTTTCAGTCAGAAGTGATCACTATCTTGTCAGACAGCATCTACAGAGGGAAATAAATCACTCAATATTGATTTAAACATTCACTGGGTCCCGATGAAGGGTCTCGACCTGAAAAGTTGACCGTTCATACCTCTCCATTAATACTAACTGATTTGCTGAGTTCTTCCAACACACATCAAAGTTGCTGGTGAATGCAGCAGGCCAGGCAGCATCTCTAGGAAGAGGTACCGTTGACATTTCAGGCCGAGACCCTTCGTCAGGACAGTGTGTTGCTTGAAATTCCAGCATCTGCAGATTTCCTCGTGTTTGCTGAGTTCTTCCAGCACTTTTTGTGTGTGTTATTCAAGACTTCCATAATCTGCAGAACTTATGTCTGTGGTCACTGTCTATTCCGCATAAAACTGAAGTTTACATAGTCAGTAGCTACAAAACTGGTCCCTTAAGGTTGTCATAGCCAGTCAGTGGCAGGGGTGATCAGTGGGAATAAGCTCCCACTACTTATTAAATGGCATATGACTCGAATAGCCTCTGATAACTAAGTCCAGCTCCTGGCCTTCATGTATGACTAAGACCAGTAGAACTATTTCTACTGACAGGAGAAGGGGCAAAGGCAGGCTGCTTTTGCCTTGAAACCAGTCGCTTTGGGCAGATGGGACTCATCGGCTGTGGTTGGCAGCTCATCCAGGAGAAGAAAAACTCTGATCTCAAACCTCTGCTGCTTTGCAGCTACACCCACTCATAGGGAAGACTTCGGGATTAAATCCTAAGGAAAAATCCAGAGCTGAAGTCCCTAAGGCAGACCTACATTGAGTTCAACACTGACTGGAAACTCCTGTGACGTCACTGATGCCAAATTGGAGCAGTCTCTGCCGTTTCTTTGCGTTCATCAGCTGCGTGGAGAGGGGAAGCCTGCCACATGGACAACAGATTGCTCTCCATATTGTGCTGCCCTGGCTTGCGTATCACTTAGACAAAGAGGGTGCAATATCCATGGCCACACCTATAAATCTGGACACTACATCATCCAAAGTCTCAGTTTTGGAATCTTAACATAGACTGTACTCAATAGCGAGGAATCACGGGAAGGTCTTCAAACAGCTTGACACCTCGTTCCTGCCTCATAACCTTGAAGAACTCTGCAGCTATGGCCCAAGAACATTTGGTCCAAAACCACCTCCCCCCCACAATGCCTTTTGTACTCGACCAGTTAGTCTGACTCTGTTTCAACTCTGGAGTAGAGTTCTGATCCCGACAGTGGGCAATCTCTCGGCAGCTGTTGCTGTAAACATAGAGCCAGCTTCAGCTCTTACAGACATAAAACATTTCACATCAGTTAGTTTAAATCAACATTGAGTGGATCAGTCTGTGTTCTACACTTAAAATTTACATCCAGTTGAGATCAAGCTCACATATGCCTTTTCTTGAACAGGGCAAACTGCAGATACTGCAACCTTTTAGCAAGTCAGCTATAATAAGTATTTAATCTGTCAGCATCCATAAAAGGTGTGAATGAACTTTGAAGCTTTATCTTCAGGATGTTTTAATAGTTAATGCTAATGTGACCCTTATGGTGTCAGTAGGACCAGACTATTCAAGCCCCTACTGTGATATGAACTTAAAACCTCAGCTTGTCAGGTTGAAGGCTTCAGTCAGAGGGAGATATTAGCAAACGTTCTTTGTCCCTTTCACACGTTAAATGACTCACGAGCTATGTTCTGTTCTCTCACTTGCCATGGCAACTGCCTGTTTATGCCTATTTCAAGATTATTTATATAGAAAAATTAAATTAACCATATTTAACTATTAATTAATTAATTGATTGAGGTACAGTGCAGATTAGACCTTTTCCGGCCCTTCAAGCTACACCACCCAGCAATGCCCCAATTTAATCCAAGCCTAACCACAGGACAATTTACAATGACTAATTAACCTACCAGCCAGTAAGTCTTTGGACTGTGGGAGGAAACCAGATCACCCAGAGGAAACCCAGGCGGTCAGTGGGAGAATGTACAAACTTCTTACGGACAGTGTTGGGAATTGAACCCGGTTCAGCCGTACTGGAAAGCATTGTGCTAACCACTCTGCTACCAAGCCACCTACACAGTAAACATAATTAAAAGGGTCTCAAATGAGTTTTCAAATTCTCTGTTTCTTTGACAGTTGGTCAAAGATGTCAAAAGAGTCAATCATTAAGTCATCTTTCCTCACTCGCTCCCACCCACATGGACAAAGGGTGAAATGTTATCCATTGTTCCATGTATGAAAATGCACAGTTGTCTTCTGACAGGAGATTCAACATATATGGGTGGATATAAATAGCATCTAGAGCCAGGGATTATCACAACTAAATGAAGAGAACAGAGATTAATTTACCAGCTAGAGAGAAGCAGTTAGTGCCCACTGAAAAATGCACTTCAATTAACTCAATTGATGCTCTTTCCTTGATGTGATTAATTGTGAGGCCATCCCATAGCACACGTTCGGGTCCAACTTCACCATGACACAAAATTAGCAAAAATTGGATAAGTAATAATCAAATTATTCAATTTGTGGCATGATAGGTTGGTGGTTAGCATAACGCTTCATGGTGCCAGTGACCCAGGTTCAATTCCTGCTACTGTCCATAAGGAGTTTATAAGTTCTCCTTGTAACTATATGAGTTTCCTCAGGGTTGTCAGGAAAGGTAGAGGAGGCTTGACCCAAAAGCAGAAACAATTCATTGGTGAGCAATAACTTTAAAACTAGACAGCAAAATAATAAGTCATGAGGGACCACAAAACAAGAGAGAGCAGAAAGTAAACACAACAGACAACCAGGTAAACTTTAGGCAGGGAAAGTAAAGTGAAAGCTAGGAGCAACTGGTAGAGGCTGGCTGGTTCAATAAGTGGACAATGACTGTGGATGGGAACTGCGTGAATCTTATTACCTGGTGGAGACAGGGAGGTGCCTGCATGTGCAGGCTGGGAGGTGTTAGTGGGAGCAGGCCTGACACAGGTGCTCCAGTATTCCTACACAATCCAGAGATGTATAGATATTTAGGGCTAGTGAGTTGTGGGCATGCTATGTTAATGACAGAAGCATGGCGACACTTGCAGGTTGCCCTCAGCACATCCTTGGACTGTGTTGGTCATTGGTGCTAAAGGCATCCGTTAGTCTTGGGAGACCATGGATCTGCACCTGGAAAGTCTTCACTCTCCAGGGCGCAGGCCTGGGCAAGGTTGTATGGAAGACCAGTAGTTGCCCATGCTGCAAGTCTCTCCTCTCCACGATACTGATGTTGTCCAAGGGAAGGGTATTAGGACCCATACAGCTTGGCACCAGTGTCGTCGCAAAGCACTGTGTGATTAAGTGCCTTGCTCAAGGACACAACGCATTGCCTCGGCTGGGGCTCGAACTCACGACCTTCAGATTGCTAGTCGAATGCCTTAACCACTTGGCCACATGCCCACGTTGGTGCTAACAATACATTTAATTGTATGTTTTAATGCATTGGTGTTCATGTACAAATAAAGCTAATCTTTTTCTCTTTAAAAGTAATGTATCAACAAAGAAACAAGGCCCTGGGAGTAGATGGATGCCTGCAAAAGTTAGAAGAGAGAAATATCAGTCACAATTTCACATCTTCCACATGTTAGAAGAGGGGAATGACAGTCTTAAGAGGCAAGAAACTTGTTTGTAATAGCTACAGTTGGCCTTCTCAAATGTGAACACCCTCAAAAATTAAGCTCCCTTCTACCTCTACTACACAATGGCATAAACGCCATAATTCACACCAATGGGTCCATACTTGAGCCAGTCTCATTCAACAAGTCTGCTACATTGCTGGAGTTTTTCTCTCTCGAGTGAAGGAGATTTAGAAGAGACTTGATAGAGATGTACAAAATGATAAGAAGCATACATTGAGTGAAATAACCAGAGACTTTTCGCAGGGCGGAAATGGCGAATACAAAGGGTCATAATTTTAAGATGACTGGAGGAAATTATTGGGGGGAGGTGTTGTCAGAGTTAAGTTTCCTACATAGAGAGTGATGGGTGGGTGGGATGAGCCTCTAGGCTGGTGGTAGAGGCAGATACATTAGAGGCATTTAAACAAACCTTAGATAAGCACATGGATGATTGAAAAATGAAAGACTATTTATGAGGGAAGGGCTAGATTGATCTGTGAGTAGGTTGAAAGGTTAGGACAACATTCTGGGCCAAAGGGTGTGTACTGTACTGTGACAATCTATGTTCTATGTTCTAACATGTCTCAAAGTAAGTCAAGCAAATTTCAAAGTAAAGTTATTATTAGAGGATGTCCATATATGTTACCATATAATCCATTGAGATTAATTTTCTTGCAGGTATTTACAGGAAAGAAAGGAGATACAGTTGAATTTACAATTAACTATACATGAACAAAGACTAACAAACAACCAATATGTGAAAGTTCAAAGCAAACTTATTATCAAAGTACATATATGTCATTATATACAACCCTGAGATTCATTTTCTTGTGGGCATACTTACTTGGAACATTGTCTGCAGCTCTGATCACCACACAATAACGAAAGATTAGAATGTAAAGGGGACTTAACAGGGTTGGAGGCGTTTACTGTCAGGGAGAGACTGGATTTGTTCTCCCTGGAATGCAGAAGGCCGGGGATGAACTGAAAGTACTGGACTGGATTATGAGGGACAGATGGAGTAGATAGCTCAAATTGTCTTCTCAAAATCAATATGGCATAGGCTTAAGGTGACAGGAAAGAGGATTAAAGGAGATCTGAGGGATAAATTTTCCACACAGAGTAGTTGGTATCTGGTAGCTAGAGTGAATTATCAGAGGGGATGGTGGAGTCAGGAACAGTAACAACACTTAAAAGGCATCTTGACAGGTACTTGAATGACAAGGCATAGAGGGATGTGGAACTGGTGCAGGCAAGGGTTGTTTGTATAGATAGGCAGGATGACTGACATAGATGCAGGCTGAAGAGACTGCTTCTATTCTCTATAAATCCTTGATTCTAGAAAAATGTCCATACTTTATTCCTCTCCATAGATGCTGCCTGACCTGCTGAGTTCCTCCAGCATTTTGTGTGTGTTACTCTGGATTCCCAGCATCTGCAGAATCTCTCCTGTTGTTATTATACAATACATGACTACATCCAATAGAAATGCTCAAAATTGCTCAGAATTGTTTCAAACAGAATGAGAAGTGAACCCATCAATGGCCAATTTTCACTCAAAAGAACTCAAAGATCAATTGTCCTATTTTTGGTTGAAGTATGGTATCAAAGCTCATTGCTCAACTTTCAGAGATGCTGTGGCATATTTACCATGCAACTGAACCAACAGCCTGTACCATGGCTCAACTCTCTCTTGTCAAATGCAGAATTAAATCTTAAAAGATAAAGATTAACTTTATTTGTCGCATGTACATTGAAACATATGGTGAAATGCATTGTTTGTGTCAAATCCAAATGGTAAGGATTGTGTTGGGCAGCCCACAGGTGTCGTTACACCTCTAATACCAATGTAGCGTGCCCACGAATCACTAGCTCTAAACATATACCTTTGGAATGTGGGAGGAAACTGCAGCTCTCTGAGGAAATCCATGTGGTCATCGGGAGAATATACAAACTTACAACACCGGTGGGAATTGTACCCCGATCAGTTATTGCTGGCGCTGTAGCCGCTGTACTGTTGTGTGTCCCATGGTGAAATAATTAGCAATGAGTACACAATTTAATGTTGTGCACCATTTTGGGTAAACATACTTTATTTGACACAATAACAACACTTTTTGTTTTCATTCATTCTCTCAATAAATAAAAAAAACAAGGTAATTATAGTGAACAAATTCCCACAGTTTAGCAACAAGACACTGATTAAAGAGATAACTGACATTAAACAATATGGTACTTTCCAGATTAATATGAATGAATTTGACATTGACATGAGTAGTTAACTAGGGTAGATAAATATGAAGAATTACTCAAAGGTCTGAGTCGCAAAGAAGCCAGATTGAGTAAGGATAGCAAATTTCTTTTCCTGATACACACACGTGAGCCATCCAGTTGCCTTGCCAAGGATTATATTCATGTCTGAAGATCATTTGTTTGACTTCTAGATCAGAATCAGAATCAGGTTTAATAATTGGCCTTCGTCATGAAATTTGTTAACTTTGTAGCAGTAGTGCAATGCAATACATGATAATACAGGAAAAACTGTGAATTACAGTAAATATATATATATATACTTGGAGTACTGTGTCCAGTTCTGTTCGCCTCACTATAGGAAGGATGTGGAAGCATTGGAAAGGGTACAGAGGAGATTTACCAGGATGCTGCCTGGTTTAGAGAGTATGCATTATGATCAGAGATTAAGGGAGCTAGGGCTTTACTCTTTGGAGAAAAGGAGAATGAGAGGAGACATGACAGAGGTGTACAAGATAATAAGAAGAATAGATAGAGTGGACAGCCAGCACCTCTTCCCCAGGGCACCACTGCTCAATACAAGAGGACATGGCTTTAAGGTAAGGGGTGGGAAGTTCAAGGGGGATATTAGAGGAAGGTTTTTTACTCAGACTGTGGTTGGTGTGTGGAATGCACTGTCTGAGTCAGTGGTGGAGGCAGATACACTAGTGAAGTTTAAGAGACTACTAGACAGGTATATGGAGGAATCTAAGGTGGGGGTTTATATGGGAGGCAGTGTTTGAGGGTCAGCACAACATTGTGGGCCGAAGGGCCTGTACTGTGCTGTACTGTTCTATATAAATAGTTAAATAAGTAGTGCAAAAAAAAAAGAAATAAAAACGTAGTGAGGTAGAGAAACACCTAAAATTACCTCAAATAAATTAATAGTGCAAGAAAAGGGTTTATGGGATTAGGGGCCATTCAGAAATCTGATGGTGGAGGGGAAGAAGCAGTTTATGAATCGGTAAGTTGAAGTTCCCACCTGCTTCTAAAGGACGACAGTCATAGCAGTGCCCAAGAAGATGGATCACTGGGTAGCATTCGCATCTACCAGAATGGAGTGCATTGAGAGGTTGGTTATGGTTGGACTTAGCTCCTGTCTGAGCAAGGACATGGATCCACTGCAGCTCATCTACCACCTCAACAGCTCTGCAGCAGATCCAATCTCACTGGCTGACTACTAAACTTTGCCAAAAGCCTGTGTCAGGCTGCTGTTTATCGATTACAGCCTGAAATTCAACACCATCGTCCCCCCAGTACTAAGTCTTCAAAACCTGAACCTTTGGACCTCCCTCTGCAACTGAATCCTCAGTTAGACCAGTACCACACTTCTACTGCAGATATAGACTCCCCAGTGGGTAATATTGCCCTTGTTATGTTGAAGTGCTTCATAATAAAACTTCAGGGATTCGAAAGCATACATTTTCAACTTTAGAGGAGAAATGCTATCAAAAGTGTAAAGTGAAAACTGTTGCTTTTATCACAATTAATTCACTAAAATTATGGAGCAAATAACCCCCCAGGTTAGAGCAAGTAACCTCAGTTGATAGCAAGAGTTTTGATGAAAAAGACAGGCAAAGTGACTATGGAAGGAATCAGCCAGGTTTTTCATTTCCCTGGACTGAGCCATGCATGATCTCAGCTAAGGTTTAGTTTGAGGGGAAGGAATGTAAAGTCAGCAGCCAGTTATCACTGGGCTGTCTTCGTACGCCTCCTAGTGGCCAAAATTTGAGAAGACCTGAAACTGAAATAAACAATGGATTGGGAGTGGTGCACAAAATTTAAAGGTGATATTAATCTCCTTTTAGGACAAACACATTTTATTTCAGGAAAATATCACATTAAGCTAATATATTTTGTTATTATTCATTCTCAGGACAAATGAAAAAGAAAAATATGTGGAAATTATATTGAGAAACAAAGCATAATTTCTTTTTAAGTAATTCTAAACAAAATGGCATTTTACTAATTAATATTTATGCTGCTGCTAACGTACTTCCCTCGTTTGAAGCAGATTAGCAATTGGGTGGCCACCTCAACACCAAAGGATAAGTGATAAAGGATTATATTGAAAGGGCATGTAAGGTTTTGCATTGTAGTATACTGGGTTCAGTCTGAATGGGAAGGGCAGTTGTGTAATTTTGAACCAAAGTTGATACTTGTAGTTCAGTGCTGCTAACAACAACTTTACCTGATCCTATTTGGCTCATCTTACTTTTGAAGTATTAGTGCAAACTTCACACTCCTAATCTGACCCCAGAGACTTGATGCCATAACTTGACTGACTTGGCAAAGTAGAAAGGAAATGATACAGTATTGTTGAGCATCTTACCTTTTAGATAAAACCTTAAACTATAGTCCAAGATCACCTCTTAAGTGAACATGAAAATCTTGAGGTGCTTTTTTGAAAAATGAGAAAGAGCCCCTCACAGTTCCTTATCAATTATTATCCCCCTTTAAAATTAGACTTAAACTTCACATAAAATAAAACTTTAATGTTACTTAAAAACTATTGGATTATTTTGTCATTATCACATTTCTGTCTCTGTCAGCTTGCTGAGCAAGAAAAAAGACTACTCATATTCCCTGCTTTACATCTGCAACTGCGTTTCAAAATTAGACCACTGGCCACAAAGCATTTTAGAACATCTTTATTCTGTGGTAATCAGCACTTGATCACAGATTTTGTAATGTTTTTTTCTCCCCTAAAGGACTTCAACAAATATCCATAAAGTGTACTGCCAAACACTAGGCATTGAGATTGGCCGAAATCAGAAAAACTCAATGCATTTCCTTGATCAATCAGAATACAAAATCATTAATTAGACTCACAGAATTTTAAGAAGGATGCTTGTGTTACAATATTGATTTCAAAGTCAAATTAGAATTAGATATCTACAGAGCATTGTTGCAGGAAAGCAGCATCCATGCTCAGGGACCATCAACCACCCCTCACCCGCCACCACCACCCAGGCCGTGCTCCCTTCTCACTGCTGCTCTCAGGAAGAAGCTACAGGAGCCTCAGCATGCACACCGCCAGGTTCAGCAAGTTATTACCCCTCAACCATCAGACTCTTGAAAGACTGGGATAACTTCACTCAACTTCACTTGCCCCATCACTGAACTGTTCCCACAGCCTATGGTCTCACTTTCAAAGTCTCTTCATCTCATGTTCCCGATATTTTTTTTGCTTGTTTATTTATTATTATTTCCTTGTTTTTCTTTTGTATTTGCACACTGGTTGCGTGTCCGTCCCGTTGGGTGCAGTCTTTCACTGATTCTGTTATGGTTCTTGAATTTACTGTGTATGCCCACAAGAAAATGAATCCCAGGGTTGTATATAGTCAAGTCAAGTCATTTTATTGTCATTTTGACCATAACTGCTGGTACAGTACACAGTAAAAACGAGACAATGTTTTTCAGGACCATGGTGCTATATGAAACTACACTGAACTACGTAAAACAACACAAAAACTACACTAGACTACAGACCTACCCAGGACTGCATAAAGTACACAGAACAGTGCAGGCATTACGATAAATGATAAAAAAAAAGACAACAGGCACAGCAGAGGGCTTTGATAATAAATTTACAAATTTACTTTGAACTATGTACTTTGTAGCAAGTGAAAAAAAGAAAGAGAAGGAAAGACAGCATAAAGAGAAAGAGTCAAAAAGAAAATGCCAGAAGATTCATTCCTTTATTTTAAAATATCTATAAGGGCTTGGTGGAGAAAGGCCACAGTATAGGGTTGTTATGCTACTGGAGAGAGTTGGGCCAGGTTGGGTGAGGAAGTCTCTCAATGATTGTGTGGTAGTGTTGTAAAAAGCATCTGAGATAATTAATATGTAAACAATTGAGGCCCCCACATTTGAAAAGATTCTTTTTTAGTGCTGGAGATGTTGTTTGACAGTATTAAGGTTTAGGCAAAGTCTTAAAATTTTCTGATGATTTAAGACACATGCAAAAATTTCACATCGTTCTGAATATCTTTTGAGCATCTTCATGAGGTGCCATTGTCTCACAACTTTTGAAGGAACATGGCAGAATTCTGTGTTTAACCATATATGTGCAGCCTCTAAGTTTGTTACTTAACTTCAAGAAATCTAAGGCAATTAAAGTTGATTTAGCTCTGTAAACCCCAGAACTATTTTAAAAAATAAATTGTGCCATAAATTAGTTATCTAATTTTTACAAGAAGCTGTATTAACTGGCTGAAGGGACAATATCTTAGATGCAACTTTCCTTCAATCAGACATACATGATCAGCAGTGTTTTAGTGGAACACTTAAAGGTTGCACTCCTGCCCCAGTATAAACATATAGTCAGCAAGAGACAATATCCAGGATGAAGAAACGCTGCCACTAATTATATCCAAATTCCTAAAATGTATAAAATAACTTAATCTTCCAGACAACGTGCTTCTAGTTTCCTCTGTATAACGTACAGCCAAGTAGGGGCCATTTTCCTTGACAGAATGGAGTGTAATTTCTGTCCAAGTTGCATAAATCACATACTTGGCACTGTTTGACAGAATGGCTTAGGCCTGTGGGTGGGCTGTACAGGACCCACTTCCATGGCAGCTCATTTGTGTCTGTTGTGGCAAAATAAAGGTTCTGAATGATGCACTAGGCTCTGACCCATGGAACACAATTAGTGTTTTTTAAGGTACATTATAAAAGTAACTTCCCCAGAGGAAAATATTACACTTGCTGTGAATCAATCCACCTTTTTTAAAACTAAACTGGATCAAAAGCTCAAAAAAGCTTGTGATATACATGCTTCAAGTCAATAAATTGAAAACTGTTTGAGTCATATGAATCAGACATGCAATCACTTGACTTGATGTTTTACAAAACAAAATAAGCTGCCAATTCAGCATTGGTGTCGAGAAGTCAGAGGCATACAGCAATGTTGAAACAGTGATAATTAATACTCTGCCTCTGATAAGGTGTTTCTCATAGCATATCAAATAGAAACCAAGAGTTCACTGTATGTCGCTTTAAATTTTTTTTCTGAAAGTGAACAATCAACTCTCCCATTGCCAACAACATTCACTGTACCTCAGTCGTTCCACTTTAATCAAAGGCAGAAGGGGACTCAGTATTAGAATGCAGCTCCAGAGATCAGAGCAAGATAATGACTGCCTCGAGATGCAAAGTTTGATTGCATGTAAACTGTGAACGTTAACCTGTGTACTTGAAATGGCCACGTAGAGGTGCAATAAAATCACAGTCTACTCATTTGTAAATGAAAGTCCTTCTTCCTTTTGGTAATGTAACATCAAATTATCAAACGGTTGTAGAAACCAGAGCATAAAACACTACACTCTCTTACATATGGAAAGCAGCAGTCAAAACTTGTTGCATGCTGAGATTTTGTTTCATGGGAGTTATTCATTGTATTAATCTGGCAGGTAATGTAGGATATTTTTCTTATAGTATTTTGAATAATTAATCTAAACATTCATGTGCTGTTAGATAATTGGAGCATCTTTATTTTTGCAATGTTAAGCACAGTAAGTGACTGGTGGACTGTATCAAATGAATTGCCTAACAGATAATTCCTTAAAAGATAAGTAACAAAAACTTTATGTCTGTAGTGCAAACATTGGGAGCCTCAGTCAAATGGAATTCACCATTGCTTAGACTGACACCAGACATTATGTGTCAGTGATAAATAGGGAATGGCATCAACTGAGATGCAATTATTTCTCAATGGTTAACACTTGCCTCAGAGTCAGAAGGCTGGGTTTTAAATATCCTTCCGGAAAATGCATCCGAGTATTCCCGCTGGCATTTTAGCAGGGCACTGAGGGAGAATTGCCGTCCTTTAGGGCTCTCATCTCAGCCGTTAATGATCTCCCATGCCTTAACAGATTACATAGTATTTACACATTCTCTTTGTGGGAGTTTTCCATGTATAAATTGGCTTTTGTACTTCTTGCATTATAGCAATGACTACACTTCAAAAGTACTTTGGTGACTCTGAGGCCCATCGTGTATCCTAAAGTGATAATGGTATAAATCACAATCAGGTTTAACGTATCTGGCATATGATGTGAAATTAGTTGTCTTTGTGGCGGCAGTATAATATAATACATAATAATAGAGAAAAAAATACGAATCACACATGTATATATAAAATTGTTAAATTAAATAAGTAGTGCAAAAATTAAAAAATCATGAGGTAGTGTTCATGGGTTCAACGCCCATTCAGAAATCAGGTGACAGAAGGGAAGAAGCTGTGGAAGCTAAGTCAGTGGGTATATTGAAAGCAAAAATTGATTGTTCCCTGATTGGTCAGGGCATCAATGGTTATGGTGAAAAGGCATCAAAGGTATGAGGATGAGTGAGATCTGGGATCAACCATGATGGAATGGCAGAGGAGACTCAATGGGCTGAATGACCTAATTCTGTTCCTATGTCTTATGGTCTAATGGTCTAAGCTGTTACTGAATTGTTGAGTGTGTGCCTTCTGACTCCTGTTCCCCTTTCTTGATGGTAGCAATGAGAAGAGGGCATGTCCTGAGTGAGGGGGTCCTTAATGATGGAGGCTGCTGTTTTGAGACAGCGCTTCATGAGGACATTCTAGATACTGCGGAGGCTAGTGCCCACAATGGAACTGACTAAGTGCACAGTGGATGGCAAAAGCCACAATATAAATTAAAGCCTTTCACTTCTTCAAGAACAAATTAATCTTTCCTGATGCCGCTAAAAGATAAACTATTGGAAATTTGAAAGAATGTTTTCAATATTATTGAAATAACACCTTGAAAGTGGCTTTGGACTGGCTCCTGGGAAATAATATTTAATTAATTTATTGCGGTAAAGTATACGTTTGTTTGCACACAACTCAATAAGCCATTGCATTTTCTTACTGCTAAATTCGTACGAGTCCTATTTACCCCACAAGCCTTCCACCTGAATGATTAGTTACACTCCAGTCAAGAAGATTAGACAGTTTTTAAATTAATGGATCTCAAAGCTTGGACTAAAGATTAAAATGTTACCATGGTCTGAGGTAATTTAAATCCAGTTAATTAAAAACATTGACTATGAAACCATCAGGTTGTTGTTAAATATCAAACAGGTTCACCAGCCCCAAGGAAGAGAAGGCAATTGGCCACTTATACCTTCCCTTATGTTTATGTGACTTCAGTCTGATGTGGTTGGTTTGTAAATTCCTCCAGTATTGCCAGGCAAGCCACTCTGTTCTTTGGGCAATTTAATTCATTAATTTATTTATATATTGAGATATAGCATGGAATAGGCCCTTCAAACCATACCACTAAGCAATCCCCAATTTAACCCTAGTCTAATCATGAGACAACTTACAATGATCAATTAACCGACCAACTAGTATGTCTGTTGGACTGTGGGAGGAAACCAGAGCACCTAGAGAAAACCCACACGTTCCACAGAGAGGATGTACAGAGTCCTTGCAGATGACATCAGAATTAAACTCCAAACTCCGACCCCAGATCTGTAATAATATCATGCCAACTGCTACACAGCCATGTCCCCTATCTTCCTTTGGGCCAGTGAAGATGGACAATAAATGTTATATACATCCCTTGAATGAATGGTAATTGATAACTGATTTATTATGTTACATATGCAAAGGTACAGTGAAAAACTTAGTTTTGCATGCCATCCACAGAGATCATTTCACATCAGAATTAGAATCAGGTTTAATATCACCGGTGTATGTCATGAAATTTGTTGTTCTGTGGCAGCAGTACATTGTAATACATAATAATAGACTGTGAATTACAGTAAAATATAAATATTAATAAGTTAAATTAAACAAGTAATGCAAAAAAAAGTAATTAGGTAGTATTCTTGGGTTTAATGTCCATTCAGAAATCTGATGGGAGAGAGAAAGAAGTTGTTTTGAATCATTGAGTGTTTGCCTTCATGCTCCCTGTGCCTCGTCTGATGGTAGCAACGAGAAGAGGGCATGTCCTAGGTGATGGGAGTCCTTAACAATGGATGCCGCCTTTTTGAGGCATTGCTCCTTGAAGGTGTCCTGGATGCTGGCGAACCTATGTCTATGTTGGAGATGACTGAGCTCACATCTTTCTGCAGCTTATTTCAATCCTGTGAAATGGACCCCCTCCCCCCGCCCCGCCATACCAGACAGTGATGCAGCCAGAGTTAGAATGCTCTCCATGAAATTTACAACTGTCTTTGGTGACATACCAGCACTCCTCAAAATCCAATTGAAATATAGTTATGCTAAAAATTACTCTACATAAAGTTATTTTTCTCTTCATGTTCTCAACAATTACTTTGTTACTTTCATTGCCACTTTACAATCAACTGATTCTATTAGTTATGTTTGTACTTTTTCTCTCTTCCCATTTATTCTTAAGTAGATTGTTTGTTTGACTTGGTCTTGATACAGCCTTTTTACAAGACCCGTAAGTTATCAATAGCTGATTCAGAAACATATTTTTTATAGGCTAAAGCCAGTGCATTCTTCCTAACATGATACACGTGTGGTTGATTAGACATCAACTGTGTGAACAAGGATCACACAGGTTTGCTGTCCACAGTGCCAGAGAGATTGCTCATCATTGGTGAGGGATGACCTGGGCTGATACAGATAGGAGTAGGAATGGGTTTTTCCAAAGGGAAATCAATTAGTTTGTGATTCATCAAAACACTACTCATAATTTGTCAGAAAACTAATTTGTTGAAGAACTAAATGCACAACATATTCTGCGATCTTGAAAAGCCCCTTTGTATTTGTTATTTGCTGGGGAAACTTACAGTGAATCATGATTCGCTGAAACACAGCTCCTTAGGAGTGAAGAGTTGACGGTCTGCAAGCTATGAGTCTGGGCTATGGGTAGGTTTGTAGCAGGACAATGTGTAAGAGTGCAGTGGAACATCTGGATATCTGGATACTAGATATGAGTCTTGATGGATAAAGCATATAGATAGATGATTATCAACACTACAGATTCTGCCGATGCTGGAAATCTTGAAACAAAACCTCATAATAGTGAAGGAACGCAGTAGGTCTGGCAGCACCTATGGAGGGGAATGAACAGTCAATGTTTCAGGCCAAGAGGGGCTTTTCAGGATCTCACAATAGTTGTACAATTAGTCATGATGTAGGTTTTCAGCCCGAAACGTTGACTGTTGATTTGATGCAATATTGATTCGCTGCCGATTGATTGCTGTTGGACTGAACAGGGACTATGAAATTGGCTTGTTGCCCACATTGCTATCAATAGGAATGGGTTAATCAGACATCATGATTCCAACATCCAATTTAGTCAAAGTTCAAAGTAAATTTATTGTCAAAGTTCGTACGGTAGGTACTGTGCAAAAGTCTTAGGCACATATACATAGCTGGGTTGCCTAAGACTTTTGCACAGTACTGTATTTGTCAACGGGGAACAGAGAGCAAGGTTGTAAACCTGGCAGGAGCAAAAGAAGTTGGGAATGGTGTGGGTGGAGTGTCATGGGAGGGGAGAGGGACAGGAGGAAGAGAAGGAGTGCCAGGGGCAGTGGGGGTGGGTGGTATGGGTGCAGACAAACCCAGTCGTGAAACATCAAGCAAGGTCATTAGATTTCAAAAAAATGATTTATTGATCATTCCAGATGCCTCTCTGGTGCTTCCCGCTCCCTCCCCTTTTTATGATCAGAGATTAAGGGAGCTAAGGCTTTACTCCTTGGAGAGAAGGAGGATGAGAGGAGACATGATAGAGGTATACAAGATATTAAGAGGAATAGATAGAGTGTATAGCCAGCGCCTCTTCCCCAGAGCACCACTGCTCAATACAAGAGGACATGGCTTTAAGGTAAGGGGTGGGAAGTTCAAGGTGGATATTAGAGGAAGGTCTTTTACTCAGAGAGTGTTTTGTGCCTGGAATGCACTGCCTGAGTCAGTGGTGGAGGCAGATACACTAGTGAAATTCAAGAGACTACTAGACAGGTATATGGAGGAATTTAAGGTAGGGGGTTATATGGGAGGCAGGGTTTGAGGGTTGGTACAACAATGTGGGTTGAAGGGTCTGTACTGTGCTGTACTATACTATATTCTATGTTCTAAAAGCCTTCAGCACCCTAGTGATATATATATATGTGCCTAATGTTTTTGCACAGTACTGTATATGCCCCCATATACAACCCTGTGACTCATTTTCTTACAGGCAATCACATCTACTTGCAGCCAATAACAGTAAATACAACATAATAGAATCAATGAAAGACAGGACAGATAACAACCAATGTGCAAAAAAAAACAACAAACTGAGCAAATACAGAACAAAGGAGAAAATAATAATTATAAATAAATATAGGCAATAAATATCAAGAACATGAGATGAAGAGTCCTTGAAAGTGAGTCCATAGGTTATGGTAACAGTTCAGAGCTGGGGTGAATAAAATTGAATGAAGTTATCCCCTCTGGTTCAAGAGCCTGATAGTTGAGGAGTAGTAACTGTTTCTGAACCTGGTACTGTAGGTCCCGCGGCTCCTGTATCTTCTTTTTGATGCAAGAAGAGAGCATGGCCTGGGTTATGGGAGTCCTTGATAAAGGATGCTGCTTTCCTGTGATAGCACTCCATGTAGATGTGCTCAATGGTGGGGAAGGGCTGGGCCATATCCAGTACTTTCTGTAGGCTTTTCTCTACAAGAGCATTAGTGTTTCCATACAAAGGCCATGATTCAACCAGTCAATAGACTTTCCACCGCACATCTGCAGAAGTCCTCAGAGAATTTGCCATGTAAAGAGCCATTTTGACATAATTTACAAAACTATTGTTGGCTTTTGCTGGCATGGATAACATTTTACACACACAATCTGGGTGCCATGGTAACATAGAGGTTAGCACAATGCTATTACAGCTTGGGATATTGCTGAGTTCAGCATTCAATTCCAGCACCGCATGTAAGGAGTTTTTACATTCTCCCCATGAACCATGTGGATTTCCTCCGGGTGTTCCAATTTTCTTCCGCAGTACAAATATATATGGATTAGTGGGTTAATTGGTCACTATAAATTGTCCTGTGATGAGGTCAGTGTTAAATATGTGGGTTGCTGGGCAGTGCAGCTTATTGGGCAGGAAGGGGCTCTTCCACATTGTATCTCTAACTAACTAACTAATATTGTACAATATGAATCCCTGAATCCCTGAATCCCAGAAGTCCAGACACTTTGACGGTTGTAGCTCTAACCGTTAGGCCTGTCATGTCCAGTTACCTATTAATCTGATAGAGAAAACCCAGTGTTGCAAACTTGTTTCATTATTGGCCTACAGTATAATTTATCCAACTGAATCAATAACTAAACACAAACATTTATAAAACCACATGATTTTCAATAGAGTGAAGTGTGCTCTAGTTCTATAAAGTTCTGTGAACACTTTGAAGTCTTATCTTTGTATGAGTTTGGGAATGTTTCTTAAAGAGACAGACTTAATCCTCAGTTAATCTACATTTAGGAGCCAGCAGACTCTGCCAACTGTAAGTCAAGACTGCAGACTCAATTCTTGGTGGTATTGTGCCTTTATTCTTTTGAATTTAATGGAAACTGTTTTTAACTAGTGATTTATATTGTTCTTTTACTTTTATACTGAATTGGCACCTTCCAAAAACACCACCGTTCATGGCCAATAGAAACTAACAAAAGTCAAGAACGATAAAGTATTATGATACCTCTTATCAGATTAAGATGAGAATTTAAATAATTATATTTTTGGGCTCACTAACTCTGTACTACAAGGTATGTTATACGCAAACAACAGGAATTCTGCAGATGCTGGAAATTCAAGCAGCACACATCAAAGTTGCTGGTGAACGCAGCAGGTATGTTATACGTTCCTTTTCAAATATTGTTAATTCACTTGAATGCTTCACATGACAGAAGACTGGAGGCTAGAGGCCTGTTCTGGTGTTATAGGACTCCGTGTGTGTGTGTGGGGGGGGGGGGGGGGGAGGGAGGAACAGGGCTGTTGATTTTGGTGCTGTTGTTTTGTTGCTTGTGGTATTCTGTGTTGTTCTGCCCAGCAAGGTGGCATTCGATGTCGGCATGCAGTCTGACAACATTTGCTGGCTGCCCCCAGCGCACCCTCAGGTGTGTTAGTTGTTAATACAAATGGCACATTTCACTCTATGTTTCAATGTACACGTGACTAATAAACTTCACATTGAATCTTAAACAAAAGATGGAACTTGGAATTCAACTGGATTGAAAGCAAATTAATGTGATTATTCCCTTTCCAGATTAACTGCTTTCTACCTTCTCCAAAATTAGATGTTAGCCATCCTTGAAAGCTCCTGCGGAGGAAAGAACATGATGAAATAAATTTCTTTACCCAGAGGGTGGTGAATTTGTGGAATTTGTTGCCACAGGCAGCTGTGGAGGCCAGGTCATTGGATGTACTTAAGGCAGAGATTGATAGGTTCTTGATTGGACATGGCATCAAAGGTTACGGGGAGGCCGGGAACTGGGCTTGAGGAGGAGAGAAAAAAAGAATCAGCCATGATTGAATGTTGGAACAGACTCGATGGGCCAGATGGCCTAATTCTGCTCCTATGTCTTATGGTCTTATGGTCTAAAAGGTTAAGGTCACCTTGTCCTAAAAAAAGACACCTGTTGCAGGATATCCATAGGTTGTTTGGGAGATAGTTGCAAAAATACATTTAACATTATAATTTGTATTAATGAAAGACTAAATTTACCTAATAATAGCTGTCTATTGTAATTGTACAGGGCGGCGCAGTTGGAAATTCATCTCAACTAAGGAGTGTAAGGCGCTCCTTCCTTCTGCTAGCCTGCAGGTCACCCTTGGGCAGGGTGTAGCACCTGCTTAGCTCCCCCCCCCAAATCAGAGTCACGGGAAGCCATGGAAGCAGGTGGTGGATGGTCGTATGAGCAGCTGGTGCATATCACAAGTCCTGGTTATGCAACCACTGACACCAGGCAGACAATCTCTGAAGAGTATGAAAACAACTGGGGTCACACCTCTTGTAAAGGCACTACCCAGAAAAAGGCAATGGCAAACCACTTCTGTAGAAAAATTTGCATATTATACTTTATTTATTTGATGCAACGATCCAAAGGCTAGCTCTATGGATCAAAATCAGAGCCCAACACAACTTAATTCAAACATTAGAACATCTTAATGCTGGTGACCGGCTACATAATAATGCAAATATCTCTGAGATTTGTTTAAGCATATATTTAACTGGCAGTGTCTGAATGCAACAAGAATTTCATCTTAATTCCACTTAATCTAGATTTCATTTTTGGAGAAATGTATCAGCCCATTTTGGTCAAATCATGTCATCAGAACTCTACAAAGATGAGTGGGTCAGATTACCTTAAATGAGGTGTAATAAAGGGAAGAGCTACACTAAAGTATTTCTTACAACAGTTACCTTCAAAATTGTGAGCAATAACCTTCGATGTGATGGACTTAGGGCTGGAAGGCAGAATTAGGTCCAATAGTTATTTTGGTAGCAGGGACATGATGAGCAAATGTCCTCCCTCTGTACTATATATCTGTATGAAATGACTCAAGGTGATGGCTAAGGTTCATTTTATTTGGTAAGGACAAACGGGGATATCATATGTAAATGAAGGCCCAAATGCCACGTGACGTCTCCACTGTAACTGTGAGTATCAAAAGCAGCTGCAGAGAGTTATAAACTTAGTCAGCTCCATCATGGGCACTAGTCTCCGTAATATCCAGGATATCTTCAAGGAGCCATGCCTCGAAAAAACAGTGTCCATCATTAAGGACACCCATCACATCGCTCATGCCTTCTTCTCATTGCTGCCATCAGGAAGGAGGTACAGAAGCCTGAAGGCACATACTCAATGAATCAGGAACAGCTTCTTCCCCTCTGCCACCCAGTTTCTGAATGGACATTGAATCCATGAACCCATTTCTATTTTTGCACTCCATATTTAATTTAACTATACAAAGGTCTGCCACTTGGCTCCTTCAGATCGTCACAAGTCCCCAACCAGACCATGACTATGACACTACACTCTCCTCCATTCACTCTGATCACTCCCATTTCCTGACAACTTGATCCATGAACTCCAGGAACCTTGGTTTTCCCTTCCCTGCAAGCAACATCAGTGTCCTGCCTTCCCGGTTCTCGAAATCTCAACCAACTTTCCATCCTTGGCCACCAATCTTCTTCTACACTGCAAATACCCATGCAGCAGGTGAGGATCCACCAATCACTTCATTGTGATTCACCTCAGCACTAAGAAAGGCTTGAACATCCACCAATTACCTCAACAGCTGCTTCCTGCACAAGTATCAACAAGCCCCTTTAGGATCCTTGCACTCTTCAAAGTTCAAACTAAGTTTATTATCGAAGGACATATATGTCACTATATACAACCCTGAGATCTGTTTTCCTGTGGACATACACTGTAGATCTAAGAAGCCCAGTAAAATCAATGAAAAACCATTCCCAACAGGACGGACAAACAGCTAATGTACAAAAGACAACAAACTGTGCAAATACAAAAAAGAATAATAATAATACTCATAATAAATAAATAAGCAATAAATATCGAGAACATGAGATGAAGAGTCCTTGAAATTAAGTCCACAGGTTGTGGAAACAGTTCAGTGATGGGGCGAGTGAAGGTAGATGAAGTTATCTTCTCCGGTTGAAAAGCCTGATGGGCTATAACTGTTCCTGAAACCGATGGTGTGGTTTCTGAGGCTCCTGTGCTTTCTATGTGATGGTAACAACAAGAAGAAAGCATGACCTGTGTGGTGGGGGTCCTTGATATTGGATGCTGATTTCCTGTGAAAGAGCTCCTTGTAGATGTGCTCAATGGAGAAGAGGGCTTTAGCAATGATGGACTAGGCTATATCCACTACATTTTGTAGAGTTTTCCATTCAAGGCAATGGTGCTTCCATACCAGGCCGGGCTGCAACCAGTCAACGCTCTCTCCACCACGCATCTATAGAAGTATAGAAGTTCCTTCACTCATACACTGGATAATGTCCCTCATGCAGATTGAGGGAATTGCTCTGAGGTGGAGACTTGTCTTCTGAAAATCCTCTGCCCTTTCTCCACCTTGTTTCTCACAGTCGGTGATTTAAATGGAGCGGTTCTTCTCAGAGCTGCTAAGATCGACAGTGCTCAAAGGGTTAAGTGCATTTCAGGCACACAACCAGGAAGTCCTGTACAAACAAAGGAATTCAAACTCTTTCTTGAGAGAAATTTGTACCACATTTATTTTAATTGCTGCTCTTGATGCGCAAACATGATAAAAACCTGGGAAATGCTTCATGGTGCCCCAGTGCATTGTTGTTCTAAAAGCTGGTGCCTGCTCTGGTCTTTCTGTTCATTGCAGAGTGAGCACTACTGCCAGCTAGACTGCGCAGCCTACAATGAAACGATAAGGTAAACAAGACCCTTCCATTAATAGTTTGGCTTGGCTGAATCCTCTGCATGCACAGGATGGCCTCTCCTTTTTTACTGAGCAGGAAGCAAACTAAACAATGATACCCTATATTCCCTCACAGGTGCCATAGTCACTTCCTGAAGCAGACTTCAGATTCAGATTCAGAATAATCTGTCACAGGAATTTATACGTTCTGCCCATAAACTTCGTGGGTTTCCTCCAGGTGCTCTGGTTTCCTCCCACAGTCCAAAGATGTAGTGGTAAGTAGGTTAATTAGTCATTGCAAGTTGTCTTGTTATTAAGCTAGGGGGGTTGTTGGGTGGTGTGGGCCATTGAGCCAGAAGGGCCTGTTCCACACTGTAACTCCAAACAAATAAATGTACATTAAATATACAGTGAAATGTATTACCAGCCAACACACCCAAGGATATAGCGAGGGTTGCCTGTAAGTGTCACCACACACTTTGGTGCCAGCATAGCATTCCCACAGTGCTCCGCAGAACAACACAGCGCAAAACACAATAGAACGTACCAAGCGACATAGCAACAAAAGCAAAACAAGCCGCACTCCTGCAGCCCACCCGTCCACCACCCATGCACACACGCATGCACCCTGCGTGCCAACTTTACCAGTGGCTCATTTAACATCTCTGACAGAATCCGTTCGATTGTTCAATAGTTCCATTTAATGTCAGAGAAACGTATGCGATATACATCCTGAAATTCTTTCTTTTCTCAGACTTCCACGAAAACAGAAGAGTGCCTCAAAGAATGAGTGACAGTAAAAATGTTAGAACCCCAAAGCCCCCTTACTCCCCCTCCCATGCAGAAGCAGCATCAAACCAACAACCCTCTCCCACCCACTTCTGCAAAAAAAAAAATCAGCACTCTCCAGCCACCAGGCAAGCAATAGCAAAGCCTTCAAGAAAGACCATGTCCTGCAGTACAACAAAACTAATCATTCACCTGACAATTCAACATACCACAGGCTCTCACTGTCCCCAGTAAAGGTGCCCCCTTTCACAGCAAAAGGGGATACATAACAAAACAACTCTTTGATTTGTGATGATAAAGTCTATCATGTTGCTTTTCTCCCCCCGAGTTCTCGACTCAAAAATCAGCAAGAAACTCTCCCTCACCAACGAAAGAGAGCGTGAGTGCGTGATTCGCCAAGTACAGAGCTTCTGGCAGCTGATCCGCGGCTCCCGATGTTCCGTTTTCTCGCGTGACACTTCAGCCAGTGGCACTAGTTGAGGATCAGCCCGTCCACAGGGCTGCGAAACCTCTGAACCCCAAAGGCACACTCACCTTCTGAGCTGCGTCCTTGGGATTCTGAACAGCGGCCAGTCGTGAGCCGTTGGGAGCTTGCCTTACCACCACAAAGAACCAAAGTCTGAGTGTAACTCCAGGTCAACAGAACCCCAGCCAGCCTGAAACAGGAAAAGGAGAGACACCGAAGGTGGAAATTAATCTGTTTCCACAGATGAGCTGGAAGGAGTTGCTGTTGAGTGTCATCGTAGCTCCACCTCTCGTGTTTCTGTTCATGACCCTAGTTTGGATGAAACAAATCGACTTTTCCTCATGGACTCTGGGCCAGGAAATGAGCAACATCACCCTCCACATTCTGCCTAGATAATTATTTGCTAGAAAGGGCAGCATGGTAGCGTAGCAGTCAGCATGATGCTTTACAGTACCAGTGATCGCGATCGGGGTTCAATTCCCGCCGATATCTTTAAAGGGTTTGTACGCTCACCCCCTGACCACGTGGCTTTCTTCTGGGTTCTTTGATTTCCTCCCACATCTCAAAAACCTACGTGTAAGGGTTCGTAGTTCTGGCCAATGCTATGTTGGTGCTGGAAGCATGGCAACATTTGTGGGCTGCACCCAGCGCATCCTCCGACTCTGTTCGTCATCGACGCAAAGGACGCTTTTCACCGTACGTTTCAATGTTTCAATGTACAGGTATTAAATAAAGCTAATCTTTCATTTCTTAAAACCCCAAAAATGCAAAGCTTTCCAAATTGCTGTAGATTTGCCCATCCTCTGGGTTCCCCCACCCTTGTCTTTCTTCCCGGACCTCCTGTCCCATGATCCTCTCGTATCCCTTTTTGCCTATCACCTGTCCAGCTCTTGGCTCTATCCCTCCCCCTCCTGTCTTCTCCTATCATTTTGGATCTCCCCCTTCCCCTCCAACTTTCAAATCCCTTACTCACTCTTCCTTCAGTTAGTCCTGACGAAGGGTCTCGGCCTGAAACGTCGACTGCACCTCTTCCTACAGATGCTGCCTGGCCTGCTGCGTTCACCAGCAACTTTGTTGTGTGTTGCTTGAATTTCCAGCATCTGCAGAATTCCTGTTGTTTGCTGTAGATTTGTCTTCACATTTCATGATCAGAGAATTGTACGCTTCAGCTCATTCCCAGCGCTTCTCTGTTACCATGTGAGCACACAGTAATAGATCAATATGTGTAATGAGATAAAAGGTAGTGCAGATACGGGAATCTGGAGCAACAAACAATCTGCTGGAAGAACAAGCAGCTTCAGTGGGAGGAAAGGATTTGTCAAAATTCTGGTCCTAATGCAACGTTTTGACCCAAAACGTCACCAGTTCCTTTCCTTCACTGATGCTGCTGGACCCCCGAGTTCTTCCAGCAGATTGTTTGTTGTTATCAATGTGAATATGTGGCCCTGGTAGGGAAAGTGGGGATGCTGAGGAAGATCATAGGACATAAAACATAGAACATAGAACCTTTATTGTTAACAATGACCCTCAGATCCACACTCTCCCATACAAGAAAACATGTTCTCCACATCCACACTGTCTAGACCTTTCACAGTCTTGTAGAGTTCAATTAATTCCCTGTCAGTTTTCCAATTACCAACAGATACCAGTTTAGCCTGGCCAACCTTTCCTCATAAGACCACCCACCCATTTCAGGTATTAATCTTGTAAACATTTTCTCAACAATTTCCAATACATTTTCATCATTCTTTAATAAGGAATCAGAATCTGATTTATGTTCACTATTTATATGATATGAAATTTTGAGCAAAATTTCAAACTCTGTTGTTCAAGATTTCCAGGGTCTGCCAAAATTCTTGTGTTTATGATGTGAAGTGTATTGTTTTGTGGCAGCAGTAAATCATAAGTTACTATAAATTACAAAGATAAATAAATAGTGGAATAAAAGGGAGTGTTCAAGGGGTTATGGAGAACATTATACAATAGAATCCCTTGACCCTTCTGCAACTCAGAGCAATGTACTGTCTGGCTATTGAGATAAGATGCTGCTTTCTGAGTAGCAGGGTGGAGAAACGTCTCTACCAAAGGAGGTGTAGGGCACTCCTTCCCTCTGCTAGCCTGCAGGTCACCCTCGGGTAAGGTGTAGCACCTGCTTAGCCTTTTGATCAGTGTCACCTGAAGCCATGGGAGCAGGTGGTGGATGATCGTGTGAGCAGCTGGTGCATATCACGAGTCCTGGTTATGCAACCACAGATACCAAGAGTGGTCTGAAGAGTATAGATAATGGCTGGAGTCACCCGTCTTAAAAGACACTGCCCAGAAGGCGGCAATGGCAAACCACTTCTGTGGAAAAATTTGCCAAGAACAACCATGGTCATGGAAAGACCATGATTGCTGACGTTATATGATATGGCACATGATGACAATGACAGCTGTTTTATTTTCCTGCCAGGTTGTACTATTTCACATTTCCTACATTATCCTCTATTCTCCAAATCTTTGCCCATTATCTTAACCTACCTATCTTTTATTGCCACTCCTTCCCGATATCTTCTTCCCTTCCTGCCTATTTTATGTCATCAACAAATTTATAAACAATATTATATTATATTTTTAAAAGCCAAGGCCTCATATTCCCTTTAGATACCTGACAATTAGCAATTATTAAAAGATCTATTCTTGTCTAATCTCTGTTTTGTGATAGGCAGCCAGTCTTCTATCCATGCCAATATATTACCTCCTACGTTTTGAAATATTATCTTCCACAAAAATCTTAGATGCAGCATCTTATCAAATGCCTTCTGGAAATCTTAATCCACCTACTGGTTCTCTTTTATCCACAGCATATGTCACCTGTTCAAAGATCTCCAATAAATGGTTTAAATTTTATTTCCCTTTAACAAAACCATATTGACTCTGCCTGATTATCTTGAATTTTCCAATGTGATCTGCTATATCTTTAATAAAAGCATCTAAGATTTTCTCTGTGACGGATATTTACTGTTCTGTTTACTGTTTACCTGTTACGTCACATGCATGTTCAATCATACCTTATTTGTGGTAATATTTTGTTTTATCATAAGGGAAGAAGATCGCTCTCACTGGAGGCTAGAACTACGCAGAGGTCTAATAACAGGAGAAGAGAAGCTGAGGCTGGCTGCTGAAGAAAAGCGCACTCATCGGAAAAACAGCACCAAGACAACGCTGGAGGACAGCGCCTTCAAATGCAGTCACTGCAGACGAGACTGTAACTCCCGTGTGGGCCTCTACAGCCACAACAGACGCTGCTCTAACACAGACTGAAGCAAGAACTTCCAGGCGCAGATCCATGGTCTCGCGAGACTAACGGATGCCACCACTAGCACCGCCATTTTGTTTTATGTGCTGTGCGTGATGTATGTATTATGAGTGCTCTATGGTGCAGAGAAACACTGTTTTGTTTGGTTGTATATAGTCAGATGACATTAAACTTGAACTTGAAGCCCATAGTTTCCTGCTTTCTGTCTTTCTTTCATTCTAAATAAGAGAAATACTATTTCTATTTTGCAATCCAGTGAGACATAAACATTGCATTCCATGCAGCCTGTGAGCACGCGTGCTTTGAAGGACACTACCAGAGAATGTGCTGACTGATGCGGACTGCCAAATGAGATGTTCCTGTACCTGCAGAATGAACCTGTCTCCATTGGATGTTATCCACCAACTCATCTGCAGAGAATTAGAAGACCACAATCTGAAAACATGAGGCAGGACCGGGCTGATGACTGATCATACTCCTGAGACGTTCAGATTTAGAACCAGGTTTATCTCACTGATGGATGTTGTGAAATTTGTTGTTTTGTGGCAGCAGCGTAATTCATAAAAAATGTTACAATAAGAAATATAATAGATAGATAGTGCAAGACAGTGCGAAATAGCGAGGTGGTGTTCATGGATTCGTGAACCATTCAGAAATATGATGGTGGAAGGGAAGAAGCTGTTCCTGAAATATTGACTGTGTGTCTTCAGGCTCCTGCAATGAGAAGAGTGCATGACCTGGATGGTGAGGGCCATAAATGATGGATGCCCCCTTCCTGAGGCACCAGCTTTTGAAGATATCCTTGATGGTTGTGCCTATGATGGAACTGTCTCCACAGCTTTCTTCAGTCTTGTGCATTAGCGTTTACGTAGCAGATGGTGATACACCAATCAGAATGCTCTTCATGATACATCTGTAGAAATTTGCTTGAGTGTTTGCTGACATATCAGACCTCCTCAAACTCCTAATCAAGTATAGCAACTGGCATGGTTGCTTCATCATTGCATCAATGTGTTGGGCTCAGGATAAATCCTCTGAGATGTTGATATCTAGGAACTTGAAGCTGCTCAGACTTTCCATTGCTGACCCCTCAAAGGGGACTGGTATGTGTTCTCCCAATTTCCCCTTCCTGAAGTCCACAATCAATTCCTTGTTCTTACCGACATTAAGTACAAGGTTGATGTTGTGACACCTCAACCAACCGACCTATCTCACTCTTGCATGCTTCCTTGTCATCATCTGAGATTCTGACAACTACAGATGTGTCATCGGCAAATGTATAGATGCCGTGTGAGTTGTGCCCAGATCCACAGTCATGAATGTAGAGGGAGAAGAGCAGTGATGAATGTTCCTGCTGTTAGCACATTGTTAAAGGTTTATCCCTGCTGCTTAATTCACTATTCAGGACAGATTTGTTCTGTCACTTAACCTCCTGTTTAGTTGCACATTCATGGAGCCATTCCTTAATACTATAACAAAAAGGGGTTTATTTTGCCTAGAGTTTGTACGCAGAATCTTTTGGAAAAGAGAGCAGTATTGAATATTCAAAGTGGTTCTGCTAGTTGGGATGTTCTACCATTGGAACTATTTAATTCCATAAATTAGCAATATAAGGGACTCTACCTATATTCAAAATGTTCAAAATTATTATAGTAATTGAATATGTAGTTAATCATTTATTGTTATCTTTGTGTTGAAGCTCCTTTGCATAAATATACTTGTGCATATGACAGTAAACTTGACTTTAACTTTGACTTTGAGTTGAATGGTGTGTATGCATGCCCGTGTCGGTGTGTGCTTTAGGTATGCGAAGTAAATCTTGGCCTCCAGACCTCTTGGCTGTCCTTGCCTTTGAACCAAGGGCTCACACTATGCAGTAGTTGGTGAGCAGGAACCACATCACATTAAAGAAATTCATGCACAGTTCTCAAAACCGGCAGCTCATCCACAACCTGGAGAAATCGCTTTAGAAGAAGGAACGAAGGCACTCCGTTGAACAGCAGACAAGGCTAACCAAATCAGTGAAAGCTAACTTTAAAAAAAGGGAATCAGATCATACTAACGTGTCCCAGTGAAAACAAAGTAATTTCTCCTGTAAATTGAAGTGAACGAAGCATAGTTACATCTAAATTGTATGAATAAAAATGAATATCAGTGATTGGCAGAACATTGCTCACATTTGCAAGATTCAAGATTCAAGATTGTTCAATGTCATTTCCAGTGCACAGGTGTAAAAGAGAATGAAATAATTGTTACTCCAGATCCAAAATAAAAATCTAATAAGATAAAAAAACACAATTCTGACTGAAACTTCTACTCAAAATCATTTGCAAAATGTGGACTGCAAATATTTCTCTGAATTAATTCATTGTTTTAGAATGTGACTTCAAAAAATACATTACAAATATCTTTGTTATCATTAAGTGTGGTAACTAAGTGAAGTCTGTTAACAAAGCTGAAAATAGATTCACTTTAGAAAAAGTCATTTTAATCAGTTACTGATCTGCTACCTATGAGTCAGCCAATTTCATAAAGGGAGTTTGAGAACCAAGCTCATAGCATGGAACCAAACTGGGTAAAGTAAAAAGATTTCTTTCCATGTAAAATATTGGTAACCTAGAGTTTTTAAAAACAACTGTCCAATTGTTTCACATTATCAAGTATTGATGCAAGTTTTTCTAAATTTCTAGATTTACTTAGTTTGTTGAATTTAAATTTCCTACCTGGCATAGTGGGAGTTGGAACTTACACTCAGTGGCCAGTTTATTAGGTACAGCTGGGCACCAGTCCATAAATGCAACTTTCCAATCAGCCAATCATGTGCCAACAACTTAATGCATAAAAGCGTGCAGACATGGTCAAGAGGTCTAGTTGTTCAGACCAAACATCAGAATGGGGAAGAAAAGTGATCAAAGTGACTTTGATCATAGTATGATTGTTGGTGCCAGATGGGGTGATTAGAGTATCTCAGAAACTGCTGATCTATCTCCTGGGATTTTCACACACAACTGTCTCCAGCATTTACAGTGCAAAAAACAAAAAAAAAATCCAGAGAGCTGCATTTCTGAAGGTTAAAATGCCTTATTAATGACAGAGGTCAGAGGAGAATGGCCAGACAGGTTCAAGCTGACAGGAAGGCAATGGTAACTCAAATTATCACATTTGATGTTCAGAAGAGCATCTCCGAATACACAACACAGCAAATCTTGAAGTATATGGGCTACAGCCCTAGACAACCATGAACATGCAATCAGTGGTCACTTTATTAGGTCCAGGAGATGCCTAACAGAGTGGCCACTGAGTGTTTATCTACATATCATCAGTCAAGACTTGTTTCTAGTAACTTTCATATGGCCACAACTATCAAACACCTGTAACATATTGGTTACCTTTGGAGTTCCCTGCTTATCCTTCTTAGTCTCTGGTGAAAACATCAAGGCAACTTTGGGGAAATGGCTTCCACGGAAGTTGCAGTTGAGGAGGTTACATGGAAATACACACCTCATTGCTTTGGTACACAGATGCAACGCTACTGTTTCCAGTGCAAGTTTCCAGCATAGCAATGGTGCAATGGGCGTTTAGGGTCTCTTAGTTACATTGAGATAGCGCTCAAAACAAAACAAGAACAACATCAAGACTGCCATACAACAGCAGAATTTCAATCCCTTCTATCTTATCACATCCGCCTGATAGTTATTTGAATCTTATTTCTTCTCAATATGATTAATTCTTAATATTGCTCTATTGAAACCAGGACCTGTTCATTATCATTTTATAGTATATCTTGATGGTATAATTTCCTTGTAATTAACTCTAGGTTGTCATTTGTCAGACATAGTGATTATTCCCTAGCTGTTAATCTTTCAGCCTGGATGTCACCAAGTCTCTATTGCCAGAAGTATCTCGGTTATCAACATTCCCTATGGCAACCATTATGTCAATAACTAGCCAAACAGAAGAAACACGAAACGAAAATAAAAACATTGTCCTCTTTCCTCCCACTCCTTCCATAAGTCATGCACAATCTGCCCTATCATGAGCTCCATTCCATTCGTTAATCTCCTGTGGAAAAGATTTGAAAAATCCATCCACGTCTCCAAAGATAACCACTTCTTATCTGCAATCTACATTATTAGTCTCAGCCATTACAGTACGAATAGTTAATTTAAACCCTACTCCATACTTTGAACTCACAATCATAGTCAATGTACCAGTACCCAATTTAAGGCATGCTGCATATTGGGAGCAATACTGATTGGGCACAAGTCAATGAGAATGTTTGAATGTTTTAAGGACATCCATGAAGCACTGATGTAGCAGATCATGATCATGCTGTCTGTGTGTTCTCCCTGTGACCATATGGGTTTCCATTCCAGTTTTATAGGCCAGCCCTGGGATGGATGAGCTAGGCTGTACTGAACCTGCAGACTCTGTCACTGGTGAGGAGAGATGACCATAAGACCATAAGACAAAGGAGCAGAGTTTGGCCATTTGGCTCATTGAGTCTGCTCCACCATTCCATCATGGCTGACTTATTACCTCTCTCAATCCCATTCTCCCGCCTTCTCCCCATCAACATTTGATGCCCTATCGAACCAAGTACTTAATATGACCATAAGACACAGGAGCAGAATTAAAAGGAGGAAATGCCTGAAAAGGCAAGTGTGGAAAAAAAACCTGGGAGTTAGTGTGCTCTCTCAGTCTCGTCTGCTGGTTTCTGAGTGCCATGCCAGATGTTCCTGGGCCAGGTCAGGAACTCCCATACGTCAGTGAGAAGGTTAGAAGAACATCCATGAAACACAACATGTCGTAGATTATGATCATGCTGTCTGTGTGTAGTTTGCATGTTCACCCTGTGACCAGCTGGGTTACTTCTGGATGTTCCAGGCTCCTGACTCGTCCCACATCCCTACGATGTGCCAGTTGGTATTATTCATAAGGGGATTGAAGAGCAGGGAAGATAGAATGGGACTAGTGTAGGATTATTCCAGTGCCTTAGTGCTTGATGGTGGATGCAGACTGAGAGGGTCAATGCATTGGGTAATGATCTGATCTGTATGATCAGATTGCAATATAAGCTTTTCTATGTATCTCAGTACATGTGACAATAATAAACCAATTCCAATACCAGATCTGATAATCTCCGGATTATTCTTATTAATACCCAAACTTTTTTATCATCACACAGCAGCATAATAAATTTTCCATTAAACTTCCTGAGTTTAAAGGGTATGAATTATAAAAAGATGTCCCTGACTCCAGCTCTAGTTGCAGACTTACACTATTCTACCCTATGCCTTATGCTTTATGGTCTTATGGAAACAATTCTAGGATTAGAAACAGTATTTTGTTTTAAAGGGGAAAAGCACATATAGCTGTACAGGCTGAAGTCTAACAAAGCATGAACTGAAGAAAAGATGGTAAATGGAAAGATAGCAGGAGATCCAGGAACAAGGTGAAATCCATGACCTGGGTGGATTCTTCAGTGCGTGAAGGCTATTCATGGCCCAAACCCCAAAGCAGAATGAATCTCATCTGTAGGATGAATAAGAAACAGTTTAATAGGCATTGTTTACACATCAGAACCAGGACCTTAAATGCTGGTTGTTAACACAAAAAGAAACATTTCACAGTATGTTTTGATATATTTATAATAAATAAATTGGACTCTGAATCTGAATCTAAATCTCGGGTTAACAACCTACATCACACAGGTAACGATTTTACTGAAGTATACAAGAAGACAGGCATCATAATAGATATACACATGGCAATGGTCTTCCACCAATGTGAATCACTTTCTATCTCTCAGGAATCACCTGTCAGTGAAGGCAGATATCAACGACAATATTGACCACTACCTCTGGTACATTAGCACAGCTTTCAACCACAATGGGGGGAAAAAGACTTTAAAACCCTGACCATGTTTGGTGTATTGGCATTGGTATATTATTGTCACGTGCACCAAAATACAGTGAAAAGCTTATCTTGCAAACTATTTATGCAGATCAAATCATTAAAGAATGCACTGAAGTAAAACAAGGTAAATCAATAAGAATGCAGAACAAAGTGGAAGAGCAACAGAGAAAGTGCAGTGTAGCTAGATAATAAGTGCAAGATCATAACCATCTATTGAGTTCTAGTGATCTTTCCCCTCCAGAATGTTTTATGCACATACAATCAGTCTAAGCCTATAACCACTATTTGTACAATGTGTTTTAAAGGATTGCTTTTATATTTATTGTGTGTTTCTTGTTCTTCGGGCTTATTGTATTTTTTTGTTCATTCCGAATCAGTTCCAGGTCAACAATTATTTCATTCTCCTTTACACTCACGTGTTGAAGAATGACAATCAACAGTCTTGAATCTTTCACATCATGGACAATCCACAGCGCATGCCTCAAAGCTCAGGGGAAGCAGCAGCAGTGATGCCTTCACAAAATCCCCAGAACCCAGGTAAATGAAGAGCAGGGTCCCTCCCAAGTGTCGTGGCTCCAAACATGCTCAACCAGTTGTGGACAAACAGCAGGATCAACAGCCCTTTCCCCAAGTTCTATGAAGGCAAGGCTGTTCCAGGAGGACAGCAAAAAAGGATGATCTCAAATTCTCCTTGAGAAAATAGATCATTCTCACTCTCTCATTACAATCTCAGGCCAGTAACTGCTCAGAACAGGGAAGGAGAAACTGTGGAAGTATTGTTATGCCTCAAGGTACAGACAACAGAAGGAGCGCACAATATCTAGAATTCACCTCCCACCCACCTCTTATCCCACCCAGATCAGTGTCTAGGAATCCCCAAAGTCGTCTGTAGTCATCTGAGAACCCACAGAACTAGAGTGAAAGCAGATCACCCTGGCCTCAAAGTGTCAGCTAAAATGAACAGGCAGAGGAGAAGATCTCACGTATAGGGAGAGGAAATGCCATCATACCAACATCTTTGGATTTTATATTGATATCCGTTTATTTTTGATTTTATTTATTTAGACAGAAAATAAATTATTTAGACAGAGTCCATAGGGGGGAGGCTGGTTCCTGTGATGTGCTGTGTCCACAACATTCTGCAGTTTCTTGCAGTCACATCAGAGCAGTTGCCATATCAAGACAAATTTTTTTTTTTATTTACAAAATATACTTTTTCAAAACTAACATTATGTACAATAAACCATTCAATGACTGTCAATCCTTTACAGATGTTTCCATTACGGTCTACACATTTCCACACTTTTAGCCACCCACGTGGCACTCGGTTGTTCCACTTTTCCACACCATTGTTGAGGGGTATACCCGACCCCTCCTACTCCCACGGGAGAAGAACCCTAAACTGTGGTCCTTCCCCACCGGTCCCTTGCGGTGGCTGCACTAAGTTTCAGTGCGTCCCTCAGCACGTACTCCTGCAGCCGAGAGTGTGCCAGTAGGCAGCATTCTCCCATGGACATCTCCATGTGCTGGTAGATCATCAAGTTTCGGGCCGACCAAAGAGCATCTTTCACTAAGTTGATGATCTGCCAGCAGCACCGGATGTTGGTCTCCGTGTGCGTCCCTGGGAACAGCCCGTAGATCAGAGAGTCCTCTGTCACGCAGCTGCTGAGAATGAAATGTGACATTAGCCCGTCCATCCTCCTCCACACCTTCTCTGCGAACTCGCCGTGTGCAAAGAGGTGGGTTACAGACTCCTCCTCACTGCAGTCCTCCCGTGGGCAGCGGGGTGTGGAGACGACGTTCAGGGCGTACGAGAGGGATCTGACTGGGAGGGCCCCTCTCATCGCCAGCCAAGCGAGGTCCTGGTGCCTGTTGGTGAGGTCTGGTGATGAGGCATTTTGCCAGATGAACTGGACGGTCTGCTCAGGGAACCACCCCACTGTGTCCATCACGTCCTTCTCCTGCAGTGCCTGCAGGACATTACATGCCGACCACTGCCTGATGGCCCTGTGGTCAAAGGCGTTCTCCTGGAAGAACTTTGCTACGTAGGACAGGTATGCCGGCAACGACCAGCTGACTGGGGCGTTGCGCGGGAGTGGGGCCAGATCCATCCTTCGTAGCCAGGGCGACAAGTAGAACCTGGGCACATAGTGGTACTTGGTGCCCACATACCTGGGCTCTACACACAACCTGATGCAGCCACACACGAAGCTGGCCATCAGGGTGAGGGCGACATTGGGGACGTTCTTGCCCCCATTGTCCAGGGACTTGTGCATGACGGCCCTTCTGACCCACTCCATCTTGGATCCCCAGACGAATCTGAAGACAGCTCGGGTGATTACTTGTTTCATTTCAAGCAGGAAGTTTTAACAACTACTTCAGTCTGATTTTGAAGCTCCAGTGATACCACATTCAAATTACAGGAACACCTGTCAAGAGTTCTCCACGTAAGCTTGCACACATCTCCCTCTAGTGGAAGATATTGTGAATATATCTTCCGATCTATGAACTAAAAAATCCTGGTTGATTTCAAAGTTCAAATTAAATTTTTTTATTAAAGTACATATACATCACCATTACAACCCTAAGATTCATTTATATGGGGGCATTTGCAGTAAATACAAGGAACACAATAGACTGCACCCAACAGGATGGACAAAGAACCGATGTGCAAAGGACAAGAAACTGTGCAGATACAAAGTGAAAAAAACTAAACATAGGAACAAGAGTAGGCCATTAGCCCCTCAACCCTGAACCATCAGTCAGTGAAATCATAACTAATCCGTGATCTAACTCCATTCACTTAAGTTTAACCCACAACTGTTTAATAAATATGACACTCTACAAACCTCTGATTTAAAATTAGCAATCATTTCATATTAATTGTAGTTTACTCATGTTAATAGAATTTCTTATTTCTGATCTAGTGAACTTTTGTGATATCGTTTGTAGTTTCTAACTATCCCAACAGCTACGAACATAAACATTCTCTCTCTAGATCAGGGGATCCAACCTGGAGTCCATGTTAATAGTTAATAGAAAGGGTCAATAGCATAAAAAAGATTTAGAATCCCTGCTCTATATGTCTCAGTATTTTCGATATTAAATTCAGATTTCTAGAAACCATAGTGTTTAGTACTTTGTGTGTGACCCTGTATTGCATCACTGCAACTGAATTCTAATTATGTGGATTGATCAGAAAAGTCTCTCATTTGCTTTTAATTCAAAACACATAATTTAACAATGTCAAATAAAACAATCCTTAAAAAAGTCACCTTTATATTCACAAAGGAGTATAAAAATCAACATGATATTTCTGGGTTTTAGTGATGTAAAATTACTGTTGAAGATTACTGTTGCAATTTATGATACAATCTCTGACTTTTGTATATTTCATTCTGACATCACACTCAATTTTTTAGATGTTCAGCATATCAGGGAATAACTTGCAAATATATTCAGAAAATAGTACCAGGACATACTACAATGACACATAACACGAGAAAATCTGCAGATGCTGGAAATTCAAGCAACACACACAAAATGCTGGTGAACGCAGCAGGCCAGGCAGCATCTATTGGAAGAAGTACAGTCAACTTTTCAGGTCAAGACCCTTCGTCAGGACTAACGGAAAAAAGAGATAGTAAGAGATTTGAAAGTGGGAGGGGAGGGTGACCCGAAATGATAGGAGAAGACAGGAGGGGGAGGGATGAAGCCAAGAGCTGGGAAGTTGATTGGCAAAAGGGATATAAGGCTGGAGAAGGGAGAGTATCATGGGACGGAAGGCCTTGGAAGAAAGAAAGGGGGAGGGGAGCACCAGAGGAAGATGGAGAACAGGCAAGGAGCTATTGTGAGAGGGAAAGCGAGAGAAATAAATAAATAAAATGATAAATTAGGGATGGGGTAAGAACGGGAGGAGGGACATTAACGGAAGTTAGAGAAATCAATGTTCATGCCATCAGGTTGGAGGCTACCCAGACAGAATATAAGGTATTGTTCCTCCAACCTGAGTGTGGCTTCATCTCGACGGTAGAGGAGGCCATGGATAGACATATCGGTATGGGAATGGGACATGGAATTAAAATTTGTTGCCACTGGGAGATCCTGCTTCCTCTGGTGGACAGAGCATAGGTGTTCAGTGATGCGGTCTCCCAATCTGCCTCGGGTCTCGCCAATATATAGAAGGCCACACCGGGAGCACTGGACACAGTATATCACACCAGCCGACTCACAGGTGAAGTGTCACCTGGAAGGACCGTCTGAGGCTTTCAGCGAAATGGTCTCCCAATCTGTGTTGGGTCTCACCAATATATAGAAGGCCACACTGGGAGCACCGGACACAGTATATCACACCAGCTGACTCATCTAAGTCATCTAAGTCAGGGGTTCCCAACCTAGGGTCCGTGGACCCCTTCGTTGATGGTGGTGGTCTGTTACATAAAAAAGGTTGGGAACTCCTGATCTATGTTGAATAATAAACTATGACAATAATTTATTTATTTGTTTGTTGATTTGTTGCTGCTCCACAGAACGTACCTTCAGATTATGCATTCACAGGTTCTGGAGTGCTGTGATGCGACTTCACATATAGTTCCAGAAGGCATTCGATAAGGTGACACATAAAAGACTTATCCATAAGGTAAGGCTGCCTAGAACTGTGGGTGATGTATTAGCATGGATAGAGGATTGGTTAACCAAAAGAAAGCAGAGAGTTGGGATACATGGGTGTTACTCAGGTTGGCAATCAGTGGTTAGTGGTGTGCCACAGGGGTCGGTGCTGGGCCCGCAAATGTTCACAATGTACATTAATGATTTGGAAGAGGGGACCAAGTGTAGTGGATCTAAGTTTGCTGATGACACTAAGTTGAGTGGAAAAGCAACTTGTGCAGAGGACAGGGGGAGCCTGCAGAGAGATATAGATAGGTTAAGTAAGTGAGCAAGGGACTGGCAGATGGAGTACAATGTTGGTAAGTGTGAGGTCATCCACTTTGGAAGGAAAAATGGAAGAGCAAATTATTATTTAAATGGTAAAAAAAATTGCAGCATGCTGCTGAGCAGAGGGTCTTGGGAATGCTTATGCAGAATCACAAAAGGTAGGTTTGCAAGTGCAGCAAGCTATTGAGAAGGCAAATGGAATGTTGGCCTTCATTGCTAGGGGGATTGAATTTAAGAGCAGAGAGGTTATGCTGCAACTGTACAGGGTTCTGGCGAGGCCTCACTGGGAGAACTGCATGGAGTTCTCGTCTCCTTACTTGAGGAAGGATATACTGGTGCAGAGGAGGTTCACCAGGTTGATTCCAGAGATTCCAGAGATGAGGAGAGATTGAGTTGACTGGGACTGTACTTGCTGGAATTCAGAAGAATGAGGGGAGATCTTATAGAAACATATAAAATTATGAAAGGGATAGATAAGATAGAGGCAGCAAATTTGTGTCTACTAGTAGGTAAGACTAGAACTAGGGGGCGTAGCCTCAAGATTCGGGGGAGCAGATTTAGGACAGAGGTGAGGAGGAACTGGTTTTCTCAGAGAGTGGTGAATCTGTGGAATTCTCTGCCCAATGAAGCAGTGGAGGCTATCTCAGTAAATATATGTAAGATAAGGTTGGATAGATTTTTGCATAGTAGGGGAATTAAGGGTTATGTGGGAAAGACAGGTAGGTGGAGATGAGTCCATGGCCAGATCAGCCATGATATTATTGAATAGTGGAGCAGTCCCGATGGGCCTGATAGCCTACTCCTGCTCCTATTTCTTATGTTCTTATGTTTTTAAATGGCATTAACAATTTCTGTGGTGATCCATTTCTGGAACAGTTTGGGATTAAACACGAAGTTTGCAAGTTTTTACTTTTGCAGACCATACACCATTATCCATGTTATGAGTTGGAGGAGACTCCTCTTTCCTTAGCCATGACTAACTCCTTGCTGCAACAGTGATTACACTTTAAATGCATTTTATTAGCTTGAGAGTGTTTTGGAAGAACCTAAAAATACTATGTACAGTGTAAGTGTGCTGATGTCCTTAACATACCCATGTACCAAAACCAGGAAGTATAAAGAAAAATTAAAAATGTCAAAAATATGAAGTATGAATGGACTGCATTGGATATACTCAGCAGGTCAGATAGCATCTGTGGAGAGGGAAACAGAATGAATGGTTCAGGTAAACACGAGAAAATCTGCAGATGCTGGAAATTCAAGCAACACACCCAAATTGCTGGTGGAAACAAGCAGGCCAAGCAGCATCTATAGGAAGAAGTACAGTCGACGTTTCGAGTGGAGACCCTGGTGTGTGTTGCTTGAATGGTTCAGGTAGATCTATTATTACCCAAGACTTTAAAGACTACATTTTTTCTTGTCCTTGCTGCTGAAAGAGGCTTTTGTTTCTGTGCTACTTTACCTGCTAGAGGCTTGCTGAAGTCTCAGACTCAACCCCATAAATCTCCTTGATTATATACCAGTCAACCCCCTCCCTGTTCCTTTGCCACATGTATGCCTTTCCACCAGGAGTCACCAGAGAGCAAATATCAAGTCAACACACAAAAGTGCTGGAGGAACTCTGCAGGCCAGGAAACATCCATGGAAAAGAGTAAACAGTCAACGTTTCAGGTCAAGACCCTTCATCAGGACTGGAAAAGCAGATGAGAAATCAGGGTAAGAAAGTGGGGAGAGGGGAGGAAGAAGTACAAGGTGGTAGGTGGCAAGTGAAACTGGGAGAGGGGGAGGGGGAGCTTCCATACCCTCTCCCCAGATGTAATATGCCTGGCCTGTACAAAACACTCACAAGGATTGGCAGCATATCAACAGAAAAAACAAGTATTTCTGTAACTTCCAGTAATTTCTCCTCCTCCTCCTCTCTTTTTCCATTCCACATTCTGGTTCCCCTCTCATCCCTTCCATTCTCTTCCCCATCACCTCTCTTGGTTCCCCTCCTCCTTCCTTTCCTTCCACTGACCTCTCCTATCAGATTCCTTCTTCTTCAGCCCATTGCCTTTTTCCCCTATCCCCCTCCATCTGCCCCCTCACCTCATCTCATCAATCACCGGCCAGCTTGAACCCCTCGCCCTCTCCCATCTTCTTCTTATGGTTTTTCTTCCCTTCCTCTCCAGTCCTGGTGAAGGTTCTCAGCCCTAGACATCAACTGCATATTCCCATTCATAGATGCTGCCAGACCTGCTGAGATCCTCCAGCACTTCTTGTGTCTTGCTCTGGATTCCTGGCATCCGCAGAATCTCTTGCGTCCACAGGAAAAATATGCACAAGAGATGCTGGAAACCTAGAGCAAAGAACACAAATGCTAGAGGAACTCAGCAGGTCAGACAGCATCTATGAATGGGAATAAACAATTGAAGTTTTGGGCTGAAACCCCTCATCAGGACTGGAGAGGAAGGGGGAAGAGATGTAATAAGAAGGTGGGGAAGAAGTACAACCGAAAAGGTAAGAGGTGCATTCAGGTGAGTAGGGGAGGAATTAAGAAGCAGGGAGGCGATAGGTAGAAAAGCTAGGGAGCTGGAGAAGAAATCTAATGAGAGGAGAGTGGACCATGGGAGAAAAGGAAGAGGGAGAGAGACTGGTCATGGTGATTGATAGGCAGGTGAGGAGATGAGAAGGGAGCCAGAGTGGAGAAAAGAAGAAGAAGGAAAGATGACTATAAAAAATCAATGTCCATACCATCAAGTTGGAGGCTACTCAGCCGGAATCTGAGGTGCTCTTCCAACCTGAGAATGTCCTTATATTGCCAGCAAAGGAGGCCATGCACCAACATGTTGGAATAGAAATTGGAATTAAAATGCTTGGCCACCAGGAAATACTGCTCTTTGTAGATTGTGCAAAGGAGTTCAGCGAAGTAGACCACCCATCTACATTGGGTCTCACTAATGTAGGGGACACCGCATCGGAATCACTGAGTACAGTACCCAACGTAGATGGGATGACCGCTTTGTCGGGCACCTTCACTCCATCTGCAAAAAGCAGGATTTCCTGGTGGCCTACAATTTTAATTCCAATCCCCATTCCCATTCCAACATGACGGTCAATGGCTACAATGAGGCTACTCTCAGGGTGGAGGAGTGACACCTCATATTCTGTCTGGGTTGCCTCTAACCTGATGGCATGAACATTGATTTCTCTAACTTGGAGAAATTTTTCCTCCTCACCCTTTCCCTTCCCTCTTCTTCTTTTCCCCACTCTGGCTCCCCTCTCACCTCTCCTCTTTTCCACACCTGCCTATCACAATGCCTTGGTGCCCCTCCTCTTTCCCTTTCTCCCTTTGTTCTTGCTTCTCTCTTATTGGATTCCCTCTTCTTCAGCCGTTTACCTTTCCTACCTATCACCACCCTGCTTTGGACTTTCTGCCCCACCCAACAGGCTTCACCTATCACCTTCTAGCTTGAATTCCTTCCTCTTCCCCACCTTCTTATTTTGGCTTCTTCCCCCTTCCTCTCCAGTCCTGATGAGGAGTCTCAGCCTGAAACTGACTGCTTATTCATTTCTATACATTTTCCCTGACCTGCCGAGTTCCTCCAGCATCGTGTGTGTTCGTGCTTCCACGGCATGAAGGTTTATCCTGGATATGAATTCTAGAAATAAGGGTCACAACCTCAAAGTAGGGAGCAGGGCATGAGTGAGTGAAATGAGGAGGAGGTTCTGCATTTAAAGGAATTTGGAGTTGGAAGGTATCAGTGGTTCAGTTATTTAGGACAAGTCAGGAAAATGGTGTCGAAGTTGAGAGTCAGCCATAGTCTCATCAAATGTGGAGCAATCACAAGGACCATATCACCTGCTATCTTATATAAGGATGTAAGGAATAGGATCAGGAGTAGGCCACCCGGCCCATCGAGACTGCTCCACCATTCAACAAGATGGAGTAGGACCATATATTTTGGGTATATACCTCAAGAATGGTTGAAAAGAGAAAAATATTTAATGAATATACTGCTGGTGGCTGGTAAAAAGACCCTTACCAGGAAATGGTTATCACAGAAGAGCCCAACTTTAAATGTACGGATGGAAATTACAATGGACATTTACAAAATGGGGAAGATAACAGCATCTGTTAATCATAAGTTGGAACAATTTTATTCATACTGGGGAAAATGGTTTAACTACATAACATCTCATAGGCCTGATTTTATTCTCACAACTCAATAATTATGTTGTAAAAAAAAGATCACTCCCTACTTTGTACGTAGTTTTCTTCTTTCGATTGTTCTTTCTTTCCTCTCCTTTCTATATGTGTATACCTCAGATAAATATTATGTGGGGATTTGTGACAAATATAATTATATGATATATATGTACAGTATCTGAAATACATCTTGTGGAAATACTTGTTTGATGATGAACTTCAATAAAAAATAAATTACAAAAAAAAAATAAGATCATGCCTTATCAGGCCATGGACTCCTCTCCACCTATCTGCCTTTTCCCCATAACCTTTAATTCCCTTACTATGCAAAAATCTATCCAACCTTGTCTTAAATATATTTACTGAGATAGCCTCCACTGCTTCATTGGGTAGAGAATCCCACAAATTTACCACCCTCTGGAAAAAGTAGTTCCTCCTCATCTCAGTCGTAAATCTACTTCCCTGAATCTTGAGGTCATGTCTCCTCGTTCTAGTCTCACCTACCAGTGAAACAACTTTCCTGCCTTTATCTTATCTATCCCTTCATAATCTTATATGTTTCTATAAGATCTCCCCCCACCTCTTCTGAATCCCAGCGAGTACAGTCCCAGGTGACTCAATCTCTCCTCATAGTCATCTCTAGAATCAGCCTGGTGGACCTCCTCTGCACCACCTCCAAAGCCAGTATATCCTTCCAGTAAGGAGACCAGAACTGCACACAGTACTCCAGGTGCAGCCTCACCAGTACCCTGTATAGCTGCAGCATAACCTCCCTTCTCTTAAATTCTTATGTTATCTTTGGTTGTCAGCTCTTCTATTTGAATTTTATTTATGTGCTTACAGGATATAGACATCACTGCCAATGCCAGCATGGATTTTCTATCATTAATTGCCCCTGAACAGAGGAGGGTAACCAAGTCAATCACATCTATGAATCTGGAGTCACCCCTCAACTAAAACAGGTAAAGACAGCAGTGAAGGAGATAACAAACTAGTGATTATATAGTCACCATTACTGAGAGCAACATTTTAAAATTCCACATTTATTTAATTACTTGCAATGGTGGAATTTGAACTTGTGTTTCTGAATCAACAGCCTACAGCTCTGGATGCTGGTCTAATAATTTAACCACTCTGCCATCCAAAGACAGCCTGGAGACTAAATCAATACCTCTATGCAATTGTACACACAGTGCCTTCAAAGCAGTATACATTTATGTACGAAAGGTAGTGGATGTGGCTTAGTACATCATGGGTAAAGCCCTCCCAACCATTCAGCACATCTGCATAAAATAGTGTCGTAGGAAAGCAGCATTTATCATCAGGCCATGCTCTCTTCTCATTGCTGCCATCAGGTAGGAGATACAAGAGCCTCAGGACCACCAGGTTGAAGAACAGCTACCACTCCTCAACCATCAGGCTCTTGAACAATGGAGTTAACTACACTCACTTGCCCGTCCATTGAGTTGTTCCCATAACCAATGATCTCACTTTAAGGACTCTTTATCTTGTTATTTCATGTTCTCGTTATTTATTGCTATTTATTTATATTTGCATTTGCACAGTTTGTAGTCTTCTGCACTCTGCTTGATCTTTCATTGATCCTGTTATAAATACTATTCCACAGATTTGTTGAGTATGTCTGCAGGAAAATGATTCTCAGGGTTGTATATGGTGATGGATGTGTACTTTGACAATAAAATTTGCTTTGAACTTTGAACTTCATTCTAAAGCATATACTGCAAGTAACTGTACAGAAGTTGATATATTCAATTGGATGCTGGATTGCAATATCCCCATAGCAATTTATTATCTAAATGGACGGCCATTCACTCCAATACAAACTCGCACAGTATTTCCTTTTGGTATAAAATAATTGATTAGATTTTATTTTTTCTTCATGAGCAAAACAAATTTATCTCCTCTAGAAATAAGTTGTCTCTTAAGAACTTATTCATCTGATGTTCATCTGAAATGCAGAACAAAAGTATGATTATTCTTTAACCAGACTGAGTTTGTGTGCGACATGTTGAGAGATTCACACATCATTCTTGGAACCTAGTCTTCTAAATAGCTCTACGGCAAGTACCAACATGATTTCGAAATCCATAGCTATCAACAGGGCTCTTTGCACCAAGACACCTACAGAAAATACGTCCTCAGTATCAAAGGGGCTGTGTTTCATTCATAAGAACCTAGTGGAAAATTGCCCTTCAGGACATATTAAAGATTACTTACGTTTCTGTTTCTGCCACCCAGCTAAATAAAACCGGGCAGGAAAATGTTTCAGCACGATCACTGAATTTGTCAGTACGGACAGCTATTATCAGTAACTTCTGTGTATTCGGAATTCCTCCTGGTCCTTTATAACTTGTACAATTCCCACTTTGGTGGAATGAAAATCAATAAATGTTGTCTGCAAAAGGCTATTACACAAATGTCTCCTCTTCTTTTTATTTATTTTCCAAGTTGGCAAGGCGAGCATTACTTTCCCCTTGGTGAATGTTCTTCTTTCCTTTTTCTTTGGCAGTCCCTCAGCATCCGGACTGCCTTCCTCCTGTTCTGGTTGTGTGGCTTCTATGGTGACAAGTGAGGAAACTGCAGAGCCTCCTTGAGCAATTGACTCCAATGCAAACTCACACAAGTGTCCTTTTGGCATCATACGATTGAGCAGATTTTACTTCTTCCTTCATTAACAAAGCTTGATATAACTCTTCTGCTCCGAAGGTGGGGCAGCTTGCAACTGAGAGGGCAGGTGAGTGAGCAGACTTCTGGTTCTCAGTGCCTACCTGAATACTCCTTCTCCATTCTCAATGATCATTGAACTTCGAAAATAGAACAGTACAGTACGGGCCCTTCAGCCCTCGATCTTGTGCCAACCCGTATAAACCTACTCCACAATCAACCTGCCCCTTCCTTCCTCCATATCCAAAATGCTCCATTTTTCTTACATCAGAGAATTTCTTAAATGTCCCTACAATATCAGCCTCTACCACTATGCCTAACAATGTATTCCAGGTACTCACCACTTTCTGTGTAAAAGAACCTACCTCTGACTTCCCCACTAAACCTTCCTCCACTCATCTTAAACGGATGTCTACAGGTATTGCCCATTGCTGCCCTGGGAAATAGGTGCTGGCTGTCTATTCTATCTGTGTCTCTCATAACCTTATTCACCCCTATCAAGTCATCTCTCATCCTCCCTCACTCCAAAGTGAAAAGCCTTAGTTCACTCAGCCTATCTTCATAAGACACGCTCTCTAATCCAGGCAGCATCCTGGTAAATCTCCTCTGCACCCTCCTCAAAGTCCCACATCCATCCTATACTGAGGTGACCAGAACTGAAAACAAGAGTCCAAGTTTGCCAAGTGTGGGGCGGCACAATAGCATAGTAGTTAGCACAATGATTTACAGCACTAGCAACCCCGGTTCAATTCCCGACACTGCCTGTAAGGAGTTTGTACATTCTTTCTTTTTTAATCTTTTTATTAGTTTTCAAGTTCATAAATATAATAACAATAGTGATACAAAGAGGCTGGAATTACATTATTGGTAATAAATATACACAAGAGAAACTACAAATAGTACAAGTGTAATGGACTTCCAAACTCTTAATATAATTAATCATGAAGAGAAAAGAAATAAAAAGAAAAGTATATCACAAAGAAAAACCCCCAAAAACAAAAAAAACCTAAAAAAAAAGCTAAATTACTAAACCCAAAAAAAAAAACAAACAGAACAAAACAGGGCTGAACCAATATATTAGATCGAATACATTCATTAATGTTGTCAACTCCGCTCCTCTATTCATGTATTCTAAATTTAAAAAAAGGATTCAGAAAAGGTCAAACTACATCATATGAAAATGTTGAAGAGTTTGTACATTCTACCTGTGACAGGTGTTCTGGCTTCCTCCCACAGTCCAAAGACGTACTGGTTGAAAAGCTAATTGGTCATTATAAATTGTCCCGTGTTTAGGCTAGGGTTAAATCGGGGCGGGGTTGTTGAGCGGCACAGCTCGAACGACCAGAAGGGCCTGTTCTGCACTGTATCTCAATAAATAAAAAAACAAGGTTTTATAGACCTGCAACGTCACTTCACAACTGCTGGGACAATGATTCCCAGCGATCAGTGCTGACACTTCATACTCATATTTTTATAACAAAGGTGGAGGCTGTTCAGCCCAATGAGTCCATACTAACTCACAAAGAGATTCTATTTGGGGTAAGCAATATCTTTATAGATATATGGACAGGAAAGGAATGACGGGTTATAGACTGAGTGCAGGTCGGTGGGACTAGGTGAGAGTAAGAGTCCGGCACGGACTAGAAGGGCCGAGATGGCCTGTTTCCATGCTGTAATTGTTATATAGTTATATGGTTTTATATGGAAGTGCAAATGCTATGGGAGCCATAATGAGATGTGTACAACTCACAAACAGACCCTTCAGCTCATTGGGTCCATGTGGACCATCCATTCACACTAATCCTATATTAATCCCAGTTCCTGATGGTCACTATAGCTGGGGGTAGTAATGGGGACAAGCTCCTATTAAATACTCGCAATGGCGTGGAGCTCAAATAGTCTCTGACAACCAAGTTCAGTTCCTGGCCTTCATGTGAGGCTTAGCTACTAAGTCCGGCGGAACCGTTTCTACTGACAGGAAAAGGGGCAAAGGCGGGTTACTGGTGCCTTAAAACCAGTCACTTTGGCAGATGGGGCTCATCGGCCATGGTCGGCAGCTCATCTAGGAGAAGGAAAACTCTGATCTCAAACCTCTGCTGCCTTGCGGCTGTACCCACTCATGGGGAAGGATTCAGGAACAAGCCCTGTGGGAAAAATCCAGAGCTGGAGTCCCTCAGGCAGAAATACAGTGAGTTCAACGCTGACTGCCAACTCTTGCGATACTGCTGGTACCAAACTGCATCAGTCTCTGCCATTCTTTTGGGCTCATCAGTTGTGTGGAGAGGGGGAGCTTGTTACATGGGCAAGAGCTTGTTACATGGGCAAGAGCTTGCTCTCCACATCATACTGCCCAGGCTTGTGTACCTAGACAGCTAGGATGCAATATCCACGGTCAGCTCTGACCAATGACGGCCCTCACCTCACCTCACCTTACATTAATCCCATTTTTTATTCTCCCCTCATTCTCATCATTTCTACCACCCACCAACATGTTACAGGCGTTTTACAGTGTCTGGTTAAATACTAACCTAAACACGGAGGAAAACAGAGCACCAGGAAGCAACCCACACAGTCACAGGGAGAAGGTGCAAGCTTCACATAGTCAGGACAAGAGGTCAGCGTTGAACCAAGTTTCCTGGCACTGAAACAGTAGCTCTACCAGGCGCACCACAGTACCACCCCCTATTATGTGACTTGGAATGTTTAGGCTTGTTCTTCAAGACTAATGTTGTTGATGCTGCAGACAACGATGCTGAAGCACCAACACAGAGAATCTCTTCCACCCTACCTATCCCTGTCAGGAACAGGACACACCGTGTCAGTAACAGAGCTAGGCTCCACCCCAATGCTGCGCAGGTCACTGCATGGGACCACAGAATCCTGGAGAAGGCCCACTTGCTGAAGTTTTTGTAAGATTTAAAACACATTTCCACACTTCATCCCTGGACCATCTGAAATGTTGCAACATTACAACTTCCGAGGCTCAGGGAGGACAATGGCGATGGCATTGTCACTTTGAAAGACCAAATTTGATGGCGCAGTTTTGAAATGTTCTTTGGCAAAAAGCTGAAGAATAAGTTGCTGTGTTAGGTATAGAACCAGAGATGCCAGTCTAAACTCTTTACCGCACAACTCAATAAGGCAAAGACAAAGTTTCTGATGAAAACGGCACTGACAAACTTGAAGCTGTGGTCAATTCAAGGGGCAGGTATGAGTTTGTTGGCCAAGACTACTGGTGTCTTTTGCACCTGGTCATTGACATAAAGGGTGATTTTGTTAGGAAACCAGTATTCTGTGTTTTTCTTTGAACCTTTGATTCTACGTTTTTTGTTCATTTTTTGCCGTTTGGTGTTCTTTGCACATTTGGTGTTTGATGTTTTCTTCAAACGGAATCCATTCTTTGTCTCGTGGTTGCCTGCAGGAAGACTTATGTTAGGATTATACATACTGCATACATACTTCGACAATAAATGTACTTTGGATCTTTGAACCCATGGAAGCCTGAGAAGAAGAATACCCACAAGCCACCTGATTGCCTAGGGTCCTTTTACTGATGTCAGGGAACAACTCGAAGAACAGAGGGATCCAGGAGTAGAAGTACATGGTTCTATGAAAGTGCTGTGCAGGTAGACAGGGTGATGCAGATGGCCTTTGGCATGCCTCATCAGTAAGAAGCACCAGCTATAAGGTTGAGGTTGAATTCCTGCCACTGTTTATAAAGAGTTCATACATTCTCCCAGTGACTGTGTGGGTTTCCTCCCAGTATTACAGTTTCCTCCCACATTCCAAAGAGGTACAGTTAGGGTGAATGTTAGTAAGTTGACAGCAAACTGTAAGTGCCAGAAGCACAGTGACACTTGTGGGCTGCCCCAGGACATCTCACACTGTGTTTGTGGTTGACACAAGGCAATGCATTTCACTGTATGTTTCAATGTTTCGTTGTACACGTAAAAAAATATAATCTCTTTAAAAAAATCTCTACTACAGAACAACTTCCTTTTGCAACTTCTTTGACCACCACACCAATTGATCAATATCTTCCTGCACCCTTCAATGGTCGAAAGCAGTATTAGGAGTTCAAGTTGTCAGATGACACCCAGAAGCTAACAATATTGGCGAGGGTCTGGATTAAACCACCAGAGGCAAATATATTCAGCCTCAGCTCAGTTTTTTGGTATGGTGTAAAAGGACCATCAGGTGGGCCTTTTCCTTCAAAATCTCTGACCTTGTCTTGGGATTCATCATGAGAGAGAAGAGGAAAAAGATGAAGTACCGAACGGGACCACAGGAAAGATAGGAGTAAACTGGTAAGGGTGCAAATAGGATGCAGACGGATGCTGTGTGGATTAGACCTATAAGAGGTTTGGATGTTCAATGTAATACATTCAATACTTAAAGATCACTCATTTCCATATACACAACAACTAGTTGAAGTAACACACACAAAATGCTGGAGGAATTCAGAACTCAGCGTTCATGGAAATGAACAAAGTCAACGTTCCTTTGTCAACTATTCATTCATTTCCATGGATGCTGCCTAACCTACAGAATTCTTGCATCATTTTGTGTATGTTAGGTAGGATTTCTACCATCTGCAGAATTGCTTGTGTTTATAGATAAAGCAATAAACTCCTGGCAAAGTGGAAAGTGAAGGTCAAGGCTTCCTAATTTTGTGAAGAACCTAGACCATGAGAAACGATTCAGAGATCAGAAGATGGCATATGCAGTACTGTGCAAATGCCTTAGACACACATATATATAGCTACGGTGCCCATAACTTTTGCACAGTACTGTCAATGAGCAAGTTTGCAAACGAGGCAGAAGCAAAGGATGTTGGGAATGGCAAGTGGGGAGCAGGTGGCAGAGAAGAAGTGCCAGGGGTGGGGATGGTGACAAGGGTCAGATACCATCAGCCCTGAGTCACCAGGCAAGATGAATTGATTCCAAACAAATGGCTTGTGGATCATTACAGAATGTCTCTCCAGTGCTTCCTGTTCGCTCACCTCTCCCTTCCACTTTTCCCAGCCATAGTTCTCCTCTCCCTGTTCCCTTCCCACTCTCAGTCTACAATAGCGACCCACATCGGAATCAGGTTGGTCATCACTCACATTGTCCTGAAGGTTTTTTGTAGCAGTCACTGTCTGAGTAATGCTAGTGGAGCCTATGCAAGATAAAGGAAAATTGTCTTTGAAGTCCATGACCTGCATGTCCAAAATGTTTGGTCTATAGAGCAGTCACCCTTCCTACATTACTGTATGTAGCTGAATCATGGACCATCTACGGTTGACACCCGAAAGCCCTGGAACAATACCACAAGTGATCCTTCAAAAGATTTTGAGGATCAGCTGGAAGGACAGACTCACTAACGTCATCATACTGGAGGAGGCCAACATGAACAGATCTCCACTACGATAAGGCAACACTAACCTGATGGATAGGACACATCATTTGGATGCCTAACTCATGTGTCCCCAAACAGATCTCTTACTTCGAGTTGAAGGAAAGTCAGCAAGTCCATGACAGGAAAAGGAAATTCTTCAAAGATCACATCAAAATCAGCATGAAAAAATTCAAAATTATATCTAAAATCTGGGAAGACATTCCCCTCTATTGATACACCTGAAATAATCTGTTCAAGAGGGAGTTGCACTAGACGAGAATGATCTCTGTTTGCCTCGTTACAGATACCCCTCAATTTACAAGATTCCATTTACTATTTTTTACTGGGACACTTTGGGGTTCATGTCCTCAAACTGCAGAACTTTTTTCACTTTTACAGGACAGTAAAATCCTCAACTACTTTGGTAGGCCTTAGAACCCCAGACCTCTGGAATGCAGTCAAGCAAGTTAATCACGTTATTACAATTTCAAAGTGCAATGTAAAATTATTATCAAAATACATATATGTCGCCATGTCCAACCCTGAGATTCATTTTCTCGCGGGTGTACTCAATAAATCCAATAACTGTAATAGAATCAATCAAAGACCACAGCAATAGGGCAGACAACCAGTGTGCAAAAAACAACAACAAATTGTGCAAATGCAAAAATATAGGGAAAAAATGAACTAATAAATTAATTAATTAACAATGAATATTGAGAATATGAGATGAATCATATCTTCTGCAAACGTGGCCAAGATCCATCAATTCTGTCATCCCAAAAATTGACATAAAATGCAAGAAGAAGCAGCCCCAATACCGACCCCTGTAGAACACCATTAGTCACCAGCAGCTAACCAGGATAGGCCCCTTTTGTTCTCTTTCTTCACCTCCTGCTTGTCAGCCAATCTTCTATCCATGCTAGTATCCTGCCTGTAATAAAATGTAATATCTTGTTAAGCAATCTCATGTCTGCCGCCTTGTCAAAGACTTCTGAAAATCCAAATAAATAGTATCCACTGACTCTCCTTTGTCTATCCTGCCTGTTATTTCCTCAAAGAATTCCAAAAGATTTGTCAGGCAAGATTTCCCCTGAAGAAAACAATGCTGACTTTGGACTACTTTATTACATGCCTCCAAGTACCCCAAAACTTCATACTTAATAATGGACTCCAATATCTTCACAACTACTGAAATCAGGCTAACTTCCTTTCTTCTACCTCTCTCCCTTCTTAAAGAGAGGAGTGACATTTGCAATTTTTCAGTCCTCCAGAACCTTTCCAGAATCTAGTGATTCTTGAAAAGTGATTGCTAATGGCTCCACAATCTCTTCAGTTACCTCCTTCAGAACCCTGGGGTGTAATCCATCTGCTCCAAGTGATTATATCTACCATCAGAACTTTCAGCTTCCCAAGCACCTTCTCCTTAGTAATAGCAACCACACTTACTTCTGCCCCCAAACATTCTTGAATATCTGGCATATTGCTGGTGTCTGCTATAGTGAAAACCAGCACAAAATACTTACTAAATTATACTGCTATTTCTTTGTCCACCATTGTCCCTGTACCAAAAAAGACCAAGGTAACATGCCTGAACAACTGGTGTCCTGTCACACTCATCTCAATAATGAGCAAATGCTTTGAGAGGCTGGTCAAGGATTACATCTGCAGCTTGCTACCAAACAAATTGGACACCCTACAATTTGCCTACCAACACAACTGATCAACAGATGACACAATAGCCACTGCTCTACATACTGTCCTTACACATCTGGAGAAGAAGGATGCTTATGTAAGAATGCTGTTCTTGGACTACAGTCCAGCATTCAACACCACAATTCCATCCAGACTCGACAAGAAGCTCAGAGACCTCGGGCTTGACCCTGCCTTGTGCAGCTGGATCCTGGACTTCCTGTCAGATCACCAGCAGGTTGTAAGAGTGGGCTCCCTCACTTCCAACCCTCTAATTCTCAATACAGGAGCCCCTCAGGGCTGTGTACAGGCTCCCCTCCTTTGCTCCCTGTATACCAATGACTGTATCGCCACCCACAGCTCCAATCTGCTAGTTACATTTGCTGATGACACTACATTGATATCTCAAACAATAAGGGGGTGGCCTACAGGGAAGAAGTTATCTCTCTGACACAGTGGTGTCAAGAAAGCAACCTCTCCCTCAATGTCACAAAAACACAGGAGCTGTTTGTGGATTACAGCAGGGATGGAGACGGGCTAACCCCTTTGACATCAATGGATCTGGAGTTGAGAGGGTAAACAACTTCAAGTTTCTTGGCATCCACATCACTGAGGACCTCACGTGGTCTGTACACAACAGCTGTGTGGTGAAAAAGGCACAACAGCACCTCTTTCACCTCAGACGGTTGAGGGAGTTTGGTATGGGTTCCCAAATCCTGAGAACTTTCTACAGGGGCACAATTGAGAGCATCCTGACTGACTGCATCACTGCTTGGTATGGGAACTGTACCTCCCTTAATCGCAGGGCTCTGCAGAGAGTGGTGCAGACAGCCCAGCGCATCTGTAGTTGTGAACTTCCCATGATTCAGGACATTTACAAGGACAGGTGTGTAAAAGGGGCTTGTGGGATCACTGGGGATCCATGTCAACCCAACCACAATCTATTCCAGCTGCTACCATCTGGGAAGCGGTACCACAGCATAAAAACCAGGACCAACAGGCTCTGGGACAGCTTCTTCCACCAGGCCAACAGACTGATGAACTCACGCTGATTTGAGTGTACTCTATATTACATTGACTGTTCTATTTATTATAAATTATTATAAAATTACTATGATTACATATGGCACATTTAGATAGAGATTAGTAAAGGTTTACATTTACATTTAGTAAAGATTTTTACTGCTCGCGTATGTGAAGGATGTAAGAAATTAAGTCAATTCAATTCAATGCTACCTCTCCAGCAACATTTTCCAGCAGTCCAACTTTCACTTTCATCTCCCATTTACTTTATATATTACTGAAAAAATCTTTTAGCATTTTCCTTGATATTATTGGCTAGCTTACCTTCATATTTCATCGTTTCTCCCATTCTGTTTTTTTAATTGCCTTCTGTTGGCTTATAAAAGCTTCCCGATCCTCTAACTCCCCATTAATTTTTGCTGTATTATTTGCCCTCTCTTTTGCTTTTATGCTTTCGTTTAACTTCCCTCGTCAGCCTCATCCTCCCTTTAGAATACTTCATCTTTGGATCCATCTATCCTGCGCCTTCCAAATTGCTCCCATTGTTGTTTTGTCATCACCCCTGCTAATGTCCCCTTCCAATCAACGTTGGGCAGCTCCTCTCTCATGCCTCTATAATTCCCTTCACTCCACTGTAATACTGATAAATCTGGCATTATCTTCTTCTAAAGCTACAGTGTGGGACCTAAGGATTTTATAGAAAAGTGGAGCTGAAATAACAGGAGGGTGCTCCATCGACCTTGAAAAGAAACTGAAGATGATTTTGCATTATTCACTCTCATCCCAACTTCTGAATCAAAAAAAAACCTTTCTCAAGTGAATTCTTTCAGCAATGTTACATGCTGGAAGTGCACAGCAGGTCAGACAGCATCTGAGGAAAGAGAAATAGAATTACATTACAGTCTCCCAGCCTCAGTGTCCAATTCTTCAACGTGCTCTCTCTGTTTGCATCAGAACTGGTTAGTTCTGCTGCAAGTCATTTATTATTCATTCGGGCAGGTGGGGCTCATCAACTTTGGACGGCAGCCAGCCTAGAAGGAAACCTTTGATCATAAACCTCCACTGCCTTGTGGCCGTTCCCACCCATGGGAAAGGCTTCGATAGTAAACCCCAAGGAAGATTTTGTTTACAACGTCACTCTGGCAACCTCTGTGACAACACTGGTGCCAAGCTGTGTTGGCGCTTGCCCTTCCCTTGGACTACATCAGTGACGTGGAGAGAGGGAACCCGTTGCATGGGCAACAGCCGGTTCTTCAAATCTTCCCAACCAGGCTTGCGCCCTGGAGAGGACACAGTCCAGCAGAGGCACAAACTCATGATCCCCTGGGATTGACGGCTGCCTACTACATTTATCCATGAAGTTGCCTCGATCTTACCCCCTTGTTAGCACTGTCTGAAATGTTGGGGTGTCTACGCTGTACACTACAACCTTAAGTTTGCATCCTTAGTGTCCAACTGCTCTCATTTCCAATTGTTTGTCCACTTCCTCTCTGTCCTTTGTTCCTACTAACCCATCGAACAAATGACTACTTCGGTTTAGCTCCACAGCAGCCTTGGCTTCAGCTTATCCAGGTTATCCTTCTGAACTGCCCATCCTCCTCAGACCTTCTCTGCAATTTAAAACTAACCTTCCTTTCTTTCCCAGCTCTGGCAAAGGATCCTCCTCCTTCCCATTCTCCTGTGGTCCACTGTCCCCTCCTATCAGATTCTTTCTTCTTCAGCCCTTTCCCTTTTCCACCTATCACGTTCCAGCTTCTCACTTCATCCCCTCCACTCCTCCACCCACCTCCCTTGCTCCTCATCTGACTTTACCTATCACCTCTAGTTTGTACTCCAGTCCCTCCTCCCCAACCCCACTTTCTTATTCTGGCTTCTTCTCCCTGCCTTCTGATAAAGAGTGTCAGCCCGAAATATCGTCTCTTTATTTATTTCCATAGATGCTGCCTGACCTGCTGAATTCCTCCAGCATTTTGTGTCTGTTACCCTTAAACATTAGTTATGTTTCTGTGATGAGAGGCCGAGGTAAGGACGCTAAGGACCAAACGTGCTGGAGAGTCCGAGACTAGAGTCAATGTTAGACGGGAAACTAACGAGACTAGACAAGAATCCAAACGAGACAATCGCAGACTGAATTAAAGTTGAGTTGACAATTGAGCACCAAACTCGAGTTCAGGTGCTCTTTAAGTATTTAAATCCTGGTTTCAAACATTGGCTGCCAATTAAAGAAAGCAGGCCTGAATCTTTAAAGAGACCATGACAGCTATCCATACTCCAAAGGATCAGTGCATTGAAACCATGGAGGCTGGCATGGTCCGGTGTGTACTATAAGAGTTTCCCTATCTACAGATGCTACCTGACCTCTCCTGATATCATTCAATCTCAAATTGAAGATGCAAATTGAAGGACTGCTTCGTCTGTTCACCACAAAAGGCAGGGTTTAACTGTGGTTATCCATTTCAGATCGACTTCACATTCCCATTCAGAGATGTCTGCCCATAGCCTCCTCTACTGCCGTGGTGAAGCCAAGCTCAGGTTGGATAAGCAGCACTTCATATTCCATCTGAGTAGCCTCCAACATGATGGTATGAGCAATGATTGCTCCAACCTTTGATAATTTCTCCTCCCTCCTTTCTTCTCTCTTTTTTCCATTCTTCGTTCTGGTTACCCTCTCATCCCTTGTCCACTCCTCACCTGTCCGTCACCACCCTCTGGTTTCCACTCCTACTTCCCTTCCTTTCCATGGCCCACTGTCCTCTCCTATTAGATTCCTACTTCTTCAGCCCTTTACCTCTTCCACCAATCACCTCCCACCTTCTCACTTCATTCCCCCATCCCCCACCTACCCACCTGGTTTCACCTATCACCTGCTTGCTTGTACTCCTTCCCCTCCCCCCCAATTTATTATTCTGGTTTCTGCCCCCTTCCTTTCCAGTCCTGTTGAAGAACCTTGGTCCAAAATATCGACTATTTACTCCCCTCCGAAGATGCTGCCTGACTTGCTGAGTTCCTTCAGAATTTTGTGTGTGTTGCTACCTAAACTGTAGTGCATCACCACCATTTTCCATTCAGATTTCCAACATTTACAGTTTTTCTTAATCCTGATATATACTTTTACTGTGACTTTTGAAGAGTTATATACAGTCTTAGATATTTACAGTGAAGTGCAGGCCATTTCACTCCTTGTGTCAGTGCCAGCCAAAAGCAAGTCCTTTCAGCTATACCGACAGTACTCCTCAGAATTCAGTGTGTGGCTCTGCAAGTTACAACACTACAAGATACTTACTAATTATGATGAGAGTTCCGGCCTCCACCACCTGCTCAGACAATGTTCCAAAGCCCCACCTCTCTTTGCATGAGAATATTTATCATCCCTTTAACGTGCCAAAAAATTGTCTTAAGTTTATTTCCCATGGTATTGACTTCTTCTGTTTTGAGCAACTCCCAGGTCTTCACCTTATTTCAGTCTCACATCAGCTTCCTTCACTCTCAGGGAAAGAAACACAACCAGCCAGCTCTCCTCAGTACCAAAACTCACCATTTATGGCTACACTAGCATAATTCTCCTCAGCATTCTTCCTTCCTAGGTCTGTCACGTCTTTCCTACAGGACTGTTCACAGTACTCTAGCTAAGGCCTTACTTACTGCCTTTTACGCCACTGGCATTTCGGGCAGCAATGACAGTCCTCCATCTCCAGTGGTGTTCAGGGCTTCCTTCACCGTGTCAGTAGCTTCCCCTCGGTTTTCACTATTGTCAGTCATGCAAGTCCTGGGTGGAGGCTCAGGAATACTGCCACACGCAGATGCTATTTCCGTAAAAATTCTGTTTTACCAGTCAGGGTTAATAGCCCTGAGCTGAGGACTGGTGGATCTTTCTTAGTCTGACCTTTACCCTTTGACCTGTTTGACATGGGTGGCCCTATCAAGCGCCAAAGCATAGAGCCCTGACTCCAGCCAACATAGCTCTCCAGGTTACTGAGGCACACAAGGGTTCAAGGTTGTGATCCTCTTGGAGGGTCTATGGCCTAACTAGTGTTTTACAAAGTTTTATCACAGTAAAGGCAAGTATCATGCATATCCTCAAGAATCTGTGAACTGCACACCGAGGTCCCTCTATTCCTCCACAGTCCTCAGTATCAGACCATTCATTATTTACTCCCTTGCTTTGTTTGCCTCCTCGCTCAACTGCGGGGGGAGGCACGGCAGTGTAGCGGTTAGCTCAACTGCTTTATAGTGCCAGAAATGGTAGATCAGGGTTCGATTCCCACCACTGTCTGTAAGAAGTGTGTACATTCTCCCCGTGACTGCATGCTCTGGTTTCCTCCCACATTCCAAAGACATATGGTTCAGGGTTAGTAAGTTGTGGGCATGCTACGTTGACACTGGAAGATTGGAGTCACTTACAGGCCTGAACCCAGCACATTCTCAGACTGTGTTAGTTATTGACATATTTCACTGTATGTTTCATTGTTTCGATGTACATGTGATAAAGATTAGCTTTATGAAATGTGTCATTTACGTCACATCAAGTCCATGAGGATTGTGGTGAGGATAGTTCGTGAATATCTCCACACTAAATGTCCACAACTCACTAAACAGTATGCATTTGGAATGTGGGCAGAAACTGGAGCACCCAGGGGAAAGCCCAGGCGATTACGGGGAGAATGTAAAAACTCCTTATAGACAGTGACGGGAATTGAACCCCAAATGATGATCGCAGGTGCTGTAAGGTGATTCTGCTAACTAGTACCACTACCTAACTAGCTAATGGTCTTTGTTGCGCTTTCATCAACTTCCAGGTTGTGCTGGTGCTGGTGTTGGTGCAGAGGACTCTGGCCCCACTGTGCATGCTGTTTGAGAGAGTGTGAGGAAAAGGTTCGAGACTGTAAAGGAATTTTTTTTCCAGCCTATCCCTTGCTTAGGGCAACTGCGTTTTTCGCCTTTACCTAACTAGTTTGCTAGCAAGAGCTGTAAAAGAGGTGCCTGGCGTTTTTCAACGAAAAAGTGAGCTGATAGTTAGATAGTGGTGAAGTTGTTTTAGACTTAACAAAGCAGAACTAAGAGTTACTTCTGGGTATAGTTTACAGGCAGAGAAATTAAATCAATCAGGGAACGCAAATCTAGAAAGTCCTGGGAAGGTCCAAGTACATATTAAGCGTAAGGTGCTAACTGGTACATCGGGAGCAAAGTAGGAATAGTAGTATAAATAGTAGCTTTCTTTTAAGAATTTAAATAATACAGTCACTTAATCTTCAGTTGTTCTTCAGAACTTCAGTAGTTCTTTCCCCCTAAAAGTGTAATAATTCAGCCTCTGCAAAGTCAGTCTTGCCTTGTGTTTGGATTCATGGGAACTTGCTCCCCTGGAGACTTCATATACGAGGAATGTCAGCTAATCCAACACCTTGGGAAGAAGGTGGCTGAACTTGAGGAGGAGGTAGCTAATCTGCAACGTTGTAGAGAATTGGCAGATGTGCTCCAGATGTCCGCTAGGGAGATAGTGTGCACCCCAAGACAGCCAGAAAGAAAGAGACAGGTGGGTGACTGTGAAAAGGAAGCAAGGGTAAGAAATGCACACTGTCCAGGGGCAACAACCTCAGAGTTGGAGGTGTCCAACCATTTTGAACATCAAACAATGCTCAATGACGACCATGAGATCTCTGAGGTTGTAGGCGGGACTGAGAAACCTCACAGGACCCTCTCTAATCCGAAACCTAAACCCCTTAAAAAGCAAGTAGTGATAGTAGGGGACTTAATTCTCACTGAGTTTGAGAATCAGGTGTGTACTGACAAGGTACAGGGTGTTGCCAAGTAGGAGACCTTCATGGATGAGTTGGTAAGCTCCCGGCTAGACCTGGGGTGGATCCATTAGCCATTGTCCTCATCGGAACAAATGACAAAGGTAAGGGCAGACTGTCAGTTCTCCAAGACAAATTTAAAGAGTTAGGAGGGAAGCTTAGGGACAGAACTGACAAGGTGGTCTTCTCAGAAGTTCTGCCTATGCCACACGTCAGTCCAGGTAAGAGGGATGAGATTAGAAGATTTAATACGTGGCTCAAATCATGGCGTAGGTTAAAGGTGCATAGGTTTACATGACACTGAGGCGCCTTTGGGGGCAGATGGAACATGTACCACAGGGACAGGTTGTATTTGAACTGGAGGGACAATAATGTACTGGGCAGGTATATGCATCAGTTAGCTGAGGACTGTCTAAACCAGTGGTCCCCAACCACCTGGCCGCAAAGCATGGGCTACTGGGTCACGAAGAAACGATATGATTTGGTGATATGAAACGATATGAGTCAGCTGCACCCTTCCTCATTCCCTGTCACGCACTGTTGGACTTGAACACACACAAGGTCATTACGCACACAAAGTCATCAGTGACCCAACCGCAAATGACCCAAGACGTGCAAAGGAATGGGTCTGTGACCCATTTGTGAATGTCCCCGGTGAATCATCTATGTCAGCGTGGGAAGAAGATCAACTCCTCGAGCTTGCAAATGACGGCGGACTGTAAAGTATGTTTGACATAACATCTGTCGGCATTCTGGATCAAAGTCAAGGCTGAATGTCCCAAGCTAGCCACGAAAGCACTGAAAACGTTGCTTCCATTTCCAACATCATATCGCTGTGAAGCGGAGTTTTCTGCAATGAATGCAATGAAAACTAAATTGCGTAATAGACTGGACATAAGGAACCCCCTTCGAGTATCGCTGTCTCCCATCACCCCTCGATAGGACCGTCTTGTTGCAGGAAAACAAGCCCAGGGCTCCCACTGATTCAGCGATATTGGTGTGTTGCAATGATTTTATATGTTCATACGGGGAAAATATGCACTGTGTGTTTAATATCCAAACGTTACTTAAAATGTTATGATGCTATTGACTTATAATTGACCTATCAATATTCATGCAAGGAAAATATGCGCTGTGTGTTTAATATTAAATTGGTTACATAAACCCTTTTAGAAACAAAATTCAGTGTATTAGCCACTTATAAGTGATTTATAGTTGACTTATCACTTATATTCTGGTCGTGATTAACACCACCCCACCCCCCCACCACCCAGTCAGCCGGTCCGCAAGAATATTGTCAATATTAAACAGGTCCACGGTGCAAAAAAGGTTGAGGACCCCTGGTCTAAACTAGGGAATGGGGGTGGGGGGTGGGGGGTGGGCAGGGAAATTAAAACAGAACAGGCTCAACTGTTTAAACACCATAGTGGAGAATAACATAGTGTAGGCATAAACCAATTACAAACTTCAAAAATATAAAAATAATTTGCAATAGGATGAAAAACATCAATAATAGACTAAGGGTAGCCTGTATAAATACAAGAAGCATGAAGAATCAAATAAACAAACTGGAATTATATGCAAGTGTGTACAAGTATTTCATAATAGCAATAACTGAAATCTGGCTGACCTCAAAGAATGGTGATGAATATGGTATTAAAGGATATACTTTACCTAGATAGGCAAGATCGTAAAGGTGGATACCTTTAACTTATATTTCACTAAAGTATTCACCTGCAATATTCCATGAAATGCAGAGAAAATAAGGTTGTGTTAGATGACTTAGAGATCTTAAGTAGTGAGGTCCTGCTTCTGCTGAAAAGACTGAAAGTTAATAAATCTCCAGGGCCAGACAACATACTGTATATCCAAAGGTACTTAAAGAGGTCTGTGATTATATATACAAACCCCTAAGTGTATTTTTCAAAAGTCAGTGAAGACTGGTGAAATTCCTAAGGACTGGAAATGGTCTAACATTATCCCTGTAGAAAAGAAGGATGACCCTGGTAATTATAGACCAGTAAGATAATGGAAACAATAATAAAGAAGGACCTGGAAAAGCAGCTGATAAGAACAGGCATGTTAGCAGAAAGCCAACATGGTTTCAGAAAGGGGAAATCATGTTTTACTAATATGTTGGCATTCTATGAAGAGGCAACTAAAACTTATGAAAATAATAGAGCCGTTGATATCATTTACTTGGGGTTTCCGAAGGCTCTTGACAAGGTACCCCCCAAGAGGTTAATAATAAAATTACAGAAGGTAGGAACTTAGGGTAAAGTGTACCAATGGTTGCAGAATTGGCTCAAAAACAGAAAACAAGTTATACTGAGAAGTTTATTTTCATACCTAGAAGATGCTAATAGTGGGGTTCTGCAGTGATCAGCATTGGAGACGCTGCTGTTTTTAACTTACATTAATGATTTGGATAAGCACATAGCAAATAAACTAGTAAAGTTTGTTGATGACACAAAATTATTAACTGTGCTCAGTTCTGGTCACCTCACTATAGGAGTGATGTGGAAACCATAGAAAGGGTGCAGAGGAGATTTACAAGGATGTTGCCTGGATTGGGGAGCATGCCTTATGAGAATAGGTTGAGTGAACTCAGCCTTTTCTCCTTTGAGTGACGGAGGATGAGAGGTGACCTGATAGAGGTGTATAAGATGATGAGAGACATTGATCATGTGGATAGCCAGAGACTTTTTCCCAGGGATGAAATGGCTATCACGAGAGGGCACAGTTTTAATGTGCTTGGAAGTAGGTTCAGAGGAGATATCAGGGGTAAGTTTTTTTTACGCAGAGAGTGGTGAGTGCATGGAATGGGCTGCTGGCGACGGTGGTGGAGGCGGATACAACAGTGTCTTTTAAGAGACTCCTGGACAGGTACACGGAGCTCAGAAAAATAGAGGGCTATGAGTAACCCTAAGTAATTTCTAAGGTAAGGACATGTTCAGCACAGCTTTGTGGGCCGAAGGGCCTGTATTGTGCTGTAGGTTTTCTATGTTTCTAAAATTAGGGGGAATGGGCTGATAACATGCAGTCAACGGAATCAATACAATTAGATCTAAACCAAATCCAGATGTGGGCAGATAAATGGCAGATGAATGTTAACGTAAGTAAATGTAAAATATTACATATAGGAAGTAGAAATTTAGATATAAGTATACAATAGGGGTCTTGAGTTCAAAAGTGCACTGTATGAGGAGGATTTGGGCATCCTGGTAGACTCATCATTATCAACATCTAGACAATGCATGGAAGCGAATAGGAAGGCTAATAGAACCTTGAGCTGTATAATGCTTTTATGAGGCCACACCTTGAGCACTGTGTGTAATCTTGGTCTCCATATTGTGTGAGGGCTGTGAAGGCACTGGAGAGAGTTCGAAGATGACTAGACTCATTCCAGGTCTACAGGGTGTGAGCTGTGAAGAAAAGTTGAAAGAATTTAATCTTTTTAGCCTAAGTATGAGAGGAGACATGATAAAAGTGTTCAGAATCATTAACAGTATAAGTAAAGTGGATGCCAGCTGCTACTTCAAAATTAATCCATCATCAGGGATACGGGACCATAGTGAAGACTGGTTAAGGGGAGATCTCAGACTAACATCAGGAAGCATTTCTTTACACAACAAGTTGTGGACATGTGGAACAAACTACCTAGTTGTGTAGTTCAGAGTAGTACCTCAGAGACCCTCCAATCTAAACTCGATAGATATTTCAACGCACTATGTGAATAGGAAACAACAGGAATTCTGCAGATGCTGGAAATTCGAGCAACTTGGATGTGAATAGGAATTTAGCAAGCTTTGTAGGGCTGAATACCCTCTTCTTGTCAAAAACTTTCTAATGTTCTAATAAAGTTAGCTGGTCACAACTTTCATATGAAACTCTGGGATTTTAACATTAAAACCCACCAGGATAGCTCCTTATAAACATGAGAAATTCTGCAGATGCTGGAAATTCAAAGCAACACACACAAAATGCGCAGGAGTTCAGCAGGGTCGGGCAGCATCTATTGAAATTAATATATAGTCTATGTTTCAGGCTGAGACTGTTCTTCACGACTGAGAGTGAAAACACCTGAATACAAAGTTGGGAGGGAGGAGGGGAAGGAAGATAGCCAGAAGGCGATAAGTGAGGCATCCAACCTAAACTGATGGCATGAATTTCAATTTCTCCTTCTAGTAAAAAAGTTTTCCTCCCCCTCCCCACTTCTTCTACTCCCCACCTCTTCTACTCTTCACTCTGACCTCTTACCTTTTCTCACTTGCCTGTCGCCTCTGCTTGAGTCCTTTTGCCCTTCCTTTTCTCCTATGGTCTGCTCTCCTCTCCTATCAGATTCCTTCCTCTCCATCCCTTTATCTTTCCCACCCACCTGGCTTCACCTTCTAACTATCCTCCGCCCCCTCCCCACACCTTTTTATTCTGGTGTCCTCCCACTTCCTGAATAAGGGTTTTTGCCCTGAAACATCGACTGTTTATTAATTTCAATAGATGCTGCCTGACCCGTTGAGTTCCTCCAGCACCTTGTGTGTGTGTGTGTGTTGCTTTGGATAGCTCCTTAACTCAGGGTGAAGGTGTAAAATATGGAGCTAAAAGCTAGTCTGACATTTATGTTATATTTTCCTTGCTTTTTTTCCTTTTGAAGTCAGTAAGGTTTAGGCAAATGGAGGGGAATGTTCAGGGTTTAAAACTTAATGCCTACCCACCAATCAGTACTTCATGTTATAATACACAGTCCATTGTAACATGTTCCGTTCCACACATTGACTTGACTTACGGATATAGACACAATGATTTTATTCTGATTATTTGCTGACATGTGTTCTTAACTTGAATTCATGTATCAATATCTTATAAATATTTTTTCTTGTTTTGGAAACTGTACTTCCATGCTTTTGACCTTGGCGCCAATGTTCGTGTTTGTACAAGGAACAATGCAAGCTTTAGAATTCAATTAAACTTGTTTGACTTATGAGCTTCATTCAAGTTGCTCTGTAAATCAATAGGTGATCCTGTTGATTAGTTTATTGTTCTTGAGAGTCAATGGGTACTTGCTAATGCTGGCTCACTCCCACTCCTCTGGCTCGTTCACTCTCTTCTGATATATATTGCAGCTGTGAGCATTCACCGTCATTCAGAAATCAACCACTGTGTCCCCTGGGATTTGCTGGTGATTGTGCCCCTAACATGTCAAGATTCAAGATAGCTTAATTTCATTTTCAGTACACAAGTGTAAAGGAGAACAAAATTATTGTTACTCCGGGTCCAATACAGTGAAAAAAAAGTAAGATAAAGAACACAATAATGATGATTTGTCAGAATGAGTTCTGAGAATTGCACCATAACACCAAAAGACTTAAGGAGCAGAATTAGGCCATTTGGCCCATTGAGCCTGTTCTACCAATCCACCATGGTTGATTTATTATCTCTCTCAATCCCATTCTCCCTGTAACCTTGGAGGCCCTTACTAATTAAGAATCTATCAACATCCACTTTAAATATACCCAATGACTCAGCCTCCACAATCATCTGTACCAAGGAATGCCACAGATTTACGATGCTCTAGCGAAAGACATGCCATCTCATCTCTTTTAAAAAGGGATGTCCCTCTATTCTGAGGCTGTGCCTTCTGGTCCTGGACTCCTCTTCAAATCCACTCTATCTAGAACTTTCAATATTCGATAGGTTTCTGCGAGATCCCCCTCATTCTTCTAAACTCTAACAAGTACAGGCCCAGAGTCATCAATCGCTCCACATATGTTAACCCTTTCATTCTCAGAATAACTTTCATGAACCTCTTCTGGAACCCCTCCAATGCTAGCACATCTTTGTTAGAGAAAAAAAAGGCATCCGTTAGTCTTACGAGACCATGGATCTGTGCCTGGAAAGTCTTCACTCTCCAGGGCGCAGGCCTGGGCAAGGTTGTATGGAAGACCAGCAGTTGCCTATGCTGCAAGTCTCCCCTCTCCACGACACCAATGTTGTCCAAGGGAAGGGCATTAGGACCCATACAGCTTGGCACCAGTGTCATCACAGAGCAATGTGTGATTAAGTGCCTTGCTCAAGGACACAACAGGTTCCCTCGGTTGGGGCTCGAACTCACAACCTTCAGGTCACTAGTCCAATGCCTTAACCACTTGCCACGTGCCCACACACTTCTTAGATAAGGGGCCCAGAAATACTCACAATACTCCAAGAGCTGTCTGATCAATGCCTTATAAAGCCTCAGCATTATATCCTTGCTCTTAAATATGAATACATAAGAGAGCTTACATACATAGATTGATTGCATGTCCATAAAGTGATGCTAGGCACATAGGTTCTGTATATAAGTTTGACTCTGACAGGAAATGATAAAGTAGTGGTGTTGGGGAGTATGAAGGGGTTGGTTGGTGGGTGGAGGTGTTGATTAGCTTAACTGTTTGGGGAAAGTAACTGTTCTTAAATCTGGTGGTTTTGGCGTGGAATCTGCATAGCCTCCTCTCTGATGGGAGTGGGGTGAACAGTCCAGGAGCAGGGTGGCTGGGATCCTTCATGATATTGCTGGCCTTTTTCTGGCACCTTTCTGTACATATGTCCTTCATGGTGGGTAGGCTGGTGCCAGTGATGTGTTGGGCAGTTTTGACTACCTATTGTACAGCCTTCCTGTCCACTGCAGTACAGTTTCCGTACTAAAGTATATAAACTATGCTCAGTGGAACACAATTTGAACTCTGTTCCATGTAATCTCAATAGAATGGGTGGGGAAAGTCCTTTAGATTCCAAGAACATGGGGAAAATATATAAAACTGCCATAAGGTCTTTGCAGGATGCCATCTTAATTGGTTCTTTCCCCAGGCAATTAATCTGATTATCCACCCCCACACCCCTCCATCTATTATCTCTGTCACTGCATTGCACTTTAAAACGCTGTTTACATGTAAATTCATGATGATATTTATGTATTTATGTCTATTTTATATCATATCTGTATTTTAACCTCTATTTATTTTATATAATTCTTTATTCTTATAATTCTTGAATGTCATACCAACACACAACAGCAAATTCCTGAAAAATGTAAATATAAATGGTGAATAAAGTTGATTTTTGATGTTTGAAACTTCCCATAGAACTTTGAAATGTAATTTCAAACCTCCCTAAAATATTATTGTGGGTTGCATTATTCAAGCCTATCCTGTAATCCTTGTAAAAAGTATACTATTCTGCCATTTACTACAAATTTACTTTTTTGGACTTTATTTCATCTGGTTCAATCTTGTGGTGAGGTAACGAATTAGATTTACCTTTACTTAGAACTTAATATTGTTCTGTTCCCATTTTTGTACAAATGTTATTGGCCCATTCTCCAAATGATCAACTTCTATATAATGCATTTCATTTAGTTTGGCGTGTACATACATCTATTGATGCTTCTGGACACATCTTCAGTGATGTTCCTGGAATCATCGGGTGTTTTGGGTCTTTCAACATCATACAACCTCCTCCAGGTGACCCAGCCGGGGCTGATCAGACCCCAGCTTGTGTCCAGATGGCTAGCTACTTATGACTCCATGTCTCCCCTCTTTTGAGCCACAGCCATCTTGAGGCCCTCTCTGCTTCATCGGTGGTACTGCGGATGGCTCTCCTCTTCCTCTCTCCCTCAATGCCCAAAATGCTGAAGGCTCTAACTAAAGAACGGGCTACGAATCCCCTACAACCAACCTCCACTGGGAGACACCTCACTCTCCATCCAGCCTGCTGACAGTTGCTGACCAGTCCTGCGTACTTGGAGAGCTTCCTTTCAAAGGCCTCCTCCAAGCCATCTTCCCATGGGACTGTCAGCTCCAGCAGCTCCACTTGCTTAGTAGGCTCAGACACTAGGACAATTTCATTTAGCTTAAGAATGTGCATCTATTCATTGGCTAATCTCCAGTGAACTTGCAGTTCAAAAATCACCTATAAATTTGCCGATGACACCACTGTAGTTGGCAGAATTTCAAATGGTAATGAGGTGGTGCAGAGGAGCAAATAGCTGGTTGAGTAGTGTTGCAACAACCTTGCACTCAATATCAGTAAGACCAAGGAACTGATTGTGGACTTCAGGAAGGGGAAGTCATGGAAACACACACAAGTCCTCGTCGAAGGAACAGCAATGGTGAGAGTGAGCATTTTCAAGTTCCTCGGTGTCAAGAACTGTGAAGATCTATCCTGGGCCCGACACATTGATGCAATTACAAAGAAGGCATGATAGCGGCTACATTTCTTGGAGCTTGAGGAGACTTGGTATGTCACCAGACTCCCACAAGTTTCTGCAGGTGTACCCTGGAGAGCATTCTAACAAATTTCATCACCTTCTGGTGCAGAGGGACCACCGCACAAGATTGGAAAAAAGCTGCAGAAAGTTGCAAACTTGGCCAGCTCAATCATGGGGACTAGCGTCCAAGGCCTATAGAATATCTTCAAAAGGTGATGCCTCAAAAAGACAGCATCGATCATTAAGGGCTTCCATCACCCAGGACATGCCATCTCTACCATCATGGAGGAAGTACAGGGGCCTCAAGACCCACACTCAACATTTTATGAACAGCTTCTTCCCCTTCGCCAATAGATCTATGAATGATCAATGAATTCATGTACTCTACCTCACTATTTGTTTTCTATTTTGTGCTCTTTTTTGCACTACCTATTAAATTTAATTTCATATATATGTTATTGTAATTTATAGTTTTTAAAATCTGTATTGCGATGTACTTTTGCCACTAAACAATAAATTTTATGGCATACAGTCCTGTGCAAAAGTCTTAAGCATGTACATATATATCTAATTTGCCTAAGACATTTGCACAGGACTGTATTTATAAATCTGGCTGGAACAAAGAATGCTGAGAATGTCGAGGGTGGGGCCATGGGAAGAGCGGCAGAGAGAAAGTGTCGGGGTGCTGGTAGAGCAGGTGCAGCCCCAGCCAGCCCTGAGAGCCCAGACGTGGTCGTTTGATTCCAAACATTTGGTTTATTGATCATTACAGAATGTCGTTCGGGCGCTTCCCGTTCCGTCCCCTCTCCTTTCCTCTCTTCCCAACCATGATTCCCCTCTCCCTGCCCCCTTCCCACTCTCAGTCAACAATTGAAAACCATATCAGAATCAGCTTTATCATAATTCACATATGTCATTAAATTTGTTTTTTTCTTGTGGCAGCACTACAATACATACATACAAATATAAAATTACTGCAGTGCTATACAAAAGTCCTAGGCACCCTAGCTACATACATATGCCAAGACTTCTGCACAGTACTATACGTGAGTGTTATTAAACCTGATTCTGGTTCTGAAAGGTATGCAGTTTGACCAGAATGGTTTTACATACTGGGAGTTACCATCATCTTGTTCCTCTCTCTGGAACACAAGCGCTCTTTGGGATAAAGTGCACAGAGTGTTGGAAACAGGTTTGTGACAGGAAGTTCCACATAACTAAAGCAACCGATTTTGACTTAATCAAGTGCCCTTGAGATGCATCAATTTACATGGTTAACTTTGCAGATAACAGGTCCACATTGACTGGATTCTTTCCACTAATGGTAAATAATCACACCCACATCCTTTCCCCATGGTACCTTTGCTAATGTGTTTACTGCAGCGATACACTCAGTGGCCACTGTGTACTTTAAACTTTATTGTCGCCAAACAATTGATACTAGGATGTACAATCATCACAGCGATATTTGATTCTGCGCTTCCCACTCCCTGGATAACAAATATTAAATATTAAATATTAAAAATAGTAAAAATTAGTACATATTAAAAATTTAAATTATAAATCAAAAAATAGAAAATAGAAAAATGGAAAGTAAGGTAGTGCAAAAAAACCGAGAGGCAGGTCCGGATATTTGGTGGGTACAGACCAGATCCGGGTCACAGTTGGAAAGAAGCTGTTCCCAAATCTGTCCGTATGAGTCTTCAAGCTCCTGAACCTTCTCCCGGAGGGAAGAAGGACAAAAAGTGTGTTGGCTGGGTGGGTTGTGTCCTTGATTATCCTGGCAGCACTGCTCCAACAGCGTGCAGTGTAAAGTGAGTCCAAAGACAGAAGATTGGTTTGTGTGATGTGCTGCACCGTGTTCACAATCTTCTGAAGTTTCTTCTGGTCTTGGACAGGACAACTTCCATACCAGGTTGTGATGCACCCTAGAAGAATGCTTTCTACGGCGCATCTATAAAAATTAGTGAGGGTTTTAGGGGACAGGCCAAATTTCTTTAGTTTTCCCAGGAAGTGAAGGCGCTGGTGGGCCTTCTTGGCAGTGGACTCTGCTTGGTTGGACCAAGTCAGGTCATTTGTGATATTGACCCCAAGGAACTTAAAGCTTTTGACCTGTTCCACTTGCACACCACCGATGTAAATTGGGTCGTGCGGTCCGCTACTCCTTCTGAAGTCAACAACCAAATCCTTCATCTTGCTGACGTTGAGGGATAGGTTATTGTCTTCGCACCATGCCACCAGGTTCTTAATTTCGTCTCTGTACTCAAACTCATCATATTAGGTCCCTCCTGGACCTAGTAAAGTTGTCTGAGTGCCTTGTGCTGGATCAGGCAGCAACCTGGCCACTTCTTTAGCAGTTGTCTGTTTTTTATGAGGCCAAGTTGCTAGCCCGGAGCTCAGCCCTGCACAGCTGGAAAGTGTGCAAGAAACTGGCTGGATTCAAACCCGAGACCATTTGCTTCAAAGTCCGGTGTAGATGCCACTGCACCACTGGCCACTGAGAGTGTATGTTCATGGTCGTCTGGTACTGTGGCCCATCCACTTCAAGGTTTGACATGTTGTGCATTCAGAGATGCTCTTCTGCACACCACTGTTGTGGCAGGTGGTTATTTGAGTTACTGTCTCCTTCCTATCAGCTTAAACCAGTCTGACCATTCTCCTCTGACCTCTCTCATTAACGAGGCATTTTTGCCCGCAGAACTGCCACACACTGGATCTTTTTACTGTTTCTCGCACCATTCTCTGTAAACCCAAGAGACTTGGAACATTCCAGCAGATCAACAGATTCCAACACCACCACCACGTCTGACACCAACAATCATTCCACGATCAAAGTCACTTAGATCGCATTTCCTTCCCATTCTGATTTTTGATCTGAACAACAACTGAACCTCTTGACCATGTCTGCATGCTTTTATGCATTGAGTTGTTGACATACTATTGGCAGATTAGATATTTGCATTATCCACCGATGGTAAATAATCACTCCCACATCCTTTCCCCATGGTACCTTTGCTAATCAGGAGGAGAAGATGACAACACGACACAACTCGCAGCAGCCACTCCGCTGGTGATATCTGTTATTTGTCAAGTAGGGTGCCGTGCACAATTCTGATTTGATAGAGACGGACGTGAGAGCACGGAGGAACATCTGGTGAAACTTCTGAAATGCCTGTTTCACTGCTACTGCTACTGTGTGGTCCAGAATCTCCGGAGGAGAAGGCCTCAAGTCCTCAGCTTTGTTTGTTGCTCGGCCGCCAGGTCAGGGTCAAAGCGCTCGGCAGAGATGGTGCTCGGAGAGGCTGTATCGGAGGGCCTGGTCGGAGGCTTGAAGTTCTTGGACGGACTCAAGAGTCAGCTGCAGTCAGGTGCTTCCAATACATCCGCAAGTTGTCAGCGCTTGGAGGTTCATGGCAGGGAGAGTTTCTCCCTTCTGCCGCCTGCATTAGATGATGAGTTGACCGGGACTTTGAGACTTTTTTTTGCCATGCCCATAGTCTGCTCTTTATCAAATTATGGTATTGCTTTGCACTGTTGTAACTATATGTTATAATTTTGTGTTTTTGTCAGTTTTAGTCTTGGTTTGTCCTGTTTTTTTGTGATATCATTCTGGAGGAACATTGTATCATTTTTTAATGCATGCATTTCTAAATGACAATAAACGAGGACTGAGTGTCCTCATAATCTAATCTAATCTATCAAGCAGGTGTACCTAACAAAGTGGCCACTGAATGTGTTTCTGGATACAACCTGAGTTATAGGTCTGGAATGAGCCAGCCAACCTCTTGCATCTGCTCTGCCATTCAGTTCATTGGTAGCTGGTCTGCAACCCACTTTCTGCTTCTGCTTAATGCCTTTGCCCGCAAAAATCAACATATCTCCTTCTTAAAAGTTCCAAAAGTTCTGGCAATAATTGCCTTGCACTGAATGGTCGAATTCTGCTCCCACATCTTATGGTCAAATGGCCTTTTGGGGCTTACAGATTTCTATACTTCATATTTTAAAAGTTCTTCCTCATCTCATTTCTGTACAGGTCAGAATGCTGGCGCATGACAGGGAACGACCTTGCCAAGCCGTCGTCATTCCACACCATGAGCCTTCAGGAGATCCTCCATACCTTCTGGCCAAGAAAGATCACCAACCACACCCTGCTCCTTCAGTCTCATCATGACATCTTGACAAAACGTTGGAGCTGGATTGAGCACTCGACGAGAAGAGAGGCCAACTTCATCTTCAATACAGCACTCTATTAGACTCCTGAAAGGAGGAGGAAATGTGGGAGACCGAAGACAACTTGATACCATACCACAGAAGCAGAAATAAGAACCTTGAACTTCACCTGAACAATAGAGAAGATGGCCAAGGACAGACAAAAATGGAGGGCCTTTGTTACTGCCCTAAATGCCAGAGGCATAACAAACAGTAACTATCTAACTAACTTCTGGAATCTGATGAGAAGGCATTGGCCCAAAACATCACTGATTCTCTCTACACATATGCTGCCTGACCTGCTGAGTACCTCCAGTACTTCCAGTTTTTACCTCAGGTTAACAACCTTTCAGATTTTATGGTTTCTGGGTGGCTGCCCATCTTCTTTCCCATCCATTCAAATCAATCACACTTCAAAGAGACCAAAGTTCATTTTGTCTCCTAAATGAAGTTGCTTCACAAGCTTTATTATTGGATTTGGCCAAACATTAACAAAAAATCCAGAGAACACTGTCAAACCAAACAAAAAGGTAAGAATGGAAACATTAAAACCCTGCCAATGATTGTTGATGGAGTGGTTTAGCAGAGGTATTGTGTCTTGTTCTTCATTAGAACATAGAACATAGGACAGCACAGCACAATACAGGCTATTTGACACACAATATTGTGCCAACTCAGTAATGTGCTCCAAGATCAATCTAACTCTACCCCCCACATAGCCCTCCTCCCATTTTTTCAGCCATGTGCCTATCTTAGAGTCACTTAAATGTCCCTAATGTATCTGTCACTATCAGCACCCCAGCAGTGTGCTCCATGCACCTCCTATTCTCTGTGTAATAAACCTGCCTCTGACAACACAAACATAGGTAGAGGGGCAGGTAGTGTTGAGGAAACAAAGAGGTTATAGAAGGACATGGATAGTTTAGCAGAATGGGCAAGGAAGTGGCAGATGGAATACAGTGTCAGGAAGTGCATGGTCATGCACTTTGGTAGAAGAAATAAAACCGTAGACTATTTTCTAAACGGAGAGAAAATTCAAAAAACTGAGGTGCAAAGAGACTTGGGAGTCTTCGTGCAGGATTCCCTAAAGGTTAATTTGCAGGTTAAGTTTGTGGTGAGGAAGGCAAATGCAATGTTAGCATTCATTTCAAGTAGACTAGAATATAAAAGCAAGGATGTCATGTTGAGACTTTATAAAACACTGGTGAGGCCTCACTTGGAATATTGCACACAGGTTTGGGCCCCTTATCTTAGAAAGGATGTGCTTACATTGGAGAGGGTGAAAAGGAGGTTCACAAAAATGATTCCAGGATTAAAAGGTTTATCATCTGAGGAGCATCTAGGTCTGTACTCACTGGAATTCAGAAGAATGAGGGGTAATCTGTTGAAAGACCTCGATAGAGTAGCTGTGAAGATGATTTCTAAGGTGGGGAGTCTATCACCACAGGACACAGCCTCAGAATAGAAGGATGTCTTTTTAGAATGGAGAAGAGGAAGAATTTCTTTAGCCAGAGAGTGGTGACTCTGTGGAATTCATTGCCACAGGCAGGCTGTGGAGGCCAAGTCATTGAGTATATTTAAGGCAGGGGTTGATAGATTCTTGATTAGTCGGGGCATGAAGGGGTAGGGGTAGAATGCAGGAGATTGGAGCTGAAAGAGAAATGGATCAGCCGCAATGAAATGGCGGAGCAGACTAGATGAGCCAAATGACCGAATTCTGCTCCTATATCTTGGGGTGCCATGACATTCATCCTCTATAATATCCCCTCAGATCCTTAAAGTTATGCCCGCTTGTATTAGCCACTTCAGCCCTGGGATGAAGTCTCTAGCTACCTACTATGCCTCTTATTAGTCAGGGAATTGAGTTCTAGAGCCATGAGGTAATGCTGCAGCTCTGTAAAAATTCACTTGGAGCATTGTGTTCAGTTCGGGTTGCCTCATTATAGGAAGACAGAGGAGATTCACCAAGACGCTGCCTGGATCAGAGAGCATGTCTTATGAGGAAAGTGTGAACACGTTAAGGTTTTTATGTGCTTTATTATTCTGTGTTCAGTGTTCACCGATGGAGTCCTAGACCCCTGCTCAACCCTCAGCCCCTCGCTGCCTCACCCCAGTGTGGTGCTCCTGCAAAACACCGCAAGTATTTTAAAAAGCTGATCATGTCAGGTTAGCTCTGCTGGGCTCAGATCACTCATCATCTGGGAAAGTTGATCAAGGTGCCAGGTATTTAAATGGTCCCATTACACCGGTAAGTACTGAAGCCACATTGTTTTTCCTCTCTGACACCTGAACAATAATTTTCCTGCATCTCAGTTTCTGCTTCTGATGATACTCACATCAGCACAGTTTGTTCTGCCGAGTTTCATGCACCTCACCAAGTAGAAATGAGCATTGACAGTAAATATCCAACCCTAACCACAGAGTCCTGCTTTTCCTCCACTGGCGATTGAGTGTTCCTTTCAAAATTGGCCACCAAAACAGTTAGAGTCATAGAGCATACACCATAAACACAGGTCCTTCGTCCCACCCATGCCAACCACAGTGCTCACCCAGCTGGTCCCATTTTCTAGTTCTTGGCACATACCCCACCCCTCTATGTGCCTAACCTAAAGCTTCCTAAATGATATTAATGTACATATCTCAACTACTTCCTCTCTCAGCTCAATCCATATACCCTACATCCTCTGTGTAAAAAGTTGCCCCTTTCCCCTCTCTCCTAAACCCATCCCTTCTAGTTTTGGACTCACTTACCCAGGGGAAAAGACTGTTGTCATCCACCTTATGTACACCTCTCATAATTTTCAACTCTTCCAAAAGTTAGCCCCTCATTCTCATATGTTCAAAGGAATAAAGAACTTCTCCTCATAACTCAATCCCTCTAGTCCTGACAACTGCCTTGTAAATCTTCTCCGCACCTTTTACAGTTTAATCGATTCTATTTGAGATAGAGCGCTATTGTTATTGCCAAGGATAATGAGATTGCAGTGTTACCCCATTCAGTGCAAAACAGCTTAGAAACACAATGGCCAAATTTAAAACGCAAACACGAGGAAATCTGCAGATGCTGGACATCTGAGTTACTTAGAGTGACATCTAAGGCTACGTCCACACTAGACCGGATAAATCCGTAACCGAAGCTTTTTCTTTTTGTTATTACCCTCCGTCCACACTGAAACGACGTTTTCCTCCCCCGAAAATGGAGCTTTTCTGAAACACTCTCCAGAGTGTTTAAATCTGAATACGCTGGTTGGCTGTTGTAGTGAGTATGGGGTAACCGGCAAATTTTAAAACCGCTGTCATGAGGTGCCGGAACAAATGGTGGCGGCAGCGCAGCATTTCACTGTTTTCTTGAACGCAACCTCCACAACAACAATATCTGACAATAGATGTGTAACAGCCTAATGTAACAGTGTATGGAAGTACAAGATAACACTGATGCAGACATGTTTCATACATTTAACAAGGTGCTTTATTTGTCACGGACCCTTCTGGCAATCCCCCACCTTACTATTTACCTCAGGAACTGGGCCGCAATCCCCTCGTTTAATGCCCAAACATTCCCAGGTTCCACTAACTACACACAACTGCTTTCCATCAAAAAATGCAGGATAAAGACCCTGTGATCACAACAAGGAGCTGCCAGTTCGTTGGTGGACTCCGGTGTGAGTAACCTCGTTCCATGGTTCTTAGGACTGTTAGTTCGAATTCTAGCATCGCTCCTGGATTCTCTCCAAACCCAAGACTTCGGGTAAAGACTCTCCTGGAAACCAATTCTACGCCCGACTCTGCCCCCGCGCCCATGTTCTGCACTTCAGTACGTCCACCACCATGCTCGTGTGACATTATTGTAACGTTCCGTTATTTTGGCTCGTGTATGTCTAGGGGAAATCCCGCCCAGCACCTGCTTCAGCAGTCCCCTCAGGGTCAATCGTCGCCCGAATCAATCACAAACATCAATCATCAGCCAGCACACCCAGTAAATTTTAACACATACACTTTATAGATATTACTAATTCTAGGGCATTAATATACATGTGATACAGAGAGGAAAGTAATGAAAAAAAAAGGCGCCAACACTTATTCAAAGTCCAAGTTCTTCGCGCGCTACCGTTGGAGCTCAAGTTCGACGTCAGACGACCACCCGCATTCCGTCGACCCACGGCTCGGGACCACCCGAAGTGATCGACCGGAGCCTCTCCGCACGTCCGCCGTCCTCCTCGTCTCTCCTCCCGACTCCCCGCCAAAACTCAGTCCACAGTCATATCATACAGCATGGCATCCGAAAACAAAACGATACATAACCACCCATTGGCTAATAGCACCCTCTTATCACCCTCTAAACCACAATAAACTGCTAGCGCAAACTCTCTGCAGCGTTAAAACACAACAAAGCCGCATTCCACAGATTAACATAACAAAAATCGCCATTTTAAATGTAACAAAAGAAAGACCCCGTACACTCTCCCCCCACCTAAAAAAAGTCATGCCCTCATGACGTTAACAGAATTCACTAGTACTCCTTGTAAAACACAAAACCCAACCCAGGTGCATAAAGCAGTGACATAACTTTGCAGGGCAGTAGAGATTACACCCTGCTCTCCCGGCGCTATATAAGTGAGTCTTTCCGGGGGATGCCTACTCCTCTGAGGCCTCAGGACTTCCTCTGTGGACTCTCCCTGTTCAGACACCCCAGGTGACCCCTCGAGCCGATCTGTCGGACCTTCCCCTTCACCGGGATCCCTCTGCCCCGGTGAGCCCTCTGGCTCGGGTTCTGCCTCCACCCTCTCCTCCCCCAATGCCGGCTGTAATACAGGCGGCTCTGCAACACCCTCCCTCGGTCCCCCTGACTCAGTGATGGAAGGGCCAAGAGTCTCTTCTCCTGGCACCGGGGAATCAGCGAACGGAAGCAGGTACCACACGTCCGAATCATCATCTTCCGATGACGTATCCCTTCTCGAGGTGGGGACCGGCCCCGTTTTCTTCGCAGCGGCCTCTTCCCGTGCCCCGCGCCCTCGCAGAGTCCTCGTACTAGGAGTAAACTCCCATTCGGACTCTAGGTCCATCTTCACCTCTCGACCCAGAGGCAACAGGTGGTTCCGATGGAGTACCTTGACAGGCCCCTGCCCGCCCTCAGGTCTCACCCGGTAAACCGGGAGATTCGGCATCTGACTCTCCACCACATATGGGGTGGCTGCCCAACGGTCCGCCAACTTGTGCTTACCCTGTAGTCCTAAATCCCGGACGAGCCCCCACTTGTAACGTTCCGTTATTTTGGCTCGTGTATGTCTAGGGGAAATCCCGCCCAGCACCTGCTTCAGCAGTCCCCTCAGGGTCAATCGTCGCCCGAATCAATCACAAACATCAATCATCAGCCAGCACACCCAGTAAATTTTAACACATACACTTTATAGATATTACTAATTCTAGGGCATTAATATACATGTGATACAGAGAGGAAAGTAATGAAAAAAAAAGGCGCCAACACTTATTCAAAGTCCAAGTTCTTCGCGCGCTACCGTTGGAGCTCAAGTTCGACGTCAGACGACCACCCGCATTCCGTCGACCCACGGCTCGGGACCACCCGAAGTGATCGACCGGAGCCTCTCCGCACGTCCGCCGTCCTCCTCGTCTCTCCTCCCGACTCCCCGCCAAAACTCAGTCCACAGTCATATCATACAGCATGGCATCCGAAAACAAAACGATACATAACCACCCATTGGCTAATAGCACCCTCTTATCACCCTCTAAACCACAATAAACTGCTAGCGCAAACTCTCTGCAGCGTTAAAACACAACAAAGCCGCATTCCACAGATTAACATAACAAAAATCGCCATTTTAAATGTAACAAAAGAAAGACCCCGTACACTATTAATGTATTGCTTGTGCAAACATTCAATAGATGCAATTGTCACTTTTGCCCGGTAACTCATTTTATTGCACATGTTAAATACAGCAAAATAATACACAAAGACATGGCAAAAGTAAAGGCAAACAAATGAGGTAACAGCAAATTTCACTTTTGCCCAGTAACAAGCTTTTGCATTTAGTTGTAGCTATCGTCCCTTTCATTGGTGAAGAGACTATGGCTGTAGGAAATGTTTCTGGACAAATGTGCACCAAGTCTTTCATTTGGCAATTCCCTTTTAAGTTTTTCTAGTCTGCAACTGGACAAACGCACACCAAGTATACCTTTTCCTCTTTACTTGTTTTCTGTGTGTCCTGCGCATGCCCAGTAGGAGGAGATTCACCCAAATATCCATTCTAATGTGGACGGAGGTATTTTGAAAAACGCCTGGTGTGGACGCCTATCGTTTTTACGTGAAACCGGCGTTTTCAAAATTATCCGGTCTAGTCTGGATGTAGCCTAAGTTACAACTGAATTTTTAAAAAAACAAACAGCTCTAAAATGGGGCGTTGTTCAGTTGCACAACAGCCTTGGGAAAAAGTTGTCCATTCAGAAAAGTTTCTGCATCGCCTAATGAATGGTGGGAAATTGAACAGATGATTACTGGGGTGGGATGAGTCCGTCACAATTTTGCAAACCCTCCATAGACATTGTAAGTTGTAGAGGTTTCCATATCTGGCAGTTGTGTCCCACTGATGTTCTGGGCAGTCCTGATCACTCTTTGAAGTACTTTTTGGTCAATCTTGTTGTACCTAGTGTGCCATACCATCATGCAGTAGGTCAGTGTGATCTCAATTACATATCGATAGAGGCTTTCGAGGAAGAGTTGCTCTCTTTAAACTCCTAAGATAGTTAGGCAATTCTGAACCTTCCCTACTATTAAGGAGGTGTTGGTGGTCCAATAGAGCTCCTCTGCAATTTTCATTCCAAAGCTGGAGACCTTTACCACTGCTTCCTATAACAAGGTGACCAAACTGCTTCACAGCACTTCAATGCAGTCTCACCAATGATTTATACAACCAATGAACACTATTGTATTGAACTACAGTTTCAATTTAAACCATATTTCCAGTTGAAACTTTTCTCCATGTAATAACAATAACTATATTCAGAGAAGATCTTCTCAGGTATGACAAAAAAACAAGAAATTCTGGAAACATACAGGAGGTTAGATATCATCTACAGCAACAGAAACAGTGAATGTTTCTGGTCCAGGATACTTAACTGAATGTCTTTCACTTCTCAGATGTATAAATGCCTTTGGCCACACTGAGATAGTGAAATGTACTTGATATCTGCAAGTTTTATATTAAAACGTTCATTATTTTAATTCACCTCATAAAGCCATCTTGTTTTCTTTGAGCCTTGAATTTTGACAATCTCAGTCTTTGCAAAAAACGTTTGTTAAAAGCAAAGCCACACTTAAACCAATTAGGTTTCTAGAATATTGTGTGATGAAGACAAGATAGACTTCATTTACTGGTTTCTTAAAAATACCTCATGATCTGCAAGATGCAGGTTGCATACTGATTGAATGTCCATATTGGTGCAGTCTTTCATTGATTCTATTATGATTATTATTTTCTTATGGATTTATCAAGGATGCCAGCAAGAAAATGAATCTCAAGTTTGGATTCGGTGACATATGTACTTTGATAATAAACTTACTTCGAACTTCTGAACTTTGAAGTTTAATGATTTGAAAGTTAAAGAGTTCCCAGTAAATTTTCCAACAATTAAGAAACTGGAAATTCTCAGAGTTGTTCTCCAATGACTCTAAGCATTTTAGATAGATGGATACTTTATTGATCCCAAAGGAAATTACAGTGCACAGATATACAAATATTAGAAGAGAAGAAAGAATTTTTTAAAGTTACCTTAGAAATAAGATGTGCAAGATTTACAAGTTCACACTGATAAGATGGTAGTGTAAGAAATACAGTAATATTATACAGTGATGGGTGCACGCTCACACCGTCCAGATGAGAAGGGATGGTAGCATTGTGCAGAATTGCACAGGATGTCCACGATAGCAGGGTGTGGTTAACAGAGCTAAACTGAGCTTAAACAAAGCTCTGGTAAAAGAGATTACTAACATATGTTGTGTCTGTGCATTTCCTATTCTAAACTATTTTTCTGTAGCTCTACTGCATCCTTAGCTGCAGTCTCTAATGATATTGTAATGGTCAATGTCCATTCTAAGGTTAGGTCTCTTTCTGACAGTAGCCTCTTTTGAGTGTTTTGACACATACAAGCCTGTTCCTTAATGCATCAGAAAGTCCATCTCTAAAGTCATAGCATTGGGAAAGTTAGTGTAGTTCTGCAATCTATTCAGAAATGCTTTCATCCTTTGACTGGTTCCTTTTGTAAAATCTAAATCTCTCAGTTATTACCAGCAGTTTAGGGCTCAAGTGATTTTGTAAAATTGCAACAGTTTCATTGAATGTCTTGCTTGCTGGATTTTCAGGAATTACTACGCTGGGTAAGAGTCTATACATTTTAGCACCCATTAAGCTAAGAAGCATGAGGTCTTTCATTTCCTCGTCCACGTTGTTCATGTTACAATACAGTTCAATCCTGTCGATATACAACTCAGAGCCTTCATTAGCATGATCAAATCCATCAGCTTTCCCAACAAAAGCCATCACCACGTTATATTTTCATTGCTATTTGTCATAGGTGAAGGATCTCATCATCAGCCAACTATTCTTTCCCTTCCAACTGATATTATCCTGAAAATGGTGCGGGTAAACAAAAGCACAGCTACCCCAGCAATAGTTTGAAATAGAACCTCCAAGATTTGATCAAGGTACACAAAATTATGAGAGGAATAGGCAGCGTAAATGCAAGCCAGCTTTTTCCACTGAGGTTGGGTAGGAATAGAACTAGAGATCATGGATTAAGAGTGAAAGGTGAAATATTTAAGGAGAACCTGAGGGAAGACTTCTTTACTCGAAGAGTGGTGAAGTGTGGAACAAGCTGCTAGAGGAATTGGTGGGTGTGGGCTTGATTGCAACATTTAAGGGAAGTTTGGATAAGTGCATGGATGGGAGGGGTATATGGAGGTCTATGGTCCAGGTGCAGGTCAATAGGATGAGGCAAAATAACAGGGCCTTTTTTGGTGCTATGGTGTTCCATGATTATGGCTCTTTTAATAGGTGTTGTTGAGTGGCTTGAAAGAGAGGCGAAAGAAGAGAAGGATATGAGGGGAATAGAACGCCCATATTACCAAGGTTCTGCCTTTGTGATGGGGGGGAAGGGGGAGGGGTAAGTGGCAGAGGATGCTGGACTGAACATGGAACAGTACAACACAGGAACAGGCCCTTTGAGCCTATGATGTGTGTGCTGACTCAAGGTCTATATACTCTGCCTATTCATGTGCCCATTTAAACATATTTTATTGCATCAGAGAGTCATACAACATGAAAACGTGCCTTTCAGCTAAAAATGTCCCTGCTGAACAAAATTGCCATCTAAGCTAATCCTTTTTGCTTGCTTCAGGCCCATAAACCTTTCCTATCCACGTACCTGTGCCCAAAAACCTCCTAAGCGTTGTTAATGTATCTGCCACAACCACTTCCTCATTTATTTTTTTTAAATATCACCAGCACATGTCATGTAATTTGTTAATTTAGCAGCAGCAGTAAAATAATATAGAAAAAATAAGTAAATCAATTATGGTAAGTATATATCTGAACATTAAATAGTTAAATTAAAAACAGTGCGAAAACAGATATATAGTGTCTGTAAAAATTATCCACCCCCCCCCCGGAAGTTTTCATGTTTTATTGTTTTACAACATTGAATCACAGTAGATTTAGATCAACAGAAAAAAACTTTTGTGTCAAAGTGAAAGCAGATCTGTACAAAGTGATCAAAATTAATTACAAATATAAAATGCAAAATAATTGATTGCCTAAGTATTCATCCCTTTTAATATGACACACCAAATCATCACCAGTGCAGCCACTTGGTTTTAGAAGACACATAATTAGTTAAATGGAGATCTGTTTTTGGAGACCTGTGTGCAGTCAAGGTGTTTCAATTGATTATAGTACAAATACACCTGTTTCTAGAAGGTCCAACTGTTGGTGAGTCAGTATCCTGTCAAAAAATACACTAAGAACACTCCAGGCAACTCCACAAAAAGTCACTGAATATCCCTTGGAGTACAGTTAGGTCAATCATCAAGAAATGGAAAGAATATGGCATAGTTGTAAATCTGCTCAAAGCAGGCCATCCTCAAAAACTGAGAGTGACTCATGCAAGAAGGGCTCTTGTGAGGGAGGCCACCAAGAGACCTATGACAACTCTGGAGGAGTTACAAGCTTCAGTGGCTGAGATGGCAGAGATTGCACGTACAACCATTGCCCGAGTGCTTCACCAGTCACAACTTTATGGGAGAGTGGCAAAGAGAAAGCCGATGGTGAAAGAAACTCACATAAAATCTCGGCTAGAATTTGCCAGAAGACATGTGGGAGACTCTGATGTCAGTTGGAAGAAGGTTTTAAGGTGTGATGAAACAGAAATTGAGCTTTTTGGCTATTAGACTGAACACTATGTTTTGTGTAAGCCAAACACCGCACGTCATCAAAAACATACCACCACTACTGGGACACACACAAAATGGAGGAACTCAGCAGGCCAGACAGCACCTACAGAAAAAGTACAGTTGACGTTTCAGCCCGAGACCCTTCAGTAGCACTCTGAATTGGATTGGATTAGATCCCTACCCTGAAACATGGTGGTGGCTGCATAATGCTGTGGGGATGCTTCACTGCAGCAGGTCCTGGAAGACATGTGAAGGTAGAGGGTAATTCGAATGCAGCAAAATACAGTGAAATCCTGATGCAGTCTGCAAGAGAACTGCTACACGGGAGAAAATGTATTTTCCAGCAAGACAATGACCCCAAGCATAAAGCCTGCTACACAGAAATGCCTCAAAAACAACAAAATTAATATCCTGGAATGGCCAAGACAGAATCCAGACCACAATCCAAATGAGAATTTGTGACTGGATTTGAAATGGGCTGTTCACTCACGATCCCCATGCAATCTGACACAACTTGAGCAATTTTGCAAAGAGGAATGGGGAAAAATTGCATTGTCTGGATGTACAAACCTGATAAAGACCTACCCACATAGACACAGGGCTGTCATTTCTGTCAAAGGTGCATCTACTAAGTACTGACTTGAAGCGGGCTGAATACTTATGCAGTCAATTACTTTGTGTTTCATATATCTGTAATTAACTTAATCACTTTGTAGAGATCTCTTTTCACTTTGGCATGAAAGAGTCTTTTTCTTTTGATCAGTGTTAAAATAATCACTGTGATTTAATGTTATAAAACAATAAAAATGAAAATTTCCAAGGGGGTTGAGTAAATACTTTTTATGTGCACTGTAACATAAAAGAAAAGTGAGGTAGTATTCATGGGTTCAATGTCCATTTAGGAATTGGATGGCAGAGGGGAAGAAGCTGTTCCTGAATCGCTGAGTATGTGCCTTCAGGCTTCTGTAGCTCCTTCCTGGTCGTAACAATGAGAAGAGGGCACGTCCTGGGTGATGGGGTCCTTAATAATGGATGCCGCCATTCTGAGACACCGTTCCTTGAAGATGCCTTGGATACTACGGAGCCTAGTACCCAAGATAGGGCTGACTAATTTTACAACTTTCTGTAGCTTCTTTCAAACCTGTGCAGTAGCCGACATGACACCCGCCCATACCAGACAGTGATGCAGCCTGTCAGAATGCTGTCCACTTTACATCTGTAGAAGAGTTCGAGTGTTCTACATGACAAACCAAATCTCCACAAACTCCTAATGAAATAGAGCTGCTGACATTGTCTTGCCTTCTTTATAGTTGTATCGATATGTTGGGACCAGGTTAGATCCTCAGGGATCTTGATACCAACTCCTGATCCTTCTATGAGGATTGTTCACACTCCCTGTGTCCTCAATTTTACACTCCCTGAAGTCCTCAATCAACTCTTTGGTCTTACTGATGTTGAGTGTAAGGTTGTTGCTGTGATACTAGTCAACTAACTGGTATATCTCACTCCTGTACGCCCTCTCATCTCCATCTGAGATTCTACCAACAATGGTTGTATCATCAGCAAACTTATAGATGGTATTTGAGCTATACCTAGCCACACAGTCATGGGTACAGAGGGAGTAGAGCAGTGGGCTAAGCACCCATCCCTGAGGTGCGTCAGTGTTGATCGTCAGCGAGAAGGATATATTATCACCAATCCACACAGATTGTGGTCTTCTGGTTAGGAAGTTAAGGATCCAATTGCAGAGGGAGGTACCAAGGCCCAGATTCTATAGCTTATCAATCAGGACTGTGGGAATGAAGGCATTAACAGACATCCCACCTCTCCCGGAAGTTCTGGGAGTCTGCCACATATTGATAGTGGCTCCCTGATGCCCGCAAATTATGTACAATATCCCGGAAATTGATTTTTTTGAGAGAGAGAGAGAGAGCAAGCGAGAGCATGAGAGAGAGAGCACGTGAGCAAGAGAGAGCAAGCGCCATGGCAGAGTGTTCCAAAAAAAATGAAACTATAAAATGTACGTCACCCCAGACTACACTAAAGTGTACCCCTGCCTAATAAGGGTCAAAAATAATGACAGTGCTGCTAGCTGCACTGTTTGGAACAGTGACTTTTCTATTGCCCGTGATGGGTTAAGACTGTAAAAGACATGTTGAGGTGAGTATAACAGGTGTCATTCATTCAATAGCATAGCTAACGTTATTTAAACTAGCTGGCTAGCTGCTAAGGAGCTACTTTATTGCAGACATCCCACCTCTCCCGGAATTTCCAGGAGTCTCCAGCAAACTGATGGAGCTACCTCCCTGAAATGAGTTTTTGCAGGGTGGGATGTCTGCATTGAACACTGATCTATAGTCGACGAACGGCATCCTGACATAGATGTTTGTATTGTCTAGGTGACCTAGGGCCATGTGAAGAATCATTGAGATTGCATCTGCCATTGACCTATTGTGGCAATAGGTAGGTTGCAGTGGGTCCAAGTAATTTCTTATTGCTTCCACAACTCATTCAATATATGGACCACCTTCTGGGGGAAAAAGATTATGCCTCAGGTTCCTATTAAATCTCTTCCCTTTCACCTTAAACCTATGACTTTATATTCTTGGTTCTCCAACCCTGGGAAAAGACTGTGCATTGATCCTCTCTAAGACCTTCATGGTTTTATACATCTCGGTAAGATCACCCCACATTCTCCTACTCTCCAAGGAAAACAATCGTAACCTGCTCAATCTCTCTCCATAAGTTAGTCCCTCGAGTCAAGGCAATGTACACTCAGATATTGACCCAGTGACGGCATGCGAACAACTGCATATCACCATCATCATTCTGTGTCATGCTGTATGATGTAGACAAAGTCTTGTGGCCATGACTATTCAGGCAAATTTTTCCAACAGAAATGGTTTGTCATTGCCTTCTTCTGTGCAGTGTCTTTACAAGATGGTGACCCCAGCCATTATCAATACCCTGCCGAGGTTATCTGCCTGGAGTCAATGGTTGCATAACCAGGACATGATATGTCATACGACCATCCACCACCTGCTCCCATGGCTTCACGTGGTCCTGACTGAGAGGCTAAGCAGGTGCTACACCTTGCCCAAGTGTGAGCTACAGGTTAGCAGAGGGAAGGAGCGTCTTACACCCCTTTTGATGGAAACATATCTCCAACCCGCCAACATAACTACATATATGCAATTTAAATAGTCAAAAATTCAATCAATAAATCGCTGTGATTTATAGAAACAAGTTTTTAAAGAAGAAAGGTTTATATTTCACAGTACCTCTAAGTACTTCAGCACCTGATGAGTGCACAAACAAGTACATTACAAATACATTACCAAGCAAATAAAACAGGTCTGATGCCATTGCAACAGCATCGCATTAGGACATTTTAAGCTTGGTTTGACATTTTCACAGCACGTTGAGCTCTAAGCGGTTCTCATGTACCAATTGCAGTAAAATGTCTTTCAATGTGTAACTGCAATAGGCTTGATACTTCTGGCAAAAAAAAAAGCTAAACAAAAACTCCAAGTCCCTGACATTAAAATCTGTGATAGATCTGAGCTTGTTGTAGAGCTTGTGTCCAGGCTCAACAAGAAGCTCAGAGACCTCAGCCTTCATCCTGCCTTGTGTAGCTCGATCCTGGACTTCCTGTCAGATCACCGGCAGGTGGTAAGAGCGGGCTCCCTCACCTCCACCCCTCTGACCCTCAACACAGGTGCCCCTCAGAGCTGTGTACTAAGCCCCCTCCTTTACTCTCTTTATACCCGTGACTGCGTCACCAACCCACAGCTCCAAGCTGCTATTTAAGTTTGCTGATAACACTACACTGATTGGCCTAATCTCAAATAATAAAGAGGCAGCCTACAGATAAGAAGTGATCACCCTGACACAGTAGTGTCAAGAAAACAACCTCTCCTTCAATGTCGCGAAAACAAAGGAGCTGGTTGTGGACTACAGAAGGAATGGAGACAGGCTAACCCCTATTGACATCAATGGACAGGCTAACCCCTATTGAGATCAATGGTCGAGAGGGTGAAGAGCTTTAAGTCTCTCGGCATACACGTCACCGAGGATCTCACATAGTCTGTCCATACGAGCTGTGTGGTGAAAAAAGCACAACAGTGGCTCTTTCACCTCAGCTGGTTGAAGAAGTTTGGTATCTACCCCCAAATCCTAAGAACTTTCTACAGGGGCACAGTTGAGCGCATCCTGACCGGCTGCATCACTGCCTAGTATGGGAACTGTACCTCCCTTAATCGCAGGACTCTGCAGAGAGTGGTGCAGACAGCCCAGTGCATCTGTAGATGTGAACTTCCCATGATTCAGGGCATTTACAAAGACAGGTGTGTAAAAAAGGCCCGCTGGATCATTGGGGACCCGAGTCACCCCAACCACAAACTGTTCTAGCTGCTACCATCCGGGAAACGGTACCACAGCATAAAAGCCAGGACCAACAGGCTCCAGGACGGTTGCTTCCACCAGGCCATCAGACTGATTAATTCATGCTGATATAATTGTATTTCTGTTATATCGACTGTCCTGTTGTACATAATATTTATTATAAATGACTATAAATTGCACATTGCTCATTTAGATGAAGACGTAACATAAAGATTTTTTACTCTTCATGTAGATGAAGGATGTAAGAAATAAAGTCAATTCATTTCAGATCTATACCAGCAGATCTTGATTGTATTCATCACCATCACTGTATGATCAGCATTCATTCCTGCCCACTGAAACTCTCATCACAACCGACTGTACCTTCCCACTTGTTTAAAAAATAAATGTACACACTTTGGGAAAACAGCCTCTGGAGAAATGCATTATAGCACAGAGATCTTTAATTCAGCAGCTCCTCCAACAATAATCTTCAGCAAAACTTATCCTTTCCCCTTTCCTTCTCTATTTCGTTACTAAGCTCTGAACCCAGCCTTCCCTGCCATGACTTCCCCGGTGTCTCTTTCCCACTAATGGCACTGGTTTTAGAGTCGGCAGTCTTCACATTATCATGTTGTCATATAATTAAATGTTGTTAAATGGCAATCTGCATTCAGCAATATCCTACATGCTCCTCCATGTTATATACCTCTATCCTCTATCTATGGAAGGAGGTACGGGAGCCTTAGGACCCACACCACCAGGTTCAGGAACAATTATTACCCTTCAACCTTCGCGCTCCTGAACCAGTCTGGATAAATTTGCTCACCTCAGTACTGAACTGATTCTACAACCTCTGGACTCACTTTCAAGGGCTCTGCAGCTCATGTTCTCCATATTGTTTGTTTTTTATTATTATTATTATTGTTATTTGTTGTTTTGTATTTGTACAGTTTGACTTTTTTTGCACATTCATTGTTTGTCAGTCTTTGTGTGTAGTTTTTCACTGATTCAATTGTATTTCTTTGTTCTATTCTGAATGCCTGCAAGGAAATGAATCTCAGGGTAGAATATGGGAGCAAATGGTACTGTGCAAAAGTCTGAGACACATATATACAGTTAGGGTGCCTAAGACTTTCACACAGTACTATACTTGTCAATGTGGAGCAGAGAGCAGGTTTGTAAATCTGGCAAGAGCAATGGATGTTGGGAATGGCGAGGATGGAGCACCATGGGTGGGGTGTGGGACAGGTGGCTGAGAAGGAGTGCTACAGGCAGTGGGGGGGGGGGGGTGGTATTGCTGCAGGCACACCCAGCCCTGAGACACTAGGCAAGGGCATTTGATTCCAAACAGCTGGGTTATTGAAAGTCTCTCTGGTGCTTCCTGCTCCCTCTCCTCTCACTTCCCCTTTTCCCAACCAAGATTCCGTTCTCCCTGCCTCCTTCCCACTCTCAGTCCACAATAGAGACCTCTATCAGAATCAGGTATATCATCACTCACATGTGACATGAATTTCTTTTTGCTGCAGCAGCAGTACAGTGCAATACACAAAATTACTACAGTATTGTGCAAGTCTTTGGCACCCTGCTTCTATACATGCTTCACAGACTTTTGCACAATACTGTATATTGCACATAATTTATTAATACATTTATTTTGAACTTTGAACATGTGGTAGGATGAACAGATAATCTGTTTTTGGTGATGTTGTTTGGGGCTTAATATTTACCCTGGGAGAATTCTGAGAAAATAATAGAAAGCCAAAGCAAGAAGCCAGGTAGACTGCCAGGCTGTCAGCTCATTTAAAAAACAGAACTTCTGCCAATTTGGCACGCTTCAGTACTGCTCTGAAATGGACTTTGGAACAAGAGATTTCAGGTTAGAGGCAAGGATCTGAGCAATGACCCACAGCCTAAGACTTCAATTTCAAAAAATAAACAGCTTCATCTTGTCAAACTCAGATCAAAGTCAGAGTCAAATTTACTATCAATGTACATCTATGCCACCATTCATGTCCTCCAGATTAAATTTCTTGCCAGTACTTACAGGGGAATAAAGAATAAATAATGAAAAAAATATTTAAACAAAAACTGACAAACAACTAATGTGTGCAAAAGAAGACAAACTGCACAAATAAAAGAACAAATAATATTGAGAACATGAGTTGTAGAATCCTTAAATGTGAGTCTCTAGTATGGGGTCACTTGAGAGTTGAGGTGAGTGAACTATGTGGGTTCTAGAGCCTGATGGTTGTAGGGTAGGGGTTCCAACCTGTGGTCCACCAACCCCTTGGTTAATGGTGGGGTCCATGAACCTGGTGATGTGGGACCTAAGGCTCTATACCTCCAGCCCAGTGGTAGTAGGGAGAAGAACGCATGGCCTGGATGGTGGGGATCCTTAGGAAGGAATGAGGCTTTCTTGGGACAGCACTCTTTGTAAATGTTCTCAGTGGTGTGGACTGGGCTGCATCCTCCACTTTCTGTAGCCTTCTCTGTTCCTGGGCAATGGTGTTTCCATACCAGGCCAAATGAAACTAATCAGGATAACCTCCACTGTGGATCTATAGCAGTTTGTCAAAATTTTAGATGACATGCCACTTCTATGAAAACTTCTAAAAAGTAGAGGTGCTGTCATATCTTTTTTGGGATAGTTGTTACCTTAGAGAAATTTGAAGTTGTAAGTATTCCCTCCCTCTTGCTCAGACATCCAGTGACTGGAACTTGATTTCAACCGTACTTTCTCACTCAATAAACACCTCATAAATAAACAGAAAAACTGCAGGATGTAATCAGCATGACAGGCAGCAACTGTTGAGGGAAATGACCTAAAATGTTAATTCTGTTCCTCATTCCATAGATGTTCTCTATTCTGTTGAATATTTCCAGTACTTTATGCATTTTTATTTGCAGTAGTTTGCATTTTTAAAAACTTTTTCTATCAGTTCCCTTGAAGTCCAACAATCTAACCTCCTTGGTCTGAAATAAACTCAGTGACTGACCTCCAGACTTTTGAGACAGAAAATTCCAAATATTCGTGACATACTTCAGTGTCACTTATTGGATCTGTGCTCCCGTGGCGGCCTCCTCTATGTCTGTGAGACCAGGCCCAGACCGGGAGAATGCTTCATCGAGCACTTTCATTCAGTCTGTCATAAAGCCAGGATCTCCTGGTGGCCAGCCATTTTAATTCCTTTTTCTATTCCCACACTGACCTGTCTGTCTATAGTCTCCTCCACCGCCAAATTGCAGCTCGATGCAGCTTAGAGGAGGAAGCACCTCATATTCCATCTCCAACCTGATAGCATCAACATCGATTTCTCTGACTACCAGTCACCCGTCCCCTGTCTTCCCTCACATTCCTTTCTTACCTTACTCCTCTGGCCCCTTCACTCTTCCCTTTCTCCTCCCCTGCACTCATGATCTGCCCATCACCCACACCTTCCTCTTTCTTGTTCTCCACCTCTTTCCCTTTATTCCATGATCTACTGTCCTGTCCTGTCGGATTACATCTTGTTCGAACCTTTGCCTCTTCCATCTATCACCTACCAGCTTCTCACATCACTCCCACTCCCCTCTCCTCCACCTACCTACCTACCTTCCCCCTCTCACCATGATTCACCTGTCACCCACCAGCTTGTGTTTTATTTTGCTCCACAGATGCTGCCTGACCTGCTGAGTTCTTCTAGCATTTTATTTCTTTATTTATCAATTCATTATGTGGAATAGGCCCTAGCACATTTATTTTTCAACATAGTCCCCTCCTACATTTACACACTTAGTCCAGCGGTCATGGAGCGATCTTGGACCTCCAGAAAGTGTCCACAGCAGGGGTGATTGATAAGTTTGTGGCCTAATCTGAGTTATATGGCTCTTGTTGCATGCACGTGCAGTTCAACTCTTTGAGTGATTATACAGAAAGTTTGAAGTTAATAACTCATCTCCTTCTACCTTAGGCCACGAACTTATCAATCAGCCCTGCTGTGGACCACTTTCTGGAGGTCCAAGACGTCGACTTCTACAAAGAAGGGATTCGTATGCTCCACGACCGCTGGACTAAGTGTGTAAATGTAGGAGGGGACTATGTTGAAAAATAAATGCGCTAGGTTTTCTAAAATTGACTCCTTCTACCTTAGGCCACGAACTTATCAATCACCCCTCGTACACATTCCCCTACCTGATTATTTTTAAATTATTAACTTCATGTTGAAGTGTGAGTCTTTTGTAATGGAGGGGTGGTACAGCAGTGTTGTGGTTAGCACAACACTTTACAGTACAGGCAATCCGAGTTCAAGTCCCATCGTTGATTAAACCGGGGGATTGCTGGGCGGCGGAGATTGAAGGGTCAGAAGGGCCTTCTCTGCCCTGTATCTCAATAAATAAATAAATAAATATACAATTGCAGTTCAACAAAGCATTACTTTATGCAGGTAGATGGGACTAGACGGAAGAACATGTCAACGTGGACTAGATGGGCCAAAAAGCCTGTTTCTTTGCTCTAATACTCTATGTTTCTATTCTTAATTTATTTTGATTTGACTGCTATAATTTCATTGAGAACGTGTCACCTGTTCTTCAAGGTTATGGCTCCCAGTATTCATCTTTCTTACTTGTTCTGCGTATAAACCCTAAAACACAGGAGTAGAATTAGGCCATTCAGCCCATTGATTATGCTCTGCCATTCAATAAGGGCTGTTTTATTTTCTGCCTTCTCCCGTTTCCTGCCTTCTCCCTATAAGCTTCGATGCTCTTTCTAATTAAGTACCTACCAACCTCCACTTTAACCATGCAATGCCTCCCCGGCCATCTGTGGCAATGAATTCCATGGATTCACCACCTCTGGCTAAAGAAATTCCACCTCATCTCTGTTCTAAATGGGGAAGTTGTATAAGACATTGGTAAGGATAAATTTGGAGTATTGTGTACAGTTCTGTTCACCTTACTACAGGAAGGATATCAGTAAGATTGAAAGAATGCAGGGAAGATTTACTAGGATGTTACCGGGTCTTCAGAAGTTGAGTTATAGAGAAAGATTGAACAGGTTAGGACTTTATTCCTTGGAGCGTAGAAGAATGATGGGAGATTTGATAGAGATTTACAAGATTATGAGGGGTATAGACAGAGTAAATGTGAATAGGCCCTTTCCAGTTAGATTAGAAGAGATAAATATGAGAGGACATGGCTTTAGGGTGAAAGGGGAAAGGTTTAGGAGGAACATTAGGGGGAACTTCTTCACTCAGAGAGTGATGGGTGTGTGGAACGAGCTGCCATCTGACGTGGTAAAGGCAGGCTCACTCTTAAGTTTCAAGAATAAATTGGATAAGTACATGGCTGGGAGAGGTCTGGAGGGTTATGGACTGGAAGCAGGTCAATGGGGCTAGCGAAATAATGTTTTGGCACAGACTAGAAGGGCTGAATGGCCTGTTTTCTGTGCTGTAGTGTTCTATGGTTCTAAAGGGACATCCTTGCATTCTGAGGCTGTGCCCTCTGGTTCTAGACTCTCCCACTACTGGAACCATCCTCTTCACGTCCACTCTAACCAGGCCTTTCAATACTGTATTCTGAACACAAGAGAATCTGTAGATGCTGAAAATCTTGAGCAACACACAAAATGCTGCAGGAATTCAGCAAGTCAGACAGCATCTATGGAAATGAATTAAAAATTGACATTTCGAGCTGTAACCCTTCTCCAGTAAGAAGCCTCTCAGTACTCAGTAGGATTCAATAGATATTAGATATTAGCTCAGAATAACAATAAATCAGTCATTTCTGTTCTGTAGAGTAACAGAGTAACTAACTACAGGCATGTATATAGTTCAAGGTTCAAATTCATAGTGTTATCAGTTGACTTTATCAAAGCTACTCCAACATCTTCCCAAATGTCACGTATGGTCAAATGTCAGTTGATTGTGCTGAATATTTCCAGAGGAGTCAGCAGCATTTGATCATCTGACAAATATTATAAATTCCACTCCTATTGGATCCATTTTCAACCATGCCCAAGCATGCTGAATTCTGTGTAGTTTAGAGAATGCTATAATAAGCCAGTTTTAGATTTTGTACAAACTATTAGCAAATCTACTATCTTCAGAGCAAAATGGAGCAATCAAAACCTTAACAGCAGCTGCAAAAACCAAATGAAGGTGGCATCCACGTCTGAAATGGATTAAAGAACACCGAGTGGATTCAGTCCAGTTAGACACTTGGAACAACCCACTTAATAGGGCGAATTAATAGGGCGCTGGGAGATATAAATAAAGAGCAAAAAGGTTCTTTTTACAGAAAAAATAAACGCTTTCAGACAAAAAAGTATCTTGGAGAAAATAGACTCAAGCTTACAAAGGAAACATTTATTAAGAAGTTAAATAATATTGAAGGGACTAGTTTTACCTGTTATAAACCTATAGCAAAACCTGTCTGTCAGGTTTACTGAACCTTTCTTTCTTTGGTGCAGCTGCTAGTCCTGGAAAAGAGACACAAACTAGATTGGCAAGTATGAGCTAAGAGTGCTTTTTGCCATTCTGTTGCCTTCATGCATCTAGTCGGGCTTTGTCTCGGATTTGGTTGGAAAGTACAAGTTACACAAAAGTACATGAAATCTGTTTTCAACAAGTGCTCTGGAGTAGGTATGTGACTTTTCTAAATTATCACAACCCTTATCTGTTCTGGTTTTCTTTGAAGTGTGCTTCAAATTCAGTCTCTTGCATTATCTGTATGCTAGTGCTTTGCTATGACTGTCTTCCTGACATGTACGAATACATCTGCGAAATTTGTGAGATTCTAATCAGAGTTTGATGTTCCACTTGCAATACTACTACAATGCATTGAAATGAAGTACTTATGATTACAAAGTTATTTACACAACCAATATGGGTATTAATTCAAATGCCTGATTACCAACACATCCGATTGGAGTAACTTTCAGTCGGCATTTCAATAAATTAAGGCTTTTTTTAAAAAAAAGGAAACACTTTTTATTTCCAAAGACTTTCTAGGTGCTTCAGAAATCATTAGTTCATAGAGTGTTGCAGACTAGGCAACGTGGGCATGTTTCATCTTGTAATCAAGGTAAAATAATTGTGCTCCTCTCAAAGATTAGTTTTGCAGGAACCTGCACACTGTGAGACATTTCATCTGCTGTCAGATCAGCAAAATTTGCAAATATCATGCAATTAGCTGTGTTTTCCTCATTGCACAAAACAATTCCTGAATTGTATGAAGACTGGGGGAACAAGACTAAGATTGGGGAAAAATATGGAAGTCATAAGGAACAGAACATGGTTAGTCATTCCCATATGTCTTGGGATGTTACGGGTCATTCTAACTTTATGGTTTTACTTCGCCCTCCGTATGCCTCCTCCATCGCCCTTCCACCCAGTCTTACCTTGTAACTGCTTCCTTATTCATTGACTCCCTGTCTGATGTCTTTGATGAATGTGGGTGGGGACGTTCTGTAATTCTGTTTATTGACCTTGAGATATACAATTACTCAAACATTTGTGTGTGCCGTAAGAAAACAGTAATGATCACCCAGACATTCACCCTCACTAACCTGATTAATGTCTGCGAAAAACAAACTTTTCTGTTAAGCAAGCAGGTGTACCTGAGGCAAAGTCTAGAGAGAAGTCTTTGTGAAGGTTTTGTTTTAGAATTTCAGACTGCGAATAGTTTAATAACATTAATCGATTTTCAATCACAACGTGTCTGCTGGCACAATCATTTCCATATTCTGAGGCCAGTCTGATCCAAATTAAGTTAATTTAATTAAGTGGGGGTAGAACTGAACAACAATTTTATATTGTGTCTTTAATACAAAAGAAGTCTCAAAGAGTTTTACTGGAATTTAACAAGGTACTTTAGAACAAATGTTTGTTTAATTGCTGTGATCTAAAAAGACAAAGACTTTGGAAGAAATTACAGGATGAAAGGCTCAGGCAGCCAAAGTGCCTGTTGTCACTAGAAGACAAAAGGATATCAGAGGTGTGAAATTGAAAATGCAAAGAATATAATTACAGTTGATCAGTTGGATCTTGTGCATTAAATTTATTATATTGTTAAACCAATTAAAATTGTAACTTTTTAAGTATGAGTAAATGAAAGGAAAAATATCCACAAAGACAGTTCATAGATGTGATGCATTCCCTCTGATTTCAAACTAGAGGCTGAAAAGGATCCCTTCAAGATGACCAAATTTCAGTCAAAGGGCCAGTGCTCCAGACAATCCTTAGAACTTGCTCTGAGGGACAAGTCATGTGATTTCAGCTGAGAAAACTCATTGAGGGTTCTCATGAGTCGCTCATTTCCTTCAATATAATCAGTATTTTGTACTCACGTGAGCTCTGGCAACCCTTTACTATTGGCCGAATCTGAAGATGATTCCACAAAACAAAAATAAGCACTGTATCTGTTGTTAAGCAAAACTATAGAAAAATGTTCAATCAAAATTTTCCAATCTTGGAAAGAAATTTTCAACTGATTATTTTAAAATATTGACTTTTGCAGTTATGGGCAATGCTTCAGCTAATTTAGTCAAGTCCGTCTTTGTGTTCTGCTATCAATCCCCTGTGATGCAGAACTGCATTAAAGATGCTGTATAAATGTTTTTTCTCCCTTTGCAGAATTGCTTATTAGTGAGTGTTACAATTTTTTCCAATTCTTCCAACTTATTCCTATATAATACATGGCCCTCCCACTCACGGATTATGATTCCAATTTAAACTAATCCCAGCTGCCTGAACATGTTCAGTACTCCTCCATTCCCTGCCTCTTCATGTGCCTCTGAATGCCTCTTAAATCACCAATAAGACAGTTTTGTACATAGAAACATAGAAACATAGAAAATAGGTGCAGGAGTAGGCCATTCGGCCCTTTGAGCCTGCGCTGCCATTCAGTATGATCATGGCTGATCATCCAACTCAGAACCCTGTACCAGCCTTCCCTCCATACCCCCGATCCCTTTAGCCACAAGGGCCATATCTAACTCCCTCAAATGGGAACATGCATTTCTAACAGATCTAGAATTCATTTAATTTTATTCAACAGCATCGTTAAGTGCCATGTCGTATATCGCGAGTGATCATTGTGTATGACCATAATTGTTCTTGGCAAATTTTCCTGCAGAAATGATTTTCATTGCCTTCTGGGCAGTGTCATTACAAGACAGCTGACCCTAGCCATTACCGATACTCTGCAGAGATTGCCGCATTGCCAGGACTTGTGAAATGCACCAGCTGCTCACACGACCATCTTGCAAGCCTGCTTCCATGGCTTCACATGACGCTGATCGGGAGGGCTAGCAGGAGCTACATCTTGCCCAAGGATGGCCTGCAGGCTTTCGGAAAGCAAGCCTTACACCTCCTTTAGTAGAGACATATATCCACCCCACCATCTTTCATATCACAGGCATAACTACAACTGTGCACAACTGTAGCCTCTCCAATGACTTGCATATATAACTTCCCAACTCCTATGCCCTACTAAAACAGTTTTTTTGTTGTAAAGCCATAGAGTTTACAGCAGGGAAACAGGCCAGAATGAACTCGTCCATTCTAATTGTGTTGCCCATCTGCCTGCATTTAGCCCCCACAGCCCTCTAAACCTCTCCTATACATGCTCTTATCCAAAGGTTTTTAAACATTGCTAATGTGTCTGTCTAAACTACTGTTTCTGGCATCTCATTGTAACTCACACCATCATCTGCTTGAAGAATCTGCCCTCAATATCCCTTTTAAATCTCTCGCTTTTACAGTAATCTTAAACCTATGCTTTCTTGTTTTAGCACCTATTCCCAGGAAAAAGGACTCCGTGTTTTCACTCTGTCTATGTCCGTAAGAATTAAAGAAAAACCTCTATCAGATCACCCCAGAGTCTCCTAGGTTACAGGGAGTAAAGAACTAGTTCACGCAATCTCTCCTTGTAAATCTTGTCTGCACTCTTTCTAAGTTTAATAGCATCTTTCCTATAACAGGGGTGACCAAAACTGTACATAATATTCCAAGTGTGGCCTCATCAATGTCTGATAGGTCACTGTAACAAAACTTCCCAACTCCTATGTCACAACCAATGAAGACCAGCATGCCAAACATCTTCTTCCCCATCCTATCTACCTGAGATGCTCTTTTCCCAAACTGTATTTGTGCTTCTAGGTCCCTCTGTTCCATAATACTTCTCAAGGCCCTCCTGTATAAATCCTACCCTGGTATGATCGTCCAAAATGATATACCTCATGCTGATCTGGATTCATAGGCATTTGCCAGTCCTTAGCCCAGATCAAGCTGATCAAGATTACCTCGTGACATTTCATAACCTTTTATACAGTCTATAGCACCAATTATTTGGTATCATCCACAAAATTGGTAGTGTAGTGGTCAGCACAACGCTTTACAGTGCCAGTGACCTGGATTCAATTCCTGCTGCTGCCTGTTTGTACGTTCTCCCTGTGACCGTGTGGGTTTCCTCTGGGTGCTCCAGTTTCATCCCACAGTCCAAAGGCGTACCAGTTGGTGGGTTAATTGGTCATTGTGAATGGTCCGGTGATTTGGCTATGGTTGAATTGGAGGATGCTGGTGGCACGCTTGAAGGGCCAGAAGGGCCTATTCCACACTGTATCTCAATGATACTAAATCATGCTTTGTGCATTTACACCCAAATTATTTCTATAAATTGATACCTACAAAAGTCTGGGCACTGAGCCCTGTAGTACACCACTGAACAAAATCCTCCATTCCAAGAAACAAGTTCATTTATCAGACCTCGGAACCCGGACCGCGGAGCCAGGACTCGGAACCCGGACCGCGGAGCCAGGACTTGATACTTGGAACCTCGGAGCCTGGACTTGATACTTGGAACTCAAATACAGGACATAAAACACTGAGCCGGGAATCCTCATTAGACACAGGATATGAAGCCAGGACTTTTTTTGACACAGGGTCAGGACCTGTCTAGGGTACAGGGCCAGGACCCCTTTTAGACACAGGACGTGGATACGGAGACCACACAACGATAGACAGTACTATAATTGGGCGCCAAGTACACTCCAAGCAGCAGCGAGCTTTTGACTCACCCTGGCGGGTTAACTTTGACGGACCCGCTCTGGCAAGGGAAGGTTCACTAGGTTAATTCATGGGATTTCCGGACTGCCTTACGCAGAGAGGTTAGAGAGACTGGGCTTGTACACTCTGGAATTAAGGAGATTGAGGGGGTATCTGATTGAGACATATGAGATTATTAAGGGATTGGACAAGATAAAGGCAGGAAATATGTTCCAGATGCTGGGAGAGTCCAGTACCAGAGGGCATGGTTTAAGAATAAGGGGTAGGTCATCTAGGACAGAGTTGAGGAGGAACTTCTTCTCCCAGAGAGTTGTGGAGGTGTGGAACGCGCTGCCTCAGAAGGCAGTGGAGGCCAATTCTCTGGATGCTTTCAAGAAGGAGCTAGATAGGTATCTTATGGATAGGGGAATCAAGGGTTATGGGGACAAGGCTGGAACCAGGTATTGATAGTAGATGATCAGCCATGATCTCAGAATGGCGGTGCAGGCTCGAAGGGCCGAATGGTCTACTTCTGCACCTATTGTCTATTGAATTGCTGGCACTTGCTTCGGGAGGAGACTTGACTTGCTCTGGCAAGAAACTTAGTTGGCTCCGGCCAGATGACATTGGCTTGCACTAGCTTCAGTGACTTTGTTAATGCTCTGACCCAAACGGCTGAAAGCCGGAGACTTATAAACTGCTGGTTCAGTTGAGAGTAAATTACCTTTAATCACCAAGCCCGAGGGACACGGGAAAACAGGGAATTAAAGAGAAACAAGGAGTCAACTGACCCGATCATAACACAAACAAAGGAAATTTAAAGGGAACCTGATCCGCACCATAACAAGAGGTGTCCCTTTCCATTGTGAGGAAGCGATGGAATCTATAGATCCTTGTCCTCATTCACATATCCACAATTCCTAAAATGGCAAACTTTCTAAACACTCCTCCCATTTAACCTTATATCCTAACCCCTGTGCAAATTAGTGAATTCTGGTTTAGACTTGGATAAGACTTGTAACCTATCAAGGAAGAAGATGTTGTAAACTCCAACTGTATACTTGTAATTAATAATTCTATGTCATCGCTTAGTGTAAGGTAAACAATGGTTATTTTCTTAATAACCACATCTGAGATAGTCCACATCCTTAAGAGCATTCTCTGGACAACATACAATGAATTGAACTGGAAAGACAGTGTGAATGGATAGGGAAACACATACACAGAGAAGCCACATTATTAGGTACCTCCTGTACTTGATAAAGTGGCCACTGAGTGTACTGTATGTTTATGAGTTTCTGGGGCTGTAGCCCATCCACTTCAGGGTCCATTGTGTTGTGCATTCAGAGATGATCTTCTGCATACCACTGGTGTAACGTGTGGTTATTTGAGTTCCTGTCACCTTCCTGTTAGCTTGACCAGTCTGACCACTCTTAGTAACAAGATGTTTTTGCCCATCAACTGCTGCTCACTGGATTTTATTTTTAATGTTTTTTGCACCATTCTCTGTAAACTCTAGAGAGTACTGTGCGTGAAAATCTGAGAAGCTCAGCAGTTTCTAAGATACTCAAACCACCCCATCTGGCACCAACATTCACTCCACGATCAAAGTGGCTTAGATTATATTTCTCCCCTGTTCTGACATTTGATCTGAACAACAACTGAACCACTTGACCATGTCTGCATGCTTTTATGCATTGAGTTGTTTCACATGATTGACTGTTGAGATATTTGCATTAACGAGCGGGTGTACCCGATAAAGTGACCAGTGCTTCAGAGTAACTTAACAACACACAGTACCAGCAGTACAACCATTTTTTGACAGATTAATGAATTACAAATAGAAAGTGCTAATGTACTCACCAGGTCTGGCAACATGTACAGAGGGAGATGAATTGAAAAAAAAAATGAGAAAGCAAGCAATTTTAAACTGCAGCGTGGAGGAAGGTGTGTCTGTGAACAGGTAAGGACCAGGTCTGTCCAGGATGCTTTTCAAATCCCTGAGCTGCAAATGAATGAGGGCTCTTACCAAGAGGGAAAAAAAAAATCAAGAACTATCTGAAAATATGAGATGCAAAAGCCAACAGTTGTTAGAAAGCTGATACATATGAGAACGCTGGAAGTCCTTTTTCTGGTAATTTCTCTCCTCCCTCTTCTCCTTTTCTATTTCCCATTCTAGTTATTCTGTCAACACTTCTCTTCTCCATACCTGCATATCATCTTCCTCTAGGTACTCTCCTCCTTCCCTATCTCCCATGGTCCATTATCCTCTCCTATTAGATTCTTTCTTCAGCCTTTAAATCTTCCACCTATCCCCTCCCAGCTTCTTATTTCATTGGCCCTCCCCCAGTCACTCACCTTCCCCTTCACCTGGTCTCACCTATCACCTGTCAGCTTGTATTCCTCATCCACCACCCACCTTCACATTCTGGTTTTTGTCCTCTTCCTTTCCAATCCTGTTGAAGGGTTTTGCCTGAAATGTCGACTGTTTATTCCCCTCCATTGATGCTGCCGAACTTACTGAGTTCCTAAAGCATTCTGTGTGCATTGCTAGAAATACCGAACAGGTTGGGCAGACTGTGTGGGGAGAGAACATCTGAGTTGTTGTAACAGGTGGGTAATCTGTAAAATATCTTAGGGTAGGATTAGTATAATCACTGTCATCATGGCCTCATTGGCCCAGAAAGCCAGTTTCTATGTTACATCTCTCTATAATTTTGTAACTTTATAACAATATTGGGCAGTGATAAATTTATGTTTGATTCATTGATTGTTTAGTGATAATATAATTTTAATTTACTCATCAAAAATGGGTTGTATTGAGCCGAGTCACCATCTTGTCTAATTATCCCTGTATGAATATCCCAACTTGTAACATCAACTTTCAAAATTTAAACATTCTTCAATTTTCCCTTAACATTTGAACTCAATTTTTAATCTTTAAGACTCATCATCAACTATTTTTTCCCTCAGTTTAATTTCCATTGGTTTAATGTTGAACTGGACAGGCTCTGTAACAGATGGCTGATCCACTCAGCCAGAATGCTGTGCACCCCTTTAAGGATATTAAATTTACCCCGATAGTTTTGTTAGGGTGGTGGGGTGGAGATGTGCCTCTACCAAAGGAGGTGTAAGGTGCTCCTTCCCTCTGCTAGCCCGCAGGTCAACCTTGGGCAAGGTGTAGCACCTGCTTAGCAGCTCCCCCCACGCTGATCAGGGTCACGTGAAGCCATGGGAGCAGATGGTGGATGATCATACAAGCAGCTGGTGCATATCACAAGTCTTGGTTATGCAACTACTGACACCAGGCAGACAATGTCTGAAGAGTATTGATAATGGCTGGGGTCACCCATCTTGTAATGACATTGCCCAGAAGAAGGCAATAGCAAACCACTTCAGTAGAAAAATTGGTCAAGAACAATCATAGTCACGAGACCATGATTGCCCACAATATACAACACAGCACATAATGATGGTGATGAATATTTTTGTTTTAGCAGCTCTGGGAGGGCGCAATGCTGATTAGAATGTAGGTAGAATAGGTTTCTGGGAAAATTAGTAGGATTAGACTGCATTGTGAGCCAGCATTGACACAATATTCTGAGATGGACTTCCTCTATGTCATGGAATACACAAAGCGGAATATACAGAGAACACAGTACTGTGCAGAAATCTTGGGCATATATATAGTAGGGTGCCTAAGATCTTTGCACAATACTGTAGTAATTTTATGTATTGCACTGTACTGCTGCTATTGCAAAAAATAAATTTCATGACATATGTGAGTGATGATGAACCTGATTCTGATACGGGTCTCTATTGTGAACAGAGAGTGGGAAGAGGACAGGGAGAGGGGAATCATGGTTGGAAAAAGAGGAAGGGAGAGGGGAAGGAGTGGGAAGCACTAGAAAGACATTCTGTAATGATCATTAAACCATTTGTTTGCAATTAAATGATCTTGAGTGTGTTTGCATCCACGTCAACCCCAGCCCTGGCACTCCTTCTCTGCTACCTGTTCTCCACTGCTCTCACGGCGCTTCACCCTTGCCATTCCCAATATCCTTTGTTCCCATCAGACTTACAAACTCGCTCTCTGCTCCGTGTTGACAAATTCAATACTGTACAAAAGTCTTGGGCACCCTAGCTATATACATGTGGAGCTGAGAGTGAGTTCAGCCCACAATGTCGTGTTGACCTTAAATTTACCCTGAGATCAATCTACCCCTCCTGCCTACATAGCTCTGCATTTTTCTATCATCCTTGTGCCTATCTAAGAGTTTCTCAAATGTCCTAATGCACCTGTGTCTACCAGAACCCCTGGCAACACATTCCACACATCCATGCACCCAGCACACTCTGTGTTTAAAAACATTTTTCTCCAGTCATCTTAAAATTAAGCCCCTTCAGATACATGTTCATCTTTACCTCCTAGTAGTTACCTGCTTTAGTATAATCTGTACATCATCAGTACATCGGTAGAGTGGGGGTGAAGAATGAAACTATTTCCCACAACTACGTCCCTGTGAAAGAAAGTCATCAAATTTCAACTGAAGTATTGCATCAGAATTAGGTTTAATATCACCAGCATATGTTGTGAAATTTGTTATGTGGCAGCAGTATATTGCAATACATAATAAATACCATAATTATAGAAAGAAGTATATATATTAAAAAAAGTTAAATTAAGTAAGTAGTGCAGAGAAAAAGTAGTGAGGTAGTGTTCACGGGTTCAATGTCCATTCTGAAATCTGATGGCAGAGGGGAAGAAGCTGTTGCTGAATCGTTGAGGTGTGCCTTCAGGCTCCTGTACCTCCTCCCTGATGGTAGCAATGGGAGGATGGCTTGCCCTGGGTGATAGGGGTCCTTAATAATGAAGGCATTGCTCCTTGAAGATGTCGAGGATGCTGGGGAGGCTAGTGCCCATGATAGAGCTGACTGAATTTACAACTTTCTGCAGCTAATATTGATCCTGTGCAGTGCACCCTCTCCCATACCAGACAGTGATGCAGCCAGTTAGAATGCTCCCCACACTACATCTGTAGAAATTTGTGAATACCTTTGGTGACACTTCAAACCCCCTCAAGCTCCTAATGAAATATTGCCACTGTCATGCCTTCTTTGTAACTGCATCAATATGTTGGGCTCAGGATTTATCCTCAAAGATATTGACACCCAGGACCTTGAAATTGCTCACTGTTTCCACTTCTGATCCTTCTATGAGGACTGGCGTTTGTTCCCACGTCTTACCCTTTCTAAAGTCCACAATCAATTCTTTGGTCTTACTGATGTTGAGTACAAGGTTGTTGCCGCAGCACCTCTCAATACCACCTTAAATACCACCTGCCTGTTTTTCAGCATAATGAGTTAGTTCCCATTCTAACATCCAAGTCACTTGATTAGTTGCAGCCCCTGTACCGATCCTTGCCCAAATCTACTAGCCTTGACCTGTCAGTATGAGTGATCTACCTTCTGTCTCCTGTCAGCCACACACTTGCCAGCTTGGCACAACTAGGTGCTACATAAGTTTCAACTACCGGTCTCCTGTAAGAGAATCTGTCAGATGCCTTTCAGAAGAACTACAGAATCATGTCCCTCAATAAACAGCCCTTTGGTTCTCCAAACTTACACCGACAATCAGGCACCCAATTATACTGAGCCTACCTTAATTCCGTTTTATTCTCCCCAGATTTACCCCCTCTCCGCCCCTTCAACCTCGGCTAAATGGTATCACTCAGCTAGACACTCGGGGCAATTTAAGACGGCCTGTTAATTCAACCCTGGTGCAGTCTTTCATTGATTCTGTATTGGTTACTATTTGATAGATTTATTGAGTGTGCCTGCAAGAAAATAAATCTCAGGGTTGCATTTGGTGACGTTTATGTATTTTGATGTGGTGGTGTTCGCTGAGCTTGGCAACTAACTTGCAGATGTTTCATGACCAGTAGAGGTAACATCCTCAGTGTGCGGTTATTGGTGTTTATATGTAGGACTGCTGGCATTTAAATAGCCCCCAACCTCCATTTGCTTGCTACGGGCCTGATTGCTACCCCTTCAGTTGAGCTTTGAATTCTATTGGTTCGCGTTTCTATGGCTCTTAGGGGTTTGTAGACGGCATCTATTTCAATATGTTTGTTTATAGTGTTATCAAAAGAGAGGCCACGCTTCTAAAAATTCTCATGCCTGCTTCATATTTGTCTGCACCAGACCCTCCTCAGTGTCCCAGTTAAGGTGGTGTTGATCTCGGTCTTCATGTACCAAGATCAGCCACCCAGCCTGCCCCAAGAAAAGCTGCTTCGCACCTTATTTAAGAGAGCACAAACACACTGCAGCACCACTGAACTTCAGGCCAGGGAAGACAAGCACTTGTTCAAAGCCTCCCAGAACAACGATTACCCACGGAATTTCATCAGGAGATGCTTACTAAGGAGAGAAAGTCCTCAGACCTTACTCAACGCACAGTGAAATGCACGACCTTGCCCTACTTGTCTCAAAAATCAAAGTACCAGTAAAGATAACCGACAAATCAATGTGGTGTACAGGACCGCCTGTGGAGGCTGCAACAAGAACTACACCGGCCAGACAGGACTAAACTCTCTACTCATTTATGAGAACACAAACTGGCAGTTCAGAGACATGATCCACTGTCGCTGATCTCAGTACATGAAGACCGAGAAGGACACCACTTTAACTGGGACGCTGGTGCAGGAAAACACGAAGCAGGCACAAGGAATTTTAGAAGTGTGGTTCCCTTCTGATAACTCCATAAACAAATATATCAAAATAGACGCCATCTACAATTCCCCCTAAGAGCCAAAGAAAAGCGAGCCAATGGAATTCGGAGTCAACTGAAGGGTAGCCAATCAAGACCGAGGCAAGCGAATGGGGGGGGGGGGGGGGGGCGGGACCTATATAAATGCAAGCACTCCCGGAACACCAACAACTGCGCACTGAGGATGTCACTGCGACATGAAGTGCCTCAATCCGAGCTACCAATATCCACCACCATCCTATACATGTACTTTGATACTAAATTCACTTTGAACTTTGACAATTAACCTCCCAGCCTGCATGTATACATTCCACATAGTCGGCACGGGGGATTGGGATTGAACCCAACTCTCTGAAGCTGGAGTCAGCAGCTGCTGCACTACTGTGCTGCCCATAGAAATTATTTTTTTTAATCAGAGCAGTAGTGTAGCAATTAGCACAACATTTTACAGGATACGGGTTCAATTCCCACGGATGTCTGTAAGGAGGTCGTACGTACTCCTCGTGAATATGTGGGTTTCCTCATAGTTATTCCAGTTTCCTCACACATTGTGAGTTTGGGTTTTTTTTAAAGTGACAGAGTTCGGAGCATGCGCAGAAATGGGAGAATGATCTAGAGACTGTATGTTAAAGACGTGTTTGCTGTTGTAAATAAACATTCTAGTTTTAATTCTTCCAGAATATGGTTTGTTCTTTCTTTCTTTTCTCTTTAAATCTTTTTATTGAATAAGTATACAAAAAGGTAAGCCATATAGGCACTAATACACTGTTAGAATATAATAAAATTACAGGAGATATTAATACAAAAAAAATGATACAAACAATGTAATTTAAACATAACATACTAAGGTAACATAATAGTATACTAATTTTATATATATTTACCAATAGAGAAAAGGGAAAAAAAACCCACCGTGCAACTAAACTAAAAGCAAAGCAAAGCAATGGGCTAAATTGGAACCAAATAGAGTTAAAGAACTTAAAATCACGTCCTCAAACCCGACCTCCATTAAAAACAGTAAAAAAAACAAGAAGGGTATATAAATATGGAGCAAAAAAATGAGGAGAAAAAAAAATTACATTAAATGAAAATATTGAATAAAAGATCTCCAGGTCTGTTCAAATTTAAGTGAGGAATCATAAAGATTGCTTCTAATTTTCTCCAAGTTCAAGCATAATATCGTCTGGGAAAACCAAAAAAAGGTAGTTGGAGCATTAAGCTCTTTCCAATATTGTAAGATACATCTTTTCACCATTAAAGTAAGAAATGCAATCATTCTACGGGCTGAAGGAGAAAGATTACTGGAAATTTTAGGTAATCCAAAGATAGCAGTAATAGGGTGAGGAGAGATATCTATATTCAGTACCTTGGAGATAATATTAAAAATGTCTCTCCAAAAAGTTTCCAGAGTAGGACAAGACCAAAACATATGAGTTAAAGAGGCTATCTGCCCCGGACATCTATCACAAAAAGGATTAATATGAGAATAAAAGCGAGCTAATTTATCTTTGGACATATGTGCTCTATGAACAACTTTAAATTGAATTAGGGAATGTTTAGCACAAATAGAGGAAGTATTGACTAATTGTAAAATCTGCCCCCAGTCATCCACGGAAATGATAGACCCCAATTCCTGTTCCCAATCTACCCTAATCTTATCAAATGGAGCTTTCCTAAGTTTCGTAATAATATTATAAATCTTAGCCGATGCACCTTTCTGACATGGATTAAGGTTAATTATAGTATCTAAAATGTATGTAGGAGGAAGCATTGGAAAAGAAGAAAGTATAGTACTTAGGAAGTTTCTAACTTGTAGATATCTAAAAAAATGTATTCTTGATAAATTATATTTATTAGATAATTGTTCAAAAGACATAAGGGAACCATCTAAAAATAAATCCAAAAACCGTGAAATACCCTTAGTCTTCCAAATTTGAAAAGCACGATCCGTAAAAGAGGGAGGAAAAAATATGTTACCTAAAATAGGAATCGCTAGTCCAAATTGGTTAAGATCAAAAAATTTTCTGAATTGAAACCAAATACGTAAGGTATATTTAACTATCGGGTTAGATACCTGTTTGAGGCATTTCAAATCAAAAGGAAGAGAGGAACCTAAAATAGAGCCAAGTGTATAGCCCTGAACAGATTGTAATACCAATGCTACCCATTTAGGAATGGATAGTATATCCTGGTCAAGTAATCAAAATTTCATATGTCGAATATTAATTGCCCAATAATAAAATCTAAAGTTGGGTAATGCTAAGCCTCCATCTCTCTTAGCTTTCTGTAAATGTATTTTACCCAGTCTCGGGTTTTTATTTTGCCAAATAAATGAAGAAATTTTTGAGTCAACTTTATCAAAAAAAGATTTTGGAACAAAGATTGGTAATGCCTGAAATATATATAGAAATTTTGGCAAAAAAAACATCTTAACTGCATTAATATGACCAATCAAAGTTAAATATAAAGGAAACCATTTAGGTGAAAGTTCAGTAATATGGTCAATTAAGGGTAAAAAGTTAATCTTAAATAAATCTTTGTATTTACAAGTAATTTTAATCCCAAGATATGAAAAATAATTATTCATCAATTTAAATGGAAAGTTATGATATAAGGGAAGTTGTTTATTAATCGGGAAAAGTTCACTCTTACTAAGATTTAATTTATAACCTGAAAAGAGACTAAATTGTGCTAATAACTCTAAAACAGCAGGGATGGATTTTTGAGGATTAGAAATGTATAGGAGTAAGTCATCAGCATAGAGTGATATTTTATGGGACTTTAAGCCCCAAGTTATCCCAGTAATATTTGGAGATTCTCAAATGGCAATTGCAAGAGGTTCTAATGCAATATCAAATAATAAAGGACTAAGAGGACAACCTTGTCAAGTGCGTCGAAAAAGAGGGAAAAAAGGTGAGCTTAGAGAGTTAGTACGGACCGAGGCCACTGGAGAATGATATAACAGTTTGATCCAGGATATAAATTTCCAGCTAAAATTAAACATTTCAAGCACCTTAAATAAATAAGGTCATTCTACTCTATCAAAAGCTTTCTCAGCATCTAAAGAGATAACACACTCAGGAACATTTTGTGAGGGGGTATGAACAATATTTAACAGTGTGCGAATGTTATAAAAAGAGTAACGACCTTTAATAAAACCCGTTTGGTCTTCCGAAATAATAAAAGGAAGTACTTTTTCTAATCTGTTTGCTAATAACTTAGAAAAAACTTTAGAATCAACATTTAATAAAGATATTGGTCTATAAGATGCACATTGAGCAGGATCTTTATCCTTCTTTAACACTAGAGAAATTGACGCTCTATTGAAAGATTCGGGAAGTTTACTAAGTTTTAATGAAGCTTCGAAAACCCTACAGAACCAAGGAATTAATGAAGGTGCAAAACATTTATAAAATTCTACGGTAAACCCATCAGGGCCAGGAGCTTTCCCCAAATTCATAGAGGAAATAACATTCTTAATCTCATCAGTGGTAATGGGAGTATCTAGCATAGAAGACATATCCTGTGAAATCTCAGGGAAGTCTAGATTATCTAAAAAATCATTTATATATTTAGAGTCTCGAAGAGACTCTGATTGATATAAGGAAGAATAAAAATCACAGAAGGTTTGATTAATCCCCGCATGATCAAGTTTCAGTCGGTCATTTTGATTATAAATCTGATTAATTTGAGATTTAGCATAATTAGACTTCAATTGGTTAGCCAGCAGTTTGCCAATTTTGTCACTATGTACATAAAATTCACTTCTTGTTTTCTTTAATTGGTTTACAATCGAGGACGAAAGTAATAAACTGTGTTCCATTTGAAGTTCGGTTCTTTGTTTATATAACTCCTCAGAGGGAGCTGTAACATATTTCTTATCAATTTCCTTAATCTTGTCCACAATTACCAACTCCTCCTGCTTCAGCTTCTTCCTCAAAGCAGCAGAATACGAGATAATCTGACCACGAATATAAGCTTTAAAAGTATCCCAAAGAATGTTCACAGAAATATCCTCTGTATAGTTGATTGTAAAAAAAAGATCAATCTGTTCATTCATAAAGTTAACAAAGTCCAAGTCCTGAAGCAACAGCAAATTAAAACACCATTGTCTATTATTTTGTGTATTGGCCTGAATTTTAATAGAAAGCTTAAGTGGAGCATGATCCGAAATGGTTATAGAGTCATAATCACATTTAATCACTGAAGAAATAAGACGAGAGTCAATAAAGAAATAATCAATTCTTGAATAGGAATGGTGAACATGTGAAAAAAAAGAAAAATCTTTTTCCCGAGGATGCAAAAAACGCCAAATGTCCATCAACCCAGAATCAGAGAGGAATGAATTAATCAAAGTTGCAGATTTATTAGGTAAGGTCCGTAGAGGAGCCGAACAGTCCAAAGCTGGAGATAAACAGGTATTAAGATCTCCGCCTCAGATCAATGAAAACTCATTCAAATTCGGGAACTGATTGAATAATGATTTATAAAATTCCGGACAATCCATATTAGGAGCATAAACATTAACCAAAACTACCTTTTTATTAAATAGTAGACCACTAACCAGTAGAAATCTACCATTCGGATCAGAAATAATATCATGTTGTATAAAAGTAACTGAGGAGTCTATAAAAATAGAGACGCCTCGAATCTTAGCGTTGGAGTTCGAATGAAACTGTTGTTCCTTCCAGAATTTAAAAAAACGTAGTCTGTCCCCCCTCCGCACATGTGTCTCTTGTAAAAATAAAATTTGTGCTTTAAGTCTCCGGAACACTTTAAAAACTTTTTTCCTTTTAATAGGATGATTAAGACCATTAGTATTCCAGGAGACAAAATTAATAATAGACTCCATAAACCCTAAAGTCAACCCGCAACAAGGAGGATTGACGATAGGCTCGACCCATGAACCCAGAAAGGGAACAGAACATATAAGGGATACCGGGAAGGAGAACGCAACTAATACTTCAATAGTGTACAAAGAAACTAAAACGTAAAGCCCTTCCCACCACCCCCCACCCCATGACCCCAAGGCTAAATCTAACACAGACCAGCCAGAAAGAAGCAAGCACTAAAACTATCCCCATGACTTCCGGTATACGCTCCCTAAAAAAAGTGTAAATATAAAAAAGATCAGCTAATTATAAAACAGTAAAAAAATAAAAAAAGGTAAATCAATTAAAATTAATTAAAATATAGCTGATCATAAGAAGAAAAACTCAGAGGTAATGGAGTAAGTCAAGAACACGACTTCACTCCATGAGCTCTACCGGAAGTACCTGTTCTTAGTAATTTACCATTTTAAGACTGTTTGAATTTACCACTTTAAGAACTGTTTTCGAATTTACCCTTTTAAGAACTGTTCCAGAGTTGCCGTATAGCAGTTAGTCGTTTGAATACTTTTCGCTGTTGTTGAACAGGGTTTGATAAATGTTTATGTTTGTTTATAAAACCCTGACTCAATTATATATTCATTGTTGCCGGTCACGTGACAAAAATAAAGATTGTGGTTGTTTATTATTTAAATTTATGGATTATATTCATTAACACCTCATTAGTTATAGGGTATTTCACAATTATATTCATATAGATTTCAAAATTATATTACCATAATTTAGGAAGTATGTTAACATTATATAAAAGAAAATTCCAGCTGCATGGCAACAAGATCTATGTTTGCAGGAGCATTTCAGTTATTGCGCAACCACGCACCCGTGCAGCTCATGCTTTCGTCTTTAGCTGCGTCTGATCCAGAGGAATTATGAACTGAGGAGAGATACTTACACATTGAGGAGCCATCTGTCTACACTTTCTGTCTCATTTAGGTGTAGAGTAGAAGGCATTCATCACATGTACCTTAGTTTGATGGAAGCCTCTTTATTTCTAATTGTCAAATGAAAACTGATAGAATGTAGACCGTATGACATGCACTCAGTGAAACATAACTGGAAAAAAATCAACTTCTGTTTATCATAGCTGGGGAAATGCATTTCCCAGTTTAGATCATTTTAACTGATTTTCTACTCTATGGCTACAAGTCATAGAGCTATAGAAAATTTACACCATTGAAGGAGCCCTTAACCCAATGTATTTGGGTTGAGGAAGACTAATTTCACCGTGTAGCTGCCAGCATGGAACAGTACAAGGTACAACTCCTCACCTGACATCTTGCTGCTTGTTACGTAGAACAGGGGTCCCCAACCTGTTTTGCACCGTGGACCGGTTTAATATTGACAATATTCTTGCGGGGGGGGGTGTTCAAGTAAGGTTAAACTCACCTCAACATGTCTTTTACAGTTAGGGTTGCCAACTTTCTCACTCCCAAATAAGGAACAAAAGTAGCAGTCAAATCCCGGGACACTTTACCCCAGGAAAATCTACCATGACCATGAAGCCTTGCGCGAGCACCTGTGTGCGCATGTGTGACATGCGCATCTAATGTGCGCATGTGTGTACGTGCCAATTTTCTTGGTTTTGCCTTCATCTTCCCGACTACACTGTACATACATTATTTCTACTTTATATAGGCTGTGTATTTATCATATCATTCCTGCTTTTACTATATGTTAGTGTTATTTACTTTCCGTTTTATGTGTTATTTGGTATGATTTGTTAGGTGGGTACGTGGCCAAGTGGTTAAGGCATTGGACTAGCTACCTGAAGGTCGTGAGTTCGAGCCCCAGCCGAGGGACCGTGTTGTGTCCTTGAGCAAGGTACTTAATCACACATTGCTCTGCAACGACACTGGTGCCAAGCTGTATGGGTCCTAATGCCCTTCCCTTGTCAACATTGGTATCGTGGAGAGGGAAGACTTGCAGCATGGGCAACTGCTGGTCTTCCATACAACGTTGCCCAGGCCTGTGCCCTGGAGAGTGAAGACTTTCCAGGCACAGATCCATGGTCTCGCAAGGCTAATGGATGCCTTTTTTTTAGGTTACTTTTTGGGTCTGGGAACGCTCAAAACTTTTTCCCATATAAATTAATGGTAATTGCTTCTTCACTTCACACCATTTCAGCACGAAAGGTTTCATAGGAACGCTCTACCTTAGCGGGGGAAATAGGGGACAAACCAGTTTAGCCCAATATACAGCATGTCCCAGCAAATACGGGACAGTTGGCAACTCTATGTTCAAGTTCAACAGTGCGTGACAGGGAATGAGGAAAGGTGCAGCTGACTCCTATCGTTTCCTCACGGCCCGGTAGCTCATGCTTTGCGGCCCGGTACCAGTCCACGACCCGGTGGTTGAGGACCGCTGACGTAGAATGAACACTTCAAACTCCAAACTTTATTCTTTGCAATGAGTTTCAAGCTCTTCGACACTTGTTGGGTGAAAGTGTTTTTTTAAATCATCGATCAGTTACCTCGAATCAATGCCCCTGTGTTATAGACCTCTCCACCGGGAGAGATTGACAATTTCTTTTATAACTTAATCCAGTGGTTGGATCCCCTTTCAGCCATTGCACAGCCAGAGTCACCTTTCCCAGGACAGAAATGGCTCACACGAAGGGGCATAATTTAAAGGTGATTGGAGGAAAGTATAGGGGTGGGGGAGTGTCTGAGGTAAGTATTTTACACAGAGTGTTGTGTGTTGGTAAGGCGCTGTCAAGAATGGTGGTAGAGGCAGTTAGGCACCTTATGCACAGATACTCTGGCACCTCGCATCACTTTATATGTACATACAATCAATCTATGTATATAAGCTAATCTTAGGTATATACAGCCACACTGCAACAATGTGCCTTATAGGATAGCTTTTATATTTATATTTGTTGTGATTTTTAATTGTGTTTTTTAAGCTTATTGCGTTCTTTCATCTGAATCAGATCTGGAGTAACACTTTTTTGGTTCTCTTTGCACTCCTGTGCTGAAGAATGGTAATAAACAAATCTTGAATGCATTATGGACATTTAATAGACTCACACGGACGATAGAAAAAATGGAGGGGGGTTGGGCCGGCCAGTGGCGCAACGACATCGGCGCTGGACCCGGGAGCCGGGTCCGAAACTAGTCGGGTCTGCTCCTGAGTACATTTTCCATCCGTGCCGGGTTGAGTGTCGAGATTGCAACTCAACCTCGTAAAATAAAGGGAAAGTACTGCAAAAATGTCTGTGTGAGGAGTGGTGTGCCACACAGTGTCTCTCTCTCTCTCTCTCTCGCTCCGTGCCTTGTAAAAACCGTGAAAAAGACATCATCATCATCATCATGGACGCACACACGGACACGCAGACGTACACACACACATGCGCAGGCACACACACACAGACTCGCACGCCAAAAAAAAAGGAAAAAAAAGAAACAATGGAGGGCTTTGGGGGAGGGAAAGATTATATTGATCTTAGAGTAGGTTAAAAGGTTGGCACATCGTCGGCCGAAGGACCTGTACTGTGCTGTTATGTTCTATGTTCAGTCTCCTGAATCCTCACAACTAAAATTCTCTAGCCCTGGTGACCTATTTATAAATTCCTTTTTCATTTTGTCTGGTCATGTCAACCCTTTCCCATAAAGCTCTGCCTGTGTTGGGCAGGAGGTTATCCTGCCCAACAAAGGCGATCCCAATGTCTCTCTTCACTCTCTTTATCAATTAGAACTACAACTCTTCGGCATTCCAAGATCCCACATTCATGGTGTTTTTTGTTGCTTTGCTGGAGCTTCTTCGGTGAATTATCTGATTCTTTTCCACATTGAGCTAGATTTGCCACTGTCTTGCCCACCTGGTCGACCAGGGGTATTTAAGAGACTCATAGACAGACACATGGATGAAAGAAAAAAACGGAGGGCTATGTGGGAGGGAAGGGTTAGATAGACTTCAGAGACAGATTGATTTTAGAGCAAATTAAAGGGTCGGCACATCATGTGGGCCGAAAGGCCTGTACTGCTCTGTTCTATGATCAGGCCACTGACATCCTCCTGCTTTCCTCCTCATTGTCAGCCACATTGCCCATTTGAGATTATTTGTGCACTTGTTAATCATGATTGTTATATTTAAGTCGAGAATGCTGACCTCTACCAGGAAAACCAAGGGGCCTATGAAACCCTATTATAAATATCCATCAACCAGTATTAGTTGCTTTCTACAGTGAGTTACTTCCCTTTGAACATCTTTAATACTTACATCCGTCTTATTAAAATATGCAGATATTTTCAGCCATTCAGCCATCTTAGAAATATAACCAATGTGTATGTGACACGTCTTCCCAGCTTACATGTGCGACCAGTTCCTGCATTCTAAGCTACGTAGTTTGTGGTGATGATGTCACTTTAAAATTTTACTGCTCAGCTATTTGCATAAAGGTGAGGATTCTAGATAGAACAGCGCACCCAGAGCTCTCTGTTTGATAATTTTGAATTGATAAAGTCCACTGATTACACAGTTGCGTTTCCCCGTGGTATTTCACACCTTTGTCAAGGTGCTGATTTCGAGTGGACAGAGTTTCTGCCCAGACCAGAGGTCGTTGATTAGTAATCCGCCTTTGAAAAAGCCAGAATAAATGATTAATAACAGCATCCTTAAGTGAGCAGGAAGTTGAAATGTAAATTGAATTGTCTGTATCTCCAATCACATTCAGTTAAGGAGTGAACTATATATGTTCCCAGAGGAAAGTGTGGGTGAAGGAAGTTACCGAGTTGATTCCTGCAGCTACTTCTGAAAGGTGTGCATAATAATATTTGTTGCTCTCTGATGCAAAATATTTGCTATTAATTCCTCATGTTACTTCTAATATTGCTTATAATTTTAGCTACTATATGCTTGCTGATTTCTTTTAACTTCCCATTTATTTTAATACTCTCTTTCATAGATGTAATTAATGTATTCTCACAGAGAATGTAGCCCAAAGGATAGAGTTTAATAATGCAGACAAGTGCAAGATTTTGCACTTCGATAGGACCAACCAGAGTAGATCTCACACAGTGGATGGTAGGTCACTGAGGACTGTGGTAGAACAAAGGGATCTGGGGATACAGGTATATAATTTGTTGAAAGCGGTGTCACAGGTAGATAGGGTTGTAAGGAAAGCTTTTGGCACATTGGCCTTCATGAATCAATGTATTGAGTACAAGAGATGGGATGTTATGTTCAGGTTGTATAAGACGATGGTGAGGCCTAATTTGGAGTATTGTGTGCTGTTTTGGTCACCTACCTACAGGAAAGATGTAAGCAAGGTGGAAAGAGTGCAGAGAAAATTCACAGGGATGTTGTTGGGTCTGGAGAACCTGACTTAGAAGGAAAGGTTGTATAGGTTATGACTGTAGAACATAGAAGATTGAGAGGAGATTTGATAGAGGCTTTCAGAATTATGAGGGATATCGAGAGGGTAAATGCAAGCAGGTTTTTTCCGCTGAGGTTGGTTGAGACTACAACTAGAGGGCAAGGGTTAAGGGTGAAAGGTGAAATGTTTAAAGGTAGCATGAGGGGAAACTTCTTCACTCAGAGAATGGTGAGAGTGGAATGAGCTGCCAGCGCAAGTGGTGCATACAATTTCGATTTCAACATCGATAAAAGTTTGGATAGGTACATGGATAGTAGGGGTATGGAGAGCTATGGTCCTGGTGCAGATAAAAGGGAATAGGCAGTTTAAATGGTTTCAGCATGGACTAGCTGGGCCAAAGGTCCTATTTCTGTGCTGTACTTCTGTGGCGCGTGGCCAAGTGGTTAAGGCGTCGGTATAGTGACCTGAAGGTTGCTAGTTCGAGCCTCAGCTGAGGCAGCGTTTGTGTCCTTGAGCAAGGCACTTAACCACACATTACTCTGCGACAACACCTGTGCCAAGCTGTATGGGTCCTAGTGCCCTTCCCTTGGACAACATCGGTGGCGTGGAGAGGGGAGACTTGCAGCATGGGCAACTGCTGGTCTTCCATACAACCTTGCCCAGGCCTCAGTCAACATCGAAATCGATGGACAGCTGAAGAAGACTTCTGTATGACTCTTGGCCTCTATAACCCATGTTCAGGAAGTATTTTGTAAGATCCAATAGCCTCTTTCACAACATTCACAAAGGCACAACAAGTGAATTATCCAACTAGAGGTTGAGGGGGAGGGTTTTGATGGGAGGGCAGGGGAGGTGCAGAGTATTTTATTCAACGTACAAACCGGACCAATTACATCCAAATACAGAAAGATAATTTTGCATTTCAAGTGCATGTGCTTCATTGGGACCAAGTCCGATAACAATTCTTTCACTAAGATGTTATATTGTCTTTTCCATCTTTCAGTGCTGGATAGTCCTCTATGTATCTTAACTTTTTTTCTAGGATTATTTTAGAAGTTACAGAGGTTACTTTTCTCCAGTCACACTCAACCCTTCAACTTTATATCACAGAAAGAAAAGATAACATGTTTTCTGGGAATGCTGAAAATACTTAGCAGGTCTTCACTTCTGTGAAATGGAGAAACTAAATTAGAATCAGAATTACAAGTTTATTATCACTGACTTGTTGTAAAAATTGTTACTCTATGGCAGCAGTAGAGTGCAAGGTATAAAAAGGGCATAAAAAATTACAATGCATGACGATAGCTAGATCGATAGAAAGAAGGTGCAAAAGAGGTTGTGTGCATGGGCTGTTCAGAAATCTGAAAGCAGAGGGGAAGAAGCTGTTCCTAAAACATTTGAATATGGGTCTTCAGGGTCCTGTATCCCCTCCCTGATGACAGTAGTGAGGAGAGGCCATGTCGCAGATGGCGAGGGCCCTTAATGATGGATGCCACCTTCTTGAGCTGCCACCTTTTGAAGATGTCCTCAATTGTGGAGAGGCTCGTTCCCATGATTAACACTTCAAACCAAGAACTTATCTCTTCATATCAGACATCTTCATGAATCAATTGGTTTTAGCTCCCACTTAAACTAGAGTTCTAAATGAGTCCTGTATACTGCTTTTTAAATTCAAATGTTAGGATTCTTGAATTGAAATGAATTGAACTGACTTTATTTCTTACATCCTTCACATACATGAGGAGTAAAAATCTTTACGTTACGTCTCTGTCTAAATGTGCAATGTTCAATCATTGTAATTTATAATAAGTAGAACAGTCAATGTAACATAGAAATACACTCAAATCAGCGTGAGTTAATCAGTCTGATGGTCTGATGGAAGACGCTGTCCTGGAGCCTGTTGGTCCTGGATTTTATGCTGCGCACCGTTTCCCAGATGGTAGCAGCTGGAATAGATTGTGGTTGGGGTGACTCGGGTCCCCAACGATCCTTCAGGCCCTGTTTTCACACCTGTCTTTGTAAATGTCCTGAATTATGGGAAGTTCACAACTACAGAACATCTGAGCTGTCCGCTCCACTCTCTGCATAATTCTGCGATTGAGGGAGGTACAGTTCCCATACCAGGCAGTGATGCAGCCAGTCAGGATGCTCTCAATTGTGCCCCTGTAGAAAGTTCTTAGGATTTGGAGGCCCATACCAAACTTCTTCAACCATCTGAGGTGAAAGAGCCACTGTTGTGCTTTTTTCACCACACAGCTGGAGAGTACTGACCACGTGAGGTCCTCGGTGATGCGGATGCTGAGGAACTTAAAGCATTGGCTCTAAAAATCTTGGACATTTCTTTTGTGTGGAAGATTGGAGCTCCCTTTACTTAAGTCTTCAATGTATTACCCGGCAAAGGAACTACAAATCAGGATCAACAATATCTACAGCTGAATTATTCCCTTTTTAACATTCAACAAATTGACAGGAGAATGACAAAAAGTGCCTTTAGTGGGGAACAATCCCCTGACATTGTTGACAATTTAGTGACTAGTCGTTTTAGTTTTATAGCATCCTTGCAGTGGTAATTGGAAATCAATAGCTTTTCTTTGACCTCCATCATGTTTTGGTCGATTAGAGCAAACTTACGTTGGACTTTAAAACCCAATTACAGAATAATATGGATGCCTTAGGGAAGAACCTAGTCAGAATTGATCTGATTTACTGAAAACTAACATTAAGTGTACATGGAACGGAATGCATGTTGGTATATTGCCTCACTGAATTTGCAGGACTTCAAGTCACAATGGACTACAGTGTGTCACTCTGCCACAAGGAAGCTTGCAACTCACACCACCAGTTTTTCTCCCTCACTATCAGAAAGCACTTGGATTCAAATTAGTGTGTTCCCTTGAAAATACCAAATTTCCTTACTTGTGACCATTTGCCCAACAACTTGATCAGACCCTCCAGGTTGATTTTCATGTCTGTCATTCAATGTCACCCTAGGTAATGCTAACATGGAATAAGCATTTGTAAATCTCTAAATCCTCAGCTGTTAGATCTGCATTAAGCAGCTAGCTGCCCTCACTTGCTGCTTCATTCTGTGTAATTCACTAATAGCCCTTCCTCAACAGGGCTATTTAAATCATCATTGTGGAGATACCTATCCTGACATTTCCTATAGATGGCATAAGACCATCTGGAGAAAAATCAGGCCTTTTGAGCCATCAAGTCTGCTCTGCCATTCAATCGTGAACCATGAATAATTTTGTTACCCCACCTTCTCATTGAAACTTTGACAAGTTCCTATAGATGTGTAGTGGAGAGTATGTTGACTGGCTGTATCACAGCTTGGTATGGAAACAGCAATGCCCTGGAATGGAAAATCCTACAAATCCTACAAAAAGTAGTGGATACATCTGCTCTCGTAGGAAATCAGCGTCCATCATCAGGGATCTCCACCACCCAGGACATGCTCCCTTCTCACTGCTGCCATCAGGAAGAAGGTACAGGAGTCTCAGGACTCACACCACCCGGTTCAGAAACAGTTAATAACCCTCAACCATCAGGCTCTTGAACCAAAGGAGATAATTTCACTCAACTTCACGCCCCATCATTGAAATATTCCCACAACCAATTCAAGACTAATTTTCAAAGACTCCTCATCTCATGTTCTTGATAGTTATTGTTTACAATGAATTTACAAATTGTATTTGCACAGTTTGTTGTCTTTGCAAACTGGTTGAACGCCCAAGTCGGGGCAGTTTTTCAATGATTCTGTTATGTTATTATTCTATAGATTTATTGAGTATGCCAACAAGAAAATGAATCTCAAGGTTGTATATGGTGACATGTACATACTTTAATAATAAATACACTTTGAACTTTGAACCCTTAACTCCTTCACTAATCAACCACAAAGAACAGTTCTAATGAAGGATTCTTGTCCTGAAATGTTAACTCCATATCTCTTTCCAAAGGTGTTGCCTGACATGTTAGTGATTCCAGCAATTTTGTTCTGTTTTAGATTTCCAGAAGTTTGGTCAAGGTAATTTTCTAGAGACATATTTAAAGAAGAAAAGGAAATGGAGAAAAAGAGAGTCTCTATTCCAGTGGAGTAAAGGGTATTACAGTGGCAAGAGAAAGGAGCTGGGTGCAGTTGATTGGAAGGGGACACTAGCAGGGATGATGGCAGAACAACAATGGCTGGAGTTTCTGGGGACAGTTCAGAAGGAGCAGAATAGATACATCCCAAAGGTGAAGGAGGAGGATTCTAAAGGGAGGATGAGACAACTGTACCTGACAAGGGAAGCCAAAGAAAGTGTAAAAGCAGAAAAAATGGCAAATAATATAGTAAAACTTAGTAGGATGTTAGAGGATTGGGAAGCCTTTAAAAAAAAACTACAGAAGGCAACTAAGAACAATCATAAGGATAGAAAAGATAACTTATGAAGGTAAGCCAATAGTATAAAAGAGGATACCAAAGGCTCTTTCAGATATATAAAGAGCAAAGGAGGTGAGAATACATATTGGAACACTGGAAAATGATGCTGGAGTGATAGTAATGGGATAAAAGAAATGGTGGACAATCTTAATAAGTATTTTGCATCGGTCTTCACTGTGGAAGACACTAGCAGTTTGCTAGAAATCCAAGAGTGTCTGGGAGTGTGGTCGCTGTTACTGTGGAGAAGGTGCTTGGGAAGATGAAAGGTCTGACAGTAAATAAGTCACCTGGACCAGATGACCACACTGCACTCCAGTGTTCATAAGAACGTAAGAAATAGGAGCCATCTGGCCCGTTGACCCTGCTCCGCCATTCAATAAGATCATGGCTGATCTGGCCATGGACTCACCTCCATCCAGCTGCCTTTTCCCATAATCTTTAATTCCCCTACTATGCAAAAATCTATCCAACCTTGTAGAAACAAAGAAACATAGAAAACCTACAGCACAATACAGGCCCTTCGGCCCACAAAGTTGTGCTGAACATGTCCCTACCTTAGAAATTACTAAGCTTACCTATAGCCCTTTATTTGTCCAAGCTCCATGTACCTATCCAAATGTCTCTTAAAAGACCCTATCGTATCCGCCTCCACCACCGTTACTGGCAGCCCATTCCACGCACTCACCACTCTCTGAGTAAAAAACTTACCTTTGACATCTCCTCCGTACCTGCTCCCAAGCACCTTAAACCTCTTGTGGCAGCCATTTCATCCCTGGGAAAAAGCCTCTGACTATCCAGACAATCAATGCCTCTCATCATCTTGTACACCTCTATCAGGTCCCCTCTCATCCTCCGTTGCGCCAAGGAGAAAAGGCCGAGTTCACTCAACCTATTCTCATAAGTCATGCTCCCCAATTCAGGCAACATCCTTGTAAGTCTCCTCTGCACCCTTTCTATGGCTTCCACATCCTTCCTGTAGTGAGGCGACTAGAACTGAGCACAGTACTCCAAGTAGGGTCTGACCAGGGTCCTATATAGCTGCAACATTACCTCTTGGCTCCTAAATACAATTCCATGATTGATGAAGGCCAATACACCCTACGCCTTCTTAACCACAGAATCAACCTGCACAGCTGCTTTGAGCATCCTGTGGACTTGGACCCCAAGATCCCTCTGATCCTCCACACTGCCAAGAGTCTTACCATTAATACTGCATTCTGCCATCATACTTGACCTACCAAAATGAACCACCTCACACTTATCTGGGTTGAATTCCATCTGCCACTTCTCAGCCCAGTTTTGCATCCTATCAATGTCCTGCTGTAACCTATGACAGCCCTCCACACTATCCACAACACCTCCAACCTTTGTGTCATCCCTCCACGTCATCATCCAGGTCATTTATAAAAATCATGAAGATTAAGGGTCCCAGAACAGATCCCTGAGGCACACCGCTGGTCACCGACCTCCATGCAGAATATGACCCGTCTACAACCACTCTTTTGCCTTCTGTGGACAAGCCAGTTCTGGATCCACAAAGCAATGTCCCCTTGGATCCCATGCCTCCTTACTTTCTCAATAAGCCTTGCATGGGGTACCTTATGAAATGCCTTGCTGAAATCCATATACACTATATCTACTGCTCTTCCTTCATCAATATGTTTGGTCACATCCTCAAAAAATTCAATCAGGCTCGTAAGGCATGACCTGCCCTTGACAAAGCCATACTGACTACTCCTAATCTCCAAATGCTCATAAATCCTGCGTCTCAGAATCTTCTCCATCAACTTACCAACCACTGAAGTAAGACTAACTGGTCTCTAATTTCCTGGGCTATCTCTACTCCCTTTCTTGAATAAAGGAACAACACCTGCAACCCTCCAATCCTCCGGAACCTCTCCCGTCCTCATTGATGATGCAAAGATCATCGCCAGAGGATCAGCAATCTCCTCCTTCGCCTCTCACAGTAGCCTGGGGTACATCTCATCCGTTCCTGGCGACTTATCCAACTTGATGCTTTCTAAAAGCTGCAGCACATCCCCTTTCTTAATATCTACATATATGTCCTAACTCTACTCCCCCGAATTTTGAGGGTACATCCCCTAGTTCTTGTCTCACCTATCAATGGAAACAACTTTCCTGCCTCTATCTTATCTATGGCTTTCATAATTTTATATGTTTCTATAAGATCTAGTTCTGAACGAGCTAGATGATGAAATTGTGGAGGCATTGGTAATGACCTTCCAAAAATCACTAGATTCTGGAATGGTTCGAAAGACTGGAAAATTGAAAAAGGGAGGAAGGTAGAAGAAATGAAACTCTAGGCCAGTTAGCTTTACTTCAGTGTTTGGGAAAATGTTGGAGACAATTATTAAGGATGAGATTCTTGGGTACTTGGAGGCACATGATAAAGTAGACCAAAATCTTGGAGAAATCTTGCCTGACAAATCAGTTGGAATTCCCAAGAGTGGGAATAAAGTAGACCTATTCTGGTTAGCTGGTGATAGCTTGTGGTGTTCCATGGGGTAAATGTACTCCTTCAGTTGTCCATCGAAATCCGATGACGACGTCCACTCCTTTAACAGTGAGATCTTTGATGACTATACAGTCCTATCCTGGACCCACAAGCTCTATTGCAGGTGGGACATGTATATGTGGTAGTGGTGGCAACCATGGCTGCATTTCTCCTGGCTCTCTTCTGCTGTCTTCCGGTTGTTCTTTCCATCTCCAGAATACGAACTCCATCCCTACACAGCTGCCACCAAGTGGTACGGTCAGCAGCAACATCCTCCAGGTCCTCTGGTCTGATCTTGCACTTCCTTAAAGCATTCTTCATCTGATCCTTATAACACTTCTTCGGCCTTCCAGCTGAGCGTCGACCATGATGTAGCTGGCCGTATAACACTCTGCGGGGTAGCCGACACGGGGGCATCCTTATCACGTGCCCCAGCCACTGCAGCTGACGCTGGGTGATCATGGCCTCAATACTTCTGTAGTTGGTTCTTTACAAGTATTTCAGTGGGAGGCACCCGCTCACGCCAGGTAATTCCCAGGATGCGCTGGAGGCAGCTTATGTGGAAGCGCTCCAAGGACTTGATGTGACGGCTGTAGGTTACCCAAGCTTCACAGCTATAAAGGAGGGTGGCGACACAGACCGTTTGGTATACAGTGACCTTTGTGGAGGGAGGAAGGCTCCTGTTCTGAAAGACTCTACGCCGAAGTGTGTGTGTGTCTCTCTCTCTCTCTCTCTCACACACACACACACACACACACACCCTTGTCATTGTGCTGTCATTATATTTTCCCTGGTATATTTGAATAATGGGTCCTAAATGTTTGGCTTTCTGGTGCTTTTCCTGCCATACATGGTGGAATATTCCATTTCTTTAGTAATGGGGATGCATATTTGTGTATGTGCTGTTTGTGTAATGTATTTAAGATAGATACTTCTGTTTATTTTGTAATATGATTGTAACTACATTGTGAGGTGCATCATATTCTAATTCATGTGTTGTCTTAAGTTAACTTTGTGGGTAATTAAAGATGGTCTGTCCTGGGGCAGCTCTCTCTTGGTAAGAGAGAGATCGGGGCTGCCGGCAGTTCACACTGGACAAAATAGTACAGAGATATTATTGTGTTTTCTTCCAGATATCTTTTTGTGAATACTGGTATTTTTCTTTTCGCCATTTTAGCTGAATTTTGTAAGTTTGCTTTTTGGCACAGCTAATAAATACCCATGCACTGAACTGCGAAGCAACTCCAGCCATTTTTTTTATTTGACCATTACCCATATATCTAACAGATGACTTCTTTTCATGTCACACTGTGGGTTGATCTTCAGAGCACCAGCTTCCTGTTATAACCCAAAGACGTTGGTTGGTTGGGGGATCCGGGGTTTGTGTGAGAGATTAAGCAGGGAATGTGATTGGTGGGTTTACTAATAGACCAGGCACAGTCTTGATGAACCAAAAGGCCTCCAATGCCAGGGGTTCCCAGCCTGCGGTCCACTGACCCCTCGGTTAATGGTAGAGGCCCATGGCATTAAAAAGGTTGACAACGCCTGTTCTATGCCCTTAGGGCAATATAAAATATTTGCTTGATTATGCAACCGTGAAGCATCCCTGGTTGTTTCTACTGTGTTAAAGGCAATAAACATACTGTTATATGTGCAATAAAAATATATCTACCTTATTTAATTTTATGCATTTGCATGCTGATGCATTGTGTCAAAGCTCAACCTAACTCTGTGATGATTTTGTAATCTCTGCAGGGCAGTGAGGAATGGCTGCAGACAACTTTACAGATGTCTGGGCAAAGCTCAAAGATCTGCATGAACAAGAAGTGCGAGGTAAGAAACACTGGTTGTTCTATACACTCCTCTTCATTATAAACGCCTTTGTTCTGAACAGCCACAGTTAAATATAAAGTATAATAACGTGATTATCTTTAATCTTCGCCCAAAGTATTTTTTGGCAAGTACGACTACTTGCAAAATTTATTGTACCACAAACAGTCACATCCTCTCAGGAAAACTGTGTGGGAATACTGAAAATGATTACATTGTTTCTAAAGTTTATTTTTCTCTCATGTGTTTCCCTTTCACTGGTACCGCTCAGGACTGTACACAAAGTTAACTGAAATAAACATGGAACGATGTCTGTGAGTACAACATACTATGCTTTTGATTGCCATTGTTCTTCAAGTAAAATATATTTCAAGATCTCATAAATGCTTTCCATGATGACCTTAAAAGTGTTTCCTCTTGTCGTCCACTTATTAACCAATAGAGAAAGCATTACTACCTGTCCTTCCTAATCTTAAGCACTCTGTTGCTTCTGCACATTACTTTCACATGCCTCATCAACTGGCTGTCCAACACGTACAGACGCCTGTAAATGAGTCATTGTTCAGGATTAGTAGAAATTCCTAGCAGCACTCTTGTATTTGAATTCTCTGTCTCTGTCTCTGTCTCTGTCTCTGTCTCTCTCTCTCTCTCTCTCTCTCTCTCTCTCTCTGGTTTGCTTTCACTTTAATGGAGTATCTTCGCTCACTCCCATCTCTTTAGTCTTCAAAGCGATTAGCTTTATTTGTCACATGTACATTGAAACACACAGTGAAATGCATCATTTGCATCAAATCAAATCAGCGAGGAAAGCACTGGGCAGCCTGCAAGCGTCGTCACACTTCTAGCACCAAAATACCATGCCTGCAATTCACTAACCCTACCCATAGGTCTTTGGAATGTGGGAGGAAACTGGAGCATATGGTGGAAACCCACAGAGAGAACTTGTTACAGACAGCAGCAGGAATTGAACTCCGATCGGTGTTCGCTGGCACTGTGATAATGTTACACTAACCACTACATTACTGTGACACCCTGCTGTCTGTTATGTGTCACTTGAAATGGGCGTTCTTTAGTATATCACAGCACACTCTTTTCTCCAGTGATCTGTATGGAACACAAAAAGCTAACAAAGGGAAGGTTGTCCATGAGGGAGGCAGTTAGTGCTGTTGCTTTACAGATTCAGGTACCTAGGGGTTCAGTCCCGAACTAGAGTGGAGTTTGCAAATTCGCTCTGTGACTGTGTGGACTTCTTTCTCTGGTAAACTTCCATTTTCCAAAATGAATTAACTTCCTGTTAAGTAGTGAATTGGCTAATAGAATATTAGCCAATTCCAACAACGTGGGAAGGAATGAAAGTTTATTGAGGCGAATGGGGTACCTGTTGTTAAACCTGCTTTATCTTTGATGTGGAACTTCTTGGGGCTCGACACCATTAAGATATTGAAGCTTTTATTTTGCTCATCCAGGCAAGTAGGAATATTTCATTATGTTCTCAACTTGTGCCTGATAATTGATCAACAGATCTTGGGGTCTAGGGATGAAAGCCACTTACCGCAAGATACCCACCTCTGCTCTTTTAGCCACAGTATTTAGAAGTCTGATCCAATTTACACTCAGTGGCAACTTTATTAGGTAAGTCTGAACATCTGCTCAACATTGCAAATAGCTATTCGACCAATCATGAGGCAGCTACTCAATGCATATAAGCATACAGACACGGTCAAGATCGAACACGAGAAAATCTGCAGGGGCTGGAAATCCAAGCAATACACACAAAATGCTGGAGGAACTTCGCAGGCCAGGCAGCATCTAGGAAAATAGTATAGTCGACATTTCGAGATCTTTCAGCAGGATAGGAGAAAAAAGATGAGGAGCCAGAGTTAGAAGATGGGTGGAGAAAAGGAAGGAAAAAAAGGTGATAGGTGAAACCAAGAGGGGGTGAAGTAAAGAGCTGGGAAGTTAATTGGTGAAAGAGATACAAGGCTGGAGAAGGGGGAATATAACAGGAGAGCACAGAAGGCCATGGAAGAAGGAAAAGGGGGAGGAGCACCAGAGGGAGGTGATGGCCAGGCAAGGAGATAAGGTGAGAGAAGGAAAAGGGGATGAAGAATGGTGGGGGAATTACTGGAAGTTCGAGAAATCTATGGTCAAGATGTTCAGTTCATTAGAATAGGGAAGAAATATGATTTTTGACTGACGAATGATTGTTGGAGTCAGATGGGGTTGTTTGAGTATCTCTGAAATTGCAGAACTCCTGGGATTTTCACACAGAATTCTCTAGATTTATAGAGAATGATGTGAAAAACAAAAAAAAAAATCCAGTAAACTGCAGTTCTGCTGGTGAAAACGCCTTGTTAAAGAAGAAGGTCAGAGGAGAATGGTCAGACTGGTTCAAGCTGACAGGAAGGCAACAGTAACTCATATAACCACTTGTTAGAACAATGGTGTGCAGAAGAACATCTCTGAACAGGAGGCACCTAATAAAGTGACCACTGAGTTCAGCTTCTGGTCAATGGAACCGCAAGAATATTTCTAATGAGGAACTTGAATACGTTAAGAAAAAATACATTTCAAAGTTAGATAGTTGGACACCCAGTTCTTGGAGATGTTCACTTGCTGATACTTGTATAAAACAAGTGCTATCTTCCATTTATCTTATCTTACCATGACTAAATGTTTTCCAGACATTGCTGCAAGTTGGGAGAGACTGCTCCAGTTACTGAGCAGCTACATATGGAATTAATCATCAGTGAACATCCCCATTCTGAACTTATGATGGAAGGAAGCTTATTTATTAAACAGTTAGAGGCATCTGGGCTTAGATCAATACCCTGAAGAGTTCCTGCAGCGAAGACCTGGGGCTGGGGTGATTCTTCTCCAACAAGTATAACTATGTTTGAGAAAATGAGACAGAAGGGGGAGATTGTTCAAAGCAGAAGAACTGTTGAAGGATTAGAGTGCATAGCTGAAATGGTCCCATGACAATTTGGCCTTTGGAGGTGGAGAGAGGTGATGCTGGGGCAATATGGTGGTGGACAGTGTCTTTGGTATTACAGCAAAGGGCTTAAGGTGAATGCAAAAACAGCAAAAGGTAGGCAGTTTCACTTTGGACCTGAGGAAAGCCCCTGAATCAATAAACTGTTGGAATAAATGTGGGCTAGATGCTAATTGTTTGTGCTCAGTATGGATTTACTGAAGGGTCTTGGACTTCCCTTGGCTAAGTTATGGTAGCCCCACTTATCAATGCTGTTCCTCCAATAATATAAAATATTTCATGTGTCCACGACACAAGGACAATTATCAAGCTCTCAGTAGTAAGCAGAAGTTGATGATAGTGCCTTCAAGCAATTGCTGTACATGAAGAATCTACTCATTAGTGCTCAGTTCAAATTTCAGCCAGCTCCATCCCTGCCGAGGTTAATTATTTTGAAATAAGCCTGTGGTCTCTCTCCTTCTTTTACATTCTGTAGCTATTCCATCGTCTGTCACTTTCAAAGCCAAGAGGTTAATTAATTATATTTCCTGAGGTATTTTTCTTGTTGATATTGTGCCATGGTGACCATGGCCACCAATTGCCATGGGCATTCCTACAAGGCGAGCTACAATACTGTGACTTTGTTAACTTTGAAAGAACATTCCAGAGGGCAATTTGTTCTTATTATTTGTACTGCCCAGCCTTTAACACAATTATGGAAATTAATTCAAACCTATTTAATAGGATAGGGACATTTGTTCTGTTCCTTCAAGTTTTACCAACTGTGACAATGTACAAAGTATAACCCTGCACAGTAAAAGTAAATATATCACAGTGATGTACAGACAGAGGCTATTACTGCTCTCAGTTGTGGAGATAAATGTACCAAATATAAATGTGATTAATTCATCCTTATATGTGTCAGGATCAATTCCTAATTTGATTCTGTATTCTACACTATACATTTACAACGAGTGTTGCTAGAAATTGCAATTCTGGAACATAAAGAATGATTATACAGAGCACTCCTCAAAGAGGACCTCAAACATGCCTCAATGACCCGGAGAGCTGTGTTGGCTGGAGTCAGGGCTTTATGCTTTGGCTCGTGGTAGGGTCACCCATGCCAAACAGGTCAAAGGGTAGAGGACAGACTAAGAGTGGTCCACCAGTCCTTCTGGTCCATGGTCGTCCTGGTTCATCAGTCCTCCATGTTCAGGAGATCAGCTCAGGGCAAACAATCCAAACTTTTAAAACAAAATTGCTATGGAAACACCAATGAAGAATCCTTCTATATCTGATTGTGATGGTATTCCTGAGTCTCCACCTGAGACTTGCATGACTGACAGTAGTGAAAACTGAAAGGAAGCTACTAGGACGATGAAGGAAGCCCTGAACACCATCAAAGATGGAGGATCCTCAAAGCTACCATAAATACCAGTAGTATGAATGAGCAGGAAGTAAGTACACAGAGCACATATTCACAAAACCTTTCTCCTGTGGTGAAAATAAACCTGATTCTGATTCCGATTGATTCTGAGGTATAATCGTAACATTGTGTTGCAGTGATGCCCAGAGATTGGAAGAGTTGTTCAGCAAGAACCATCAGCTGAGAGAACAACACAAGATCATGAATGATAATGTCAAGATTTTGGAAAACAGGTAGGAAAACTTGCCTCTCCTTTCTTCAAGTTCATGGTTCTTTACCTCAGCTAAAGCAGCTCTCAAAGCTTTGATAATTTCTTCCAAATTGTTCTTTTCCTTGTGAATATTGATGAATAAAGCCAAATAATGGTAGATATACTCAAGATCAGACAGCATCTGTGAAGAGAGAAAATCATAGAACACATATCAGGCTGTTGACCTTTCATCAGTTCTGACCTTAAAAAGTTAACTCTATTTCTCTGTGTGTTTTTCAGTTTTAAGGACATACATTGGGCAAAAATGTTATTTTTTTACAATGGGATGATTCAAATATAACTGGTTGCATGATTGCATTGCAAATAGCCTCATTACACAGAGGGAAAATGATTTGTCAGACTTTTTCCCAGGTTGCTTTTTCAAATCCTCCACTACTGGCCATTGTGGCTTCAGCTGTCCAGCCACTAAGAAGTGGAACTCCCTCCATCAGTTACACTTTCCCCTGACCACTCCCCCCTCACCCTCGTTCTAACCAAACTTTCAAATCACCTGACCTTGCAGAGTTCTGGCAGAAATTTTGCTTAGTAACACTCTCTGCATCACTTAAGGCAATGATAGAAGTGTCAATTAGAATATACAGTAGTTGGATATCAAACATGTGGACAGGAATGAAATCAGGTTTGGGCTCTGTTGAAATGGCCCATGCATTCAGCTGTAGCTTAATAATGTCTGTTTTCAGCGTTAAGAGTGGGGAACTGGAACATCACCAGTGCCCAAAGATAGCTGTGTTTGTAGGAGAGAAATTAGTGGCAAGTTAAACAAAGGCAGCATAAATCTGCCAATCCAGAAAGCCCATACATAGCCTTTGTCAAAGCTGGAGATCAACCACAGCCTTACTCGCTGCAGAGTCTGGCAACTGAAAGTCAATCTTGGCAAGCAATTAACGTTCCCTGACTTCATCACATCATCATCACTGAGGCCTGACATGGTCATTTTGTCAGAAACCTCCAAGCAGGACATGGTAGAACTGGGAAGAGTGAGGTATAAGGCACTCTCTCTCTCCGCTAATCTGCAGGTCATCCTTGGGCAAGGTGTAGCATCTGCTTAGCCCACCAATTAGGATGACATGAAGCCATAGGAGCAGGTGGTGGATGGTCATGTGAGCAGCTGGTGCATATCACAAGTCCTGGTTATGTGACCACCGATGCCAGGCAGACAATCAGTTTTAATACTGGCTATGGTCACTTGTCTTGTAAAGACACCGCCCAGAAGAAGGCAATGGCAAACCACCTCTGTAGAAAAATTTGCCAAGAACAATAATGGTCCTGGATTAGACCATGATCGCCCATGCCATACGACATGGCACATAACAATGTTGATGATCTATAAATAAATAGATAATGAACTGTTGATCTGAGTAAGGAAATCTATTATCATTAGTGGTAGCCATGAACGTATTTCCCTTCAGCAGTCTGAGACAGTGCAGGTCCAAACACCTAAGGAAGGTGCTCAGTTAATGCTGGATTCCCTTAGAAATGATACCCACAACATGTAACCAAATGTACGAGGGGTGATTGATATGTTCGTGGCCTAAGGTAGAAGGAGTCAATTTTAGAAAACCTAGCACCAATAATAACCAACTCCATCTTGACTACCTCACTGCTGCCATCCAGGACACCACAAGACCCTCGTAGCACCGCCCCCCCCCCCACCCCCCGAACATATCCATGACAGATCACACAACTCCATAATAACATGGAATGTTGAAAGGCCTCGATAGAGTGGATATGGAGAGGATGTTTCCTGTGGTGAGGAAGTCTAAGACCAGAGGACACAGCCTCAGAATAGAGGGACATCCTTTTAGAATGGAGATGAGGAGGAATTTCTTCAGCCAAAGAGTGGTGAACCTGTGGAACTCATTGCCACAGTGTGGAGTACAAGTCATTGGGTATACTTAAGGCAGAGGTTTATAGATTCCTGATTAGTCAGGGCACAAAACAGTGCAGGGAGAAAGCAGGAGATTGGGGCTGAGAGGGAAAAGGATCAGCCATGATGAAATGGCGGAACAGACTCGATGGGCCAAATGGCCTAATTCTGCTCCTATACCTCATGGTTTTATGGTCTTATTACAATAAACCTCTATGGTTCTAGTTGGATGTTTTCTTGTTACCCTTTATTGTTTTATGAGTTTGTAAACTTCACACATTAATTTTTTAAGCTTGTTTGCTATCATACCATTTAATATACTGTACTTTCTCACTCAGTCATCAGCCCTAAGAGCAACTATTGGCAACTCTTTATGTTGAGTGTGCAAATTTGTGTCTTACTTTACAACACTGACTACACATTCACACAGAAGGTGGTGGGTATGTGGATCAAGTTGTCAGGGGAAGTAGTGGAGGCAAGTACAATTATAATGTTAAAAGATATTTAGACATATGGGTAGGAAAGGTTTGGAGGGATATGGGCCAAATGTGGACAAGCTCAAGTAGACAATTTGGTCAGCATAAAAAAGTTGGGCCACATGGCACAATAACCCGTGCTATATAACTATATAACTTCAAATAAAGCTCTTCTGGGTTGTTTGAATGATAGAAGGTGGTCTATGTATGTATCATTTTCTATTATATTACCAAACTATAAACCTCAACCTCTTCTACATATCACCTCCCAGCTTCTTACTTCATCCCCCATCCTCCAGCCACCCACCTTCTCTCTCTCCAGGTTTCACCAATCACCTGCCAGCTTGTACTCTTTCCCCTCCCACCAGCTTTCTTATTCTGGTTTATCTCCCGCTCCTTTTCCAGTCCTGATGAAGGGACTTGGCCCAAAATCTTAACGGCTTATTCCTCTCTAGAGATGCTGCCTGACCTGCTGAGTTCCTCCAGTGTTTTGTATGTGTTGCTCTGGATTTCCAGCATTTGAAGAATCACCTGTGTTTGCAATCATGACTACTCTTCAGAAATGTTTAATCACTGGCCTTGTGTCTTCCTTTGCTCATGAGAGGTCTCATAGAAATTCAAGTCTCTCTCTTCTTTTATAATGGTGTATTCACCAGTCTTTCACCAGTTATAATGGTGCTTTCATTCAACTGTCAATTCTCTAACACTAGGCTCCGGGCAGGTCTTTGTGATCGATGTACAGTCACACAGGAGATGGCCAGGAAGAAGCAACAGGAATTTGAAACATCTCAATTCCAAAGCCTTCAGCACATTTCTGTTCTCAGTAAGCACCCTTACCATTGCTTTATCAATCCATTGCCTATGTGGTTAAAAACAAAACTCCTTCTTATTTGCTTCTGATCGGGCACTTTACAGCTCATGAAATCAATGGACTGAAAGAAGAAAACAAGTTACTTCATCAGGAGCTGAGAAAGCTGAAGTACCTCTTACAGTGAGTAGAACATAGAGCTACCATTTTACTAACAGCCTTGAAATATTATTCGTATACTTCAATTAACAATATTTGCTTGAGAGGGTGTCAATTAGGAAGAAGAGAATAGATGTTCATACAAAAGTAGATCCCTGGATCCCATAGTTCAAAGTCACCACACAAGTTGATAGGTTTGTTAAGAAGGCGTATGATTAGTCAGGGACTGAGTTCAAGAGCCACAAGGTAACATTGCAGCCTGGTTAGACCACACTTGGAATATTGTGTTCGGTTCTGGTTATAAGAATGATGTGGAAGCTTTTGAGAGAGTGTTTAGGAGATTTACCAGGATGCTGCCTGGGCTAGAGAGTATGTTTAATTTTATGATGAAAGGATCAGCGAGCTAGAGCTTATCCCTTGGGAGTGACGGAAAATGAGAGGTGACTTGATAAAGGTGTACAAATGACCGGAGGCATTGATAGAGAGGACAGCCGGGGTCTTTTTCCCGAGGCAGAAGTGGCTAATACAAGGGGGCAGAATTGTAAGGTGATTGGGGGAAGTATAGGGTGGGATATCAGAGGGAGGTCTTTACACCTGGAGAGATGGGTGTGTGGAACACCCTGCCGGGATGATGGGAAAGACAGATATATTAGGTGCATGCAAGAAACTTATAGATAGATACATGAATGATAGAAAAAATGGAGAGTTATTTAGGAGGGAAGTGTTAGATTGATCTTAGAATGGGTTAAAATGTCAGCTCAATATCGTGGGCATTTGAACATTTCGAACATGTTCTATGTTCATAGCGACTGCAGTTTAAACATTTCCAAGCAAGAAAACCAAATCACACTTGTTCTTTCATGAAATAGCTGTGCTGTTACGATCCAGAGTGTCATCAAAGCTGAGCAAGTTTATTACAATTCCAAATGAACTGACTTACTTGGAACCCATGAAACTGATCGGTTTGACATGTTGATTGCAAGTGTAGCCAGTGGTTCTTTACATCTGGTGTTGGAGAAGGGCCCAGTTCTCTATCATTTTAATGCCTGCTTATATATAAGGTTGTTTTTCCAGGGCTGTGAAGCCCAAACATAAATCAGATACTAATGGGCAAATATTAAAGATGACCATCCAGCCTAGTGGGTCAAACATGACCCCTTAGTCTTCACAAAAAATGCGAAAGATCTCCCCCATCACGCTTGCACAGTATCCACGGCTCCCTGCCCTGTGCCCTCCCAAAAACAAACCTACACTGGATCAAGGATAGAGTGAGACTAACTTCCCACAGATAATGAGCTGCATTGGAAGGGCTCTTTAGTATTGTGATAGGAGTTTCTTCCTTAGGCACCATCACTGGAGCTGGCAGAGGAAGATTAAGATTATCTTTCTTTTGCAATATTTTTATTGATTGATTTCTATATAGAAGAATACAGAGTTCAAGAGAATACATATTATAAAACAAAAGAAAAAATATTATAATACTAGATACAGTATATTGAATCACATTAACAAATTCCTTACCCTATACTGTATTCATATAGATTAGATTAATTCATATGCGTATTAGAATATAAACTTTTATATAAAAAAAGATCTATGCCCACTATCAAAGCCGAAGCTGTTTGGGGGAAAAAAACCCTTATCAGATAATAAAGTATGCTATTAACCAACTTCTGTATTTTAACAAGAAGTCAAAGATTATGAAAATAATTTTAAAATGGCCCCCACAGATTTTGAAAATCTTTGTTAGATTCAGAAATTAAACAACGAATCTTTTCTAAATTTAGGCATGCCATAACATCCCGTAACCACTGAGCATGATTAGGCGGAACAGCATCCTTCCATTTAAACAAAAGCGCCCTCCTAGCCATAAGAGGGATAAAAGCCAGAATATGCAAATCAGATGTCTTCAAAATGATATCTTTCCTCCCAACAATACCAAATAGGGCAGTCAAAGGATTAGGCTTAAAATTTTCTTTAAAGAGTACAGAAAAAGTTTGGAATATTTCCTTCCCATCCTTTCCAAGACTTGGACATGTCCAAAACATGTGAATAAATGAAGCTTCTCCATTGTTACACCTATCACAGTAGGCAGATATATCCATATAAAAACGAGATAACTTATCCTTGGTCATATAAGCCCTGTGAACCACTTTAAATTGTAGGAGGGAATGACAAGCACATAACGATGAAGTATTAACCAATTTAAAAATTTCATTCCAAGTTTCTTCAGAAATTGAAGTCTGTAAATCTTGTTCCCAAAGATTTTTGATTTTGTCTAAAGAATCATTTCTCATTCCCAACAACATATCATAAATATTGGATATTGAACCATTATAAAATGATTTCATATTAAGAATTTCATCTATTATGTTCTTTTCAGGACTATTAGGAAATGTATATAATTCAGATGCAGAAAATCTCTAATTTGTAAGTACCAAAAAAATAGGTTTTTGGTAAACTATATTTAGTTGACAATTGTTCGAATGAAGAAAGACTTCCTCCCACAAACAGAAGCTGGAAACATGTAATGCCCAATCCTTCCCATTGTTTAAAAACTACATCAGTCATAGGAGGCTTAAAAAGATAATTTTAAAAAATGGGACTAGAAAGGGAGAATCTCGATAAACCAAAGTGTTTTCTAAATTGTATCCAAATTCTCAAAGTATGTTTGACTACCACATTTTCTGTTATCTTACTTAAGGATAAAGGAAGTGAAGATCCCAAAAGAGAGATAATAGAAAATCTATTAACCAAGTTAGCTTCTAAAGAAACCCACCTGGGACAGTCCTCATGATTAATATAGTATAACCAAAATGTGAGATTCCGTATATTAGCTGCCCAGTAATAAAACATAAAATTTGGTAAAGCTAAACCTCCATTCTTTTTAACTTTCTGGAGATGGACTTTATTCAATCCAGGACATTTATTTTTCCATATGTAGGAGGATAAAATAGAGTCCAGAGAGTCAAAAAAGGATTTAGGAATAAAAACGGGTAAAGCCTGAAAGAGGTATGTAAATTTAGGTAAAACATTCATTTTAATAGAATTAATTCGACCAATCAATGATAACGAAAGGGGCGACCAATTTGATAATGTTCTTTTTGTATAATTTAATAAAGTAAAGTTATCAAAAATAAGAGTTGATTAGACAATTTTTGCATTGCGTAATTTGAACGTGGAACTCCCTGCACTAAAGCTGCTCCTCAAAGGGAGTTTATTTGCATTTCATAACATCAGATGAATGTTGTACATTTACATAGGTGGAAAAAAATGGAATATAAAAGGAAATAAGAAAAAGAATAGTATGATCAGACAAAGTATCTCAAGGAATGGAGGAAACATCTCTACAGACCCATTAGATTCAATGCAAGAATGAATAACCTAAAACCCACGGATGGTCGTTCAGGTGATCCATCGAAAGGTGCACATGGCAGCTCAACTGACTTCTTGCTCCTGAGTGCAGTTCTGAGTGTTTTGCTTTCTGCACAAAAAATCCACTGATTAATGAGACTTGGTATCTGATATCTTGGCTGTATGTTGCATTCGGTGGCAGACATACTACAAACCCGTTCAATTCAGTTTCTTTAAGATGAAACGATTTAAGTTATATAGACAGTTAATTACATGAGGTCAATAACAATCTAAGAGATGATATGTACAAATCACCAATCTACCTAAACTGTGCAAACTGTATGATGCAAGTTTTTGGCCCATTGGTTGTTCGTCAGTCTTTGTTTATGTGTGGTTTTATTGAGTCTGTTGAATTTATTCGTCTACTGTGAACGCTCCCAAGTAAGTAAATGAATCTCAGGGTAGTATATGGTGACATATACGTACTTTGATAATAAATTCACTTTGAACTTTGAAAGAAAGTAAAGACTATTTTATTTAATTTCAATTATTGTTAAGATTTTTAAATTAATTTACTTGGATGTAGTTTTAAATCAATTTACTTTTTTATTTTTAACATTTTTTAGATTATATAAGTATTTTTCAACTGCTTCTAAATGTCGCTGGTTCTCAGAATGCCTTAAGGACATCAGGACAGTTCATGGGTGGAGTCTTTGGTTGCACCACCTATGGCTGGTCAGGGCTTGCCCCGTGCCCCTCATGGTGGGTAACACCCAAGGTGTGTGGCTGTACAACAGTGTGCACACAAGGATATGCCTGGTCCTGTGCAATCTGGCCCCCTTTTTGCCCATTCAGCTCATCATAAAATGATCAGGATGAGGAAATATCAGCCTTTATTACCTGACTTATTACTCACAGCATCAAGTTCAAGAGTCAAGAAGTTATATGGCAGCTTTATAAAATTGTCATTGGAGTGCACCTGCATTCAGTTCAATTGCCCCATTATGGGAAAGATGTGGCAGCTATGGAGAAGGTGCCCTTCAATTTTATGCCATTAAAGGGCATAAGCTATAAGGAGAGCTTAAACAAACAAGAGTTGTTTTCTGTGGAGCGTTGGAGTTAGAAAGGACACCTGATAGAAGCTCATAAAACTATGAGAAGTGAATAAACAGTTGGTATCTTTCCCAGGGTCAAAATGTCTAATGCTAAAGGCCATGTATTTAAGGTGGGGGAGAGGTGATTTTATATTGAGAGTTGTAGATGCTGCAGGGGTGCTGGTGTAAGTGGATATGATGAGAGCTATTTGAGAAGCACTTACTTCAGTGGTTGGTTTGTTGATGTTTTTACTTCAGTGGTTCAGAAGTTGATGGAGATGATTCTGAGAGGCAGGATTTATGAACATTTAAAGAGGCATAATATGATGAGGAATAGTCAGCATGGCTTTGTCAAAGGCAGGTCGTGCTTTATGAGCCTGATTGAATTTTCTGAGGTTTTGACTAAACACATTGATGAAGGTAGATCCATAGATGTAGTGTATATATAGATTTCAGCAAGGCATTTGATAAGGTACCCCATGCAAGGCTTATTGAGAAACTAAGGAGGCATGGGATCCAATGGGACATTGCTTTGTGGATCCAGAACTGGCTTGCCCACAGAAGGCAAAGAGTGGTTGTAGACGGGTCATATTCTGCATGGAGGCCGGTGACCAGTGGTGTGCCTCAGGGATCTGTTCTGGGACCCCTACTCTTTGTGATTTTTATAAATGACCTGGATGAGGAAGTGGAGGGATGGGTTAGTAAATTTGCTGATGACACAAAGGTTGGCTGTGGATAGTGCGGAGGGCTGTCAGAGGTTACAACGGGACAGTGATAGGATGCAAAACTGGGCTGAGAAGTAGCAGATGGAATTCAACCCAGATAAGTGTGAAGTGTTACAGTTTGGTAGGTCAAATATGATGGCTGAATATAGTATTAATGGTAAGACTCTTGGCAGTGTGGAGGATCAGAGGGATCTTGGGGTCCGAGTCCATAGGACGCTCAAAGCTGCTGAGCAGGTTGACTCTGTGGTTAAGAAGGCATACGGTGCATTGGCCTTCATCAATCATGGGACTGAGTTTAACAGCCAAGAGGTAATGTTGCAGCTATATAGGACGCAAACACGAGGAAATCTGCAGATGCTGGAATTTCAAGCAACACACATAAAAGTTGCAGGTGAATGCAGCAGGCCAGGCAGCATCTCTAGGAAGAGGTACTGTCGACGTTTCAGGCCGAGACCCTTCGTCAGGACTAACACTAACAAAGGGTCTCGGCCCTAAACGTTGACTGTACCTCTTCCTAGAGATGCTGCCTGGCCTGCTGCGTTCACCAGCAACTTTTATAGCTGTATAGGATTCTGGTCAGACCCACTTGGAGTACTGTGCTCAATTCTGGTCACCTCACTACAGGAAGGACGTGGAAACCATAGAAAGGGTGCAGAGGAGACTTACAAGAATGTTGCCTGGATTGGGGAGCATGCCTTATGAGGATAGATTGAGTGAACTTGGCCTATTCTCCTTGGAGGGATGGAGGATGAGAGGTGTACAAGATAATGAGAGGTATTGATCATGTGGATAATCAGAGGCTTTTCCCCAGGGCTGAAATGGCTAGAACGAGAGGGCATAGTTTTAACGTGCTTGGAAGTAGGTACAGAGGAGATGTCAGCGGTAAGTTTTTTTTAAGGCGGAGAGTGGTGAGTCCGTGGAATGAGCTGCTGGTGGCGGTAGTGGAGGCGGGAACGATAGGGTCTTTTAAGAGACTCCTAGATGGCTACATGGAGCTTAGAAAAATAGAGGGCTATGGGTAAAGCCTAGGTAGTTCTAAGGTAGGGACATATTGGGTACAGCTTTGTGGGCCGAAGGGCCTGTATTGTGCTGTATGTTTTCTATGTTTCCAAATAGGCACATGAATAGACAGAGGATGGATGAGCGTGGACCTTGTGCTGGCAGAACAATTGTGTCCTTAGTTTAATTGGTTCAGCACAATACTGTGGGCCAAAGGGCCTATTCCTGTACTGTACTGTTCTATGTTCTATGCCCTGTATAAGTCACAACTATTACACCCTGTGCAATTGTACTTTTTAAAAATTAAACAACACAGTTCGCAGAGTCCTGTGAGTAGCACCCTGAGAAGATTAGCTTAGAATGGCTCCTGTCATTCTATCTGACGCCTCCGTTGGTCAGAGTTGACCATGCATTTGCATTCAGCTGTCTAGGTACTCAAGCCTGGGCAGTACAATATGGAGAGCAAGCTCCCCTTCTCCATGCATCTGATGAACCCAAAGGAGCAGCAGAAGACCGATACAGTTTGGTACCAGCAGCGTCATAAGACTTGCCAGTCAGCGTTGAACTCAATGTAGGACTGCCTTAGGACTCCAGCTCCGGATTTTTCCCACGGAGTTTACTCCCGAAGCCTTCCCCATGAGTAGGCATAGCTGCAAGGCAGCAGAGGTTTGAGACCAGTGTTTTCCTTCTTCGAGATGAGCTGCCAACCAAGGCTGATGAGCCCCATCTGACAAGGCGCCTGTAACCAGTCTTTGCCCCTTTTCCTGTCAGAAGAAACAGTTCCACCAGACTTAGTAGCTATGCCAGACATGAAGGCTAGGAGCTGAACTTGGTTGTCAGAGGCTATTTGAGGCTCACGCCATTGGGAGCATTTAATTGCTAGTGAGAGCTTGTCCCCATAACCACACCCAGCTGCAACAAGCTTAAGGAACCTATCATTCGATATGACATAATTAAAAGTACAAATTAACATGCATAAATTAGCAATATCAAAACGTAATACTTCCACTGTATATTTTTAACTTGTTATCTAACAAAAATTGTTTTTGACAGGCAAAGTCAAAGTTCTCCGAGAGGAAACCGTTCCTTGTCAGACAATAGCATACCTTTTGATTCATCCTTGAGCAACAAAAGGAGGCAAAGTGTGGATGCTGTTCTCAGTCCAATGTCAGGGCAACAAAGACATAAACACGACTTCAGGCTTCCTTCACAAGGTAATCACAGCCGTTTCTTTATTGTTAATATCTGAGTTCAAGGAAATTAAAATCCTTGTGGTTTTCTAGAACCCTTTCCAAAAGCTTTACTTCATTTACTTTCTTATTTTGGTTGCCAATTTTTCTCCTAATACAATCTAAAAAAAAGCCAGCAGCAAATAAATAAGTTTTAATTCAAACATGTCTGAAGCTCCATAATAATCAAGGACCTCTACTATCCAGGACAAGCTTTCTTCTCGCTGCTGCCATCAGGAAGGAAGTACAGGAGCCTTAGGCCCCACACCACCAAGTTCAGGAACATTTAACCGAACTGATTCCACAACTTACAGACTCACCTGCATGGATTCTACAACTCATGTTCTCCGTATTATTTATTTATTTGTTTACTATTATTATTAACATTATTTCATTTCTCAGCTCAAGCTGGTAAGGCTTGAGGAATGCTCATTTGTCAATTGCTAGGAAAACTTTAGTGGACTTTAGCATTGTGGCTTTCTGAAGATATGTAGCCCTAATTGTTTAATGCTATTGTGTCATGCCTTCGGGATGACACCAGTTAGATTATGAAGACACGTAATCCTCTTTTATTGTCATTTAGTAATGCATGCATTAAGAAATGATACAATATTTCCTCCGGTGTGATATCACAAAACACAGGACAGACCAATACTGAAAAAAACTAACAAAACCACATAATTATAACATATAGTTACAACAATGCAACAAAACCATAACTTGATGAAGAAGTCCATTAGCACAGTAAAAGTTCAAAGTCACTCAAATGTCCCACATCTCACGCAGACAGAGAGAAGGAAGGAAAACTCTCCCTGGCATACCCGACCACGGTCTGACTCTGAGTCACCCGAAAACTTCAAGCTCTGATCAGCTCTCCGACACCGAGTACTGAGCGCCATCACTATCTAAATGACTCGACCTCCTTCTTGGTCGCCAACGGCAGGCAAAGCCGGGAATTTTGAGGTCTACCCTCCGAAAGATTCCCGACCACGCAGTAACGACAGCAGCGAACGAGCGTTTCAGAAATTTTTCCAGATGTTCCTCTGTGCTTTCACGTCCATCTTCATCAAATCAGAATTGTCCACGGCCCCTATTTAACAGATACGATATCATTTTTCATCGGAGGGCTGCGCACGCTCAGCGCGCTGTTTCTCTTCTCCTCCCGACAATTGTAGATGTTAATATTGGGACAATGTATACCTTGTTCACCCTCCAAAGTCTTTCAAGTTTCTCTTTTAATTCAGAATATTTCTGGTGATTTTCACTTGCTTTGATAATAAATTTACTCAGAACTTTTGAACTTTAAAACAAATGCCAAGTTTCATCAAAGGAGTGATTTCAAATTGAGTTCAACCTCAGTATTGTGGCGATCCTTTCTAGAGGGTCAACTACATTATCTGATGCAAGTATGTAATGTTTGATGCATGGCCAATATTGAAAATGCATGTTATGGCTGTGACAAAAGTGAGGAAGAGCATGAAGTTTTCATCAGAAAGGAACTATTTCTGCTCTCAATTATAAGTCAGTGATGTTGCCGGAATGTGAATTTGTAAAAAGAAAACTAAGTGTAGGTATTATTACCCTCTGCTGTGATCTTCCCAGAGCCAAGACATCGTCCAGCCTCATGTTGGTAGAGCAGCTACAGGAAGCACGAAAAGGTTATCAGCACTCGGAGATCTTCCATGCCCCGGAGAGCTTACCGCTGCTTGGAAGAGCGACCTTTCTCTGTAGGACTAATCACAGAGTAAATAAATCTGGCATTTTTCAATCAAAAGTCAAGACAACCTTCAGAAGAGTTAGGAAGCTATGAATCATTCCACTAACTGTAACTGTTTCCAATAAACGTTGGAATCGAAATTGCATTCACCACTTACTCCGGCAGCTCGTTCCACACTCTCACCACCCTCTGAGTGAAGGAGTTTCCCTTCATTTTCTCTTAAACATTTCACCTTTCACCCTTAACCCATGACCTCTAGTTGTAGTCATTGATATAAGACAGGCAATTCCTCAACTAAAATTCAGTAGGTCGCAATCCTATGATGTAATAATGTATATATAGAACTTCATCATAAAAAACACAACAGACTAATCACTAATTTCAAGTATTATGAACTATTTATGCCGAATATCTCTTGACGTAATATTGGTATTCCATGCAGACTAACAGAGCTCAACCATCAGGCTCTTGAACCAATGGGGATAACTTTACTCAGCTTCACTTTGCCCCATCATTGAACTGCTCCCGTAATCTATGTGTTCTCTTTCAAGGATTCTTCATCTCATTTTTATTTATTTAGTATTGCTATTTATTTTTTCATTTGTATTTGCTGTTTGTTGTATTTTACACAATGGTTGTTTGTGCTGTTGGGTGCAGTCTTTCATTGACTCTATTGTGGTACTTGGATTTACTGAATATGCTGCAAGGAAACAAATCTCAGGGTTGTATATGGTGACATATATTTACTTTGATGATCAATTTACTTTGAACTTTGAATTAAACTTGGGTGCTGTATAAGTTGGACTACAATTCAACATTGGTTTAGTGCCACTATATAAACTGGTTGCCATGAGAGCTTATTGTGTTACTGCTGAAGAATAATTTCAGTCCAAAAACCTCCATGTCTTCACTTTATAGATTGGCATGCCCCTTCTTAGTTTTTGCCTGAGAACCTGACTGATTTCTAGGACCAGATGGCACAGCCTTAGAATGCAAGGGCAACCCTTTAGAACAGAGATAAAGGAGGAATTTATTTTGTCAGAGACTAATGAATCTGTGGAATTCATCGCCACAGATGGCTATGGAGGTCAAAAGTCATTTAGGTACATTTGAAGCAAAGATTGATGGGTTCTTGATTAGTAAGTGCACTAAAAGCTACAAGAAGGAGGCAGGAGAATGGGTTTAAAGGGAAAATAAATCTACCCTGATCAAATGGCAGAGCAAACTCGATGGGCCAAATGGACTAACTCTGCTCTTATGGTCTTATGGTCTATTTTCTGCCTCTGCAATTTCCGAAGCAAATCTGCACTTTGATATAATAAATAATTGCCTTTTTTTATTTAAAAAGAAGGGCTTGCATTAAACATCTTTAGTTGTTGCAAAGAGTTTTGCAGCCAATTAATCACCTGTGAAGACTCTCCATATTTCACTATTAAAGTGGCAGCCTGCTCTCACAATGTAAAATCCTGTTAACTGTAATGCTTTAGTGATGCTGGTTGATGGATAACTACTGGCAACAACAATCTCTCTTTCTCTTCTCAACCGCCCCCCCTCTCTTTTTTCATTCTCCAATCTGGCTCCCCTTTTACCTCTCCTCTTCTCCTCAACTGCTTATCACCTCTCCCTGGTACCCTTCATCCTTCCCTTTCTCCAATGGTTAACTCTCTCCTATCAAATTCCTACTTCTTCAGCTTTTTACCTTTTCCACCTATCACCTCCTAGCTTCTCACTTCATTCACCCTCTCCCACCCACCTACCTTCCCCCTCACCTGGTTTCACTTATCACCTTCCACTTTGTACTCTTTCTCCTCCCCTCATCTTCCTATTCTGGCTTCATCCCCCTTCCTTTCCAGTCCTGATGAATGGTCTCGGCCTGAAACGTCGACTGCTTATTCCTCTCCATTGATGCAGCCTGGCCGCCTGAGTTTCTCCAGCACCTTGCGTGTGTTACACTTGCGGAAAAACTCTTCTGATTTTCTTTGAAAAGTTCTTTAGCATCTTCTTGTGTTCATCTGAGATGGAGATAGGACCACACAAGATGCCAAGAAAAATGGAGAAGGAGTAGGCCATCAGACCTCAAGCCTACCCTGCCATTTAACATGATCACGCCTGATCTATGCTAGACTCCACACTTTCTCCATACCCCTCTGCACTTTATACTATCTAACATTTATCCACCTCCACTTTAAATATTTCTAATGATCCAGCTTCCATCATCTGCTGAGCCAGAACATTTCAGAGATTCTTCACCTTCTGACAGAAGAAGTCTCTACGTACCTCAGTTGTAAACGACCACTCTCTTATCTTGTAGTTATATCCCCTTGTTCGAGACTTTACCAGTCGTGAAAATCTCCTGACATCTTTCCTGTGAAGTCTCCTTAGAATCCTGTACATTTGAATAAGGTCAACCTCAAGGAAAACAAACCCAAACTATTTAATGCCTCCTCCATTTACATTTTATTCGAAAGATACATCCTTAATAGTATTGACTTCCAGGTTGTTCAAGATTTTGAATCAATGTTCATGAAGCAAGGTTCGAACCAGCACATCTCAGATTTCAGCTGCAATTATAGGAACAATGACCTTGTGCATAGAAATTGCAGAAACTGGATGGATGGGATCTTCAGCCATCTTTTAAATTGTATTATATTTAAATACAGAAGAAAGTAAAAATTCTCTCCTTGGTATTAATGTTGTCTTATTCCAACTTCTGTTTTCACTTTTTAGAGAACTTCATAAGCCCAAAAAGATCACCCTGTCACAATCTGCATGACCTTTCACTGGTTGATTTGGTAAGTACAAATGAAATAATTTCATTGGTGAAACACAGCTCATGCAAAGTATGCAGAAGGCAATTTGCTATATATCAGTTTGTAGTATTTTTATGACAATTCTGTCCATTGTAGTACTTCACAGATTGATTGGGTTCTCTGGTAAATATTTCTTGGGTGTGCTTTGATTGCAAGCCGCCTTGATACAGGTGTATTGGTGGCAAGGTTCTCACTACAGGGCATCCAGCCAAGAGCAGTTTGTGTACACCTGACAGCTGCCAGGGTTATGAAGAGAAGGATGCTCTTCACATCAGTTAATAAGCAACACTGATTTGTTGACAGTCATGTCACTTTAGTTTGATTCAGTATCAGATTTTTTATCCTGACACATGCTGTTAGATTAATTGTTTTGTGGTAGCAGTACAGTGCAAGACATGAGACATAATTGTTTGAGTGGTCACCCTCAGTTAAATACACGTACAGTAACAGCAGGACATAACCCACCATCTGTTCGCAGAGGGGTAATCACATATTTTCAAGGGGTGGCATGGTAGCACGGTGGTTAGTGCAATGCTTTGCAGTACAGGCAAACCCGGTTCAATTCCCGCCACTGCTTGTAAGGAGCTTGTGCGTTCTCCCACTGTCCAAAGACGTACCGGTTGGTAGGCTGAAAGGTCATTGTAAAATTGTCCAGTGATGAGGCTAGCATTAAATTAAGGGATTGGTGGGTGGCGTGGCTCAAAGGGCAAGGAGGACCAGAAGGGACAGAGGGGCCTACTCCGTGCTGAATAAATAAATAATTGCCAGTGATTGATTTCTGCTGTAAAGAAGAAGCAATCTGCTGGAAAAGCTGACTGGGTAAGGGAGCATCTCTGGAGGGAAACGGACAGTCGACGTTTTGGGTCAAGACCCTTCATATGGACTGAATGAAATGGGGGAGATGTCCAGGAGAAGAGAAGGGGTGGAGCAAGGGCTAGAAAATGATCGGTGGATCCAGGTGACAAGGAGTGACAAGCAGATGGAGGGGAGAAGATGGGAATAGCAACAGTGGCTGGTAGGTGATAGATGAAGCCAATAAAGATCTGCAGTTGATGTCTGATGGAGTTCGATAGGAACGTGGAACATGGAACCAAACAAGGGAATTGAGCAGATAGAAACAGCAGGGGGAGGGAACCAAGTAGGAAGAATGTTTAGGAGATGGGTGGAATAGGTGGAAGAGGCATTGTGTAGACTAGAAGGAGAGAGAAAAGTGAGAGAGAGAGAGAGAGAGAGAGAGAGAGAGAGAGAGAGAGGACAGGTTATTTAAAATTTCTGCTATCTGGTTCTACAATTGCACAAGAATTTGGTAAATACTCTGTGAGACAAGGCGTGGCAGCTGATGAAGAATTTGGCTTGACTTCAAGGGTTCTGTTGAAATCAGTTGTTCACAGACACCATTGCAGTGGAGTTTATTAACACAGCATCTCTGAGAGAATAAGCAGAGGTCTCCCAGGTGACAATAACCATGCAGAGGAGGGGGGATGGGACACTAATCAGGATTCCTTGACGTCTCAGAAAGTTCTGGGAGATAGTCATTCAATTGATTCTTCAGAAAAAGAATCTGTTTGTGATGCCTGTGCCTCAGTATGATGTCCTAAAAAAAATTCATTACAGCATGGCCTGTCCCTTTTAAGAGGTGTGACAGTGAGAATTATTTGGTGCATTCTAGCTTTGAGGATAATTATATGATATTGGTCTCTTACAGAGGCATGCACTCTCTTTGAGAGTGCAATTAAGTTGGCTGTGTGCTGCTATTATAGTAATCAGCCAGGCTGTCTGCCTATTCTAGAAACAGACACTCTTCCCAACCATTCTGCATGGAAGGGATATGAAACTTAATCCCTGATATATCTGTGGAACTTCTATTAATCAAAACGTCAGAATAGAATCTGTGCCTTGTGCCTACTTTTGTACTTTATAAAGTAAAGACTAAGAATTTTTGCTCCAGATTTAGACAATATCTCAGTCCTATTGTTTAATTGCAAATTAGTTTTCTTGATAACTGGTGAATCAGATTTTGAAATTGGAATGGAAGGGTTTGCGTGCCTTCCTCCACAACAATAGTTGTTGAACGTACCGTAGACGTGAGGTTATGGAGGAATATGGCCCCCTTCCAAAAACAGAAGGTATAAATTCATGAACACACACAAAGTAAAGGGTGTAAAGACTATCACTGCTACTTTATTTACTTATCTAAATATTTACTTATTGAGATACAGCACCAAATAGGCCCATCCAGCCCTTTAAGCCATGCTGCCCAGCAACCCCAATCTAATCCTAGCCTAATCACGGGACAACTTACAATGACTGGTATACCTTTGGACTGTGGAAGAAACCAGAGCACCCGAAGGAAACACACGTGGACACAGAGAGAACTTTCAAAAGGCAGTGGGAATTGAACCTGGGTGGCTGGTATTGCAAGGCGTTGTGCTAACCGCTACGCTACCATATAGATGTACGTTGTGCAAAGGGCCAGGAAGCCACTGTTCTGCTAAATCACGCTTCTCCTCTGAACTTGAATACACTTCCCCCACCCCCAACACCGTGCCCCCCCCCCGTATCCCTTCATGCCCTGACCACTCAAGAATCTATCAACCTCTGCCTTAAATATACATAAAGATTTGGCCTCCATAGCTGCCTCTGGCAAAGAATTCCACAGATTCACCACTCTCTTACTAAAGATATTCCTCCTCATCTCTGTTCTAAAAGGTCGACCCTCTATTCTGAGGCTGTGTCCTCTGGTCTTAGACTCTCCCACCATAGGACACGTCCTCTCCACATCCGCTCTATCAATGCCTTTCACCATTTCAACTTTGCTCTTGTATCTGTTTTACCACTTTCCTAACAGGTACATACCACTTTCTATGTAAAAATACTTCCCTTATAAACCTCCTCTAAATTTTTCCCTTAAATCTTAAGTCTATTCCCCTAGTATATGACATTTCCACCCAGGGAAAGAGACATTGATTATCTACCCTACCCAAGCATCTTGTCATTTCATACTTCCATCTTGTCACCCAAAATTGAAGCCACAAACTCTGGTTACCACAATGTTAGTCCCTTGCCATCATTCACATTGCAGAACATTGCCTGAAGATGACCTGAGCTAATTACAACCTTAAGAGCACATCAAATGCTGAGCCGAGCCTGCGTAGCTGCTCCATCAGTAAAACTGCCTGTTTCTGTCTGTCAGCATTACTGTCATTACTGCTTCAGTTCCTTCATCTGACTTGACTGCCCAGTAGTCACTTGAACAGCTGCCAGATGCATCTGTCCTCATCTAAAATTCTGATGTCTAGATTGTAATTAAAGTTAGAATGATTCATGACTGCACTTGTTAGCTAACACTGGTTCTCACTCAGAAAACAGCTCTGTTGTACACTTGACATCTTTACGGCAAAGTGTCATCTAATCATAATCATCATCATTATGTGCTGTGCCATATGACGTGAGCAATCATGGTCTTTGAATTGGGTTGTCATTGCCTTCTTCTGGGCAGTGTCTTTAAAAGATGGATGACCCCCCCCCCCCCCCCAACCACCCAGCCAATATCAATACTCTTCAGAGATTGTCTGCCTGGTGTTAGTGGTCGCATAACCAGTTGCTTATACAACCATCCACCAACTGCTCCCATGGCTTGTCATGACCCTGATCAGGGGGCTAAACAGGTGCTACACCTTGCCTATAGTGACCTGCAAACTAGCAGAGGAAAGGAGTACCGTACCCCTCCTTTGGTCATCCAGTATTGTTTCAGAAAGGTCATTTTTTAATGGCTGTAGTCATTCTGTTGAAGTATTGATTTATTTTGAGATACAGTATGATAACAGGCCCTTCTGGCCCAACCTAATTACACCCATGTGACCAATTAACTTACTAACCCACCTGTCTTTGGAATGTGGGAGGAAATCCCCGTGTTCATGGAGAGGACATACAAACTCCTTCAAGACAGCGGCGGGAATTGAACCCAGCTTGCTGGCATTGTAATAACATGATGCTAACCACTGCGCTACATTATGCTAACCACTTCCTATCTTGCTGCTCTAGGTAGGAAGATAGAATCACTGCTCAGGATTTAGACTGCAAGACAGCAATAGTTCCCCATGTCAAGGTGGTCTGTTGCCTCTTATCGCCACTCATCACACTTCCCCACATGGTCTCTGAGTTTATTTCTGTTCTATCCCCAAACTCCTGGAACTTCCACTTTCGAACGCTCAATCTCTTACTCTTCTTTACTGTGCCTCCGAAGATCTTAGGCTTTGATTAAGACTTTGCTTGTCTTTCCTTATTTCATTTCCTTTTCTCAGACTCAGATGTGTTTTCTTTTGTTTGATAACATGCCTTGTGTTTTATTTTAATTTTTTTTAGGATGTAGGCATCATGTGCAAAGCCAGCATTTGTTACCCATCCCTAATTACCTAAGAAAGCGTCATTACAAACAAAAGGACATCTTTTTTGAATGGTTGTAGTCTTCCCAGTGAAGATAGGATCGCTCCCTTTACGATTTAGTGGTAGTGCGATCACTCGAGTCGAGCATGATGTTCTCCTAAGGGATTGTCTATTGATGCGTCCTCAGGTGCCTGTAGAGCCCAATCCAGAATCCACATTTTCCAGTGCTGCAGGGACAAGAGTAAGTGGTGGCTGTGGTTAATGGTCGGGTCTTTTGGTTGTCCAATCTCTCCTTTCGCAGCTGCCACTTGTTCTCTGTGGCACGGCAGAGGTCATTCTATTTAGCGCAGCTCCCTCTTGAACATATCTCATCCAGGTGTATCTACTGAGTGCAATATCTTCCCAGTTTTTAGATGTAATGTTGATTTTCTTCTTGCTGAGTCTGATATTATCTTTGAAGTATTTCCCTTGCCCACCAGGGGTTCACTGGCCTTTCTTCAACTGCGAGTAAAGGATCTGTCTGGGGAAACATAAGTTTGGCTTCATCAAAGTTGGTATTACTTTATCGTGGGAGAGATGCTGCTCTTGTTGCCCTCCTCCAGTTCAGGATTTACACTCTGCTATTTCAGCAATAGTTTTCCAAGTCAGGATAGTCTGTGGCCTGAAGGGGAACCTGCCAGCAACGGTGACCCAGTGTCCCTGCTACCAAGGTACTTTTGGTGGTAGAGGTCTTCAGCATGCAAGATGTGGCCAGCGTTGCCAAGGCAACTGAATGCGGTGCATTTTGTAGATGACAAACACTGTAGAAATACTTTACGGAAATAGAAGTGACTATAAAAATGCAAGTTATTCAAGGTTCAAGATGTTTCATTGTCTTTTTTCAATGCATGAACATAAAGGAGAACAAAATGACTATTACTCCAGATCCAAAGCAGCATAAATTTTTAGTATATTGTGAGCTGAGAGCCTGTTCCTGTGCTGTCTATGTTTCATTGCTACAGCATGAACTCAGCTCTAACGTACATGGTGAAATGTCTGACAATATTTGTCCTTGTTTCCAGCACTCTCAAAGAATATCTAACCAGCTTCATGGAACGGTAGCTGTCATACAGTCTAGCTCCCCAACTTGCTGTGCAGCAGAAAAAGATATTGCTTCAGCAGAGCTTGACGTGAAACTCCAAGAGCAGAGACATTATAAGTAAGTTAACATATCTTATTGTTGCAGGTTAAGGAAGCCAAATGTGTATTTTTTGAGGAAGCCTCAAAAAAGCTACTCAAATTCCGATACATCTGAACAACTTGCTGAGTAGCTTCAAAGGGCAATTAAGTAGAATATCTTTAAAAAATAAACTAATTACAAAAATAAACAAGGGATTTCTTACTGAAAACTGATTAGAAAATATTTATACACACGCTCTAAGAAAAGTCGGGCAAACTTTTTACTACTAATATGTGCTAAATGTTCATTGTTCTACCCTGTTTATTTAACCCCACCACAAAGCTCAGAAGGGATAGCATTGCATATTATGAGGCCTTCTGTTGGTCAGGGTCAAATATAGATATTGCATCCTAACTGTCTACATGATACGCAAGCCAGGACAGTATGATATAGAGAGAAAGCTGCTGTCCATGCAGCAGGCTTCCCTCTCCACACAACTGATGAATCCAAAGGAACAGCAGAGGCCAATACAGTTTGGCACCAGCAGTGTCACAGGAGTTGCCAGTCAGTGCTGAACTCAAAACAGGACTGCTTCAAGGACTCCAACCCCGGATTTTTCCTCAGGGGCTTACTCCCAGAGCCTTTCCCATGAGTGGGTGCATCTTCCCATTCTGACGTGTCCATCCATGGCATCCTGTTGTGCCAAAATGAGGACCACCCTTGGAGTGGAGGACCAACACCTTATATTCCATCTGGGTAGCCTCCAACTTGATGGCATGACTATCGATCTCTCCTTCCGGTAAACAAATTCTTAAACACAAAATAATTTGCAGATGCTGTTGTCAAAGGAACACTCACAATGCGCTGGAGGAACTCAGCAGGTCAGTCAGCATCAGTTGAAAAGATTAGTCGATGTTTCGGGCCGAAACCCTTCGTCAGGACTGAAGGAAGAACTTTGGGGAGGGTTTGAAGAATGCTGGTAGTTGAAAAAAACAGTAATTTTTAAGACAAAGGGGTGGGGGAGGGGAAGCAGGGAGGTGATTGGCAGGAGAACAATAGTAGAAGGAGGCGGAACTATGAGGGAGGTGATGTGAAATAGGGATAGAGGAAGGGAGGGGGAGGGAATTAGTGGATTTTGGAGAATTCTATGTTCATACCAAGGGGCTGGAGTCTACCTAGACTGCATATGAGGTGCTGCTTCTCCAACCTGAGTTTAGCCTCATCATGGTAGTAGAGGAGGCCATGGATGGACATATCTGAATGGGAATGGGAAGCAGAGTTGAAATGGGTGGCTATCGGGAGATCCTGTCTGTTGTGGCAGACGGAGTGGAGGTGCTCGACGAAGCGGTCCCCCAATCTGCGTCAGGTTTCACCGATGTAGAGGAGGCCACACCGGGAGAACCAGATGCAATGGATGACCCCAACAGATTCGCAAGTGAAGTGTTGCCTCACCTGGAAGGACTGTTTGGGGCCCTGAATGGTGGCAAGAGAGGAGGTGTAGGGACAGGTGTAGCACTTACGCTTACAGGGATAAGTGCCAGGTGGGAGATCCATGGGAATGGACAAATTTTTCTCCCCCTTCCTCTATTCCCCACTCTGACCTTTCACTTCCTTTCACCTGTCTATTACTTTCTCCTAGGTTCCGCCCCCTTCCCTTTTTCTTATTCTCCACTCTCTTCTACTATCAGATTCTTCCTTCAGCTCTTGACCTTTCCCACCCACTTGGCTTCACCTATCACCTTCCAGCTAGCATCCTTCCCCTCCCCTCCCCTAACTTTTTATTCAGGCATCTTCTCCCTTTCTCCTCAGTCCTGAAGAAGGATCCTGGCCCAGAACATCAACTGTTTACTCTTTCCCATAGATGTTGTCTAAGCTGCTGAGTTCCTCCAGCATTTTGCAGGTGTACAGGTGTACTTAATAAAGTGGTCACTGAGCGTAGATGACAAATAATAATTGGCTCATTCTAATTGTCCATCTTGTCTGGGGCCTCTTAATGGAGTCACTCTCCACACATGCTCTATATTGGGCAGACAGTTGATCATCAGGCATGTATATTGGTAAATCTGCCAGAGTAAGTTCCTTAGTAACAAGTTCCAGCCGGTTACAAGGAAGGAGTGTTCCATTCACCCAACAAGTTTCAATTTGGCCAAAACTTTCTCCCAGTTTTTGGTACAAGAGCCCTCAAATAAATAAAGATTGTTCTAAAGGATGCTCATTACTACAGTTCAGTATTTCTTGTGTTGTCATGTGAAACCAAAGTAATGTCTACTGCTGTACAATACTCAGTATTCAAAGCTTTGAAGGTCAGCACTTCAAATTACAGTATTACCGACATGTGTCATGAAATTTGAGAACTAAGCAGCAGCAGTTGAAGGCAATACATAATATAGAAGAAGAAGAAGAAATAATAATAATAATAAATAAGTAAATCAATTTACATGCCATCTCAATAGTTGGCAAATTGAAGAAGCAGGAAGTTCCACTGCATGGCAGCTCCAATAAATCTGGGTTGGACCCTCAGGAAGTGACTGTGCAGTACCTCCAATGTTCCCTCCCATATCCCAAAAGATAGAACATGGAAAGGTACCATCATGGTCCGGTCCGTGAAATCCGCTTTCCGGTTCGCAGTCTGGTCTGTGGACTCCGGATTCCGGGTCTTCCGGCCGTCCCTTCTTTCAGTTGGGCTTAACCATAGGCACCTGATGCTTGTCTTGGGGTTGGGGAATATAAGTGGCCCTGGGTTCAAGTGCGGTTGCTGAGGCAGTGAAAGAGTTTGCTGAAAAAAAGGCTGTCAGGCAAACAAATACAGGGAATAATAAACTGGTGAAAGTAATATGAAAAATAAGAATACACTAATAATGAGTAGAAAGGATTTCGTACTTTTTTATGGTGGATGCAATTAATTATTCAGCGCAAACAAGCAAACGAACTGAAAAAATTAAAATTATAGTCAAGTCTGCAGAAAAGTATCTTGGCATTAAAGGGATTAGGTGGGAAGATAGATAGATAGATAGACAGACATACTTTATTGATCCCGAGGGAAATTGGGTTTCATTACAGCTGCACCAACCAAGAATAGAGCATAAATATAGCAATACAAAACCACGAACAATCAAACAACAATATGCAAACTATGTCAGATGGAAATAAGTCCAGGACCAGCCTATTGGCTCACGGTGTCTGACCCTCCAGAGGAGGAACTGCAAAGTTCAATGGCCACCAGCAGGAACAACCTCCCATGACACCCAGTGTTGCATCTCGGTGGAATATGGCTGGAGTCCAACAGCAAAAAGTTCAATATTCAGGCTAGAAACACATTCCTTGATTGTAATATGAACAGGATTGCACCATCTGTTGTTAACCAGAACAGCAAGCCCCCCTCCTTTACGCTTACCGCTCTCAGTGCACTTCCGGTCAGCCCAAATGGTCTGGAAGCCCACCATTTTGGTCGGGTATGTCCTCGTGCAGCCATGTTTCAGTAAAACACATAACACTGCACTCCCGAAATGTCCTCTGACTCCTGGCTAGCACCGTCAACTCGTCTATTTTGTTACCCAGCGATCTCACATTGCCCATAATGAGAGAGTGAAGACACGGCTTATAACTCCTCTTCTCCATAAGCCTCTGTTGTCTCGAAGTCAAAGAAACACTGAATGGAGGATCCAACAGTTCACAGGCAGGGGAGATGGAATCTTAATGGCAGTACATTTATCGCAAATGGTCAAATATGTTTCAGAACTTAGGGAAAATCCTCAGGTTTTATGGTTGAAGCAGGGTAAATGTGTAGAACTCCAACAACAAATAGAAGTACCTGACAAGAACAACTGTGAGGTGGAAAAGAGATTGGAAAATGGAGGAAATTATTACAAGGATACAAAAGGAAAAGGAATTTGTTGCAAAGTGAATTGTCTACATTCAGATTATAAAATGAAAACATGGAAGCAAATGAAGAAGAACTCCAAGGTCTCAGTAAACAACTGCAGGCTACGATCCAAGAAAAGGAAAACCTGAAAAAGTAGATAGACTTGGAAAAACAGCAATTTTAAAAGTATAACGTGTGATAATTACTATTCTTTAACAAGACGGTTTTAATCTTACAAGTGATGTAGATGAAATCAATGTAATTGAGGTAATGCAACAACATGAAAAAATTAACAACAAAATTAGGGAAGAATAGCTGTTTGCAGCATTATCTAATGAGTGCATTAAGCAATCACGAGGAATTGCAACTACAGAGTGATGCTAATAGAGAACTGCAGGCTGAACTAGATTGTCTAAAGTAGAGAACTCCAGGACATATTTGGTTGGAACACCACAAGTCTAGCAGGTGGCGGTAATGCACTGAAAAACTAGTTGCCAACCACCATAAAACAAAAAAGAAGAAGAGGAAGAAGTGTGGTTGCTGGTTTGTCTTGTCAGTATCCTGTCCTTGCCTCTGTTGGGGTAAATCAGGCTGTCTTTGCTGTTACCCTGCGGTTGGATCTGAACCTTCCTGTCCTTGCTTCTGTTGGGTAAGCCAAGCTGTCTTTGCCATTACTTGAAGGCTGGACTGTCCCCTTCCCTTCCCCTTTATTCTGAAGCTTTGCCTGCAACCTGTGTCTGGAGCCTTTGCCTGCATCCTTGTCAAGTTCAACCACCAGAGCGAGGCCAGAGCCTTGCTGTTTCAAGGTAAGAAACTGACTATCATTAAATTGGAACTGTCTCTGTGTCCACACCTGTGCTAGGTAGGTCTGGCCATTTGCCGCTACCTAGTGTTGGATGCTGATTCGGTGTCCACACCTTCGCTAGGTAGGTCCGGCTGTTTGCGGCTACCTAGTGTTGGGAACAGTTTCATCATGTTCAGCATTCTGTGTAGAGCCCCGGCCCCAAGCCCTGTTCCCAAGAAGGGGTCCTTTCTCTGTGTTCCATGTCCCTGTGTTCCTGTCTCTCAAGTCCAAGGCTCTGTGTTTCCGTGCTCTAGACCAAGGCTCTGTGTCCCTGTCCTCCCCAAGACCAAGGCTCTGTGTTCTGTGTTCCTGTCATCCCAAGTCCAAGGCTCGGCTGTTCCTGAGTACCAAGTCAAGGCTTCATGGCCTTGTCCTGTCCATGGGCCTCGTCCTGTCCAGTCTCCCAAGACCATGTCATGTCTTCACCTAGTTCCGGAGTCCAAGCCCGAGTCAAGACCCAGGTTCTGGGTCCTTGTCCAGTCTCTGGCTCGGAGTCTGAACACAAGCCTCGTCATATCCTCGCCATGGAGTACCAAGCCATGTCCAGTCCTGTAGCCACGTCATGTCCTCACCTAGTTCCAGGTCCGAGCCCGAGTCAAGACCCAGGTTCTGGGTCCTTGTCCAGTCTCTGGCTCGGAGTCCAAGCCCAGGCTCCTGGTTCCCAGTTCCTTGTCCTGGTCCCGCTTGCCTAGCCAATGTCCTAGCCCATCTATGTTCTTGTCCCAGCTCTCTAGTCAAGTCCTGTTCCTAGTACATCAGTGTCTGTGTCTTGCATTTGGGTCTGCCACCAATGATGCCCCCTTTATGACAGGTACTGCACAGGAACAGACTCTAATGATTAAACACCTAATTAAACTAATCCCTTCTGCCTACACAACATGATGGTTTCTGAGGTAACCATAAATTACCCCTAGTGTAGGTGGGTGTCTTAGGAATTGTGAAAGTGAGTTACAGACAAATCATGGAGGGAAAGAAACAGATGGGATTGCTCCATTCCTACGTGTCAAATGGCCTCCTTTCAGATCAGGAATAAATAAAGGACTCTGAGGAAATCAATCAGCCAGACATGAATGTGATTCATTTTCTCTTCTCGATTATAGGGAGGAACATAATTGGTCCAAAGCCTGCAGGGGAAATGAGCACAGCAGAGAGAAACTTGGCATCATCATGGAAAAGCAAGCTGAAGAAGGAAAGGTTCAACCAGGCTTCTGTGCAAATACAGAGGAAAATGACAAAGGAGTCGGAGAGAAACCTCTGGATTTGTCGGATTACAATAAACATAAGGAGACAGCTTGGTCCACATATAGAAGTGAGTCATCCAATCACAATGAGGCAATGCAGGCAAGATATAAAGAACCACTGGAGAGGAAATGCTCTCATGATAGCTTAGCAAGTGAAAATTTCCAGGACAAAATGCACTCTTATGAAACAGTCGCCAAGATGGGGAGTGTTGAACCACCCAGTAGGGACAAAGATATGACACAAGATCTGTTGAATTCTAAAGACGGATTAAAAATGCGTGAAAATGAAGACAAAGTGTACAAGAATTTGAATTTTAAGGTGTGTTATCCTGTTTTCTAATTAATAAAGTACCAGAGTTGTGGAATTACTGTTATCTTCATTTTTAACCATGGCAGATCAAAATGGAACATAGCCCACCAAAGGGGAACAGGCAATAATGGGTGGTGATGATTACTTTAAGTACCTCTAGCTTCTGAAAAATGTAATGCTCATACTGAAGGAAAAACACTTTTCTTATCTTCAGATATTAAAGATGAAATATATTAATTGAAGGATCCAGAAATGGGAAAATAATGAATTAAATTCCACTGAGAAGACTCCAATGTACTTAACAAATTTCTTAATGTTTGTTCCGTCTTGCACATCCTTTATGTAACATTAGGTTTTATTTTTTGCAATATTATGAAATGAGCACTTAAAACCAAATGGCCAGATTTTATAAGCATGAGTTTAACATTGATACTGATCTCCCTCATTCTCTGTTCCCCAAAGTTGCCTTAGCTGAATATGGAAAACTGATCTTGCTTGACTAGACAATTTCAGATTCCTACTGCCAGCCCCTGAGAGGGAGCTGTTATCAAATGCTGGAATGAAGCTCCATAAAGAGACCAGAATGATCCTTTCTCGTATAAAAAAAACTCCCCTGGTAGCCTTTCTCAACCAACCAGTGGTCAGGTTTAGCCAGCTGTCAAGGGGAACACATTCTTTCAATATTTCTCAATATCTGTAATTTACAGAAATACTTAGAAACCATAAAAATAACTTAAGTAATAAAACAAAAATAATCATAACAAATTGTGGTGTAACATGTAGAGAGGATGATGAACAAACTGTTTAGCACCTGGGTCAGCAGCACTCAGTGAACTGAGTATCAGATTGGGACATTATGTAACAGTTATATAGTGAGGCTGCACTTGGAGTCCTTTGTACAGTTCTGGTCACCCTGTTGTAGGAAAGATGTGCTGAAGCTGGAATATGAGCTGAGATGACCTACAAGGATGTTGGCAGGACTAGTGGAAATGAGTTACAGGTGGAGATCTGGCGGGTTAGCTCTTCCTTCCTTTGAACATAGGAGAATGAGGACTGACCTTACAGAAATCTTTACAAGAGGGATAGACAAGGTAGATGGTAACAGACTTTTCCCCAGAGTAGAGGTGTACAAAACTAGGAGGCATCAATGTAGGATGAGAGGGGAAAGATTTAAAAGGAGCATAGTGGTGTAAAAGTAGCATAGCGGTTAGCGCAACGCTTTACAGTGCCGGCCACTGGGGTTCAATTCCCGCTGCTACCTGCAAAGAGTTTGTACGTTCTCCCCGTGACAGCGTGGGTTTCCTCTGGGTGCCCCGGTTTCCTCCTACAGTTCAAAGACGTACCAGTTGGTAGGGTAATTGGTCAATGTAAATTGTCCCATGTTTGGGGTAGAATTAAATCAGGGGATTGCTAGACAGTGTGGCTTGAAAGGCCAAATCTGCACTGTATCTCAATAAATAAATTAATTAATAAACTAACTCTTGCATGCAGAGGACAGCAAGTATATGGGACAAGCTGCTAGCTGTAGTGGCTGAGGACAGCAGAATAGTATCATTTAAGAAGCACTTGGTTCGGTAAATGGAGGGGCAGGGCTTATAAGGATAGGGACCAAATGAAGGAAATTGGGAGTGGCTGGGTAAGCACCATGGTCAACATAGACTCATTGGGCCGAAAGGCCTGTATCCATTCTGTGTTGCTCTAAACAAGCCGCTGAATGAAAAGCAAAATCAAAATATCGCAGTACTAATTATTAAGAGCAAAAACGTGCTTTATTTTTCCATTCTTCTCCAATCCCCCATGATTACTATTAGAGGCAGTTGGACCACAGACCATACTTCACATCTCTCCAGGCACAGGATGCTCGACAGGATTCGTCAGGATAACAGCTGGGCCGTAACATCCAGAGAAGCGTAGTCTGATTAGGGGTAGTCAGCATGGCTTTGTGAGGGGTAGATCATGCCTACAAGCCTGATTAAATTCTTTGAGGAAGTGACAACACAAATTGAAGAAGGTAGAGTGGTAGATGATTCCAGGAGTGAAAGGGTTATCATACAAGCAATGTTTGATAGCTGGGTCTGTACTCTCTGGAACTTAGAAGGATGACGGGGGGATCTCATTGAAACCTTTCGAATGTTGAAAGGCCTAGCCAGAGTAGATGTGGAAAGGATGTTTCCCATGGTGGGGGATTCTAGGACAAGAGGGCACAGCCTCAAAATAGTGAGGTGTCCATTTAAAACAGAAATGCAGAGAAATTTCTTTCACCAAGGGGTAGTAAATTTGTGGAATTTATTACCACAGGCAGCTGTGAAGGCCAGGTTGTTCGGTGTATTTAAGGCGGAGCTTGATAGGTTCTTGATTGGACGTGGCATCAAAGATTACAGGGAGAAGGCTGGGGAGTGGGGCTGAGGAGGGGAAAAAGGGATCAGCCATGATTAAATGGCGGAGCAGACTCAATAGGTTAAATGGCCTAATTCTGCTCTTATGTCTTATGGTCTTATGTGGAGAAGGAATATATAGATCTTGGTAAGGTTCTCCATGATCAGTTCATTCAGAAAGTCAGGAGGGATGGGATCAAGTGAAACTTGCCTGCATGGATTCAGAATTAGTTTGACCACAGAAGGCAGAGGGATGTAGTAAAAGGACATGTTCTCCCTGGAGGTATATGACCAGCAGTATTCCGCAGGGATTTGTTCTGGGACCCCTGCTGTTTGTGATAATTATGAATGACTTGGATGAGGAAGAGGACAGGTGAGTTAGTAAGTCTGCAGATGACACAAAGGTTGGTGGTGGTGTGAATAGAGCAGAAAGTTGTGAAAGTTATAATGGTACATTCATAGGAATCAGAGCTGGGTCTGAGAATTGGTGGATGGAGTTCAATATGGAAAAGTGTGAAGTGATATATCTTGTAAGGGCGAATCTGAAGGCAGAGGACATGGTTAAGGGCAGGATTCTTAGCAGTGTGGAAGAATAGAGGGATTACGGGCCCATGTCCATAGGGTGGTTAAGAAGGTGTATGGCGTGTTGGACTACAGTAGTCAGGGGACTGAGTTCAAAAGACGCAAGGTAATGTTGCAGCTCTATAAAACTCTTGTTTGACTACATTTGAAATATTGTGTTTGTTTCTGGTCATCTCATTATAGGAAGAATGTGGACTAGGCTTTCATCTTTGGAGAAAGGAGGATGAGCGGTGGCTTGGTAGAGGTGTAGAAGATGATAAGAGACATAGATCTAGTGGTCAGCCAGTATTGTTTTAACAGGTCAGCAATGGCTAATATGAGTGGGCATAATTGTTAGGTGATTGTGGGAAAGTAGTGACAGAGTGTCAAAGGTAGTTTTTTACACAGAGAGTGGTAAGTGCATGAAATGCACTGCCAGGAGCAGTGGTGGAGGTGATGCAATTAGGACATTTAAGAGACTCTGAGATAGACACTAGCATGAAAGAAAAAATGAAGTCTATATGAGCGGGATGGGCTAGCTTGATCTTGGAACAAGTTAAAGTAAGCACAACACCATGGGCCGAAGAGCCTTTGCTGTTCTATGTTCCCATTTCAACAAGCCTCAACCTCAGTCCTGGAACCGAGGTGGTACCCAAGGGCAGAGTGGACTGACACGTGCAGCACTGGGACTCCTGGGTGCTCCGACTGCCAGACCTAGCTATACGTGTCTAGTTCACCATTGTGCTGCCATAATTAACCAGAAGGGTCTTCCTTTCCTCTAGATTTCCTCTGTCCACTATTTAGTATAAATATTGAGCTAGTGTACTAGAGTGACTAACAGTTATATTCTTTACCTTAATGATATAAAAGTCTCAAAAAATTGACTCCTTCTACCTTAGGCCACAAACTTATTAATTACTCCTCGTATTGTGGACTTAGGGTGAGAAGCGGGCAGGGAGGGGGGAATCATGGTTGGGAAAAGGGGAAGGGAGAGGGGAGAGAGCAGGAAGCACCAGAGAGACATTCTGTAATGATCAATAAACCAATTGTTTGAAATCAAATGACCATGCCTGGTGTCTCAGGGCTGGGTGTGTCCATACCCACACCAACCCCCGCCTTCGGCACTCCTTCAATGTCACCTGTTCCAACCCTTCCGACGGCACTCCACCCTCGCCATTCCCAATATTCATTGCTACCATCAGATTTACAGACTTGCTCTCCGCTCCGTGTTGACAAATACAGTTCTATGCAAAAGCCTTAGGCACCCTAGCTATACATAGTGTATGTGCCTAGGAACTTCATACAGTATTGTATTTTTCCCATTTCCTTTGCTGGGAGCAGAGAGAGAGAGACATCAATAAGCCATAACCTAAATGAATGTGCTCAAAATTAAGAAAAAATAGCTAAAATAAACACTTTATCTTTTGATTGCTATTATCCCTTAAGACTAAATTACACCACAAAATATATCCTGCAGTTTGGTGTAGTTTCTAATTTAGGTAGAATAAGTATTGATGTATTGTATGAATTATACTTATGAGCTGAGATGGAGAATCAGATACTCTGTTCACAGGCACAGTATGACAGCACTTCTAACTCCAGAGAGACAGACAAAAGTCCAAGAATTAAAATGAAACTATGCACAAAGAGACCCATAACCACGAATGGTGGAAATCCAAGTGGTAAGAATATTAATTTTCAAAAGTTAACAAAAATTTTAAGTTTGTAATCTCCAATTTCAAATTGTATATACAAAAAAGGGTGAAAACCAATGCTCCCTCTAATTTGTAATTTCCCTCTAGTGTGAACAATAATATTGTGCTGAGAAATTTTTTGCCCAGTGACAGCAACATGTGCGCATTGAATAATTTCTTCAATAAAAACAGTATAAATAAGCCAGTTCTGAAATTTGCTGACAAATCATTGCAAACTCCATGTTGTCAACACTGTCCACATCATAAACAGTTAAAAGAAATGTGATTGCGAACAATCGTGAAATATAATTAACATGCCAATATGGTGGAGGGTGACAACGTTTTCTGTGCAGTTTAAATTCCTTTGTGCACTAGCAGCAAAAGATTTACGCACACCTTAGAGGAAACATTGGTGAAAACTACCACAGTTTATTATAAATTTGCAGTACCTAATTCTCATACTTAAACTTCCTCTACAATGGATTATCTAAACCAAAGAATAAAAATAATTTTTTTATGCATGATGTATATGTATTATAACAGCTACCGACTTGATGCACGAGATGACATGCTTATAATCAAACGGCAAAACATGTGTTTTGTCTTCTTGGTAATTTAACAGATGTCACACATCAATATGCATATGTATGATGGAAGCTTCACTTGTAGCTTTCCCAAAAGAAAATTATTATTATCAAATAATTATTTTTTTCTGTCAGGAATTCAACTTTTTTATTTGTGTTAATAGTATTGCTTGCTTAGAATTGCTTATGAATGTGCCGACAACATCCCTGGACGTGTGCTCAAGGAATGTGCTGATTTATTAGCAGATGTCCTGACAGACATTTTCAACATCTCCCTCAGTCAAGCTATTGTCCCCAGATGCTTCAAAACCTCCACAATCATCCCTGTAGCAAAAAAATCAGTTGTAGCCTGTCTGAATGATTACCGTCCTGTTGCCCTGACCCCCATAGTGATGAAATGTTTTGAACGGCTTGTCAAGCCTCATATCACAGCCAGCCTCCCCTCATCACTGGATCCTCTACAGTTTGCTTATCATCCAAATCGCTCTACGGAGGATGCAATATCCACCACACTGCACACAGTTCTCTCTCACTTGGACAACAAAGACACTTATGCCAGAATCCTGTACATTGATTTCAGTTCAGCGTTCAATACCATCATCCCGCAGAGACTAGTGGAGAAACTGTCGCTGCTTGGCCTTAGCACTGCCGTGTGTCACTGGATTCTAGATTTCTTGACAGAGAGACCACAGTCAGTCCGTGTTGGCAGGAACATCTCTGACTCTATCACACTGAGCACTGGATCCCCACAAGGCTGTGTGCTTAGCCCATTGCTGTTTACACTGCTAACACATGACTGTGCAGCCAGATTGAAGGAGAACCTGATCATTAAATCTGCAGATGATACCACAGTGGTGGGGCTCATCAGCAAAACTGATGAAACAATGTACAGGGAGGAGGTCAAACACCTAGAGAGCTGGTGCAGGGATAACAACTTGATGCTTAATGTCACCAAAACCAAGGAGATGATCGTCGATTTCAGACGGTCTCAGCCTGAGCACACACCCCTCAGCATCAGCGGCTCCACAGTGGAGAGAGTGGAAAACATCAATTTCCTTGGGGGTGCAGATCTCGAACAATCTCACCTGGTCCAGGAACACCACTGGGATTGTGAAACGGGCCCAGCAGAGAATGAGGAAGCTTAAACAAGCATCACTCCCCACTAACATCTTAACTACATTCTCCAGAGGCATGGTTGAGAGTGTGCTGACCTTTTGCATCACAATCTGGTACTCCAGCTGCAGTGCTGTCGACAAACAAGCCTTGCAGAGGGTGGTTAGGGGAGTAGAGAAGGTTATTGGGGTCTCCCTACCTTCTGTCCAAGACCTCTTTCAGAGTCGATGCCTCCAGAAGACACGGTACATCATTAAAGACCCCTCACACCCTCTCCATGAACTGTTTGTTCTTCTGCCATCAGGCAAACGTTACAGGAGCATCAAAACTAAAACCACAAGGCTACTAAACAGCTTCCTCCCACAGGCAGTCAGACTGCTAAATAGCTGTTCCACCTGACTCTGCTTTGGACACTTTTAACTTGCACTGGACACTTATAACTTGATTTTAACTGACATGTGGCTGTTGCGTTTTACTATTTATTGTTATGTTTATTATTTAGTGTTGCGTTTGTTATGTTATCATTGCTCTGCTCCTGAGAAACGCTGTCTCATTCTGCCCTGCAGAGCTGATGTACGGTTAGAATGACAATAACGTTTTTTGAAATCTTGAACCTTCATTATGAATATGTACTGTATATCACATTAAAATGCTAGAAAGATTGTATGATTTTGAAACCACTGAAGTATTTTTAATACAGCAGGTTTTCTTTTCCAAAACTGCAACTGTAATTCTCCAAGAACTTAAGTGTCGAACTTGTTTTATTAAAAGCAAAAACTACAAGTCGACAAAAATTTGAATTTTGCTTTCTGCCAAGTTAATATATGTATATACCATAAATTCCAGTGCAATTCACTAAGTTTTTTTTCTTCACCCAGTGGAAGTGCATCTCCAGTTTTTGAACACCCAGCCAGAGTCACATGATCTTTCTGAATGTGAGGTTGGTACAGAATTTACGTCACAGAGATAATCTGGTTCACATAATTCTGTTGTGACTGGAATGCAAAGAATTGTATTTCGTGATTACATGTTTTCATAGTGTTTTCTCTTACATGACCATTTGAAATTTAACAGTATAAATTAGGAATAATATGTTCACATTTAGAAGCCATTCAGAGTGAGACCAGGATGCTATTGTAACAACAGAGAATTATTATGGCTTTGAAAAGTGCACTAGGAGTTCCTTCTACTGACTTTATATTAACTAAACATCTTGGAGGTTTGTGTAGAGGAAAATCAAATTTTGTGTTTCAGACAGAGCCTGCTTTTTTCTCATTCATTGAAATAGTTTGATAATCATCTATTATCATTCATTCACAGCATAGGTCATCTTCGTTCCACTTGCTGCCTGCACATCTACGCTCTGTCATCACTTTATTAGATATCTCCTGTACCTAATAAACTGGCCACTGAGTGTATGTTTATGGTCTTTTGTTACTGTAGTCCACTCACTTCAAGGTTCAACATGCTGTGCAGTCAGAGATGCTCTTCTGCACATTATTTATGTAACATGTGGATATCTCAGTTACTATCACCTTCCTGTCAGCATTAACCAGTCAGCCCATTCTCCTCTGACCTCTCTCATTAAAAAGGTGTTTTTACCTACAGAACTGCTACTCATTTGATTTTTTGCTTGTTTTTTTGCACCATTCTCTGTAATCTCTAAAGACTATTGCACATGAAAAATCCAGGAGATCAGCGGTTTCTGAGATACTCAAACCACCCCATCTGACACCAACAATTATTCCATGATCACATTCTTCCCATTCTGATGTTTGGTCTGAACAGCAACTGAACCTCTTGACCATGTCTGCATACTTTACTGCATTGAGTTGCTGCCACATGATTGGCTAATTAGATATTTGCATTAACGAGCAGGTGGACAAATGTACCTAAATGGCCACTGAGTGTATATTTGGTGATTATTCAGCACCCCAATATGAAAAGAAGCATTGCTTCGCTGTTGGATGAAGTTTACATTATACAAAATAGGTCAATTGATTATATCTCCAAAGGGAATTTTCCTCTCTCATTAATACTTATGTAATGTTCCTCTGATCATCACCTGCAGCAACAGGATAAAAGTGTTTGCAATGGATTTGGGTCATGTTCTACAGATACTCAGATCTATGATATTATTAGAAATCCAAACATAGTTGCTTTTACTTAGGACCTTTCTTATTGGTGTACCAATGAATTTTCTGTTTAGGCTATATTTTTCAAAATAATTAAAATAAAGATTTTTACTATGTAAAGAAGGAATCTGCTGATGAAGATTTCAATTGGGGGAATAAGACACCTGATAAATAAAAATAAGCATGTTCTGTTATAATTTCAGAAGATACCAGAAATAATGAATGGGTTAATCAGTGTCTGTGGAGAAAATATAGGTTAATATTTCAGTTGCACTGAAAACAAGCAAATGAACAGGAAACATTTGCTTTACTTTAGTATTCATTTTAGAATGAAGGTACATCATTGAAACATTAACTTGCTATTTCTACTTTGATCTTCACTGCCCTCACAGATATTTCTTGTGTTTTTTATTGTTTCAGATTTCCAACACCGCTAAAGAGTTTTTTTTGCCCCTTTACCATTATAAATGTTACAATAATGTGACTGTAGAATTTACAACGTTGATTTTGACTTTAAGTTAAAATAATTTTTTTAACTTCCTGTAGCCAATCACCTGTCCAGCTCTTGGCTCCATCCCTCCCCCTCCTGTCTTCTCCTATCATTTTGGATCTCCCCCTCCCCCTCCAACTTTCAAATCCCTTACTCACTCTTCCTTCAGCTAGTCCTGACGAAGGGTCTCGGCCTGAAACGTCGACTGCACCTCTTCCTAGAGATGCTGCCTGGCCTGCTGCATTCACCAGCAACTTTGATGTGTGTTGCTTGAATTTCCAGCATCTGCAGAATTCCTGTTGTTTGCGTTTAAAGATTATTAGTCTTTTTATTAGAACATAATAAAGTAGGGGCAGGAGGCCACCAGGCCCCTCAACCCTACCCTGTCATTCAATATGATAATGACTATCTGAACCATGCTCAATTCCTCTGCCGGTTCCCAACCACACTCAACTCCTCAGTCTTTCAAATATTTATCTATAACGTAGAAGATTGAGGAGAGATTTGATTGATGTATACAAAATTGTGAGGGGTATAGATAGGGTAAATGCAAGCAGGCTTTTTCCACTGAGGTTGGGTGAGATTACAACTAGAGATCATGGGTTAAGGATGAAAAGTGAAATACTTAAGGGGAATATGAGGGGAGTCTTCTTCATTTAGAGAGTGGTGAGAGTGTGGAATGAGCTGCCAGTGCAAGTGGTGGATGCACTTTTGATTTCAACATTTAAGGGAAGTTTGGACTGGTATATGGATGGGAAGGGAATGGAGGTCTATGCTCCGAGTGCCGGTTGATGGGACAAGGCAGTTTAAATAGGTTGGCTTGGACGTGATGGGCCGAAGGGCCTGTTTCTGTGCTGTAATTTTCTATGACTATGACTCAACCTGAAATACCCATATAACTGATGATCTGGCCTCCACCATCTTTGTGGGCAGAAATTTCCAGAGAAAATTCATGTAAAACCATATAACCTCGATTTTACATGACTGGTCCTTATTTTGTAGTTTACCTCCCTTATTTTTTGACTTCCCACCAGTGAGGACTTCTGAACATTTACCCTGTAAAGGCCCCTTATGTTTGAATATGTTCCCCCTTCGTTTGTCTAAACTCCAAGGAATATAGACCCAAATTAAGTGGTATGGGGAACTGGCATGGACAAGGACTTGAGGCCAGCAGAGACCAACCGTGAACATATTGAACGATGGGGAAACATTGTGAGGCTGAGTTACTTACTCTTACTCATATCTTCTCGTATCTTATCTTCTATGTTCTGCTTAACCTCTCTTGATAGGACAACCTTTTCATCCCAGGAATTAGCTTGATAGAAACATAGAAACATAGAAAATAGGTGCAGGAGTAGGCCATTTGGCCCTTCGAGCCTGCACAGCCATTTGGTATGATCATGGCTGATCATCCAACTCAGAACCCTGTACCTGCCTTCTCTCCATACCCTCTGATCCCTTTAGCCACAAGGGCCATATCTAACTCCCTCTTAAATATAGCCAATGAACTGGCCTCAGCTGTTTCCTGTGGCATAGAATTCCACAGATTCACCACTCTCTGTGTGAAGAAGTTTTTCCTCACCTCGGTCCTAAAAGGCTTCCCCTTTATCCTTAAACTGTGACCCCTCGTTCTGGACTTCCCCAACATCGGGAACAATCTTCCTGCATCTAGCCTGTCCAATCCCTTTAGAATTGTATATGTTTCAATAAGATCCCCCCTCAATCTTCTGAATTCCAGCGAGTATAAGCCTAGTCGATCCAGTCTTTCATCATATGAAAGTCCTGCCATCCCAGGAATCAATCTGGTGAACCATCTTTGTACTCCCTCTATGGCAAGAATGTCTTTCATCAGATTAGGGGACCAAAACTGCACACAATACTCCTTTGGACTCCCTCCAATTCTACTATATCCTGTGGCCCCACCAACACCCTGTATAACAGTAACAAAATCTCCCTATTCTTAAACTCCAAACACTTCACAAAATGTCATTGTCTTAACTAATTGTTGGACCTGCCTGCTAAGCTTATTTTGATTCATTCATTGATATACAGTTGATCAGACTCTGACAAGGAGGACTGAATCAGATAAATAATTGCTGTAAGTAGCAGGAACATTCAGCAACTATTTGTAATTAAATAGAAGATGCTGTAGTAAAATCCTTTTAATGGGAAAGTGGGGTGAAATAATTATCTGGACGGGACTAGTGTAAAATTGGAGGCTTGATGGTCAGTGCAGACTCGGAGAGATGCAGGGCCCATTCCTGTGCTTATATCTCTCCATGACTCTGTGAATCTGTGACTCGGCATTTCAGGCAACACCTGTGGAGAGAAAAGTAGTTAATGCTTTAAGTCCAAGACCCCTTCATCGGAACTGAAAAAGAGAGTGGCAAGTTAGTCCAGACAGCAGAGAAAGAGCAGAGGGCAATGGGTAAAACAAAGGGAATTTCTCTGATAGGGTGACATAGTGCAGCAATTAAAATTAGATTGTAATGTGTTGCTAATATTACACAGTGTGTGGTTGTACCCTGGAGGTTGAATGGGGTGCGATTAGTTAAGGTGCAAAAGGTTACGGGGAAAAGGCAGGAGAGGGAAAATAGATCAGCCGTGGGGATGAAATGGCGAACAGTCCAATAGGCTGAATGGCCTAATTCTGCTCCTATCTCTTATGGTCTTATGGTCTTAAATCTGGTCTGCATAATAATACATACAGGGAAAACTGATTAACATAGTTAATTTCAGTACTGAATAGGAGATCAATAGATTACAAGGATTTTCTGGCTCCCGGAGTAATCCCATCAATTCCATTCTCCCCTTTATTCCCCTGTAAACTTTTCTCTCTCCATTCTGATTCTCCTGCCGTCCACCTACGCAAGGATTAATGGACAGTGACCAGCCTACCAGTCGGCACATTTCTGGAAATTAGAGCATGTGGGAGTAATGTATGTAATCAAGGGAGAATGTGCAAACTCTACACTGAGGTTGCTGGAGCTACAAGCAAGAAGCATGGTCCCAAATTTCAAAGTCAATTTATTGTAAAGGTACCATATGTCACCTTATAAAACCCTGAGATTCATTTTCTTGTGGGCATACTCAGTCAATCCCAACAGGAACAGAAACACCCAATGAGCAAAAGGCAACGAATTGTGCAGAAAAAAAAGAAACAATAATAATAAATAAATAAATAAATAAATAAACAATAAATATCAAGAACATGAGATGAACAGTCCTTGAAAGTGAGTCCATAAGTTGTGGGAACAGTTCATTGATAGGACAAGTGAAGCTGAGTGAAGTTATTCCCACTGGTTCGAGAGCTTGATGGTTGAGGGGTAATAACTGTTTCTGAACCTGATGGTGTGAGTCCTGAGACTCCCGCATCACCTGGGTGGCGGGTGTCCGTGATGATGGATGCTACGTTCCTGCGACAGCGATCCATGTAAATGTGCTTAATGGTGAGGAGGGCTTTACTCGTGATGAACTGGGCCGTATCCACTACTCTTCGTAGGATTTTCTGTTCAAGGGCAATGGTGCTTCAATACCATACCGTGATGCAACCAGTCAATATGCTCTCCACCACACATCTCTAGAAGTTTGTCAGCATTTTCAATGTCATGCCGAATCTTGGCAATCTTCTGAGGATCTGGCCCTAGTACAGTCTTGCGCATTGTGCAATATTAATAAATGTAGAGGTACTGTATGTTGCAGACTAATGAAAGAAATCCTAGAACAAAGAATAGCCAGAATGCAATGATGTAACCAGACCTGTTTTACAGCAAACAAGAGAAAATCTGCAGATGCTGTAAATCCAAGCAACACACACAAAATGCTGGAGGAACTCAGCAGGCCAGGCAGCAACAATGGAAAAGAGTACAGTCCTGATGAAGGGTCTCGGCCTGAAACATCGACTGTTTACTCTTTTCCATAGATGCTGCCTGGCCTGCCGAGTTCCTCCAGCATTTTGTGTGTGTTGCCTGTTTTACAGCAAAATTCTTCTCTCTTCCATTTTCATTTCTTTTTTTCAACATGAGTGAGCTGTTGCATTTTGCTCTTCCTTCACACAAGACAGGCATTCAGATGAAGAATACCAGCAAGATCATATTTCTCTTTTTCCCTTTTCCACCCCACTCAGCCACGGAACATTTTGAGGTAGTTGCCCTGGCAACAGTTATGGGTCACAGAATCAAAGTGATTAAGTTACTGGACTAGGATAACCAGATTTGCATGATTGATTTGGGAACAAGAGCTAGAATCCCAGTACATAAAACGATTCAGAATAAAAAGCTAACATTGATAAACAAAGACTGGATAACCACTAGATTAAAGATGGCAGAGCAGCCTTGATGGGCTGAATGGCCTAATTTCTCTTCAATGTATTATGGTCTAAAGATAAGGAAGATAAAGAATAGCTTTATTTATCATATGTTCATCAAAATATCGATACATACAGTGAAATGTGTGGTTTGTGCCAAATCAAATCTATAAGTGTCACCAGATTATTAGAGAAACCAAACCCGTTCTCTTATGTCATTCAATTTTAACTACCCTATAATATGATCTAACTGAGTGGTTAGTTAAAGACCAATCGTGGAGAGAGAATAAATGTTGTCTTTAGCCAGAAAAGTGTCCATCCCTGAAAATGGAAAAAAATAAGAGGCAATTTCAGAGTTTTAAAAGGATTCTGGATTGTTCCAGAAATTTGTAGCCATGAATAATTGAAAAGGCCATGTATTTTTCTTTGAATCAAAGGAAAGGGAAGGGAACCTAAAATGAGATGTGTGAAGAACCCAGAGAGAATAAACAGAAAGGACCGACTCTTCTTCTGAGGTTCAGGAATAGCTACTACCCCTCAACCATCAGGCACTTGAACAAAAGGGGATAACTTCACTCACTTGCCCATCCATTGAGATGTTCCCATAACCAACGATCTCATTTTAAGGACTCTTTATCTTGTTAATTCATGTTGTCATTATTTATTGCTATTTATTTATGTTTGCTTTTGCACAGTTTGTTGTCTTCTGGTTGATCTTCCCCTCTGCCATTCGAATCCTGAATGGACATTGAAGCTTTGGACACTATCTCAATCTTTTTAATATATAGAATTTCTGTTTTTGCATATTTTAAAAAATATATTCAATATACGTAATTGATTTACTTGTTTATTATTATGTTTCTTTTTTTTCTCTTTCTGCTAGATTATGTATTGCATTGAACTGCTGCTGCTAAGTTAACAAATTTCACGTCACATGCCAGTGATAATAAACCTGATTCTGATTATCCTGTTATAGTTACGATTCTATAGATTTGCTGAGTATGCCCACAGAAAAATGAATCTCAGGGTTGTATGTAGTGACATACTGTGTACGTATCACTGTATACTGTATATATTCTATGTTCAAGTTCTATGATTTTGGAAAGATATATATACCCATCCTTAAAATTATGAGTAAATGGGTAGATGCCTTCACACACATATTGGCCACTTTAATAGGTACATCTGTACACCTGCTTGTAATGCAAATATTTAAACAGCAAGTTATTTAGCAGCAACTCAATGCATTAAAATATGCAAATATGGTCAAAAATATGGTCAATGTTCAGTTGTTGTTCATACCAAACATCAGAATGGGGAAGAACTGTAATCTAAGTGACTTTGACCATGGAATTATTGTTGGTACCTTATGGGTTGGTATCTCAGAAATTGCTTATCTCCTGGAATTTTCATGCAGAACAGTCTCTAAGAGAGTACAGAGAATGGTGCAATAAAGCAAAAAACATCCAGTGAGTGGCAGTTCCACGAGCAAAAATGCCTTGTTAATGAGAGAGGGCTGAGGAAAATGGCCAGACTGGTTCAAGCTGACAGTAACTCAAGTAACCACGCATTACAACAGTGGTGCGCAGAAGAGCATCTCTGAACACAATGAAGCTTGAAGTGGATAGGCTACAGCAGCAGAAGAACATGACAGGAGGTACCTAATAAAGTGGTCACTGAGTATATATTCCAGCTTACTTATTTTGATGGCTAATTAAAGGAGAGTGGTGGAGTGGAGTATAGGTTGTGGATACCCCAAGCCCTTTGATCAGGCCCCTGGTGATGGAAAGAATCTATTCATTTTCAGTAAGAAACATTTTAAGGAAGTCTGTTTAAAAAGCCCTTCAAAAATTGAAAATGGTGAAGTCATCACTCAGAAGTTTCAATAGTAGCATCCGATCATTGATTTTCAATGCAGGGAGCAAATAATTCTGCTTCTTAATAGATGCTAAAATATAGTCCAAAAATAACTGTGGTGGGAAAGGAGAATTGCAGCTGCTAAGGCCTTATTGTTTGTGATGTTCCATTTTGAATTTGTTTTTCTCATCATATTAGACTGATGACATTCAAGAAGCACATGAAATCCAGGAGATTAAACCGGAAAATGAGAAGCATCAATCTGAACGTGGTGCCGACCAGCCAAAAAAAAAGAAAAAGAAGAAGCTCCAGGACTACTGGACTTCTGGTAAGAGTGCATCAGTTTCTGATAGACATGCATTTATTTTGAACAAAAGGCTGTCTTATTTTGTTCCTCACCGTTCAAGACATCCCAAATTACAGCACAGCCAAAGCAATAGCTTTGAACACTAAGCAACACACACAAAATGCTGAAGGAACTCAGCAGGCCAGGCAGTATCTATGGAAAAAAGTACAGTCGAGCTTTCGTGCCGAAGAGTTTCAGCCCGAAACGTCGACTGTACTTTTTTCCATATAGATGCTGCCTGGCCTGCTGAGCTCCTCCAGCATTTTGTGTGTGTTGCTTGGATTTCCAGCATCTGCAAATTTTCTCTTGTTTGAGTTTTGAACACTAGTTGTGTAGATGTGGTGGCTGTGCCTCCCAATTTGTGCAGTGTTAAAACAAGCCTATGGATGGGTGTGTGCAGTTTGTAGAGAAACCAAACCCAGTAACATGAGGTAAAAGTCTTCCAATTGACTTAACTGAACAGGTTTCTGAACAGGAAATGCTGAACTGTAAGTGATTATGATCCTTTGTTGCTGCCCATGTTGCCTACAGGGGTAAAATTGTTTGCAAACCACTCTCTTTAAAAACAGAATTCCTCTACCAGGGGCATGAAGGTCCAGGATTTTGAGCTAAAATGTTGAAATAAGATTTGTTTATTAAGTGTCTTCCAGTCAAAGAATCTGAGAGCAGGCTTTGTAAATTCTGTTTTTGATGGTTTTAATTGTTAGGCAAAATGTCATTTTATATTGTATCTGTCTGATCACCTGTGCCAAGTTTTGTAATGTCCTTTACTCACCATAGAGCTTTAGATTAATATGCTGGAAGTGGATTCAAGCCCTCCTACCCCTACCTATGCTGATCTACCAGTTCCCTTGCTGTTGGCTGTCAGAGAGACGGGCTGAATGTCTGTCATTTTATTGAGTCACAACAGTTTTAGTCCAGGCTCAGAGTTGCTCAACGTTACCCTCCAAAGTCATAAACTGTCTTTCTACCTGCAATTCAGCAACCATTCACCAAACCCGAGGAAGCTACTTGTACAGCACCTCACTGTAATGGATACAAATGTATTAGACTAATTCTGTGTATAGAATTGTAGTGTGTGTGTGTGTGTGTGTGTGTGTGTGTGAGAGAGAGAGAGAGAGAGAGAGAGAGAAAGGAATGGGGTTTTCTTTGTTAATGTTGTTTTGTTGCTGTTGTTTTGTTGTTGTTGTTGCTTGTGCTACTCTTTGAGTATTTGAATATTTTGGGCATGCTATGTTGGTGCCAGAACGTGTGGAGACACTTGTGGGCTGCCCCCAGCACATCCTTAGTTTGTGTCGGTTGATAATGCTAATGGCATGATTCACTGTATGGTTCGATGTGCATCTGATAAATAAATGAATCTGATTCTATCAGAAGATCTCAGCTAACCTTTTCCCGGTAATTATGGAAAAAGGTAGGTCTCGCCCTACAGAAGATTCTAAATTGGAGAAAGGCCAATTTTGATGCTACCAGAAAGGATCTGGCAAGTGTGGATTAGGATAGGCTGTTTTCTGGCAAAAGTATACTTGATAAACAGGAGACCTACAAAAGTGAAATTTTGAGAGCACAGCATCTGAATGTTACTTTCAGAATTAAAGTCAAGGATAACAGGTTTGGGGAACCTTGGTTTTCGAGAGATCTTGAGGCCTTGGTGAAGAAGAAGGTGCATAGAAGGTATAGGTAGGTAGGAACAATTGAGGTGTTTGAGGAGTATAAGAAATGCAAGAGAACACTAAAGAAGGAAATTGCGAAAGCTAAAAGAAGACATGAGGTTGCTCTAGCAGACAAGGTGAAGGAGAATCCTAAGGGCTTCTACAGATATATTAAGAGCAAAAGGATAGCAAAGGACAAATTTGGGCCTCTGGATGATCAGAATGGTAATCTATGCATTCAGATGAAAGATATAGGAAAGATATTAAATAGATTTTTTGCATCTGTATTTACTCAGGAGATAGAGATAGATGTGAGGAAATGCAATAGCAAGGATCCTACGCAGATTACAGAGGAGGAAGTGTTTGCTGTCTTGAGGCAAATTAGCATAGATAAACCCCCCCAGGGTCTGACAAGGTGTTCCCTTGGACCCTGTGGAAGGTTAGTGCAGAAATTACAGGAGCCCCAGCAATATGCCCTTAAGAAAATGAATAGCAGGGTTATATATGGTGACATATATGTACATTGATAATAAATTTACTTTGAACTTTGAACTTTGAGATTTAAAACATTCTTAGCCACAGGTGAGGTGTCGGAGGATTGGAGGACACATAATGTTGTTCTGTTGTTTAAGAAGGGCTCTAAGAATAAGCCTAGAGGCTGGTGAGCCTGACATCAGGAGTGGGAAAGTTATCAGAAGGTATTCCAAGGGGCCGGATACAGTATATAAGTATTTGGATAGACAGGGACTGATTAGATACAGTCGACATGGCTTTGTGCATGGTAGGACACATCTAACCAATCTAATAGAGTTTTTCAAGAAAGTTACCTAGAAAGTTGATGAAGACAAGGCAGTGGATGTTGCCTATACAGACCTTAGCAGACCTTTGACAAGGTCCTGCATGGGAGGTTGGTCAAGAAGGTTTAGTCGCTTGGCATTCAAGCAGAGGTAATAAATTGGATTAGACACTGGCTTCACAGAGGAAACCAGGGAATGGATGTAGATAGTTGTCTTGCTGACCGGACTAGATCTCTGACTGGATAATGTGCCACCAGGATCAGTGTTGGGTCTATTGTTTTTGTCATCTATATCAACGATCTGGATGATAATGTGGTAAGCTGGATCAGCAAATTTGCAGATGACGCCAAGATTGAGGGGATAGTGTACATCGAGGAAGACCACCAATGCTTGCAGCAGGATCTGGACCAGCTGGAAAAATGGGCTGAAAAATTGCTGTTAGAATTTAATGCAGACATGTGTGAGAAGTTGCCCTTTTGGAGGATGAACCAAGGTAAAGTCCTGTGCAAAAGTCTTTTGCACACATATATACATCTAGGGTACCTAAGACTTTTGCACAGTACTGTAGGGTGTTTTTTATATTTTTCCTGTGTGGGTTAGTTTTGATTTGATTTGAACACAGTGGAAAGGCATCCATCTCCATCCTCTCTTTATTTGCCCTTGAAACAGGGCAAATCTGTGGGTCTTAAGTTTTTGTTAATATTGGTAAATGTTTAGTAGATCCAGTACTGTATCACCCTAGCTAGATGTATATGCCTAAGGCTTTTCACAGTACAGAAGGTCTTACACAATAACAGTAGGGCCCTGAGGAATGCAGTAGAACAGAGGGATCTGGGAATACAGATCTACAACTCTTTGAAAATGGCATGAACAGGTAGATAGGTCATAAAGAAAGCTTTCAGGAAATGGGCCTGCATAAGTTTATGTATTGAGTACAGGAGTTGGGATGTTATCATTGTAACGTTACTGTGACACTGTAATTTCCTTTGGGATCAATAAAATATCTATCTATCTATCTAATGATGAAATTCATTGTTAGATGGATGTTAGATGAAAGACATTGTTGGGGCCTAGCTTGGAGTATTGTGGTCAGTTTTGCTTACTTACCTACAGGAAAGATGTAAATAAGATTGAAAGAATGCAGAAAAAGAAATTACAAGGATGTTCCCAGGACTTGAGGATCTGAGCTATAGTGAAAAGCTGAATAAGTTAGGAATTTATTCCCCAGAACATCGAAGATTAAGAGGAAATTTGATAAAGTATACAAAATTATGAGAGGTATAGACAGGGTAAATCCAGGCAGGATTTTTCCACTGAGGTTGGGTGAGACTGCAATTGGAGGCCATGGATTATGGGTGAAATGTGAAATGATTAAGGGGAATGTGAGCGGAAATTTCTTCACTCGGAGGGTGTTGAGAATGTGGAAAGAGCAGCCAGTGCAAGTGGTGGCTGTGGGGTCAATTTCCATGTTTAAGGAAAATTTGGATAGGTACATGGATGGGAGGGGCATGGAGCACTATGGTCTGGTGCAGGTCGATGGGAAGGGACAGATTAATTTTTCAGCACAAACTAGATGGGCTGAAGTACCTGTTCTGTGCCGTAGTATTTCATAACTATGACTCTATAAATTTGTTTTAAATATTTATTCTGTGTTGGCTATTAGCTTTCCTTGGTGACTTGGGCATTGTGATGATCAGTGGGAGTGAGAAAGCAAGGCTGATGATAGAGACTGGTGTTCCAGTTACTGGTGTCACCGTAGAATTAATTCTTCGTGGTAGAGTGGGATTTTCTATATTATCTCCTCTCTTCCCCTTTCTCCTTCATTATTTCCGCTTGCTTCTCAGTTCCTCATAAGGACATCTCTTCACAAAGCCAAATGTAGGATACTACTGGGAAAGGTAATATTCATCATGCCAAGGGTGTGATGACTGACATGGAGGGCCAGATAGCTGGGGAACTGTTCCAGTCCACCCATGGTCTGCTCTGCCAGATCTTGTCTGATATTGTTACTTTCACTAAAGTCATGCTGAGTGCCATAACTCAACATCATCAGACACATTGACAGTACACCTTTATCGTTTCAATGCATCTGGCAAGGCAGACTCAGGAAGAGTGAAGATATAAAACTATTCTCAATAGACAGGGTATTAACCTGCAGGGTTGGCTGCTGATCGTCACCCAGCAACCGGACATTGAAGGAAAATACTTGCTTCCAGTCCGTGTTGGCAGATTTGACGTAGAGAACCTGTAATTTGATGTGTAAGTTGCCAATAACAGCCCCCCCCCCAACACTGGGAATTCTGATATATTCCCACTTAGCATGCTACCACTGGTAAGATGGAGAGAAACGCAGTTGACTCCCTGTGAAAATTTACAAGATGTTCCTGGGTCTGGAGGACCTGAGTTATAAGGAAAGACTTAATCGGTTAGGGCCTTATTCCTTATAGAACATAGAAGATGAAGAGGAGATTTGACAGAAGTCTACAAAATTATGAAGCTTTTTCCACGGAGGTTGGGTGGGACTACAACTAAAGATCATAGGTTAAGGGTGAAAGGTGAAAGGTTTAAGGGAAACATGAGGGGAAACTTCTACACTCACGAGAGTGTGGAACATGCAGCCAGCACAAGTGATGCATGCGAGCTTGATTTCATCATTAAAGAGAAGTTTGGATAGGCACATGGATGGCAGGGGAATAGGGGGCTATGGTCCCAGTGCAGGTCGATGAGAGTAGGCAGTTCAAATAGTTCTGCATGGACTAGATGAGCCAAAGAGCCTGTTTCTCTGCTGTACTTTTTATGACTCTATGGCTCCATAAAGATCTACTGTGACCTCCCGTACACAACCATGGATGGAAAACTTTAAGCTGTCACAAGATCATCCAGTTCTAGCCTCGAAGGAGCCAGATTTGTTAATGTCCAGTGGCACACTGACAGAACTGACAATGTGCCCAGTCTCCTGTTCAGAGGTACAGCTTCCCGAGACTGATGGTGGAAGTAGGTGAGGGAGTCTTTACTTAAATACAGGAATTTCACACAAAAAGTCACTCCCTGATAATGTGGATGGAAATGGCCCCAAGCTGAGAGTGATTCCCACTGACCTGCACTCCCCTGTCTCCTGCTATTAAATGTTCATCATACTCTGTGTGCCTTCCAGAGTGGGTGCCAATTAAATGTATTCACAGTGAGGACCGACCAGTTTGTGAGATGCCTTTGATTAAGCAAGAAGCCCTTCAACTGCCGGAGTTCGGAGTTCAGAGTTCAGAGTAAATTTATTATTATCTGTCACATACCCCGTGACGGGAATAAGGAACCAACAGAGATGGAAAACACTTTGGAGTCCAGTATTGCTATAAACTAATAATATTTATTAGTAACTACGCAATACAGTAATATAAATGTAGATAAGTCAAACAGGTTGGCAATGATTATGTATATCAGTAAGTGTGGAAATATATGTATGAAAAACCAAGCTTCTTTAAGTCTAGGGGTAAAAAGATACAGTCTTACGATGATGAGTAAAGTTCAGTTCAGTTCGTGGTATTGAGTTGAGTAGTGATGGAGAGAGAGAGAGAGGGAGAGATTTGAGCCTTCAGGTGAGCTGATGCCATTGATCTCCTCGTTGTCCTTCAAAATCCTTTAAAAGTCACCGACTGTGACTTCAACAAAGGGGACCGGTTTTCTGTGGTGGAGCTATCCCCCGGCGAGGGTGGACACATGGACAATTCCCCACCAGTCAACCCCTTTTCCTTTTCACTGCAAGAGCGACGGATCGATCCGCCTGATCGATCCTCCAAAAGCCACTTTTTCTGCGGGCACAACAAAGCTCATTCCGTGTCCAAAACATTGTGTCTGAGGTTTGTCATCTGACCTCCTATTTTATCTTCCCATGCTGAGCGTCAACTGTCATTCAAATAGCTCCTCCTTCCTCTCTGTGTGAGAAATGCAAGCAGGCGATGTCCTTGAGAAGTATCAACACGCTGCTGGAAATCATAACATCGAGTGTCCATCAAATAACACTGCCTTCAGTCACCATAGCAACTTACGAGCTGCTAGGTGCCATCTCTCTCTCCAACTCAGCAGAAATCCAAAAGTTAGCCAGTTCTTCCTCGTGCCTTAAGGTGACAGTCCAACAGTTAGTATTCCCCCCCCCCTCTCTCTCTCTCTCTCTCTCTCTTTCAAAACAAGATATCGATGTTAAATAACTCTGTCTCCCTCTTTTCATGGCCAAGTGGTTAAGGCATTGGACTAGCTACCTGAAGGTCATGAGTTCGAGCCCCAGCCGAGGGAACGTGTTGTGTCCTTGAGCAAGGCACTTAATCATACATTGCTCTGCGTCAACACTGGTGCCAAGCTGTATGGGTCCTAATGCCCTTCCCTTGGACAACATTGGTGTCATGGAGAGGGGAGACTTGCAGCATGGGCAACTGCTGGTCTTCCATACAACCTCGCCCAGGCATGTGCCCTGGAGAGTAAAGACTTTCCAGGCGTAGATCCATGGTCTCGCAAGACTAATGGATGCCTTTACTCTCTTTTCAAAAGCACAGTTAATAGGGGTAAACGAGCACAGTTCATAGGGGTAATTCAGGATCCCGTCACATATCAAAGTACATACATGTCACCATATACTTTCCTGAAATTCTTTTCTTGTTGGAATTCACAGTAAAAACAAAGAAACACAATAGAATTGATGAAGAACTGCACACAAACAAAGACAGACAAATAACCCATGTGCAAAAGACAACAAATTGTGCAAATACAAAAAGACAAAAACAAATTAATTGATTTATAAATAGATAGATGGATAAATAAATAAAAAGATTCGCACATACATACACATTGAGAACTTGAGTTCTGGACTCTTTGGAAGTGAGTCCATAGGTTGTGAACTCATTTCAGTGTTGGGGTAAGGGCAGGTATGCTCTAAGGTTCAGGAGCCTGAGGATTAAGGGGTAATAACTGTTCCTGAACCTGGTGGTGTAGGAACTAAAGCTCCAGCACTGCCTTCATGATGGCAGCAGTGGGAAGAGAGCATGACCTGGGTAGGAAGGGACCCTTGATGATGGATGTTGCTTTCCTGCAACAGTGCTCCTTGTAGATGTGCTCAATGCTGAGGAGTCTCCTGAACCGACATGGATAATTTCACTTACCCCAACACTCAACTGATTCCACAGCCTATGGACTCAATTTCAAGGACTCCACACTTCATATTCTCAATATTACTTATTTACTTACTTATTTTTTTGTATGGTACAGTTTACCGTCTTTTGCATATGGATTCTTTGTAGTTTTTCATTGATTCTGTTGTATTTCTTTGCCCTACTGTGAATGCCTGCAAGAAAATGAATCTCAGGGTAGTAGATGGTGACCTATACGTATGTATTTGATAATAAATTTACTTAGAACATTGGATTTTGAATCTGCCACTCAGTCCCTGCCAGGATCCAGCAAACATTTGAAGACACAGGAAGCCAATCAGCAGCCATATTTAATCATCAGAATCAGAATTGGGTTTAATATCACAGGCATATGTCATGAAATTTGTCAACTTTGTGGCAACAGTACAATGCAATACATAATAATAGAGAACAAAAATGAATTACAATAAGTATATATATTAAATTAAATAAGTAGTGCAAAAATAAGACATAAAAAAAGAGTGAGGTAGTGTTGATGGGTTCAAAGTCTATTCAGAAGTCAGATGGCAGAGGGGAAGAAGCTGTTCCTGAATCATTGAGTGTTTGCCTTCAGGCTTCTGTACCTCCTTCCTGATGGTAGCACTGAGAAGAAGGCATGTCCTGGGTGATGGGAGTCCTTAATGATGTACACTGCCTTTTTGAGGCATTGCTCCTTGAGGATGTCCTGAAAACTACATAGGCTAGTGCCCATGATTGAGCTGATTAAGTTTACAACTCTCTGCAGCTCCTTTCCATCATGAGCAGTAGGATAGCATTTCAAAGGGCATTTATATTTAGAGTTAGACCACAGGACAGGCCCATGCATCCTAACAAGCCATGACAACAGGCAACCCATCTAGCCTAATCACAGGACAAATTAATCTGCTAACCAATACATCTTTGAACTGCGGGAGAACATGCGGAGAATGTACAAACTCCTTACGGATGTCCCCAGAATTGAACTCCAAACTCCGACACTCTGAACTGTAGTAGCGATGCACTAACTGTTGCGCTATTTGGGTACCCTTCTTCTAGCCTTAACGTACTCAGTTTTTGTGCAACTATTCACCAAGTTCAAGGAAAATGTTCACTGAAGATAAAAGCCCCAGGGTGGCAAATATGCTCATTAATTGAGCTATGTATGGATTGCTTGCCTGTAAGTATTTGCAACTTACATACTTTTCATATCTCTTACTCACTCTTCTCTCAGTTAGTCCTGACGAAGGGTCTCGGCCTGAAACGTCGACTGTACCTCTTCCTAGAGATGCTGCCTGGCCTGCTGCGTTCACCGGCAACTTTGATGTGTGTTGCTTGAATTTCCAGCATCTGCAGAATTCCTGTTGTTTGAGTATTTGCAACTTCATTGTTTAGTTCCCAATTATCTAGGCCTTGGGAACATATTTCCCTGAAATAACCTTCAGTCCACATTTACTTATGATGAATATATGTAGAAAGGGTGAGGTAGACATTAAACTGAGTTTACACATGGCTTTTATTTGCTGTTAATTAATTACAAAATGATTATGCCACTGGAGACAGTGATATCAGCAGAGAATTCTTTAAAAGTACTTGTTAAACAAGACCTCTATTTACCTTCAATTCAAAACAACATGCCGTTTTGTAACTCAACGTTTAATTAGGATCGCATGTGCTTTCTCAGGGTGAAGCTTGTGTTGCAAAATGGAGATAAGAGCTTACAGAGAGGCAAAGCACTAGTTGTTTCTGAACGTGAATATTTCTTCTTGCATTCAAAGACTGAATGACATTGCAAAGACCTCAAAGTATTCTTCTGATTTTTAAAAAGTTTATTCAAACATGGGTGGTTCTGTAGATTTAAATTAAAAATAAGCCTGGTCAGATTTAACATAGAACCTAATTCAATTAAAATGTTTCAAAGTTCAAAGTAAATACATTATCAAAATACATGTATGTCATCGCATACATTCTTGAGATTTGTTTTCTTATGGGAATATACCAGTAAATCCAAGAAACTTAATAGAATCAATGAAAGACCACACCTAACAGGATGAACAATCAACCAATTGGCAAAGAACAACAAATGGGAAATATGAAAGAGAATAAAATAATAAATACACAATAAATATCGAGAACGTGAGATGAGGGATCCTTGAAAATTAGTCCGTAGGCTGTGGGAATAGTTCAGTGATGGGGAAGTGAAGTTGAGTGAAGTTATCCCCTCTGGTTCAAGAGCTTGATGGTTGAGGGGTAATACCTGTTCCTGAACCTGGTGGTGTGGGTCATGAGGGGCCTGTCCCTTCTTCCCGATGGCAGCAGTGAGAAGGGAGCATGGCCTGGGTCTTTGATGATGAATGCTGCCTTTCTGTGACTGCATTCCATGTAGTTGTGCTCAGTGCTGGGGAGGGTTTTACCTGTGATGAACTATCCACTATTTTTGCAGGATTTTCTGTACAAGGACAGGCTGTGATGAAACCAGTCAATAAAGTATGCACCATATATCTATAGACGTTTGTCAAAGTTTTAGGTGTCACGCTAAATCTTCACAAACGCCTAAGTGGAGGCGTTACTGTGCTTTTCTCATAATTGCACTAGTGTGCTGGGTTCAGGATAAATACTGTGAAGAGAAGATGGCAACACGACGCAGCGCGCAGTGGCCACTCCGGAATGAATATCTGTTATCTGTCAAGTAGGATGCCGTGCACAATCCTGATTCGATGGAGAACGGACGTGAGAAGCACAGAGGAACATCTGGTGAAACTTCTGAAATGCTTGTTTTGCTGCCGCTGCTACTGTGCAATCCAGAATCTCCAGAGGAGAAGGCCCCATATCCTTGGCTTTGCCTGTTGCTTGGCGGCCGGGGCCAGGGTCGAAGCGCTCGGCAGAGATGGTGCTCGGTGCTCAGTGTCGGAGGGCTGGTTGGAGGCTCGAAGTTTTCGGACGGACTCAGAGTCGGCTATGGTCGGGTGCTTCCAGGGTGCTGCATCGGCAACTTTGCGGCGCTGGAGGTTCATGGCAGGGAGAGTTTTGCTTCCTTCTACCATCTGTGTGAGACGATGGGGCTATCGGGACTTTGAGACTTTTTTTTCCGTGCCCATGGTCTGCTCTTCATCAAATGACAGTATTGCTTTGCACTGTTGTAAATATATTTTATAATTATATGATTTTTGTCAGTTTTAGTCTTGGTTTGTCTTGTGTTTCTGTGATATCATACTAGAGGAACATCGTATCAATGCATGCATTGCTAAATGGCAATAAACAAGGACTGAGTGTCTTCATAAACTAATCTAATCTAAATGATAACACCAAGGAATTTAAAGTTGCTGACCTTCTCCACCTCTGATCCCCCAGTGATGTCTGGCTCATAGGCCTCTGATTTCCTCCTCCTGAAGTCAATAATCAGCTCCTTGGTCTTGCTGACATTGAATGAGAGGTTGTTGTTGTGGAACCACTCAGCAAGATTTTCCATCTCCTTCCTATGTGCTGATTCGTCACCACCTTAGATTCAGCCAACAGTGATGTTGTCAGCAAACTAAATGCAGACCTTAAAAACGCAAACAACAGGAATTCTGCAGATGCTGGAAATTCAAGCAACACACACAAAAGTAGATGCTGCCTGGCCTGCTGCGTTCACCAGCAACTTTTATGTGTGTTAAATGCAGACCTTGAAACACAGACCCCCACCTTTTGCATTCTCCAAATCAGCAGAACAGTCCATCCTGTGTTTTGAAAAGCCTTTGGATCTGATCACTGAATCCAAATTATTTGGAATAAACCATATCTCTGTAAAACACAGAACACAGCAATACCTCATTTCCCTCCAATAAAGCAATCTTGCCCTTAGGTCCTCAATCTTGTCCTCCAGCAACTATACATTTGCTCACAAGATGCTGGGTAGAGGAATTTTCATTGCTTTGTGGTTCATCTGGGCTTGGAGTCCTCCCCTCCTCACTCTCTTCCAGCTATGGCAACGTACCATCATCCGCCTAAAGGTGCCGAACTTGCATACTTGAGAGTTAAGTCTGCCATGCCCTTTAGTAGATTGTGAAACCGTTACTTCATTAAGACAGTTCAAAAGTACATTGCTTAAAAGAAAATTAGAGTCTACAGATTGCAGTGAGTGCATTTCAGAAGTATAAAGAAAGTATAGAGAAGAAATAAAGAGGAGGTTCCAATAGCAAAATAGCACCATGGAGACCAGCAAACTTTCTACTTTATTAGTGATCTGGAGGAAGCATCTTGCTGCATTTGCAATGTAAATCTGATTTTGATCTAGGTGGTTTAAATTTAGTTAGCCCTTTCAGAGTCAGGGTAAGCAAAACTAACTTTAAAAAATAATTATTTATTCTTATTTTACAAAGCAGCACAGCATATCATAGAGCAGATACAGTACAGCATATTTACACAGCCATCCCATGACAGAAAAACAAATAAAACTTAGAAACAGAACAAAGTTCTAATTTAAGTTTAAATTAACAAACAACCAAAATTGATCCCACGCACCTTGCATTTTTCCCTCACTGTTAGTTCTTCCCAACATGTGTTCACATGATGAAATCTTAATCATTTCCTCAGTCCATCTGGGTTTTTTCCAGATTTGCAATATAATTCTAGCAACTGTGATGAGACCCACCTTTAAAATAGTAAATGTGTCATTGTTTACGTTAGGTATCATTGTCCTATCACCCAGGAGACAAAGCCGTGGGCACAAGCGCAGTGTGGAACCCGACCAATTCCCCAACAAATCAAGAACTTTACACCAAAATGAACAAACCATGGAACACTCCCAAATCATGTGAAAATATGTGCCCACCTCATTTCATAAAGGATGACATTTATTTTTGGCCATGAGCAATGAACACATTACATGCTAATGGCTTCCATTGTCTTCTACATGTTTCAGAGTACAATGCTAATTTTTTTACTATGTGGGTGTCAGTACCTGAAGACAAATCTTGAACCCAACACTCAAAATACTGGAGGAACTCAGCAGGTCAGGCAGCATCAATGGAATGGGATAAATAGTCGATGTTTTGGGCCGAGACCCTTCTTCAGGACTCAGCCTGAAGCTTTGACTGTTTATTCCCCTCTATAGATGCTGACTGACCTGTAGAATCCTTTCAGCTTTTGTGTCTGTTACTCTGGATTTCCAGCATCTGCAGAATCTCTTGTGTCTAACGCACTTGTTGGGTTAGGAATGTTATTTCTCCTTGTTTCGTTAATGTCTGCAAAGAGCAAGCCTGAATACCTGAATATCTGATATTAAATTGAACCATTGAACTATTGAAAGTTACACAAATGAAGATATTAACAGTAAATTAGAACTAAGAAATTGAAGGGCAGATAGATCAATTAATCTTTCAGATTTGTCCTTCTGTTCAGTGAAATTAAAATGAACCTCATAACATTTAACAAAGATTACACTATCACAGAATACTACTTTAGCTATTTTAATGTCCCCAGAACATTTTACAGTTAATAAATTAGTTTGGAAATCTCGTCATAGTTGTATTAGGAAAATGATGGTCATTATACACACAGAAGCACTGATGTTATAAACTACTAGTTAATTTGGGTTTTTTTTGTAATGTGGGTTCAAGAATAAATATGGGTTAGGGCACTGGGAGAGAGTTGGCATTCCATTAATCCTGCCACAAAATTGTTTGGGTCTGTTCAATTGGAAAATAGAGCATTGCCACAAGAAAGCAGCATCCCATCATCAGAGACCCCCACCACCTAGGCCCTGCCTTCTACTGGGAGACAGTTTTCAGAGAGGGAATGTATGAAACCTTACTGGGCATCTGAATCCATGTCATTCAACTATTCAAGCATTGAGGTGGAGTTGCTGGAAGATCATTTATTGAGAGAAGAGGCTAACTCATCTATTCTTCCCAGGTTTTTTTTTACTTCTTGTACCGCTCATTACTCTAGACTTACTGTCTTTTTTCTCTAAACTGAATTCATATTTACAATTTCATCACCATTTGGATCATAAGTCCAGGTCTCTGAATTAATAGTCAGGTAATATGATCAAGTCTGGACCTCAATGAACCAAGAAGATAGCACACCATAAACAAAAGAAAGTCAGCAGATGCTTGAAATTTAAAGCACATGCACAAAATGCTGGAGGAACTCAGCAGGTCAGGCAGCATCTATGGAAATGAATAAAATGTCGACGTTTTGGGTCAAAACCCTTCTTCAGAACTGCAAAGAAAGGGGGATGGTACCAGAATAAAAAGGTTGGGAGAGGGGAAAGGGGAAAGAGGATAGAGGATAGCTAGGAGGTGACAGGCGAAGCTAGGTGTAGTGGAGAGGGAGGAATCTGACAGGAGAGGAGAGTGGACCATAGGAGAAAGGGGAGGGGATCCAGAAGGAGGTGATAGGCTGATGAGAAGAGGTAAGAGGCTAGAACAGGGAATAGAAGAAGATGGGAGGGAGATTTACTTTAAATCTCCCCTCAATCTTCTACGCTCCTGGAAATAAAATCCTAACCTATTTACCCTTTCCCTGTAACTCAGGTCCTGAAATCCTGGCAACATCCCTGTCAATTTTCTCTTCACTCTTTCAATCATATTGACATGGTTCCTGTAGGTAGGTGACCAGAACTGCACACGATACACCAAATTAGGCCTCGTCAATATCTTATAAATCTTCAACATAACACCCCAGCTCCTGTACTCATGATTTATGAAGGCCAATGTGCCAAAAGCTCTCTTTACGACCCTATCTACAGTATCTGTGACACCACTTTTAAAGAATTATAGATCTATATTGAAATGAAGGGTATTGTTTCAAGGATTTGGTAACTCACAACAAGGGAATAATACGTCAGTTTTACAGAGACATATTCAGACAGCATGTAGACTACTACATCCAACATAGATTTGTCTACTGAAATCTCCAGCGTGGGATTCGAACTCAGAAACTTCTAATGATATGGCAAGAGTCTACCAAATGAGTCACAGCTAAAACCTTGGGAAAGGGGCGATTCATAATTTTCTTGCTAGAATTAATCGTTGCTGCTTACATTTCTTGGAAGTTGCCAATCATATAACATTGGTAAGGGTTACTAGACAGGTTATCAACAGAATTATTGTGATATTGGTCACAAAAATAAAGAAATTAAAAGTAATCTAAAAAGTACTGAAAATATCTGTGCTCTTCATCCAGTCACCTGCTGAAATCGTTTACATCAGCCTAGGTGATCTCTACTCTGTTTCAAGAGGGTTAAAATAAAATAGATGTATTAAAATATAAATTCTATCAGGTTTGGCTGTATCAATTTCTGTGCTGACTTAGCAAAATCTATATTAAACCTCAAATACAGTCTACCTAAATAACACTACACCTAAGTACAATATTTATTAAATTTAAAGTTAATTACATGTTCTCTCTAAAATATCACTGCATAATCCTGTTATGGATTAATAAAGCAGTTTCAGTTGCTCTGTCATCTTTGTTGATATTCCTGAATCTAAGATTTTTATACCATACATTTTTATTTCTGTTTCAACTACTTTCAGGTGGGGTAAAATTGTCCAGAATTGATGGGATGTATCCCATCCAGTATTTATTTATTTATATACACGCATTCTTTTTCTCTCTCTCCTTTTTCTCCCTCTGTCCCTCTCACTATACCCCTTGCCCATCCTCTGGTTTTTCTCCCCCCCCGCCTTTTCTTTCTCCCTGGACCTCCTGTCCCATGATCCTCTCATATCCCTTTTGCCAATCACCTGTCCAGCTCTTGGCTCCATCCCGCCCCCTCCTGTCTCCTCCTATCATTTCAGATCTCCCCCTCCCCCTCCCACTTTCAAATCTCTTACTAGCTCTTCCTTCAGTTAGTCCTGACGAAGGGTCTCGGCCTGAAACGTCGACTGTACCTCTTCCTACAGATACTGCCTGGCCTGCTGTGTTCACGTTATGTGTGTTACTAGATTCGTATTTGCTTCTGACTTGAAGACTCCATGAGTGTTTTTTAATTGTCTTCATTCCTATTATTTGCAGTTTAATTGACCATCTACAATCGAGTCATGACAAAGCACCTTCAAAATGCCCACATGTAATAATTTGCTTATTTATAGCCGCATACAAGAGAGGAAGACGACTTAAAAAATGTAAACCAGCCCAACCAGTGCACGGACATTCTTCACAATGCAGTTCAAGTATCCCAGAAAACAAAGCTTCCAGTCTTCCGGAGTTGGTTCCAGAAGGGTAAGAATTCATTGATCTTTATCCTAAATTATGCACTCATTGGTAATTATCCTAATCTGTTTAGTATATGGTCAGAGTCATTCAGAAAATTTCATATTCCATACCTATCACTCAGGTATGGAATATAAAATTTTATGAGTGACTCTGACAATAGTCTAAACATGAATTCATACAGCACTCAGTTAGATTTTAGAATGTTGTGTTGTGTGCTTTAGGAATAGCAGGCCAATGAGAAATACAGTATAATCCAACCAATTTTTATCTTGAGGATTCTCAATTATCCACCTGATTTGCACCCCACCCCTGAGGCCTCCATTGGGAAAGGTATTTCCATCTCCCGTCCCTTTAAACTCCTTTCTGGGTTGTGTCTTCCTTGCTGTAGGTCCTCTCTGCAGCAAGCAGTACCAATGGGTGCTCACCTGGGTAAGCTTTTAGATGTCTGAGGAGGTTAATCCTCCACTCCAAACTGAAAAACCCCAGCCTAAAATAAATGTACTGGCTCCTCTGCCCAAGACCGCAAAAAAAAACTGCAGAGAATTGTGGGCACAGCTCAGCATATCACAGAAGCCATCTCCCCCTCCATGGACTCCGTCTATGCTTCATGCTGCCTCAGAAAAGCAGCCAGTATAATCAAAAACTCTACTCACCCAGGCCATTGTCTGTTCTCCCCTCTTCCATCAGGCAGAGGATACAAAATTCTGAAAGCATATACAGCCAGACGGAAGGACAGCTTCTATCTCACTGTTATAAGATCATTGAGTAGTCCTGTAGTTCGGTAACGATGGCATAGCAGCTAGCATGACACTATTACAACTCGAGACGTTGCAGAGTTCAGAGTTCAATTCCAGCGCCATCCGTGAGGAGTGTTCACCCCTGACCAGGTGGATTTCCTCCAGGTGCTTCGGTCTCCTCCCACAGTCCAAAGATGTACTGGTTAGTAGGTTAATTGGTCATTACAAATTGTCCTGTGATTAGGCTAGTGTTAAATAAATGGGTTGCTGGATGACACAATTCATAGGGCCAGTCGGTAGGTTGATAAGATGGTCTCCTGACCTCACTATGTACTTCATTACAGCCATCCACCTTATTCTCTACCTGCACAGCACTTACTTTGCAACCACACTTCATTCTGCTTTCTGCTATTGTTTTCACTTGTGCTACCTCAATATACTGATGCAATGAAATAATCTGAATGGATGGCGTGCTGCATAAAAAGTTTTCACTGTACTTTGGTACATGTGACAAAACAAATTAATTTACCAAATTATGCTTTAATCATCAAATAGAAATTAACAGAAAAGTAATGCTACACAGAATGACCACGTCACTGCATTGGCGGGTTTAGTAAAGAGATTAATTTTTGAGATAGAGGATTAGGCTGTCCACTGCTAAGTATTCATCATGTTGGTTTTGAGGTAAGCTCACCCATCCATGGTTTACTCTACCTCGCTGTGGTATTAAATGTTGTTGTGCATTTGAGGGACATGAGTGTAGTCAGGTGCTATCCCGAGCCATGTGCTGATGAAGCATATGTTTAAGCATATAATATTTATTTAATATATTACCTGGTGATTAACAAACAGCTTCCAATACAGTATGACCTTGAACTAAACCATATTCTGCACCACACACAGTAATTATTCAATTGCTTGAATTGTAATGTACAAGCTTATTTAGTGGTACTTAATTTTTAACTGCATTATTTGAATAATAGTGCAAAGGTGAATAATTGTGAAATATAAATTTATTAAGAGGTGGTTAATTACATCATTTGACTAACAGTCAATTCCAAAGGAACAACTTTTAACTTCAGACTAGTGTTCCAAGAATGGAAACATAGAAAACCTACAGCACAATACAGGCCCTTCGGCCCACAAATAATTTGGAATTTTTCATTAACTTCACTCAAGTTCAGATGCCCCATCATTGAAATGTTCTCACAACCAGTGGACTCACTTCCAAGAATTCTTCATCTCACGTTCTGGATATTTATTGTTTATTTATTTATTATTATTATTACTTTCTTTTTCTATTTGCACAGTTTGTGGTCTTCTGCACTCTGGTTGAACGCCAGAGTTACGAGGTCTTTCATTGATTCTGCTATGGTTATGATTCTATAGACTTATTGAGTATGCCCACAAAAAATAAATCTCAGAGTTGTATATAGTGATGATAAATTTAGTTTAAACTTTGAACTGACAGAAGAGGAGAGGTTTACCATGAATGGATTACTATGCGGTTCATTTTGAAACATTGTTTATCATTGGAAACTATTATAGATTTTTTCAGCAATGCTGAAATATTATTAGCCCTCAATATACTGTTAAGGTGCAAGATGGAGGATGGGATCCTTGGTGGGGAACAGAAAACAGAGCAAAGCCTAGATTGGGCAAGATTTTAATCTGTAAAATTAATTTTGGGTGGAATCACGTCAACATTTCTGTCCATCCTTTCACATCAAGGGTCTAGATGCAGGTGTGGTTGTGCGAGGGACAGGTCCCCACCATCTTGCAAATCTTTGAAAAGATTAGGAGTTAGAACTGACCAGGAAAGGCTCAAAAGCTGTACTAGTGAGTGCATGTGATGCTTGTTGTTGTCGATCTTTCCACCCAGGAAATGATTGTCTCTTACCTATCTAATTTCTGATGATAAAGCAGAAAATTAATTTGACCTTCCATATCCACATCCAACAAGCCCAAAAAGAACTCAGCAGCAGGCAAAACAAAATGTACTTAGTGAGGCAATTGTGCCTGCTCCGAGAGTGAGTGAACTTTGAGGCATGCTGGAAACACTAAGTCAATGATGAACCAATTTTCTTCTCCTGTCAAAGACGCATCTCAGTCTGCTTCTGTCTCTTATCCAATCAACTGCAATTCTGGTCCCATCCTGTTCACAATCAAATGGTGAGAGAGTACTCAGCACAGAAAAGAGTTCAAACCTGAGAACTTTGCTCTCTCTGCAAATAAGTAGCACACAACCTGGTGAATTTCTTCATCTTTGTAATTTGATTTAGTTCATCTACTTACTCAGGATGGGGTAGGGAGGAGGGAAGTCACTGACAAGTAGCCCTGAGAGTGTGCTGGCAAAAATAAGTGAAGTAGTCACCCAAGGTTCTTCCTTATTCATATGTGGAAATGAATTATTATTTATCTTCATGAACTTGTGCAATATTAGGTTGTTTAACTGAATTATTTATGATACCACTTTAGCCATCGATAGCAGATCTTCAGAAAGAACAGAAGTGTGTGCAGCTACAACAGTTCCACTAGGACTGATCGGCCAGTTTCTGCATGCTGGTATTAGCAGAAAGTCTTTGCTAAGTGATGTAGTACAAATGTAATACTGGTTGGGTTACAATAGGTGGTGCCACTGCATGTAACTATACCAAGGTATATTCCGATATAGATGTGCACCAATCATAATTGCAATGAAAGTTTAGTTTGTTTGGTTGTTATTTAAAAGGATCAAATTAACAAACGCTACTGTTTTATTCTGAACAAAATCAGCCTTTGTTGCTCATTGAAATAATTCATTGCAATAAGTGTCCACAAAGGAACCCGAGCAGGAGGTTCATGTTGCCAACCACTGCCCCCTGCTGGAAATGAACATGGACATCCAGAGAAGACACTTGGAGAAGAATTCCATGATACTGGAAAGCGAATGAGTCCATGCAACCAAAAACCATGGGGCCTGTATATCTATGGAAGGAACTGAGCACCAACAGACCCTCCTGCTCATCTGTGGAAAGAGTCTGTATTTCCAACATTGGTCACACCAACCACCTCAGAGTCTGGAGTGGGAGTAAATCACCCTCAATTCCCCTAAGGAGTCAATCTTTATAAAAAGAAGAAGAGGCAAAAAATATGGAACTCATCAAAGTTGGAATTTCAAAGTAGATTTTTGTCACCATATACAACCCTGAGATTTGTTTTCTTGTGGGTAAACTCAATAAATCCAATAGTCATAATAGAATCGACAAAAGACCGCACCCAGCAAGGTAGACAACCAGACTGCAAATACAAATGGAAGGAAATAATAATAATAAATATATAAACAATAAGTATGGAAAACATGAGCTGAAGAGTCCTTGAAAGTGAGTCCATGGGTTGTGAGTAGAGTTCAGCGATGGGGCAAGTGAAGTTGAGTGAAGCTATCCCCTCTGATTCAATATAATATAAGCAATTTATTTAATGCTACTAAATTCTTACTTTGAAATTATCAATAAAATTATTTAGCCCAGTGACTGCTGAAATCTTCGGCAACTTAGTACACATTCTGGCTTGAAATTTTTAAGGAAAACAAGTTCAAAAGTATGATCTCAGAACCTTTGTTCTTTCACAAATATGGAAGTGATATTATATTGTACAAATAGGAGTTTCAAATACAGTAAGATATTATTATGGAAGAATAATTAGGGATTTGGTTGCTTTTGTCATCACCCTTTGCACTTCTCAATCATCCAGCTCCAATCCCAATCTATTAACATTTAGAGACTGCCTTTGGGTTTGCACTGATGTACTGGAACTATTCATATGACAATAGCTCAAATTAAAAATGATCGTCCTTCTTTTCAGATACCTACCAGGCAGCTTTTCTGACCTGCTGAGTGTTTTCTGTTTGTATTTCAGATTTCTAGCATCTGTAGTTCTTTCAAGAGATAGTTGCGATCCTTCAGTTCTGGCCTCTTGCACACCTCCAGTGGCAAAAAAATGTCTTCAGCTGCCAAAGCCAAAACTTTTAGAATCCACTTTCTAAACCTTAGTCTCTTCTGCCCTGTAAAGCTCTTTGTAATGGACTTCGAAGAAGTTCGAACAAAAAAGTGTTGTGCACTTCTTGACTAGTTTGTCGGTAATTTGCAATTTCACAGTGACCTTGTCAGACAAAATTTGACAATGAATTCAACTGTAAATCACTCCATAAATGCTATCTTTTTGAACAAGATGTTGAAGAAGTGTGAACTAAGTGACTTTGACCATGGAATTATTGTTGGTGCGAGACAAAGTAGTTTGAGTTTCTCAGAAACTCCTGGGATTTTCACATACAACAGTCTGTAGAGCAGAGGTTCCCAACCTTTTTTATGCCATGGACCCATACCATTGAACAAGGAGTCCATAGACCCCAGGTTGGGAACCACTGCTCTAGAGTTTACAGAGAATGGTGCAAAAAACAAAAAAGATCCAGTGAGCAGCAGTTCTGTGGTTGAAAATGCCTTGTTAATGAGAGAAGTCAAAGGAGAATAGCCAAACTGGTTGAAGCTGACAAAAGGACATCCGTGGCTTAAATAATCAACAGTGGTGTACAGAAGAGCATCTCTTAACACCGAACACATCAAACCTTAAGGTGGATGGGCTACAGCAGAAGAAGAACATTCCTTTACCTAACAAAGTGGTCACTGAATGTAGTTGCAGCAGGTGTAATTAAACTTTTGGGAGAAAAATTGGTGATATTTATAATAAAGAATTGATATTTAGGATGGCGATTAATATTTGTATTTTACTATTACTTGGTAACATTAATAACTTTTAAGATGAGTTGAAGGCATAATTATTGATGTTTAGTAGCTTTCCGTGTTATAGGATCTTATTATCATCTTGATAATATGCCTTCTTTGCAGTCAAAACTAAGAAGAACATTTATATTTAAATTGGAAAGCAACAGAGTTGAAGACTGAAGTTCTGGAGAGGACCTATATAAGAATTCTTCACACTGCATTCTGTCACTTTGAATAATTTTTCTCTGCATTAGTTAGTCTGTCCAACCGAGTCTGCCAGTGGATTGACAACACATTCAGAATTGAACACTTCTAAAAGAAATGACATCATTTTACTTTTCATAATCAGTTATATTACATACTTAAGAAATATCTTGGACAGCTACAAGGTTACACCACCAGTTTCACAATATTGTTGCTATTAACTGAACTATAACGATACAGCACAATATAGGCCCAAGGAATCCTGCAGATGCTGGAAATTCAAGCAACACACATCAAAGTTGCTGGTGAACGCAGCAGGCCAGGCAGCATCTCCAGGAAGAGGTACAGTCGACGTTTTGGGCCGAGACCCTTCATCAGGACTAACTGAAAGAAGAGCTAGTAAGAGATTTGAAAGTGGGAGGGGGAGGAGAGATCAAAAATGAGAGGAGAAGACAGGAGGGGGAGGGATGGAGCCAAGAGCTGGACAGTTGATTGGCAAAAGGGATATAAGAGGATCATAGGACAGGAGGCCCAGGGAGAAAGAAAAGGGGGAGGAGGGGAAAAACCCAGAGGATGGGCAAGGGGTATAGTGAGAGGGACAGAGGGAGAAAAAGGAGAGAGAGAGAGAAAGAATGTGTGTATATAAATAAATAACGAATGGGGTACGAGGGGGAGGTGGGGCATTAGCGGAAGTTTGAGAAGTCAATGTTCATGCCATCAGGTTGGAGGCTACTCAGACGGAATATAAGAATATAAGGAACATAAGGTGGCCCTTTGGTCCACAATGGTGTGCTGACCCTTTAACCTACTCCAAAATCAATCTAGCCCTTCTCTCCCTCATTGCCCTCCATTTTTCTTTCATCCATATGCCTAAGAGTCTCTTTAATGTCTTTAATGTATCTGTCTCTGCCACAACCATCAGCGTGTTCCACACTCCTAGACTGCATATGATAAACCTACATCCCCCCCCCCCATACTTTCCTCCAAACAGCTTAAATTTATGCTTCCTTATATTAGCCATTTCCACCCTTGGTAAAAGCCTCTGGCTGCCCACTAGCTTGCATTTTTAAAAATGCCTTCCCTGTGTAACATTCTTACTGAATTGAAGACTGCCTTATTACTGATAAAATGGGTCACTTCCACCTTTTATATCCATGTCAAGCATTCCACAGCAGATGTGACACAGGTTTGGTATACAGTAGGACATTTGCTGCTCAGTGCCACCAAGATACCTTAACTCCACCTGTTGTAAATTTAATGTTTGAATAATATTGTGCATATGTTGTTTGATTAAGTATTCTTTGTTGTTTACATAATTTGTTATGGATTATATGTAAAAGTATATGATTGGCATACATACATCATTATGCCACCATGCCATAAGTGTGTGCCTCACTAAAGTAAAGAGTAAGTAGGCAAAAAGAGTCCTGGCTCCGTGTTTTTCTTTCAATTAGTTTTAGACTTTGGAATTATAAAACAAAACAGCTGTGATGAGTAAGTTTTAAAACATACCTACCTGTTGAAGCACAGTGAGGCATTCGAGTTAAAAAAAGGCAGAAAATGGACAAAATTCATGAGTTCATATACAGTGAGTAGTGGGTGATAATAATATTATTTTTCAAAAAGCAGAAATGACCAGCTACAATGGAAAGATATATGTTCAATTGCACAAGAGATAACTGGTTGTTTTATACTGAGGGAATTGAGCAGTATTTTGAAGCACATGAAATAGCCAATGAAAAACATATGCCAGTTTTGCTGAGTGCATTGGGTAAAAAGGCATACAATTTGCTCCAACCAAACCAGCCAAAATTAGCTTTCGTGAAACTAATGCAGGAATATTTGGAACTGAAACCATTATTGATTGCAGAATGCTTTAGGTTTCTTTTTAAATCTTTTTATTAAGTTAGTACACAAAAGGTAAACCATGTAGACACTAATACACTGTTGCAATATAAATTTGCAAGAGATATTAATACACAAAAAAAGGTTAGTACAAACAGTGCAGTTTAGATATAAAATAACAAGGTAATATAATAGTATACTAATTTTCCATACATATCAATAAAGAGAAGAAAAAACCCCCAAAAAAAACCACCATGCAACTAATCTAAAAAGCAAAGCAAAGCAATGGGCTAACTAGGTATCAAGTAGACTTAAACAACTTAAAACAACCACATCCTCAAACCCGACCTCCATTAAAAACAGTTAAAAAGCAAGAAGGGAATGTAAATATGGGCAAAGAGAAAAAAAATTACATTAAATGAAAATGTTGAATAAAAGATCTCCAGGTCTGTTCAAATTTAACTGAAGTATCATAAAGATTACTTCTGATTTTCTCCAAATTTAAACATAGTATCGTCTGAGAAAACCAAAAGAACGTAGTTGGGGCATTAATCTCCTTCCAATGTTGTAAAATACATCTTTTCGCCATTAAAGTAAGAAACGCAATCATTCATGCAAAAATGTCTTTCCAAAAAGTTTCCGAAGTAGGACAGGACCAAAACATATGAGTTAAGGAGGCTATCTCCCCATGACATCTGTCACAAAGAGGGTTAATATGAGAATAAAAACGTGTTAATTTATCTTTAGACATATGGGCTCTATGAACAACTTTAAATTGAATTAGGGAATGTTTGGAACAGATAGAGGAAGTATTGACTAGTTGTAAAATATGCGCCCAGTCATCTGTCGAGATAATAAAGTCCAATCCCTTTTCCCAATCTGACCTAATCTTATCGAATGGAGCTTTCCTAAATTTCATGATAGAGTTATAAATAATAGCCGTTACACCTTTCTGACATGGGTTAAGCTTAATTATAGTATCTAAAATGTATGTAGGAGGTAACGTCGGAAAGGAAGAGAGTATAGCACTTAGGAAATTTCTAACTTGGAGGTATCTAAAAAAATGTATTCTTGGTAAATTATATTTGTTAGATAATTGTTCAAAAGACATAAGGGAGCCATCTAAAAATAAATCCAAAAACCGTGATATACCATTAGTCTTCCAAATTTGAAAGGCATGGTCCGTGGAATAGGGGGGAAAGAATATGTTGCCTAAAATAGGAATAGCAAGCCCAAATTGATTAAGATAGAAAAATTTTCGGAATTGAAACCAGATACGTAAGGTATATTTAACTATCGGGTTACAAACCTGTTTGTGGTGTTTCAAATCGAAAGGAAGAGAAGAACCTAAAATGGAGCCAAGTGCATAACCTTGAGCAGATTGTAATTCCAATACTACCCATTTAGGAATGGATAGTGTATCTTGGTCAAGTAACCAAAATTTCATGTGTCGAATATTAGTTGCCCAATAATAGAATCTAAAGTTCGGTAATGCCAAACCTCCAACTCTCTTAGCCTTCTGTAGATGTGTTCTACCCAATCTCGGGTTTTTATTTTGCCAAACAAATGAAGAAATTTTAGAGTCAACTTTGTCAAAAAAGGATTTTGGAACAAAAATCGGTAGTGCCTGAAATACATATAAAAATTTTGGCAGAATAAACATCTTAACAGCATTAATACGACCAATCAAAGTTAAATAAAGTGGAAACAACAGGAATTCTGCAGATGCTGGAAATTCAAGCAACACACATAAAAGTTGCTGGTGAACGCAGCAGGCCAGGCAGCATCTCTAGGAAGAGGTGCAGTCGACGTTTCAGGTGAGACCTTTTGTCAGAACTAACTGAAGGAAGAGTGAGTAAGGGATTTGAAAGTTGGAAGGGCAGGGGGAGATCCAAAATGATAGGAGAAGACAGGAGGGGGAGGGATGAAGCCAAGAGCTGGACAGGTGATAGGCAAAAGGGATACGAGAGGATCATGGGACAGGAGGTCCGGGAAGAAAGACAAGGGGCGGGGGGGGACCCAGAGGATGGGCAAGGGGTATATTCAGAGGGACAGAGGGAGAAAAAGGAGAGTGAGAGAAAGAATGTGTGTATAAAAATAAGTAACAGCTGGGGTACGAGGGGGAGGTGGGGCATTAGTGGAAGTTAGAGAAGTCGATGTTCATGCCATCAGGTTTAAGAGCAGAGTTGATAGTGGAGGAAGGGAAGCCCCTTTCTTTAAAAAAGGAAGACATCTTTTAATGCAGAGCTCGTTGACTTTAATAACTTTGCCTCCAACTTTCACCCTGCCCTCAAGTTTACCTGGTCCATTTCCGACACCTCCCTCCCCTTTCTAGATCTTTCTGTCTCTGTCTCTGGAGACAGCTTATCCACTGATGTCTACTATAAGCCTACTGACTCTCACAGCTATCTGGACTATTCCTCTTCTCACCCTGTCTCTTGCAAAAACGCCATCCACTTCTCGCAATTCCTCCGTCTCCGCCGCATCTGCTCTCAGGATGAGGCTTTTCATTCTAGGATGAGGGAGGTGTCTTCCTTTTTTAAAGAAAGGGGCTTCCCTTCCTCCACTATCAACTCTGCTCTTAAACACATCTCCCCCATTTCACGTACATCTGCTCTCACTCCATCCTCCCGCCACCCCACTAGGAATAGGGTTCCCCTGGTCCTCACCTACCAGCCCACCAGCCTCCGGGTCCAACATATTATTCTCCGTAACTTCCGCCACCTCCAACGGGATCCCACCACTAAGCACATCTTTCCCTCCTCCCCTCTCTCTGCATTCCGCAGGGATCGCTCCCTACGCGACTCCCTTGTCCATTCATCCCCCCCATCCCTCCCCACTGATCTCCCTCCTGGCACTTATCCGTGTAAGCAGAACAAGTGCTACACATGCCCTTACACTTCCTCCCTTACCACCATTCAGGGCCCCAAACAGTCCTTCCAGGTGAGGCAACACTTCACCTGTGAGTCGGCTGGGGTGATATACTGTGTCCGGTGCTCCCGATGTGGCCTTTTATATATTGGCGAGACCCGACGCAGACTGGGAAACCGCTTTGCTGAACACCTACACTCTGTCCGCCAGAGAAAGCAGGATCTCCCAGTGGCCACACATTTTAATTCCACATCTCATTCCCATTCTGACATGTCTATCCACGGCCTCCTCTACTGTAAAGATGAAGCCACACTCAGGTTGGAGGAACAACACCTTATATTCCGTCTGGGTAGCCTCCAACCTGATGGCATGAACATCGACTTCTCTAACTTCCGCTAATGCCCCACCTCCCCCTCGTACCCATCTGTTACTTATTTTTATACACACATTCTTTCTCTCACTCTCCTTTTTCTCTGAATATACCCCTTGCCTATCCTCTGGGTCCCCCCCCCCTTGTCTTTCTTCCTGGACCTCCTGTCCCATGATCCTCTCGTATCCCTTTTGCCTATCACCTGTCCAGCTCTTGGCTGCAACCCTCCCCCTCCTGTCTTCTCCTATCATTTTGGATCTCCCCCTCCCCCTCCAACTTTCAAATTCCTTACTCACTCTTCCTTCAGTTAGTCCTGACGAAGGGTCTCGGCTTGAAACGTCGACTGCACCTCTTCTTAAATAAAGTGGAGACCATTTAAATGGAAGTTGAGTAATGTGATCAATTAAGGGTAGGAAATTAGTCTTAAACAAATCCTTATGTTTACAAGTAATTTTAATCCCAAGATATGAAAAATGGTTATTAACCAATTTAAATGGGAGGTTCTGATATAAGGGAACTTGCTTATTAATCGGGAAAAGTTCACTCTTACTGAGATTTAACTTATAACCTGAAAAAAGACTAAATTGTGCTAATAAATCTAAAACAGCAGGAATAGATTTTTGATAATTAGAAATATATAAAAGTAAGTCATCAGCATAAAGTGATACTTTATGAGACTTTAAACCACGAGTTATGCCAATAATATTTGGAGATTCTCGAATAGCAATTGCAAGAGGTTCTAATGCAATATCAAATAATAAAGGACTAAGAGGACAACCTTGTCCAGTACCTCGAAAAAGAGGGAAAAAAAGTGAGTTTAAAGAGTTAGTACGAACTGAGGCCATAGGAGAATGATATAACAATTTGGTCCAAGATATAAATTTCCGGCTGAAATTAAACATTTCAAGCACCTTAAATAAGTATAGCCATTCGACTCTGTCGAAGGCTTTTTCAGCGTCTAAGGAAATGATGCATTCAGGATCATTTTGTGACGGGGTACAGACAATGTTTAACAGTGTACCAATATTATAAAAAGAGTAACGACCTTTAATAAAACCCGTTTGGTCTTCCAAAATAATATAAGGAAGTGCTTTTTCTAATCTGTTTGCTAATAATTTAGAAAAAATTTTAGAGTCAACATTTAATAAGGATATTGGTCTATAAGATGCACATTGAGCAGGATCTTTATCCTTCTTTAATATTAAAGAGATCGATGCTCTATAAACGGATTCGGGAAGTTTATCAAGTTTTAATCAGGCCTCCAGAACCCTGAATAACCAAGGGATTAATGAGAATGCAAAAAATTTATAAAATTCCGCAGTAAACCCATCAGGACCAGGAGCTTTCCCCGGGTTCATAGAAGAAATAACATTCTTAATCTCATCAGTGGTAAAGGAAGAGTCTAACATAGAAGATATATCATGTGAAATCTTAGGGAAATATAGGTTATCTAAAAAGTCATACATATGTTTAGAGTCTCGTGGAGACTCTGATTGATATAAGGAGGAATAAAAGTCAAAAAAGGATTGATTAATCTCAGCTTGATCAAATATCAGTTGATCTTTTTGATTATAAATCTTATTAATTTGAAATTTAGTATAGTTAGTCTTCAACTGATTAGCCAACAGTTTACCAACTTTGTCACTATGTATATAAAATTCGCTTCTTGTTTTCATTAATTGATTTGCAATAGAGGACGAAAGTAATAAACTGTGTTCCATTTGAAGTTCAGTTCTTTGTCTATACAACTTCTCAGAGGGAGCTGTAGCATATTTCTTATCAATTTCCTTAATCTTGTCCACAATAACCAGCTCCTCCTCCTTCAACCTCTTCCTCAAAGCAGCAGAATACAAGATGATCTGACCACGAATATAAGCTTTAAAAGTATCCCAAAGGGTGTTCATGGATATATCCTCTGTACAGTTGATTGTAAAAAAGAGATCAATCTGTTCATTCATAAAGTTAACAAAATCCGAGTCCTGAAGCAACAGCGAATTAAAATGCCATTGTCTATTATTTTGTGTATTGGCCGATATTTTAATAGGAAGCTTAAGTGGAGCATGATCCGAAATGGTTATAGAGTCATATTCACATTTAACCACTGAAGAAATAAGACGAGAGTCAATAAAATAATCAATTCTTGAATAGGAATGATGAACAAGTGAAAAAAAAGAAAAATCTTTTCGAGGATGCAAAAAACGCCAAATGTCCGTCGATCCAGAATCTGAGAGAAATGAATTAATCAAGGTTGCAGATTTATTGGGTAGAGTCCGTAAAGGAGCCGAACGGTCCAATAATAGGGATAAACAAGTATTAAGGTCCCCGCCCCAGATTAGTGAAAACTCATTCAAAATCGGGAACAAATTAAGTAATGATTTGTAAAATTCCAGACAGTCCATGTTGGGGGCATAGACATTAACCAAAACTACCTTTTTATTAAAGAGTAAACCACTAACCAATAGAAATCTACTATTTGGATCAGAAATAGTATCGTGTTGTACAAAAGTGATTGAGGGATCTATAAAAATAGAAACTCCTTGAATTTTAGTGTTGGAATTCGAATGGAAGTGTTGATCCTTCCAGAACTTAAAAAAACGTAGTCTGTCCCCCCTCTGCACTTGGGTCTCTTGTAAAAATAGAATATGTGCTTTAAGTCTCCGGAATACTTTAAAGACTTTTTTCCTTTTTATTGGATGATTAAGACCGTTAGTATTCCAAGAGACAAAATTAATAGTAGACTCCATAATCCCTAAAGTCAACCCTCAAATAAAGGAGGATTGACAATAGGTTCGACCCACGAACCCGGAAAGGGAACAGGATAAACAAGAGATAACAGGAAAGAGAACGCGACCAATACTTCGGTAATATAAGTAGCCCAAGAAGAAAGAAAAACTAAAAAGTGAAGCCCCCCCACCCCCCACCCCGTACCCCCAAAGCTAAATCTAAGATAGACCAGCCAGAAAGAAGCGAGCACTAGAACCACCCCCATGACTTCCGATAGACGCTCACTAAAAAAAAGTGTATATATAAAAAGATCAGCTAAAGTTATAAAACAGTAAAGGAATAAAAAAAAAGTACACCGATTAAAACGAAAACAATATAATACAAAGAAAAAAACAGGTACATATAAAGAAAACCGTTAACCTACAACAGACCGTATACTTAAACAAGAAAATGAAATATTAGCATAGACTAGCCACGAAAACTACAAAAAGTACATTTGAAAACTACAAAGTTTAAGGCCTCCAGGGATATACGTAAAATGACGCTGAGGGAATAGCCACCCAGAATCCCCAGGGAAGAAGAAAGAAATGACGCAGTTAAAAAAAAAAGTTTGGCAACCGTATTAATTAAACTGAAAAAGAACTTTTCTGCCCTCATATAAAGCAAAAAAAATTAAACCCAACAGATTAATTGCCTCCGATCAAACAGAGATGATTTAATAGTGCGATTAAGATGTTGAAGGCAAGAGTTGATCCAGGTAACTCTGGGCTTCTGATGGAGAGTCGAAAAAACAGGAAGACCCATCAGACAATCGAATCCTCAAACGTGTGGGATAAAGCAACACTGGTTTTAAATCCATCCTGTAGAATTCCGACATCACAGATCTGTAACGGACACATTGATCACGAACCTGTTTACTAAAATCTTCCACCAATCGAAAGCGAAGATCTGAGAAATCAATGTACCCTTTAGGACGAGCAAAGCGAAGCAGCTTCTCCTTGTCTTGAAAATAATGAAATCGTAAAATAACATGCAGAGGTTTATCTGACTTAGGTGAATATAATGGGACTCTGTGAGCCCAATCCAATAGTGGTGGCTGATCAGGAAATAAGGTGGGAAATGAATCTTTTAAAAGTTGAGAGAAAAACTTTATAGGGTCACCAGATTCAGCAGCTTCACGAATACCAATAATTCGAATGTTCTGTCGTCGCATTCTGCATTCTAAGTCAGAATTTTTAAAGGTCAGAAAGTCAAGTTTTTTCTTCATTACAGTAATTGTTTCTTCAGTTTTCCCCATCTTGAGTTCATTTTGTTACGTGGATTTTTGGAGATTAGATATAGCAGTCTGATGTTCCGTGATAGATGTTTTCATTTTAACAATTTCATCGATAATTTTCTGCAGTTTAGTTGAAATTTCCGCACGAATCAGATCCGATATAGTAGTTGAGATTTCCACATGAATCAGATCCGATATAGCTTGTATAGTTACCGCTGGTTCAATCAGAGGGGGGTCGGTAACTTTCGGTCTAACCGGAGGTTTGCCGTCTTTCCCGTTCTTAGACATAGCGGACCTTAAACGCATCCAAATATATAATAGCAATCTGCTGCAAGGTATTGTAAAAATCAGTGCCTTAAAAGTTAGCTTAAATGTAGCTGATCATAGGATAAAGCTCAGAGGTAATGGAGCGAGTCAAGAACACGACTTCATTCCATGAGCTCTACTGGAAGTCTCGCTTTAGGTTTCATATGCAGAATTAAAAGGAAGAGGAGTCCATTTCAGCTTACATAGCTGAACTGAAGTGATTGTCTGAGCATTGTCAGTTCAGTTATGGGTTAAATGATGCACTGAGAAATTGATTAGTTTGTGGAACTTACAAGAAAGTACTCAAAAATGGGTCCTAACTGAAGAACACTTTATATTGAAAAGAGGAGTTGAAATCACTGTATCAATGGAAACCACAGACAGAGAGGCAATTGAGTTGCAGTCAGGAATGAAAACAAATGTGAACAAAATTGCAAATGTCCAAACAGAAGCCTTCCTGGCCAAATAACCTGTGTTACCATTGTGACAGGAGCTCACATACACCAGATCGATGCAGGTTTAAAGGCAAAACTTGCAGAAAATCCAATAAAGTAGGAGACATACAAAGAGCATGCTGGGTAGACAAAAATAAATGGACTGCATAAGGAAGAGAAAAAGGTAAAACATAACTTGTAGTTTCAAAAAGAGCACTAATCTGCATGCTGTTGATGAAAATATGATAATGATGAGAGTGACACAGGATTGTGTAGCCTTAAGATTTACAATGTGAGAACTAACAATAGACAAGCAAAATGGCTTACACCAGAAGTGAATGACAAGCTAATTAAAATGGAATTGGGCACTGGCCAGGCTGTCTCAGTTATTCCACAAAATGATTTTGAATGGCATTTCGAAGATACTGAACTGAAACCTGCAGATATCCAACCAGGAACTTTTACTTGAGAAAAGAAAACTTCTATGGGAATGACATTCCTATCAGTAAAGTACAACAACCAACAGGCCATATTGGGGTTGCAGGTGATAAAAATATGAGGGCCACCATTGTGAAGTCGTGATTGGTTGAAACAACTACAACTAGACTGGAGATCTATTCCACCCTGCAATAGAGTCAACTGAATATGAATTAAGAAAGGTTCTGGATGATGCCACAGCAGTGTTCAAGGATGGCATTCAATAAAAAATAAATTACAAAAAAATTGAAAGTAAAATAGTGTTAAACAAAAATGCCACACTCAAGTTTTAGAAACCCTGTCCAGTTCCTTATACCATCCATGATAAAGTAATCAGCAAGCTAGATAGCATGGAGGCTGAAGGAATTCTATCCAAGGTTGAGGGGAACCCATAGGCAATACCAGTGATCCCAGTAGCCAAAAAGAATGGATCTGTCAAGATCGGTAGTGATTATAAGGACACTGTCAACCCAGTACTGAAAGTACTGTAGATTAAAACTCTCTAACCAGGATAGATGTGTTCTTTGCAAACCTTTCTGGAAGAAAACACTTCAGTAAAGTGGACTCAGCTGAGGCCTAATTACAGAAGGAGGTGGAAGAAGATTCCAACGTTAAGTTTCTCAAGTTAACCACTCACAAAGGACTTTATCACTATAATAGGCTTATTATTCTGCACCTGCACTTTGGCAGGAAGCTATGGAGCGGGTGCTGCAAGGCTGCCCAAGTGCTCAGTGTTACCTGGATGACATTTTTGATGCGAGTGAGGATGACAAGGAAGATCTCCAAAACCTGAAGACAACATTAAATTGATTAGAAAGTTATGGGCTCAGAGCATGAGGTAACAAATGTGAATTCTTTAAACCAAGCGTCACTTACTGTGGTCGCACTATTGACGCACAAGGTTCACACAAGTGTGCTGAGAAAATTCAAGCAATGGTGGATGCCCCAAAACCAAAGGACATAACACATCCATGCTCCTTTTTAGAATTTGTCAATTACTATGACAGGTACCTGCCAAACCTGGCCAATATTCTCCCTTGATCTCATTACTACAGATCGGGAAGAAATGATAATGGACAAAGAAGTGTGAGGTGGCCTTCCAAAAGGTAAAGGAAATGGTGATATCAGGTACTGTATTAACACCCTATGATCCAGAAGATCCATTGAAGTTTGCATGTGATGCTTTACCTTATGGTATAGGAGCAGTCATGTCACATTTTATGAGTGATGGAAGTGAACGCCCCATAGCCTTTGCCTCACATTCCCTTATCGCTGTAGAGAAAAATTACACAGATTGACAGAGAGGCCTTGAGTCTGGCTTGTGGCGTAAAACTTTTCAATCAGTACTTCTACAGAAGAGAGTTTACCCTTGTTACTGATCATCAACAACTAGTGTCCATTTTCAGTCAACAGAAAGATATTCCACTAACAGCAGCAGCCCGACTGCAGAAATGGGCTCGTTTCTTGGAGGACACAATTACAAATTGAGTTCAAGAGGACAACTAATCATGGAAATGCTGATGGATTGCCCCATTTACCTTTGGAAAAGGAAATGTCTGGAAAAAATTTACAAAATAGGACACTCCTCTTGATGTATTCCTAATTCATTTCAAGGTCTCCCTATTACACCATAGATAATCCAAGTGGAAACCGGAAAGGGCCCCACACAGTCTCAGGTCTACATGGCCACCCAAAATGTCAGGAATGTGCAACAAAACCCCCAGATTCCCCATTTTTACCTATGCCCGATGAATTTGCCCTTCACGGGGGTTGCCTTACATGGAGATTGAGAGTTCTACCATTCAAGCTGAGAGCTAAAGTGTTAGAGGAGCTACTGTACATGCCAGTCAACTAAGCATAGTCAAAATCGAAGCTTTCTCTGGTGGTCTGGGATAGATCGGAAGATGAAGCAGCTTGCCACGCTCTGTTCTGGATGCCACAGCATCCAGAAGAAAGTTGTCCAGAGCTGTCAAAACCACTTTCCTGCCGTCCCAGAGTCAATGCCTGCAACTACCATGAAGGAGGCTACAGAAGCTGAGATTGTGTCTCAGTCACAGGTATCAAGAGGCAAGCAGAGTGACACTCTCCCTCCCCCGCCCCCCACCCCCTTGTCAGGAAGGACATTCCACAAGGGTAAGAAATCCTCTGCAGCAATTAAATTGCTACATGGAGCTTAGAAACAGAGGGCTATGCACTAGGGAAATTCTAGGCAGTTTCTAGAGTAGGTTACATGATCAGCACAACATTGTGGGCCAAAGGGCCTGTTGATTTCTATGTTCTATGTAAATCTTCAGGCCTGAATGGGACAATGTAAAATTTACTATGCAGTGGATGTCCATAGATTAGTTGTATTGTATAGTATACTGTGTTATACAGTATATACTCCATATATATATTAGACAGCATTACTCTCTAGTCAACTACATATACATACAATTTGAGATGCATTCTATAGCTAAGCAGGGACGAGCGTTGTGTATTTGATATTTATGTAATATTTGAGTAATAAGGTAAATGTGTTGTTTGATTAAGCATTCTTTTCTGTTTACATAATGCATTACAGGTTATATGTAAAAGTATGTGAATAGCACACATCATTACACTACTAAGTCATAAGTGCGCACCTCACTAAAGTAAAAAGTAAGTAGACAAAATTTTTCCTGGCTCCATGTTTTCTCTCAAGTAGTTTTGTGTTTTGGAGTGATAAAACATAACACTAACCCCCTTATAGCTGCTGCCATACTTACTACTGTTTCCCAGCAATGGCCATTCTTACTACCTCCACAAATGAAATTTTGCAGTTTCATATCAAAGTAATATCAAATTACCTCTGTACACAAAATATTAAGAACTGGATTCATTGCCTCCATTCAGTTTACTCTGAAAGTTAAAGGGAACAGAAGAAACATCAGAATTTCAGATGAATCTCTATGTCTTATTTTATCAGTCAGTTCTTCAGTAAACACTCGCATGCCATCCATACAGATCATTTCATCACATCAGTGTATTGAGGTAGTACAAAGGAAAGCAATTACAGGATGCAGAATAAAGTGGTACAGAGAATAAAGTGGTACAGAGAAAGTACAGTGCAGGCAGACAATAAGATGCCAGGCCATAGGACTGTACGACTCCCAAACTGGACAGGGACCGATTGTTATTCTAACCAATGTTTTACAATGTGTGACGATTTCTGAGTATCAGAAGACATTATTGATAAATTATCCAATAGTGTCGTCTTTCCCTGGGTAGAAACATGACCTGTAGATATCCCTCTACAGATTTTTTTTTCAGAACCGTTTGTGATGATTAGTTCTACATATCATAATGCAGTGATTCCGGGACCGGTACATTTTGGCCCAATTAAGCAGCTGTCCCAATTAGCTCAAGCTTCATGAAAATAGTTTAAAAGGCAAACTACAATTTAAATGAGTAACAAATTATGTATCTGATTGAAATATAGAACAAATTAGAACACTATCTATACTACTAGAGTACTATAAACCCATCTAATAGTTCATCCAGTGTACGTTGCTGTATTCTTTTGAATGACTGTAAATGAACAAAATCAGTGCCGACACCCATTGTACATAATGAACTGCTTTCATACAATGCCATCGACGATTACGTCCTCCAAATCTTCATTTTCATTGCAACATTCAAAATAATTGTCAATATCTTCAAATTCTTCATAGTTCCTAACATGTTGAGGTAGAGAAATCATTTCATTTTCACTCCCAATGAAATGAATCATTTCATCTTCTGGCATCTTCAAGCCTGAATGCTTGAAACCACTGTGAGCAAAACGGTTCTGATTTGCTTATTACTTTATCAACTATCAGTGACAGAAATCACTGCTTTTTGAACACAGTCACAAACAACTGATGCTATTTAAAAACTGTTTGCTCTAAGCACAGTGTAGTGTCTAACAGCCACACAAGTGCACACGTAAAGGTTAGTTAGAAACTGTTCAGCAAAAACCTCCTGCCCTAATTAAGTCCCAAATAAACGAAGGGAATCCTGGGTATCTTCCCAATTAGTGTTTGTCCTTTGTGGATGCCCCCATTAACCGATGGCTCATTTGACAGGAATCCACTGTGTTTGTCATTGATATGTAGTTATTGTGAATAAGCTCTCGAAGACAATATATTTCTTCAAAATAGCAGGTGTAAATCCTATTTTCATACTGTTCTATTATTCTAATTCTTTTTTTAAAATCTCAAAGCAGCCTCATGTGGGGAAAGAGAATTAGAAGGCACAAATCTATAGCAACTTAATCAATGTCAGTTATAAAGCATACTAAGAATGAACAGATTTTAATCCTTGGAGTAAAGAGTAATTGAAAGCTTAATTATGTGAGACAAAAATAAAGTCTAATCGTATGTGAACAGTATCAGTTTGTTTTATATACTGTATTTCACTCCTCTCTGGGGAAACTTCTTATTATACTAAATCAACAATGGCTGTCAAATGTTCAGCCTGTAACTCCTGTTATTCTCAAACTTACTCCATTAATATTTTTGGAAAGGGCATCACAATTTGTCTCTGGATAACTCGTAAGTACATAATTGCAAATATCACTGTACTGTCTCAGAGAATATAAATGCTGCCATGATTACTTTCAGGAGCATTTACATTATTGAAGACCCCATTTCATGGGTGAATTTGAACGTAGTTGGGGTGGCACAGTAGTCTAGCAGTTAGCGCATTGCTTTACAGCCCAGCGATCACCAATCGGAGTTCAATTCCCACCACTGCCTGTAAAAAGTCACATGTTCTCCCCGTGAGTGCGTGGATTTGCTCTGGGTGACCATAAGCCCATAAGACATAGGAGCAGAATTAGGCCATTCAGCCCATCAAGTCTGCTCTGCCATTCCATCATGACTGATCCCAGAATCCACTCAACCCCATACACCTATCTTCTCACCATATCCTTTGATGCCCTGACCGATCAGGAAATGATCAACTTCTGCCTTAAATATATGCACAGACTTGGCCTCCACCACAGTCTGTGGCAGATTATTCCACAGATTTACTACCCTCCAGCTAAAAACATTCCTCCTTACCTCCGTTCTAAAGGGTCACTCCCTCAATTTTGAGGCTGTGCCCTCTAGTTCTGGATACCCCCATCATAGGAAACATCCTCTCCTCATTCACCCTATCTAGGTCTTTCAACATTCAGTAGGTTTCAATGAGATCTCCCGCGCACCCCCCCCCGCCCCCCAGCATTCCTCTAAATTCCAGTGAGTACAGGCACAAAGTTGACAAACACTCCTCATATCTTAACCCCTTCATTCCCGGAATCATCCTCATGAACCTCCTCTGGACTCTCTCCAATGACAACAAATCCTTTCTGAGATATGGGGCCTCAAACTGTTAACAATATTCCAAGTGCAGCTAACTAGAGTCTTATAAAGCATTATCTCCTTGCTTTTATATTCTAATCTCCTTGAAATAAATGCCAACATTGCATTTGCCTACTTTACCACAGACTTGACCTGTAAATTAACCTTCTGGGAGTTTTGCACGGGGACTCCTAAGTCCCTCTTCACCTCTGATGTTTGAACCTTCTCCCCATTTAGGTAATAATCCACACTATTGTTCCTTTTACCAAAATGCATTATCATACATTTCCCAAAACTATATTCTGTCTGCCACTTTTTTGCTCATTCTTCCAATTTGTCTAAGTCCTGCCGCAATCGCATTGCTTTCTCAGCACTACCTACCCCTCCACTTACCTTCGTATCATCTACAAACTTTTCCACAAAGCCATCAATTCCATTCTCTAAATTATTGGTAAACAATGTGAAAAGCAGCGGTCCCAATACCAACCCCTAAGGAAAACCACCAGTCACTAGCAACCAACCAGAAAAGGCCCCTGTTATCCCACTCGCTGCCTCCTGCATGTCAGCCATTCCACTATCTCTGCCAGTATCTTTCCTGTAACAACATAGGATTTTATCTTCTTAAGCAGCCGCATGTGAGGCACCTTATCAAACGCCTTCTGAAAATCCAAGTAAGTGACATCCACTGCCTTTCCTTGTCCACTCTACTTGTTACTTCCTCAAAGTACTCTAATAGATTTGTCAGGAAAGATTTCTTTTCCCAGAAACCATGCAGACTTTGACTTATTTCATCATTAGTCTCCAAGTATCTCGAAACCTCATCCTTAATAATAGACTCCAACACTTTCCCAACCACTGAGGTTAGGCTAAATGGTCTATAATTTCCTTTCCTTTGCCTTCCTCCCTTCTTAAAGAGTGGTGTGACATTTGCAATCTTCCAGTTCTCTGGGACCATGCCAGAATCAAGTGATTCTTGAAAATTCATGACTAATGCATCCATTACCCCTTCAGCAACCTCTCTCAGGACTCTTAGATGTAGTCCATCTGGCCCAGCTGACTTATCCACCCTAAGACCTCACAGGTACTCTGGTGTCAAAGGTTTCAAATGTCAGAGAAATGTATACAATATACATCCTGAAATGCTTTTTCTTCATGACCATCCACAAAAACAGAGGAGTGCCCCTAAAAAATGAATGACAGCTAAATGTTAGAACCCCAAAGTCCACCCCAGCTCCCCATCCCTCCTGCGTGTAAGCGGCAGCAAGCAACCATTACCCCCTCCCCCACGAGCAAAAAAAAGCATCGGCACCCACCACCGAGCACTGAAGTGTGCAGCAAAGCATCAGCAAAGACACAGACTTGCAGTACCCCAAAGACTACTCATTCACCCAGTATCTGACATAGCACAGGCTCTCTCTCTCTCTCCCTAATAAGGGAGAAAGGGATGTCTCTGTTTCACAGCGAGAGGGGAGACATAACAAACAACTCGCTGGTTTACAATGTTAAAAGTCCATTGCGTCACTTTTTCCGAGCTCTATTCCCGGAGATCTCCAGTCTCTGAGCACACAGCCAGAGATCTTCCGACTCCCATGACATACTGATCTCCTGCCAGGACACTGACCTTTAATTGAGATCCGCCAGTCTCTAGAGCCACGAGGCCCCTAAAGGTGAGCTAAGCTCTTAGTCCGCGTCCTTGGCATGTTGAGTAACGGCCAGTCGTGAAACCCTGAGAGCGGGTTCCATTCCTGCAAAGAACTGAAATCAGCGTGTAACTCCAGGTCAGGATCTTCAAAAGAACCCTGAAAGGGAAAAATGGAGATATTAGAGATGGAAATAGAACTATTTCCGAAGATGCAAGCATGTCACCGTTTAGTTCCATCATAATTTAAGCTCCATCCTCCCTCTTTTCACGAATGGTTTGGGTTAGTGAGTTGTTGGCATGCTATGTTGGCACCAGGAGCATGGCGACTCTTGCAGCTGCGCAGCATAATCCTTGCGGATTTGATACAAAATAACATATTTTGGTGTATGCTGTGATCTTTTGATGTACGTGCGGCAAATAAAGCTAACCTTTAAACAAAAGACACAGAAAATAGTTTTCTATCACTAAATGTTGTAAGAGACCTTCAGAGAGCCATTTCATAGTCCTAGAACACTACAGCACAGAAACAGGCCTTTCAGCCCATCTAGTCCATGTCAAACCTTTAATCTGTCTAGTCCTGTTGACCTGCATTCAGACCATAGTCCTCCATACCTCTCCCATCCATGAACCAATCCAAATTTCCCTTCAATGTCAGAATCAAACATTTCATTTGATGTGTTACTGTAATAATTACATTTTAGTGGCATTTAAAATGTGAAGGTAAGATTCTGATTTTCAGACAAAGCAGCTGTTTGCATGTAGAAAAGCAACAACTCCCTTCTAATCATATTCAGTTCACTAAATCTGATCACAAAGCGGGGCTGTGTTTTCAGTTGGACTGAGTTTATTCTGAGAATAATGATTGGTGTATTAATTCCTGTCTTCTGGAAGATCATTTGCTTTATTCTTCCATAACCCTATTTATAATATGTGAGATAGAAGAAGTACTATTATACTAAGTAGGTTTATTTAATTGCACAATCAAAATTAATGGTGATTTGTTGTATGAAGAGTGATAAAGCCGATAAAACTCTCAGAGTAGAGGTAGTGGTAATATAACGTTTAAAAGACACTTAGACAGAAATATGTACAGGTGTTTCCAACTTTCCTTTATGCCATGAAGCAAGCAGTTCATGGACCCCAGGTTGGGCACCCCAGTTTAGAGTGATACAGGCCAAATGCAGAGACATGGAACTAGCTCATGCAGACAGTTTGGTCGGCGTGGAGCTTGAGCCAAAAGTATAGTTTCCATGCTGTATGACTCCATGACTCTATAAATAGATGTGCTTTCATTGAGATTTGGATAATTAATATGTGACTTGACAGGATGAATAGGGCTATTGTTTACCCTGGTCGGAGTGGCTTGTGAAATGTATCAATCACCGTCTCCAAGTTCACTGGTCATCACTCAGACCAATGAAAAGATATTTCTTCATTCAGTACTGGTGAACTTTTGGAAAACACTTCCCAAAAGAAGCTCAGTTGCTGAGTGTATTCAAAACAGAGACTTTTTATACATTTACAGAATTAGAATATTTAGGGTTAGTGCAAGGAAGTGACATTTAGGGAAAAAATCAACCATAACCTCATTGAATGGTGGAGAGTCACAAATAGCTGGATTGTTTATTCAGTTTTCTCATTTCTATTCATTTATCATTGACTCCCTGATTTATGAAAAACAAATTATCCCTGAATCAAACATACTGAATGTCTAGTTTTTTTGTTACAGATCCAAGCTAAATGGTACCATTCAAAATGGTAAAATACCTCTCATTCTTTCCAGGAATCACTTCAATGAAAAGCTGACTTCACAGAGAAAGCCAAAATGGTAATTTTGTCTTTGGCAAATTCTACAGTTCGGAAGCTACAGATTACCACCCTCATAAACAGGAGGAAAAAGTTGCTTTGCAATTTTCCTGTTATAGTTCTGCAACTGACACTTTTATATGAAGAACTTTTTCACGTCAGGCCACAACTAGATTCTGGAAGAATAGAAGTCACTGTGAACAAACATTATTTAAGCAGATCTCTTGCTTTGTTTCTCTTGCTCGTTTGGGGTAATGAAAGCTTGTTTTTGTTTTAGCAACAAAAGGGTCTGAAGTTGAATTGGGCACTAGCAATACAAAAACTTTGTACCTCAGAGAAGTTCACTTTGTCTCAATGGGCATTGATTATGTAAGATTGCCGCCCAATGACGTATCACGCCACAACACATGAGGCAAATACCTCAAATCAATTTGTTTACTAATCAGAATCAAGTTTTATCAGTATTTTTATAACATTAAATTTGTTGTTTTGCAGCAGCAATATGATGCAAAGACATAAAATTACTATAAATTGCAAAATAACTAAATAGTGCAAAAAAAAGGAATAATGCGGTAGTACTGTAGTTGTGGACTGTTCAGAAATGTGATGGTTCAAGGGAAGAAGCTGTTTCTGAATCACTGAGTACAGATCTTTAAATTCCTGTACCTCCACCCTGATGATATATCCCGGATAGTCAAGAACCTATCAACCTCCTCTTTGAATAAACCCAATGACTTTGGCCTCCACATCAATCTGTGGTGTGACTGGGTGGCTATTGTAGGCTAAGAAACAATTGGAGCAAGGTCAATGTGAGGTTCGACAACTGCCAGAGCTACATGGCTGCAGTTATTTGGTAGGCCGAATGTATTTGCCATACCTGAGGTGTGATCTGTCTCAATTTGACTAGTACTGGCAACAAAAGGGATTGAAGTTAAAATGGGAACTAACAATAAGAAAACTTTGTACCTAAGAGAAGTTCTCTTTGTCTCAATGGCCATTGATCATGTAAAGCTGTTGCCCAATAACAATAGAGAAGCAGACCTTCTCTCTTTTGATAGAAATATGCTTCTGGACAAGTATCCTGCACCATATAGACCCACAGAAATCAATTTTGTGCAAGAAATATCAAAATATGTTTTATGTTTTTTGTAACATCACTGAATGCCCAATAACCTTAGTGGGATACGATTTTATACAATTGGAAATGTGGCCAAGTGGTTAAGGCATCAGTTTAGTGATCTGAAGGTCGTTAGTTCGAGCCTCAGCTGAGGCAACATGTTGAGTCCTTGAGCAAGGCACCTAACCACACACTGCTCTGTGACAACACCGGTACCAAGCTGTATGGGTCCTAGGCCAACATCGGTGGCGTGGAGTGGGGAGACTTGCAGCATGGGCAACTGCCAGTCTTCCATACAACCTTGCCCAGACCTCAGTCAACATCGAAATCGATGGACAGCCGAAGAAGAAGGAGAAGAAGAAGAACTGGAAACTCCACAACAAAGGGTGAGAATTTCAGATTGTATGTTGTGTACTTTCTCTGCTATTAAATGGATCCATTAAATCATTGAAGCAGAAAATAGAGAAAAGATAAATAATGGCTAATGCCCAGGATTTGCTCCCGATGTTTATCACTAATCTGAAAATCAAGATCTGTTGCTGTGAATGTAAGTTGTTACACAATGAATTTTCATTTGTAGATAATAGGGTCTGCTTTGTTCACATTCCACCTGTCACCAAACATTGGTGAGCTAGTGTATTGGCAGAAAGATAATCATGGTCATTACCCTGTGTGGTTGATGTAGTCATGGAGTCATGGAGAGATACAAGTCTATCAGTCTGTCATCCACAGTGACCATCAATCACTCATTGAAACTGATCCTCCCTTCATTCCATTTGTTATTCTGCCCACATTCCCACCAACTCCCCCCAGGTATACCCACCTGCACATTAGATGTAATTTATGATAGCCACTTACACTATCAACCCTCACATCTTTTGGATATAACAGGAATTGAATTGATTTGAATTGACTTTATTACTTACATCCTTCATATACATGAGGAGTAAAAATCTTTAGGTTACATCTCTGTCTAAATGTGCAATGTGCAATTTATAGTAATTTATAATAAATATTATGTACAACAGGATAGTCAATATAACATAGAAATTCAGTTGTGTCAGCATGAATTAAGCAGTCTGATGGCCTGGTGGAAGGAGCTGTCCCAGAGCCTGTTGCTCCTTGCTTTTATGCTGTGGTACTGTTTCCTGGATGGTTGCAGCTGGAACAGTTTGTGGTTGGGGTGACTCGGGTCCCCAATGATAGGAAACATCTGGAGGGAGTTAGAGGGAGAATTTGCAAACTTCACACAGACAGGGACAGAGCTCAGGATTGAACCTGAGTATCATTGGGAGGTAGCAGCTCTACAGCTGGGCCACTCTGCCACCACTATCCAGAACTCAGTCATCGTCTTTTTGATGTACTGTATATCACGGGTGTCAAACTACCGGCCCGCGGGCTGCATCTGGCTCACAAAGGGGTCCAATCCGGCCCGCGGGATGATTTGGGGGGAGAAAAAGTATATTCACGACCATTTATTATGTATCTGTACAGCACTCGCTCTCTCTCCCACCGCTGTCTGTCCTACCTGCTGTGCCGGCAGCTTGCATGTACTTAGAAAACAATAGGCAGCAGTTAACCACCCGCTGTGCATAAGCACCTACCACCCTGCACTGAAGACCACCAAGGCCCCACTTACGTCGTCAGACACAGTATAAACACACAGAGTACCCCGGTAAGTATCACCTATAGCAAGGCTGAGACTGTTTGCTGCTGTGGTTCAAAATGCTTTCCAAGAAAAAAAAAGTTGACATTGAAGGTCGGATATTCAACGATAATTGGAAAGATCGTTTTTGCTTCTGTGAGGTCAACGGCAAACCTGTGTGTTTGATATGCTCACAACAAGTGGCTGTGGCAAATGAGTACAATATCAAACAACACTATGAGACATCACACAGAGAAAAATATGACAAGTACGCAGGACGACGCAGAACGCAAAAGGTAAAGGAGCTTGAAGCAGCTCTGAAAAAACAGTAATCAGTGTTTACCAAAAGTCGAGAGACTCATGATGGAGCTGTCAAGGTCAGCTATATTATTGCCAACAAAATAGCTGCTGCGTCGAAGCCATACTCAGAGGTGGAATTCATCAAAGCATACATGCTGACGGCGGCTGAGCTGGTGTGCCCTGAGAAGAGACAGGCTTTTGGTAATATCAGCTTGTCAAGAAATACTGTGGCAGAGAGAATCGGGGATCTTGCTGGAGATTTGAACAGTCAACTAAAAGACAAAGTGAAGTCATTTATTGCCTTCTCTATTGCAATTGATGAGAGCACCTTCGTGACTGATGTAGCTCAATTGGGTATATTTATTCGTGGTGTTGATGCATCTTTGACCGTCACCAAGGAGATTGTGGAGATGGTGCCCATGACAAACACCACAACGGCAAACCACGTTTTCTCCAGCCTCATTGAGGCCTTGGACAGACTGGGGGTTGACTGGAGTCACGCTGTCAGCGTGGCAACAGATGGCGCACCGTCCATGGTCGGGAAAAAGGCAGGAGTTGTTGCGAAACTCAGAGAGAAAGTTCTGACAGAGAATCCAGAGCAGGAATTCTGGAATTTTCATTGTATTATACACCAAGAAGCGTTATGTAGCAGGAGCCTGAAAATGGACAATGTCATGGATGTAGTAATCAAAACGGTTAATTTTATTAGAGCCGAGGGACTCAACCATCGGCAATTTGACACTCTTTTGTCCAAAGGTAATATTGGACACGGCCTACCCTACCACACTGAAGTCCGCTGGTTGAGCAGAGGGGTTATGCTCAAACGTTTTTTCAATTACGTGAGGAAATTGGACTATTCATGAACGAGAAAGGGAAGCCAGTGGCAGAGTTGGATGACCCAGACTGGCTTCATGATCTTGCATTTTTGGTGGATATAACAGTGCACTTAAATGTGTTTAATGTTAACATGCAAGGCCGCAACAAACTTGTTACGGAATACTACGACAGCATTCGTGCCTTTCACATTAAATTAGGCCTGTGGGAGATGCAGCTACCCCGGAGCAACCCAGCTCATCTCCCCTCTTTGCAGTCTGTGAGTACCGCTCATGGGAATAATGACAACATGGACAGGTACAAGGACAAAATATCACAGCTGAAAAGTGAGTTTCAGAATCGTTTCCAAGTCTTCACTCAGCTGGAGAAGGAATTCTCACTATTTTGCTCGCTGTTTGCCATCAACGCAGCATCAGATGTGCCGGAGGAACTCCAAATGGAACTAATTGAAATTCAGTGCAACTCGGCTTTGAAATATAAACTTGAGACTGTTGGTCTGGACTCACTCTATCAATACCTGGGACCGATGTAGCCCAAGATGACAGACTTTGCCTCAAAGATCCTTTGCATGTTCGGGACAACATATCTCTGTGAGCAGGCGTGCTCCATAATGAACATTAACAAATCCAAACTGCGCTGGCAGCTGACACACAGACATCTAAATGACATTATGAAAATCACAACTGCCCATAAATTGGTCCCTGATGTTGACCGGCTGGTTAAATCCAAGTGAGGTCAGGTGTCTGGAAGCAGCAAGTGAAAAATGAGTGGCACTGTTCGATGTACTGCCACATGTAAGCAAAATGCATTATGAAATATTGAGTGTCATAATATTGTGATTCATTCATTTTCTGACTATTGTAAATGTGATCACTTCAATAAAAATTAGAGGCTAACTGTGTTCATTGTCTGAGTTTGATTGCTGGAAGCAGGCTAATAAAAATTAGGTGCAGTTGTGTACAATAGCCATTTGTTTAGTTAGGTCTAGATTTGTGTCTGCTAATGTTCGATTTAAAATGGTTCATTAATGGAAAGGGTGTAGCTCCCAAAACAATCTTAGCCAAAATAGCATCATTTTTTCTCTCTCTCATCACAACTTTCTTGTAGCCTACGACTGTAAGTTAATACTAATCATAAAAATAATGTTTGCTCGGCAATCTTCTTCATAAGAGACGAAATTCGTAAAGTGAAACACTTTGTAGTTATAGCAGAGACTGAGACACGAGAGCAGGTTGAGAAAACGAAGGCAACAAAAGCTGTGGGAGCACGCACACGTGCGTTCATGCGTGCACAACTGATCCGGCCCGCAGGAAGTCGCATTTTGCCCAATCCGGCCCGTGACCTAAAATGAGTTTGACACTCCTGCTGTATATTGAGGAACCAGAGTGCTGAATTTTAAAGCATACTTATGTTAGAAATAATAGAATTAAATGTTATAAACAGGGGCATGACCAAGAAATTGCTGGTAGTTCATTGGTGATTTGTTGTAATATGCCTCCTTTGTCATCATCTCCTTTAGATAGTGGTTTAGCATATAGTGCATTTTCGACCCTAATCATGGAAGTGTTGGATATAGTGTGGTCAGAACCCTTGGTAAACTGCTCAGAAATATTTGAAATATACCACAGGTTTTGCAGCATTGAAAGCCCAAATGTTATGACTGTGAACAAAGTCACCAGAGAGACACTGAAGCTGGTGAATATATAAGTCTTTATTCAGCACAACAAGCAGGCATCATTGGAGACACTCTCAGTAGAGGCTCCCTGTCCCAACATTACTTCATTATTTTATATGTCAAAGAACAAAAGTAACAGGACAACTTCTATAGCTACAATGCATTCTTAATGCTTCTTTTGAGTCAAGTTGTGTATTGATTGCTGCTGTCTCTGGGCTGCATTCATGCATATGCAGACATCTCAGATCAATGGGGTGTTTATTGCATTCAAGCATAAGCAGTCATCTCAGGTCAATTAGGTGTTTCCTGATCTGCAGTTAACCCCAAAGTGCAGCTCCAGGAAGATCACTGTTCTGCGTTGCATTTTAAATTCAATCTACAATCCATATTCAGATCTGAAGACTGGTTGCTATTGAAATTAATATTTGCTATATTCTATATCTGCAGAATATATCTGACAGAGTGCATGATGTATATAATCAGATATTTGGTCTGGATGTCCTTATTCATTAAGTGAAGATCAAATGACCGTGAAAGAGAGCATTTGCCTCAGTAAGTTTAAGCTGCCTCTTTAGAGACCAACATATTCAATCTCATTTCTCCCTCTTTCACTGTGACTCTGAAAACTATTTTCTTAATGGTAGTACAACACCATTTGGACCTTTATCTTGCATTCACAGAGTACCTTTAGCATGGTAAAATATTGCAAGTTGCTTTGCACAAATTTAACTCGGTCAAAAATTTTAAACTGTATACTGCATCTCAAGTAATTTCATTTAAAATAATTAAGTTGACATTCCTTCAGCTAAAAGAATGGCACAGTTTCAGGTATCACAGTTCTGCATCAGGGACAGTGAACAGTGAATCTTTTGTAAGGTAGGTTGTTTTTGGCATGTGCATATAGTACTTCAGATTTATGAGGATATTGTAGTTGTCAAAAAATTCAACTCACGAATAAAGATAATGCATCTGAAGTTTTTTTGCATAGTAGGGGAATTAAGGGTTATGGGGAAAATGCAGGTAGTAGGAGATGAGTCCATGGCCAGATCAACCATGATCTTATTGAATGTCAGAGCAAGCTCGACAGTCTAGATGCCCTTATATTCTTATGTCATGTAAAAAGTTTTGCAGACAATACAATCCATATAAAAAAAGACCCAAATGCATTCATCAGTTGAGTTTCATGTCACACACTTAAGGCCATTTCTTTTTAAAATCCGGTGTTAGATGTTAGGAGTCTGGCTGAATCTTTCTTGAATCAAAAAGGAAGGCAGGAAATACAAACGTTTCCTAGTCTCTTTCTGAAGTCTGGCTGAGTGTGCCTTTAGATGACAATAGACCATACCCCAGGTCACCTGCCATATGGTCTGTGGTCTCAGGCAATGAACCAGAAAGGCTTGAGCAAAAAACAATAGAAAGAAATATATGCATCTTATAGAGCGCCATTTACAGCCTCAAATCTCTCAAAGTTCTTTAGAATCAATAACAATTATTAAGTCAACATCTACTACAATATAGAAGCTTGACAGTCAAATGCACACGGCAGGCTTCTACAGAACCAGTGATCCAAAACACAATGCACTTTTATTGTCTAATTAATAATTTAACTTCAGGTTAAAGATCATGACATACTTAGTGTTCAGGGAAGGTTGGATAAGCAAATGAGGGAGTGTTTTGTGGGTGTGGCTTGGATTTCCAACATCTGCAGATTTTCTATTGTTTGAGAATGGAATAATGATTAAATTAATAGATTAACTGAAGGGTAAAGACCATAAAACCATACGATAAAGGAGCAGAATTAGGTCATTTGGTCATAGAACATAGAATAGCCCAGCACATTACAGGCCCTTCAGCCCACAATGTTGTGCCGACCCTTAAACCCTGCCTCCCATATAATCCCTCACCTTAAATTCCTCCATATACCTGTCTAGTAGTCTCTTAAATTTCACTAGTGTAACTGCCTCCACCACTGACTCAGGCAGTGCATTCCACGCACCAACCACTCTCCGAGTAAAAATCCTTCCTCTAATATTCCTCCTTGAACTTCCCACCTCTTACCTTAAAGCCATGTCCTCTTGTATTAAGCACTGGTGCCCTGGGGAAGAGGCGCTGGCTGTCCACCCTATCTATTCCTCTTAATATCTTGTATACCTCTATCATGTCTCCTCTCATCCTCCTTCTCTCCAAAGAGTAAAGCCCTAGCTCCCTTAATCTCAGATCATAATCCATACTCTCTAAACCAGGCAGCGTCCTGGTAAATCTCCTCTGTACCCTCTCCAATGCTTCCACATCCTTCCTATAGTGAGGTGACCAGAACTAGCCACAGTACTCCAAGTGTGGCCTAACCAGAGTTTTATAGAGCTGCATCATTACCTCATGACTCTTAAACCCTATCCCTCGACTTATGAAGGCTAACACCCCATAAGCTTTCTTAACTACCCTATCTACCTGTGAGGCAACTTTCAGGGATGTGTGGACATGTACCCCCAGATCCCTCTGCTCCTCCACACTACCAAGTATCCTGCCATTTACTTTGTACTCTGCCTTGGAGTTTGTCCTTCCAAAGTGTACCACCTCACACTTCTCCAGGTTGACCTCCATCTACCGCTTCTCAGCACACTTCTGCATCCTATCAATGTCTCTTTGCAATCTTTGACAATCCTCTACAGTATCCACAACACCACCAACCTTTGTGTCGTTTGCAAACTTGCCAACCCACCCTTCTACCCCCACATCCAGGTCGTTAATAAAAATCACGAAAAGTAGAGGTCCCAGAACAGATCCTTGTGGGACACCACTAGTCACAACCCTCCAACCCGAATGTACTCCCTCCACCATGACCTTTTGCTTTCTGCAGGCAAGCCAATTCTGAATCCACCTGGCCAAACTTCCCTGGATCCCATGCCTTCTGACTTTCTGAATAAGCCTACTGTGTGGAACCTTGTCAAATGCCTTACTAAAATCCATGTAGATCACATCCACTGCACTACCTTCATCTATATGCCTGGTCACCTCCTCAAAGAACTCTATCAGGCTTGTTAGACACGATCTGCCCTTTACAAAGCCTTGCTGACTGTCCCTGATCAGACCATGTTTCTCTAAATGCCCATAGAACCTATCTCTAAGAACCTTTTCCAGCAGTTTTCCCACCACAGACATAAGGCTCACTGGTCTATAATTGGACTATCCCTACTATCTTTTTTGAACAAGGGGACAACATTCGACTCCCTCCAATCCTCCGGTACCATTCCCGTGGACAACGAGGACATAAAGATCCTAGCCAGAGGCTCAACAATCTTTTCCCTCGCCTCGTGGAGCAGCCTGGGGAATATTCCGTCAGGCCCCGGGGACTTAACCATCCTAATGTATTTTAATAACTCCAACACCTCCTCTCCCTTAATATCAACATGCTCCAGAACATCAAACTCATTCATCTTGTCCTCACCATCATCAAGTTTCCTCTCATTGGTGAATACCGAAGAAAAGTATTCATTGAGGGCCTCGCTCACTTCCACAGCCTCCAGGCACATCTTCCCACCTTTATCTCTAATCGGTCCTATCTTCACTCCTGTCATCCTTTTGTTCTTCACATAATTGAAGAATGCATTGGGGCTTTCCTTTACCCTACTACCCAAGGCTTTCTCATGCCCTCTTCTTGCTCTCCTCAGCCCCTTCTTAAGCTCCTTTCTTGCTACCCTATGTTCCTCAATAGACCCATCTGATCCTTGCTTCCTAAACCTCACGTATGCTGCCTTCTCCCACCTAACTAGATTTTCCACCTCATCTGTCACCCATGGTTCCTTCACCCTACCATTCTTTATCTTCCTCGCCGGGACAAATTTATCCCTAACATCCTGCAAGAGATCTCTAAACATCCACCACATGTCCATAGTACATTTCCCTGCAAAAGCATCATCCCAATTCACACCCACAAGTTCTAGCCTTATAGCCACATAACTTGCCCTTCCTCAATTAAAAATTTTCTTGTCCTGTCTGATTCTATCCTTTTCCATGATAATGCTAAAGGCGAGGGAGTGGTGGTCACTGTCCCCCAGATGCTTACCCACTGAGAGATCTGTGCCCTGACCCGGTAACGAACCGGTAATTCCCCTTGGTCAGCTTGTCCACATACTGTGACAAGAATCCGTCCTGGACACACTTAACAAACTCTGCCCCGTCTAAACCCTTGGAACTAATCAGGTGCCAATCAATATTAGGGAAGTTAAAGTCACCCAAGATAACAACCCTGTTATTTTTGCACCTTTCCAAAATCTGCCTCCCAATCTGCTCCTCTGTATCTCTGCTGCTACCAGGGGGCCTATAGAGTACTCCCAATAGAGTAACTGCTCCCTTCCTGTTCCTGACTTCCACCCATACTGACTCAAAAGAGGATCCTGCTACATTACCACCCTTTCTGTAGCTGTAATACTATCCCTGACCAGTAATGCCACCCCTCCTCCCCTTTTCCCCCCTCTCTATCCCTTTTAAACCACTGAAATCCAGGAATATTGAGAATCCATTCCTGCCCTGGTGCCAGCCAAGTCTCTGTAATGGCCACTACATCATAATTCCATGTATGTATCCAAGCTCTCAGTTCATCACCTTTGTTCCTGATGCTTCTTACATTGAAGTACACACATTTCAGCCCTTCTACCTTACTGTCTTTACACCCTTTATTTTGCTTCTCTTTCCTCAAAGCTTCTCTATATGTTAGATCCGGCTTTACTCTGTGCACTTCTTTCACTGCTCAATCCGGGTCCCATCTCCCTTGCAAATTAGTTTAAACCCTCCCGAAGCATGCAAGCAAACCTACCTGCAAGGATATTGCTCCCCCTCGAGTTCAGGTGCAACCCATTCAACTTGTACCGGTCCCACCTTCCCCAGAAGAGATCCCAATGATCCAAAAATCTAAAACCCTGCCCCCTGCACCAACTCCTCAGCTACGCATTCAACTGCCATCTCCTCCAATTCTTACCATCGCTATCACGTAGCACTGGCAGCAATCCTGAGAACACCACCCTTGAGGTCCTGTTCTTCAGCCTTCTGCCTAGTTCCCGAAACTCACACTTCAGGACCTCATCCCTCTTCCTGCCTATGTCATTGGTGCCAACATGTATCACGACTTCTGGTTGCACCCGGTCAGAGACATCCTGGACCCTGGCACCCGGGAGGCAACAAACCATGCGGGTGTCCTTCTCACGTCCACAAAGTATCCTGTCAGCTCCCCTGACTATAGAGTCCCCAATGACGACAGCTCTCCTCTTCACCGTCCTACCCTTCTGTAACACAGGGTCAGACTCAGTGCTGGAGGCCCTGCCACCGTGGCTCACCCCTGGTCGGTCGTCCCTGCCAACTGTATCCAGGATGGTAAAATTATTATTCAGGGGAATGGCTACAGGGGTGCTCTGCACTACCTGTCTACTCACCTTCGCTTTCCCCCCTGTGCCTGTCACCCAACGACCTGCTTCCAGCAGCCTAGGTGTGACTACCTCCCTGTAGCTCTCACTACCTCTCTGTAGTGAGTCTGCTCTGCCATTTCATCATGACTGATCCATTTTACCTCTCAGCCCCAAACTCTTGCCTTCTTCCCATATCCCTTCATGCCCTGACTAGTCAAAAATCTATCACCCTATTTCTTAAATGTATCCAATGACTTGGCCTCCACAGCCATCTGTGGCAACAAATTCCACAGATTCACCACTCTCTGGCTAAAGAAGTTCATCCTTATCTCTGTTCTAAAAGGAGGCACCTCTTTTGATGCTGTGCTCTCTGGTCTTAGACTCCCCCACCATCGGAAACATCCTTGCCACATCCACTCTATTGAGGCCTTTCAGCATTCAATAGGTTTCAATGAGGTCACCCCTCATCCTTCTGAATTCCAGTGAGTAGAGGCCCAGAGCCATCAAACGCTCCTCATATAACACACCTTTCAACACACAATCATTTTCATAAACCTCTTTTGAACCCCTTCTCAATGTCAACACATCCTTTCTTAAATAAGGGGCCCAAAACTGCTCACAATACTCCAAGTGAGGCCTCACCAGTGTTTTATGAAGCCTCAACATTACATCCTTGCTGTTATAAGGATTTTCGGAGAGACTCTACATATATATATGTTGACTAAATATTCTTGTTCTTCACAAGTTATATGTGTAAATACGTGGATTGCATACGTCATCATGCTACCACATGATACGCACGCGCCTCGCTTAAGTAAGCTCGAAATTAGACCTACATTCCTGGACTGCCGTGTCTTCTTTTGAACTGGATCAATATTTTGAGTTACAAAACTTAATAAGCAGCTCCTGAGAAAATCTATCCTCGGTAACAAAACATTATACTCGGTAACAAAACTTATCCTCAGTAACAAACCATTATCCCCGGTAACAAAAATTCTTGGATAGTTCTAATCGCGAACTTCAAACTAATTTGGAGTTACCACAAACAGTCTAACAGGAGGGGATCATCACTTCCCTGGCTATAGGTTGACTCATTATAGAGTCTAATGGCCAAGGGTAAGAATGACCTCACATGGCACTCTTTGGAGCAGTGCAGTTGTCTTAGTCTATTACTAAAGTGCTCCTCTGTTCAGCCAAGGTGGCAATGCAGAGGGTGAGAAACATTGTCCGGAATTGCCAGGATTTTCTGTAGGGTCGTTTGTTCTACCACAGCCTCCAGTATGTCCAGTTTGTCTCCTCAGAGCCAGCCTTTCTAATCAGTTTATTGATCCTGTTGGCATCACCTGTGTTGATGCCATTGTCCCAGCACACCACTGCATAGAAGGTTGTACTGGCGACAACAGACTGCTAGAACATGTAAAGGAGAGGCCTGTATACTCCAAAGGACCTCAGTCTCCTCAGGAAGTAGAGGCGACTCTGACCCTTCTTGTACACAGCCTCTGTGCTGGTCCACTCAAGTCCGTCATACAGGTGCACCCCCAGATACTTGTACATCATCACCACATCCATGTCCTCACCATCAATAGTAACAGAGAATAGTGCAGGCTTAGTCTTCCTAGAGTCCATCACCACCCCATTTGCCTTACTGATGTTGAGCTGCAGATGATTCAGCTTGCACCGTTCAGCAAAGTCCTCCACCAGGGCCCTGTATTCATCCTCCCATTCTCCCTTTATACATCCAACTGTTGCTGAGTCATCAGAATTTCCGCAGATGACATGACAGTGTTGTATCTAAAGCCCAAGGTATACAGGGTAAACAGGAAGGGAGCCAATACAGTCCCCTGTGGGGCCCTAGTGCTGCTTAAAGCTATTTCTGACACACAGCTCTGAAGCCACACATTGTCAGTCAGGTAATCAATCCATTATCCTGGATACAGTGGAAGTGCCAACCTGCATTGAACAGAGCTTTTCCCCCAGCAATGAAGGCAGTATGGCATTGAAACTGCAGGGGATCGAGGGCTGACCTGAGCAGGGTTCAGCATTAGGTTCAGGACCTTTCAGCAGATTATTAAATCTGTTTTTCTTTCCATAGGTGCTGCCTGACTTGCTCAGTATTTTCATCAATTTCAGCTGAATTTCAAACTTCCAGCATGAGAGATCACTCATGCAGAGGTCTTCTTTCGACAGCGGCATACACCATCTGCCTGCCGTCTCGATGTTTCAATCTCCTGCACCACTTCAGTCGGTGATACCAGCGAGGAATTGAGCTGTCCTCAGGGCAACACTGCAAAGGCACATATCTTCCAGCTGCACCTGAAGATACCGAAACGCCAAGCCGCTCGGCAAGTTCCAATCTCATGAATTAGTCATTCTCTCAGTCAATTATCACTCTGTAAAGTGCCTTAGGAAGTTTTGTAAATTAACTGTGCTATGAATCTTGTCTGAAATTGCACACTCGCTGATGGTTTAATTTTGCATTATGAGATGCAACCTAAAAAGCTTTTCACATTTGGCGGGTTAATGTCTATTAAAAGTAGCTCTAATGGAAATCACTGATTGCTTAATGTTCACCTTCAGTTAGAGCGTTGTTGTGTTTATTGCATGTTCTTGAAAATGGAAAATGAATGTTATTACATTACTTATTGGGATTCAGTTGTTCGATAAGTGACAAACCAGACCCAGAGGAAGTCAGAAATGCTCCTCTGTTCAGAAGTCAGAAGTCAATAATGAATATCAAGTTTCAGTCAAGATGTTGCCATGCGCAATACTCTCTACCCAAAATCACAGAGAAGTAAAAGCAGAAGCTGTGGGAAGTAGATCTAATACAGTTTTCACTTCCAACTTTCTGAAGGAACTTTTCTTGTTGGGACATTCCAACTGATTCTTCCATCACCAGCAATGGCCACTGCCCCTCCCTTTCCAACTTTCCATCTAACTGCAGGTCCCGTGGCACTTCCTTATTTACTTCCTCCTTTTCTATCATCCAGATTCCAGTATCCGCATTCTCTTGTGTCTCCAAGTAGAGTTAACTTAGTTTTATGGAAGGAAACTTGTTTGGTAGAGATCACTGAGGAAGTAACAAACAGGGTGGATAAAGGAGAACTGGTAAATCTTATATGTTTGATATCCAGAAGTTGCTCAATAAGATGCCACAAAATAAGAGTGCGCAAGACATAAGAGAATCTGTAAATGTTGCAAATCCAGAGTAACACATGCAAAATGCTGGAGGAACTCAGCAGGTCAAGCATCATCTGTGGACATGAATAAACAGTTGACATTTCAGGCCAATATCCTACAACAGAAAGTAGAGTTCAGATAAATGGGTAATTTCTGGATCAATAAGTAGTGCACTATCACAGCAATCAGGCAGAGGTTTCGACTGTTCGTAACCTAATTAATGATTTTGATGAAGGGAATGAGTCTGCGTTACCAAAGTTTTCTTAAGAAGGAAAGATAGGTGGATTAGTATGTTGTGAAGAGATAAAGGTAGGTTAAATGAGTAGATAAGAAATTGATAGGTGGATGATCATTTGGAAAATGTGAAGTTATCCATCTTGTAAAGAAGAATGAAAAAGCTAATTACTGTGCTACTGCACTTTTGTTTTCCTTTTCTAAATAAAAATATTAGATTACGAGGACACTCAGTCCTCGTTTATTGTCATTTAGAAATGCATGCATTAAGAAATGATACAATGTTCCTCCAGTATGATATCACAGAAACACAGGACAGACCAAGACTAAAACTGACAAAAACCACATAATTATAACATATAGTTACAACAGTGCAAAGCAATACTGTAATTTGATAAAGAGTAGACCATGGGCACGGTAAAAAAAAGTCTCAACGTCCTGACAGCCCATCATCTCATGCAGATGGTAGAAGGGAGAAACTTTCCCTGCCATGAACCTCCAGTGCCACAAACTTGCTGATGCAGCACCCTGGAAGCACCCGACCACAGTCGACTCTGAGTCCGTCTGAAAACTTCGAGCCTCCAACCAGCCCTCCAACACCGAGCACCATCTTTGCTGAGCGCCTCGGCCCCACCCCGGCCACCGAGCAACAAGCAAAGCCGAGGACTCGGGGCCTTCCCCTCCGGAGATTCAGGATCACACAGTAGCAGCGGCAGAGAAGCAGGCATTTCAGAAGTCTCTCCAGATGTTCCTCCATGCTCTCACATCTATCTCCATCAAATCAGGATTGTGCATGGCACCCTACTTGACAGATAACAGATATTCATCACCGGAGTGGCCGCTGTGCGCTGCATCGCGCCGCCATCTTCTCCTTTCCTTACAAACATGTAATACAGACATAATCACTAGGTAGATTCCTGGGATGAAGGAGCTACTACAGTGTTTCCCAACTTTTTTTTTTAGCCCAATAGCCCCCTAAAACACTTTGATACTTACCAACACCCTTCTTAAGCATATTACACTTTCCAGTGCCCCCCATAATGTAAAAATATGTCTACCATATGCTAACATGAGAAAAATGATTTTGCTTTAAATTTTTATTATGCTTTATACTTTATCATCGCCAAACAATTGATACTAGAACGTACAATCATCATAGCGATATTTGATTCTGCACTTCTCGCTCCCTGGATTACAAAACAATAGTAAATATTAAAAATTTAAATTATAAATCATAAATAGAAAAATAGAAAGTAAGGTAGTACAAAAAAAACCGAGATGCAGGTCCGGATATTTGGAGGGTATGGCCCAGATCCGGGTCAGAATCCGTTCAGCAGTCTTATCACAGCTGGAAAGAAGTTGTTCCCAAATCTGGCCGTACGAGTCTTCAGGCTCCTGAGCCTTCTCCCGGAGGGAAGAGGGATAAAAAGTATGTTGGCTGGGTGGGTCGTGTCCTTGATTATCCTGGCAGCACTGCTCCGATAGCGTGCGGTGTAAAGTGGGTCCAAGGACGGAAGATTGGTTTGTGTGATGTGCTGGGCTGTGTTCAGGATCTTCTGCAGCTTCTTCCGGTCTTGGACAGGTCAACTTCCATACCAGGTTGTGATGCACCCTAGAAGAATGCTTTCTATGGTGCATCTATAAAGATTAGTGAGGGTTTTAAGGGACAGGCCACATTTCTTTAGTTTTCTCAGGAAGTAAATGCGCTGGTGGGCCTTCTTGGCAGTGAACTCTGCTTGGTTGGACCAAGTCAGGTCATTTGTGATATTGACCCCAAGGAACTTAAAGCTTTTGACCTGTCTATATTTGTCTATATCTGTCTATATCTGTTTTTATTTGTCTGTAATGCTCAACTATATTGGCTCGTATATGTTTAGGGGAAATCCCGCCCAGCACCGGCCTGAACGCTTCCCACTGGGTCGGTTGCTGTACGACTGCCGCCCGAATCAATCCCAAACATCAGTCATCAGCCAGCACACCCAATACATTTTACCAAGTACACTTTATAGATATTACTAAGTCTATGAAATTAATATAAGTTCCATACAGAAAAGGAAGTATTGAAAAAAAAGGTGCCAGACTTATCAAAGTCCAAGTTCTTCGTGCGCAACTGCTGGAGCTCAATCAATTCCTGATGACCACCCGGATCCTGTCGACTCATGGCTCGGGACCACCTGGAGTGATCGACCAGAGCCTTTCCGCACGTCCACCATCCTCCTCGTCTCTCCTCCGACTCCCCGCCAAAAACCCCGTTCCCACTCATATGAGACAGCATTATCATCCGAAAAAAAACGATACATGAACACCCATTGGCTAATAGCACCCTGCTGTCTGTATTAACCCAAACAAATGTCCAGCTAGAGCCTTTCTCAGCATTTAACATAACAAAGAAGCATTCCCAAGTATAACATAACAAAGAAGCCATTTTAAATTTAACATACAAAATAAAAGACCCTGTACATGTCTATAATCCTAGCTTACATAGTATCTGTGCACCGTACAGCAGCTTCAATATCAATGTGATCCTTGAGCTTGACAGTGTTCAACAAGAGTTGAAATATCTGGTTCAAGTTGTTACAGCAAAAGCCATAAATCCCCACATGTAACAATGTCCAAGTGGTTTCTGTTTTTTTTTGAGTATGTGGTCCACTGCATTGAAGCTTCTTTCAACAAGGTAGGAGGATGGAAATGCAATGAAGAGCAGAGACTTATGGAGAAGAGGAGTTCGGTGGATAATAAAATGGACGAGTTCACGGCGCTAGCCAGGCGTCAGAGAACATTTCGGGAGTGCAGTGCTATGTGTTTCACTGGAACGGGGCTGCACAAGGACATACCCGATCAAAGCTTCTCCATGGATGGCTTCCAGACCGTTCCAGCTGACCGGAAGTGCACTGAGAGCGTTAAGCGTAAAGGAGTTGGGTGCTTACTGTCTGGTTAACAACAGATGGTGCAATCTGGGTCATATTACAATCGAGGAACGTGTTTGTAGACCGGATATTGAACTTTTGAACTGTTGGCTTTGGCCACATTCCACCAAGATTCAACACTGGGCGGCACGGGAGGTTGTTCCTGCCTGTGGCCATCGAACTTGCAACTCCTCCCGTGGAGGGTCAGACACCCTGAACCAATAGACTGGTCCTGGACTTTTTTCCATCTGGCATAGTTTTCATTTTGTTGTTTGATTGTTTGTGGTTTTTGTATTGCTATACTTATGCTCTATTCTTGGTTGGTGTGGCTGTAACGAAACCCAATTTCCCTCGGGATCAATAAAGTATATCTATCTATCTATCTTTGACTCTTCTGCAAAGACCAGGAAACTTGATATGACAGTGTAGCCACATACCATAAAACCAACATTTTTGAAAAGCATTTTGCTTCTTCATCATTCTGAGTTTTGATAATTTCTTCTTGCAAGCATTCTTCCTGTTCTTCTACCTTGCGAGAAATGGGTTAGTCACCCAGTCCGGAATTTCCAGATCATTCAAATCCTTGAATTGATTCTGAAAATCCTTTTTCAGTGATGGCAGTTGTAAGAAGTACTCTTGCAAATCACCATCTGTGAAAGTGAGTGCCATACTTTCCATACAGGGAAACTGTGAGAACATTCTTCTCCCAATTAGATATTTCCAATTTTTTGATAAAAGTGGACACTACACTTACTGCTTGTATTAAACTGAAATTTGAAAATTGCAGCTTCATATTTAAAATGTTCATTTTGTCATACAGATTGGCTACGTTAGCCACATCTCCACATAGAAGTTCAATCTTTGAGCAAAAATTCAACCACGGTGTCAAAAAGGTCAAATAAATGTTTTAAGCAGCAGCCTTTTGACAGCCAAAGCACTTCAGTGTGAAGAAGCAAGTGTTAAAACTCTTTATTATTCTCTTGGGATAATTGGCGAAATATTCTGCCATTGGATGAGCTTTAATTTCGTTGATAGCGGATTTTACAAGAGCCATGCTTCAAAAGAGTCACTGGCTGAGGTTTTTGGCAGTGAGATGATGAGTTACACAATGGATTGCAAACAGACTTGGAATTTCTTTTTTCCCAAGTGCCACTAAACTCATTTCATCAATATGATGAGCCACAGAATTATGACTCAGATGAATTGATTTTAAAATGCTGGTATCTATTTTGAGAACAGTGGTGAGTACTTCTGATACACCAGGCATTATTAATCTTTCACCAATTGTACGAGATATTTCCGCACTTTGCTATCATTTTAGAAATGTTATACGAAGCAATGTGACTACTATCAAGGTCATTTTTAGCTTTCTTGGCAAATAACTTGAATGCGCAATGCTTTTCAAATGCTTCTTTCATCATCTGGAACTTAGTAATACCATAAGTAGCCTTTCCAGGGTGCCTTTTACAGAAGCGCTACTGCAATATTGATGGTTTCATGGCTTCATTAGATAGTACAGTATTACAAATAAGACACATGGGGCATCGCTGATCTGACAGGAATGGAATAAAACCATTGTAACATTGTATTGATGCTTTTTCTGTAGCTTCTGTTTCTTAGCAAGATTAGAGTTCAAGGTTTCACTACCTTTAGGCTCAGAGATTAAGCCACACATATTTATCCATCATTAACAAGGCTAAATTAATATAAAAATTAACACAAACTGGGAATGCCTATCAGATGTTGATGATGGCAGTGAGTTGACACGGTTGGTCAAGTCTCTTGTTTCAAGTTAGGTTGCCACTTACCACCACACACACACCCCGCCCCAAGAATCTTTAATCCCCCCCCCCCCATGACTTATATTTCCCCTAATGCTCCCTTGGGACACGTAACTGACCCTTGGGGGGGTGGGGGGCAGAACCACCCCTGTTTGGAATCATTGAGCTAATGTATGAAACAGATTGAACAGGCTTTACTTACACTGTTTGGAGTTTAGAAGAATGAAAAATGTAATTTTATTGAAACAAGTAGAAGTTTGAGGGGAGGAGACAGACTAAATGTTGAAAGGATGTTTCCTCAAGTGTGGTTGGGTGTCTGGTATCAGTATAAAGTGTTGTCAATTTAAACACAGATCTGAGAAAGAATTTCTTCTACCAAAGGTAATGACTCATTGGAACTCTCCACCTCAGAGTGCTGGGCAGATGGCAGAGTCATTGAACATATTCAACATGAACATTGATATATGTTCGAATTGTGAGGAGGTCGGGGAGAATGCAGAGAGAGCAGGAAAGTGCTATTGGTGCCAAGTTTGGATTAGGCAGAAGATTTTATAAATCAACCTTGATTCTTGTGTTCTTTATGGGGCAAAATAACTTAAGAACAAGGAATGATATTTGTGGAATATACAGTACAGCTGCCTGCTCCTTCTCCGTGGTCATCTGGACAAAAACTAGACAGATGAAGAGTGAAACACAGCCAGAATGATGAACACCACAGGATGCTTCAACGTAGCTTTGACCAGATGAACTGTAGCTGGAATCCATGTGGTGACATCTGTCACTCTAAGCTTCAGGTTAACTAGCTTCACTTCTTTTATGTACTTCACACTGCAGATTTCAGGAGGGAACCCTTTGGTAATTGCCACTGTTATGTTTTGTAACTCCTGAAACTAATTGAAAGAAAAACACGGGAGCCCAAGATAACATGAGTACTTCATTTTAGGCACATATGAAGTGGTGACATAATTATGTATACCATTCTCGTACTTCTTACATATAACCTGTAATGAATTACATAAACAAACTAAGAATGCTTAATCAAATAATACATTTACAATATTACTCAAATATTACTGAAATATTAAATGGACAACATTCCTCCCTGTTTGGTGCTAAATTCAAACCCAATATCGAATGCATCTCAACTTATATACATATATATTCAGACTTAAATATTTAATCACTGCAGAAGATTTCTTACCTCTTCTGGGGTAATCTCTTCCCTGACCGGGGGTGAGGGGGGGTGTCACTCTGCTTGGCAGGAGAGACTTGTGGCTGTGAAGCAATCTCAGGTTCAGGGGCCTCCTCCATGGTGGTTGTAGCAGTTGACTCCGGAACTGCAGAAAGTGGTTTTGACAGCTCTAGACACAGTTCTTCTCTAAAAATTTACTCTGCTCTCCTCAAACAATAGACACTGCTGTTCTCAACTGATCGAAAATCAGGAGAGGCTTCAGACAAGGGTGTGTTTTCTCCCCTGATTTATTTAATGTGTACAGTGAAACAATATTACAAAAAATAACTTGGGAATCAAAGTTGGCATTGAAAACATCAATAATTTCAGATATGCAGATGACGCTGTGTTAATTGCTAGTACGGAGGAAGAACTACAAAACTTAATTGATACAATTGTTGAAGAAAGTGCAAAAATTGGTCTATCTATCAATTGTAAAAAAGACAGAATGTATGGTGATATCCAAAAAGGAGAATCCTATCTGCAGGCTGAGAATAAACGGGGAAGACATAAAGCAAGTACAGAACTTTTGCTACTGAGGAAGCTGGGTGACATCAGATGGCAGGGGCGACATGGACATCAAAAAGAAGAATAGGGATGGCAAAAGACACCTTTACGAGAATGAAGAGTATACTGACCAATACTAAACTAGGCATGACAACCCGCCTCAGTACTGAAATGTTACGTTTATCCAGTTATGTTATATGGCTCAGAATGTTGGACAATATCTAGTAACATGAGGAAACAAATTGAAGCAGCAGAGATGTGGTTTTTGAGGAGGATGCAAAGAATATCATGGACGAAACGAATATCTAACAAGGATGTCATGAACAGAGCAAACACAAAAGGAGAAATAATGTATGAGATCATGAAATGGCAACGTAACTTCATTGGACAAATGAATAGGAAAGAGGAGTTAGAATGCACGGTAATTATGGGAAAGATTGAAGGGAAGAAAGCAAGAGGAAGACAAAGACAAAGACAAATGATGATGGAGACAGCAGCCAGAGAACTGGAAACGAATACCAATGAATTGATCCACTTGACCCGAAACAGGAGTGTGTGGGCCATGGCACCTGATGATGATGATGATGACATAATTATTGCCTAACTCCCTGTGTTGCTCCATTTCATTCTGGTTATTTGCCGCCCATTATGTTGACTTGGTCACTGAAGCATTACAGTCACTGTGGTCGCCCCTTCATGACGTAATCAGCGTCCTGTTGCCGGAGAACCCATCGCGTCACCAGCAATAGACGGAGCCGAGTGAGATGGCCCGCTGTGAACGGAGGGGGCGGGGCTATCACGCTGTCACCGGTTCAAGCCCCGCCCCCGCCCTCCCCTCCCCCTCTCAACGCCGTTGCCGCCGTTGTTCATTCCGGATAATGGCGGCCGCTGCGTGCAGTGGTTCGCTCCGTTTCTCCAGTCTGAAGCACGGTGGCCCGAAGGAACATCACCATCATTACTACCATGCGAGGAGGCGTACCGACTCCCGGCGGAGACAGGCCGCCCTCAGCTTCCTCAACAACATTTCCCTGGACGGCCGGCGGCCCACTGACCTGTCCAATGGCTTCCCGCAATACCGACCGGTACAGGAGGCTGCCGCCGGCTGCATCGGATGTCCGCCGGGGATGTCGAGCGGCCAAGCCTCCCGATTGGGGCCTGTGGCGGGCGCTGGGTACGCCGGACCTGTGGTCGCCCCAGTCAGTGACTGCGGTCTCGGAGCGGGTGTCTGCGAGGGGGCCGCCGCCACTGCCGCTGCTGCTGCTGGTGGTGGTGGGCAGCAGCTGGCTTCAGGCCCGGGGACTCCGCTGCCCAGGAGCGGGCTGGTGACAACGCAAGCGGCCGGATCCTTCGGATTGGACCTGCAGAGGCAGAGGTAGGTTGTCTGGGAGGCACCGGCTTTAGAGGGATGTTGAACGGCTTGCTTTTGCCTCAAGATCTTCTGTCAGCAAGGTGATAGCGTACAGATTGATTGATGTTACTTTGCCGTGCAAAAGAGAGACACACCTGATACACCTTCGCGGATAGTTGTCAGCCACACCACATACCTGCATCAGACAATCCCTGGAAGGTGGGAATGTGTACATTTTCCTTTCAAAATGCTCCGATATGTAACCTGGTCAAATTTTGTTTTGAAGTCAGTAAAACAACTGCAACAGGCAGCCATGTAGAGTACTTCAAGCTTAAAATTTTTTATTTGGGGAAGTTGGTTACTACTAGTTACTGTGACTAATGATCGCCTGTTTGCGTACCAAATGAATCACTCGCTGATATAACCGTATAACAAAGATGTGTTTTAGTTTTTAAATGCCTTAAGTCATGTTTCTACTGATACGTTTTCATCCGATCACTTGTTATAGTCCCTCGTTCATCTTTTTGTAATTTATTTTTTTATTGAATTTCATCATCAAACAAACATTTCCGTAAGATGTATTTCAGATACAGTACATATATCATATCATATTTGTCACAAATCTCCACAATATTTATCTGAGGTATACACTTATATGTATCTTATTTATCTCCAATAGATTAAAAAACGCGCATATACTGTTTTACGACCTTATACTAGCTGATTGCGTTCAGATAGATGACAATGAGGGGAGGAGAGGTATTTGAGAGTTCGAGATATAACCGGTTATTTAACTTCTGGCAGATGATGTACAAACATTTATAGCATCAATTTTGAAGTGGGCAGTGAAGGGAAAGAAAAGATCTGTGCTGTTTATGTAACATAGGTTTGAACTTGTCCAAGAATAGCTCATGATTACAACCATATTGAACTTATTACTTATCTGTAGTCTAACACCCTAGAGGGTTTCTTGGCTTTGCATGAAGTTGGATTTACTTCGAATTCCAAATTTACAGTGCATTTGCCATGCATTAGTTATTTTGTATCAGTACTAAACTTGCAGAGAGAATGCATCCTTAATGATAAGTCGTTTTGAGTATTTCTGTAATTAATTTTGAACTATTAGTGAGGGTAGACATTTGGTTTATCACTCTGTGCTTCAGCACTCAGGTTGATCTTGCATCTTTCTCCTTTCCATATCTAGTCTTTAAAATCCACTGCTGTGTACTGAATTCCAATTTGTACCAAGATTAAGCATGCATCTATCTATATGAGCCTGTATTTTGACAGTCGTTAAATATCAAGATACATATACAATACAGCATAGTACAGATCCATTGACCCATGATTTTGTGCCAACCTTTTAATCTAGTGGAAGATCCATCTAACCCTTTCCTCCTGTATAGCCCATCATTTTTCGGTCAGGTTATTTAAGAGTTTCTTAAGTGTCCCTAGTGTATCTGCCTCTAAACCATCCCTGGCAGGATATTCCACACACCCACCACTATCTCTGTCTAAAAACTACTTATCTGACATATTTCCTATACTTTCCTCAAATTGCTTTAAAATTATGCCCCGTCGTGTTAGCCACTTCCACCCTGAGAAAAAGTCTCTGGCTATCTACTTGATCTATGCCTCATATCAAGTCACCTGTCATCCTCCTTTACTCCAAAGAGAAAAGCCCTAACTCTTTCAACCTATCTTAATAAGATAAGCCCTCTAAGTCCAGAGAGTCCAGAGAAGCACCCTCTCTAAAGCTTCCACATCCATCCTATAATGAGGCAAACAGAACTGAAATAGATCCATAATTACCATATCTTGGGTTTTTAAATTTATTTTTCCCATTTTTGGACAAAGGAAGCTGCTGTTTTCCATGGATTAAATTTTGATTAGGTAATTAGAGTGGAATGTTTTGTTCCTAACCCTCTGAAACCTTGCAATGTTTGCATGCAGTAGCAGAGATTCAGAACGATATTCTGCCTTGTTTGTTTCTCATATATCCTCTAAAAGAGAATGTACTTAAAGTGACATATGAGTACAGGATTTCAGAAGTAAAGTAATTCCTATTATACTTCTAAAATGTCATGCATATTTTGGAGAAATTAATAAATGTCAATTTTCAAAAAATATGAGAGTTAGAGTACAATTGAGACATCTGGTTCTGTTTTGTTGTTTGTATTGGAAGGTGGTTTCCAGATGTTTTCCTTAAGGTTATGTGATACTCCAACACCTTGTTCGTCTCCAAAGTTGCCGAGTTGATGAGAGTTCCTCTGATGTTAGTTAGATCATAAGATAAATCGCAGCACTTTAAATTCATGGGCAAAAAAATAAAACATTTCTTAGTTTGAGTGAGTTAAGTGGAATGGGAATTAATTGGTACAGCATAGAATTAGTCCACAATAATCTGAATATAACTTCTGAGTAAATCCTTTTCTAACATTCAGTGAAAAATATATTGGAGTAAAGAACACTGGAGAAATTGTAATGGGAGATTAGGAGATGGCGGAGGAACTGAACGAGTATTTTGCATCAGTCTTCACTGGGGAAGACATCAGCAGTATACCGGACACTCAGTGATGGCAGGGAAGAGAAGTGTGTGCAGTCACAATTACGACGGAGAAAGTACTCAGGAAGCTGAATAGTCTAAAGGTAGATAAATCTCCCGGACCAGATGGAATGCACCCTCGTGTTCTGAGGGAAGTAGCTGTGGAGATTGCGGAGGCATTAGCGATGATCTTTCAAAAGTCTATAGATTCTGGCATTGTTCCGGAGGACTGGAAGATTGCAAATATCACTCTGCTATTTAAGAAGGGGACAAGGAAGCAAAAAGGAAATTATAGACCTGTTAGCTTGACATTGGTGGTTGGGAAGTTGTTGGAGTCGATTGTCAAGGATGAGGTTTCAGAGTACCTGGAGGCATATGACAAGATAGGCAGAACTCAGCATGGATTCCTTAAAGGAAAATCCTGCCTGACAAACCTATTACAATTTTTTGAGGAAATTACCAGTAGGCTAGACAAGAGAGATGCAGTGGATGTTGTATATTTGGATTTTCAGAAGGCCTTTGACAAGGTGCCACACATGAGGCTACTTAACAAGATAAGAGCCCATGGAATTACGGGAAAGTTACATACGTGGATAGAGCGTTGGCTGATTGGCAGGAAACAGAGAGTGGGAATAAAGGGTTCCTATTCTGGTTGGCTGCTGGTCACCAGTGGTGTTCCACAGGGGTCCGTGTTGGGGCCGCTTCTTTTTTCATTGTACATCAACAATTTGGATTATGGAATAGGTGGCTTTGTGACTAAGTTTGCTGACGATACGAAGAAAGCAGACATCCCACCCTGCAAAAACTCATTTCAGGGAGGTAACACTATCAATTTGTGGGAGCCTCCCGGAACTTTGGGAGGGGTGGGATGTCTGCAACAGAGTAGCTCCTTAGCAGCTGGCCAGCTAGTTTAAATAACATTAGCTATGCTAATGAATGAATGAATGACACCTGTTAAACTCACCTCAACATGTCTTTTACAGTCTTAACCCGCCATGGGCAATAGAAAAGTCACTGTTGCAAACAGTGCAGCGAGCAACACTGTCATTATTTTGACCCCTATTAGGCAGGGGTACACTTTAGTGTAGTCTGGGGTGACGTACGTTTTATATTTTTTTGGAACACTCTACCATGGCGTGCGCTCTCTCTCTCGCTCGCTTATTCTCTTGTTTTCCCTCTTGCGCTCTCGCTCGCTTGCTCTCGCATCTCGCTTTCTCTCTCGTGGTTTCTCTCCCTCGCGTGCTCTCGCTTGCTTTCTCTCTCGCGCTCTGTCTCTCGCTTGCTTTCTCTCGCTCGTGCACTCTTGCTTTCTCTCTTGCGTTCTGGCTCTCAAAAAAATTGATTTCCGTGATATTGTATATCATTTGCAGGCATCAGGGAGCCACTATTCATATGCAGGAGACTCCCGGAACTTCCGGGAGAAATGGGATGTCTGAGAAAGGTGGAGGGGCCGGTAGTGCTGAGGAAACTGAGGGTCTACAGAGAGACTTGGATAGATTGAAAGAAGTGGCAAATGAAATACAAATGTACAATGTTGGAATGTGTATGGTTATGCACTTTGGCAGAAGAAATAAAAGGGCAGACTATTATTTAAATGGGGAGAGAATTCAAAGTTCTGAGATGCAACAGGATTTGGGAGTCCTCGTACAGGATACCCTTAAGGTTAACCTCCAGGTTGAGTCGGTGGTGAAGAAGGCGAATGCAACGTTGGCATTCAGTTCTAGAGGAATAGACTATAGGAGCAAGGATGTGATGTTGAGGCTGTATAAGGCACTGGTGAGACCTAACTTGGAGTACTGTGGGCAGTTTTGGTCTCCTTATTTAAGAAAGGATGTGCTGACATTGGAGAGGGTTCAGAGAAGATTCACTATAATGGTTCCGGGAATGAGAGGGTTTACATGAGGAACGTTTGTCCGCTCTTGGACTGTATTCCTTGGAGTTTAGAAGAATGAGGGGAGACCTCATAGAAACATTTCAAATGTTGAAAGGCATAGACAGAGTGCATATGGCAAAGTTGTTTCCCATGATGGGGGAGTCTAGTACGAGAGGGCATGACTTAAGGAGTGAAGGGCACCCATTCTAAACAGAAATGCGAAGAAATTTTTTTAGCCAGAGGGTGGTGAATCTATGGAATTTGTTGCCACGGGCAGCAGTGGAGGCCAAGTCATTGGGTGTATTTAAGGCAGAAATTGATGGGTATCTGAGTAGCCAGGGCATCAAAGGTTATGGTGAGAAGGCGGGGGAGTGGGACTAAATGGGAGAATGGATCAGCTTATGATAAAATGGCGGAACAGACTCAGTGGGCCAAATGGCCGACTTCTGCTCCTTTGTCTTATGGTCTTATGATTCTTAAACATTGTTGCTTACTATTTTAGTTATTTGTAGAGAAAATAAGCATTGAACTTGATGACTTTCTCTGCATTCAATAAACATGATCGATTCTCAGCTTCGACCAGTTCTTAATCCAATCTCCATATCTCATAATTGTGCTTTAATCCTGATCTCACTGGCTCGCAGCTTTGAATGTATGTAGTGATTGAGTACCTATAATACTCTGAGTTCGAAAATTCTGAACGTGCACAACCTTCAAGAGTAATTAATGTTTTCCCTTGTTTAGGTATTAAAACAATGACTTCCTTAATTTGAGTGTCAAATTCTAAATTTTTCAGCCTAGAGAAATGATCTCTCAATATCTAGACAGCCAAGCTATATTTCCGCCACCTCCAACGGGATCCCATCACTAAGCACTTCTTTCCTTCCCCCCCCCCCACCCCGCTTTGCGCAGGGATCGCTCCCTACGAGACTCCCTTGTCCATTCGTTCCCCCCCCCCCCCCCCGTCCCTTCCCACCGATCTCACTCCTGGCACTTATCCTTGTAAGCAGAACAAGTGCTACACATGCCCTTACACTTCCTCCCTCACAGCCATTCAGGGCCCCAGACAGTCCTTCCAGGTGAGGCGACACTTCACCTGTGAGTTGGCTGGGGTGCTGTACTGCGTCCGGTGCTCCTGATGCAGCCTTGTATATATTGGCGAGACCCGACGCAGGCTGGGAGACCATTTTGCTGAACACCTACGCTCTGTCCGCCAGAGAAAGCAGGATCTCCCAGTGGCCACACATTTTAGTTCCACGTCACATTCCCATTCTGATATGTCTAACCACGGCCTCCTCTACTGTCAAGATGAAGCCACACTCAGGTTGGAGGAACAACACCTTATATTCCGTCTGGGTAGCCTCCAACCTGATGGCATGAACAGTGACTTCTCTAACTTCCGTTAATGGCCCACCTCCCCTTCGTACCCCATCCCTTATTTATTTTGTTTTATTATTTTTCTCTCTCTCTCTTTCTCCCTCTGTCCCTCTCACTATACTCCTCTGCCCACCCTCTGGGCTTCCCCCTCCCCCTTTCTTTCCCCCTGGGCCTCCTGTCCCATGATCCTCTCATATCCCTTTTGCCAATTAACTGTCCAGCTCTTGGCTCCATCCCTCCTCCTCCTGTCTTCTCCTATCATTTCAGATCTCCCCCTCCCCTTCCCATGTTCATATCTCTTACTATCTCTTCTTTCAGTTAGTCCTGACGAAGGGTCTCAGCCCGAAACGTCGACTGTACCTCTTCCTATAGATGCTGCCTGACCTGCTGTGTTCACCAGCAATTTTTGTGTGTTGCTTGAAATTCCAGCATCTGCAGATTTCTTCGTGTGAGCCAAACTATATAAACGTCTTGCGTACAGTGCATTGTACAGTATGAACGCTAGTGCAGATGGGATGATCGTACTGTATTTTATCTGAGAGCAAAACTTCTCATCCCAGAAATCAGTCTGATGAATCTTCATTGCTTTGTCTCAATCATTTTGAGTGTACCAAAACAATATGCAGTATCCCAGAAACTGCCTCATCTACAATGTGGACAATTGCACTGCTCTTGAGCTTGATTCCCTTCGCAATAAGGGCCAATTTACTATTTCCCTTCCACATTATTTTCTCTGCCTGCATGTTAATTTGGTTTACATGTAGGACACAGTGTATGTTTCTCACCACAAAACAAATTCCTTTACTTATTCCCTAACAAAATAAATGCCCTTGCATTTCTTTGATTTATATTTTAGCTGTGCATTATATAGTTGTACTATCTGTATCCATTTGTGTACTCGTATATTGTTTCCATCAAGCTTTGTAAGCAAACTTGATTATCTTGCACTATGTCTCTTGGTCTAAGTAAACAGCTGAAGACCTTGGCAGACCAGTAGGAATAGGGTACTGATCGGAAAATGAACAGTTATCTCAAATGTGTTCTCTCAGGTTGCTAATTCTCAATCCAGGCAAATATTTCTTCCCAACCCCATGAGCCCTTACAACAATGCAAAATAACATAAATTGAATATTTGGAATGAAGAATTTGCCAAGTAGAAACAGATGAAAAGGGTCTGTATAGTAAACTTGCTAGTAATGACATACAACTTTTTATAGTGCACTTACAGATGTTGTTTACATTAATTCATCCAGTAACTGCAATATAATAGGGCTACAACCCATGCTGATGGTAACCTGTAATATGTAGAATATTGGATTTAGTACTGGATAGCCATGGTCAAGATCTCCACCAGCACAGGTGCACCACAGAGCTGCGTGCTTATCCCCCACTGTACTCACTTTACACTTATGACTTTGTGGCTAAGCACAGTTCCAATGCCATATTCAAGCTTGCTTGTGACACCACTGTTGTTGGCAGAATCAAAGGTTTTGACGAATATGCATGTAAGAGAGAGATTGACAATCTGGCTGTGCTTCTACAACAACCTTCTCTTGCTTAATGTCAACAAAACCAAAGAAATGATTATTGGCTTCAGGAGGAGGAAACCAGAGGTCCTCATCAGGAGATGAGAGGTGGAGGGGAGCAATTTTAGATTCCTCAGTGCTATCATTTCAGAAGACACAGTTTTAAGGTGCTTGAAAGTAGGTACAGAGGAGATGTCAGGGGTAAGTTTTTTTACGCAGAGAGTGGTGAGTGTGTGGAATGGGCTGCCAGCAACAGTGGTGGAGGTGGATACAATGGGGTCTTTTAAGAGACTCCTGGATAGGAACATGGAGTTCAGAAAAATAGAGGACTACGGTTAACCCTAGGTAATTTCTAAAGTAAGTACATGTTCATTGTGGGCTGAAGGGCTTGTATTGTGCTGTAGGTTTTCTTTCTATGTTCTAAGACCCATCCTAGGCCCAGCAAGTAAATGCAATTACAAAAGAAGTACAGCTTTGCCTCTACTTGTGTAGAAGTTTGCGAAGATTCGGCATGACATAGATGGAGAGTATATTGACAGGCTGCATCACAACCTGATATGGGAATGGAAAATCCTACAAAAAGTAGTAAAGGCAGCCCAGCCCATCATGAGTAAAGCCCTTCCCTCCACTGAACACATACATGGAGTAATATTGCAGAAAAGCAGCATCCATTGCCAGCAGAAAGAAGGTGTAGGAGTCTTAGAACTCTCACCAGCAGGTTCAGTAACAGTTATTACCCCCCAACCATCAGGCTTTTGAACCAAAGGGGATAACTTAACTTGCCCCATTGCTGAAATGTTTCCACAACCTGTGGGCTCACTTTTAAGGACTCTTCATCTCATGTTCTCAATATCTATTGCTTATTTAAATTATTATTATTTATTCTTTCTTTTTGTATTTGCCCAGTTTGCTGCTTCATGCACACTGGTTAAACATCCAAGTTGGTGGGGTCTTTCATTGATTCTATGTTATGGTTATTGGCGTTATTACCCGCAAATAAAATGAATCTCGGTTGTATATAATGACATATATGTACGTTAATAAATTTACTTTGAAATGTGTGAAATTTGCTGTTGTTTGTATTAAGTATGAAATGAGAATTTCCAGACTACAATAAGTGTGAAAGCACAAGTTTTCAGCAGTAGTTTGAAATACAAATTAAAAATTATTTTCACTTAACATATGCTGTTTATTTTGTTGGTTGCCAATCAAAAAATTAAGTGCAACTGTGAAAGGAGCATCACAACCTGCTGTTGAATAGTCGATAGTATTATAATAAAGCTGGCAGCTTGCAGGCAAGTCCATGTAGGTTATAGAAACATTCAGCAATTGTTTTAACTTTGAAACATTAATGTGCACCAGTTTAAAAGTAAATCATACACAGTCTCTTCTTTTGTAGTCATTAACTCAGTGCATTTATTAAAAATCTTCACAGCTTTCACTTCGTCTAGATTATTTTTTCCTTTTCTTTTTCCAGTTGAACAGTGTTTATTCTCCAGAAATGTAATGCCAAAGTACTATATAGTGTGCACTTTGAAGCATTACATGGAAGAATGTTAAAGAAGTGATTACCTTATGAAAGCAAACATGTAATAGTTTTATTGCATTTTGATGCATTAATAAATAAGAATCAGTCTTAAATTGAAATTTCATAAATTTAGTCACAATGTTTTTTAATGGCTCTTCAACTTCGCATTAATGACCTCCATTGTGTTAGCTGGGTAATGCTAATTTAAGTTCATTTTTTTTAATGTCCAAGATACAAATTTAATGACCCAGGGATGAATGAAGAATTGTTTCCTGTGCACATTTAGCTTAGATTTTCATTTTAACTTGTTATATCCTAAAGCACAGAGAAAACAAACTGTTCAGGGAATAGACAGATTTATTTCATAAGGCCAGATCTTTGCCTTAATTGCTTTTAAAAAGGAACAGCTATTCAAGAGTTAAATTGTGTGTTTGGTTGCAAAGTGGAGGATGTTAGCAATAAGTAGAGTTGGGAATTTAAGCAAGCTCCCTCCAAGTAGGTATTAGAAAGGCTAAAGCTTTTGCCTTATTTTCTGGAATGAATGTGTTTCCAGTCATTGATTTTTGGTTAATATAGCAGAGACTTGCTTCAGTCCACCAGCTGCTGGAATGCTCTAAGCTTCTGTTGCTTTAACATCAAACAATCTCAATATTTCCACACCAGCTACTTCAATCCTTCCACTGAGTTTACTCAAAACACTATTGTCAATGATACAAGTCCTGTTTGTCCATTGTCATGGCCTATTATGATTCAAGCAGTATCTATTTCTGTTTGTAAATGTGCCAAGGATAGCCATGGAATTGGATCTGGATAAGTCTTTTGGCTTTCAAGGCCAAAAATATAAAGATAAATTGCTTATATACTGTGTCCTCTATCTCTTAGTGTGTGCACTGTCTTCAGAAATGTGAAGTGCAAAGTGATTAAGAGAAGTGAACCAAAACGAGATAGAGATATAAGATACTTTTTGAATTGCAATAGTGATTTTGATTCTCATTGTGTTTGGGAAACTTGTAATGTCTGTGTTTATTTTCCAAATTATTTTTGGAATTTGGCATTGTAAAAAATATTTTTGTGCTATAAATATTTATTTGGGTCACTTCCAGATGTGGTCTGATGAAGCTAGTGTTTGGAGCATGCTTGGTAATTTCTAAATTTTAATCAATGGAATGATGCAACCCTGGTATGATTATTTTTACACCCACTCAACCATTGTGATCTGTTGTGAGGACATACAGTCTAAATAAAAGACCCTTCAACCAATTCAGTCATGACCACCAACCACTCAAACCTACTTTTATCATGTTTATTTCTCTTTCTTTCTCAAATCCTATCACACTAGGGGCAATTAACCTTCTAACCTACATCTCTAAGGGGCATGGGAGGAAATTTAATTCCCATGTAGTCATAAGAAATGCGGGCACAATCCTCTAGGACAATACTCAAGGTCAGATTTAACCTTGTCAATGGTGCTGTGAAATAGCAACTCCAGTCATTCTGAAAATGTGTTCGCAAGATCTCTCAGAGAAATTGTAAAAGTAGTATCAGGAGTTCAGACTGTAGTTGCAGATTGTGGCAAAAAGGAAAATTGTGCCTTGTGGCTGATAGATGTGAAATGTCACTGCTCAAGGTGAAAGCAAAGGAACTGGTTGAAAAGAACCAACTCGATGGAACTGTGCCAAAACTTGCATAGTATAAGAGGATGCATAAATGACATGCACAGAAAGTTTATGAATTTTCATAAAAATTTGAAATGTTATCCAAGAGACTTGGAGCAGAGTTTTACAAATAAACTGATTGAATTAGGGACGAGAGGTGGAGAGAAAATGTCCTTCATTGTAGCTAAGGCATTTAAGTTAAAAAGGGTCACACTAGGGGCAATAAATTGCCCATTATGCTTTTGGCTAATGAAAGATTTCATGAGAGAGGGGAAATTCGAGTCAGGACCAGGGCTACAAAAAGTAAAATTGCAGTACTTGCCTCAGAAGTTGGAGGAAGAGGTAATTAACTCTAGAAAATGTTTGTCCCAGCTTCATTTACCTTGATTACCACAGTGCAAAACATGGTAACATTACCAAACATCTGTGGATCTTGGTGAGTTTGATTAATGGATTGAAGTCACAACACCAGTTACACTGATATACATATCCAAGTTTACTGTTTGTGGACTTTATTGTGAGTTTACTAACAAAAGCTTTCCCAACCCAAAATATCAATGCCTGTATTGTGATTGGTTCTTGTGGTACATGAGTGGGCTAGTGGCAGCTTCATTCATAACATTAAACACATTCAAGCAATAAGAATCAAATAAATAAGTAGAAAGCCCTATTTGTTAAAGTATTTAAGTGTTCTCTTTATGCATATTGTTTGATTACATCCATTCATTTCCATTCACTGGTCTCACTGTTCCTGTAGCAGGTATAACCTAGGGCTGATTTACAGTGAAACTGCCAGAGAATAACAAATTTTCATGTTCCACTGAAACCTGATGTGGGAACAGCAACCAGGAAATTCTGGATTTTGGCTTTAACACAACATTTTCAAATTAATAGAAGTAAATGCTCTAAACTCGACACAGGTTCTAGCAATCTCAAAAGCACTTTTTTCATAAACAAGAACAGGAACTAAAAATGTGCATTGAATAGATAAGTGATCAAATGAAATGCAGCTACAGGGGGCTGTGAACAATCATTTAATGATTCAGTGATTGAATATCATTTAATCATGTCCAGGTAAATGGACAGGCCACAAAGAAACCTGATTTAGTTACAGCTTTCCTAATTTTAGCCAAAGGCAGTCATGTAACTGCTCAAATATATCTCAATGAATTTTCTAAATAGTTTGAATTTTTTCCAAGGCCAGTAAGCTTTGGGAAACGGATGTTGTAATGTAGTCAGTGTTCAGTACTGCATGTGAGCATCACTTAGCTGACTGGTACTCTTCTGTTGGGATGTACTGAGTGAGTACTGGTTAGTGAAGTAATGTTTACATGCAGCAGTTTTTGAGCTTTCCACGTCGTTTCCAGCAGCAAAGTACCATTGAGCTAAGATCCACTGGCACTTAGACTGGGGAAATGCTCCTTTGGTTCTACACTGTTAAATCAGGCCTGCTGAAGGGCCTCGGCTTGAGACGTTGACTGTACTCTTTTCCATAGGTGCTACCTGGCCTGCTGAGTTCCTCTATTTGGTGTGAGATGCATATATCCAAGACCCCATTGTTTTTTTTTGTGGACTGTAGTTTTTGTTTTCGGGGGGGGGGGGAAGCAGAATTCTATTTCTGAGCTTATTCTGTCCCTTCTGTTGCTCTTAATTATTTGTGTATTCAGTTTTTTTATGTTTAATTAGTTAAACATTTTAAACATCTCTAATTGTCGGTGCCATTAACAAACAATTAAATAACCCTGCCAAACTGGCAATATTAGGGACAAGGCGTTGCTTGTTGTCAAAGCTTTAACCTATTTTTAGAGCTGAGTTTTTCTTGGTGGTTTTTGAGGCTCAGCTTCCAGCTCAGGCTGTGGCAGTCTGGATTACTTTGGGTCAGCAAGGACAGTCCTCTTCATCTCAACCAAGCAAACAGAACCATTGACGAGGCCATGTGTGATGATTCCAGGTAGCGTTTTAGGTTCAATGAGATTTGGCTAAATACACGTATTTCAGTTCACTCAAGCTTGCATCTGTCCATAATACACAGCTTTATCCTCAATGTTCAGAATTTGCATTGTCTCAAATAAGTTAAAAAGTTTGATTTTTTTTTAATGGAGAGATAGAGCTCTAGGCTGCTAACGTAACAAAGTATAAAATCTGGAATATTAATAATTTTAACTTGTATTGACATGTACTGTAAATTACACTTCATTGAGAAAATTTTCTCAAAGAGATGAAACGGTAAAAAAGTATGAAGGCAGGCTCAGAGAGGAAGTATTTCAAATCACTGTTTTTGCTGTTAATGTTATGGGAGAAGGATATGCACTCAAGTACGCAGAGGAAAGTTTGTGAAACTGGAAAACATTGCAACAAAAATACAGAGATTTAAGGAGGAATGTTTATAAAAATCAACAGTGAAAAGTCTGAGACCGTAAAAGGTAAGATTATTGGGAAAGCAGATTACTGCGGGCTGGATCTATATTGCAGATTTTGAGAGAGGTGGAAGATATGCCCATATGCTGGTTGGAAGGCCAGCAAGAAGTACATTAGCTAGTCAAGTATGACAGTAACTAAAGCATTTATTACAATTTTTACTCCTTTTTATACTGCCTTTTTTGTACTTTTTTAATGGCAGGGGTTTGAAGAAGGCAAACTTGCAATTTGTGGATCCTGATACAATCATTACTGCTCCAATGTAACATTTGGATACATAAATTATTCTATCCTTGACCTTTCAAGGATGAAATTGCAGATGTGACTTGTACAGTGATGGACGAAGTCTCTAGATCTGAAAATGGGCTGTGTCCAGTCATACTGGAAGGTACTGACTCAGACCAGCTTCACAGTGCACTAAGAATGCACTGTACAGGCCAGTTTTATTTTGGTCCCATTCTGAGCATGTCGCCGGCACTTAGAGTACCTTTGTGGTCTGTTCTTTTGTAGGCAAGCTTTTTTTAAAAATTGGATCAATTTGCCTGCTTCCTTAACTGTTAGGAGAGGGACATTAAATACAATGTTTATTTTGTTGTCTTAATAAGATTTAAGTTGAAAATGTTTTCAATACTTTAATGCTGTCAATACTTCAGTAAAAAGTGGAAGAATCTATGTGCTACAATAAACACATAGGCATAAAGAAAGGAAATATACACATTGCGACTTACATCATAAGAAAGTCTTTGACTACAAGTACCTCTGGTCAAGAATGATGAGTTCGGAGAAGGACATAAAGATACGGAAGGAGCTGGCATGGAGGGCTATGAACGACATGAAGGAAATGTGGAAGTCGAACCTGACCAGAGGGCTTAAAAAGAGGATTTTCATAGCAGTCATAGAGTCCATTCTCACATACGAATGCAAGACGTGGACACTGACCAAGACGATGCGAAAGCCTCTAGATGGTTGCTATACACGAATGCTCCGGTTGGCTCTTGACGTAAGTTGGCAACAGTACATGACGAATGTCGAGCTCTATAACAACCTACCAATGCTCACCACTAAAATCGAGGCGAGAAGACTGCAACTAGCGGAGCACTGTCTACGTCACCCCGAGCTACCTGCCAGCCTAGTCATGTAGGAGCCCAAGCACGGGAGGATGAACCCTGGGCGCCCTCCCAAGACTATGGTCAACACGCACCTAGAAGACAGCGGCGCAGCTAATGTAGATGAACTGAACACACTGATGAGGGGGAGGGAGAAGTGGAGAGTCCGTCATCGTGCCCGACGCCGGCCCCCTAGGCTTGAGTTGACGTAGTAGAAGTAGACTTACATCAAAAATTAAAGTATTTTGAATATAAATTCTGATTCAGCATTATTTAATAATAGGTCAGTTTTTGAGTGGTGAAGAAATGTTTGTTGAATAATTAAATATTCAAAATTGATCTGAAAGATCTAATTCTCACTTATTTGGAAAGCTTTAGTAATAACCTTCAACTTTATTACTGAATGAAGCTTCAGCTTTAACGGAAAGGTGGTGGATTCTTTCTGCTGTATTAATTTTTACTATTATTGTATTTCCTTGTATTTAGAACAGCAAAATTTCTCAGCTACTTATCTAATTGTAAAGTATATATTTTTCAAAATTAATGCCTGACATATACACTCAGTAGCCACTTTATTAGGTGGTACTTGTATTAATAAAGTGGCCACTGAGTGTATATTCATGGTCTTCTGCTGCTGCAGCCCATCCACTTCAAGATTCAACGTGTTGTGCATCCAGAGATCCGCTTTGCACACAACTGGATTTCCAGCATCTTATTGGTGTAACAGGTGGTGATTTGAGTTGCTATTGACTTCCTGTCAGCTTAAATCAGTCTGGCCATTCTACTCTGACCTCTCATTAACAAGGCATTTTACTCCATAGAACTGCTGCTCACTAGATTTTTTTTTGTTTTTACAGCATTCTCTGTAAACTCCAGAGACTGTTGTGACTGAAAATCCCAAGAGATCAGCAGTTTCTGAGATAATCAAACCACCCCGTTTGGCACCAAGAATCATTCCACGGTCAAAGTCACTTAGATCACATTTTTTCCCCCATTCTGATGTTTGGTCTGCACAACAACTGAACCTCTTAACCATGTCTACATGCTTTTATGCATTGGCTGATTAGATATTTGCATTAACAAACAGATGTATAAGTGTACCAAAAGTGGCCACTGAATGTGCACTTACCCTTCTAACAGCTGGGAATTTTTAATTACTGCGCACACCCATGCTTGAATCATTCATTGCTAGACCATCTACAAGAAAAGTACCTCATGAAGCCTGGTTTCAACTCCACCATTCTGTCACTATTCTTCCCACAGTCAACACAGCATTTCCTGTGATCAGTCCTTAATTTGCCTATTACAGAAGTCTTTTATCTCTGTGGCCTTCTCAAACAATCTAAAGTCATTTTCTGCATATACATTTGCTGTGCCTTTGACCACATCTCTTAGATACTTCCTTTCAATCCTTGAAAGCTGATGTAAAGTGGAAGTTTAGTCAACCAGCAACAGTTGTATGATTTTTTTTTTCCTCTTTGTCTGCTTTGCCTAAAGATCAGGTCTGCATGCTTTTATGCATTACATTGGTGACACGATTGGCTGATTAGATAGCCACTTAAAAAGCAGGTGTACCTAATAAAGTGGCCAGAGTAATTAGTTACTTATAAGAAGGTAGTGCATAAATTTCCCATGCTAGCTGTCACAGCTGCTGTTCAAGTAAGACTCTTAATTGATATTTAGTATTCTTCATTGTGTCACTCTTAGAAAATTTTCTGCGAAGCGTCTCTTCATATAGTAATTGACCTACAGGGATATGTAGGTTATATTGGGAATATTAAACTGTCACACGTTTATCATTTTATAATTTGATTTGCACATGGTGCTCAGTTAGATATTTCACTGTTATAGCTTAATAGTAATTTTGTGACCAGTTACAAACTGAGGTTCAACTTGAATCATTGCATTTAATTTTTTAAGGTTAACATCTATTTTTTAATTGCCACATCCAGCAATTTATTGCGCACATAAAGGGGGGGGGGAGTGACTTGTTGGTCCTCTTTATGCAGGATTATTCACACTTTTAAAGGAATACCAACATTTGCATGATTTGTAATTTTTCCACACAAGTCAAAAGATCACATTACTAATACAGACATTGTTCATACCAGCATTGACTTTCCTAGGTAATGGTTAGTACAATGAGGGTTGTGATTGTTTCATTGAAGGAGAACTCATCAACTGCCTAGGATTTGCAGTGCCTCTCAATATGATGAAAATGCAGATGTTAGGTGGTGATTGAAGCTTCCTCTATCAACCTTAATGTATTTTAATGAAAACAAAAGTTATTACATTTTTCTAATTTTTTTCTGGAAGATTTGAAGATCCTTGCGGGGTGCTTAATTGATGTGTTCAAATCTCACTGTAAGCTACAAGTACAAACTTTGGATGGCTTTATGGAAATAATGTAAAGGTTATTCAATTTACTCAGATTTGCATCTTTCATTTCATGGTTGAGCTATGTCTCAGTTATAAATTTCCAGTGGGGTTAAATGCTTTATACTGCAGGATTGCAGTGATATCCAACTACTTGATGTTTATTCTTTTAATTGGGAAATTTTGTTGCCCCTTAAATCAAGGGACCCCAACCTTCTTTGCACCGCGGATCAGTTTAATATTGACAATATTCTTGCGGACCGGCAGACTGGGGGTGGGGGGGGAGTGTTCAAGTAGGGCTAAACTCAGCTCAATATGTCTTTTACAGTTAGGGTTGCCAACTTTCTCACTCCCAAATAAGAGACAAAAGTAGCAGTCAAATCCCGGGACACTTGTGTTTACCCCAGGGAAGACTACCATGACCATGAAGCCTTGCGCATAGATGATGTGCGCATGCACGTACGTGCCGATTTTTGCCCACAAATCGATTTTGCCTTAATCTTCCCGACTATACTGTACATTATTTATACTTTATATAGGCTGTGTATTTATCATATTCCTGCTTTTACTATATGTTAGTGTTATTTTAGGTGTTATTTGGTATGATTTGGTAGGTTATTTTTTGGGTCTGGGAACGCTCAAAATTTTTTTCCATATAAATTAATGGTAATTGCTTCTTCGCTTTACGCCATTTCGGCACAAAAGGTTTCGTAGGAACACTCTACCTTAGCGGGGGAAATACGGAACAAGGGCGGTCCCGTATGGGACAAACCAATTTAGCCCAATATACGGGATGTCCCGGCAAATACGGGACAGTTGGCAACCCTATGTTCAAGTTCAACAGTGCGTGACAGGGAATGAGGAAAGGTGCAGCTGACTCATATCGTTTCCTCGCAGACCGGTAGCACATGCTTTGCAGCCCGGTATCAGTCCATGGCCCGGTGGTTGGTGACCACTGCTTTAAATGGTACAATCTTTATTGGTGCCGTTACTTAAACTTTTGTTTTATTTTCCAGAAGTAGAACTTCTTCAGGATCTCCCCATCCAAAGAACACAAAGAAAGTCCATTTCATAAAAAATATGCGTCAGTATGACACAAGAAATAGCAGGTAACTGGTAGTAGGTGCAAATACAAAAAAAATGTGGAATATCAAAAGTAATTTTCATCACTGTGAAAACCAGTAAAACTAGTTAGTTGATTAAGCAGGAGTCTCTGCAGAGGAGTGCGGTGAGAGGGGAGATAATAACGAAGTCAGACAAACTCAGGACATGGGTGGATGTTAATTTTGTAATTGTATGGAACAATTTGGCTAAAGCAGTGATGAGTTCTTGAGCATCGGCTGCCTTCATTTCAGTTGGGATGTGGTCTGCTGAGGTTTTTGTTAACCACATGGTATTGCAAAGTAGAGTTGATAGGCCAAATGGCCTAATTCTGCTCCTACATCTTATGGTCTTAAGGGATGTGCAAAAATGCCAGGACTATAGAAACATGTTTCTTTATGTTCTTTTGAAACATAATTCTGTCAAGATTTCGGTGAATAACATAATGCAGATGGGGGTTCAGTGGATACAAATGGTATGTTAATATTCCAAGTAAAATTTATCATCAGAGTACATGCATGTCACCACATACAACCCTGAGATTATAGCATCCATCAATATAACAATATAAGAGTCTTTAAATGAGTGGACTGTAGTTATCCCCTTTTGATCATGAACCTGGTGGTTGAGGGGTAGTAACTGTTCTTGATATTATTAACTGTCTTGGTTTAATATCAGCATTGATTTCTAAAGTAGGGACATTGCTCTTGAAATGTTATCTTACCATATAGTTCAGTTTCTTTGGGGGAAGTATCAGTTGAGAAAATAAGACATTTTCTTCAAATGTTAAAGCTCTGAAATGCATTTTCCTTCACTTTCACATGACTTGCCTTCCCCAATGCATCTGTAACACCAAACGTGCAGTGTCTGAATTTTCCATGTGCATTCTCTGTACTAGAAAATGCATTTCAGAGCTTTAATTCTGTCACCCCTGATTTTTAGTATACTTGTGAATATCAGAATTTCAAAGGATTCATTGGATTTTTGTGCATTGGGGATTTTTAATTTCTTACTTGGCTCCTGTTCTTTAACTCTCCACATTGTGAAAACCAACCTTTAGCCATTTTTCCTTGGTTTTGTACCCTGTGCCTTTCTAATTATGCCATCACATCAACAAAATATATTTTGAAATTGGTCAACAAAATATATTTTGAAATTCATGCTGGTTTTCCTACATGGGTGCATTTCAATATTTTCATTTTAAAAATCGAAAGCACTGTGAATTTTATGAATTTGCGGGTTGTTCTCAACTAAACCTAAGTTAGCAATAATTTTATCTTGTATCTCAGCAGTTGCAGGCACAGTTTGCCAGGTTTATCATCATCATCTCTTTGAGCAGAGGTGATAATTGGAAGCCCTCCAGTTCCAGTGCTTAATAGAATGTAGGCTAATTGTGAGAGGGTATATACAGTTAATTGAGACACATCGTGACCAATTAAGTGGCTGTCCCAATTAGCCAAAGTTTTGTGGAAATGATTAAAAGGGTATAAAAAAAGATAAATACCTTTTAACTGAGTAACAAATTATATATTTAAATGAAGTACAGAATAAATGAAAACACTACCAAAACCACTACAGTACTATAAAACTAGTAGTTCCTAATAATTATTGACAGAGGAGTTCATTCCGCGTACGTTGATGTATTCTTTTGATTGTACATAAACAAAATCAGCACAGACACCTAGTGCAGATAGGTGCAAACAGTGCTTTCGATGATTGCATCCTCCAAATCTTCGGCTGTTTCTGGCATCTCCAAGGCTGGAAACCACAGTGAGCAAAACAATTTTGAATTCTCTTACTGTCTATGACAAAAATAGCAGTTTTTGAATACAAACATGCAAGTGATGCTATTTAAAAACTGTTCTCTCTTAAGCACAGTGTTGTCTAACAGCCTGATGACGAGCACTTGATTGACGCCAGTTAGAAAATGTTTGGCAAGTCTTCTGTCCCAATAGGTGGCATAATGTCCCAAATAAGCAAAAGGAATCTCAGCTATAATCTCGATTTGTTATTGTTCTTTGAGTTGTCCCAATGGAGTGGCTGCCCCAATTAACCAATGGCTCAATTAACTGGAATCTACTGTACTATTTCCAATAGAATATCTATATTTGTGAGGTTTTCAAATTATGGTATGCAAACTTTAAACACTTAGACCTTAAATCTGTGTGCATTTGTGAACTAATATTTGATTTTATTTGTTCTATTTAAGGATAGTTCTCATCTGTGCTAAAAGATCACTGTGTTCAGCTTTTTCTATACTGCCTTACGGAGAATTTAATAATAATAGGTAAGAATATTTCACTTTAAATTAAATACAAGAGTTGAAGTTTTCTTTTGAACTGTTTAAAATTGCCATTTTTTCCTAAAACGTTTAGTATGCACCCAAGTCAATCAAAGGCTCTTCTATGGCACATGTGAAGAAAGTGACCACATTTGAAGCCCACTTGCCTTCCTGGGTCAGGAATGCAAGAGTCATGTTCCAAATGTACAAAAATTTGCAGTATTGTGTGGCGTTCTGGTCACCTAACTATTGGAGGAAGCTATTCTTTTTAAATCTTTTTATTGAATAAGTATACAAAAAGATAAGCCATATAGGCACTAATACACTGTTAGAATATAATAAAATTACAGGAGATATTAATACAAAAAAAATGATACAAACAATGTAATTTAAACATAACGTACCAAGGTAACATAATAGTATACTAATTTTTATATATATATCAATAGAGAAAAGGGAAAAAAAAACCCCAAATAAAAACCCACCGTGCAACTAACTAAAAGCAAAGCAAAGCAATGGGCTAACTTGAAACCAAACAGAGTTTTAAAAACTTAAAATCACGTCCTCAATCCCAACCTCCATTAAAAACAGTAAAAAAAAAACAAGAAGGGTATATATTACATTAAATGAAAATATTGAATAAAAGATCTCCAGGTCTGTTCAAATTTAAATGAGGAGTCATAAAGATTGCTTCTAATTTTCTCCAAGTTCAAGCATAATATCGTCTGAGAAAACCAAAAAAAGGTAGTTGGAGCATGAAGCTCTTTCCAATGTTGTAAGATACATCTTTTCGCCATTAAAGTAAGAAATGCAATCATTCTACGGGCTGAAGGAGAAAGATTACTGGAAATTTTAGGTAATCCAAAGATAGCAGTAATAGGGTGAGGAGAGATATCTATATTCAATACCTTGGAGATAATATTAAAAATGTCTCTCCAAAAAGTTTCCAGAGTAGGGCAAGACCAAAACATATGAGTTAAAGAGGCTATCTGCCCCGGACATCTATCACAAAAAGGATTAATATGAGAATAAAAGCGAGCTAATTTATCTTTGGACATATGTGCTCTATGAACAGCTTTAAATTGAATTGGGGAATGTTTACCACAGATAGAGGAAGTATTGACTAATTATAAAATCTGCCCCCAGTCATCCACAGAAATAATAGATCCCAATTCTTGTTCCCAATCTGACATCTTATCAAATGGAGCTTTCCTAAGTTTCATAATAATATTATAAATAATAGCTGATGCACCTTTCTGACATGGATTAAGGTTAATTATAGTATCTAAAATGTATGTAGGAGGAAGCATTGGAAAGGAAGAAAGTATAGTACTTAGGAAATTTCTAACTTGTAGATATCTAAAAAAATGTATTCTTGATAAATTATGTTTATTAGATAATTGTTCAAAAGACATAAGGGAACCATCTAAAAGTAAATCCAAAAACCGTGAAATACCCTTAGTCTTCCAAATTTGAAAAGCACGATCCGTAAAAGAGGGAGGAAAAAATATGTTACCTAAAATAGGAATCGCTAGCCCAAATTGGTTAAGATCAAAAAATTTTCTGAATTGAAACCAAATAGGTAAGGTATATTTAACTATCAGGTTAGACACCTGTTTAAGGCATTTCAAATCAAAAGGAAGAGAGGAATCTAAAATAGAGCCAAGTGTATAGCCCTGAACAGATTGTAATTCCAATGCTACCCATTTAGGAATGGATAGTATATCCTGGTCAAGTAACCAAAATTTCATATGTCAAATATTAATTGCTCAATAATAAAATCTAAAGTTAGGTAATGCTAAGCCTCCATCTCTCTTAGCTTTCTGTAATAATCTGTTCTAATCTGTTTGCTAATAACTTAGAAAAAACTTTAGAATCAACATTTAATAAAGATATTGGTCTATAAGATGCACATTGAGCAGGATCTTTATCCTTCTTTAATATTAGAGAGATTGACGCTCTATTGAAAGATTCAGGAAGTTTACCAAGTTTTAATGAAGCCTCAAAAACCCTACAGAGCCAAGGGATTAATGAAGGTGCGAAACATTTATAAAATTCTACGGTAAACCCATCGGGGCCAGGAGCTTTCCCCAAATTCATAGAGAAAATAACATTCTTAATCTCATCCGTGGTAATGGGAGTATCTAACATAGAAGACATATCCTGTGAAATCTCAGGGAAGTCTAGATTATCTAAAAAATCATTCATATATTTAGAATCTCGAGGAGACTCTGATTGATATAAGGAAGAATAAAAATCACAGAAAGTTTGATTAATCCCCACATGGTCAAGTATCAGTCGGTCATTTTGGTTATAAATCTGATTAATTTGAGATTTAGCATAATTAGACTTCAGTTGATTAGCCAACAGTTTGCCAATTTTGTCACTGTGTACATAAAATTCACTTCTTGTTTTCTTTAATTGGTTTACAATCGAGGTCGAAAGTAATAAACTGTGTTCCATTTGAAGTTCAGTTCTTTGTTTATATAACTCCTCAGAAGGAGCTATAACATATTTCTTATCAATTTCCTTAATCTTGTCCACGATTACCAACTCCTCCTGCTTCAGCTTCTTCCTCAAAGCAGCAGAATACGAGATAATCTGACCACGAATATAAGCTTTAAAAGTATCCCAAAGAATGTTCACAGAAATATCCTCTGCATAGTTAATTGTAAAAAAAAGATCAATCTGTTCATTCATAAAGTTAACAAAGTCCGAGTCCTGAAGCAACAACGAATTAAAACGCCATTGTCTATTATTTTGTGTATTGGCCTGAATTTTAATAGAAAGCTTAAGTGGAGCATGATCCGAAATGGTTATAGAGTCATAATCACATTTAATCACTGAAGAAATAAGACGAGAATCAATAAAGAAATAATCAATTCTTGAATAGGAATGGTGAACATGTGGGAAAAAAAAGAAAAATCTTTTTCCTGAGGATGCAAAAAACGCCAAATGTCCGTCGACCCAGAATCAGAGAGGAATGAATTAGTCAAAGTTGCAGATTTATTAGGTAAGGTCCGTAGAGGAGCCGAACGGTCCAAAGCTGGAGATAAACAGGTATTAAGATCTCCGCCCCAGATCAATGAAAACTCATTCAAATTCGGGAACTGATTGAATAATGATTTATAAAATTCCGGACAGTCCATATTAGGAGCATAAACATTAACCAAAACTACCTTTTTATTAAATAGTAGACCACTAACCAATAGAAATCTACCATTCGGATCAGAAATAATATCATGTTGTATAAAAATACTGAGGAGTCTATAAAAATAGAGACGCCTCGAATCTTAGCATTGGAGTTCGAATGAAACTGTTGACCCTTCCAGAATTTAAAAAAACGTAGTCTGTCCCCCCTCTGCACATGGGTCTCTTGTAAAAATAAAACTTGTGCTTTAAGTCTCCGGAACACTTTAAAAACTTTTTTCCTTTTAATAGGATGATTAAGAGCATTAGTATTCCAGGAGACAAAATTAATAATAAACTCCATAAACCCTAAAGTCAACCCGCATCAAGGACGATTGACGATAGGCTCGACCCACAAACCCGGAAAGAGAACAGAACAAGTAAGAGATACCGGGAAGAAGAACGCAACCAATACTTAATAATGTACATAGCCCAAGAAGAAAGAAACTAAAACGTGAAGCCCCTCCCACCACCCCCCACCCCATGACCCCAAGGCTAAATCTAACGCAGACCAGCCCGAAAGAAGCAAGCACTAAAACTACCCCCATGACTTCCGGTATACGGTCCCTAAAAAAAGTTTAAATATAAAAAAAGATCAGCTAATTATAAAACAGTAAGAGAATTAAAAAAAGTTAACTCAATTAAAACAAACACATAATATAACAGAGTAAAAGCCAGAAAATATTAAAAAAAACCGCAACAAACCCCAGACCCTATAAATAAACAAAACAAAAAAAAAGAGATTATTAACATAAACTAGTTATGAAAACCTACAAAACAAAGTAGATTTTTAAAAAAAAACTACAAAATTTAAGGCCACAAAGGAAATATGTAAAATGATGGTGAGGGAATAACCACCCAGAATCCTCTGGGAAAAAGAAAGGAATGACGCAGTTAAAAAGAAAGTTTAGCAACCATATTAAATAATCAAAAATAAACTTTTCTGCCCATATAGGACAAAAAAAAATTAAGACTGACAAATTCACAACCTCCGATCAACGGAGATAGTTAAAAATTACGATTAAGATGTTGAAGGTGAAAATTGATCCAGATAACTCTGGGCATCCGAAGGAGATTCAAAAAAACGGAGGGCTCCATCCGACGTACGAATCCTTAGACGTGCACGGTAAAGCAGCGCTGGTTTTAAATCCGTCTTGTAGAGTTCCGACATCACAGATCTGTAACGAACCCGTTGATCCCGGATTGGTTTACTGAAATCCTCCACGAATCGGAACTTAAGATCCAGAAAATCAATGTAACCTTTAGATCGAACGAAAGGAAACAGTTTCTCCTTGTCTTGAAAGTAATGAAAACATAAAATGACATGTCGAGGTTTATCTGACCTAAGCAAGTATGATGGAACTCTGTGAACACGATCCAATAACGGTGGTTGGTCAGGAAATACAGTAGGAAATGCATCTTTTAAAAGTTGAGAAAAATACTTCATAGGGTTATCAGATTCAACAGCTTCACGCACCCCAATCATTCGGAGATTCTGCCGTCGCATTCTGGATTCTAAGTCAGAGTTTTTAAAGGTCAGAAAGTCGAGTTTCTTCTTCATTACATTAATTGTTTCTTCGATTTTCTCCATCTTGAGCTCACTTTGTTGCATGGATTTTTGAAGATCAGTTATAGCCGACTGATGTTCCGTAATAAATATTTGTATCTTCTCGATTGAATCGGCAATTTTCTGGAAACTAATTGAAATTTCCTCACGAATGAGCTCCGTAATAGAGGTTGAAATTTCCTTTGAATTAGCTCCGATATAGCTTTCAAAGTCACCGGTGGTTCAGTCGGAGGGAAATCAGTACCTTTCGGTCTACCCAGAGGTTTGCCATCCTTCCCATTTTTTCCATTCTTAGACATAGCAGACCTTAAACGCATCCGATTATTAAAGAGCCCAATTTGTTTCAAATTATTGTAAAAGTCGATGCCTTAATGGTTAATTAAAATATAGCTGATCATAAGAAGAAAAACTCAGAGGTAATGGAGCGAGTCAAGAACGCAACTTCACTCCATGAGCGCTACCGGAAGTCTCACCTGGAGGAAGCTATTAGGAGAGACAGTATAGGCTGGGACTGTTTTCCCCAGAGTGGGTACCTTTATAAAGATACATTAAATCATGAAGGGCATGATTAAGGTGTATGGTGATGGTCCTTTAAGAGTCTAAAACTAGAGAGCTTAGTTTTAAGATGAGGGTGGATGAATTTAATGGTGACATGAGGGGCAAGTTTTTCCACACACTGGGTATGGAACAAACTACCAGAAGAAATGGTAGAAGTGGAGACAACTGGGATGTTTAAAAGATAAGCACATGGAAGGGAAAGGTTTAGATGGATATGGACCAAAAGCAAACAAATGAGACCAGCTCAGGTAGGCAAGGTGATTGGCATTGACTGAAGGGCCTGTTTCTGTGCTGTATGGCACTATAACTATTCAATTCAGTGTTACCTTGTCCTGATGTTGCTGTTTACATAGTATAAACACTTTTCTTTTTGTGAAAAATGGCAATTTCAAAAGAAAGATATAGACACAAGCGATTCTCCATACACTGGAAATCTTGAGCAACACAAATGCAATTGTTAGAAAAAGTTTCTGAACCCTTTGCAATTACCTGATCTTCTGCGTTGATAAAATGTGGTCTGATCTTCATCTGTCATAATAATAGACTAACACAATCTGCCTAAGCTAATAACACACGAACAATTGTACCTTTAGTTCCTTTATTGAACACATTGTTTAATCATTCACAGTACAGGTTGGAAAAAGAATGTGAACTTAATAACTGGTAGAACCTCCTTTAGCAGCAGTAATATCCACCAAATGTTTCCTGTAGCTGCTGATCAGATTTGCACAGTGGCAAGGAGGAATTTTTAGACCATTCCTCCATACAAAACTTGTTTCAGTTCATCAACTTTTCTGGGATACCTTGCATGAGCAGCCCTCTTCAGGTCACAGGTCTTGACTCTGACTTGGTCATTCCAGAACATTTTTAAACCATTCTGTATCTTGTATTTCGGCTCATTGACTTGTTGCATCATCCAACTTCTATTAAACTTCAGGTGACAGACTGCTACCCGGTTAATCTCCTTTAAAATGTTTTGTTACAATTTTGAATTCAACGTTCCCTCAACAATTGTAAGCTGTCCAGACCCTGAGGCAGCAAAACAGCCCCAGACTATGATGCTCCTTCCACCGTGTTGGGATGAGGCTTTTGTGTTGGTGTGCAGTGCCCTTTTTCCTCTAAACGTAGCAGTGTGCATTTCTGCCAGAAAGTTCAACTTGTGTCTCATCTATCCACAGAACATTGTGGAGCATTCAGGTAGTCTTTTGCTAGCTTCACTGCAGCAGTGTGTGTGTTTTTTTTTTGGAGACCACTGGTTTCCTCTGTTGTGTCCTTCCATGAACACCATTTTCCGGTGTTTTTCTTATACTGAACGCATGAAAAGAGACTTTAGCAAGTTCTAGAGACTTCTGCAGGTCTTCTGCTGTTACCTTTGGGTTCTTTTTCACCTCCTTCAGCATTCATTGATTTGAACAGCTGACTCCAAATAGCTTTTGAAGGAGGCATTACCTCAGAGGTTCACATACTTTTTTGAACATAGACTGATTGTTTAAATGGCATACTCAGTATTGACAAGAAGTACAATTGTTTGCATGTAATTAGTTTAAGCAGATTGTGTTTGTTTATTATTGTGACTTAGACAGAGATCAGACCACATTTTATGAGGGAGTAATGCAGAAAACCAAGTAATTGCAAAGGATTCACCAACTTTTTCTTCCAACTGGAAAATGCTAGAGGAACTCAACAGGTCAGGTAGCCTATGTTGAAGGGGGTACAAACAATTGATGTTTATACCCTTCATTAGGACTGGAAAGAAGCCAGAATATGAAGGTGTGAGGAGGAGGAGGCACCCAACTGTCTTAGGCTTCTGCCATGTTCATTTCCAGTCCTGATGAAGAGTCTCGGGCCAAAACAGAATCTGTTTAGTCCCCACTGTAGGTGCTGCCTGACCTGAGTTTCTCCAGCATTTTGTCTTCTGTTGGAATGAAAAATGCCTTTCCAAATGTCATTAAGCCTGCAGTGAAGAATTGTATAATATTTGGGATAGATACGTCTTTTCAGATTTTAAAAGAAAAGTTGTTGCATGATGCCATTCTCTGTAAATTCAACCAGAGAAAATAAGTTTGAAATTATTCCATGTTAATTATCATAGGTTAATTGCTACTTTAACTCCAGTGAGCCCTTGGGTACATTGCTTGCTGCTTTGGAAATTATCTAAAAGTAATTTTATCCTGTATCTTTATTCTGATTTTTGGTGATAAATATGTCCAGCTGTTTATCTTAAACATTTTAAGAACTAGCTTCGTACCCTCTGCCATTAAAATTCTGAACAGCCCATGCACACTACCTTGTTATTTGTCTTTTGCACTATTTGTCTAGTAATTTATAGTAATTCTTGCCTTGCACTGTACTGCTACCACAAAACACACGTCAGTGATAATAAAGCTGAAGTCTTCTCAATTTCAGTTTATCTGATTTTATCACCCATTAGTGTGTATTATCAGCAACTGAAAACAAGTGTGCACTGATGGTCATTATTTAAGTTTTAAATTTTCAGTAGCTTGAAGTGGTGATTTGGTATTGATGTATGAAAATCTAAACTGTCAGATACATTTTGCTCTTTTGTACATGCAAGTTGCTGCCTTAAGGGAAAAACTTTGTTGCACGAATTGAATATAAACTGATGAAGTTCAACCGAATCTATACCACAAACTGCATTGGCCAATATTGTTAATTTGGCAGCAACGCTTTTAGCATACAATCGCTGAAACTGCAATCCTGCCTTTGCTTTTAGGTTGCTCTCTGTGAGAGTGAGTGAGATATGTATATATATGGATGGAGAGATGTCCAAAGTGCAAAGCAGCATCTGGAGCAGCTTTTGATTACATTAATATTTTTGTCAGTCTTGTTCAGGCTAGTCAATATTTTGTACTGTCTGGTTGCCTTCACATATGGTGTGCTGTTGTCCATTTTGTAATTTATGGAGTCAGTGATGGGAACAGATGCCTTGAAAAGGAAGCTACAACAGACATTCCATAAATTCTCCCATAGGCATCATGGAAAATTGTAACTGGCATACCCATAGGAAAATTGTATATTGTTTTCTTTGTCATCAGCTGGAAGATTTGAACTAGTTTCAGCCTGAGTATACTGTGAGTTTCATGTGGTTATTTTGGTAAATTGTCCGAAGTTATCTGGGGTTCAAATGCAGATCAGCCAATACATTCAAAGTCATTGTGCTCTGTGATCCTTTGTCTGCCAAGTTTCTCAGAACTTTTTAAAATAGTTTTTGTGAAATCGTTTCCTGTTTGTATGCACCCTTGACCTCTGAATGAACAGTAAGGGAAGCCAGTTCCTTTCATTGTAAACTCTGCATCTATTGTATGTGCAGAGCACTACTTTAAATATTTTATCCATGTCTTAAGTCTGTTCTGACTTTCCTAAGAACCTGGATTTGATCTTTTCTTTACACAGCGACGGCAAACTCGAAGGACCAAGACAACGTAACCCTTCTGGTGGTATTTCAGCCTCAACAGACATGCTACTTGGACTTGAGGGAGTTGAACTTGGTGCAGATGGGAAGGTAATGGTTGGTTTGATTGCAAACAGTAAAGAATGATGATTTTAATTGTTTTTATTCAGTGTTAACATATGAATTTGATTCATTTGTTATCATGGCAGCTGAACGTAAGTTCAGGTTGAGCGGATGGTCTGTCAATTCATTTATTCATCACGTGTACATCAAAACATAGTGAAATGCGTCATTCTAGTTAACAACAACGCAACCTAAGGATGCGCTAGGGGTAATCGGCAAGTGTCACGGCACACTTCGGTGCCAAAATAACATCTCCACAATGTTCTGCAGAACACAACAAGAAACAAAACAACCGCAAGACAAGCCTCCTTCCTCCCTTCCTCCCTCCCCATTACAAACTGTCTCCAGCCTCCACTGGACTTGCAGATTTGCAGACTCACATCTGAATTACCAAATCCTTATGGATTTTAGAATAATTTATGTACGAATTGGCTTTTATTCTTTTTCCTTTGAAAATTATAACATACTCAACAGTCTTTGTGTCTGTATTGCTCATTTCATCTTGTCATTGATATGTAGTTCTATGGAAGTAGCTAAATATTTGTGAAAGCAAATTTTAAAAATACTTGTAAGAATTAGCCAGCGTATGGTACCTGTTATGCTGCCTAAAATTTAATGAGGATTCTCCTCTGGACTTCACAGATAGAATGTTCATGTATTTTTCAGCAACTTGCATTAATCTAATGCCATCTATGTGAGAAAGTACTTTAAGGTACTCAATAGGAATGTAATCAAACAAAAATTCTCACCATTTAGGAAAATGAAACCTTGGCTGCAGGAGAGAGAGCTGAGGTTTAGGGACACAGTTCACAAACTTCTGGTAGCCTTCCTTGGTGAAGGCATTTTAATAGTTGAGTATTAAAATTCAACACATGCAATAACAGTGCAGAATTGCTCAGATGCTGGGAGGTTTGAGGAGGTTAAAGATAGTCAACGTCACAGTGAAATTAGAAAATTCAGTAGTTTTTAAAACCCAGAGCCGGTGTACTTTTTCAACTGCAGGAATGTTAGATATTAGAATGAGTACATCAAAGTGGAAGCAAGACCTTTGCTTTAGAGCATGGCAAAAGGAAGGCTATTTTGGCGCATTGGAATAGTGAAGCAATAAACAAATCTAAGTATTAAGGATGAGTTTTATAGTAATTACTTTGTTTCTTGCTTTACAGTCAGTTTCGTACGCTCAATTTCTTTATCCAACCAATGCCTTTGTTGTGCCAAAAGCATTGCCAGAGGTTTCTACTTCACTAGCACAAGTTCGAAATAGCATGCATCGGAGTTTTACACCAGGAAGACACGGAACAGCTGCAATAGCAATGGACATAGGTACAGTAAAAGTGGTAGCTGAAGGAAGGAAAATGTGTTCTAATTGCTATATTGAATGAAATTTCATCTGCTGCATGTGTTTTAACAACTACTTGTTTCATTAAAGTTTAACACAAAATTAACTAATCCAACTGTATTAATAATGCTTCTCTCTGAGCAAGTCAGGGTTGGTTATTCCACAGTAATCAGAAGGTATTCCACTATCCACAAATGAGTATTCTGTTAAAATAAAGTATTCCGTAGTTACCTGGGTGAATGCAGTTCCAACAGCAGTCAAGGAACTTAACATCAAACAGAGAAAAACAGCCCAACTGATTGGCACTTGCACTCAATTTTTAAAAAAAAGTCCGTTCACAATTGCATTGCTGTGACTTCAGTGACACAATATTGAAGATGCACTACAACAGCTTGTCAAGGCTTCTTCAACCACAGTTCCTCACCCATGATTTCTCTTACTCAAACGACTAAGATTTTCAGATCATGAAAATAAAAAAATACTTCAAATGCTGGAAATCTAAAATTAAAAGAAAACAAAACACTGGAAACATTCGTCAGATCACACAGCATCTGTAGAGGGGGCAAGAACCTGACAATTCAAATCTACAACTCTTCAGAACTGGGAAACAAAGAAAAATCAGAGTTTTAGTGGTAGAGAAGGTGGGAGAAGAATGGATAAAACAAAGTGAATATCTGTGATAGGTCAAGACCAGGTGACATAATGTAAAATGTCAGGGCTATTTTGGGACTGGTATTTAATGGTGCCCTTGCATTGACACCATAACCTGGAAGTGAATAAAATCACAACTGACTTATTTGTAGCAAAGATTTTTTTTTTAAATTTTATTTTTATTTGGATAAGGAATTCACAAATATCATGTACTTTTTTCACACATATAACCTTTTCCATTTTTTTATATGTATAAAACTACAATTATTTATATATTCTTAAGTACACATTGAGATGATATAAAAGGAAAATAAACATTTAAATAGATAATTATGTACTGTGGTAAATCTAACCTATTAGGCTAAGTAATGGAATTAGTTGTTAAGAAAAATGGTAATAATAGTTTCCATATAACCCTTTTGGACCATTTCCACTGGTCCAAAATGTTGTATATAAGCTTATGTATCAACCATTGTAGGTGTTTATATCCTAATTTGTTCATGCTTGCTCCTGCCCGCAGACATAATTATCCAATCCCTATGTACTTATTTACTTAATTTTTTCATTTTTTTATCCCTTTCCCAAATCTTTCCCTTTACTTGCGTTAATTCTCTATTTTCCAAAAAAAAACACAAACATTTAGACTAGGGGTGCTTACGTTAGCAATATTACTGTGTTGATGAGAAGAGCAGTATAAATCATTAGGAGAGTCATCTAAAGTCTACTCGCATTGGGGTTATATATTCAATCCATTTATTCCAGATTTGATAAAATTTTTCTTTTTGAGTTCTCAGGGAGTAAGTCAACTTTTCCATTTTAAATATTTCCAAGATAATTTCGTACCAATCTTCTAATGTAGGTGGTATTGGATTTAGCCATTTTCTAGTGATTGATTTCTTACTTGCCGCTAAGAGGGCCTGCAGCAACTTTATATCTTCCTTCTGTTCAAGAAACAATACATGCCCCAAATAGACCGTCTCAAAGTTCAGAGGTATCTGGGACCTAAGTACCTTAACTAATGTTCTATGAATACCTTCCCAAAATAGACTTAATTTAGGGCAATCCCAAAAAATATGAAAATGATTTGCCTCCTTGGAGCCGCACCTTCTCCAACACATCACATTTGTATCTTTATATTTTTCCTGATATGGGGTCTTGAAGTATCTTATAACGTTTTTCCAACAATGTTCTCTCCAAGTCAAAGAATTAGTCGAGGACCATTGAAAGCTGCAGATTTTCCCCCAAGCCTCCTCTGAAAGTACCAACCCCGCTTCTTTCTCCCACTTCTGTATATGTAATATACAGTGTATTTACATTTTTAGCATGGGAGAGTGCATTATATAATCGAGAAACTGATTTACTAGGTATTGAACTGCAAGCCGAATTCAGAATCTTGAAAAATTCTAATTCTGCTGTTGATAGGTCTGTATACCTACAACTCTGGTTAACATAGTTTCGTACTTGAAGGTACCTAAAAAAAGTCATTATGTTCTAGGCCATGTTTGTCCTGCAGGATTTGGAAACTTTGTAATACTCTTTTATCTATAAATGAGAGGTAGGTTGTAAGACCTTTCTTTATCCATAGCTCAAATCTTTTATCTCCTCTGTTGGGAAGGAATTCGGTATCATGTGCACACCATCTAAAGAGTTTTAACATGTTATTAATTCCACATGAATTAACCACCTTCTGCCATACTTTTAATGTAAGATTTATCCAAGCGTTTTTAAATTTTTCCAACTGGGCCATCAATCTTTTGTCGGCTATTGAGGCCTGAAGAGGAAAACTGTCAACTAATCCAAATTCTATTTCCTTCCATCTAGCCTTATATTCCCTATTATACCAATATAACAGAGGGGTTATCTGTGAGGCATAAAAATAATTTCTCAGGCAAGGAAGAACCATACCTCCTCCTTCCTTCCCTAACTGTAAGGTGTTATATCGAATTCTAGGTTTCTTTCCTTGCCAAATGAAGCGGGAAATCCATTTGTCCCATTCCCTGAATTGATTATCATCCACCTCCACCGGTAAAGTACGGAAAAGATACAATAACCGAGGAAGAATATTCATTTTTATAGTATTTATCCTTGAATTTAAACTTAAAAAGGGGATAAGATTCCATCTATGCATATCTGCTTTTATCTCTGAGATTAATGGCCCATAATTTACCTGTGACATGTTGAAAGATCCTTCGGCAGGGTTATTCCTAAATATTTTAATGATTTAGCTTCCCACTTAAGATCATATGTATCCTGCAACTCTTTGGATGGTGTATAATTTAGGGACATAACCTGCGTTTTCTTTACATTTATTTTATAACCTGATATTTTCCCAAAGTCATCCAACAGTGTAAACAATCCTATAAATGATTTTTCTGGTTCACTCAGATAGACCAAAACATCATCTGCGAATAACGCCACTTTCTGTTCAATCCCTGCCACCTTGATACCTTTTACGATTTCGCTCTGTCTTATTAGTTGGGCAAGCGGTTCAATATATAGCGCAAAAAGGAGATGAGAAATTGGGCATCCCTGTCTAGTGCCGCTCTCTAAGATGAAGGAGTCAGAGAGGTCCCCATTTATCTTAATTCGGGCTGTAGGGCTGTCATATAGAGTCTGAATTACTTTAATAAACTTTTCTTGAAAGCCGAATCTTCCTAACACTCTGTATAGGAATGCCCAACTAACCGAATCAAAAGCTTTCTCAGCGTCCAATCCTACTACCATTGTCTCTGTCTCATTCTTATTAACCTGTTCTAATATGTGCAGAGTTCTCCTTATGTTGTCCTGTGTTTGTCTTTGTTGAATAAATCCAGTCTGGTCTAAGTGGATTAGGCCAGGTAAAAGCTTTTCCAATCTGCGCGCTAATATAGATGTAAATAGTTTGTAATCTAAATTAAGAACACTAATTGGCCGATAATTGCCACATTCTAGTTTATCTTTACCCTCTTTAGGAATAACTGAAATAATCGCTTCTCTCCAGGAAGGTGGAGTTTCTCCTCTCTGCAAGATCCAATTAAAGGTGTTAAGTAGTAATGGGGCTAACTGTGTCTTCAGGAACTTGTACCACTCTGAGGTAAACCCATCAGAACCCGGGGACTTTCCAGCCTTTAACCTAGAGATGGCCACATTCAGTTCTTTGACAGTTACTGGTTCTAATAAACTTTCATTTTGTAAATCTGTAAGTTTAGGTAGATCTAAAAAAATTCAATACACTGTCTATATAGGGCTCATTGGGGGCCTGGGGTTGGGAGTACAGCTCTCGATAATATGTTTCAAAACTCTCTTGAATTTTCCCTATTGTACTCTCCACAAGCTTTGTCTTTGGATTCTTTATTTTATGAATTGTATTGTCTGCTTGTTGTTTTCGTAATTTATATGCTAATAATCTAGCTGATTTACCTCCTACTTCATAATTCTTTTGTCTCAGGTAAAGAAAATTTCTTTGAGTTTCCAACGTATAAATATCGTCAATTTCACTTTGCAATTTCCTAATTTCCTGTTTTTGATTTGAATTACTTTTGTTGCTATCTACAACTTGAAGTTGTTTTAATTTTCCTTGAAGGTCTGCTAATTTTTGTGCATTGATTTTTTTCATGTGAGTGGTAATGGAAATAATTTTCCCTCTCAGTACAGCTTTCAATGTATCCCATAAGATCACTGGTGATGTTTCTCCCGTGTCATTAAGGTCTAGATATTCTTTGATTTCTCCCCTTAATCTCTCCATTACTTTCGGGTTATTGAGTATATGTGAGTTTAGCCTCCATAGTGTTTTCCTCATTTTCCTTTTCAGGATTAGAGACATAGAGACTGGGCTATGATCCGACAGATCAATTGTTGCAATATTACAGTTTTTTATCCTGAGTCTATCTGTATTAAAGATAAAGAAATAGTCTATCCTTGAATAGGCTGAATGAGGGAAAGAGTAATATGTATAATCTTCACTAGTAGGGTGTAATTCCCTCCAGACATCTATAATTCCCAACTCCTCCATCAATGAATTCACTTTCCGAGTCAGAGGTTTATTCTGAGTAACTATTCTTGAAGAATCTAATATAGGATTTATTCTAATATTAAAATCCCCTCCACAAATTACTACCCCTTGAGAACTGACCATTAGGTCAAAAATGTGTCTATAAAATGACCATTCACAACCTGGAGGAGCATAAACATTCAGCAATGTTATTTCTGTACCTTCTATTCTTCCTGTGATTTTTACGAACCGTCCTTCTTTGTCTGTAGTCTCTGAAATATGTTCATAATTAAGAGTACTTGATATTAAAATAGCTACCCCTCTTTTGTGACTCAATTTATATGATGAATAAAATACATGCTTAAAGCCCATTCTTTTTAATTTTCCATGTTCATATTGGCTCATATGTGTTTCCTGGAGGAAAGCTATTTGTGCCCTCTCTTTTTTTCAATTTAGACATAATCTTATTTCTTTTAATTGGATTCAAAACCCCATTAACATTATAGGAAATTATTTTTACCAATTCAGTTTGCATTTTTCTCTAGTAGAAAAAAAACTCTCCTTTTCTAACCAAACAGTAAGCAATCCCTTCTCAACAGTAAACCAAGACATATAACCACACCCTAGACATTTTTGAACGTGCAACATTTGAAAATTTTTCCCGACTTCCCACAGTGAGGCCTGAGCACCGACCCGCATCAGTTCAGAGGGATAACCTCTATCTCAGCAGTTTGAATAATCATAGAGAATTTTCTCCTATTTATGTCTCGACCATATTGCTATCATTCAAGTTATTCCGTCTAGTTTATTTCCAGTTACCAGTTTTCATTTTACCTTTAAGTCCGATTTACTCTTTTCAGTCATTTCTCTTAATTAATCTGTGTTCTCTGTACATTCGCGTCTGAATATTTGCAGCTTTTCCTTATAGTTTGACACTCTGGTTCGTGTGGAGCGTCCTCGCCCCACTAACTGCCACGACTTCTGCCGAATCCTCTCCAGTAGCGACTCCGGTTGGGTGATAACTTTAATAGGTAGTCCCCGGTCCACCAGGTCCAACGTTGCCTCCTCCACCGTAGCGTAAGTTTTTGTCCCTTCGTCGTAAAAGACTCTCAGCCGAGCTGGGTACAGGGTCTGGAATTTGATGTTGTTTTCCTTCAGGACTCTCCGTGTTTCCGTATATTCCTTCCGTCTGGCAAGAATCCCTGGTGCGTAGTCGTGGTCTAAACTGATTGTACAGTTGTTCCACATGAAACCTTTCTTTTGCCATGCCCTTTTAAGCACCTCTTCCTTCGTTCTGTAACTGAGAAATCTGACCAGAATCGATCTGGGCTGGGCGCCTGTTGGAGGCTCTGGTGCCAACGCGCGGTGAGCTTTTTCTATCTGTAGGTCTTTTGCGGCCGGTATATCAAGGTTCTCTCTAAGTAGCTTCTCCACGAAGGGAATCATCAATCCGGGTTTACCTTCAGTTCCTTCGGGAACTCCGTAAATCCTCACATTTTCCCTTCTCAAGCGGCCTTCTTGATCTATTAGTTTCCACTGGAGCTGGTCTTGCAGCTTCAGCATTTCTGCTATCACCTCCTTTGCGTTTTGTAGCTTCCCTTCAATTCCAACAATCCTCGCTTCGGCTTCATCTATCCGCGAGTTAGTTTTTACTATTTCTCCTTTAATATCTTCCAGCTGTTTGCTGTTATCTTGTCGGAACTCGCGAATCTCTCCGAGAATCAAGGACAGAGTCACCGATTCCCCCTCATTATCTCCATCCTGGCTTGCCGTGGGGGAGCTAGGCCCGTCACCTTGCTGCGTCTCTTTATGTTTATCAGCCTTCGGAGCGGACTTTTTAATCTTGTTCTTAGACATCATCCTTGCCCCTTTTATTAATATAGTTATGCAATATTAAGTATTTGTCTAAATTCAATTATGGGGCAGTTTACCTTCTTTTTTGTCGAGAGACCTTTTCCTTACGCCGCCATTCCCTTGATGACCCGGAAGTCAGATTTATTTTTTTTTAAATTTAGAGATACATTATGGTTATAGGTCCACTGAGCCTGTGCTGCCCAATTATACCTGTGACCAATGAACATACTAAACTGTTCATCTTTGGAATGTGGGATGAAACCAGACTACCAGGAGGAAACCCACTCAGTCACAGGGAGAACATGTATACTCCTTACAGGCAGTGCTAGGAAATGAACCTGGCTCACTGGCGCTGTAATAGCATTATGCTAACCACTGCACTACCATGCCAACTCAATATGTGAAATCAGTTTATTTATAGTACAATGTATAATGAATAGTAATTTTCCTGATTTAAAAAAAATGGAAAAATTTATTTATTTTCTCATAGTTGCTCAAGATTTGCAATTAGGTGTCAAAGTTATCTGGCTTGATTGAATGGAGAGTACATTCACCCGGCAGAACTGACTCACTGTTAACACTAAAAAGTGGCTTTCAGCTTGAGTTTGAGCTCACTCCAAGTACGAGTGGCTAAATTCAAAAGAAAAGACAACTCTGAATGCCATTGCTGGAGAGGTGGAAATTTAGTCTGAGCTGATTGGTTGAAATTTTCTGTTGCCTAGATATCCAAGCTCCTAGTGTGTATGGTGCTACAAGCCAATTACCTTGATTAATATCAAGGTTATGTACTGCATATTAAGTGTCTAAAAATAACAGTGCATGGCTCAGACATATGTTATGTTCTGTCATTCTGTAGGGAGTGATGCTGGAGATTTAATAGAGTATGATCCTAATCTTCTTGATGATCCTCAGTGGCCATGTGGAAAACACAAACGTGTTCTAATCTTTGCATCTTATATGGTAAGACCTTTATGAATAGTTCTTTAATAAAGTACAATTTTCTGCTTGCAATTATGTTTTTTTTAAATCCTTTGATCCTCAATGTGACACTTAAAAGCTTTTTCATTCTAATCAGCTACAGAAGTCTAGTTTTTCCTTCATAATATGTCCCTTAAATTCCAGTTGATCATTGTTATTGTATTTAGTTAGAATAACATTGATTTGTGATATTGCAGACTTTAAACAGGCATCCTTTTCCTGAGCCGTGGCTCTCTCTATATAAATATAGAAAGTCATAGTTTTGTGTGAACTCTACGATAAGGAAATATGCAATGTTTACTCATTATTTCATTGTTGGGAAATTTAGATGGTTGAGATGTATGCAACACAAAATAATGATTTATTAAGAAGTGGACTGGGAAATAGAACTTCTTAAATGTTATTCTCCTTTTTGTTGCATTAGCATTAGTTATGCTCAGAATGTAAAACCATTAAGGTTTCATCGAAATGCCACAAATGAAAAAGGATTCTTTTACTGTTGATATCTTGAATTCTGTAGTAAGTTTGATGAAAATAGGACTAGATTAATTTACAAATGATAGATATAGCGATTTCCTATTCTTAAAGCTATTGTTACCCTACTATATCTGGTAGCTGCATTGCACAAAGAGTGTAGCATCAAAAGAGAGAATGCAGAGGCAATCTTGCAGGGGCTTATAAAACTTAGAGACATAGATAGTTTTTTTATTTGGTACCATGGGAATCTCGATTCAGAGAGCACAAGTTTAAGCTGAACAGGAAAATTTAAAGAGAAATATGCTGACCAGTATTCACATCTAAGCTAGCCCATTAGCCCGTGTTTTGCCCATGTTCCACCTTTCTTATTTATGTACCTATCAAAGTACCTTTTTTGAAAAATGTTGTTGATGTATTGCCTTAACTATTTCCCTTGGCAACTCATTCCATATACTGACCACTCTGAGTGGAAATAGTTGCTCCTCAAGTTCCTGTTAAATCTCTCCCCTCTCACCTTAAACCTATGCCCTCTAGTCACAAACAAGAAGATCTGCAGATGCTTGAAATCTGAGCAACACACAAAATGCTGGAGGAATTCAGCAGGCTAGGCAGCATCTATGGAAGAAAGCACAGTCGACATTTTGGGCTGAAACCCTTCAGTAGGACTGGAGAAAAAAAGCTGAGGTGTAGATTTGAAAGGTGGGTAAGGGGAGGGGAGAGAGAAACACCAGGCAATAGGTGAAACTTGGAGGGGAAGGGATGAAACAAAAAGCTAGGAAGTTGATTGGGGAAGGAGACAAAAGGCCATGGAAGAAAGAAAAGGGGGTTGAGGTGAAGGAGCACCAGAGGGAGGCAATGGGCGGGCATGGAGATGACATGAGAGGGGGGAAATGGGATGGAAAATGGTGCTACCCAAACAGAATATAAGGTGTTGATCCCCCAACGTGACAGTGGAGGAGGCCATGGATGGACATATCAGAATGGGGAGTGGAATTAGGTGGTCACTGGGAGATCCCCTTTGTTCTGGCGGACAGAGAGTAGATGCTCGGCAAAGCGTTCTCCCAAACTCTGTCGGGTCTCACTGATATACAGCAGGCCACACCGGGAGCATCAAACATAGTATATTCTGTGTACTTAATGTTCAACATTAGGGAGTGATTGAAGCTGATAACTTTTTCACAAATGAATTATTTTGCTTTTTGATAGACAACAGTGATCGAATATGTAAAGCCATCTGACTTGAAAAAGGATATGAATGAAACATTCAAGGAAAAATTTCCTCACATCAAGCTGACGCTTAGTAAGATAAGAAGGTAACTAAGCTAATAACTGATGTTCAGTATAAAAATATTATTCTTGGTATTGTCTTGTTCATGAGAAACAATGCCTTTAAATGCATTTTCACTGAAGAATTAATCTTGTTTTCTTTTTATCATTTTAAGCTTATACTTTCTAGGTTTGCTTCTGTTCCTAAAAGAATTAGGATTTTAGAACCTAGAACATAGCATAGTACAGCCCCTTCTGTGAACAATTTTGTGTCAACTTTTAACCTACTCTATGATCAATCAAACCCTTCCCTCCTACATAGCCCTCAATTTCTCTATCATCCATGTGCCTATGTAAGAGTTTCTTATATGTCCCTAATGTATCTGCCTCTACCACCACCTTTGGCAGTGCGTTCATTCAGTGCATTCAGCACTCTCTGCAGGGGAAAAATCTTGCCTCTGACATTACCCCACATCTATACTTTCCTCTAATTACCTTGAAATTATGCCTCCCTTATGTTAACCATTGCCCTGGGAAAAAGTCTCTGGCTGTCCACTCAAACTATGCCTCTTATCTTGTACACCTCTTATCATTTTCTTGGGTGTTTCCCTTGGTACTATTTTATTGTAAAACAGACAAGCTCTTAACATCTCGGCAATTTTTTTCCAATCTATAGCTACACTGAAAAAACAAAATATTTGGAATTTCAAAGTTTATTGTCATATGCACAAGTACATGTATGCACAGGTGCAATGAAAACCATGAATTATACACTACTTTTGCAAGAAAATAGAATTAGAACTTTGAAAATAATCAAGTCTATTTTAGTTTAAAGTGTAAGAGTGTTCATTGCTAAACTGTGTGATCAGGGTTTTGCCAGTTAGTTCAAAAACAAAATGGTTGAATGGAAGTAGCTGTTCTTGAACCTGGTAGTGTGAGACTTCCCAGTTCTGTATCTCCTGCCTAATGGTAGATGCAAGAAGATGGCATGGCCCAGGGATGGTGGGGATCTTAATGGATGTTGCCTTCTTGAGGCAGCACCACGTGTTCTCTGTTTGTTAGTGGGAGCATATTTTGGTCAAATAGCTGTCATAGAATGATTACACTTTGTATTTTGTTGTAACATGAACAAAGTCACTGGAAAGATGTAGCTGGTAGATATGAAGTAGTCTTTTATTCAACAAAATGAGACACAGCAGCCATCATATTGAGAACCTTTTGGTAGACGAGGCCTGCTCGACCTAATATTACATGCCATTTTATGTGCTATAGATCAAAGGACAATTCTATATTTACAATGTATCTACAATGTTTGTTTGAATTACATACAACTTTCACGTCTCACTTGCACCCACACTACAGACTTAAATTAGCATTGTGACTTAAATTAGCATTGTCTGCTCTTCCTATTAACTATGGTTCATGGCTCTTAGGAACCAATTGTCCACAGCTGCATTTTAATTTTAATCCACAGTCCATATTCATATCTAAAGATTAGTTGCTGAAGCTAATGTTTTGCTATATACCTAAGTCCAGAATACGCTCTAGTACATATAAAAAAAATACTTCATTGCCGTAAAATACTTTGTGATAGTGGCCATTAAAGGTGCTATCAATATACAGTTTTTTTTTTTAATTTTGCTTGTTTAAGTTTGGGATAAATTTCCAAAGTTTTGTTCAATTTGTGAACAATGTTCTTCTAAATTGTACGTTACTGGTTGTTCATATCAGTCTATTGCTATTTAAATATGTTGATGCTCCTGATTGCCATTGATCCAGAATGTGTAATTCAGGATCTTTACTACATGTAGTTACATTTTGTGGAGGAAGATGTGTTATTACTATAAAGTTATTTTCAATAGAAGCTTGCACATACATTGTGATCTAAACATAGATTCATTGTGAAATCAGTAAATTAACAATTTCCCGTAACAGTAGCATAATCAAGCTGGAATGACAGTAAGCAAATGTAATAAAGTAATGTCCTGCAGTGCTTGGGAAGGAACAAAGGGGGAAAAAAACTGACATTGATGTATTAGTTTTAACCATTAACTTAAAATTGCCAGTGATTTCATCATGTTATTTTGGTGCTTTCTTGTTAGTCTGAAACGGGAAATGCGGAGCCTGGCAGAAGAATGTAATTTGGAACCTTGCACTGTGGCTTTAGCGTTCGTTTATTTTGAGAAGCTTGTACTTCAAGGCAAAGTCAATAAACAGAACAGAAAGCTTTGCTCAGGTGCCTGCTTACTACTAGCGGCCAAAATCAGCAGTGACCTCAAGAAACACGAGGTTAAACACCTGATTGATGTAAGTAAAATCAAGCTGACAATTTTCTTGGATTGCCATGAAATCAATTTTTAAGACTAGTCAGAATTACATGGGAGGGAAAATACTTCAGAATATCAAAAGCTCAATTTTAACATTGGGTGCATAAGTAGTATAAAGCAATTAGTTTACAGTTTTGTATCATTAATGGTGCGATAACTTCTAAACGACAGTTGGACAGGTGCATGGTATGGAAGCAAAGGTATAGAAGCTTATGGGCAAATAACTTGGATGAAGCATCTTGGTCTGCATGGACCAGTTGGGCCAAATGATCTGTTTCCATGATGTATACTCGACTCCATAAGTAATTGTCTATCCTATGCATGAGACTGCACTGTGAGTGTTATGTGCAATTTTGGTAAGGGTGCAGAAACGATTCACAAAGATGTTACCATGACTGGAAGGATTATGTTACAAGGAGAGGCTGAAAAGGTTTGGACTTTTTACCTTGGACCGTAGTGCCTTGGGTGACTTTTTTTTAGAGCTATGTAAAAATCATGAAATAAAGGTAAATGGTCTCCTTTTTCAAGAATGAGATACTCTAAATCTAAAGGGCATAGGGTTAAGGTAAGAGGGAGAAGTTTGAAACAAGACCTTGGGTGGGGTGTTGGGAGCAACATTTTCTTTTAGCACAGAGAGTGATGTGTATATGGAATGAGCTGCCAGAAGAAGCAGTAGAAGTGTGTACACTTACAATGTTTAGAAGAGATTTGAATAGATAAATGGATAGAAAGGTTTAGAGCAGGAGTTCCCAACGGACCCCTCGTTTAATGGTAGGGGTCTGTGGCATAAAGATTGGAACCCCTGGTTTAGAAGGATATGGGCCAAACACAGACAAATGGGACTATTTGAGTGGACAACTTGGTCAGCATGACTAAAGGGCCTGTTTCTGTGCTGCATAAATCTAACTTATTGACAACTACCCCACAAAATGATCACTATCAACAGAAACTGTTATGATTATCATAATCATTGATGTGATATTAATGTAAATCTCAGTTCCTGAAGGTTGTTATAGCCGGGGATGGTAGTGGGGATAAATTCCTACTACCTATTAAATGGTTCCAATGGCGTGCGTCTCAAATAGCCTCTGACAACCAAGTCCAGCTCCTGGCCTTCACGTGTAGCTTAGCTACTAAGTCAGAACTGACAGGAGGAAGGGAGAAAGGCAGGTTAATCGGTGCCTTAAAACCAATCACTTCACGCAGATGAGGCTTGTCAGCCATGGTTGGTAGCTCATCTAGGAGAAGGAGAGCTCTGATCTAAAACCTCTGCTGCCTTGCAGCATACCCACTCATGCGAAGACCTCAGAAGTAAACCCCAAGGAAAAATCTGGAGCTGATGTCCCTAACACAGTCCTACGTTGAGCTTAGCACTGACTGAAAACATCTGTGACGCTGCTGGTGCCAAACTGTATTGGTTTATGCCGTTTCTTCGGATTTATCAGCCACTTGGGGGGGGGGGGGGGCTTGCTCTACAGGCAACAGTTTGCTCTCCATATCATAATGCCCCAGCTTACCTTTTACATAGACAGCGAGATGTGCCATCCATAGTTAACCATGACCAATGGAAGGCCTCAAAGTAAATCTCAGAAATATGGTTCACAACTATCCTCCTAGTCAATAGCTATAAGTTGTTCTGACAAATTGTACACATTGTGGTTGACATTACCATGTTCCTCATTTTTAAACAGATAAATAGTCCAATTAAATTTTGTCCAAATTTAAAATTATTCAATCTTCAATAAAAGACATGAAATTTAGATCGTACTATAGTGCATCAATATAATAAATATCTATTGTCCTTGCTGAAAGCCTTGTAATGATGGAACTAATAGCTTAGTGATAGTACTTTTATCCGTACCACTCAAATATTTCTGATCAGAGTTTCCTGATTCAGTTCAAATATAATAATGCCATGTATAAATCCACTAATGCATGAGCCTCATCTCTGCAGTATCAATTGCTCAGTCTATTTTTGAGGAGAGCTTGTAGTTGAGATGTATATTGCATGTTCCATTTTTATAATACTTACAAATGTTATTGTTATTTGTCCACAGAAACTGGAAGAGCGATTACGATTGAACTCAAAGGAGCTAGTTGCCTTTGAGTTCACAACTCTTGTGGCTTTAGAGTTTGGCCTTTACCTTCCTGAGAAAAAAGTGTTACCTCACTACAGGCGCCTTGTCCACCAATCCTAGCTGCAATTACATTCCTACTGAAGATGGGAGAAGCAAGAAGTTCTTCCTCAAAATGCTGCACTAGTTGAATTGTCTTTATTTTCCTTTATTAGCACAAACACCATAGCAAAGAAACTACTATTTTACTAGTTGGCAACATGTGCTGGTGATTCAACCAACTTCTTGAAGTTGATTTCTGTCAGTTTTTCTGTTAAAGCACCTTTATTGATATTTGGGTGGAACTTGGTATACATGTGTGTAATGGCCAGTTGTGTCAAATTATGAAGGATAGTAATAATTACCACCAAAAAAATTCAATAATAGGCAACAGCACTTTTTTACATGGTGACTAGTTGTTGCTGTGATTGTCTGTTCCAAGCTATTTGTTCTTCCAGGCATTATGCTACTGTGGTTCGAGCGACTACTGTTATTTGCACAGAAGCCACCACTCTATGTTAGAGATTCAAAAGAAGCACATTTATAGTGCTATGCAGTTAATATTTGAACCATATATTTTTGAATATTTCGTGTTTCAGACTTGTCGTAGTATAGTGTTTAGTCTTCAGTAAAAATGTATTCCTTTTCATAATCCTGTTTATAAAATGTAAACTGTCTATGATAATCATCCCTTTTAGATCTCCTTTCATGGAATTTTTTAATCTTGCCAATAGGTGTAATTAATGGATGCACTTAGAGTCTTCTTACAGATTGTAGTCTGCTAGAAAATTATACTGGAGACCAGCTTTCAGTTTTCTCCTTTTAGCTGATTACTGGTCAAGTCAAATATTTAATATTTAAATATTAACTGTGTTGTCCTTAAAGTTTATTTAGCTTCTACATTTTGATGACTTACCTTTGACTTGTGAGAGTATAATATTTTTGTAATTTAAAAAGTCAAATGCTGGAAAGACTGAGCAGCTCAGGCAGCATCTGTGGAGGAAGGGAGGAAAAGTTTGTTTCAAATTGATGACATTTCAAGTCGCAAGGCGGTCATTGGATTGCAAAGTTGGAAAGTTAATTCTATCTTCCTGGTCTTTCTGGATGCTGCATGACCTGGGGACTATTTCAGCAGTTTATTTTAGATTGCTAACATCTGCAATATTTTGCATTTGTTTTATATTTTATTTAATGATTTCACAGTGTGAAGCCATTTCAGGTATTAATAGAACCAACAGTGAGCAAATTAATGATCATATATGATCAATCAGTCAGCAGCTTATTTAAAAACTGTGAAAAGAGCACAATACTATACTGTTTTGTTCAGTTTTCATTGGTTGTCTATTCATTTCTTTTGTGTCTAGCATGGGAACAGAAGCAGGTTATTTGACCATTTGAGTCTGTTTGGTTGCGCAGCCGAATCAAGACTCCTTTGAATGTCTCTTCATCCTCCCACCCTTTTTTTAAAAAAAATTATTCATCTGTTTCTATCCTGAGAAGTTAAATTAACCAGATGTCCGTAGCTTGCTGTGGAATGTGTTCCAGATTTCTTTTGTCATATACATTTCACTTATAAATGGCCTTGCTCTTAAATCTGACACTGTGTATTGTCATCTCCCTTAACTGCCCTACAAAAATAGATTGTACTTTATTTAATCAGGACTCTTCAACCCAACTCGAAGTATATCCAAATGATTTTTAATGAATCTCCAAAGTACCACCTCAAAGACCAATATACCTTTCTAACTATTTCTTTACCTGAACCGCTTCTCGTTTCATTGTTTTAAGTTATACTTTCTGAAGTATAAAGTGTATGCTTTCAACCTCCACCCTCCTCGAACACCATCTCATAGTATTCTCCCTACTTTTATAACTTTGTTCTAACTTTTGATTAAGATTTGACTATTTTTTATTCATTGTTTGTTGATCTTAACTGAAAATATGGATTATTTTGCTACATGCTTCAATTAGCTGCAAATTGAATTGGTTTATAAAGTAATGTGCTTTTATTTATTGTACAATTTGAAAATGGAATTAGTTATATCTCTAATGGGTTCTCATTTCTTTAGATATTTAAGAAGAATTTGAGTATTTCTATATGAACTATAACCTCTTGTCTCAACGCACAGACTGATTTGGGACTTAAAAGTTTTTATAAAAGTTTATGTATATTTTTATTCATTTTTATTAGTTGAACTGCAAGATTTCAAGTAAAAAAAAATACAATTTTAAATATAATTAAGTCTGCAGTCTGTTTCTTTTCCCAGATGGATACATAGTTGATGCTGTTGTGTAAATTAGATTTTAGTAATCCAAAGTTTGATGTCAGTAATTCTACAAAATTACATGGATATGAACTTAAAAAAGTTCCTTGAAGAAGCAAATTCTTCATCAATATTTCATTCATACTGTACAAGGTCACTCTGGATTTTAGTTGATATCTGTGGATTTTGGGATACCAGAAGTCTGACAAAGGAAGTGAACTTGGAAAGCTAGACACTGTTAACGTGACTGCAGAAGTTCTTTTTGGGGAGGGGAGGCGTGAAATTCCATGATTTACAAAACTCCACAAGTTAAATTTTTTTAATCCTGCTGTTGAAACAAATTAACATCCATTTCATAAAACAGTACAAATGTGATATCACCATCATCGAGTAACTGTGCTTTATTAAGTTCGCTGTTTTAGATATTTTAAACAAAGTTGAACCTGCTCTTAATTCAAGTTTATTGTCATTCAACCATACAACAACTAAATGAACATTGTTCCTCTGGGACCGATGTTCAAAACACAGTAAATGCAGTTACAATCCACATACGGTCACAAACTAGTATCAGCACAAGTCCCTGAATTACATGGCCTGAAGATTGACCCGTTGACGTAAAGTGCGAGGTATTAGTTTATGCAAGACAGTGTAATATTATTGGCACTATTATAATAAAGAAAGCGGTCCTGTTAAATATATAGAACTGCTGCCAATAAAAAGATGGAAGGTGACCAGTGCAGGATGAGAGTGTCTGAGTGGGGAGGGAGGTGGTAGGGCATTCAGAGAGGGTGTACATATGCTGAGTGCCAGCAGGGTGTTACGAAGTCTTAACAGCCTGGGAGTAGAAGCTGTCACCCAGGCTGATGGTACTGATTATGTACAGTACCCTCTGCCTGATGGCAGGATGTCAGAAAGATTGTGGGAAGGATGCCTATGCAAATTAATCAATGTCAGCTAAATAGAACTTAATTTCTCATTAAATATACATATTTATTTGATCACATTTTCTACGGCTAAATACAAGTCATATTTGTACAGTATAGACACAGGGCCTTCAACCTCCTTTGTACAAGTTGACCTTTTTGCCTATTTGCATTGTCCCATTTGCGCATATTATGTCTGCATCCCTCTGTCTTGCCTGGTTAAGATAGATAAATACTTTATTGATCCCAAAAGAAATTAGTGTCTCAGTAGCATTACAACTTAGAAGAGTTGTAAGAAAGAATATTTAAAAAATGTTGCCTCAAGCAGTCTAACAGGAGGGGGCCATCACTTCCCCAGATACAGATTGACTTATTATAGAACCTAATGGCCATGGGTAAGAATGACCTCACATGGCACTCTTTGGAGCAGCGCAGTTGCCTTAGTCTATTACTAAAAGTGCTCCTCTGTTCAGCCAAGGTGGCACGCAGAGGGTGAGAAACATTATCCAGAATTGCCAGGATATTCCATAGGGTCCTTTTTCTACCACAGCCTCCAGTGTGTCCAGCTTGACTCTTATAACAGAGCCAGCCTTTCTAATCAGTTTATTGAGCCTGTTGGCATCACCCTTGTTGATACCTATGGCCCCAGCACACCGCACAGAAAATTGTACTGGTGACAACAGACAGGTAGAACATGTGAAGGACAGGCCTGTGTAATCCAAAGGACCTCAGTCTTCTCTGGAAGTTGAGGTGACTCTGGCCCTTGTACACAGCCTCTGTGTTGGTGCTCCACTCAAGTCTGTGAAGCAAGTACCTACAGGTCCTCACCATCAATAGTAAGAGGGAGCAGTGCAGGCTTGGTCTTCCTAAAGTCTATCATCATCTCCTTTGTCTTACTGATGTTGAGCTTAACAAAGTCCTCCACTGGGGCCCTGTGTTCATCCTCCCATCCTCCTGTCCTCCCTTTATAAACCCAACACCATCAGAATGTTTGCAGATGACATGACTCAGTGTTGTATCTAAAGATGAAGGTATACAGGGTAAACAGGAGGGAGCCAATATAAAACAGCTCATAGTCATGTCTGACAGACAGCTCTGAAGCTGCACAAGCTGGTCTGCCAGTCAGGTAGTTCATTATTCAGAATACAATGGCAGGTATAGCATTGAAGGCACTTGAGCAATCAAAAGACATGATCCTCACAGTGCTGTCCTGCTTATCCAAATGGGAGTAGGCTCTGTTCAGCAGGTAGATGACAGTATCGTTGATTCTAATGTGCTCCTGGTAGGCAAACTGCAAAGGATCGAGGGCTGGTCTGACCATGCGTTAGTTGGTGAGCCAGGACCAGCCTCTCTAGGGCTTCATGATGTGTGAGGTCAGGGCCGCTGGACGGTAGTCATTCAGCATTTTCAGTTGGCCCTTCCTGGATTCTGGGACCACACATGATGTTTTCCATGCTGTCGGGACCCTTTCCAGAATGAAAATGCGCTGGAGAACTCCACACAGCTGCTCAGCACACTCCTTCAGGACCTCGGGGTTCACACCATCCAGCCCCAATGCCTTGCCTTGTCTGAGTTTCCCCAGGGCCCTTCTTACCTGCTCAGTAGAGAAGGTGAGTCCATGACAACTGGGGAGCTGGTGGAAGGTGGGGCTGGGGGAGGTGAAGATTGGGACGATAGCAGTTGGTGTGGATGGTAGGTGCAGGGCATGGAGGGGATGTAACAAGTGGTAGTCTGTGTTGTTCATCCGTGTGTTGAAATGGAGGGGAGGTGTTGGTACTGAGGGAGCATTGGGTGCCTCAGCACCTGGACTGGTGTCCTGTGGTGGTTGTGAATTGTCAAACCTCTTAAAGGGTTGCCTGTCAAATGTTTCTGAAACAAAATGATTACTTCTGATCCACCACTTGTTTTAAAAAAAACTTCCCTCATTCCTTTTAAATTTCTTTCCTGTCACCTTAAACCTATGCCGCTTATTTTGATTTACCCAAACCATGTGGAAAATTATTCTATCTACTCTATTTCTGTCTCTTATAATTTTGTATCCTTCTATAAAAATCATCCCTTCAGTCTCTTTTGCTCCAGGAAAAACAAGCTCAGTCTATCTGATTTCTCCCTAATACTAAAATCCTGTAATCCAGCCAGCATTGTAAATCTTCTCAGCACTTCCTACAGTACAATGACATCCTTCCTAGAAAGCAATGACCAAAACTACTCCTGATACCTGTATCTAAACAGTGCTTTGTAAAGTTACTGTATGATGTCCCATCCTTAATATTCTATGCCTCAGTCCATAAAGGCAAGAAATCCATTGTACTGTTACCACTTTTACTTTCTATGTTGCCTCTTCAGGACACTGTGGATTTCATCTTAAAGGAACATGCAAAATGCTAGAGGAACTGGGCAGGTCAGGCAGCATCTATGGAAATGAATAGTTAGTTCACAGATTAAGAAGGTGGATAGAGGTTACCCAGTAGGAATATAGGGTGTTGTCCCCAGAACCTGAGTGTGGCCTCATCACAGCAGTAGAGGAAGTCGTGTCAGAATGAGAATGGGAATGTGAATTGAAATGGATAGCCCCTGGGAGATCCTGCCTTTTTTCAGTGAACAGACCACCATGTTGGTCTGGCATCTTCCCCCTTCCTTCTCAGTCCGTAGAAGAGACTCTGCCCAAAATGTTGACTGACTATTCATTTCCATAGATCTGCCTGACCTGCTGAGTTCCTCCAGCATTTTGTGTGTTTGTTGCTTTGGATTTCCAGCATATGCAGACTTTCTCTTGTTTAGGCCTAAAGCTCTCTCTGTTAATGTGCAAAATTTAACAATTACTATACATTACAATAAGAAATATTAAAAAAGTAGTACAAAAGAGAGCAAAATAGTGATGAAGTGTTCACCGACAGAGAAGCTGTTCCTGAGATGTTGAGTGTGTGTCTTCAGGCTCCTGATGGTAGCAACGAGAAGAGGACATGTCCTGAGGTGATGGGGGTCCTGAATGATGGATGCCGCCTTTTGGAGCATCTCCTTTTGAAGGTGTCCTGGATGCTGGGAAGGCTAGAGTCCATGAGTTCACAACTTTCTGCCGTTTTCATCAACATATTTACCTCACTATGAGCTTTGCATATTTTCCAACTGGATCCCCTTTTAGTGCAGTTTTGAAATATTTTTCCTACATATTTATCCTATTATGGTACTAGACACCAAACTTGCTTGCATTCCGAACTGCTGCCACATTCTTTCCTAAGTGGGTCACTTTAATGCTTAGGAGCTGTTTCCAAATCATCAGCAACACACACAAAATATTGAAGGAACTCAGCAAGTCAGGTAGCATCGATGAAGACCAATAAACAGTTGCAAAATTAAAAAGCCGGGGCGGAGGTGGGGGAGCACAAGGTGACAGATGCCAGGTGAGACCAGGTGAGTGGGGGAGAAGATGGAGTAAAAAGCTGGGAGGAGGTGTGTGGAAGAGGCAAAGGATTAAAAAAGGATCTAAAAGAGGAACACAGGGCTATCTTGTTTAAATGTAAGGATGTGGTTCCGCCTACTCACGTTCAATGGTTACGTGATGTTATGTCATGCTTAAATTTAGAGAAGATCCATTGTTCAATTTCTGAATCTAGCCAAGACTTTCAAACATTGTGGGGACCATTTTTGAACTAATTTCAAAACCTTTGACTTGCTGTTAAAGTACAGATGGTGGCTAATAACGTATTTAACTTTATGATAAGGATTTTTTTCCCTTTTTTCTTTCTTTACCAAACAGCTTTGATTTTGGTAGTGGGTTTAGATTTTTTTTCTGTATAATAAAATTATATTACATTTCAATATTATGATTTAATTTAATTTACATGAATATAGAGTAATGTGATTGCAAGTGTGATTCTAATATAATGTATTTGGTATTATTTTATCTTTTTTATTTATAATTTATATCTTCTTGTACTCTGTATTCTTATATGTAGAAACTAATAAAAATATTGAAGGAGAAAGAGGGACAGTGGGCCATGGAAGAAAGGGAAGGAGGAGGTAACAATAGGGAGGTGATGATTACGTGAGGAGAAGAGAAGGGATGGAGAGGGTAACCAGATTCGCTCTGTCTGCCAAAAAGGACAGGATCTCCCAGTGGCTATCCATTCCGATTTGAATTCCTATTCCCATTCTGACATATCTGTCCATAGCATCTTCCACTGCCAAGATGAGGCCACACTTAGGTTCGAGGACCAACACCTCATATTCCCTCTGAATAGCCTTCTATCTGAGGACAAGAACGTTGATTTCTCTAACTTCTGGTAGTTTCTACCCCCCTCCCCCTTTTTCCATTCTCCATTCTGGTTGCCCTTTTCACGACTTAACTCCTCCTCACCTGCCCATCACCTCCCTCTGATGGAGCTGGCTGAATCTATAATCCTCTGCAGTTTTTTTTCAATCCTGTTCATTGGAGCCTCAATGCCAGGCGATGATGCATCTAATCAGGATGCTCTCCATGGTTCATCTGTAGAAATTAGCTGGAGTCTTTAGTACATACCAAATTAACTCAAAATCCTAATGTTTTCTTCATGATTGCATCAATATGTTGGGCCCAGCATAGATCCTCTGAGCCATATGGCACAATAAAGGGCTGACAGCACCTTAAACAAAAATGATTGTTTACAACCAACATTCTGCACTTTATAATTGTGAATATTATTGCAAAGGTAATTGTAGGAGTGTGTTCAAAAAGTGATGCAAAGTACTTGAACAAATAAAAATAATTACTTACTTCCAAAGAAATAAAAGTGCTAAGGTGGATTAATTTCTTTACAATAAATCTGTTGATGAAATTTTACAAGATTAAAAAGAGAGATTAAAATATTAGCTTTTTTTGTCAACAATGAAACGCATCACTTGTTTCAAATCAGCAAGTTCTATGCTCGGGGCAACCCGCCAATTTTACCGTGCTTCAGACACAAACGTAGCATGTCCACAACTAGCTAACTCTCAGCCTTTGGAATGTGGAAGGAAACCAGAGCAGCCAGATAAAGCTCATGTGGTCACGGGGAGAATCTACAAATACCTTGCAAGCAGCGGCAAGAATCGAACCCCAATTGGCATTCACTAGTGCTGTAAAGTGATTGCCCCAGCCGCTACAGTAATCAAAGTGTATTTTCCTTGACTGAAACTAAATGTCATTCCAAATCAGTCATAGAATCAGAAAACAACTCAAAGGGAACAGAGAAGTAATTTCTTAAATCAGGGAAAAGATTAACTTTGATTTGCTCCTTGCAGTGAAAAGGGGGTAATTCATCATCTTAAACACAAGAGGTTCTGCAGATGCTGAAAATCCAGAGCAACACACACAAAATGCTGGAGGAACTCAGCAGGTAAAGCACCATCTAGGGAAAAGAATAAACAGTCAGTATTTAGGGTTGAGGCTCTTCATCAGGACCGGAAAAGAAGGGGACCAAGCAGAACTAGCTAAGTTCCCTCCGCATTTTGTGTGTGTTACTAATTAATCATATTGTGCAAGATCATTTAAGAAAACGGGACCACAATGTGACAAAATTCTTCATTGAAGTAGTTCAATTGAAAACTAGATCCCACACCTGAACATAGAGTGCTTAGCTGGGTCTACTCACTTTACACTCATGACTGTGCGGCTGAGCACAGCCCCAATGCCACATTTAAGTTTGCTGACGACATCACTGTCGTTGGCCACACCAAAGGTGGTGATGAGTCAGCACATAGGAGGGAGAGGAATAATCTTCCGTACTGTCAGCAGCTATAGAATTTACGATGGGGAACAAAGAAACATCAGAACAATTAAAGAAATACTGCAGATTCCGGTTAATTGGGACACGTCGGGGCCAGTACATTTTGGCCCAATTAGCTGAAGTCTCATGGAAATAGGTAAAATGGTATATAAAAAAAAGCAAACTACTATTTACCTGAGTAATCAATTATGTATTCAAATTAAATACATAACAAATTAGAACTCTACTAATTCTACTAAAGTACTATGAAGCTGTGTATTGGTTCCGAACAATTATCAATGGAGAAATTTATCCAGTGTATGCTGTTGTGTTCTTATGACGGTAAATGAACAAAATTAGCGCAGAAACCTAGTGCAGATAACGACTGCGTTCATACAATGCTTTTGACAATTGCATCTTCCAAATCTTCATTTTCATTGTAACATTCCAGATGATTGCCAATACCTTCAAATTCTTTGTAGTTCCTAACTTGTTGAAGTAGTGAAATCATTTCATTTTCATTTCCAGCCCTTCTGGTTTCTCCAAACCTGACAGCTTGAAACAGAAGCAAGCAAAACAGTTCTGAATTGTTTTACTGCTTATTTTTGCTATCAGTATCAAAAAATCTCTGCTTTTTGAACACAAATGCATACAACCGACACTTTTAAAAGCTGTCCGCTCTATGAATGGTGTAGTGCCTAACAGCCTCACAAGTGCACGTGACTGAAGCGAGTTAGAAACTGTTCAGCCACAGGCTCCTGTCCCAATTAAGTAGCATAGTGTCCCAAAAAAACATAGGGACTCCTAACTATTTTCTCAATTAGTTTTTGTTCTTTAAGAGTCATCCCAAATAAGCAGCTGCCCTGATTAACCAATGGCCCAATTAACCAGAATCTACTGTACGCTGCCTTTGTCTTTGCCCTGAAGGATACAAATAACTTCACAGAAACCACAATAGGTTTGAACAGCAAAAAATCCCAAGGATTTGATAAGCTGCATCCCAGGATATTGAAAGAGGTGGCCTTGTTTCTCATTTCCAAAATTCCATTGATTGTGGAATAGCTCTTCCCGACTGGAGCATGGCAAATATAAAGCCATTGTTTGAAAAAGGAGGGAGAGAGAAAATGGGAAGCTGCTGGTAGTTATACTCACATCAATAGAAGGGAAATTACTAGATTTTGTACTGAAATATGTTTTAACAGGACACTTAGAAAATATTAACAGATTTAGACAAAGTCAACAGAGAGGTTTTGAATAAAATGGCTGAGGTGTTTTACGTCTAAGGGAAACGGTAACAGCTCCTTTATCATCCTCCAAAGACAGAACATAAAACGTGGTTAAAAAAAGACCTTCACTTAACAACATCGCAAATAAGAGAAAAGCTACAGATGCTGAAAATCCAAGCAACACACACAAAATGCTGGAGGAACTCAGAAGGCCAGGCAGCATCTATGAAAAACAGTACCGTTGATGTTCCGGGCCGAAACCCTTCGGCAGGACTGGAGAAAAAAAAGATGAGGAGTAGAGTTATAAGGTGGGGGGGAGGGGAGGGACAAACACAAGGTAATATGTGAAACCGGGAGGGGGAGGGGTGAAGTAAAGAGCTGGGAAGTTAACTGGTGAAAGAGATACAGGGCTGGAGAAGGGGGAATCTGATAGGAGAGGACAGACGGCCACGGAAGAAAAAAAGAGGGTGGAGCACCAGAGGGAGATGATGAGGAGGTAAGGAGATAAGGTGAGAGAGGGGAACGGGGATGGGGAATACAGACATCCCACCACGCAAAAACTCATTTCAGGGAGGTAGTACCCCCGCCCCCTGGAACCCCATATTCCGCGCCCCCCCCACCCCCCCGTCGACCTCCAAGGGTGTATGTAATACTTTGTTTAGTGATTTTGTCTAACCTGTAAACCAAATTGGGTATATGCAGAAAATATGACATTAAAATATGTACTTTTATTATATTATCATGTTTATTCTATTACAACTTTAAGCAAGTCTACAGGGAGTTTGGCCTCATCACGTAGGACAGGGGTCCCCAACCTTCTTTGCACTGCGTACCAATTTAAGATTGACAATATTCTTGCAGACTGGCCGACCCGGGGGGGGGGGGGGTGTTAAACGCGACCAGAATATAGATGATAAGTCACCTATGAGTCACTTATAAGTGGCTAATACACTCAATTTTGTTTCTAAAAGGGTTTATCTAATGAATATAATATTAAACACACAGCGCATATTTTCCTCACATGAATATAGCGATAAGTCAATTATAAGTCAATAGCATCATAACATTTTAAGTAACGTTTGGATATTAAACACACAGCACATATTGTCCTCGTATGAACATGTAAAATCATTACAACACACCAATATCGCTGAATCAGTGGGAGCTCTGGGCTTGTTTTCCTGCAACAAGACGGTGCCATCAAGGGGTGATGGGAGACAGCAATACTCGAAGGGGGTTCCTTGTGTCCAATCTATTCTGCAATTTAGTTTTCGTTGCATTCATTGCAGAAAACCCCACTTCGCAGCGATACGATGTTGGAAATGGAAGCAATGTTTTCAGTGCTTTCGTGGCTGCCTCAGGATATTCAGCCTTGACTTTGATCCAGAATGCCGGCAGAGATGTTACGTCAAACAAACTTTTCAGCCCATCGTCATTTGCAAGCTCGAGGAGTTGATCTTTTTCCCGCGCTGACATGGATGCCGCGTGCGTAATGACCTCACACGCGTTTGTTCAACCGCGCGCGACAGGGAATGAGGAAAGGTGCAGCTGACTCACATTGTTTCCTATCGCCAAATCATACTGTTTCCTTGCGGCCCGGTGGTTGGGGACCACTCTTAGCATGAAGAGAGACCAATCAGGAGGCTCGCTCTCCCTCTCCCTCTCCCTCTCAAAAAATTGATTTCCGTGATATTATATATAACTTCCGGGCATCAGGGAGCCACTATTGATATGCGGGAGACTCCTGGAACTTCCGGGAGAGGTGGGATGTCTGGGAATAGAGAAGTAGGGCATTACCGGAAGTTCGAGAAATCAATGTTCATACATCAGGTTGGAGGCTACCCGGATGAAATATAAGGTGTTGCTCCTCCAACCTGAGTATGTCCTCATCGCGACAGAAGAGGAGGCCATGGATTGACATATCGGAATGGGAATGAGAAGTGGAATTAAAATGTGCAGCCACTGGGAGATCCTGCTTTTTCTGGCGGACACAGCGTAGGTGCTTGGTGAAGCAGTCTCCCAATCTACGTCAGGTCTCACTGATATGCAGGAGGCCACACCGGGAGCACCAGACACAGTATATCACCCCCACAGACTCACAGGTGAAGTGTTGCCTCTCTGGAAGGACTGTCTGGGGCCCTGAATGGTAGTGAGGGAGGAGGTGTAAACAACACGTCAGACCAGCCTCAAAGTGAGCCCTATCTCAACGTCAGTGGTTGTGAATTAATAATTTCTCAATAATTTCTCCTTCAGCTCCTCCCATTTCCTTCGAACCAATGGTGTAGTTATGGGTCCCAGGTATGCCTGGCTTTTTGTTGGCTATGTGGAACAGTCCATGTTCCAAGTCTACATCGGTGTCACTCCCTCACTTTTCCTACGCTACATCGACGACTTCATCGGTGCTGCTTCCTGCACCCATGCCGAGCTCGTCGACGTCCTCAAATTTGCCTCCAACTTTCATCCTGCCCTCAAGTTTACCTGGTCCATATCCAACACCTCCCTCCCCTCTCTCAATCTCTCTGTCTCTGTCTCTGGAGACAGCAACCTGGACTATACCTCTTATCACCCTGTCACTTGTAAAATTGCCATCCCCTTCTCTCAGTTCCTCCATCTCCACCGCATTTGCTCTCAGGATGAGGCTCTTCATTCCAGAACTAATGTGATGTCCTGTTTCTTCAAAGAAAGGGGCTTTCCTTCCTCCACCATCAATGCTGACCTCACCCGCGCCTCTTCTGTTTCGTGCACCCCATCCTCCCACTGCTCCATCAGGAATCGGGTTCCTCTTGTCCTCACCAGCCTCAGTGTCCAGCACATAATTCTCCATAACTTCCGCCATCTCCAATGTCCATTTGTCTCTCCCCACTGACCTCCCTCCTGGTACTTATCCTTGCAAGCGGAACAAGTGTCATACCTGCCCCTACACTTACTCCCTCACTCCTATTTTGGGCTCCAAACAATCCTTTCAGTTGAGGCGACACTTCACCTGTGAGTCTGTTGGGGCTATTACTGTATCCAGTGCACCTGGTGTGGGCTCCTGTATATCAGTGAGACCTGACATAGATTGGGAGACTGCTTCACCGAGCACCTACTCTCCATCCACCAGAAAAAGCAGGATCTCACATTGGCCACCCATTTCAATTCTACTTCCCATTCCTATTACAATAGGTCAGTCCATGGCCTCCTCTAGTGTCGCAATGAGGCCACTTCCAGATTGGAGGAGCAACACCTTATGTTCTGTCTGGGTAGCTTCCAATCCAATGGCATAAACATCAATTTCTCGAACTTCCAGTAATTGCTCCCACACCTCCCCCAAATCTTCACCCTTTCCCATTTCCCTTTCTCACCTCATCTCCTTACGTGTCCATCACCTCCCTCTGGTCCTCCTCCCCCTTCTAACCCTCCTGTTCACCTAAAATTTGTACTTCTTCCTCCTAAAATTTGTACTTCTTCCTCCTTCTTGCTCTAACTTCTTATACTTTGTTTCAGTCCTGATGAAAAGTCTAGGCCTGAAGCATTGACTGTACTCTTTTTCCATAGTTGCTGCCTGGCCTGCTGAGTTCCTCCAGCATTGTATGTGCGCTTTTGTGAATTATGCATGTTTCTACAGGAGACTTTGCACTACAAAGTGCTCTTTCATATAATTTATGTATTTTTCTTGTGACTATGGCAATAAGATCGACTTTAATTTGAAAATTGTTAGGTTTATTAATAGTACAATTGGATGCCATTGGCTGATGTGATGGGCTTTAATGGGAGGCTCTCTGTATCTTTAACACAGTAGCATTATAGTCTGCTTTATGTTATTGCTTTTCCCGCGCACTACCTCAAAAGACTGATGTGGTGAAAACAGTCTGTATGAATGGCATGTTTGTTAACTGTACCTCAGTACATGTGACAAGAATAAATCAATCAATCAGTAATGCTGTTGTTCCCCCATGGGTATGAGAAAGCGGGACCGTTCATTATTTGCCCCGCAGTGCGCGCGCAACCTGACAAGCGAAGGTTCGTCAAGAAAGGCAGACGAGTCGGAAATGGAGTGCGCCGATTATTGACGTCACGTCCGCAAAGGGAGCCCCTTTCTTTTCGGTGTCGGCCATTTGCGTGGAGGTAAGTCCGGGCTGTGAGTGAGGGAAAATTCGTGGAGGGTGCTTCAGAGCCCGGTCACAGCACAGGTCTTAGCATCAGCGGCGTGGGAGACAGAAGGCGGCCGTGATTCTGGCCGCGGTCGGGCTGATGATGAACAAGGGAACCTAGTTGTTGGGATTTGGGCCACCGCGTGTACGAGGCGGGCGCGCCGGTCCCGCCGAGCTGTTGGTTCCCGGACCGTGTGTAGGCAGTACCGGACTCCCCAGGTACTGAAGGCGGGCTACGTTCCTTCCGTGTGTTTCCGAAGGGTCTTCTGAGGAATTTATGATGTCCCAAAGTTGAGGGAAACATAGAAGGCGACGTGTGCACAGGAAGCTCCCACAAACAGCCACGTTACAGCGAAAGGGTTATCCCTTTTAGTTACCTTAATGTGAGAAATATTTACTAGAGATATTGCTTTGCCTCTTGCAATAATTACCGTCAGATTTCACCCCCACCCCCAAATAAAGCTGGTTTAACCATACGGCAGAATGATACCACCTTAGCTGTGCACCACTTAGCTACAGTAACACATTGAGTACTATTCTGTATTTTTGTCATCTTTGGATTGGGATATGAACCGGGAAACTTCACACTCAGGGAACTCTTAAGTAGATTCATTAGCAGTCTTGTTCCATTGAAACTTGTAAAGTGGGTCATCATGGAGTGCAGCACATGACACAATCATCAAGGAAGATCTCGACCTGAAAGGGCGACTATACTCTTCCATAGATGCTGCTTGGCCTGCTGAGTTTTTCCAGCATCTTGTGTGTGTGTTGACACACAAATCAGCTGTTTTCCACATACTTGTGGTTGTATTAGTGTCTTTACTGAGATTTTGGAAGTATATGGAAATAAACTGATGGTTTTACCCATAGTCTTGAGTCTGTATGGAGTCTTGACTCAGCTGGAAGTGGTTGAGTCTGGAAGTGGAACTATAACAAACACTATATAAGTGGTTAAATCTCAGAACCAAGACCAGTAAAGAGCACTTGCAAAAAGTACCTCTTAGTTTTGCATATTGTATTATAACTACATTGTGCTTATACCCCACTGATCCATGATTTAAATCTATGATTTGGCTAAGGGGAGTGATTGCCACATGCCTAATGTTGTTGCCTCATAAATATTTGAGAGAGTGAGTAGGAAGGTAAATGCAAAGAGGGATATAGCATGCTGAGTGAGTGGATAATAGCATGATTCATGTCATGTAATGCATGAAAAGAAAAAGATGTCCATTTTAAGCATTGAGAGATGGGTTAATGTGAATGTTCTAAATATCCTTGTAATCAAGTCACTAAAAGCCAACTTTTAGGTGCAGCAAACAATTAGAACGACAGGCAAATGGCACATTGGCTTTTTTACTGCAAGATTTGATTCTAGGAGTTGATGTCTTACTGTGATTATGTAGTGCTTGGTCAAAAAAACACACCTGAAACATTTGTATACAGATTAATCTCTAAAACAAAGTGATGTACTTGCCACAGGGGGTACAGTGATTATTCACCAGACTAGTTCCAGCTAAGATGACACTCGTATAAGGAGACATTAGGCTGGTGTTCAACATTCAGATTTAATTTTACTGAAGAACACAACATATTGACAGGCTGTGGTGTCTGCAACCCAGGGCCATGACATTGACATCCTTCGCATACACGAGTAAAAATCTTTGCGTTGCGTCTCCGTCTAAATGTGCAATGTACAATCATAGTAATTTATAAGTAGAACAGTCAATATAATATAGAGTACACTCAAATCAGCGTGAGTTCATCAGTCTGATGGCCTGGTGGAAGAAGCTGTTCCGGAATCTGTTGGTCCTGGTTTTTATGCTGCGGTCCGTTTCCCAGAAGGTAGCAGCTGGAATAGATTATGGTTGGGGTGACTCGGGTCCCCAGTGATCCTATGGGCCCTCTTTACACATCTGTCCTTGTAAATGTCCTGAATCATGAGAAGTTCACAACTAAAGATGTACTGGGCGGTCCGCACCACTCCGGCAGAGTCCTGTGATTAAGGGAGGTACAGTTCCCATACTAGGCAGTGATGCAGCCAGTCAGGATGCTCTCAGTTGTGTTCCTGTAGAAAGTTATTAGGATTTGGGGGGCCCATACCAAACTTCCTCAACCGCCTGAGGTGAAAGAGGTGCTGTTGTGCCTTTTTCACTACACAGCTGGTGTGTGCAGACCACGTGAGGTCTTCGATGATGTGGATGCCGAGGAACTTCAAGCAGTTTACCCTCTCAACCCCAGATCCATTGATGTCAATAGGATTTAGCCCATCTCCATTCCTCCTGTAATCCACAACCAGCTCATTTATTTTTGCGACATTGAGGGAGAGGTTGTTTTCTTGACACCACTGTGTTGGAGAGATGACTTCTTCCCTGTAGGCCACCTGGTTATTGTTTGAGATAAGGCCAATCAATGTAATGTCGTCAAATTTAATTAGCAGATTACTCTCTTACTGTCTGCTGGCCATCTGACAGGAAGTCCAGAATCCAGCTGCACAAGGTTGAGGTCTCTGAGCTTCTTGTCAAGTCTGGATGGAACTGTGGTGTTGAATGCTGAACTGTAGTCCAAGAACACATTCTCACATAAGCATCCTTCTTCTCCAGGTGTGTGAGGATGGTATGTAGAGCTTTGGCTATTGTGTCAGCTGTCGATCTGTTGTGTCGGTAGGCAAATTGTAGGGGGTCCAGTTTGGGTGGTAGCAAGCTGCAAATATGGTCCTTGACCAGCCTCTCAAAGCATTTGCTTATTATTGAGGTGAGTGGGACAGGACGTCAGTCGTTCAGGCATGTTGGTCTTTTTTGGTACAGGGACAATGATGGATAATTTGAAGCAGGAGGGCACTCTACACTGGGAGAGGGAGAGATTAAAATATCAGTAAACACACCTGCCAGTTGTGTTGTGCACACCCTGAGTACTCACCCTAGGATGCCATCTGGTCCCGCAGCCTTGCGGCTGTCCACTCGTTGAAACATCTGTGTACTCAGCTTCAGAGAATGTAAGGGAAAACGTAGTACTGAGAAGAGAAGAAATCCCTTCTCTCAAATGTTCTACCTGTCAAATTCACTACCACGGAAGTGCAGTAGATTTGCTCATTCACAGCTCCATTTTTCGTGATTCGGTTCTGACCACACGCTGTCCACATAGTCTGCTTCAGTTCTGATTTCATGCTGTCTACATAAACTATGATTGTGTTATTTTACTCATGGTGCTCTGGAGTACAGCCAGACCGATCTGAATCATAGCTCAAGTACAGCTCATGCGTAACCCTATGTTTAATAGCCTAGATTAGAACCTGGGTTTTAATATTTTGCAATCAGGTTCGAATATTTTTAGCCATTTCCCTTAATTTAACTCTCTAACTGGATCCTCGACTTCCTAAACAGAAGACCACCATCGCTTCGCTGACAATCAACATTGATGCACCACAGTTAGCTCACTGCTCTACTCCCTCTGCACTCGTGACTGTGTGGCTAAAATGCCATCTATAAATTTGCTGATGAGACAACCAATGTTGACAAAAGGACGTACAGGAATGAGATATACCAGATAGTTAAGTGCTGTCGCAGCAGCAACCTTGCACTCAATATTAGTAAGACCAAAGAGCTGATTGTGGTCTTTAGAAAGGGTAACAAAGGGAAACAAACCAATCCTCATAGAGAGATCAGAAGTGGAGAGAGTGAGCAATTTCAAGTTCCTGGGTGTCAGTGTCTCTGAGGACCTAACCTAGGCACAACATAAAATAGAAGGTAAGACCACAGCTATACTTCAATTAGAATCTGAGGAGATTTGGTATGTCAACTAAAGCACTCAAACTTTTACAAATATACCATGGAGAGCATTCAGATTGGCCGCATCGCCATCTGGTATGGGGGGGGCAGGGTTGACTACTGCATAAGATGGAAGTAAGTTGCGGAGAGTTGTAAATCAGTCAGCTCTCGTGGGTACTAGCCTTCGTAGTGGGAGTGGTGCCTAAGTCCATCATTAAAGATGCCCACCACCCAGGATATGCCCTTTTCTCATTGTTGCTGTCAGGAAGGAGGTACAGAAGCCTGAAGGCACTCACTCAGCTATCCAGGAACAGCTCTGCCGTCCGATCTCTAAATGGACATTGGACCCATGAATACTACCTCACTACTTTTTTATTTCTGTTTTTTGCTCTACTTATTTGAACTTCCTAAGAGACAAATATACTGAATGTAACTCCTTTTTTCCCCTCTATATTTATCACGTATTGCATTGTACTGCTGTTGTAAAGTTAACACATTTCATGACGCATGCTATTGAATGCTAAACCAGATTCTGATTAATATGGTAACGCATCACTTGTTAGACCTACCTGGCCTCTTCTGTATCCTTTTCCTCCACTAATGTTGTCTCGCTATCCTTTTTAAGGTTTATTTAACAACTTTTTGATTATCTGCTTTTCTCTTTGGTTCATCTCTTGCTTTTGGATTTATACCATATTTTTCTCTTTGCAATGCAACCATCTCCATTAAGTGTTTTATATTCAAAGTGCCACATAAATGAAAATCATTAACTCAATAAAAGTATTTTTATATAAATCAACAAGAACCTGTTTTTATCCACCTATATTTCATCCTGTGCTGAAGCATGTGAACACCAGCACCTCCAAGTCAGTTCCACTTCTGTGATGTAAATATATTTCATTGTTGCATTTAAAAGCTGAGACTCCCATTCTCATCTCGTGCAGTTAAGAACTGTAGTAAACAGGCCTGTCAGTGGCACCCGCATTATTTTTCTTTGGTTTTTCATTTATTCATAAATAGCTGTTCAGTTAATTAATGGGATTTATAGAAAACTCAAGTTATTCTGCCAAGACACATCAAAGTTGCTGGTGAACACAGCAGGCCAGGCAGCATCTCTGGGGAGAGGTACAGTGGACGTTTTGGGCTGAGACCCTTCATCAGGACTAACTGAAAGAAGAGCTAGTAAGAGATTTGAAAGGGGTAGGGGGAGATCCGAAATGATAGGAGTTAGGAGAATGTTAGTCCTGATGAAGGGTCTCGGCAGGAAACGTCAACTGTACCTCTTCCTAGAGATGCTGCTTGGCCTGCTGCATTCACCAGCAACTTTTATGTGTGTTGCTGGAAATTCCAGCATCTGCAGGTTTCCTCGTTTTTGAGTTATTCTGCCATGTGTAATTCTGGACAAATGTTAGGCAGGTGTTGCTGAAAATGAAGTGACGAAATGAAAGGAGTGTTTAACAACAAGGAGGCTTAACAGTTAACTGAAACAGCCTGTAGAGAATATCTGTAGTAATGTGTTCTTATTTTTCTATCTCTGTAGATCTTTGTCACATCTAAATAGAAGTCCTCCAACTGAACTAAATCCAACATGCAGAACGACGCAGGAGAATTTGTTGATCTTTATGTTCCACGCAAATGGTGGGTATGAAATGAGTGTCAGGGCATGTCAACATAGTAGTTAGTTTAATGCTTTCCAGTGCCAGCGATCTCAGATCAGGGTTCGATTCCTGACCTCTCCATTACTTCTTCTGAGTTTCCTATGGCTGTTCCGATTTCCTCTCTCATTCCACAGATGTACTGGTTAGGGTTACTGAGTTGTGGATGGGCTATGTTGGCGCCAGAAAATGATGACATTTCTAGACTGCCTCCAGCATAATCCTTGGACTGTGTTGGTCATTGATAACAAATTACCATTTCACCGCATATTTGATATTTCCATGTATATGTGACAAATAGAGCTAATCTAAATATTTGCACATGGTGACATGTATTACATGTGTTAATCTATGTTGATTTGTTAATTTTTGTCTTTTAGCTCTGCTAGCAACAGAATTATTGGTGCTAAGGACCATGCCTCTATTCAAATCAACCTTGCTGAGGTAAGTTATATATAATTAATTCAGACTGTAAGTCTTATTACATCTTATAACTATGGTTAGAATTTGTATGGTCAGTATTGGAAATACTTACGTTCTTGTGGTCAGGTTGACAAGGGAAAATATGTAATATCTAGGACAATTGTGAGACTAAATGAGGAGAAATGGTGGGCAGGTTTCACACAAGCAACCAAAGGGAATGTTTTTACACAGTCGATATGATGTAAGGTGCCCAATCAGAAAACTGTATGGCAGGAAAATGTATATTAGCAGTCAAGAGTGTTGCATTGAGGGAATGAGCTGGGTAATTTGTTGCCTCTTCGTTCAAAATAAATTATCTTGATCAAATAGAAACAGTTTCTGGTGCTCAAGCTGGTAGAAAACAGTAGGCACTGATCTAAGTTACCAGCAAAAAGCATTAGTCTACACCTTAAGAGAGAAAAACAGAAAATACTGTAGGTATTCAGCAGGTCAAACAGTATGTATGGAGAAAGAAACAAACTAATAATTCAAGTTGGTAAATTTTTGTAAGAATTTAAGTGGCAGAGATTGGATTGTTATGCAGAAAGAGGAGTAGGGAAAAAATAGATCCTTAAAAAAAGGTCTCCCATGGAGCTGACATGGGGAAGTTTGAATTGTACAAATGATGGTAGATGGTGCTGCATGAAAGGGTAGTCAAGGTATGTCTTATTTAAAAATAACAAAACAAATGTCTGAAATGAAATAAAATGTACCTTCCCCTTTCTCTACAACTTAAACTTGATTGATTTAAAAGTCTTCAAACTAATATGTTACCTCTCTCCTGGCTGACTTGAGAATTTCCGGCATTTTTTAAAATTTCTACTTTGGATATCTTGCAACTATAGAGATTTGCTTTCAGAGTTGCATTGCCTATGCTGGAAGCAGATTTCGTAATAATATTCCAAAGGAAGTTAGATGTCTACTTGTATGAAAGTATTTACAGCACTGTAGGGAAGAGCAGAGATGTATCAGATGTGGATGAGGCAAGGTGGTCCCAAATGGTCATTTTCCATGTTGTATCATTCTATACTTATTGACTAAACTAACCAAGTTCAAAAGAGATTTTTAAAACTTAAACTTCCTTTTAGATACACACAAGACAGAACTCTTAAAATCCATTTTAACCGGAATATTAGTTGTATTGTTGTTTGCCTGAATTGCATGCACTGTAGAGGTTCATGTTTAGGAATGAGATGCATCAAAACCATTCATATTTTCAATACCTACCTAACAAATTATTTTATGGGTGTTCTTTTACTATCATTCTCACTGCTGCATTCCTGGGTTTTGTGTCATCTGTATTCTTCGTACGTAAGCATTGGCACCAAAATCCAAGTTGTTAATGTATATACAAAAAGAGTAATTGTCCTAACAGTAACTACTGTATAGCTCCAAGCAGTCTGGAGAAACATCCATTCACACTTGTTTTGCATCCATTGTCTTTTTATATCCATCTGTCATTGCTGACCCTGCTTCCTAATTTCAGTTATTTCTTTGGCCTTCTAATTATTGATATTCATATCATCTACATTGTTCTTCTCAGCTCTCACCTTCACTTAATCAAATATACCAGCTCTGGTACAATGACCAGACTTTGTACCTGACTTGGTTATAGACTTTGCCTTTAGGTTTCCAAAACATCTCTTTGGTGTTTGAATAATTTATCTGTTGAAATCTTTCATCTTAGGTGGATAAAGTAACTGGGAGATTCAATGGGCAACACAAAACCTATGCCATCTGTGGAGCTATTCGTAGGATGGTATGTACAGTTTGGAATAAAGTAAATCGTTACTTGCAGTTTATTATCCTTTTATAGTATTAAACTACTGGATTGCTAAAGGAGCTTAGTAGTGATGTGTGAAATTGCACGTTAATGATGATCTTGCATTTGCCATTTACTTGTCAGCACAGTAGTGTAGTGGGTAGCATAATGCCTTACAGGTGATCTTAGTTTATTTCCCACCGCTGCTTATAACGATTTTTTTGTGTTCTCCACGTGACCGTATGGGTTTCCTCTGGGTCCTCTGAGTCCAAAGACATGCCGGTTGGTAGGTTAATTGGTCATTGTAAATTGTGCTGGGGTTAAATCGGGGGATTGCTGGGTAGTGTAGCTTGAAGTGCCTATCCTGCACTTCATCTCAATAAATGAATGAACGTGTGCTGAAATGTAGCTCTTTTAAATAAGGATATACATTGATGGGAATTTTTTACGGGGGTGGGGTAGGGGTTCCTTAGAATTTCTTTATCTCAGTCATTTACATGGGATCCCTATAAATGTATGTGTACATTTCCCAGAAATCACAACTTTTCAGATGTTTAAATCAAAAATTTCACCCCATCTTTGCACCAGATTCAGCGTAAATAAAAATAATTGTCAGCAAGATCTTTTACCCCCTCTATATTAATGTGATACATGTGAAGGTTTATTCATTACGATTGGGCTCCAATTCTAGTGTGATTTCTGTTGAAGTGTCTTGGCTTGACCATGTTTTTTGGTCAAAGCCAAAGGAGAAAGTGCTTCATTATAACTTCTAAGTTCACGCATTATTCCGATCGTCTTGAGGCAAAGTGATGGTACTGGATAAGGAAGAAGAATTGACAAAGTAGTAGATCATTACTTTTATTTATTTTTAATTTTAGCAATTCAGTGTAGAGTAGGCCCTTCCAACCCTTTGAGCTGTGCCTGCCCAGCAAACCCCGTTAACCCTAACCTAATCATAGGACAATGTACAACAACCAGTTAACCTACCTGATACATCTTTGGACTGTGGGAGGAAACCAGAGTACCCGGGGAGAACCCATACATTCCACGGGGAGGATGTACAGAGACTCCTTATCAGAATTGAACTCTGAACTGCAGAACACACCGAGCTGTAATAGCGTCACATTAACTGCTACGCTACCGTGGCACCGAAGTTTTCTGTTGCCTTAATTTGTTCACAATTTTATTTACTCTTGATTGAAGTTCTGGGGGAGAAACAGAGCTTAGTTATAGTCCTCATTGAGTGAGAATAACCAAAATCTGAATCGGGATTATTAATCACTGACTTGTATGCTGTGAAACTTGTTGTTCTGTGAGAGTACAGAGCAAAGAGATAAAAATTACTGTATAAAAATAAGTAGTGCAGTAAACAAAAGGAATATCGAGGTAGTGATCATGGGCTCACGGATCACCCAGAAATTTGATGGTGGCAGGGGATAAGCCATTTCTGTCTTAGGCTCCTGTGTAATGGTAGTAATGAGAGGATCTCCCAGATGGCAAATCCTTAGTGATGAATACATCCTTTTTGAGGGGCTGTCTCTTGAAAATATCCTCTATGTTGGGGAGGATTGTGCCCATGGTGGAGCTAGCTGAACTTACATCCCTCTTGCAATCCTGTGAAATGGAGCCTCAATACAGACTGATAAAACAAGTCAGAATGTTCCCCTCAGTACTGAAATGCTTGAGTCTCTGATGACAAAACAAAATTTCTCAACTACTTAATGAAGTAGCATCACTGGCGTGTATACTTTGATTGCAGCAATGTGTTGGGTCCAGAATAGATCCCCCAAGATGTTGACGCCCAGGAACTTGAAACATCTCACCCTTTCTACTGCTGACCCCTCATTGAGGACTAGTGTGCTGTTTCTGATACTGGTATAAGGTCGTTGTTGCAATACCAGTCAACCAGCCAATCTATTTCATTGCTGTGCCACCTCGAGGTCGTTATCTGAGATTCTACCAACAGCGGTGTTGTTGGCATATTTATTCATTGATTTTGAGCTATGCTTAGCCACAAAGTCATGAGTTTAGAGAGGATAGAGCAGTAGGTTAAGCATGCATCCTCAGACTTGATTGTCAGGAGAAGTTATTGCCAATCCATGCTGAGTGTGGTCTCCCAATAAGGAAATCAAGGCTTCAATTGTAGAGGGAGGTGCAGAGGTCCAGGGTTTGAAGCCTGGTGATTAGTGTGGAGGGATGATAATTAGTATAGAGGAGACACCTGCCTGACATGTTTTGGGGTTATTGAACCATTAGGATTGCATTTGCTGCAGACCAGATGTGGTGGTAGGTAAATTCCAGGAGGTCCAGGGCTTTGCTCAGGTTCATTTTGTGGATAATGGTTATTGTCAGTAACTAATCATGTTGAAAGTGTGATTGGAATCCATGAAAATATACATAACATAGAGACAACTGTTTGAGTGTAGGTGAGTCAAAATCCAATTTGTGCTTCTGTTGAAAGTAACTTGTGTGATACCACAATATATTGTAAGTACATATTTTTGAGCTAACTGTGTAGAATTGCAATTTTATCCATACCTGCACAGACCACATTGTTTACGTTCACTCATTTGTTTTTGGTGACAATGGAATGCTATTTGATCTACGTTGCATTTGAAGACTTCACATTTTTACTTTTTTAACAGGGTGAATCAGATGATTGTATCCTAAGGCTAGCAAAAAACGACGGGATTGTGGCCAAGTAAGCTACATTTTGAAACTCATTTTGATTTTGGTTGTAAATGCAAACACGAGGAAATCTGCAGGTGCTAGAATTTCAAGCAACACACATAAAAATTGCTGGTGACCGCAGCAGGCCAGGCAGCATCTGTAGGAAGAGGTACAGTCGACGTTTTGGGCCGAGACCCTTCGTCAGGACTAACTGAAAGATGAGATAGTAAGAGTGGAGGGGGAGGAATGGAGCTAAGAGGAGGAAAGTTGATTGGCAAAAGGGATATGAGGCTGGAGAAGGGAGAGGATCATGGGATGGGAGGTCTAGGGAGAAAGAAAGTGGGAGGGGGGAAGCCCAGAGGATGGGCAAGGAGTATAGTGAGAGGGACAGAGGGAGAAAAAGGAGAGAGAAAAGAAAATATTTGAGACTACTAGACAGGTATATGGAGGAACTTAAGGTGGGGGGTTATATGGGAGGCAGGGTTTGAGGGTCGGCACAACATTGTGGGCTGAAGGGCCTGTAATGTGCTGTACTATTCTATGTTCTATATATAATAATAAATAACAGATGGGGTACGAAGGGGAGGTGGGGCATTAACAGAAGTTAGAGAAGTCAATGTTCATGCCATCAGGTTGGAGGCTACCCAGACGGAATATAAGGTGTTGTTCCTCCAACCTGAGTGTGGCTTCATCTTGACGGTAGAGGAGGCCGTGGATAGACATAGCAGAATGGGAATGGGACGTAGAATTAAAATGTGTGGCCACTGGGAGATCCTACTTTCCCTGGCGGACAGAGCCGGAGAAATGGCCTCCCAGCCTGTGTCGGGTCTCGCTAATATATAGAAGGCTGCATTGGGAGCACTGAACGCAGTATATCAGCCCAGCCAACTCACAGGTGAAGTGTCGCCTCACCTGGAAGGACGGTCTGGGGCCCTGAATGGTGGTAAGGGAGGAAGTCTAAGGGCATGTGTAGCACTTGTTCCGCTTACAAGGATAAGTGCCGGGAGTGAGATCGGTGGGAAGGGATGGGGGGAATGAATGGACAAGGGAGTCGTGTAGGGAGCGATCCCTGCGGAAAGGGGGGGGGGGTTTGGAGGGAAAGACACATGCTGAATTCGTTGATTTCATTAATTTTGCCTCCAACTTTCACCCTGCCCTCAAGTTTACCTGGTCCATTTCCGACACCTCCCTCTCCTTTCTGGATCTTTCTGTCTCTGTCTCTGGAGACAGCTTATCTACTGATGTCTACTATAAGCCTACAGACTCTCACAGCTACCTGGACTATTCCTCTTCTCACCCTGTCTCTTGCAAAAATGCCATCCCCTTCTCGCAATTCCTCCGTCTCCGCAGCATCTGCTCTCAGGACGAGGGAGATGTCCTCCTTTTTTAAAGAAAGGGGCTTCCCTTCCTCCACCATCAACTCTGCTCTCAAACACATCTCTCCCATTTCACACACATCTGCTCTCACCTCATCTTCCCGCCACCCCACTAGGAATAGGGTTCCCCTTGTCCTCACCTACCACCCCACCAGCCTCTGGCTCCAACATATAATTCTCCGTAACTTCCGCCACCTCCAACGGGATCCCACCACCAAGCACATCTTTCCCTCCCCCCCCCCCCCGCCCCACTTTCCGCAGGGAGCACTCCCTGCGCGACTCCCTTGACCATTCGTCCCCCCCATATCTCCCCACCGATATCTCTCCCTCCCGGCACTTAGCCTTGTAAGCGGAACAAGTGCTACACATGCCCTTACACTTCCTCCCTTACCACCATTCAGAACTCCAGACAGTCCTTCCCAGTGAGGCGACACTTCATCTATGAGTCGGCTGGGGTGACATACTGCGTCCGGTGCTCCCGATGCAGCCTTCTATATACTGGCAGGACCCGGTGCAGGCTGGGAGACCGTTTCGCTGAACACCTACGCTCTGTCCGCCAGGGAAAGCAGGATCTCCCAGTGGCCACACATTTTAATTCTACATCCCATTCCCATTCTGATATGTCTATCCATGGCCTCCTCTACTGTAAAGATGAAGCCACACTCAGGTTGGAGGAACAACACCTTATGTCTGGGTAGCCTCCAACCTGATGAACATTGAGAAGTCAATATGAACATTGACTTCTCTAACTTGATGGCTGAGGAGTAGATAGTAACTGTTCTTGAAGCTGGTGGTGCAAATCCTGGGGCTCTTGCACCTACTTCATGGCAGCAGCGAGAAAAGTGCATGGCCTGGGTGGTGGGGTACTTGATGGACACTGCCCTCCTACGACAGCATTTCATATAGATGGGGGCCTTTGCCCATGATGTACTGTGCCGAATCCGCTTCTTTTTGTAGGATTTCACGTTTAAGGGTGTTGGTCTTTCCATGCTAGGCTGTGATGCAGCCAGTCAGTACACTTCCCACTACACATCTATAGAAGTTTGTCAGAAGTTTTAGATATCATTTGTGGGGATTTTTTTATGTTTAAGTTTTACTTTTGTGTTATTTAAAAATGTCAAGTAAATATGAAAAGTAGAAGACACTATAAAATAATCTAGGAAATAACAATCAGGTCTGTGCAATTGCTTTGTAGTTTCCTCTTTTGTCAGGGTTTACAGGTCTTTTCAAATGCAAGTGAATCTGTCGGATGTTCATAGTATTCTCAATTTTACTATCAAGTAGAAATTAATTTTCCACAATTTAAATAGTTGTGTATTTTTTGCTTCATGAATGTGGAAATTCAGTTCAAGTCAGGTTCAAGTTTATTGTTATTCAACCCTATGTACTGTCAAACGAAACAACAGCTTTCCTTGGGGCCAAGGTGTACAACGCAGAATGTATAATTCACATACAACACGTTTATTAGTATTATTTCTCTTGTATTTGTAGTTTGTTGTCTTTTGCTCATTGATTGTCTGCCTTATTGCTATGGTCCTTCATTGATTCTATTATGGTTATTGGGTTTATTGATTATGCCTGCAAGAAAATGAATCTCAGGATTGTATATGGTTCAAAGGTCAAAGGTTCATTTACTATTAAAGCATGTGCCCATATACAACTCTAAAATTTGAATTTCTCAAGATAGCCACAAAAGAAAAAAAAGACAGGGCACTAACAGAACACCAACCCCCAAACACCTTCTGTTCACCCAACAAAACAAAAGGAACAGGCGATTTAAAAAAAACAATGTAAAAACTATGGGTCTGAAAAAGTCCACAGTCCAAGTCCAATCCATAACTGCAGAACCACGATACCATCATGTATCACCGACACCACACGAGACAGAGAGGACTACCTGCCTGCCACACAGTGACAGGCCTCACCGATTCCTTCTCCGGCAGTGGTCAAAAGGCAGGCAGTCAGTGCTGAAACTCCTGCTTGCCTTCTGTTAACTCAATGTCTCAGTCTTCCTCAGTGATTAATAGACGCTTTAAGCAGTGAAATGGAGTCGAGCATAGATAATAAATTTATTTTGAACTCTGAATATTACCACAAATCAATTAACAAATTATAAAATATATTCCAGAAGATTGATATTTAGCATAAGGTGCATTTACAACACGCATTTAAAAAGTAAGCAGTGTAGCCCTACTGATGCTTCATACAACATGCAATGGATGGTGGCAGGGAGTTCAGTGGTCTCACACCCTGGGGGAAGAAGCTGTTTCCTATCCTAACAGTCCTTGTCCTAATGCTACAGTACCTCTTGCCTAATGGTAAGGGATCAAGGAGATTGTTGAGGGACCAGATGAGATCGTCCATTCCGTGCACTCCCAGAAACTTAATGCTCCTGTTTTTCTCTGTAGTGGAGCCCATTTATGTACGGTGAGGATTAGCCAGTGTGCACCTTCCTGGAGTCCACAATTATCTCTTTAATCTTGTCCATGTTGAGACTGAAGTAGTTGTGCTCATAGCATTCTGTAAGTCGCTCTACCTGCTCTCTGTATGTCGTCTTGTTGATGAGGAAAACCACTGTTGCATCATCAGCAAACTTGATTGGTTTGAGCTGGATCTTGCAGTACTTCCATGCGTCAGCAGCAATCTTAATGGAATTATCAAATTTAATTAAGCCATAAAATTTGTAAATTAACATTTTTTTTGCTTTTTAACATGTGTCCTTTTTCTTTTCAGGGCTGTCTAACAAGCAGAAGACGTATTCGGGAAGGCTGATGTTTGTATAGAAATAAAAATAAACAAAACTATGGTCATTGTCCTTTACAATAAGTGATGAATATATCATTGGACATATATGAATTGGTAGTTTAAGTATTTCACATTATGACATTACATTATCCATCAGACAAATCTTTACATTTGAACTAGTCCATTCCGTTATGTTAACCTGTGTTACTTTCAAAGCCTTGTCATCAATCAAACGTACTGCTAAAATGTTTATTAGAAAAGGCAAATTTCAGTGTTCTCCAGGCTCTGCTTTCTGACAGGTCTGCTGATCTTGCAGTCCTGTATTATGGATTGCTGTTTCATATCAAAAATGGCTGTTGCAGACCATGGAACTAACAATTTTGAGTGTACTTTACCAAAGATATGCAGATATGACAATCATTAAACTTCGGTCAAATTTTACAACCAAATTTATTTATAAAGCTGAAAATCCCATCTGCTTAATACTGCCATTTTATTGTGATTACCAATATGTTTATTTTGATTTAGAAATTCTGATTAAATTAAAGGAAGATTTATTGTAATTAACGATATAAAAAAATGAACAAACCTGAAAAAGGAGCACTGAAGTGCTCTTTGCACATTTTCAGGTTGTTTTGACCATTATTATTGCAGAAAAGTTGCTGATTTTGAGAGACTGAGCTATTTATACGTGGGAGAGATTCAGGTGCACTGTTATGGAAAGAAAAAGTTCAATTTCAGAGGAAACTTAACAAGCAGCCCTTAATAGTAACAATTGTGAAACAGATAATGAGTTTTTGTATGAAGTAATATGATACTGCTTTGATGCCAACTTTGTGTTTTGAAAAGATTTCTTTCCCTACCCAAGAGGAATTATAAGTCAGCTTAAATATCCTGTAACTGAATGAATCTAATCTATAGCATTTGAAGAAATAAGATTTACACAAATAGCTTATTACATCTGCAGAATATCAGGAAATACACGTCACTTTTAGTAGTGTGCTAAAGCAGACTTCACTCAGACATTTGTAATTGCATGGAAGACCATAAGGTGGTGGGGGGGGCAGAATTAGGCCATTTGGCCCATCGTGGCTGCTCCTTTTTCTCTCCTCAGCCCGACTCCCCAGCCTTCTCCCCATAACCTTTCCTGTGTCCAATTAAGAGCCTGTCAAGCTCTGCCTTAAAAACACCCACCAACCTGGCCTCCACAGCTGCCTGTGATAACAAATTCACCACACTCTGACTAAAGAAATACCTCTGCTTCTGTTTTAAATAGTCAATCCTCTATCCTGAGGTGGTCCACTCTTGTCCAATACTTCCCCCATAATGGGAAACAGCCTTCCCACATCTACCCTGTCTAGGCTTTTTAACGTTCATAAGTTTTCAATATTCCTCCCTCATGCTTCTAAGATCCAGTGAGTACAGACCCAGAGCTATTAAAACATTCCTTGTGTGATAACCCTTTCACTCCTAGAATCATTGTTGTGAACCTCCTCTGAACCCTCTCCAATGCCAGCACAGCCTTTCTTAGATGAGGAGCCCAAACTATTCACAGTACTCAAGGTGACAACTCAACCGTTGTCTTATAAAGCCTTGGCATCATATCCCAGCTCTGTAGACCTCTTAAAAAGAATGGTTACATTGCATTTGCCACCCTCACCACTGACTCAGCCCTTAAGTTAACTTCATGGGTTTTTACAAAAGTACTTCCAAGCCTTTGGCGTGTCCGATTTTTGGATTTTCTCCCTGTTTAGAAAATAGTTCGTACATTTATTTCTGCTACCAAAGTTCATGACCATGCATTTTCCAATGTATTTTATTGCCCAACTCCTCTCTCCTACCTTTGCTACCCTTTTTGATTTTGCATTCCTAATGCACTGATACTCACCCTGCTGGCTGCAATCCTATCATCTGCCAGCCCTTCCTGACAGTCTGACTTTGATTTTTAACTATATGTTGTATCCTGAGTCCATTCATTCTGGTTCTCAACCCCTCTGCCAAATTAGTTTAACCTCCCCTACAGCTCTAACAAACCTGGCCGTGAGAATATTGGTTCCCCCTTGGGTTCAGGTGCAACCCGTCACTTTTGTACAGGTCACACCTTTTGGGTGTCCCATTCATGTCCACAGAATCTCCTGCATGTTCCCCTGATATTGAGTTCCCTATCACTACTGTTTCCCTCTTCTCCCTTTTTTCCTTCTGCACCACAGACCCATGCTTAGTGTCAATAACCTGGTCTCTGTGGCATTCTCTTGGGAGTTCATCCCCCAGAATGGTATACTTTTTTTTTATTTCAAAATATACTTTATTCAAAAATAAATATATACAGTAAACCATTCAATAACTTTTCATCCTTTACATACGTTTCCATTATACTCAGTAAAATACCCGTGTTTATAGCCACCCATGTGGCACTCCAGTAGTTCAGCTTAGCATCTCATTGTTGAGGGGTATACTCCTCGCCCACCGACCCCTCCCACTCCCACGGGTGGAGAAACCTATACTGTGGTCCTTCCCCACCGGGCCCTTGCGGTGGCTGCACCAAGTTTCAGTGCGTCCCTCAGCACGTACTCCTGCAGCCGAGAGTGTGCCAGTCGGCAGCATTCTCCCACTGACATCTCCATGTGCTGGTAGATCACCAAGTTTCGGGCTGACCAAAGAGCGTCTTTCACCGAGTTGATGATCTGCCAGCAGCACCGGATGTTGGTCTCCGTGTGCGTCCCCGGGAACAGCCCGTAGATCAGAGAGTCCTCTGTCACGCAGCTGCTGGGGATGAAACGTGACACTAGCCCGTCCATCCTCCTCCACACCCTCTTTGCGAACTGGCAGTGTGCAAAGAGGTGGGTCACAGACTCCTCCTCACTGCAGTCCTCCCGTGGGCAGTGGGGTGCGGAGATGACGTTCCGGGCGTACAGGAGGGCTCTGACTGGGAGGGCCCCTCTCACCGCCAGCCAGGCGAGGTCTTGGTGCCTGTTGGTGAGATCTGGCGATGAGGCATTTTGCCAGATGAACTGGACAGTCTGCTCAGGGAACCACCCCACTGTGTCCATCACGTCCTTCTCCTGCAGTGCCTGCAGGACACTTCGTGCCGACCACTGCCTGATGGCCTTGTGGTCAAAGGCGTTCTCCTGGAAGAACTTTGCTACGTGGGATAGGTATGCCGGCAACGACCAGCTGACTGGGGCGTTGCGCGGGAGTGGGGCCAGACCCATCCTTCGCAGCCAGGGCGACAAGTAGAACCTGGGCACATAGTGGTACTTGGTGCCCACATACCTGGGCTCTACACACAACCTGATGCAGCCACATACGAAGCTGGCCATCAGGGTGAGGGCGACATTGGGGACGTTCTTGCCCCCGTTGTCCAGGGACTTGTGCATGGCGGTCCGTCTCACCCGCTCCATCTTGGATCCCCAGACGAATCTGAAGACAGCCCGCGTGATTTCCGAGCTGTAGGAGCGGGGGACGGGCCAGACCTGCGCCAAGTACAGCAGCCCTGAGAGCACCTCACACTTGATGACCAGGTTCTTGCCCGTTATCGACAGGGAGCGCCCTCCCCACAGTCCCAGTTTCTGTTTCACCTTGGCAGTCCGCTCCTGCCAGTTCTTGTTGCACGCCTCAGCCCCTCCGAACCAGATCCCCAACACCTTCACGTGGTCAGACCTGATGGTGAAGGGGACGCTGGATCGGTCGGGCCAGTTGCCAAAGAGCATGGCTTCGCTCTTCGTGCGGTTGACCCTGGCCCCCGACGCTAGCTCGAACTGTTCGCAGGTGCCAATCAACCTGCGAACTGACCTCGGATCAGAGCAGAAGACGGTGACGTCGTCCATGTACAGGGAGGTTTTCACTTGGGTCCCTCCACTGCCTGGCAGCGTCACCCCTCTTATGCCCTCATCCCTCCTGATGGCTTCCACAAAGGGTTCTATGCAACAGACAAACAAGACAGGGGAGAGGGGGCAGCCCTGCCTGACTCCAGACCTGATGGGGAAGCTGTCTGTTTCCCACCCGTTGACCTGGACTGCACTACGGATGTCTGTGTAGAGCAGTCTGATCCAATTCCGGATTCCCTCCCCAAATCCCATTTTGGAGAGCACGTCCGCCATGTACGTGTGCGATATCCTGTCGAAGGCTTTCTCCTGGTCCAAGCTGACCAGGCAGGCGTCCACCCCCCTGTCCTGCACGTAGGCGATGGTGTCCCTCAGCAGCGCGAGGCTGTCTGAGATCTTCCTGCCCGGTACAGCACAGGTTTGGTCCGGGTGGATCACCTGTCCCAGAGCAGACTTGACCCTGTTGGCGATAGCCTTGGACAGGATCTTGTAGTCCACATTCAGGAGAGAGATGGGTCTCCAATTCCTAATGTCCTCCCTTTCCCCCTTCTGCTTGTAGATGAGGGTGATGATGCCCTTCCTCATGGACTCAGACATACTGCCGGCCAGAAGCATAGCGTTGTACACTTCCAGCAGGTCTGGGCCCATCCAGTTCCACAGAGCCGAGTACAACTCGGCCGGTAAGCCGTCGCTTCCGGGAGTCTTACCCGACCCGTAGGAACAGATGGAGCCTGTCAGCTCGTCCAGGGTCAGTGGCTGATCCAGACTCTCCCGCTTGCCGTCGTCTAAGACCTGCGTGATAGACGACAGGAAGTTGCGGGAGGCTGTGGATTCTGTGGCCTTTTTCTCGTACAGACCGGCATAGAAGGACTTGCAGATCCTCAGTTTGTCGGTCTGCGAGGACGCGACTGAGCCGTCCTCTTCCTTAAGGTTGTGGATCACAGAGCTCCCCCTGTGCACCTTTTGGAAGAAGAAGCGTGAGCACGTCTCGTCCTGCTCCACGGTTTGGACCCTTGATCGGAAGATGATCTTGGAGGATTCGGCGGCGAGGTGCTGGGCTTGCCGGCCCTTCACCTCTCGCAGTTCCTCCCTGACATCCACCCCCTTCGACTGCAGAAGGAGAAGTTGCTGCAACTCTGTCTGGAGTTTACGCAGTTCCCTCTGCTCCTGCCTTGCCTTCTGAATACCCTTGCGGATGAAGAACCTCTTAATGTTCTCCTTGGTGGCTTCCCACCAGTGAACCGGGGAATCAAAGAAGGCTTTCAAGGTTCTCCAACCTGTGTACTCCCTCTCTAGTTCCTCGATGTTCTCTGGGGTCAGCAGCTTTACGTTCAGCTTCCACGTCCCCCTGCCTGCCTTCTGGTCCTCCCGTAAGTGACAGGTGGCTCTCAGAAGGCAGTGGTCAGAGAAGAACACCGGCGTGACGTCGGTGGACCTGACCGTGAGGGACTCAGACAGGAAGAGGAAGTCGATCCGGGAGCGGGCTGAGCCGTCCGATCGTGTCCAGGTGGCTTGCGGCTGTGCTCCACCTGTGGGGGTGCCAAAGGCGTCGCGCAGCTTGGCTGTCTTCACCATTTCCCTCAGGAGTCTAGAGGTACTGTCTAGCCTGCCGTCGGCACTGCCGGGTCCTCCAGCCGCATCAATGGTGCAATTGAAGTCTCCGGCCAGAACGACCGGCTGGGTCGTCACCAGCAGCTGTGGGAGCTGCTCGAAGACGGCCAGCCGCTCGCTCCGCACGGGGGAGGCGTACACGTTGATCAGCCGGAGCGGAGTGCCCCGGTATTTGACGTCTGCTACCAGGAGGCGCCCCGCAACCACCTCTTTAACTTGGGTGATTGAGAAGTTGCCTCCCCGCAGCAGAATCCCCAGGCCGGAAGCGCGACAATCGTTGCCCCCCGACCACACCGACAAACCTTTTTTCCACCACCGTGACCACCTCCGGTAGTTACGGAGATGTGGTAGTCCACACTCCTGGAGGAAGGTCACATCGGCCTTTATAGTGTCCAGGTACTGGAGCGTGCTGACGCATCGCCCAGTACTCTTCAAACTTCGCACATTCAAGCACGCCAATTTAAGGTCTGCCATCGTTAAGTCTTTTATTTTGGCTGCTCTCCGTCCTCACTCTTGCCATCCTGAGCCTTCATCCCCACCGCCTTTGTGAAGTTTTCCACCTCCTGTGGGCTCAGGTACTGCTGGTAGTACTCCTCCGTGTGTGGCCGTTCTGGTTCTGGGTCTGGGCCCGGGGGGTTGCTGACTTCCTGGGCTGCTTCCCCTTCCGGCTGCTGGGTGCCAGCCGTGGCTCTGCTCCCGGATTCCCGGAGCTCTGTGCGTCTGCTGCTCTCCGCCTCCTGTACTTGGGGGGTGGCCAGCAGACTTTCTCCCCTCTCTCTCCTCCTCTCCACCTGTTCTGCCAGCCGCTTCTTCCGCCGGGGCTGCTGGCCTCCCCCAACTCCTTCCTCCTCTGAAGAGGACAGGGTACCAGGGGCTGCGTGGTTCCCTGCCCTTTTCTGGCGTTGCTCCGCCTTCTGTCGCTTGGCCGCCGCCTTTTGGGTCTTTTTTCGTTTCACGACCTTCCATTCGGTTTCCGCCTCAGCTCTCCCCTCCTCCATGGACTCCTGCTCGTCGTTTGCCTGGTCCTGGAGGGTCTGCAGTGGGGTGGCAGGTCTTGGGGTGCTTGCACCTTCCTCCCTGGTCTCGTCCTCCGTCCTGTCGGGTGCCTCATCTGCAGCGCTGGCGGGTACGTCCGCATCAGCCTGGGCCCTTTCAGGGCCAGCACCTCCCCTGGTCGCCTGTGCGTAGGTGCCCCCACGCTTCGGGCAGGCTCTGTACAGGTGGCCGGCCTGTCCGCAGAGGTTGCAGGCCTTGGCCTGCGTGCAGTCTTTGGTCAGGTGGCCTTCCATTTTACAGTTCTTGCACATCACCACCCTGCACTGGGCTGCGATGTGCCCTTCCTTGCCGCAGTTTCGGCACACCCTGGGTTGTCCCGCGTACACCATGTACCCTCGGTTCCCTCCGATGGCGAAGACGGAGGGGGGGTGGATGATGCCGCCGTTGGAATCCAACCTCAGCTTCACCTTCACCTGCCGTTTGCTGGTCCAGCTTCCCAGCCCGTCCTTCACGTCTGCTGGTGCTCCTACGCTCTCCACATACCGAGCGAGGAACGTAAGGACATCTACCACTGGCACGTGCGGGTTGAACATGTGCACCGTGATTGTCCTTTGGGGAATGGCCGCGGGTGCTCTGCGCTAACTGCCTAATTGCATTTCCATTTCTCCTGACAGTCAGCACCTACTCACCTGCAATTTAGGGGTGATTACTTCCCTGTAACTGATGGATTATCTCCTCTCTCCCGTACAAGCCGAAGTCATCCAGCTGCTGCTCCAGATCCCTAACATTGTCATCCAATCTTAGTGGAAAAAGCATGCTAGCATTTACCTTATATGTACCCCTCATAATTTTCTATACCTCTATCAGATCTCCTCTCAATCTGTGTTCCAAAGAATAAAGTCCTATCCTATTCAATCTTTCCTCATAATTTGGGTCCTCCAGTCCTGGCAACATCCTTGTAAACGTCTATGTGTTCTTTCAATCTTATTTGCATCTTTCCTGTAGGTAGGTGCCCAAAACAATACTCCAAATTAGGTCTTACCAACGTCTTAAACAACTTTAACATAACATAACATCCCATCTCCTGTACTCAGTACTTTGATTTATAACAGCTAATGTGCCAAAAGCTTTATTTACGGCCCTGTCTACTTGTGACGCTACTTTCAATGAATTGTGGACCTGAATTCCCAGATCCCTTTGTTCTGCAGCACTCCACAGTGCCCTACCTTTCACTGTTTAAGACTTACCTGGTTGATCTACTAAAATGCAACACCTTGCACTTGTCTGCATTAAGTTCCATCTAACACACATAAAAGTTGCTGGTGAACGCAGCAGACCAGGCAGCATCTCTAGGAAGAGGTACAGTTGACGTTTCAGGCCGAGACCCTTCGTCAGGACTAACTGAAAGAAGAGACATCTGCCATTTTTCCAGCTGGTCCAGACCCTTGAAAGTCTTAGCTGTTCACTACACCCCCAACTTTGGTGTCATCTACAAATTTGCTGGTCCAGTTAACCACATTATCATCCAGATTATTGATATAGATGACAAACTACAGTAGACCTAGCACCTATCCCTGTGGCACTTCATTAATAACAGGCCTCTAGTTAGAGAGGCAACCGTCTTCTACCACTCTGGCTTCTCCCACAAAACCAATGTTTAATCCAATTTACTACCTCATCTACTGAACTTAACCTGCCTTGCAAAAGTCCATGTAGACAACATCCATTGCCTTATTTTTATCAACTTTCCTGATAACCTCGTTGAAAACTATAAGATTAGTTAGACACAACCTATCATGTACTAAGCCATGTAAACTATGCAAATACTCATCCAGTCCTGTAGAATACTTTCCAATAACTTACCCACTATTGATGTCAGACTGAAGGGTCCTGACGAAGGGTCTCGGCCTGAAACGTCGACTGTACCTCTTCCTAGAGATGCTGCCTGGCCTGCTGTGTTCACCAGCAACTTTGATGTGTGTTGACTGATGTCAGGCTTACTGGTCTATAAATTCCTGGTTTAATTTTGGATCCTTTCTTAAACAACGGAGCAACATTCGTTATCCTCCAATCCACTGGCACCTCACCTGTCACCAAGGTCCATGGGAGGAAGACAAGTGGGTCACGGTGAGGAAGGGGAAGGGTCAGGTACTAGAGAGTACCCCAGTGGCTGTGCCCCTTGACAATAAGTACTCTTGTTTGAGTACTGTTGGGGGGGGGACAGCTTACCTGGGGGAATCAACAGTGGCCATGCCTCCGGCACAGAGTCTGGCCCTGCAGCTTAGAATGGTAGGGAAAGGAAGAGGAGGGCAGTAGTAATAGGGGGCTTGATAGGGGGTCAGATAGGCGATTCTGTGGATGCAGTCAGGAGACCTGGATGGTGGTTTGACTCCTTGGTGCCAGGGTCCAGGATGTTTCTGATTGCGTCCAAGATATCCTGAAGTGGGAGGGTGAGGAGCCAGAGGTCATGGTACATATAGGTACCAATGACATAGGTAGGAAAAGGGAAGAGGTCCTGAAAGGAGAATACAAGGAGTTGAGAAGAAGGACTGCAAAGGTAGTAATCTCGGGATTACTGCCTGTGCCACGTGACAGTGAGAGTAGGAATGGAATGAGGTGGAGGATAAATGTGTGGCTGAGGGATTGGAGCAGGGGGCAGGGATTCAAGTTTTTGGATCATTGGGACTTCTTTTGGCGCAGGCGTGACCTGTACAAAAAGGACGGGCTGCACTTGAATCCTAGGGGAACCAATATCCTGGCGGGGAGATTTGTGAAAGCTACTGAGGAGACTTTAAACTCGAATGGTTGGGGGGTGGGAATCAAATTGAAGAGACTAGGAGAGAGGAAGTTAGTTGACAAATAGAGAAAGCTAGTAGACAGTGTGTGAGGGAGGATAGGCAGGGGACAGAGAATGGGAGCACACAGACGGAAGATGTAGGGGAGAAGGAAGGAAGAGATAACAAAGTTGTTTGCTCCATTAGGGATAAACAGTAAGAGGTGGAGAGTTTCTTAAATGCATCTATTTTAATACTAGGAGCATTGTAAGAAAGGTGGATGAGCTTAGAGCATGGATTGATACCTAGAAATAATATGTTGTAGCTATTAGTGAAACATGGTTGCAGGAGGGGTGTGATTGGCAACTAAATATTCCTGGATTTCGTTGCTTCAGGTGTGATAGAATCGGAGGGGCAAGAGGGGGAGGTGTTGCATTGCTTGTCAGAGAAAATATTACAGCGGTGCTTTGGCAGGATAGATTAGAGGACTCGTCTAGGGAGGCTATTTGGGTGGAATTGAGGAATGGGAAAGTTATAGTGACACTTATAGGGGTGTATTATAGACCACCTAAGGGGGAGCAAGAATTGGAGGAGCAAATTTATAAGGAGATAGCAGATATCTGTAGTAAGCACAAGGTTGTGATTGTGGGAGATTTTAATTTTCCACACATTGACTGGGAAGCCCATTCTATAAAAGGGCTGGATGGTTTGGAGTTTGTAAAATATGTGCAAGATAGTTTTTTGCAGCAATACATAGAGGTACCAATTAGGGAAGGGGCAGTGTTGGATCTCCTGTTAGGAAATGAGATAGGGCAGGTGATGGAGGTATGTGTTGGGGAGCACTTTGGGTCCAGTGATCACAATACCATTAGTTTCAGTATAATGATGGAGAAGGATAGGACTGGACCCAGGGTTGAGATTTTTAATTGGAGAAAGGCTAACTTTGAGGAGAAGCGAAAGGACTTAGAAGGAGTGGATTGGGACAATTTGTTTTATGGGAAGGATGTAATAGAGAAATTTAAAGGTGAAAATTTGAGGGTACAAGACTTTATGTTCCTATTAGGTTGAAAGGAAAGGTTAAAAGTTTGAGAGAGCCATGATTTTCATGGGATATTGGAAACTTGATTTGGAAAAAAAGAGGGATCTACAATAAATATAGACAGCTTGGAGTAAATGAGGTGCTCAAGGGACATAAAGAATGTAAAAAGAATCTTAAGAAAGAAATTAGAGAAGCTAAAAGAAGATATGAGGCTGCTTTGGCGACTAAGGTGAAAATAAATCCAAAGGGTTTCTACAGTTATATTAATAGCAAAAGGATAGTGAGGGATAAAATTGGTCCTTAGATAATCAGAGTGAATGGCTATGTGCGGAGCCAAAATAGATGGGGGAGATTTTGAACAATTTCTTTGGTATTCACTAAGGAGAAGGATATTGAATTGTGTAAGGTAAGGGAAACAAGAAGGGTAGTTATGGAGAGTATGATGATTAAAGAAGAGGGAGCACTGGCGCTTTTAAGGAATATAAAAGTGGATAAGTCTCTGGGTCCGGACAGGATATTCTCTAGGACCTTGAGGGAAGTTAGTGTGGAAATAGCAGGGGCTCTGACAGAAATATTTAAAATGTCATTAGAAACGGGGATGGTGCTGGAGGATTGACATATTGCTCATGTTGATCCATTGTTTAAAAAGGGTTCTAAGAGTAAACCTAGCAATTATTGGCCTGTGAGTTTGACGTCAGTGGTGGGTAAGTTGATGGAAAGTATTCTTGGAGATATATATAATTATCTGGATAGACAGGGTCTGAAACGGCCAACTTGGATTTGTGCGTGGAAGGTCATGCTTGACAAATCTTATTGAATTTTTTGATGAGGTAACTAGGAAAGTTGACGAGGGTAAAACGGTGGATGTTGTCTATATGGACTTCAGTAAGGCCTTTGACAAGGTTCCACACAGAAGGTTAGTTAGGAAGGTTCAATTGTTAGGTATTAATATTGAAGTAGTAAAATGGATTCAGCAGTGGCTGGATGGGAGACGCCAGAGAGTAGTGGATAACTGTGTGTCAGATTGGAGGACGGTGTCTTGTGGTGTGCCTCAGGGATCTGTACTGGATCCAATGTTGTTTGTCATATATATTAATGATCTGGATGATAGGGTGGTAGATTGGATTAGTAAGTATGCAGGTGATACTAAGATAAGTGGTGTTGTGGATAATGAAGTAGGTTTTCGAAGCTTGCAGAGAGATTTAGACCACTTAGAAGAGTGGGCTGAAAGATGGCAGATGGAGTTTAATGCTGATAAGTGTGAGGTGCTACATTTTGGTAGGACTAATCAAAATAGGACATACATGGTAAATGGTAGGGCATTGAAGAATGCAGTAGAACAGAGGGATCTAGGAATAATGGTGCATAGTTCCTTGAAGGTGGAATCTCATGTGGATAGGGCGGTGAAGAAAGCTTTTGGTATGCTGGCCTTTATAGATCAGAGCATTGAGTATAGGAGTTGGGATATAATGGTGAAATTGTACAAGGCATTGGTAAGGGCAAATTTGGGGTATTGTGTACATTTCTGGTCACCGAATTACAGGAAAGCTGTCAATAAAATTGAGAGAGTACAGAGGAGATTTACTAGAATGTTGCCTGGATTTCATCTCCTAAGTTACAGAGAAAGGTTGAACAAGTTGGGTCTTTATTCTTTGGAGCGTAGAAGGTTGAGGGGGGACTTGATAGAGGTATTTAAAATTACATGGGTAACATGAGGGGGAACTTCTTTACTCAGAGAGTGTTAGCTGTGTGGAATGAGCTTCCAGCAGAAGTGGTTGAGGCAGGTTCGATGTTGTCACTTAAAGATAAATTGGATAGATATGTGGACAGGAAAGGAATGGAGGGTTATGGGCTGAATGCAGGTAAGTGGGAATAGGTGAGAGTAAGAGTTCGGCACGGACTAGAAGGGCCGAGATGGCCTGTTTCCGTGCTGTAATTCTTATATGGTTATATTTGAATATCTCTTCTAGCACCCCTGTGATTCTGCACATGCCTCTAACAAGGTTCAAGGGAGCACCTTGTCAGGCTTTAGTTATCCTAGCAACACTCACAACATGCTGGAGGAACTCAGCATCCGCAGAGTATTTTGTGTTTACGATTTAGTTATCCTACTTAGCCTCAAGACAGCAAATACATCCTCCTCTGTAAGTTGTATAGGGTCCATGAAGTCGATGTCGCTTTGCCCTTCTTCCATAGACTCTGTGTCCTTCTGAGTAAGTGCAGATGCAAAAAGATTCACTTAAGGCTTTCCCTATCTCTTTTGGCTCCACAGGTGGATTACCATTCTGATCCTCCAGAGTTCCAATTTTGTCCCTTGCAAGCAATCCTTTTGCTCTTAACATATCTGTAGAATCGCTTAGGGTTCTCCTTCACCTTGTTTGCTAGGGCAACCTCATGCCTTCTGTTAGCCCTTCTGATTTCTTTCTTAGGTACTGTTTTACTGTGAATTCCTGCAAGAAAATGAATCTTGCTGTCATACTGTCTATGGTGGCATATACGTACTTAGATAATAAATTTACTTTGAACTTTGAAAGTGTTCCTTTAGAATTGAGAATGGGAATGGAAGATGTGTTTGGTAATAGCACAATAAAACTGGAAATGGTAAAGGACAGTACGGTGAATTGGAGTTGGAGAGTATTTCCCTGTCCTAAGTGTCAGAAGCTGAGGAGGTACTGTATATAAAATCATGAGGGGTGTGGGTTGAGTGAATAGTCAGTCTTTCCCAGGTAAAAGGAGTTCAAATCTCGAATGCAGGGATTTAAGGTGAAAGGAGAAATGTTTAAAGGGAACGTGAGGGGGAACATTTTCATAGGGGATGATGGATATGTGGAATGAGCTGCCAGAGGAAGCCATAGCAAAGGGCAGAATTACATTGTTCAAAAGGCATTCAGACATGTATATGAATAAGAAAGATTTAGAATATGAGAAAAATGTAGTGAATTTGGTCTAGCTCAGGTCGGCATGATGAGTTGGGCTGAAGGGCTTGTTACCATGGTGAATTACTCTATGATGTCCCATAGCTATTCATCTCCGGTTTTCCTCATGACAGTTTTTTGAGTCATTCTGCATCCTTGTAGTTGTGCATCTCTCGACCTTATGCTCCAAGCCACTTTGGTTTATCTTGCCCTTTTTAAGAATTAATGGCTTTAATATTTTGCAGTTTCGATGGAAGTTTGTAACTGAAATGCTTGTTTAATTTGCTCTCTTTTTGCACTACTTATTTTTATATTTCTTATTGTAACTTACAGTAATTTTTAATGCATTGCATGGTACTGCTGCTGCAACCCAATAGCTTTCACAACATACGTCAGTGATAACAATTCTGGTTCTGTGCTCTTCACTGATGCTAACTGCCAGCTTATGTCATTTCAGTCTTTTTCTATAGCCAACAAAATTCTTTAAGCCACTTTACTGTTTAATAAGAAAAATATCTCAAACACTGTAATTAAAGTGTTCTAGCAACACACACAAAATGCTGGAGGAACTCAGCAGGCCAGGCAGCATCTATGGAAAGAAGTACAGTCAACGTTTCAGGCCAAAATCCTTTAGCAAGGCTCTGGTAACTTTACCACTCAAAATCGATTTGATGCCTGTCAATAGCGTCAACAAATTCCTAATGTTAACACATTTTTGCATTGCAGCAACTGAAGAATCTATAAATGTCTTTATTTTCTGCAAAAGCTGGAGTCACCAGTAGGTGGCGGTAAGATATTTCATCTGATGTAAATTCTTGAGCCATAGCTCTGCAAGTGCGGCTTCCATCACTTTAGCTGCCAACTTCTGCTCCGCTCTCACCTTTACATAGTTCATCTTTCTTCTTCCCCTTCCAGATTTCTTTGCCTCCATATCAACTGGCAGACTCACTATAACATATTTTGCAAGCCACTTTGACTCTGCTCATGTTGTCTCCTGTGGAGATGCTACTCCTACTTCCCGGTTCTTCCATCAATGTTGTAGTTGTTCCAGTAATGAGGCCTTTCTCTCTTTCATGTCTTATAAAGGTTGTCTTCCTTCCTGATATGTGGCTCCCCCTCTGTAACAGTTGACAGAGCTCTAGGCCACATTTCTTCTACACAAAATAATCTGCAGATGCTGGGGTCAAAGCAACACTCACAACACACTGGAGGAACTCAGCAGGTCGGGCAGCATCCGTGGTAATGATCAGTCAACGTTTCGGGCTGGAACCTGACCGAAGGGTTCCGGCCCGAAACGTTGACTGATCGTTTCTATGGATGCTGCCCGACCTGCTGAGTTCCTCCAGCGTGCTGTGAGTGTTCCATGTTTCTTCTACAAGTTGAACACCCCTTACCCAAAATGCTTGGAGCCAAAAGAGTTTCAGATTTCAGATTTTGGAAAACTTGCATCTATGTATTGAAATAGCCTGGGGATGGGACCCAAGTCTAAACACAAAATCCACTTCCATTTACTATTTGGTGGTAATGGTTAGCACAGCAGTTTACAGTACAGGCAACCCACGTTCAATTCCTGCCGCTGACTGTAAATTTATACGTTCTCCCTGTGACAGCAAGGGTTTCCTCAGGGTACTCTGGTTTCCACCCACAGTCCAACTACCTATTCTACCAGTTGGTAGGTTAATTGGTCATTGTAAATTGTTTTGTGATTAGGCTGGATTAAATTGGGGGATTGCTGGGCCGGGTGGCGTGTAATGAAAACTGAAAAAGAATTTATTTTTAACGCAATAATGACGCTGCTCACGTTACACTCAAACATAGGACATTAGGTGGAGATGAAATTCAGATTTTATGCAAAAATAATATGTTTTGTAATTACAAAAAAAAAGATCTTTGCTTACAAAAGAACATAAATGCAGCGCCAAACACTAGAACTACATCGGATCTGAGAAATCTGAGGGAAAGGGTTCATCATCGTTGACATCATTTTGAGAAAGAACATTAGACTTTGTTCAGGTGCTAGATTTTCATCAGCAACAATCTTGGCAAATTCATCAAAGAATTTCTTAGCTGCTTCATAATTAGCAGATGCTTTATCACCACAGATCTTTAAAAAAAGTTAATGCCATGCCTTTTCTTAAATTTCTGCAATCAGCCTGCTGAATATTCAAAATTACCTTCAATTTTCAGTTTGTAGTGATAGATCTTTGCTTGTTTCTTGATGATCAGCATAACCGTTAAACGACTTGTGACCTGTGTGCTCATGAATCCACTCTTTCAACATAAGCTCAAGATCATTTTTTGATTTATACAGGGTTTTTCTATTTTTCATTAACTTCTGTTCTTTACTTTCAGCATAGAACTTTAACAGTTTGTTCTTCTGTTTTCTTCACGTCTCAGATGGTGGTCGTTTCAACACCATACTCTTCTGGCAGATGCTTCACACTTACACCGCTGTCAAGATCTTCCAACAGCTTGACTTGCTGTGTCCTAAACAAACATAAATGCTTCCCACTTCTTATTCACTATTACTCATTGGGGTAACAGCAGATTTTTATGATATTTTCAAAAATATTTTCACAGTGCAGAACAGAGAATAAGCACAAAACACATGGTAATCATGATAAGTAATGCAGGAAGGTCTGGCTATGATGACAGCTGAAAACTGACACCAACAGGGCCGCACTCAGGGTATGTGAGGCCACTTCTCAAAACTCTCTCTGGTGCGTAGACAGTTTTCCAGTGCCCTGTGGAATTTCCCATTTGTGGCGTCATGTCAGCATTCAAAAAATTTCAGTTTTCAGGGGTTTTCGGATTAAGAGTGCTCAACCTATATTTCCTGCACATCTGTCCATTCAGCTCTTTCCACCACCCAGGGCCTCAAACAATCATTCCAGGTGACACAGTGGTTCACTTGCACTTCTTTCAATCTCGCCTAGCACATTCAGTGTTCACTTCATGCTCTTCACTACACTGGAGAAGCCAACTGGAGATTGTATGATCACTTTGTGGAGTACCTGCAATCGGTCCACAGGAGTGACCCTATTACATACCATTTTATTTTTCAATCTCACTTTCATTCTGACCTCTCTGTCTGCAGCCTCCTCCACAGCCATATTGTGGCCCAAATTGAGCTAGAAAAGCATCTTGTATCTCAGCACTTTGCAACCCTCTGAAGTGAACATGGAGTTCTCCAATTTAATTAACACCCTGGTGATACCTAACCACGGCTATGTTCATTTGCTGTTCATTTAGGCCAAGGGGTGTATGAAAGGACGTAATTCTCAAATAGGTGTCAGCTACGATGACTGGTTAATGTCCTGCTCACACTTCCCTCCCACAGGAAGCTGGACAAAGGTGCTACCTCTCAGAAGTGTGTCATTTCTCACTGACATGCTACTTGCACACATTTCAGACTCTCTGGCATGTTAGTCGAAATCCCAAGGCAACCACTGCAAACTCGTTTTATCTTCAACTGCAGAAAGTCTGCAGATGCTGGAAATCCAGAGTAACACACACAAAATGCTGGAGGAACTCAGCAGGTCAGGCAGCATCTATGGTATGGAAATGAATAAACAGTTGACGCTTTGGGCCAAGACGCTTCATCAGGACTGAGAAGGAAGGGGCAAGCCGTCAGAGTAAAAAGGTTGGGGGAGGGGTAGGGGGTTAGGTGGAAGGTGATAAGTGAAGCTGGGTGGGTGAGAAAGGTAAAGGGCTGGAGAGGAAGGAATCTGATAAGAGAGGAGAGTGGACTTTAGGAGAAAAGGAAGGAGAAGGGGATCCAGGGAGAAATGCTGGGCAGGTAGAAGAGGTAAAAGGTGAGTGGGGAATAGAGGAAGAGGGAAAGAGGCAGTTTTTAAAAACTTTTTAAAATATGTTTTTCTTGATTTATTTAGAGATGAAGTATGGTAACAGGCCCTTCCAGCCCAACCAGCCTGCGCTGCCCAATTACACCCATGTGACCAATTACCTTATTAACCCATCTTTGGACAGTGGGAGGAATCCAGAGCACCCAGAGGAAGCTCGTATGGTCACAGGGAGAACATACAAACTCCTTACAGGCAGCAGTGGAACTGAACCTGGGTCACTGTTACTATGCTAACCGCTACACTACCATACTATCTTACTATGCATGCCTCGTTCCTTTTAAACAAGTCCTTAGCCATCCTCGGCTTAATGACAGGGAGAGCTAGAGTGGAGAAGGCAAACCCAATCATTTGGGTGATTACTGTGGATAGTGTTCCTCTAGCCCACAACTCCCCCGACCCAGGTTCAATTCTGACCTCCAATTCTAACAGAGTCGTTCACTCAATTTCCCTGTGTCCTTGTGGCCTTGCTCTGGGTGCTCCGGTTTCTTCCTGCATCTGAAAGATGTGCAGGTTGGTGGGTTCATTGGCCACTGTAAACTGTCCCTTAAGTGGAATGTGAGAGAGCCAAATAGGATCCGTGAAGGATTAGGGTGGCTTATGGGTATTATGTACTGGAAATAATTCGGAAGGTGTGTAGCTCAGGTAGTTGATGGTTGGGATGAGTTCTTCTCCAATCCTGGCAAATTACTTGCAAATGTTTCACTACCATACAAAGAGACATCATCAGTGCACTGTTGATTGTTCCAATTGATTGCTTGATTGACAAATTATATTCCTTGGAATTACTGAAAGACCATTTTCATGTTTCAGGCTTGACAAGATTTAGGATGATGTTGAGGTAGTTGCACACCTTTAAATCAATCCTGTGTGCTGTAATAATTGAGTCACAAAGACTAACTAAGCTTCCTATCTACACATTCACACAACGTGGCAAAAAACAGCATTTTTTGACCATCCGGAATTGGGCCCTGTGATGGAGAGCACTCGGTAAACGCACTCATTACTCATGTGCATTGATTCACACATAAACTTTGCTTTGTCAATCTGCTGCCATTGCAGTGTGTGTATACGCACTTCATTGTCTTCCCGGATAATTGACCCAGGGTTTCCCCCTCACATTGCTACATATATTCAGAGTCAGACACCAAGGGTGGGTTTGATTTAGTTCATTATTTGTACTTGACTGTACATGTGCAATTCATTGAGCATTCTGCTGTCACGTGGCGACCGCTGGGACCCAAACCAAGCTAATGTGCCTGGGTTGGCCTTATGGTGCCTTTTCCACTGTATATAGCAACATATTCCATTCCTTTAGTAATGGGGATATGTAATTCATTTTATGTTGTTTGTATACTGTATATCAGTAATATTTCAGTTTATTTTGTAATACGATTGTAACTACATTGTGGGGTGCATCATATTCTGATTCACGTGCAATCTTACGTTACCTTTGTTGGTAATTGCAGATGGTATGTCCTAGTGCTGATTAAAAAGGGGCTCTTTCCCCTCAGGGATAGGTGCTTCCAGGAGTTCACACTGGACAAGAATAAATACCAAGCTATTATTGTGTTTTCTTGTCGATATCATTTTTGTAAATATTGGCATTTCTCTTCTCACTAGTTTTTGTAAGTTTTGATTTTTGACACACCGAATAAACACCTTTGCACTAAAGTGCTCAGTGACTCCAGCCATTTTTTCTTTGGTCATAACCCACATTTCTAACAGATCCCAACAGGGAAGCATTCAATGACAGGTAAGAGTCAAAAACAGTAGTGGGTCTGGAGTCACACACATGCCAGAGCAAACAAAGAGACCATTCCTTTCCTGAAGAACATTGCTGAACCAGGTGGGTTTGCATGATGCACCATTCATCTTATGTTCACCAATACGGATCCTAGCCTTACACATAAGGTTACTTAACTACTTGAATTTGATTTCCTCAACCCCATGATGAAAATAAAATTTGTACCCTCTGACTCTCTATTACAAGTCTCTGATGCGACTATAAATAGTTTCACACTTATTCTGGTTGCAAGAGATCAGGTAGTACAACCCTCTTTCTGAACTGGACTCACTGATAAGCTGGAGTGAAATTTCAAAGAGGGAAACTAGGTTGCTTTGTTAAGTCATTCGGGCATGAACTTGAGTGGAAGTATGATATCATTTTGAAATTACCTGCTGTAATGCCGTTGAAGGAAAAGCATGACTCTTTGTCATTAGATAATTATTGACTTAACAATGACTTGTTTATTAAAGAGATAACCCTTGGTCACATAATTTTCAAAGCTGCTTCCAAAGAAGATATGGTACCTCAATGGAACCGTGCCAGCTGGAATAAGAACAAAGCTAGCATTTGTGCTTTGTGTCTCCTTTCAATGTGCAGTCCTTGCCAACGTTCTCATCCATTACCCTTTGACCTTGGAGATGGAGGTAGGCTTTTGGCTTTATCAGACACCATACAACTAATGGGCTAGTGGACTGCTTTTTAGGTTGGGAGGGTTGGGTTGTTTTCACTTCCATGGTAATTATATTTTAGTGGAAGGCCTTTCCGTATTTATATATGTGAGTAAGAGGGCTTTTTTTCAGCTTTTGGCTTTCCATTAAATGTTCTCAAAAGAATCGGTTCACTTCTTTTGATATTTGATCCACCCACACTTTCTCCAATTAAGGGATGGTCTTAAGTTTCCTTCTGTAACTTATCAAACATTTTCCGTAGGATTCTCATTCTTTGCTGCTTTGTAGTGAGAGATTGAGTTGCCAGCTTGTTGGACAAGCCCAATTAATTTGTTACTACAAAACCGGAACCAGTTTAAAACACTCCACCCTTGTTTGTTGGAGAATTTTCATATCTCCTGTTCAAAGAATCATGAGCGAAGGGAATGCACACACTTAAACCAAGACAAAGGTCTTGGAACCTTAAACAAACATTCCCGGAGAATGATTGATCTGCTTTGGGAGGGAACACCACAGCAAGTTACTGCTTAAACTGACATTCTGATAAAATCCACTGATTTTTCCAAAGAAAAACACTCTTCTAACTTATCTTCAAACGTCTATCCTCACTTTTTGCATTCACTACCACCTCCACCTTATGGGAATAATAATATCTATTAAACATTGTATCTTGATCAGAACTCAGAGCTGAGGTTGTAGTGTGGTCAGTTTATGGGTTTCACAGTCCATGCCAGACCAGCCATCAGGAAGGAGGGACAGAAACCTGAAGGCACACACACCCAGTGATTCAGGAACAGCTTCTTCCTCTTTGTCATCGAATTTCTAAATGGACATTGAACCCATGAACACTACCTCACTACTTTATATTTCTATTTTTGCACTATTTATTTAATTTAACTACTTAACATATACTGTACATATACTTACTGTAATTCACGGTATTTTTTTCTCTGTACTATCATGTAATGCATTGTACTGCTGCTGCAAAGTTAACAAATTTCAAGGCATATGCCAGTGATACTAAACCTGATCCAGATTCTGGTTTACATTCAAGTTAATACACATAAGCGGGCATCAATTCTGTTATTCGATTGCAGACTTGCTCTTTTATTCTCTCCACCAGTTCTCTGCAACTTCAATAACTTATCTTAGTTCCGATGAAAATCTGTCAAACTGGAACCTTAACCATCTTTTTCTCCCCATAGATCCTACCTGACCTGTTGAGAATATGGTAATATACTGTATGTGTGCTTTGATAATAATTTTACTTATACGTTCAATTTCCCATATTCTCTACTTTTATTTCAAAATCCCACACCTGCAGCTTTGGGAAGAGAGAACTACACTCAGTGGCCACTTTACTAGGTACACCCGTACATCATAAATGCAAATATCTAATCAGCTAATCATGTGGCAGCAACTCAGTGCTTAAAGGTATGCAGACATGGCCAGGAGGTGTCAAAGGGAACTGGTAACAGGAAAGATGGAGAGAGCAGTTCAGAGCGGTCTTTCAGAATTCGGAGGAAGACAAAGAACAAATGATTTTGGGAAGACTGAGAGCTGACTAGAGAAGAAGATTGAAGGTCGAGAGGAAGGGAGAGATGCGGTAACTGAAAGAGACTCCGTCAGCTGGTTTGAAGTGGGCTCCAAGGGGGAAGTGATGACTTGTTCAAAGTGAGCAGCAGTGAAGGAGTGAATGACATGGATTTTTGGCCACAGCTGGCTTCCAATACATCAGGGTATTCATTTGACCCTTATCCCTACATTGTTTAACCTCCCCACTTAGATTATCTTGAACATGAATGGCAGCAAATGACCAAGCCAGTAACTCGGTCTTCCCTATTTCAGTGCCAGTCATTTTGCCTTTATCGATCAATGCTGGAGTATCGTTGTCCCGACGAGTTCCCACCATTTTCTTACTGACGAAAAGAAATTGGAGTCCAGGTGCTAGCTTTCGAGAGCTACACTCGGTTGTTACCTTGGTACCGGAAGTAATGGCAGGCAACACATGGGAATGCGAACCAGGAGTTCTATAGGGTGGAGAGGAGGAGAGATCACTCCAATCGTTGCTACTGTTCTCAGGCTGACAAGGAATTACACCGCATATTCTTGGTTTTGGTTCAGCACTTCTTTAAAGTGGGCTAAGTCCTTGAGCATTTAATGACATTGGGTTCAGTTTTATGTTTGGAAGATGACATTAGGAAAGAATAGTCCAGTTGGTGGCAGTAATGCACCTTTAAGTTGGACTGCCAACTTCCATTAAAAGACAGAAAAGGTTCAGTTGTTGTTCAGATTGAACATCAGAATGGGGAAGAAATGTGATTTAAGTGACTTTGACCGTGGAATGATTGTTTGTGCCAGACAGGGTGGTTTGAGTATCTCAGAAACTGCTGATCTCCTGGGATTTTCATGTACAACAATCTCTAAAGTTTACAGAGAATGGTGCAAAAAAGAGAAAAAAAATCCAGTGAGTGACAGTTCTGTGAATGAAAGTGCCTTGTTAATAAGAGAGGTCAGAGGAGAATGGCCAGACTGGTTCAAGCTAACAGGAAGGCGACAGTAACTCAAATAACCATCCGTTACAACAGTGGTGTGCAGCAGAGCACCTCTGAATGCACAACACATCGAACCTTGAAGTGGATCGGCTGCAGCAGCAGAAGACCACAAACTTACACATAAAGTAGCATTGAGTGTATAAATGTGTTATTAAAAGGTAGATTTATTCAGGTTGATATACCACCTTCCCTGCCTGAAAGTGCAGCGCAGCTGGGGGGTGGGGGGTGGGGAGAGAAAGCCTCACTAAGGACTTTGGGGCTTGTTATGTATAAAAGTGCGTGTTCTTGTATTTGTTCTGTGGCCTGTAAATTGAACTCAGTTCCTGTGGTCTTGAAACCTACATTTAACATATCACCGACCTGGCAGCAAAGTTACAAGAGCATGGCCTGTAGACTGTGTTCTCCCAAAACAAGGAATGTCTCTGCTATGGGTTTATCGACATCTTAGCAAGTGGAACACCAGTGCTGTAAAAACACGAACTCATCCCATATTAACACTGTGCTCCAAATGTTGTCAAGCACAGGCATTGTCGGCCTGCCTCCCCAAGGTGGTCCCACTCACACCTCTTTAGCGCATTCCAGAGACATATCAGGACACGACTCAGAGGTGGGTTATGCTTTACTGATGCCGTACTGCTGAAATGCTGAAACAACTGTGTCATGTTCATAGAACTGGCTCTTTTTCACTTTTGCTATGTTGACCACAGTAAATTGTGTGACTCAGTAAACTTCTTACCGAGGACATTACATTACAAAAGCCGTCCCTGTTTCCATGTAATAAAGCAATCAACGTTTAACTCAGTGTTCCATTACCTATGGTAAAAAATTCCTCAACATGTATAAACTTGCATTGACGAGGTACAATGCAAATCCTACAAAAGTAGTGGATTCAGCCCAGTACAGTACGGATAAAACCCTCCCAATTATTGAGCAAATCCACATGAAAAACTGCCATAGGAAAGCAACATCCATCATCAGAGATAGTCAACACCCAGGCCATGCTCTTTTCTTGCTGCTGCCATCAGGTAGAAGGTATAGGAGATTCAGAACTCGCACCACCAGGTTCAGGAACAGTTACTACCCCTCAGCCATCAAGCTCTTGAACAAATGGGGATAACTACACTCATTTGCCAATCCCACAACCAATGATTTCACTTTAAGAACTCTTTATCTTGTTATTTCATGTTCTTGTTATTTATTACTACTTATTTAAATTTGCATTTGCAGTTATTTTGTCTTCTGCACTCTGGTTGATCTTTCATTGATCCTGTTATAATTATTATTCTATAAATTTGCTGAGTATGACTGCAGGAAAATAAATCTCAGGGATATATGTAGTGACATATATGTGCTCTCTAATAATAAAATTTGCTTTGAACTTTTTGAACTTTATACTGCATGAGAGCCCATGTCAGCTTAAAGGGAGATCCCAAAGTCTTGATACTTGGCTCAAAGTCCATGACTTACACGGGCAACTGCACACCAAGTCACATCTCTACAACGTCCCACCAAGCTGAGGGCAGAGTCATGGAGGAAGTATATGGGTGGCAGATTGGAGTGGAAGGGATAGCTGGTGATTGATTTATTATTGTCACAGTGGACTTATAGGTGGGACGATCAGTATGGTTTGCAAACCATCTGTACAATCATTCCATACATACTGTACGTACACAAAGGTAGTCCTAAGAGAGAAGCAATAACGGAATGAAGAACATAATGTTTCAGGGAAGTTCATTGCAAAGGGACAAAAGGTGATATGGCCATGTCAAGGTAGACTGGTAGATCAAGAGTTCATATTTATTGTATAAGAGGTCCATTCAGGAGTGGTGGGGTGGAGATACATCTCTAACAAAGGAGATGTAAGGAGCTCCTTCCCTCCTCTAGCGTGCAGGTCACCCTTGGGCAAAGTGTAGCACCTGCTTGGCCCCCAGTCAGGATCGCATGAAACCAAGGGAGCAGGTGGTGGATGGTCGTATGAGCAGCTGGTGCATATCACAAGTCCTGGTTAAGCGACCACTGATGCCAGACAGAAAATCTCTGAAGATTATTGCTAATGGCTGAGGTCACCTGTCTTATAAAGACACTACCCAGAAGAAGGCAATGGCAAACCATTTCTGTAGAAAGATTTACCAAGAACAAACATGGTCATGAAGACCATGATGACCTACGTCATTGATACAGCACATGATGATGATGTGCAGGTGTCAGACGCTAGAGAGCACCCCTGTGGCTGTACCCTTTGACAATAAGTACTCCTGCTTGAGTTAGGGGAGACAGCCTACCTAGGGGAAGCAACAGTGGCCGAACCTCTGACACAGAATCTGGCCCTGTGGCTCGGAAGGGTAGGGAAAGGAAGAGGATGGCAGCAGTGATAGGGGACTCTATAGTTGGGGAGTCAGAAAGGCGATTCTATGGAAACAGGAAAGAAGCACAGATGGTAGTTTGCCTCCCAGGTGCCAGGGTCCAAGATTTTTCTGATCGCATCCATGATATCCTGAAGTGGGAAGAACAGCCAGAGGTCATGGTACATATTGGTACCAACGACATAAGCAGGAAGAGGGAGGAGGTCCTGAAAGCAGACTACAAGGAGTTAGGAAGGAAGTTGAGATGCAGGACCACAAAGGTAGTCATCTCAGGATTACTGCCTGTGCCACGTGACAATGAGTATAGGAATAGAGTGAGCTGGAAGATAAATGCATGGCTGAGGGACTAGAGTGGGGGCAGGGATTCAGATTTCTGGATTGTTGGGACCTCTTTTGGGGCAGGTGTGATCTGTACAAAAAGGACAGGTTGCACTTGAATCTGAGGGGGACCAATATCCTGGCGAGAAGGTTTGCTAAGGCTATTGGGGAGAGTTTAAACTAGGATTGCTGGGGGGTAGGAACCAAACTGAAGAGATGGAGGAAGAGGCGGTTGGCTCACAAATAGAGAAATCTTGGAGGCAGTGCAAGAGGGAGGATAGGCAGGTGATAGAGAAGGGACGCACTCAGACCGATGGTTTAAGATGTGTCTATTTTAATGCAAGGAATATTATGAACAAAGCAGATGAGCTTAGATCATGGATCAGTACTTGGAGCTATGATGTGATGGCCATTACAGAGGCTTGGATGGCTCAGGGGCAGGAATGGTTGCTTAGAGTGCCAGGCTTGGGATGTTTCAGAAAGGACAGGGGGAGAGGCAAAAGAGGTGGGGGCATGGTACTGTTGATCAGAGAGAGGGCCATGGCTGCAGAAAAGGAGGAAGTCATGAAGGGATTGTCTACAGAGTCTCTGGGAGTGGAAGTTAGGAAAAGGAAGGGGTCAATAACTGTACTGGGTGTTTTTTATAGACCACCCAATAGTAACAGGGACATTGAAGAGGAAATAGAGAGACAGATTCTGGAAAGGTGTAATAATAACAGGGTTGTCGTGGTGGGGGATTTTAATTTCCCAAATATCGATTGACATGTCCCTAGAGCGAGGGGTTTAGATGTGGTGGAGTTTGTTAGGTGTGTTCAGGAAGGTTTCTTGACACAATATGTAGATAAGCCTATAAGAGGAGAGGCTGTACTTGTTCTGGTATTGGGAAGGGAACCTGGTCAGGTGTCAGATCTCTCAGTGGGAGAGCATTTTGGAGATAGTGATCACAATTCTATCTCCTTTTATCGAAACATTGGAGAGTGATAGGAACAAACAAGTTAGGAAAGCATTTAGTTGGAAGAGGAAATAAATATGAAGCTATCAGGCAGGAACTTGGAAGCCTAAATTGGGAACAGATGTTCTCAGAGAAATGTACAGAAGAAATGTGGCAAATGTTCAGGGGATATTTGTGTGGAGTTCTACATAGATACATTCCAATGAAACAGGGAAAGGATGGTAGGGTACAGAAACCATGGTGTACAAAGGCTGTTGTAAATCTAGTCAAGGAGAAAAGAAGAGCTTACGAAAGGTTCAAAAACCTAGGTAATGATAGAGATCTAGATTATAAGGCTATCAGGAAGGAATTTAAGAAAGAAATTAGGAGAACCAGAAGGCCTTGGCGTACAGGATTAAGGAAAATCCCAAGGCATTCGACAAGTATGTGAAGAGCAAGAGGATAAGATGTGAAAAAATAGGACCAATCAAGTGTGACAGTGGAAAAGTGTGTATGGAACCAGAGGAGATAACAGAGGTACTTAATGAGTACTTCGCTTCAGTATTCACTAAGGAAAAGGATCTTGGCGATTGTAGGAATGACTTACAGCGAACTGAAAAGCTTGAGCATGTAGATATTAAGAAAGAAGATGTGCTGGAACTTTTGGAAAGCATAAAGTTGGATAAGTCACCAGGACTGGACGTGATGTAACCCAGGCTACTGTGGGAGGCAAGGGAGGAGATTACTGCGCCTCTGGCGATGATCTCTGCATCATCAATGGGGACGGGAGAGGTTCCAAAGGCCTTATGAGAATAGATTGAGTGAGCTCAGCCTTTTTTCCTTGGAATGACAGAGGATGAGAGGTGACCTGATAGAGGTGTATAAGATGATGAGAGGCATTGATCGTGTGGATAGTCAGAAGCTTTTTCCCAGGGCCGAAATGGCTAGCACAAGGGGGCACAGTTTTAAGGTCTTTGGAAATAGGTACAGAGGAGATGTCAGGGGTAAGTTTTTTACGCAGAGAGTGGTGAGTGCGTGGAAAGGGCTGCCGGCAACAGTGGTGGAAGCGGATACGATAGGGTCTTTTAAGAGACTCCTGGACAGGTACATGGAGCTCAGAAATATCGAGAGCTATGGGTAACCCTAGGTAATTTCTAAGGTAAGGACATGTTCGGCACAGCTTTGTGGGCTGAAGGGCCTGTATTGTGCTGTAGGTTTCTGCGTTTCTATGATGATGATGATGGTGATGATGATATCAGCAGAATAGAAGCCGTACATGAGCTTGATGGTGGGTGTTCTCAGGCTTTCAGGTCTTTTCTATGATGGGAAAGGAGAGAAGAGAAAATGACCAGGGTGGGAGAGTTCCCGGCTGATCTTCTGAGACAGCGATAGGTATAGTCAGACCCAATAGAGGAGATGCTGGTTTGTATGATAGACTAGGCTGCATTCAACTTGCCCACATGGGAGAGGGCATTTTGACTTATAGGAAGTACAGCTGGATAGTTTTCATCCTTCAATACTTCATAATTTACTTCACAGTTTGGCAGGTGAGAGGCAAATATACAATGAATGTCTATAAAACATTGTGTGCGGGGAAAATGAAGCAAAGAGCTGTAAGACAGAACTCAGTGTGGCCCTGCTGGAGTGCAATAAATAACCAGCTGTGAACCAGATCAGATGATTATTTTCACCGTCGCCATCAGCCCATCCACACCCCCAGATCCCCTCCCCCTTCTATTCCTCCTCCTGTTCACCCGGCACTGGAATAATGAGGGTCATCAGGAAACATGCTGTGGTAGATGCACTGGTGTGCTTTCTTCGCCATACCTTCTCCATGGATGGACCAGGACTAGACGTCTCTGATGTCTACATCTCGGAACTCTCAACCATACAGAAAAGATGGGGCTAACCTGGAAAGGGAGCAGAGAAGATTTACGAGGATGCTGTCCGTACTAGAGGGCCTGAGTTATAGTGAGAGCTTGGACAGAATGTGCCACAGATAAGGTGGGTGATAATAGTGTTTTCCCTAGGGTAGTGTAGTCCAAAACGAAGGGGCATGTATTTAAATTGAGACTTAATGGGGGACCTGCACAATAAGGTTTTCATGCAGAGGGTGGTGAGTTTATGGAAGTGGCTGAGGCTGGAACAGCAGAATCATTTAAGAAACACTTGGATAGGTACAAGGAGGGGCAGGGCTTGGAGGGATATGGGTCAAAGAAATCTGGAATGAGTTGGGTAGGCACTATGGTCAGCGTTGACTAGTTGGGCTGAAGGGCCTGAATCTGTGCAGTATTCCTCTATGAGTCTATCTCCACTGCAGCACCATGATATGGACATGAGTGTGTACCCCACCCTACTTCCTGAAGCCAATCACCAGCCCTTATGTATTGCTAATTTTGAGGGGAGAGGTTGTTGTCACGACATCATGTTGCTAAGCACTCTCCTTCCTGTATGCCTGATAATTGGTGGGGAAAACAGGAACTGGGAAAAGGACTGAGAGTTGTTTGTACAGAAAGCAAATACTTAAGAGGAAGAGCTTGGTGATCTGGTGAGGTGATTGAGTGGGAAAGATTATGAAGGAGTACAAGGAAATGTAGATGGGAGCTGAAGAGAGAGTTTTGAGCACATTGACAAAGGAATAGAGATCTGGGCAATCATTAAGGATGATGGGAAACCCTTTCCTAGCTTGGGAAAGTTTGATGCCCAGGAATCTTTTCTACTGCCAAGGTAGGACTATTCCTTTCTTCTTTTGCAATATTTTTATTGATTTCTATATAGAAGAATACAGAGTCCAGGAGAATACATATTATAAAACAAAAGAAAAAACATAATAATACCAGATACCGTATATTGAATCACATTAATGAACTCCTTACTCTATATTCATTTAGATTAGATTAATTCATATATTAGAATATAAACAATTTTATTAAAATAAAGATCTATACCTACTACCAAAGTCGAAGCTGTTTGGGAAAAAAAAAGGAAAAAATAACTTATCAGATATTATAATATGCTATTAACCAACTTCTGTACTTTAACAAGAAGTCAAAGATTATGAAAATAATTTTAAAATGGCCCCCACAGATTTTGAAAATCTTTGTTAGATTCAGAAATTAAACAACGAATCTTTTCTAAATTTAGGCATGCCATAACATCCCGTAACCACTGAGCATGATGAGGCGGAACAGCATCCTTCCATTTAAACAAAAGCGCCCTCCTAGCCATAAGAGAGATAAAAGCCAGAATATGCAAATCAGATGACTTCAAAATGATATCTTTCTTCCGAACCATACCAAATAGGGCAGTCAAAGGATTGGGCTTAAAATTTACTTTAAAAAGTGCAGTATAAGTTCAGGGCCATTCCTTTAATACCAAAGTGCACTTCAACCTCCGGCTAAGACTTGCTTACATGTCCAAGGCCTTGGCCATTCATCAACCTCCTGCGCCTCCATACAGATGTGTGCCATCGAGGTTATATGCAGTATATCCATAAGTGCACTCTGCACTCTCCCACTGCTTGTGTTCAGAGTGTAATTATTGATCAGGTTTCCAATAAAGCTCTTTTGCATGGTGTTAGGAAACACTGTGTTGTGTGAGATGATTTTTCAGCCAGCTTTTTCAGTGCCTGTGACCCCATACCACCAAGTTTAGGAATACTGTTACCTTACAACCATCAAGTCCCTGAGCTGGTGTGGATAACTTCACTTACATAGAACATAGAATAGTACAGCACAGTACAGGCCCTTCGGCCCACAATGTTGTGCCAACCCTCAAACCCTGCCTCCCATATAAGCCCCCACCTTAAATTCCTCCATATACCTGTCTAGTAGTCTCTTAAATTTCACTAGTGTATCTGCCTCCACCACTGACTCAGGCAGTGCATTCCACACACCAACCTTCCTCTAATATCCCCCTTGAACTTCCCACTCCTTACCTTAAAGCCATGTCCTCTTGAATTAAGCAGTGGTGCCCTGGGGAAGAGGCGCTGGCTGTCCACTCTACCTATTCCTCTTAATTTTTTGAATTCCTCTGTCATGTCTCCTCTCATCCTCCTTCTCTCCAAAGAGTAAAACCCTAGCTCCCTTAATCTCTGATCATAATCCATACTCTCTAAACCAGGCAGCATCCTGGTAAATCTCATCTGTACCCTTTCCAGTGCTTCCACATCCTTCCTATAGTGAGGTGACCAGAACTGGACACAGTACTCCAAGTGTGGCCTAACCAGAGTTTCATAGAGCTGCATCATTACCTCGCAACCCTTAAACTCTATCCCTCGTCTTATGAAAGCTAACACCCCATAAGCTTTCTTAACTACACTATCTACCTGTGAGGCAACTTTCAGGGATGTGTGGACATGTACCCCCAGATTCCTCTACTCCTCCACACTACCAAGTATCTTGCCATTTGCTTTGTACTCTGCCTTGGAGTTTGCCCTTCCAAAGTGTACTACCTCACACTTCTGTGGGTTGAACTCCATCTGCCACTTCTCAGCCCACTTCTGCATCCTATCAATGTCTCTCTGCAATCTTCGACAATCCTCTACACTATCTACAACACCACCAAACTTTGTGTCGTCTGCAAACTTGCCAACCCACCCTTCTACCCCCACATCCAGGTCGTTAATAAAAATCACGAAAAGTAGAGGTCCCAGAACCGATCCTTGTGGGACACCACTAGTCACAATCCTCCAATCTGAATGTAATCCCTCTGCCTTCTGCAGGCAAGCCAATTCTGAATTCACCTGGCCAAACTTCCCTGGATCCCATGCCTTCTGACTTTCTGAATAAGCCTACCATGTGGAAACTTGTCAAATGCCTTACTAAAATCCATATAGATCACATCCACTGCACTACTCTCATCTATATGCCTGGTCACCTCCTCAAAGAACTCTATCAGGCTTGTTAGACACGATCTGCCTTTCACAAAGCCATGCTAACTGTCCCTGATCAGACCATGATTCTCTAAATGCCCATAGATCCTATCTCGAAGAATCTTTACCCCTACACTGAACTGATTCCATAACCTATGAACTCACTTCCACTGATTCTACAATTCACGTACTCATTATCATTAATTATTATTTGCATGAATTGTCTTCTTTTGCACATTGTTTGTCAGTCTTTGGATTCTCCTGCAAAACTTACTTGCAGGGGCATCACAGGCATGTGACATTTGAACCACAAAACTCACAAGAAAAATGCAAGTTAAACATGAAGTATAATTATCCCACCCTGTTCTTGAAGTGAAGTAGATGAGATGTTTTTCTTGAGGGAGTCTCATTCTACTTCCATTGAGAAATTAATTCAGTTTGCAGTAAGTTTTGCATATATGACAATAAACTTGTCTTTGACTTTGGGATATAGACTGCACTGTTTGTCATGGTCCAGATAGGGGTCCCTTTAAATTAGCTTGTTTATGTTATGATCCGGACCGTTGATTCCCTGTTTTCACGTGTCCCTCGACTTTGGTGATTAGAGGCAATTAACACTCGACTGAACCGGTAGCTTATAGTCTCCAGTTTTCAGCCGTTCGGTGTGGGAGTGTTTGCAAAGTCACCAAGGTACGGCGTGCCAATGTCATCTGGCCGGAGCCAGCCTAGTCTCCGTCCGAAGCAAGTGCCGGTAATTGGCCTTTCCTCACCGGAGCAACCCTGTCAAGTTACCTCGCCAAAGCGAGCCTGCAAATTTCCTTACTGAGGTGGGTCTGTCAGTTAACCTGCCGGAGGGAATCAAGAACCGCTGTCTGCTGTTCCCGGGCCAAGTCGAGAGCTCGCCACTACCCGGAGGCTCCAAGTCAAGTCCTGGTCCTGGCGGCTTCCCAATTCTGAGTTAAGTCCTGGCCCTGGCGGTCTGTGATTCCTGTCCTACCCCCTTGTCTGAATCCCTTCTCTGCCCCTCTCGCCTCTAGCCCTTGGCTGCAGCCCCCAACTGCACTTCGGTCTAGTTCCATCGCCGGAGCTAGATAGATACTGTCTGGTGTTCATTCGTGTTGGTCTTGTCTTGTCTTGTCCTCGCCTCCATGGGGTAAGTCAAGCCGCCTTGCCGTTGCTCCGCGGGGAATCATGTCTTGTCTTGTCTGGTCCTTGCCTCCGTGGGGTAGGTCAGGCCGTCTTGCCGTTGCCCCGCAGGGGGGTCATGAGTCCTGGCCCTGTGTCCTGTACCCAAGGAGAGGTTCTGGCTCTCTGTTCTGTGTGTGAGTCCCGGCCCTATGTCCTGTACCCAAGGAGGGGTCCCGGCTCTCTGTTCTGTGTGTGAGTCCCGGCCCTATGTCCTGTACCCAAGGAGGGTCCCGATCTGTGTTCTGTGTATGTGTCCATGGTTCCATGTACCTGCTCTCCCGAGGCCGAGGCTCTGTTTTCCATGTTCCTCCTCTCCCTAGCCCATGTCATGTCCATGCCTGGTTCTGGGTTCCGAGCCTGGGGCAAGACCCAGGTACTGGGTCCTTGCCCAGTCTCTGGCTTGAAGACCATACACTAGCCTCTTCATGTCTCCTCTAGTTCTGGGAGCCGATTCCGAGTCCTAGCCCAGACCCTTGGTCCCAGCCTGGTCGTAGTCCTCAGTCCTTGTCCAGTTCATTATTCCTGCTCCTGCCTAGCTCTCATGGTATCGAACAATAAACTAAATCTAAGTAACCTCACAAGATGTGTCTTGCATTTGGGTCCACCCTTGCTCCCAATACCCCCTCCCATTGTAACACTGTTTTAGTGTTGTGAGGTGAAAACCACAGCACTTCAGAGCTGAGTGTTGGGAAAATGATCAAAGTCAAAATAAATTTAATGTCAACTTTACTAAATTTAACACAGGAAAATAAATACAATAACAATTTTGAAAAAAAACTATACATAAACAAAGACTGACAACCAAAGAAGACAAATTGTTGCATTGAATTATTTGCACTGATGCTGCAAGTACAGTATTTTTATGCACACATAAAAATTAAGGAAAAGAATTAAAAATCATCATCCCTGGTTAAATTAACAGCTTGAATGGACTTCACATTTTCTTATTATTTTACCAGATTAAAGTGGTTGCGCTTCGAAATCTAGGAATAAGGAAAGCCCCATGCGGGAACAGGAAAGGAATGAAGCAGCACTGACATCCATGAAAGGAAATGCTGCCAGTAAACCAGCAGCTCAGTCTTTTCCTTAAAAGTCTATGCTGCACCAAGTTGAGAAATTCTTTTTGGTAACTATTAGTGACTTGGCAGAACACACACAAAGCAACCTCCAAAGTGACGATGGCATGGCCTTCAGCAGTTTTCTGTGAGACGTTTATGTTGCTGTGGCTGTCTTGGTTTTTGGCAGTTTCTAAATATTTGTGGAGTTGGATATATCTTTTGTATCCTTTAAGCCACAGATTTTCAGTTACTGGATTATAAAAGCAGCCTTGAGTTTTTTGCTTCTATTTTCAGTGGTGTTCTTTTTTTTCTAAAGTGGCTCTCTCTTTTTACTACAACATTTCTCTGTTTCTGACCCACCATTTCTTAACTGTGGTCTGGCATTTCTTAACTCCGTCTGGTGGGGGGTGGGGCCACTGTACAGGATCAAAATAAGCTGCAAAAGTTGTAAACGGAGTCAGCTCCATCATGGGCATGAGACTCCCCAGCATCCAGGACATCTTCTTGGAGCAATACCTCAGAAAGTCGGCGTGTATCATCAGGGACACTCGTCACCCAGGACGTGCTCTTCTCTCATCGCCACCATCAGAGAGATGCTGCAGGAGCCTGAAGGCACACAGTCAACAATTCAGGAATAACTTCCGTAAGACCATAAGACATAGGAGCAGAATTAGGCCATTCAGCCCATTGAGTCTGCTCCGCCATTCCATCATGGCTGATCCCGGATCCCACTCAACCCCACACACCTGCCTTCTCACCATACCTTTTGAAGCCCTGACCGAACAGGAATTGACCATCTTCTGCCTTAAATATACACACAGACTTGGCCTCCTCCGTAGACTGTGGCAGAGTATTATACAGATTTACTACTCTCTGGCTAAAAAAAAATCCTCCTTACCTCTGTTCTAAAGGGTCGCTCCTCAATTTTGAGGCTGTGCCCTCTAATTCTGGATACCCCACCACAGGAAACAATCTCTCCGCATCCCCCCATCTAGTTCTTTCAACATTTGGTACGTTTCAATGAGATCCCTATGCATTCTTCTAAATTCCAGTGAGTACAGGCTCAAGGCTGCCAAATATTCCTCATATATTGACTTCTTTATTTCCGGATTCATCCTGGTGAACCTCCTCTGGACTTTCTCCAATAAAAACACTCCCTTTCTGAGATATGGGGCCCAAAACTGTTGACTACTCTTGACAAAATTCTAAGTGCGGCCAGTGTCTTATAAAGACTCAGCATTATTTCCTTGCTTTTATATTCTATTCTCCTTGAAATAAATGCCAACATTGCATTTGCCTTCTTTACCACAGACCCAAACTTCCAGGAGTCTTGCACGGGGACTCTTAAGTCCCTCTGCACCTCTGATGTTTGAACCTTCTCCCAATTTAGATAATAGTCCGCACTATTGGGCCTTTTACCAAAATGCATTATCATACATTTCCCAACAATGTATTCCGTCTGCTACTTTCTTGCCCATTCTTCCAATTTGTCTAATTCCTGCTGCAATTGCACTGCTTCCTCAGCACTACCTATCCTCCACCTATCTTCATATCATCCGCAAACCTTGCCACAAAGTCATCAATTCAATTATCTAAATGCTTGACAAACAATGTGAAAAGCAGCAGTCCCAATACTGACCCTGGGGAGCACCACTAGTCACCGGCAGCCAACCAGAAAAGGCCCCTTTTATTCCCACTCGCTGCCTCCTGCCTGTAAGCCATTCCACTGTCCATGCCAGTATCTTGTTAAGCAGCCCCATGTGTGACACCTTATCAAACGCCTTCTGAAAATCCAGGTAAGTGACATCCACCGCCTCTCCTTTGTCTACCCTGTTTGTTACTTGATGGAAGAACTCTAACAGATTAGTCAGGCAAGATTTCCCTGTACAGGAACTATTCTGACTTTGACTTATTTTATCATTAGTCTTCAAGTACCTTGAAACCTCATCCTTGATAATGGACTCCAACACTTTCCCAACCACTGAGGTTAGACTAACTAGCCTATAATTTCCTTTCTTTTGCCTTCCTCCCTTCTTAAAGAGTGGAATGACATTTGCAATCTTCAAGTTCTCCAGAACCATGCCAGAATCAAATGATTCTTGAAAGATCATGACCAATGCAACAGTTATCTCTTCAGCAACGTCTCTCAGGACTCTGAGATGTGGTCCATCTGGTCCAGGTGACTTATCCACTTTAAGATCTTTGAGTTTGCTTGGCACATTTTCCTTTGTAATAGCAATGGCATTCACTCTTGACAGTCAAGGACCTCTGGCGCACTGCTAGTGTCTTCCACAGTGAAGACAGATGCAAAGTACTCATTAAGTCCATTTGCCATTTCTTCGTCCCCCATTACTACCTCACCAGCATCATTTTCCAATGGTCCAATATCAACTTTCACACCCCACTTTTATTTTTTATGTAACTGAAAAAACTTTTGGTATCCTGCTTTATATTATTGGCTAATCTGCCCTCATATTTCATCTTTTACCTTCTTATAGATTTTTTAGTACCCTTTGTTGAATTTTAAACACTTCCCAATCATCCAACTTCCCACTCAGTTTTGCTACCATATTTGCCCTTTCCCTGGCTTTTATGCAGTTCTTAACTTCCCTTGACAGCAACAGTTGCCTATCCCTGTCATTTGAGAACTTCTTCCTCTCTGGGACATATCTATCCTGCGCCTTGTGAACTATTCCCAGAAACTTCAGCCACCTCTACTCTGCCATCATCCCTGCCGGTATCCTCCTCCAATCCACCTGGACAAGCTCCTCTCTCATACCTCTGTAATTCCCTTTAATGCATTGTGATACTGATACATGTGAGTTATGCTTCTCCCTCTCAAATTGCAATATGAATTCAATCATATTATGATCACTGTCTCCTAAGGGTTCCTTTATGTTAAGCTCCCTAATAATGCCTGGATTATTATACAACACCCAATCTAAGATAGCCTTTCCCTGAGTAGGCTCAAGTACAAGCTGCTCTAAAATGGGGGCTTCTTCCCTTCTCCCACCAGATTTCGGAATGGACATTGAACCCATGAACACTACCCCACTACATTTTCCTCCTTTTTGAGCTACTTACTTAATTTAATTTTAAAGTTTTATATATAAATCTTTATACATATATATAAACTTTAATCCTGATTCTGATTCTGATACGTTGCATTAATAGCTTAAAGCCACGATGGGCAATGTATGCAATTTGTGACCCAGAATCTTATGGCGCTAATACACAGATGGAGGGATAGTCATTTATGAATAGTAACAGTTTTAGTCGCTTGGAAAATGGTTTATCAGTGAGTATAACATATCTGCTTAGCATCTTTGGATTGGCCAAATGCTGATGCATCATATGGCGAATGGGATCTTTCTTAGCCGACCGCAGGCTCTGTTTTGTCTGGTTAGCATACATAGTTAGTCAATGATAATAACTAACATCAAACCTGTCTGCTTCTTTTTGACTCCAGCAATGAAATTTATAAGGCTAATTGAAACGCTGCAAAATATTTTGAACTGACAACCACCTTTTGCTGGAGTTCCACTGTGGAACTAACTTTTATGGAATTAACAGGGTCTAGTCCCAGCTTGAAGTTATTGGCATGGGAATTATTAAAGACATGTTAAATCAAGTTTCTAATAGAAGCTAAATCCTTTGTCTGTAGAAATCATGGTTGCCTATTTAAAATAATGAAAGCCCTGGAATTCTTTTTAAAGAATCGAGGTGGTGATGCAAACCACCGAAGCAGACATTCCTCTGACACAGACTGAGCCACTGGGCCTGTACTGGGATGGGGCAGGAGGTAGACCACAGCCGCACAGGCTCGCCACATAATTATTATACAAATTAATGAGGAGAACTGCTTCTACTGCCAGGGTGAGGTTAAATGCAAAGTAGAGGAACATCACCTTGTATTCTGTCGGGGTAATCTACTACCGAATGGCATGAACATTAAATTCTTCAATTTATGACAAACTGCTCTTGACTTGACTGTTTTCTCTCTTTGTCTTTCTCTCCTTCTGATCTACCCAGTTCCCCCTACACCCACGAATCCTCTATCGCCCTGTTTCTCTCTCCTCTGCTCAGTTGATCGGCCCATCATCCACATACTCCTCCTATGGTATCCTCCCTGCTACTGTTCCCATCTGCCCATCCCACCTCCCTGAAATGATTCCATGCTCCATCTTCCTTTCCTATCAGATTCCATTATCCGCAGCCATTTGCTGCTTCCACCTGACCCCTCCCATCTCTGTCACTACTGCCACTATTCTCTCCTCCATTAGCCTATCAAGGCCCACCCCCTTCTGGACCCAGCCAGCACTTGTCATCTCTTGCTCCACCCTTTCCCCTCACTTCATTGTAATGGCTAAAATCTAGCACAGATGAAGGATCTTGATCCAAAAGTTCAGCAATCCGTTTCCCTCCATGGACGCTGTCTTGTCAAATGGAACATAACAGCACAGCACAGGCTATTTGGCCCATGTTTTTGTGCCAACCTTTTAACCTACCTTAAGATCAATCTAATCCTTCCCACCTACATAGCCCTCCATTTTTCTAACAACCAAGTTGCTCTATTTCCAGCATCTGCAATCTCTTGTGTCTCCTGAGTAAAGCTGGAGTTCTGGCATAATTCAAATTCTATAGGTCAAGGTCTGATTCTTGAGGATAGAAGTATACATTGGCAACATTGCATCAGTCACTCTTAATGTGCCCAACACTCCATCTCTTCTAAGGGCATATATTGGAGTTGCCAAGTTTTGACCAGAATGAGTTTCTATCCATTGGTGTGCAATGAGGTGATTGGTGTAAACTTGGGAAAGAGCTGGGTGGTATATTTGTTCCCGTTGGTTCTGAACGTGACAAGGTTAAAGATCAGGCTCACTTTCTGCCCCTGACTGTTGTTAGCAACTCTTGTGGAAAGGGTATAGTTGTGGCATATTGGATCAGGGCAAAACTTTTGATATGCTCAGTCCACAAAAGCATGGTCACAGCTTGCCTGACAAACGTTGTGATTTCAGGACAGAAGTTAGCATAAGGAATTAGAAATTAGGGAGAGATAATATTTATTAAATCACCTCTTATTATTTTTTCCTAAACAGGAAAATTCAGTGATAATTTAAAAAAAATCAGAACAGAGGTAGAGTCACCAGTTTTCCACTGTCAGTCAAAGTGAAATCCATCTTGGTGTCCACACGTTTAAATTAATAACCCCACATAGTTTAATTGAAGAGGCTGTTATTTAAATATCTTCCTGATCCTGTTTCCACCATCACAGCTCTAACCCACATCTGACATAATACAGGTTGGATCCCCCTTCAGGTGATTGGCATCACATTAAGACCCGCACTGCTGCAGTACTTCCAAATTGTAATTTAATTAACCAGTTAACTGCAGATCAATATAGGGAAGAAGTCATCTCTCTGACACAGTGGTGTCAAGAAAATAACCTCTCCCTCAATGTCGCAAAAACAAAGGAGCTGGTTGTGGATTACCGGAGGAATGGAGATGGGCTAACCCCTATTGACATCAACGGATCTGGGGTTAAGAGGGTAAACAGCTTCACGTTCCTTGGCATCCACAGCACCGAGGATCTCATGTGGTGTATACACACCAGATGTGTGGTGAAAAAGGCACAACAGCGCCTCTTTCACCTCAGACGGTTGAGGAAGTTTGGTATGGGTCCCCAAATCCTAAGAACTTTCTACAGGGGCACAATTGAGAGCATCCTGACTGGCTGCATCAGTGCCTGGTATGGGAACTGTACTTCCCTTAATCACAGGACTCTGCAGAGAGTGGTACAGACAGCCCAGCACATCTGTAGTTGTGAACTTCCCATGATTCAGGACATTTACAAAGACAGGTGTGTAAAAAGGGCCCATAGGATCATTGGCGACCCAACCCATCCCAACCACAATCTATTCCATCAGACTGATGAACACACGCTGATTTGAGTGTACTCATTAACTGTTCTATTTACCTGTATTATAAATTATTATAAATTACTATGATTGCACATGTCACATTTAGATGGAGACGTCACATAAAGTTTTTTACTCCTCATGTATGTGTAGGATGTAAGAAATAAAGTCAATTCAATGTCAACACCAGCTTTAAATGCAACATTCATAACCTTGCACCTGTTGCACAGATGTTATTCTAAGGATGGCAATCATCTGAGGCAAAGTAGCTCTCAGTTGAAATCCTAATCACTGATTTGATTCAAAACAGTAAAGACATATTAATATGAAAATTCCTACAAAAAGTAGTGGATATAGCCCAGTCCATCACAGGTAAAGTCCTCCCCACCGTTGAGCACATCTTCACAAAGCATTGTCGCAGGAAAGCTGCATCCGACATAAGAGACCTCCGCCAACCAGGACATAATCCCTCCTCACTGCTGCCAACAGGAAAAGGGTAGAGGAGACTCAGGACTCACACCACCAGGTTCAGGAACAGTTATTACTCCTCAACCAACAGACTGTTGAAGTCAAGGAGATAACTTCACTCAACTTCACTTGCCCCATCCTTGAAATGTTCCCACAACCTATGGGTACACTTCAAGGACTCTTCATCTCATGTTCTCAATATTTATTGCTCATCTATTTATAATTATTGTTTCTTTCTTTTTGTACTTGCACATTTTGTGGTCTTTTGCAAATTTGTTGAGCATCCCAAGTTGGTGTGGTCTTTCATTGATTCTGTTATGGATTTAATAAGTATGCCTGCAAGAAAATGAATCTCAGGGTTGTATATGGAAACATATATATACTTTGAACTTTGATATGGCCAGTCATTGTTGTATCATATGTATTTATGTGCCATAGGAGCAGAATTAGGCCATTTGGCTCGTAGAGTCCAAGAAGAATGGCAGCAGACATATTGGAACATAGTTGCCTGAAAGACTGTAGCAGTTCAAGTAAAAAGACAATGTGTTACGACCTTCTGCAAGGTCAATTCATAATCATCGTTATACGTCATGTTGTATCACATGGGTGATCATGCTCTTTTGATGCTGGAAGGGTCTCATCCCAAAACATCGACTGTACTCTTTTCCACAGATGCTGCCAGCCTATTGAGTTCTTCTAGCATTTTATGTGTGTTGTTTGGATTTCCAGCATCTGCAGATTTTCTCTTGTTCATGAACACTACTTCGCTACTTTTTTGCACTACTTATTAGCTATTTAATATATATATTATTAAATTTAATTATTTAATATACGTTTGTACATATATGAGTCCTGAGAAAGCGTCTCCATCTGAAACATTGCCTATTTATTCAATTCCTTAGATGTTACCTGATCTGCTGAGTTCCTCCAGCATTTTATATGTGTTACTTTCTGTAATGCCCAGATTTTACTATTTTGTATTGCATTGTACTGCTGCCACGCAAACAACAAATTTCATGATATATGCTGGTGTTATCAAACCTGATTCTGATTCTGATCTAAAAAGCCATTCTCCAATGTTCCACAAAACGACTGTTACAAAGTTATTTCTATGACAATATATTGCCATCCACAATGAATAACAGAACACGAATTTCTATTCATCCAATGGGTTTAAATTGTAAAGATGACTAAAATCCAATGAAATTGATAGAAGACAATAAGACAAAGGAGCAGAATCAAGCCATTTGGCCCATTGAGTCTGCTCTGTCATTCCATCATGGCTGATTTACTATCTCTCTCAAACCCATTCTCCTACCCTCTCCCCATAACCTTTGACACCTTTACTAGTCAAGAATCTGTCAACCTCCACTTTAGATACACCCAGTGACTTGGCCTTTACAGGCATCTGTGGCAATGAGTACCACAGATTCACCATCTTCCTCATCTCTGTTTTAAAGGAACGGTCCTTCTGTTCTGAGGTTGTGCCCTCTAGTCCTAGACGCCTGGTGTAGTGAAGAATTCTACCCTGATGTAATGCAGTCAAAGAACCATCTAAAGCAAGACTTTCTCAACTGAAGTAATAATGCCTGGGGTAACCTTTCAAAGCATTTCTATCCATTTTATTTGTATCTGTTAGTTTATAAGAGTTTGATATTATCATTCTCCCTGCAACATGATTACCCACATATCAGGAGTATTGTTTTCAGCTGCAGCTCAGTCACTGAAACACTGGAGGCCAAATAAGAATTGAGAAACTGTCATTATCTTCCAAGAGGTGTAACTTAATCTTTACCTTTCTCATCTGCAGCATGGATGGACTTTCTAATCCTATCCACACAATTCATAAGCTAGTGGCATGACAAGACACAACATTACTGAGTTCCAAACTCTCCCAAAAATTCTTCTTATTACAGCAAACTTCACATTTCTAATGGAATTTATTTTTTTTTTGTTCATAGGTTGGGCCTCAACAGTGTAAATTCTTTCTTTAAAAAGAGCTGTCAATCTCCCTTACTGTGTCTGATTCCAGCAAAAGTTGAATCACAACTGAATTCCAAATATTTATTATTGTATAATAGTAACAGACTGCATGGGGATAGATTCTTTGTGGTACTGGTTTAAAATAAAGGCTGGGTTTGTTGAACAGCCTGCTTTACACCTCTCCAAACTGTCACGTCCTTGTACTGCTGATGACTTATACCATTGCCATCCCATTCCATCCCATTCACGCATTTTCACTGTCTCCGCCATCAAAGACTCTAGCAAATTTCTATGGGTGTACCATGGGTAGCATTCTAACTGGCTGCATCACAGTTTGGTACGGAGGCAGCAACGAGCAGGATTGGGAAAAAGCGGCAGAAAGTTGCCATCTCAGTCATCTCCACCACGGGTACGAGCCTTCCCACCATCGGGGACATCTTCAGAAGGTGAGTCCTCAAAAGGATGGCGTCCATCATGAAGGACCGCCCCCATACTCGGAACATGCCCTCTTTTCATTGCTAGCATCAGAGAGGAGATACAGGAGCCTGAAGGCACACACTCACTGTTTTAGAAATTGCTTCTTCCCTTCTGCCATTAGATTTCTGAATGGTCCATGAACCTACGAACACCACCTCACTATTTGCTCTCTTTTTGCAATACTTATATTTTATTTATTTGTTATTGTAACATTGTGATTTTTACTTACTGAACTATACAACAAATTTTATTACATCTGTCAGTGATAATAAACCTTAAAAGCTCCCAGGGCTGTGCCGCTCAAATAGCCTCTGACAATCAAGTTCAGCTCCTGGCCATCACATGTGGGTTAGCTACTAAGCCCGGCAGAGCCATTTCCACTGACAGGAGAAGGAGCAAATCTGGGTTACTGGTTCCTTAAAACCAGTTGCTTCGGGAAGATGGGGCTCACCAGCAGTGTTTTTCTGCTCATCTAGGAGAAGGAAAACTGATCACAAACCTCCGCTGCCTTGCGGCCAGACCCACTCTCGGGAAAGGCTTTGCGAATAAAGCCCGAGTGCAACATCCAGAACTGGAGTCTCTAAGGCAGTCCTACATTGAGTTCAACATTGACTGGCAACTCCTGCGACGCTGCTCGTACCAAACCGTATCGGTCTCTGCCGCTGGTCTGGGTTCATCAGGTGCGTGGAGAGGGGGAGCTTGCGACATGGGCAACAGCTTGCTCTCCAAATGTCCTCCACAGGCTTGAGTATCTAGACAGCTAGGACGCTACCTCTGTGGTCACCTCTGACCGAGCGAGGCCTCAGAGAATAAGCCTGATTCTGATTTCCATATCCACTATGATATAACACACTCACAGCAGTGCTTTATAATATCTTCCTTCCACATTTAATCTTGATTCTCCCTCTACCATTGTTAGTTTAACTCCCCTTGATTTCCGATAATTCTGCTTTCAAAACTAGAGTAGGGTTTCCTTTGCCTTCTGTCCCACCTGCCTCCCCATTCCACTTTATAGCAGTCTCTCCCATTTAGATAATTACTTTTCCTTGCTCTATAAAGGGGTGGCTATACCTTTTCACATTGTTTTTCTTTATATTTCTATCTCCAGTTCCTGTGTTTCAACATAATTCATACGTTGACAATTTTGGTCTGCACCCTATCACAGACAGCCCCTGTGTTCTCTCCACCCTGCTCCCTCAACGCAACTTAACAAGCTTCCTGCACACTTACCCAACTGTGATGATGAGTTTTAGATGCTATAACTTCACTGAAGAGCTTGGCCTTCTGAGTGATGCAGTATTTTCTGTTTTTGCATGATAATTTTAATATTCTAAAATTGTCAATAATTAGGACCCTCCTTAATGCCATTACAAAGCCACAAAAATGCAGATCGCAAAGGCTTTCACAAATGTTCAAAGTTCAAAGTAATTTTATTACGCAAACAACAGGAATTCTGCAGATGCTGGAAATTCAAGCAGCACACATCAAAGTTGCTGGTGAACGCAGCAGGCCAGGCAGCATCTGTAGGAAGAGGTGCAGTCGACGTTTCAGGCCGAGACTCAAGGTATGCATTATGTCACCATATACTACAGTACCCCGAAATTCATTTTCAAGTGAGCATTCACAATAGATACAATGAAGCACAATAGAATCAATGAAATAATACACTCAAGCAAAGATGGACAAACAACCAACGTTTGTTGAAAATGGAATATGAGATTGAGCAGAACACAATTGTTACTTATCAGTCTTGGTGAAATATATCATAAAAACATTGGCACATCATTAGAAGTTATTGTTTTATAAAGTCTGGGTAAATAATACCTTCCTGATTTATTTACATGATTTAGATTTTGTCATGGTGAAGAATTTTGTATTCAAGATCCAAGATTGCTTATTGCTATTCTTCAGTACACAAGTGAAAAGTTGAAGGAAATGATTGTTACTCCAGATCTGATGCGGCATAATAAAAAAACACAATGGGCATAAACACAATAAAAAACAAAAAACACAATATATATAAGACAATATACAATAAATATAATATACTTTTCAATCAGCTGATTGAAAAGTATATAAAGGCCTAGCATTTGGAGGACACACCAGAATCAACAGCATCTCCTCGCATAGTGTTTAAACATTTGTAAGTAAATTGCCAAGGTCAGAGATCAACTCAACCCAGCAATAAATATACATATAAAAGCAATCCTATAAAATGCAATGTAGAAGTAACAGTTGTATACACAGATTGATTGCATGTACATAAAGGAACATGAGCTGATACGTATGTAGTGGTGGTGGGGTTGATAGGGTGAGCTAATGGGTGGAAGAGTTGATCAGCCTGACGGCTTGGGGGAAGTAACTGCTTTTGAGTCTAGATGCTTTGTAGCCTCTACCCTGATGGGAGTAGGATGAGCAGGGTAGGTTCATGATATCGCTGGCCTTTTTCCGGCACCTTTCTCTATATATGCCCTTGTTGGAAGGATAGCTGGAGTTGGTGATGGTTATGTTTGTCACGGAAACCTGAATTATTTCTTCAACAGCTTGGAGAAAAATACTAAAGGAAATTCAAAGCAGTTATTGCCATTTCCGTCTTATGAATTACCATCCAGTTCTCTAAATGCACCCAATACCTGCAAACCACAATTGAATACGAAAAAATTATCTTCCATTAAGGATAAGACAAGTTGTTGAATGGCTAACAAGAGAAACTTGTTATACTCAGCACTTTCAAAGTTATTGAGTGAGTCAATTAAAATATTGAACATTCCAAAAGGTGGCTGAGCATTACTTCTTCCAGTTGAGTTGCCCTGTCAATTGGATTGGAATGATTGCAATGATTACAAAGAATTGGCCAGAGTCAGAGGCATGGCTCGTTGCACTTTCAGCAATTAAACTGAGCTCACTGTTAAGTAATGATGTCAAGCTTGTGATTGTTCTGGTTGAACATTCCAACGCTGCTTGTGGGAATTTGCTGTGTGCAAATTGGCAACATTGCAACTATCACTACTCACTGGGGCGTAACGAGTTTGGAGAGCGCCTGAAGCAATCAAGGCCACAGTTTGAATCCAAGCCGCATGTATAAAGCTATAATGCTCTGTGTAATGCTTCAATCTTCAATCATAAAGTCATCAAGCACTACAGTGGAGAAACAAGCCCTTCGGCCCATCTAATTCCAGGTTGTTGTGTCAATGGCAAGGGCAGCATTTAATACCCATCCCTAAACAGCCTTGACTTCTTAACACCAAGTCACTTGGTCTTGCCCTATCAGAGATATTCCTTTTGTTTTATCCATTCTTCTCCCACCTTCTCTGCTACCAAAAGTAACTTTGCTTTCTCTTTCCCAGCACAGATGAAAGGTCCTAGACTTGATTGTCAATTGTTTCTTTTTCCCACAGATGCAGCCAAAACTGCTGAACGTTTCCAGAGTTTTTTGTTTTTATTTTGGATTTCTAGTACTTACAGTTTTTAAACATTTTCACAGAGTCATAGAGCACTACATGTCAGCCCATCTAGCCTGTGCCAGTCTGTTATTCCACCTAGTCCCATCGACCTGCATCTGGACCATGGCTCTCCATTCTCCTCCCATCCAGGTACCTATCCAAATTTCTCTTCAATGTCGCAATAGAATCTGCACCCACCACTTCCACTGGCAGCTCGTTCCAATCTCGCACCACTCTGACTGAAGAAATTCCCCTCAAGTTCCTCTTAAGTATTTCTCCTTTCACCTTTAACCTATGACCTCTACTTCCCATCTCACCCAAACTCAGTGGCAAAAGCCTACTTCCATTTACCTGGTCTATACCCCTCATAATTTTGTATACCTGGTTTTGTTCCACTTTCTGATATTTTCTTTGGAAGCAAAGGAGTTAAATAAAAGTCATTATTCTCTCTTTAGTTAGGAGATAGGGAAAAAATATTGTATAAATTATGGATAAAATGTACATAACTTTCCTGGCTTCTATAAGAGAACTGGATACTGATGCTTAAAAAATGCTTGATTTTACCACCCTATGTGCCTTAGTGTACAATTTAATCTCTGGGACTGACATGGTTCACTAAATTGCAGCCTTCTGAATGTATAATGGGACTCCAGTTAAGTAAGGGAAAATTATTTATTGAAATGTTCTACTGAGCATTGTGGCTATGCTACATCGTTTCTGCTGAACAGTCTGGTCATGCGATGCTGGCACTGGAATGTGTGGCAACATTTGCAGCCTACCCCCAGCACATCCTTGGGTTGTGTTGTTTGTTAATGTAAATAGCTCGTTTCAATCTTAATCTGAATATGAAGTCTATGGGTTGCATAATATACAGACAAGAAGGGTCTACAATGGGTAGTCAAAACAGCCCAACTCATCAGTGGCACCAGCCTGCCCAGCATCAAGGATGTATACAGAGAAAAATAATGGAAAAGGGCCGGTAACACCATGAAGGATCCCACCTACCCTGCGCATAGACTATTTGTCCCACTCCCATCAGGGAGGAGGCTACGTAGCATCCATGCCAGGACCACCAGACTCAAAAACACAAGCAATACCTCCACCCACTAATCCACCTCTCCACGTACGCCACCTCCACTACTTTATCATTTCCGGACAGTCACCTTATGTACAGACACTCTCGTGCCTAGCATCACTTTATATACATACATTCAATCTATCGATATAAGCTATGTTATGTATTTATATTTATTGCCTTTTTATTACCGTGTTCTTTATCTTATTGTGTTTTTCTGTCCTGCATCGGATTCAGAGTAATTATATTTTCTTTTTTATACTTGTGTACTGCAAATGACTTTAAACAACCTTGAATTCTGAATCAGGCTGAATGTAGCAGAACATACAAATTACGTTCCAGATATGAAAGCACACACACTAAACCGAGTGAATACATTCAAAGGAACTCTCCATACAGAACTCACTGTGGAAGAATTGATAAAGTATTCAGGTTTTGTCAGACCTGACTTCCACACAATGACTTCTTCCAGCTGGACTTTGTTGTATTCAAACTTACTTCCATATTTCTATTTAATTCATTTTCTCCATCCTCCAGCCCCCCAAGTGTCTTCAAAGCATGCAATCTGTTCTTGTTGTTTTGTATACCAAATGGTTGATCAAAGACCAAGTGAAGCGTGGGTCAGCAACTTGAGTGGCTATTACCCAGCTATGCTCATGCTGCTGAAATAGCTAAGAGGACTTCACTACAATTTGATGGAGATCCAAGATCTGCAAGGATTTTCTTGGATCAATACAGCTGCACTCACTAAGATGACAATCACATTTCAATTCCCTGTGGAATTTTTAGTCAGCAACTGCTCGAAGGTAAACGTCTTCTGGTAAGGTGGAATAGAATTGCAGTGCACAGCATGTCCTAAACACTTTAATCATTGCCAAGCTCCCAAATAGACCACTGCACCCCCAAACCCCCAACAAATTCCACTACATCACAAAAAATTTCCACTTCCGTTTTTGTTTGGGATAAAGTGAATTGTTCAGCACAGTTAATATCAATTGATCTGCACAAGATAGCTGCCCTGTCCTCTGGTGCTTTAGTGTGAATTAGGCCATAAGACCATAAGATAAAGGAGCAGAATTAGGCTATTTGGCCCATCAAGTCTGCTCCACCATTTCATCATGGCTGATCCATTTTCGCTCTCAGCCCCAATCTCCTGCCTTCTCCCCATATCCTTTCACACTCTGACTAACCAAGAATCCATCAACCTCTGTCTGAGGAGGCCAGGTCATTGGATGTATTTAAGGCAGAGCTTGATAGGTTCTTGATTGGACACAGCATCAAGGGTTACGAGGAGAAGGTTGGGGAGCGGGGCTGAGGAAGGGAAAAAAGGATCAGCCATAATTGAATGGCAGAGCAGACTCGAAGGGTCAAATGGCCTTATTCAGCTCATATGTCTTTTCATCTTGTGGTCTAAATATACCCAATGACTTGGGTTCCACAGCCAGTTGTGGCAACAAATTTCACAGATTCAGCATTCTCTGGCTAAAGAAATTCTTCCTCATCCCTGCTCTAAAAGGACACCCCTTTATTCTGAGGTCTCTGGTCTTTGACTCACCCACCATAGGAAACATCCTCTCTACTTTGCAGAATTTAATTTCTAAAAAGTGTATAGATGAGTGCTGTAACAGGTCCCTTATGACCCAATGAGCCCACATGGTCCAATAACACCCATGTGACCAATTAACATACTAACCTGTACACCAGGTTAGTATGTTAATTGGTCACATGGGTGTTATTGGACCATGGGAGCACCTGGTGGAAACCCATGCAGTCATGGGGAGAACGTACAAACTCCTTAGAGATAGTGGCGAGAATTGAACCTGGGCCGCTGATGTTGTAATAGCTTAACAGAACTGTAAAACTCATACTTGTCACTCTAAGTCAGATATTCTTCTCATCCCTCAATGTGACACACATGCATTCCACGTGGCTCACTTTCAATGAGATATACTCCACACACTCATCCATATGATAACACTGATCTACCTCACACTCTTCACTGTATACTGATATAACACATATTCCTCAGTACAATAGACTACATCCTCACTAAAACATTCACATTTGTCCCATATCTCCCTGAAGGATGCTGAAGCAGACCACATCTCTCATTTCACAGTGATAAACATGAAACCACTCACCGATACACCTCACACCGTTTTGTAACATATTGACACAACCCGTCTTCTATCAGCCATGATTGAATGGGGAGCAGGCTTGTTGGGATGAATGGCCTACTTCCTCTCCTATGTGTTATGGTATTACAGTCTTACATCCCATGCTATAACAATGACGTTCCTTACATTCCACATTGCAACAGTCTCACATGTCTCACACTCCTCAATGTCAACAATAATATGTCATAAACATGAGAGATTCTGCAGATGCAGGAAATCCAGTGCTGGAAGAACTCAGCAGATCAGGCAGCATCCATTCAAATTATAAGCAGTCGACGTTTAGGACTGAGACCCTTCATCGGGACTGGAAAGGAAGGGCAAGGGAGGGGAAGGAAGACAGCTGGAAGGTTATGGGCAAAGCCAGGTGGGTGGGAAAGGTAAAGGGCTGGAGAGGAAGAAATCTGATAGGAGAGAAGAGTGGACAATAGGAGACAAGGATGGAGGAGACACAGGAAGGGGTGATAGGCAGGAGAGGAGAGATAAGAGGGGAATAGAAGGAGGGGAGAGGGAGGGAAATTTCTTTTTACCCGAAGGAGAAATCGATATTCATGCTATCACGTTGGAGGGTACCCAGATGGAATATAAGTTAACACACACAAAATGCTGGTGGAACGCAGCAGGCCAGGCAGCACCTATAGGAAGAAGTACAGTCGACGTTTCAGGTCGAGACCCTTTGTCAGGACTAACGGAGAAAAGAGATGGTAAAGGATTTGAAAGTGGGAGGGGGAGGGGGAGACCTGAAATGATAGGAGAAGACAGGAGGGGGAGGGATGAAGCTAAGAGCTGGGAAGTTGATTGGCAAAAGGGATAAAATACTGGAGAAGAGGGAGTATCATGGGATGGGAGGCCTTGGAAGAAAGAAAGGGAGAGGGGAGCACAAGAGGAAGATGGAGAACAGGCAAGGAGTTATTGTGAAAGGGAAAGAGAGAATTTAAAATAAATAAATAAATAAATTAGAGATGGGGTAAGAAGGGGAGGAGGGGCATTAACGGAAGTTTGAGAAGTCAATGTTCATGCCATCAGGTTGGAGGCTACCCAGACGGAATATAAGGTGTTGTTCCTCCAACCTGAGTGTGGCTTCATCTCGACTGTAGAGGAGGCCATGGATTGACATATCCGAATGGGAATGGGACATGGAATTAAAATGTGTGGCCACTGGGAGATCCTGCTTCCTCTGGCGGACAGAGCGTAGGTGTTCAGCGAAGCGGTCTCCCAGTCTGTGTTGGGTCTCACCAATATATAGAAGGCCACACTGGGAGCACCGGACGCAGTATATCACCCCAGCCGACTCACAGGTGAAGTGTCGCCTCACCTGCAAGGACTGTCTGGGGCCCTGAATGGCGGTGAGGGAGAAAGTGTAAGGGCATGTGTAGCACTTGTTCCGCTTACAAGGATAAGTGCAGGGAGTGAGATTGGTGGGGAAGGAATGGAGGGGACGAATGGACAAGGGAGTCGCGTAGGGAGCGATCAGTGCGGAAGGCGGGGGGGGAGGGAAAGATGTGTTTAGCGGTGGGATCCCGTTGGAGGTGGCGGAAGTTACGGAGAATTATATGTTGGACCTGGAGGCTGGTGAGGTGGTGGGTGAGGACAAGGGGAACACTATCCCTAGTGGGGTGGGGGGAGGAATATAAGGTGTTGCTCCTCCATCTCAAGGGTGGCCTCATCGTGGCATAAGAGCACATGTTGGAACGGGAATCAAAATTGGAATTAGACTGTTTGGCCACCCGGAAATTCTGCTTTTGGTGGATGCCATACCCTTCCGTCTTACACACTGATATATCCCACAACCCTCACTGTAACAGGTTCTATTTTGTAGTGGTAACCCACAGCGACCAAAATATTATTAAACATTTTATTAGTTTTCTCCATGCAGGTTCTAAAGTAGGCAAGGCACCAGCAACTTTTCTTTGCTGGGATTTTTAAAAGCTACTTTTGAGGGAACAAATGAAGGATTACTAGATGGACTTGACCACTATAACCGAGCTTCTGTCCTGAGAGTTAGAAACATTCCTTCACAGTAATTCAAATAGGCACCAGCAAATGGTTTAGGTTTGGCAGGCTGCTATACCAACTGTATATAATACTGAGTCATTAATCATATTCTTCCACACAGTTCCAAGAAACATCAGTGAATCATCCTTACTTACTGTACACAGAGTTGTTTCAAATCAGCTGCACTGCTGATCTCTCAGAGAAGCAGAATTCTCCAATTAAGGTTCAGGTTACTCTCCCAAGAAACAACTTCAAAATAATAAGTAATGAACTGATTTTTCTTGGGGAGGCTGAGCCCAAAATATAACCACTGGGTCGTGTCATTCCCAAGCACAAGACATAGGAGCAGAATTAAGTAATTCAGCCCTTCGAGCCTGCTGCACCATTAGATCATGGCTAATTTATTTTCCTTCTCAACCCCATTCCCCTGCCTACACCAAGTAATGTGATTATGCTTTCCTGCATTGTCTGCTTTTCGTGACCTGCTCGCGCTTCTCGATGGCTGGTCTGCTTTCCAAACTGCTGCAGTCATACAGCTTTGCAATGTTAGTTCTACCACTGTCGATGATATTGGGAATACCACTGAATTTAGCCAATAGTGGAAAGAAGCCACTCCCTGCAAAACCGACTTGGTTTTATCTTTAAATGCAGTCTACTGTGGGGGAGCAAAGTGCCTTGTAATTGACTGTGAAGGAAGCACTTGAGAAGTTTATTTACTGATTAAACAAAGCAAGTCCCCTGATGCTGTAAAGTAGAAACTAACATCACCAGGGAATTACAGGTGCCCCCATTATCCTGCTGGCCAGGACAAAGTATACTAACAAACAGAATATTGGATGCTGAGTTTTTCTCAGCCTAGTGACGGATTCAATCCTTTCAATTATTCACAGATTTCAGATAATTATCCCAGTAAAATCCAGCAGTGTAATTTAATATTTAATATAATTACTATTCCAGTCGACACAGTACAATGTTTTATAGTACCAGCGAACGGGTTCAGTTCCCACCATTGCCTGTAAGGAGTTTGTACGTTTTCCCCATGACCGCGTGGGTTTCCTCTGGGTGCTCCAGTTTCCTCCCACAGTCCAAAGATGTACTAGTTGGTAGGTTAATTGGTCATCGTAAATTGTCCCATGATTAGGCTAGGGTTAAATTGAGGAACGCTGGGTGGCAGAACTCAAAGGTCCTGAAGTGCCTACTCCCGAATAATGGCTTTCATTATTCGGAAAGCTACATATGGCTTCCAGCAGCCCTTCTGTGCCTGAACAATGGTTAGCTCTGAACTATTTACATCAGTACCCCTTTAATTAACGTGCAAGAGGGAATTGTTGTCGGCAGATTCTCACTGCCTGCTGATTTTATTTCACCATGTTAATTATGTCCTTATAATTATGTGAGAACTCCTCCCATGAAGCAATAAATACCCCCATTTTCTGCTTTATGTGAAATGGATTTATTTTCTGTTTTGGAACACACTTGCTTCTCATATTTATCAGCTCTGTGTCATAAAAAGGCACAATTCCGCAATTCTATGTTGATGTCTGGGGAGTATGGGAAGTCCAGGGAGGGGTAGCACCTCTGGTGCAAGGGCTTGTTATTTCCATTCTGGGGCAGCTCACTCACCTTTGGTCCCCACCAGACAGTCAGCTCTCACCTGTGGCTCCAAGTATCAGCTTGCATCTGACAGCGGCCACACCCTGGTACACCGCTTTGAAAGGCGGGTTAAACCAGGTGAGGGTGGCAGGTGACCTCATGCCCTGATGCGATATGGACATGCCTGTACTGGCATTCAAAATCAGCTCCGGCAGACTGGACGGATGGGAAGTACAGTGAGATCCAACAGCTAAGAAGCGGTACTGCAACGCTGTGGGAGTGGAGAGCAATGGGCATGACAAGGCACTGAAGACAGCACTGCAACCAAGGAAGACACCAGTTTGTGACGCTTGTTCGTACCACTGGACCCGGACTACTGAGGTCAAGAGAGTGGAACTGGTCCAATACCACAGCTTTTCCTCTTTAAAAACTCTCCTGCACAGGTTTCCTGTTATCATCAGACGTGATGGACAACCACCACCATACTGATCGTTTAAGAAATAGATACTCTCACACTTTTAAGGTCTCTTCGTCACATGTCCTTGATACTTATTGCTTATTTATTACTTATTATATTTTTTCTCTTTTGTATTTGCACAGATTGTTGTCTTTTGCACATCAGTTGTTTGTCCATCCTCTCAGGTGCACGCTTTCATTAATTCAATTGTGTTCCTTGGATTTACTGCGTATGCACGCAAGGAAATGAATCTCGGGGTTGTATATAGTGACATATATGCACTTTGATAATAAATTTACTTTCAACCTTGATGGTAGCTAACATCCCATACTAACAAAGGAAACCCATCCAATGTAAAGTTTACATGCCTTGACAATTATGCAGAATCTGAAACAAGTTTAACATCACCGGCGTACATCGTGAAATGTGTAAACTTTGCAGAAGCAGTACAATGCAATGTACGATAAATATATAAAAAACCTGAATTTCAGTAATTATATATATGTATATTAAATAGTTCAGTTAAAATAAATAGTGCAAAAAACAGAAATAAATAAAAAGTAGTGAGGTGGTGCTCATGGGTTCAATGTCCATTCAGGCATCGGATAGCAGAGGGGAGAAGCTGTTCCTGAATTGTTGAGTGTGTGCCTTCAGGCTTCTGTACCTCCTTCCTGATGGTAACCAAGGAGCTGATAGTAGAATTCAGGAAACCAAAGCGCGTTGAGCACTCTGCTCTGTACATATACGGGAAAGAGGTGGAGAGAGTAGAGAGTTTCAAGTTCCTCAGCGTCCACATCTCGGCTGACCTCACCTGGACTGCCCATATCTCTTATCAGGTGGGGAAGGCCCAACAGAGGCTCTACTTCCTAAGGAAGCTAAAGGACGCTCTCCTCCCTCATCACCTGCTGATCAACTTCTATCGGACAACTATAGAGAGCCTCCTGACGTATTGCCGTGCAGTGTGGTTTGCCAGCTGCACAGAACAGAACAGGAAGGACTTGCAGCCGGTGGTGAGGGTAGCAGAGTGGGTTATTGGCACAACATTACCCTCCCACAGAGACATCTATACTGGCAGACTTCAAAAGAAGGCTACTTGTATTTCAAAGGATCCCACTCATCCTAGACATCACCTATTTTCCCCTCTACCTTCTGGGAAGAGATACAGAGCATTAAGGATGAAAACAAAGAGACTCCTTAATAGCTTCTACCCACAAGCAGTGAAATGTATAACACCCCCCTCCCTTCTCCTGCTCCCCTCCTAAGACGGCGGCAGCTCAATGCATCACACTTCCAGAAATGGCAGGTGTGCAATAGTCCTATCCCCCCATCCATATATTATTAATTTTGGACTACTCTCCTGAGGTTTTAGAGTTTATTTTATGTATATATTCTTTGTCGTGCTGCAAAACGTTGAGCTGCTAAACTGTGTTTCATTGCTCCACAACAATGACAATAAAGATATTCTTAATATTCTTAACAAGGCTAAGGCATGTCCTGGGTGGTGGGGGGGGGTGTCCTTAATGATGGACAACGCCATCCAAAGACACCACTCCTTGAAGATGTCTTGGATATTACAAAGGCTAGTACCCATGATGGAGCTGACTAACTTTACAACTTTCTGCAACTTACTTCAATCCTGTGCAGTAGCCTTCCCATACCAGACAGTGATTCAGCCAGTCAGAATGCCCTCCTTCGTACTTCTATGAAGTTTTAGCAAACATTTCAAGATTTTCCACGTGGGAATCACAAATGTAAATATTCATAGAAAATAAAGGCACTAGATATGATATGCCCAGAAGACATTGCAATCACTGATTAATGTTTTTTCCACATTTAACAACAATGATTGAACTTCAAAGGAACTCCATTAGCTGTGAAGTGCTTCAATACATTCCAAGGGCATGAAATATGCTTCTTAAATAGAAGTTCTTTCGTATGGATAATGATCCAGGAGACATAACTGCTAGGACAATTGAAATAGTTACCAGAGCAATTCTATATATAGCATTCACCTATTAGACTGCAGGGCGAGTACTTCTCATAAGCTGGAAAGAGTGCAGAGGAGAATCATGAGTATGTTGGCAGCAACTCGAGGGGCTGAGTTATGGAGAGAGTTTGAGCAGGTTTGGACTGTTTTCATTGGGACGCAGGAGAATGAGGGTTAAAGGGGTGTGTAAAATCATAAGAGCATGGATGTGGTGTATTTCCTGTTGTTAGGGAATCAAGACCTACACAGCACAAGTCTAAAGTGAAGGTAGAGAGGTTTAACAGAAATCTGAGAGACAACTTGTCTGAGCAGACGTTAGTGAGTATATGCAGTGAGCTCTCAGAGGAAGTGGTTGAGGCAGGTACATAGGCACTTGGACAGGTACATGGATATTAATGGGATATTTGCCAAATATGGGCGAATGGGACTGGCTAAGATGGAAATCTTGGTTAGCACGGACCATTCGGGCCGATAGGCCTGTTTCTGCACTGTATGCCTATGTCTCTATGACAAGGCAAGCTTAGATGTCTCAGAATTCCTGAAGCTCATAACTATTCAGATATCATCCTCCCTGTTGTCACACGATAGATTTACAACTATTTTGCTCCTGATATTGAAGAGGCCTTGCTGTGATGATACTGTGATACAGAGGGATGTGCTGGTGATGATTAGACCGCGAGGGACAAAGCTAAGCCCCTGCCCAGATATCTCCCACTGATGTTCAGAAACAGCTGAAAGTTACGGAAATGATTAAACATAATCATTAACAATTAAAAAAAACTTGAATGTAAAACCACATTCAACTTTTGTTTTATATATACTGTATATAATAAATATTTTTTAAAACTTTTATGGAATTGGTGACTACATTCAAATAAATGAGTTGCACTTGACTTGACAGTCATGGCTAACATAAAGCTGGAGAGTCAAATGCAAGGTGTCTCCAGCTTCTCAACTCAGCTCATTATAGAACTGAACACAATTCTAGATCCAGAGCAGCAGGGAGAGGTGGTATGCACCACCATGTGATCCAACTCCGTCTGTCCTTCGGCAAAGCACAGATGGAGATGTCAGGAACATACTGACACATACACACTGCAGCGTGCCAGCATTTCCCAAAGCAGCTCCCAGCAAACCCTCAGCGTCATCCAGCCTAATGTCCAATTGGCTGCCCATTGCAATCATACCAAAATTTATCAGAACATGTGAACATTACAATCAGAATCAGGTCCATAGCATCTGAAATGCATCTGATCCTAACAGACCCAGAAAACGAGGACACTTATGGCAGAATACTGTTTCTGGATTTCAGTTTGACATTCATTACAGACCTTAGTGAACAAACTCCTGCTCCTCGATCCAAATACACCACTTTGCAACTGTGTGTTGGACTTCCTAATCAACAGGTCTCAGGTAGTCAGGATGCACAACCTCTCCTCCAACTCCATCATGCTCAACACGGGTGCCTCCCACGGCTGAGTACCGAGCCCACTGCTCTCCACTCTGCTCACACATGACTGAACGGCCAAACTACCGAGTAATCACATTGCCACATTCACTAATGACAGTGGTGATGCTCGTCACCAACAACAATGATGTGGCCTGCAGAGAGGAGGCGGAAGAGCTCGAGGCCTGGTACAGCAAATAACCGCTTTCTCGATGTCGGCAAGACAAAGGAGTTGATTATCAACTTCAGGAGAACTTGCACCACCCACACTCCACTTTACATCGGTGGAAACTTCAAGCAGCTTCAAATTCCTGGGGGTGCACGTATCGCACAGTCTCTCATGGTTGCTGAACACATTCTGCACAGTCAGGAAATCTCCCCCATGCCTCTACTTTCTAAGGAGGCTGAAGAGAGCTGAACAATGCACATCCTGATGTATGAAGCACAGATGCATATACCAGGTTTCTCTTCGTTAACTACAGCCCAGCATTCAATACTATCATCACCTCAAAACTCATCAATAAGCTTCAGGACCTTGGCCTCTGTACCTCCTTGTGAATTTGGATCCTTGACTTCCTCACATCAGACCCCAGTCAGTTTGGACTGGCAACAACACCCCCTACACAATCACCTTCAGCACAGGTACGCCACAAGACTGTGTGCTTAGCCCTCTGCTCTACTCACTTTATACCTTTGACTGTGAGGTTAAGTAGAGCTCCAGTACAATATTTAAGTTTGTTGGTGACACCACTGTCAGTGGTGAATCAAAAGTGGTGATGAATTAGCGTTTAGGTGAGAGATTGAAAATCTGGCTGAGTAATGCCACAACAACCTTTCATTCAATGTCAGCAAGACCAAAAAGCTGATTATTGTTTTTACTAGGAGGAAACCAGAAGTCCGTGAACCAGTCCACATTGAGAGATCAGAGGTGGAGAGGGTCAGCAATTTTAAATTCCTTGGTATTATCATTTCAGAGGACCTGTCCTGGGCCCAGCATGTAAATGCAATTACAAAGAAAGCATGATACATTTCTACTTCCTTAGACGTTTGCTAAGATTCAGCATGACATCTAACACTGTGGCAAACTACTGTAGATGTGTGGTGGAGAATATATTGACTGGCAGCAACATGGCCTGATATGGAAACACCAATGCCCTTTAACAGAAAAAACTACAAAAAGTAGTGGATACAATCTATTCCATCAAGAGCAGAGACCACCCCGCCCACCACCCCACCACTGAGCACATCTACATGGAGTGCTGTCGCAGGAAACCAGCATCTGTCATCAAAGACCCCCACCACCCATGCCATGTTCTCTTGTTGCTTCTGATAAAGGCACAGGAGCCTCAGGACTCACACCACCAAGTTCAGGAACAGTTATTATCCCTCAACCATCAGGCTCTTCAATCAGTGGTGGATAACTTCACTCACCCCATCACTGAAATGTTCCCATAATGCATAGACCCTCTTTCAGGACTCTTCATCTCATGTTCTCGACATTTATTGCCCATTTATTTATGATCATTATTTCTTTTTTTCTTTTGTCTTTTCACAGTTTGCATATTGGTTGTTTGTCTGTCCTTTAGGGAATGGTCTTGGATTTAGTTAGTATGACTGCAAGAAAATGAATCTCAAAGTTGTATAACGTGACATATATGTCCTTTGGTAATAAATTAACTTTGAATTTTGAGCAGTGATCTATTTTCAAGTTTTTCTATAGATGAGCTGCAGAGAACATCCTAACAAGCCACTTCACTGTAGAGTATGGAATCTGCAATGCAGCAGACAGGGGAGCTCCACGATGTGCAGTCAAAATTGCCCAACGTATCACTGCTACCAGCTTACCCACTATCAAGGGTGTGTATACAGAAAGGTGCTGGAAGAGGGCCAGTAACATTATGAAGGATCCATGCACCCTGCTCATGCAGTAAGGCTGATCAACACCTCCAGTCAATAACCCGCCCCACCACCACGACTTTATCATTTCCTGTCATTACAGACACTCCTATGCCTAGTGTCGCTTTATGGACATACAATCAACCTATTAATATAAGCTATCTATGTATTTCTCAATTTCCCCCGGAGTCAATAAAGTATGACTATGACTATGATTATTTATATACTTTATACATTATTGTCGCCAAACAATTGATACTAGGACGTACAATCATCACAGTGATATTTGATTCTGTGCTTCCCGCTCCCTGGAGTACAAATCGATAGTAAATATTTGAAAATTTTAAATTATAAATCATAAATAGAAAATAGAAAAATGGAAAGTAAGGTAATGCAAAAAAAAACGAGAGGCAGGTCCAGATATTTGGCGGGTACGGCCCAGATTTTATTGTGTTACCATATTTATTGTGTTTTTAAAATTATTATTGCGTTCTTTATCTTACTGAGTTCTTTATGCTGTACTGGATTCAGAGTAACAATTATCTTGTTTTCCTTTACAGGGGTCCTGAAAATGATATTAAACAATCTTGAATCTTGACTCATTGATATATGGCAAGAAAACTGTAATGTTTTGCAGCAGCATTACATAACAATTCTATAAATTACAAAGAATAAATTAAAAAGAGAGCAAAAGCTGAGTTAGTAATCATGGGCCATTCAGAAATCTCCTGTGGAGGGGAAGAAGCTGTTCCTAAAATGATGAGTGTGCATCTTTAGGCTCCTGTACGTCCTCATTGATGGTAGTAATGAGAAGAGGGCATGTTCTTGACGGTCAGGGCCTTTCAAGATGCATGTCACTTTCTTGAGGCATTGCCTCAGTGGAAGGTGGCTAGTGCCCATGACGGAGCCAGCTGGGTGAACAACCATCTGCAGCCTTTTCCGGTCCTGTCTCCGTACCAGACAGTGATGCAACCAGCCACAGAGTTCTCTGTAATACATCTGCAGAAATTTGCTCGTCTTTGTTGACATACCAAATCTCCTCAAACTCCGAAATAAAATATAGCCACATTAGCATTAGTATTGACAGGTATATAATCCACAGGAATTTAAGTAGCTGGTTTATGCAGACAGTTATATTGACTGACTTTCCAGGCACTGCATGAAAGAGATGCCTGGCTGTAGAAACCACGAACGTCAGTGCACATGGGGAGAAATGAGTCTCTGATGGATGATACCAACTGTTGAGAAGAATATTAGCCACTGGATATACTCAGCTCCCACATTCACACATTATATACAATGGTACACAATGTTACACATGTCTGGCATGAACAACCTAAGATTAGTTTTTTAGCACCCATGGTAAATTAGGAAAAAGATGAAGGTTAGTTGAGAAACAGCTTCTGGGATTAATCGTGCATGAGGATTACTAACGAGCATTGGAATCAAGCTACTAAAATTCAGAAATAGACAGAAAATTCTCCCGATGAAGGGTCTCCATAGATGTTGCCCAAGCTGCTGAGTTCCTCCAGCATATTGTGTATTTTGTCTTGGATTTCCAGCATCTGCAGATTTTCTTGTGATATAGAAAATTCTCAGCAGGTCAGTCAGCACTTATGGAGGGAAAACACAGTTAAGGCTTCAGGCTGATGACTTTCCATCACACCTTGAAAAAAAATCAGAAAGCAGGCATGTTTTAGGTTACAGAGAAGAGGAAGAGGTGGAGAGAACAAAGGAATGCCCGTGGAGGGAAGGGGAGTTTCAATCAGAAAATGGATGACGCAGATTGGCTCAGAGAGATTGGTGAAGGCTTGGTAATGGCGGCTAATCTACCCCAGAGAGATGTAAACAGAGCATGATGACTGAGAATAAAGGTCAAAAGAAAAACTGCTCAGATTGTGAAGCACAAGAACAGGACACAGTGGTTGCTGGAAATCTGTCGGAAAGTAAAAGAATCTGCAGCTTTTGCTTTCCATTTAATTTAATGCAGGTTGGTTGGCATTTTCCTCAGCTTCAAGCCATTTAAGAGAAGAACATTTGCAAAGTACACATGCTGTCTCTCAAGTGGTTTCAGTGTTATCTCTGAAAGAAAGATGCATAATTCCTATTGTGCGGTATCTGATATCTGTCAATTTTGGAAAATTCTATTTGTAAATGGAACGTGATAAAGAGAATCCTGTTTCAATAGTGCAGATTAAACTCTGTATGTAACTGATGATTAAATGGTAAAAGTAAACAGACAATAGTTATTCAGGGTTTACTTTATTGCATACATTCAAAGGCCTCATTTACAAAGCAAGACCTGTCTAACACACACACAAACAAAAATCAAAGCTAAGAGAAACAACTGCAAGAGCCTCTGTATGTGAAAAATGATATAGAAAATTTCTCTGATCCTGGGTTTGATCATTAATCTTACAGACCTGAAGCCCTCGTTGTTTTTCTCTGTCATTCATCAATGCATAACCTCAAGGCAAGCTTTTTAAAGAGCCTGAATCATAAAGAATTATAGCTGTCAGGACACACCTGTAACTTCCACACACTAAGTAACCTAAAGTGTTGTGTGTCATTCTTCTGCTAACTGTTAGTGTTTTGTGTTCACACACCTGAAAATGTGTTTAGCTAGAAGGTGTGACCTTTGCAGGGAGAAAAATAATAAGCCAGAATAAATAACTTATGGTTGGCTCTTTCTAGTCGTATTCCTTTTAGTGTCATGGTTGTGATGAAAAGAAGGCTGCCTCCAAGACACACTGCAAACATAACAGTCTGATGAAGGATCATTAACTCTATATCTTTCTCTATAGTCACTTCCTGCCCATCACCCTTCGCCTGCCTTCAGTCCATCAATCACTTACTGGCCTGTGTCTCACTACTCCAGCTTTCCTCTTCATCTCTCTCTCCATTCTCTGTCCTGAGGCAGGGGTTGCAACCCAAAACGAAGATAATTCCTTTCCCCCGGCAGATGCTCCCTGACACCCTGAGTTCTTCCAGCTCTTTTTGTGTTGCTCTTGCACCCAGCATCCGCAGTTTTCTGTGTCTCTGCTTCCTTGGAATCAGAATCAGGTTTAATATCACTGGCACATGTGAGATTTGCTAACTTTGGGCAGCAGCAGGATGCCATACATAATGATAGGAAAAAATTGAATTACAGTAAATATATGTATATTAGTTAAATTAAATAAGTAATGCAAAAATAGAAATAACAAAGTAGTGAGGTAGTGTTCATGGGTTCAATGTCCATTCAGAAATCAGATGGCAGAGGGGAAGAAGCTGTTCCTGAATCATTGAGTGCATGTCTTCATGCCTCTGTAACTCCTTCCTGATGGTAGCGATGAGAACAGGGCATGACCTAGCAAAAGCAAATAGTTCAAAAAATAAGAGGCTTGCTTTTTAACATTGGCTATCAGAACATTAGGGCATCCTGACCTGTCCCCACAATTACAATGTTAGTGATATGGAACATGATGGTACATAGTTCTGGTCACAGACAACAATAGAATAAGTAATTGTGAAATATATTTTAGACATCAGTTTATGGATATATATTGCTCAGAACATTAAATGGCTCCTGATTTTTCCTCAAGTTGTGCCAACTGAATCCTGAGGGCAGATGTACGCCTCAGTTCAATGTTATCTCTTTCTTTAAGGATGTGGACAGGGAGCCCACCAGTGAGGTCAGGCTGATTAGAAATCTGAAAATTGGTTTATTTTGCATGATTTGCTAATTTTCACTGTAACATCACAACAAGAACTGAAGTAATGCTTTTCCTTTAGATGATCCTAAAGGTGGCAGGGTGGAGATACATCTTTACCAAAGGAGGTGTAAGGCACTCCTTCTCTCCACTAGCCTGCAGGTAACCTTGGGCAAGGTGTAGCACCTGCTTAGCCCCCAATCAGGGTCACATGAAGCCACGAGAGCAGATGGTGGATGGTTGTATGAGCAGCTGGTGTATATCACATTTCCTGGTTATGTGACCACTGATGCCAATTAGACAATCTCTGAAGTGTATTGACAATGTTTGGGTTCATCAGTCTTGTAAGGACACTGCCCAGAAAAAGGCAATGGCTAATCGCTTCTGTAGAAAAATTTGCTAAGGACAATCATGGTCATGTAGACATGATCACCCGCGTCATATGACATGGCACATAATGATGAAGATGATGATCCTACCAGCTTTGGTATATCTACAACAATGTTATCCTCAATGAATTGTTAGTGGAAGCTTACGCCAGAAAACTAGAGACATTCTGAGATCAGCGAGTGATACCAAAGAGAAGAAACTGAAACCAAGCTCACACAGAATGCTAGAGGAACTGATCAAGGGTCTCGGCCCAAAACATTGACTGTTTATTTGCCTCCATAGATGCTGCCTGACTTGCTGAGTGCCTTTGGCATTTTGTGTGTGTTGCTCATGATTTCCATCATCTGCAGAATCTGTTGTGTTTCTGAAACTTGAAACAAGTCCTGAATGAGAGGATAAACACAAAATTAATTGTCTAAGCAGTAAAGGGGGGTGAGGGGAGATGGTTTGGAGTGTGTGCAGAGAGCCACCAAATCCACTGAACAGTACTGAAGAGACCAGACAGAAAGCCTAATAAGTGGTCTTTTATCACAGCTAGAACAGTAGAATAATAGATAAAGGTGCATGGCTAGTTCAGGACTCGACCATCTGAAAGGGCATCGATTTACAGAAGAGGGGCTCACCTCTATATGAAACATTTTTCACTTGAGGAATAAAATGATTTGTCTAAATGAATTCACTTCACTGGTCAGTGTTTGGCACTGATTAGAAAGAGGGTGTTCTTTTGTGTACCACTTTAAATTCAAATGCACCACAACCTATCTGCTGATACCTAGAGAAGGGTGGGGGATGGATAGAAAGAGAGAGTACTTCTAAGGGTGTATAAAAGTCAGCCTAGAGTTAACATTAGGAGCAAATGGAATAGAAATATAAGGCACATGTGCACAAGATCACAGAGTCATTCCTCATTCAGTGCTGAACAGTTTGGCTGTCAGTGAGGGGGAAATGGTCAATAGAACTTGACTCAGATGTGAATAGAGTTAGTCTTGCCTTTCTTGCTTAAGTGATCTATCGGTATTTACCGTTCATCCTCATGTGAAAAATAGCCACCTATGTGAGAGTGGTGAGAGTGGCTGTTTGTTTTGGGCAGGAACCCAGACGAAATCAATCAGTGTTGTCAAGAAGGTGAGGAAAGGTGGAAAAAAGGCAGTTTGCATGCAAACATGCATTTGTCTAGCTTCGCAGATGGAGTGCATTTGGACTGTAATAAAGTCTTAACAAAATGTTTATATCACACAATGCAGCGTGAATCATACTATTCCCATTCTTTATTTTTGTTGTGTTTGGTATGGAATCCAACATTTTGTACATTAACTTATTTTGTATGCAGAGCACTTATCTGTTGTTTCACACAACAGACCCATGACCGGAAGCTTCTGACCATCTTACTAGAAACAAAGGGTACAACTTTGAGATAATGGTACTCAGTGAGAGAACAATTAACCATATGGAAAGAGAATTGTCATAACAATCAATTTATATCAACTAGTAATTTAACATACCAAAATACCAAAAAAGCAAAATCAAACTAAATTTGAGAAAGTAATACAAACATCAGAACCTTGAACCAGTGGGGATAACTGCACTCTATGACACCTGCCTCATCGTTGAACTTTTCCCATAACCTATGGGCTTACTTTCAGTTATATACAGGCCTCCAAACACTATCTGGGATGTGGATTACAGATTACAACAGGAAATAGGTGTGCAAAGAAGGAAATATTATCAAAAGGTGTGCCATAAGGGCAATGTTATGATAGTCATGGGAGATTTCAACATCCAGGTAGATCAGATTGGTAATGGGTCTCAAGAGAGTAAATTTGTTGAATGCCTATAAGATGGCTTTTTAGAACAGCTTGTGCTGAGCCTACTAGGGGTTCAGCTATATTGGATTGGGTGCTATGTGATTAGAGGTGATTAGGGAGTTTATGGTAAAGGAACCCTCGGGAGGCAGTGGTCACAATATGATTGACTTCACCTTGAAATTTGATAGGAAGAAAGTAAAGTCTGACATAGCAGTATTTCAGTGGAGCAAAGGAATTACAGTGGTATGAGAGAGGAGATGGCCAAAGCAAACTGGAAGAAGGTGCTGACAGGGATGACAGCAGAGCAGCAATGGCGTGAGTTTCTGGGGAAAATGAGGAAGATGCAGGATTCCAAAAGAAATATTCAAATAGTACAAACTAGTACTAAAATTGTACAACCGTGTCTGACAAGGGAAGTCAAAGTTAATGTAAAAGCAGAAGAGAGGGAATACAACAAAACAAAAATTAGTGGGAAGACAGAGGATTGGGAAGTTTTTAAAAATCTACAGGTAACAACTAAAAGAATCATTAGAAGGGAAAAGATGAAATACGAAAGCAAGCTGGCAAACAATATCAAGGAGAATAGCAAAAGCTTTTCCAAGTATGGAAAAAATAAAAGAGAGATGAGAGTGGATATAGGCCCGCTAGAAACTGAGGCAGGAGAAATAATAACAGGAGACAAGGAGATGGCAGATGAAATAAATGAGTATTTTACATCAGACTTCCCTGTGGAAGACACTAGCAACATGCCAGGTGTTGAAGGATACGAGGGAAGAGCAATGAGTACAGTTACTATTACAAGGGAGAGGGTACTCAAAAAGCTGAAAGATCTAGCCGTACATACGTCACCCAGGGGATGAACTGAACCCTAGGATTCTGAAAGCAGTAGCAGCAGAGATTGTGGAGGCATTAGTAATGATCTTTCAAAAATCACTGGACTCTGGCATGGTTCCAGAGGACTGGAAAGTTGAAAAATGTCACTCCACTCTTTAAGAAAGGAGGAAGCAGCAGAAAGGAAATGATAGACCAGTTAGCCCGACCTTAGTGGTTGGGAAGATGTTGGAGTCAATTGTTAAGGATGAGGTTATGGATCACAGGACAAGGTAAGGCACAGTCAGCATGGTTTCCTTAAGGGAATATCTTGCCTGCCGAATCTGTTGGAATTCTTTGAGGAGATTACAAATAGTATGTTTTTGTTTTCAGAAGGCCTTTGACTAGGTGCTACACATGAAGCTGCTTACCAAGTTAAGAGCCCATTTACATAAAAGTTACTGGCATGGTGAGAGCATTGGCTAATTGGTAGGAGGCAAAGAGTGGGATTAAAAGGATCCTTTACTGATTGACTGCCAGTGTCTAGTGGTGTTCCGCAGAGGTTGGTGTTGGGACCACATCTTTTTATGCTGTAATCAGATGATGGAATAGGTGTCTGCGGGTGAGACAAAGATTTGTGGAGGAACAAGTAATGTTGAGGAAACAGGTAGGATGCAGAAGGTCTTAGACGGATTAGGAGAATGAGTAAGTAAGTGGTAAATGAAATACAATGTTGGAAAATGCATGGTCATGCACTTTGGTAGAAGAAATAAATGTGTAGACTATTTTCTAAATGGGGAGAAAATCCAAAGCTATGAGATGCATAGGGACTTTGGAATCCCTGCAGGTTGAGTCAGTGGTGAGGAAGGCAAATGCAATGTTAGCATTCATTTCAAGAGGTCTAGAATACAAGAGCAGGGATGTAATGCTGAGGCTTTATGAGGCACTGGAGAGGCCTTGCCTTGAGTATTGTGAATAGCTTTGGGCTCCTTATCTAAGAAAAGATGTGCTGGCATTGGGGAGGGTTCAGAGGAGGTTCACAAGGCTAATTCTGGAAAAGAAAGCATTATAATACAAGTAATGTTTGATGGCTCTGGGTCTGTACTCGCTGGAATTCAGAAGGATGAAGATGGATCTCATTGAAACCCTTCAAATGTTGAAAGGCCTAGACAGAGTAGATGTGAAACGCATGTTTCTCATGGTGCGGTAGTCCAGGACAAGAGGGCACAGAGTGGAGTGGCTCTTTTTCAGCCAAAGAGTGTTGAATTTGTGGAATTTATTACCACGGGCAGTTGTGGAGGCCAGGGAATTTGGTGTACTTAAGGTGGAGATTGATAGGTTATTGACTGGCCAAGGCATCAAAGGTTACAGGGAGAAGGCCAGCGAGTGGGGCTGAGTGGGGGAAAAAGGATCAGCCATGATTGAATGGTGGAGCAGACTCGATGGGCCCAATGGCCTAATTCTGCTCCTATGTCTTATGGTCTTGTGGACTCTTCATCTCAGGTTCTCAATATTTACAGTGCCTATGAATAGTATTCACCCCTTTGGAAGTTTTCATGTTTTATTGTTTTACAACACTGAATCACAATGGATTTAGTTTGGCTTTTTTGACACTGATCAACAGAAAAAGACTTTCATGTCAAAGTGAAAGCAGATCTCTATAATGTGCCCTAAATTAATTACAAATATAATACACAAAATAATTGATTACATAATTATTAATATTAATATTAATTGATAATATTACATATATTAACCCCTTCAAGTCAGTATTTAGTAGATGCAGCTTTGGCAGCAATACAGCCTTGTCCGTGTGGATAGGTCTCAATCAGCTTTGCACATCTGAACACTACAATTTTCCTCATTCTTCTTGACAAAACCGCTCAAGCTCTGTCAGATTGCATGGGGATCATGAGTGAACAGCCCTGTTCAAATTCAGCCACAAATTCTCAATTGGATTGAGGTCTGGACTCTAACTTGGCCACGCCAGGACATTAACTTGTTTGTAAGCCATTGTTGTGTAGCTTTGGCTTTATGCTATTGCCTTGCTGGAAAACAAACCTCCTCCAAAATTGCAGTTTTCTTGCAGACTGCATTAGGTTTTCCTCCAGGATTTCCCTCTATTTTCCTGCATTCATTTACCCTCTACCTTCACAAGCCTTCCAGGGCCTGCTGCAGTGAAGCATGATACCACCACCACCATGCTTCACACTGGGGATGTTGTGTTTTTGATTATGTGCAGTGCTTGGCTTACACCAAATATAGCGTTTAGTCTGAAGGCCAAAAAGCTCAATTTTGGTTTTATCAGACCATAGAACTTTTTTCCAGCTGACTTCAATGTCTCCCACATGCCTTCTGGCAAACTCTAGCCGAGATTTCATTTGAGTTTTTTTCAACAGAAGATTTTTCTTTGCCACTCACCCATAAAGCTGCTACTGATGAAGCACCTGGGCAAACAGTTGTATGTGCACTCTTTCCCATCTCAGGCACTGGAACTTGTAACTCCTCCAGTGTTGTCATAGGTCTCTTGGTGGCCTCCCTCACTAGTCCCCTTCTTGCACAGTCACAGTTTTTGAGGATGGCCTGCTGTAGGCAGATTTACAGCTGTGCAATATTCTTTCCATTTCTTGATGATTGACTCAACTGTACTCCAAGGGATATTCTGTGACTTGGAAATTTTCTTGTATCCATCTCCTAACTTGAGCTTTTCATTCATCATTTTGCGGAGTTGCTTAGAGTTTTCTTTTGTTTTCATGGTGTAGTTTTTGCCAGGATACTGACTCGGGCTTCTTGATAACTGCAAAGTTCATTGCTAAAGGCCAAAAACTTTATGATTCCCACACAGTACGACTTCCCTGCCTCCTACGGATGATCCTTTGACCAGGTTTTTGTTTATCTCAAAGTTCAAAGTACAAAGTAAATTTATTATCAAAGTACATAAATGCCCCATATACAACGCTGTGATTCATTTTTTGCAGGCATACTCAATAAATTCAATAACTATAATCAAATCAATGAAAGACCACACCCACTGGGCATACAACCAGTGTGCAAAAGACAGCAAACTGCAAGTACAAAAAAAAGAAAAAAGAAATAAAAATAATACAAGCCTGATCCAATTTTAGAGTCAGAGTCCTACAAATTATATTATGATTGAACTATTATTACAGACATGACAATCCATAATAACCATCTGGATATAATATAAAAGGATAAACAAGCAAGAACAACTTATTTAATACATATAGCCATTCCAAACACACAAAACATATAGAAATCAATAAGTGTAAAACACTAGAATCATGCTGAATTAAAAACTATGGAACTTGAACAGGGTATACATTGTCCCAATAGTAATATCTACAATTGTTATCATCCCAAAGTCACTACACAATAGCATTAAATAATCAGGTTTGCAAAGAGATATTCATGTAAATCTCTAGTGATCCACAATACAAAACACCACCAGAGTAGTTCAAAAGTTCCTAGCAATTGACAAATGAGCATGCTTGGCTATGCCTGTACCTCAGGCTTTACCAGCCTGAGCTGAGAAATAAATGATAATAATAAATAAATAAGCATACAGTGCCTATAAAGGGTATTCACACCCTCCCCCCCTTTTGAAGCTTTCATGTTTTATTGTTTTACAACATTGAATTACAGTGGATTTAATTTGGCTATTTTGACACTGATTGACAGAAAAAACCTTGTGTCAAAGTGAAATCAGATCTATACAAAATTATCTAAATTAATTACAAATATGAAACACAAAATAATTGATGGTATAGGTATTCATTCCCCTTTGGACATTGGTGCTGCCAATTGGTTTCAGAAGTCACATAATTAGTTAAATAGAGATCTGTTTTTTTAGAGACCTGTGTGCAGTCAAGCTATTTCAATAGACTGTAGTAAATACTACTGTATCTGGATGGCTATTATGGATTGTCATGTCTGTAATAATAGTTCAATCATAATATAACTTGTAGGACTCTGACTCTAAAATTGGATCAGGCTTGTATTATTTTTATTTCTTTTTTCTTTTTTTTTGTACTTGCAGTTTGCTGTCTTTTGCACACTGGTTGTATGCCCAGTGGGTGTGGTCTTTCATTGATTCGATTATAGTTATTGAATTTATTGAGTATGCCTGCAAAAAATGAATCACAGCATTGTATATGGGGCATTTATGTACTTTGATAATAAATTTACTTTGTACTTTGAACTTTGAGATAAACAAAAACCTGGTCGGGCAGGCAGGGAAGTGGTACGGTGTGGGAATCATAAAGTTTTTGGCCTTTCGCAATCAACTTTGTAGTTATCAAGAAGCCCGAATTGGAGGGAATGTAGATATCTTGGGGGAAGAGATAACAGGTAGAGGAAAAAGCTATAAAGTCATTTGTGAATGAGGATTTTATAACTGAGATATTGCTTAATCGAGAATAGGTGTAAATGAGTAATTATTGCAATGAAGAGTAACTGGGACAGTGCCAGTTCAAATACAGGCAACAGCCCTTCTGACGACTGCAGATTTACACCAGGTGGAATGGGAGATGCTGTCCTGGAGGGCATTGTAACAGGAAGCAAAAAATGTGGATAAACATTTCTGCAGGAAATAACCTGAGTCAGGAGATGTCACAGAGGTGGATTACTTGCTCAGTTTCATTCTTCTACAGTTGAATATCTTTACCATTTCCAGTGGGCTTTGTCACATTATAATGGCATGAAGCCAAAAGCTAAGTGGGCAAAAGGAATGAAACAGAATCGACCATTTTGATTAGCTTCCTAATGCTTTTAGCTTTATTTGACACATGTACATCGAAACATCAAAGAATACAGTGAAATGTGTCATTAATGTTGATAACTGGCATCATCTAAAGATGTGCTGGGGGCAGCCCATAGATGCAGGAATAAAAAGGGCCTTTCTGGTTGGCTGCTGGTGACTAGTCATGCTCCTTAGGGATCAGTATTGGGACCACTACTTTTCACATTATTTGTCAATAATTTTGATAATGGAATAGATGGCTTTGTGGCAAAGTTTGTGGATGATATGAAGATAGGTGGAGGGCTAGGCACTGCTGTGGAAGCAGTGCAATTGCAGCTGGAATTGGACATATTGAAAGAATGGGCAAAAAAGTGGTAGATGGAATAATGTTGGGAAATGTATGACAATGCATTTTGGCAAAAGGAACAATATTGCGGACTATTATCTGGAATACACTGTATACACTGGAACTTAGAAGCCTGAGAAGGGATCTGATTGAAACATATAAGATTATTAAGGGATTGGACACGCTAGAGGCAGGAAACATGTTCCCGATGTTGGGGGAGTCCAGAAACAGAGCCCACAATTTGAGAATAAGGGGTAGGCCATTTAGAACAGAGTTGAGGAAAAACTTTTTCACCCAGAGAGTTGTGGATCTGTGGAATGCTCTGCCTCAGAAGGCAGTGGAGGCCAATTCTCTGGATGCTTTCAAGAAAGAGTTAGATAGAGCTCTTAAAGATAGTGGAGTCAAGGGATATGGGAGAGAAGGCAGGAACGGGGTACTGATTGTGGGTGATCAGCCAAGGTCACAGTGAATGGCGGTGCTGGCTCAAAGGGCCGAATGGCCTACTCCTGCATCTATTGTCTATTGTCTATTGTCTATTGTTTAAATGGGGAGAAGGTTCAAACATCAGAGGTGCAGAGGGAATCAGGAGTCCTCATGCATGACTCCTAGAAGGTTAATTTATAGGTTGAGTCTGTGGTAAAGAAGCAAATACAATGTTCGCATTTATTTCACGGGGAATAGAATATAAAAGCAAGGAGATAATGCCTGATTTTATAAGACACTTGTCAGGCCACACTTGGACTATTGTCAACAGTTTTGGGCCCCACATCTCAGAAAGGATGTATTGTCATTGGAGAGAGTCCAAAGGAGGTTCATGAGGATGACTCCAGGAATGAAGGGGTTAACATATGAGGAACGTTTGGCAGTTTGGGGCCTGTACTCACCAGGATTTTGAAGAATGTGGGGAGAATCTCATTGAAACCTGTCAAATGTTGAAAGGACTAGACAGGGTGGATGTGGAGAGGATGTTTCTGATGGTGGAGGTAGTCAGATCTAGAGGGCACAGCCTCAATATTGAGGGGAGATCTTTTAAAGCAGAGGTAAGGAGGAATTTTTTTAGCCAAGGAGTAAAGAATCTGTGGAATGGTCTGCCACGGACTGTGGCGGAGGCCAAGTCCCTGCGTATATTAAAGGCAGAAGCTTATCGGTTCCTGATTGCTCATGGCATCAAAGGATATGGCAAGAAGGCAGGTGTATGGGATTGAGTGGGATCCGGGATCAGCCATGATGGAATGGTAGAGCAGAATCGATGGGCTGAATGGCCTAATTCTGCTCCTATGTCTTATGGTCTTATGTTACCACGCATCGAGCACCAACATAGCCAACATGACTTACTAACCCTAACCTGTGCGTCTTTGGTATGTGGAAGGAAACCGGAGCACCTGGAGGAAATCCATGCAACCACAGGAAGAATGTACAGGCTCCGAACAAACAGCAGCGGAAATGAACCCCAGGTCGTTGGCACTGTATAACGTTGTGATAACCGCTACACTACCTCAAAAAGTCTCACCATCGACACTGTGCACAGTGCACTCATTCGCACCATGTGGACAATATCCCACGTTGCTACAGAACCTGCTGAGCTCCAAACAGGATTTTGTGTTTGTTGCTCTAGAAAATAGCTCAGTTTGCTCTCTCTAACAATATCTAAGTGAAGGACTTTGTGACATTTAACAACTGCTAATCACAAATAGACCTCCAGGAGGACCGCAACCTTGTCGGGGTTTGGAGGCTTGCATGCCTCGATGACCCAGAGAACGATGCTGGCTGCAGTCAGGGCTTTATGCCTTGGCACTTGGTAGGGCCACCCATGCCAAGCATGTCAAAGAACAGAAGCAGACTAATAGTATTCCACCAGATCTCCAGGTTCAGGGATTCAGCTCAGGGCTAAAAACCCTGACTGGTAAGACAAAATTGTTACAGAAACAGCAATGAAGAATCCATCTACATCTGAGTGTGACGGCTTTCCTGTGTTTCCACCCGGGACTTGCATGACTGACAGTAGTGAAAACCAAGAAGAAACTACTAACGTGGTGAAGGAAGCCCTGGACAGCCCCAGAGATGGAGGACCTTCAAGCACCAACAGCACAATGGGCAGTAAGTAATCACAAATCAAGAAGAAGAATGGATGTTATCTTTAACCTAGTACGGGGTCCATGGCATAAAAAAGCTTGGGAACCCCTAATTAGTCAGAATTCAATTTCCCACATGACCTGATATCAAAGCTCTTTGAAACAAACTCCTATGTAGAAATTTTTGAGCAGCTCTCCTGCTGGTTTTTCTATCAACCACCATTCACTCTATTTGGTCTTTTGACAGCTATATTTTTAGCATTAGCTTTAGGGGCCTTTATGTGGTTTCAATAGCACATTCACAAAGAGTTGCAGTGTGTGTCATGATATACATTTCATCCTGTTACACATCCATGCCTTTCATGCAGACCAGATGGTATTGTCTCCCCTCTCTGAACTGTGTGGTGGTGACCAGTGAAAAGCCAGGGTAATTCAGGTTCCCATCTCAGTAACATGTAGAGTCAATAAAATTTGTCCAACTTCCTGCAGCCACCATAGTAACACAGCATCAACAGAGCAGCTGTTAATTCACTCAATCTATACCAGTATCAAATTCACATTCAATTTATTTCATCATCACACATCATTCACCATTGCTTAAAGATCTCCCGTGGGTGATTGTATATCACAGCAATGCAGCTAGAAGTGTCTCTGCCTCACAGCACACAGCACCAGAGACCTGGGTTCAGTCCTGACCTTGTGTCAGTTTGAATGTTCTCTTTGTGACCACATGGGCTTCCTCCAGGTTCTTTCCTCACTTTTATGCTCCACATGAACAAGAGGTGAAATAACACAAAACGCAAACTGCTCAAGGAGCTCAGTGGACCAGTCAGCATCTGCAGGAGGAAATGGAGTGTCAATGTCTCGCAGGATGAAGTCCAGATGAAGGGACTCAACCCAGAAAGCCGACAGATGCTACCTGGCCCACAGAGACCTGCATCTGCAGACACTCGTGTCTCCAGTAGAAACAGCAATCTTTCTCCAAAAATACAGTGCTCTGTTAACACAAATTCAGGTGGGACTCCCACCTCAAGAGAGCCTCATTTCTGGATATATCTAAACAGTACATTTACCAAGGAGGCAAATTCATACAGTATATGGTTAGTGCATTCATAGCATAATATTTATTCAGCCATTATACTGAGTTAATTTATGCTCCCAATGGAAAGTATTATTGGCCTTTTAACTAATTCAGAATTTAAACAAACAGTCTAATTTTATAACAACATTATTTTGGTTATAAGCTTCTTCGTTTTGAAACTTTTGTACTATTTAACCCTGCTATGCAATGTCTGAAGAGTAAAATTACAGAAGGAAAATAAAAAATAAATCATCACTGCCTGTACAACACAGCGAGAGTATTCTGACAGGAACTAGTTTAATGCCAATTGTAACAGTCAAACATTAGGGCAAAGATCAAACAGTGGTCAGTAGTGCTGAAAGATTATATAAACTAGGCAAGAAGTGTGGTGGTGAGATCCTTAACAAGGAATAATCTGAGAACTAAAGGCATTGTCAGACCTAGCTGGGCAAAAGCTGATAAGAACAAGCGGACATTCCTAAATCCTTTTTTGATTCTCTTGACTCTATTATATCTTCTTATATATGGAAGAATAAGCATTCTAGATTAAATAAAATTCATCTTCAGAAAGATAAAAAGAATGGAGGACTAGCCTTACCAGACTTTAGATTTTACTATTGGGCAGTTAATATAAGAAATCTTACATTTTGGTTATATAAATCGTGAGGATTGCCCAATGTGGGTTTTTTAGAAGCTAATTCTGTTAATAAATTCTCTATTATTTCTCTTCTTGGATCCTCACTTCCTTTGTCTTTGAGTAAGTTAACTGATAATCTCGTAGTTAAACACACTATGGGGATTTGGATACAATTCCGAAAATATTTTGGCTTATTGAGATTTTCTCTTTCAAGTCCCATTTTTTCTAATTTTTTTTTAAACCCTCTATGATTGATGTGGCTTTTAAAGAATGGGATAGATTAGATATTAAATGCTTTCAGGACTTGTTTGTAAGGGAAGTCTTTTCTCGTTTGAACACTTGTTAACTAAATATAGTTCACCCAAAACGCATTTTTTTTCAAAATCTACAAACAAGAGATCTTTTATGGTCTCAAGTAAGTACATTTCTTAAAAGTCCTGATAAGAATCTACTAGACGTAATCTTTAATCTGAAACCTTTTTATAATGGATCTATATCTAATATTTATAATATACTTTTGGGAATGAGAAGTGTTCCTTTAGATAAAATTAAAAATCTTTTGGAACAAAACTTACAGACTTCAATTCCTGAGGAAGCTTGGAATCAAATTTTTAAATTGGTCAACACTTCATCGTTATGTGTCCGTCACTCTCTCCTTCAATTTAAAGTGGTCCATAGGGCCCATATGGACTAAGGATAAGTTGTCTTGTTTTTATTTAGATATGTCTCCGTATTGTGATAAATGTAATAATGGAGAAGCTTCACTCATTCATATGTTTTGAACATGTCCGAGTCTTGGAAAATATTGGAAAGAAGTATTTCAAACCTTTTCGATACTTTTTAAAGTAAATTTCAAGCCTACTCCTTTGACTGCTTTATTTGGTATTGTTGGAGGGAAGGATATTATTTTGGAGAAATCTGATTTGCACATTTTGGCTTTTATGTCTCTTATGGCTAGAAGGACACTTTTGCTTAAATGGAAAGATGTGGCCCCTCCTATTCACGTCCAATGGTTACGTGATGTGATGTGATGTGATGTTTAAATTTAGAGAATATTCGACGTTCAATCTTTGAATCTAATCAAGACTTTCAAACATTGTGGGGACCCTTTCTGAATTATTTTCAAGACCTTTGATTTGCTGTTAAAGCACAGATGATGACTAACAATGTTTTTTTCTTTTCTTTCTACTAATCAGCTTTGGTCTTGGTAGTGGGTTAGATTTTTTTATATAATAAAATTATTATTTTTCAATGTTACGAACTAATTGATTTTTACAAATATAGGGTAAGGAGCCTTTACATGCGATCTAGTTTAATGTATTGGCATATTCATTTTTTTCCTGTACTTTGTATTCTTATATATATATATAAATTAATAAAAATACTGGAAAGAGAACAAGTGGACAGCTTGCAATAAGAAGAAAGTCTTATGAATGTTACTCAGGCTGCAGAGTAGAGTTATAGAGTCACAGAAAAGTACAGCACAGAAACAGGCCCCTTGGCCCATCTAGTCAGTGCCAAACCATTTAAAATCCCATCGACCTGTGTCAGTTTAGCAAGACAGAAACCCAAGAGATGGCAGATGTTGCGATCTGGAACAACATTTAAAATGCTAGAGGAACTCAGCAGGCCAGGCAACATCTAGAAAGGGAAGTGGAAACTGACATCTCAGGTTGAGAGCTTTCAGCTGGACTGAATTCCAGTACTACTTTTTATCTACCACTGCAATACAGTGGATTCTGGCTAATTGTGTCACACTGGGACCAGTATATTCCAATCCCAGTACACACCAATAACTCGTTGACTTGAGTGGAGGGCCAGCAGTCCTCACTCCTTACTGGCCCGCCACCCTGACATCCAACCACAGTCACATCACTGGCCTTTGAACATGGAGCCAAGGCTTAAACTTCGACCTGTCCTCTAATTCCTCCACATCCTCTCCGTCCCCAAAGCCATCACGTTTCAGCATTCCATCGTTAATCTCTTACCCTCATCAAAAAGAAAGTGAAAAAAAATCGTGATTGAAGTAAAAGGCTTCTGTTGTAAAGAGTCCTTTGGTAAGGGTGGAGGGTTAATGTGCTAATGTGGTTTACAGACTCTGGGCAAATGTTCACTGCTCATAAAAATCTCCATAAAACGAAATGTGCTGTTGTGCAGCCAACATCATGGGAGCTCATGAAATGTGAGCCAGATCTTTAACTAGTTCTCTGTCTTGGGTTCCAAACCTGCCCTTGTATGCACTGGAGAAGCAGCATATTGACGGTATAGTTTTGTAAGTACAGATAAAATGCGAAGGATGCAAAGGATTCTATTTTCTCCCTCTGAGTTAATATAAACTACTGGTCATGCATGAGGAAGGTTTTCCAGTAACTAGGACTTATTAGGAATAGAAGAATTTTCAACCAAGAGCTTAAGAGCCAAACTTTATTTATTAAGAGTAATAGAGCGCGAAATTGACCCTTTTGGCCCTCGAGACATGCTGCCTAGCAACCCCCAATTTAACCCTAACCTAATCACAGGACAATTGACCATGCCCGAGTAACATATCAACTGGTACGTCATTGGACTGTCGGAGAAAAGCAGATCACCTGCAGGAAACCCATGTGGTCACAGGGAGAACATACAAACACCCTACAAGCTGCGGCAGGAATTGAATCCGGGTCACTGACACTGTAAAGCATTGTGCTAACCACTACACTACCGTGTCGCCTGAAATACTAAGTTATAGAACCATAGAACCATAGAAACATTACAGCACAGAACCAGGCCTTTTGGCCCTTCTTGGCTGTGCCGAACCATTTTTCTGCCTAGTCCCACTGACCTGCTCCTGGACCACATCCCTCCATACACCTCCCATCCATGTACCTGTCCAAGTTTTTCTTAAATGTTAAAAGTGAGCTCGCATTTACCACTTTATCTGGCAGCTCATTCCACACTCCCACCACTCTCTGTGTGAAGAAGCTCCCCCCCCCCCCGAATGTTCCCTTTAAACTTTTCCCCCTTCACCCTTAACCCATGTCCTCTGTTTTTTTTCTCCCCTAGCCTCAGTAGAAAAAGCCTGCTAACAGCTTATAGGCACAAAATAAACAACACATGAGCCTAAGCACAAGCCAAAAATCAGCCACATCAGGAAGATTCAAATGCTAGTGAATAAAGGTAAGTTTTGAGCCTGGATTTAAAAGAGTCAATGGAGGGGTCAGATCTGATAGCGAGGGGAATGCTGTTCCACAGTCTAGGGACTACAACAGCAAAGGCGCGGTCACCCCTGAACTTAAATTTAGATCGCAGGACAGCCAGAAGCCCCAAGTCAGCTATTAAATATTAAGTTACATTGGTGGATATTTGCTGGGATAATTATTAAACTGTACCTGAATTTGTTCTTTCTTGAAAATCAAGAACTGCAGATACTGAAAAACTGAAATAAACCATAGAAACCATAGAAACCATAGAAACTACAGCACAGAAACAGGCCCTTTGGCCCTTCTTGGTTGTGCCAAACCATTTTCTGCCTAGTCCCACTGACCTGCACACGGACCATATCCCTCCATACACCTCCCATCCATGTATCTGTCCAATTTATTCTTAAATGTTAAAAAAGAACCTGCATTTACCACCTCGTCTGGCAGCTCATTCCATACTCCCACCACTCTCTGTGTGAAGAAGCCCCCCCAATGTTCCCTTTAAAATTTTCCCCCCTCACCCTTAACCCATGTCCTTTGATTTTTTTCTCCCCTTGCCTCAGTGGAAAAAGCCTGCTTGCATTCACTCTATCTATACCCATCATAATTTTATACATCTCAATCAAATCTCCCCTCATTCTTCTACGCTCCAGGGAATAAAGCCCTAACCTATTCAACCTTTCTCTGTAACTGAGTTTCTCAAATTCCGGCAACATCCTTGTAAACCTTCTCTGCACTCTTTCAACCTTATTTATATCCTTCCTGTAATTTGGTGACCAAAACTGAACACAATACTCCAGATACGGCCTCATCAATGCCTTATACAACCTCATCATAATATTCCAGCTCTTATACTCAATACTTCGATTAATAAAGGCCAATGTACCAAAAGCTCTCTTTACGACCCTATCTACCTGTGACGCCACTTTTAGGGAATTTTGTATCTGTATTCCCAGATCCCTCTGTTCCACTGCACTCCTCAGTGCCTTACCAGTAACCCTGTATGTTCTACGTTGGTTTGTCCTTCCAACGTGCAATACCTCACACTTGTCAGTATTAAACTCCATCTGCCATTTTTCAGCCCATTTTTCCAGCTGGTCCAAGTCCCTCTGCAGGCTCTGAAAACCTTCTTCACTGTCTACTACACCTCCAATCTTTGTATCATCAGCAAACTTGCTGATCCAATTTACCACATTATCATCCAGATCATTGATATAGATGACAAATAACAATGGACCCAGCACTGATCCCTGTGGCACACCACTAGTCACAGGCCTCCACTCGGAGAAGCAATTCTCTACCACCACTCTCTGGCTTCTTCCATCGAGCCAATGTCTAATCCAATTTACCACCTCTCCATGTATACCTAGCGACTGAATTTTCCTAACTAACCTCCCATGCGGGACCTTGTCAAAGGCCTTACTGAAGTCCATGTAGACAATATCCACTGCCTTCCCTTCATCCACTTTCCTGGTAACCTCCTTGAAAAACTCCAACAGATTGGTCAAACATGACCTACCACGCACAAAGCCATGTTGACTCTCCCTAATAAGCCCCTGTCTATCCAAATGCTTGTAGATTCTGTCTCTTAGTACTCCCTCCAATAACTTACCTACTACTGACGTTAAACTCACCGGCCTATAATTTCCCGGATTACTTTTCGATCCTTTTTTTAAACAACGGAACAACATGAGCCACTCTCCAATCCTCCGGCACTTCACCCGTAGACAGCGACATTTTAAATATTTCTGCCAGGGCCCCCGCAATTTCAACACTAGTCTCCTTCAAGGTCCGAGGGAACACTGTGTCAGGTCCTGGGGATTTATCCACTTTAATTTTCCTCAAGACAGCAAGCACCTCCTCCTTTTCAATCTGTACAGTTTCCATGGTCTCACTACTTGATTCCCTCAATTCCATAGATTTCATGCCAGCTTCCTTAGTAAATACAGACGCAAAAAACCTATTTAAGATCTCCCCCATTTCCTTTGGTTCCGCACAAGGCCGATCACTCTGATCTTCAAGAGGACCAATTTTATCCCTTACAGTCCTTTTGCTCTTAATATACTTGTAAAAGCTCTTTGGATTATCCTTCACTTTGACTGCCAAGGCAACCTCATGTCTTCTTTTTGCCCTCCTGATTTCTTTCTTAAGTATTTTCTTGCACTTCTTATACTCCTCAAGCACCTGATTTACCCCCTGTTTCCTATACATTTCATACAACTCCCTCTTCTTCTTTGTCAGAGTTGCAATATCCCTTGAGAACCAAGGTTCTTTATTCCTATTCAATTTGTCTTTAATCCTGACAGGAACATACAAACTCTGCACTCTCAAAAGTTCCCCCTTGAAGGCTTCCCACTTACCAATCACATCTTTGCCAGAGAACAACCTGTCCCAATCCATGCTTTTTAGATCCTTTCTCATTTCTACAAATTTGGCCTTCTTCCAGTTCAGAACCTCAACCCTAGGACCAGATCTATCCTTGTCCATGATCAAATTGAAACTAATGGTGTTATGATCACTGGAACCAAAGTGCTCCCCTACACAGACTTCCGTCACTTGCCCTAATTCGTTTCCTAACAGGAGATCCAATATTGCATCCCCTCTAGTTGGTCCCTCTATATACTGATTTAGAAAACTTTCCTGAACACATTTTACAAACTCTAAACCATCTAGACCCCTAACAGTATGGGAGTCCCAATCAATGTATGGAAAGTTAAAATCCCCTACCACCACAACTTTATGTTTCCTGCAGTTGCCTGCTATCTCTCTGCAGATTTGCTCTTCCAAGTCTCGTTGACTATTGGGTGGTCTGTAATACAATCCCACTAATGTGGCCATACCTTTCCTGTTTCTCAGCTCCACCCATAAGGACTCAGTAGACAAGTCCTCTAATCTGTCCTGCCTGAGCACTGCTGTAATATTTTCCCTAACAAGCAATGCTACTCCCCCACCTTTCATTCCTCTGCCTCGATCACATCTGAAACATTGGAACCCTGGAATATTAAGCTGCCAGTCCTGCCCCTCCTGTAGCCAAGTTTCACTAATTGCTACAACATCATAATTCCACGTGTCAATCCACGCCCTCAACTCATCCGCCTTCCCCGCAATACTCCTAGCATTGAAATATATACACCTCAGAAGATTTTTACCACCACTCACAAAACTTTCTATCAGCGGATTTGCTTAAACTTTCAACAACATTTTTTTTCACCCCAGCCCCACTGTCAGCTCTGGCACTCTGGTTCCCATCCCCCTGCAAATCTAGTTTAAAGCCTCCCCAACAGCACTAACAAACCTCCCTGAAAGGATATTGGTCCCCCTGTGGTTCTGTGTTCTGTGTTCTAAACAGAAAATGATGGAAACATTTAGCAAGTCAGACAGGATCTATGGAAACTGAAACAGTATTAACATTTCAGCCTAAAGACCCTTCTTCAGTAGATTATCTTGGGCAGCATTAGAGCCTTCCCTCTAACTGGCCCTGTTGACAATTCACCTGCTGAGTTTAAGTTAGCTGCAGAACTTAGTAATGTCCTGAAGTCCTTATGAAAGTTTTTCAAACATGTCTCAAGTTCTGATTGAAAAGTGTAAAACACATTATTAAGTTAAAAAGCACAAATGCTGGAGGAACTCAGCAGATCAGGCAGCATCTATGGAAAGGAATAAACAGTCAAAGTCAAAGTTAAAAGTAAATTTATTATCTAAGTACATATATGTCACTATATACAACCGGGAGACTGACAGAGATATACAGTTGATGTTTCAGGATGAGACCCTTCATCGGGACTGGAAAAGAAGAGGAAGAATCCAGAATAAGAAGGTGGGGGGGGGAGGAGAAGTTGGCAGGTGATGGGTAAGACCAGGTGAGGAGGAAGGGGTAGGTGTACAGGGATGAAATAAAACGCTGGGAGGTGATGGGCGAAAGAGGTAAAAGGTTAAAGAAGATACCTGATAGGAAGGGACAGTGGACCACCAGCGAAAGGGAAAGAGGAGGGGCACCAGAGGGAAGTGATGAGCAGGTGAGTAGAGAGAGGGCAATAGGAGAGCTTGAATGTGGAATGGAAAAAGAGGGAAGGGGGATGGAATCATTGGAAGTTAGAGAAATCAATGTTCCTACCATCAGGTTGGAGACAATCCGGAGGGAATATGAGGTGTTGGTCCTTCGACCTGAGTTTGGCCTCTTCATTGCAGTAGAGCCATCCAATTGCAGTGAAAATATTCAAACACTGAATTCGTGCAAACGGTGACAAAATCACTCTGATGGGTTTCTGGAACTATTGAAGTTTTAACTTCAGTAGTTTTAAGGTGCTTGGAAGTAGGTACAGGGGTAAGTTTTTTATGCAGAGAGTGGTGAGTGGGCTGCCGGCGACGGTGATGGAGGCGGATACAATAGGGTCTTTTAAGAGTTTCTTTGATAGGTACATGGAGCTTAGAAAAATAGAGGGCTGTGGGTAACCCTAGGTAATTTCTAAAGTAAGTGCATGTTCAGCACAGCATTGTGGGCCGAAGGGCCTGTACTGCGCTGTAGATTTTCTATGTTTCTGTGTTTCTATCAACTGGGACACTTTGGACTGCAAGTGAAGTAGCTGAGGAGGGATCTTTTGGAAATAAAGTTAATCACACTGAAAGTTAAGAAAGGATTATGGAGCAAGCAGGCAACTGTTAAAAGGTCAATATCGAATAGCTTCCTGACACAGAAAGAGCTCATTTTCTGGAATGGTTTCTAATATAGGAGTGTGGTTGGATATTGTATTGAAGGTCCAGCTGGATTATTTGATAATGAAATGTAAAGTATGTTTATTGAAACATGAAATGTAAAAACATCTCAACCCAAGCAAGGCTGTGGGACCGGATGGTGTCAGTACCAGGGTGCTCAAAGCCCTTGCCACTCAGCTATGTGGAGTACTTTGCCATGTGTTCAACATGAGCCTGAGGCTCCGGAGGGGTCCTGTACTGTGGAAGACGTACTGCCTCGTCCCTGTGCTGAAGACGCCGCGCCCCAGCGGCCTCAATGACTACAGACCGGTGGCATTGACCTCCCACATCATGAAGACCCTGGAGAGACTTGTTCTGGAGCTGCTCCGGCCTATGGTCAGGCCACACTTAGATCCCCTCCAGTTCGCCTACCAGCCCCGACTAGGAGTTGAGGATGCCATCGTCTACCTGCTGAACCGTGTCTACGCCCACCTGGACAAGCCAGCGAGCACTGTGAGGGTCATGTTTTTTGACTTCTCCAGTGCGTTCAACACCATCCACCCTGCTCTGCTGGGGGAGAAGCTGACAGCGATGCAGGTGGATGCTTCCCTGGTATCATGGATTCTTGATTACCTGACTGGCAGACCACAGTACGTGTGCTTGCAACACTGTGTGTCCGACAGAGTGATCAGCAGCACTGGGGCTCCACAGGGGACTGTCTTGTGTCCCTTCCTCTTCACCATTTACACCTCGGACTTCAACTACTGCACAGAGTCTTGTCATCTTCAGAAGTTTTCGGATCACTCTGCCATAGTTGGATGCATCAGCAAGGGAGATGAGGCTGAGTACAGGGCTATGGTAGGAAACTTCGTCACATGGTGTGAGCAGAATTATCTGCAGCTCAATGTGAAAAAGACTAAGGAGCTGGTGGTAGACCTGAGGACAGCTAAGGTACCGGTGACCCCTGTTTCCATCCAGGGGGTCAATGTGGACATGGTGGAGGATTACAAATATCTGGGGATATGAATTGACAATAAACTGGACTGGTCTAAGAACACTGAGGCTGTCTACAAGAAGGGTCAGAGCCGTCTCTATTTCCTGAGGAGACTGAGGTCCTTTAACATCTGCCAGATGGTGCTGAGGATGTTCTACGAGTCTGTGGTGGCCAGTGCTATCATGTTTGCTGTTGTGTGCTGGGGCAGCAGGCTGAGGGTGGCAGACACCAACAGAATCAACACACTCATTCGTAAGGCCAGTGATGTTGTAGGGATGGAACTGGACTCTCTCACGGTGGTGTCTGAAAAGAGGATGCTGTCTAAGTTGCATGCCATCTTGGTCAATGTCTCCCATCCACTACATAATGTACTGGGTGGGCACAGGAGTACATTCAGCCAGAGACTCATTCCTCCGAGATGCGGCACAGAGCGTCATAAGAAGTCATTCCTGCCTGTGGCCATCAAACTTTACAACTCCTTCCTTGGAGGATCAGACACCCTGAGCCAATAGGCTGGTCCTGGACTTATTTCATCATCTACTGGCATAATTTACATATTACTATTTAACTATTTATGGTTCTATTACTATTTATTATTTATGGTGCAACTGTAACGAAAACCAGTTTACCCCAGGATCAATAAAGTATGACTACGACTATGACTACGACTAATCTAAAATGTTCCCACTAACGTCTCTTACTTGTGTATATAAAATGGGCTTACAATATATTTATTTATGCCCATTTACTTATTTGATTTTATTGAGATGCAGAACGGAATAGGCCTTCCAGCCCTTTGAGCTGTGCCACCTACCAATCTCCCGATTTAATCCTGGCCTAATCACAGGAGCAATCAACCTACCCACTGAATGTCTTTGGACTGTGGGAGGAAACCGGAGCACCCAAAGGAAACCCACACAGTCATGGGGAAAACGTACAAACTCCTTACAGGCATCGGCGGGAGTTGAACCTGGGTCACTGCAGTTATACAACACAGGAAAAGCCCTTTGGCCTTCAGTGCTTGCTCAATATCAAGCATCCATTCATGCTAATTGTACACAAATCCCATTTCTGTTCTTTCCACACTCCTATCAGCACCACAACCCCAGATTCTATCACTCTTCTACACATTAGGGAAATTTACAGTGTCCAACTAACCTGTTAACCCACACACCTTTCAAAACTTAATCAAGTTACCTTCTTCAAATGGTGTTCCACAAGTTAGTTTATAATAATACCATCATTATTCATTTTGTCTAGAGCGGGACAGTGGCGTAAAGATAAGCACAATGCTTTACGGTGCAGGAGGTCAGGGTTCAATTCCCATCTCTATCTGTAAGGAGTTTCTATGTTTTCCCTGTCCTGTATTTAATATTGAAGTAATATTTGAGTAATTTTATATAACAGCCCTCGCTTAAAGTAAACACAAAGTTAGACGCATATTCCCAGACTCCTGTGTCTTCCTTTGAATTAATTTAATGTTTTGAAGTTACAAAACATAACAGTCCCTGTGATCTCATGGGTTTTTTCCAGGTGCTCCAATTTCCTCCCATATTCCAAAGACAGATATATATATGTATAGGCATCCGTTAGTCTCGTGAGACCATAGATTTGCGGCGCAGGCCTGGGCAAGGTTGTATGGAAAACTGGCAGTTGCTCATGCTGCAATTCTCCCCTCTCCACGCCACTGATGATGTCCAAGGGAAGGGCACTAGGGCCGATACAGCTTGGCACCAGTGTCATCGCAGAGCAATGTGTGGTTAAGTGCCTTGCTCAAGGACACAACACGTTGCCTCAGCTGAGGCTCAAACTAGCGACCTTCAGATCACTAGACTGACGCCTTAACCACTTAGCCACGCGTCAACACAGGTTCCAGGTTACAGACATACAGGTTAGCAAAGGCTAGTGAGTTGTAGACATGCGATGTTGGCGCTGGAAGCACGGCGACACTTGCAGGCTGCCCCAGCGCATCCTCAGGCTGTGTTGGTCATCGATGTTGGCGCTGGAAGCACGGCGACACTTGCAGGCTGCCCCAGCGCGTCCTCAGACTGTGTTGGTCATCGATGCAGATGACTCACTTCGCTGTACATTTCAATTTTCTTGTGAGAAGTAAAGCTAATGTTTCATTTGATCTGGGTCATAAACTTGGTTACTTATAGAAAAAGCTGCAGTTTATTGATAACAGATATTTGTTATTTGTGTTTCGTCATTCTAATATTATTTCTCATATCAAGTTCAAAGTTCAAAGTAAAAATTATTATCAGAGTACATATATGTCACCACATACAACCCTGAAATTCTTTTCTTTTACTGCAGGCATACTCAGCAAATCTATAGAACAGTAACTGTGTTCTGTGTCATCTTTGGTGTATTTATTTTCCTTCCATTAAAAGCTTCAATATAGAAATGCCAGCCAACATTGAAGCTGCTTCTAAGATATTTATATTTCCATCAAGATCAAGCATTAGTGACAATGGTTGGTGTTGAAAATTCCAGTTCTATAAGATCCCTGAACAAGATTAGGTTAACCTGACATGTACAACAAAAAAATGTTCATTCAGCCAACATAAAGAAGGCAACTTACCTCGATTGCATGGTCTTACATGGGTCAGGATAATAGAATCAAAATTGAGTCAGAGCACTTAGGGAAAAGGAGTGAAATATGTTCACATTCAGAAGCTCTGGGGTGTAATAAACAACTTTAACGTATGAACCGTATTATTTTATCAGTTAGATCAATGGAGTAATCAATAAACTCAGTATTAATTCAGTTTTGCGATCAATGGATAACCTTAAACTTCTGAAGTTCTACATCCAGTCAGAAATGCTGATGAAGAATTGAATAGCTGATCAGTGGTGGAAATTCCAATAGCATTCTCATCCTCAACAGCATCAAAGCACAGACAATGAAACAAGATGGGCAGACGTCATTTAAACTGACTGCCTATATTTTCAGCCTTTTTCAGCACTGTCAATGAAGGATGAATTTCTGTTGAGTGTTTAAAAGAAGAAGAGCAGAAATTCACAGCTGAGATCCCAGCACAGTCATCATTATGTAGTTTAGTAAAACCAATGGTTCTATCAGCCAAGACAAAAAGAAAAGGAAGTCAATGTTTTTCCATAACAAAAGGGAAATCAGAGAGACAATAGATGTACTTGGGAATCAGTGTGGCTATCGATGTGTGGAACCAAAGGAGATGAATGAGAACTTAATTGACTATTCCTCATTTCCATTTGCTATGAAGAAGTTCTGAATACAAAGGAATTCAGGAAGGGAATTATGATGTCCTGATGCATACCCACGTTACATAAAAGAATGTTCTGGAGATCTTAGAGCATATGAAGGTGGATAAATCCCTAGGGCCTGACCAAGTGTAAACGAAGACATTGAGGGAAGCCAGGGAAGAAAATACTAGCATCTTGATGGAGATTATTGCATCATCATTAGTAATAGATGAGGTACTGGAAGTCTGGATGGTGCCTAATTTATGCCACCATTCTAAAAGGGTTGTAAGGACAAACCAGGAAACCACAAACTGATAAGCCTAACCTCAGCATGGGAAAGATACCAAAGGAGATTCTGAGAGATAGGAACCACCTGCATTTGGAAAGGCATGATTATAGATAGTCAGCATGACTTTCTGCATGAGAGATCAAAGGAGGAGAAGATGGCAGTGTGACGCAGCTTGCGCAGCCACTCCGGTGAATGATATCTGTAATCTGTCAAGTACGGCGCCATGCACAATCCTGATTTGATGGAGACAGACGTGAGAGAACGGAGAAACATCTGGAGAAACTTCTGAAAAGGCTTTTTCGTCACCGCTGCTACTGTGTGATCCTGAATCTCCGGAGGGGAAGGCCCCGAGTCCTCGGCTTTGCTTGTTGCTCGGTGGCTGGGATGGGGTCGAAGCGCTCGGCAGAGATGGTGCTCGGTGCTCGGAGTCGAAGGGCTGGTCAGAGTCTCGAAGTTTTCGAACGGACTCAGAGTCGGCTGTGGTCGGGTGTTTCTAATGCATCGACAGTTGTCGGTACCTGGAGGTTTATGGTAGAGAGAGTTTCTCCTTTCTGCCGCCTGCTATTGGGGACTATCGGGAATCGATCGGAACTTTGAGACTTTTTTTTTCCGTTCCCATGGTCTGCTCTTAATCAAATTATGGCATTGCTTTGCACTGCTGTAACTATATGTTATAATTATGTGGTCTTGTCAGTGTTAGGCTTTGGTTTGTCCTTTTTTTTTGTGATATCACTCTGGAGGAACATTGTATCATTTCTTAATGCATGCATGCATTTCTAAATGACAATAAACGAGGACTGAGTGTCCTCATAATCTAATCTAAAAAAAAAATCAGGTCTCGTGGACTTGATAGAATGTTTTAAGGTGACCAAGAAGGTTGACAAGGGCAGGGTAGTTGATGTTGTCTGCATGGATTTTGTCAAGGTCTTTCACGTGGTCCAGCATAGTAGGCTGATACAGGAGATTACATCTAGAGGCGGTAGTGGAGAATTATTTGTGAGGTCTCTGACTAGTTGTGTGCTACAGGGATTGGTACTGGGTCCACTGTTGTATGCCATATATATTAGGGGAACAATGTCATTAAAATAGTTAGATATTTGCTAGTGGCACTTTAATTGGTGATGTTGTGGACAGGGGAGAATCTTATCTAAGATTATAGCAACATCCAGATCAACTGGGAAAACGGGTCAAGGAATGGCAGATGAAATGAACTCAGACAAGTTCAACTTGCTGCATTTTGGGAAGCTACAGCATGCAGAATTGCACAGTAGGTTTCACACCCTGAGGAGACCGTCATGGAACAGTGAGTCCTAGTTCCTCGAAACCGGAGACACGGGTGGACAAGCTGGTAAAAAGGACATTTGGTGCACTTGCCTTCATTGGTCAAAGCAGAATACAAGAGCTGGAACCTCATGTTACCGCTGTACCAGACATTGGTACGATCACACTTGGAGTACTGATGACTGACAGTAACAATAGGAAGGATGAAATTCATCTGGAACTGTCCCACTAGAATATGCCAGGACTGGACTGCTCGATTTATAAGGGAAGACTGGATAGGTTCGTGCCATTTCTGCTAGAGATTAGGAGGTCAAGTGCTGACTTTATAGAGGTTCATAAAATCAAGAGGGACAAAGGTAAGGTGAAAGGTCACAGACTTTTTCTCAGGTTGGGAATCTAAAACTAAAGGTTTAAGATACAGGGGGAAATATTTAAAGGGATATTCTGGACAAGTTTACTATACTGAGTTTCAAGTCAAGTCAAGTTTATTGTCATTTAACTATATACATGTATATCGTCAAGAGAGACTATTTTTCTCCAAAACGGGGTGTAAAGCACAGTAGTACGCATAACATGCATATAACACACAATAACTTAGGAAAGTAAGAATAAAATCTACAAACGAATTAGATAAACAAAAGCAAAGTGCATAAATTAAATATTGTAGGGTATAGAACAAATTAACCAGTGACACTTTGTATGTGATGCGTCAGGGAGTTCAGAAGCAGTTTGATTGATATATGGAGTGAGCTGTCAAAGGAAGTGGTAGAGGCAGCTGCAATTACAACGTTATGTAGCCCCCCCCCCGGCCACCCTCAGGGTCGCTCGGCTCGCTGTCGTCTAGGGAAACAACCTTCGATCCCACCAAACTGGGTAATTAGTTTGTGTGGATGCTGTGTGATGTACCCCACACCGCCCAGATAACAGACAATACACCAGATACGATTAAATGATTTACAGGTTATAGATATTACTGGAACTATATAATTAATAGAGAATAAAATATAAAAGGAAAATAAAAGGCGTCACACTTATCAAGTTCAATCTCTTCGTGTACAAACAGTTGGAGCTCAGGACCCTTCTTCTTCACCCTGCAACCCCTCGGATCACCTCGACTGGCCGCCTGGGACCAACAAGGGTGGTCGACCAGATGCTCCACACGAGTCCGTCTCCGTCTCCTCGCTGAACGCCCTCCTCAGGGTCCAATCCCGTTAGAGGACATCACAGCACCTGGTCCATCCTCTGTCTCTCTCTCCCGCCTTCTGCCTCCAAAACCCTGTGCACACAAATCTTCCAGATACACCAAAATCATAACAACTATCTCAATTGGTTCATAACATCTTCTTATCACCGCCTAACCTAAAACAAGCTGCTAGCGCAAAAACTTTCTCAGCGTTTAATGTAACAAAGAAGCATTCCCAAGCATAACATAACAAAGAAGCCATTTTAATTAGCCTACGCAGTAAATTAAGAGACGAAACCCCCTTACAGTTAAAAGGCATTTAAACAGGTTCATAGGTACAAAAGGCTTAAAGGGATCTGGACAAAGCACGGGCAAATAGAACGAGCTCAGGTAGGTACTTTAGTCAGCATGGAGGACTTGGGCAGAAGATCCTGTGTCTGTGCTGTGTGAGTTTGGTATAATTGGGCAAGTGCTTTGCACAATACCTGACACTCACAGGCAAAACATGTTTCATTGGCCCATGATTAAGATAAGAGAGATGAAAGGTTATTTGCTGTGGTTTCCCAGATACTGCTCGGAAAGATTTAGTTCAAGGAACGGTTTGTCCCCTCCTGCTTCGCATGACAAACTGCACGTAAAGTATGCACGTATACCTGCTGCATGTGTTAAACTTTCCATCATGAAGGAACTCATCATAAAAGAGACCTCCCAGCTTTTCCATAAAAAGCACCATTCAGTTGCACACAATGTGTTCAGAGTAATTATTAGTTTCGACTGTGGTTCTTTAATTTAATACTATTTGCAGGTGTTGGGGTCAGAGTTTGAACTAGATGAGACTGCCTCTGTAATTACTCATTATTAGCAATCAGCAAACAAAATTTAATGAAACATAAGCAAAGTTGCAGACTGTATATTATGGGCAAGAAATGTTTGTACTAAATAGTGAGGCACACCCAGAGTATCCTGCAGCATTTAACCAGACTGACGTAAGAAACAGAGGGGTGAAGTGAGGCTGCTTTTTGATGGCCTCATTTCTAGATCACATGTTGGTACTTGAGTTCATGACCGCCACCCAGATAAGCCCTTTTGATTTGAGTTTAGTTGGACGCAGAGCTCGTGAAAACTGCCGTATAGCTAACAGAACCATTATAACCTCGGGCAGCAGTAGAGACAGCCTGCTTTTGCACAATGGGCCCTACTGGAATTTGCAAGATCCCATCTTTGAAGCTGAACCCTGCAAATTGGAAAAAGGAAACGACTAGAACTTATACGTTTGTAGATGTTGGAATCTGGAGCAAATCCAAACGGTTGGAGGAACTCAGCAGTTCAGGCAGCATCTGTGGAGGGAAATACACAGTCAGTATTTTATCTGGGTATTTTATCTGAGTTTATGAAACTGAAGGGTCTTGACCCAAAATGTCAGCTGTCCATTTTCCTCTCTAGGTGCTGTTTGACCTGCTGAGTTCCTCCAGAAGTTTCTGTTTTGATTGGGTGCATTGAAAATAAAACAGAAGAGCATCATATACAACCTTCTGCCCTGGACCTTTTAACCTACTATACTATCAGTTTCATCTGTCCCTCCTACATGGCCCATAACACTCATTTTTTCTTTCAGACATGTACTTAACGAAGAGTCTCTTGAGTGTCCCTAATGTATCAGCCTCTACCACAACACCCAGCAGTATGTTTCAGACACTTACCATTCTTCGGGTAAAAATTCTATCACTAACTGCTGGTACAGTAGCGTAGCTGATACCATAGCTCTATTACAGCACCAGTGATCAGGGGTCATTTCTGCTGCTCTTTGCATGTTCTCCTTGTGGCCATATGGCTTTCCTCTGGGTGCTCTGGTTTCCTCCCACATTCTAAAGACATACAAGTTAGCAGATTAATTGCTCACATATATGTATTTGGGTGATGAGGGCTCATTGGATCAGATGGGCATTTTACTGTCCTGTATCTTTAAATAAAAGTCCAAAATACATGAATTTTCCTCTGCTCTCCTTAAACCTGAGCCTAACTTCAAGTTCCCTAAATCCTGGAATAAAAACAGTGCAAGTTCCTGCTCAGACCTTCCAGCAAAAAAGTGTAGGTGTGAGAAATCTGAATTAGAAACAGGGGATGATGGGCATAATAACAGGGCCAAGAACATCTCACAAAATGTGGATAATGTTAATTCTCTTTCTCTCTCCACAGATGCTGCCTGTCTGGATGAATATTTTGTTCTTGTTGCTGCTCTAATTGGGGAATATACTACCGAGAAGTATATCAACCAGACAAGCTATGCAGTACTTCCTGTAAAGTGTAGCCTTGGTCAATGCTTCCCATTAATGGTTAACGTAATGTATTACAGCACCAGCAATCACTGATGTGAGTTCTATTCCCATTGCAATCTGTAAGGAATTTGTACATTCTCCTCAAAACCGCATGGGATTCCTCTGGGTGCTCCAGTTTTCTCCCACATTCCTCAGAGAAATGGCTAGGGTTAGTGAGTTACGGGCATGCTGTGTTGGCATCATGACACTTGCGGGCTATCCAAAAAAATCAACGCAAAAGACGCATTTCGTTGTATATTTTGATACTTCAATGTACATGTGACAAATAACATTGAGGGCAGGTTTGCTAGAGCTGTTGGGGGGGTGGTGGTTTAAACTAATTTGGCAGTGAGAGGGGAACCGGAGTGATAGGGCTGAGCATGGTATACTGTACAAGTAGATACAGTGTGTCGTGAGACTGTGAGGAAGGACAGGGAGATGGTAGCGCAAAATTGAAGTCAGTGGGATGAGTTAAAGTGTAAAAGGTGAATACAAGACTGAAGGTGTTATATCGAATGTGCACAGTATATGGAAGAAGGTGGATGGACCTTGTAGCACAGTTAAAAATTGACAGGCACGATGTTATGGGCATCACTTAGTCATGGCTGAAAGAAGATCATAGTTGACAGCTTAACATCCAAGAATACACATTGCATCAAAAGGACAGGTGGGTAGACAGAGGGGGTGGGGTGCTGTTGGTAAAAAATGAATTCAAATCCTTAGAAAGAGGTGACATAGGATCAGAAAATGTAGAATCCTTGTAGGTAGAGTTAAGAAACTGCAATGGTTAAAATAAACCCTGATGGGAGTTATATACAGGCCTCTAAACAGTAGCCAGGATGTGGGATACAAATTATGACGGGAGATATAAAAGGTATGTAAAAAGGGCAATGTTGCTATAGTCATGAGGGATTTCAACATGCAGGTAGATTGGTTAAATCTAGTTGTTGTCGGATCCCAAGCGAGGGAATATTGAATGCCCATGAGACAGCTTTTTAGAGCAGCTTGTACTTGAACCCATTAGGGAAATGGCAATTCTGCATTGGATGTTATGTAGACCCAAATTTGATTGGGGAGCTTAAGGCAAAGGAACCCTTAGGAGCCAGTGATCATAACATAAAAGAATTCACCTTGCAATTTAAGAAGGAGAAGCTAAGATCAGATGTATCACTATTACAGTAGTGTAAAGGGAATTACAGAGGCATAATGAAGGAGCTGGCCAAAGTTGATTGGAAGGGGACACTAGCAGGGATGACAGAAGAACAGCAATGGCTGGAGTTTCTGGCAGCAATTTGGAAGGCGCAGGACAGATATATCCCAAAGATGAAGAAGTATTTAAAGGCAGAATGATGCAACCGTGGCTGAGAAGTGAAGTCAAAACCAACATCAAAACAAAAGAGAAGGCATATAATATAGCAAAAATATAGGATAGAAGGTAGAGGATTGGGAATCTTTTAAAAAACCAACAGAAGGCAAATATAAAAGCCTTCTTTTAAAAATGAAATATGAAGGTAAGCTAGCAGAGAAAAGTATACAGAAGACTTTTTCTTGATATATAAAAAGTAAAAAAGAGGCAGGAGTGGATATTGGACCACTGGACAATGATGATGGAGAAATAGTAGACAAAATTAATAAGTATTTTGCATCAGTCTTCACTGTGGAAGACACTAGCAGAATGCCAGAAATGTGAGAATATCAGGGGGCAGAAGTGAGTGCCATTGCTATTAGTAAGGAGAAGGTGCTTGGGAAGCTGGAAAGGCTGAAAGTAGATAAATCACCTGGACTAGATGGACTGCACCCCTGGGTTCAGAAAGAAGTAATTGAAGAGATTGTGGAGGCAATAGTAATTATCTGGATTCTGAAATGATTCCAGAGGACTAAAAATTTGCAAATGTCACTCCATGCTTTAAGAAGGGAGAGAAACAGAAGAAAGGAAATTATAGGCCGGTTAGCCTGAAATTAGTGGTTGGAAAGATGTTGGAGTCTATTATTAAGAATGCTGTTCCAGGGTACTTGCGGGCACAAGACAAATTAGGCCAAAGTCAGTATGGTTTCCCTGCAAAAGGACCACAATCTTGTCATTGTGTTCAGAGGCTTGGAGGCTTCAATGACCCAGAGAGCTATGTTGGCTGGAGTCAGGACTTTATGCTTTGGCTCCTGGTAGGGTCACCCATGCCAAACAGGTCAAAGGGTAGAGGCAAGGCAAAGAGTGATTCACCAGTCCTCCGGGTTTGAGGGTTCAGCACAGGGCTAATAATCCTGACTGGTAAAACAAGATTGTTATCGAAACAGCAATGAAGAATCCACCTACATCTGAGTGCGACGGTATTCCTGAGTCTCCACCTGGGACTTGCATGGCTGACAGTGAACTGAGAGGAAGCTACTGACATGGTGAAGGAAGCCTTAATCACCACCAGAGATGGAAAACATTCATTACTGCCCTAAATTCCAGTGACACAATGGGCAATAAGTAAATACGGTTTCCAGAAGAGGAATTCTTGCCTGACAAATCTGTTGGAAGTCTTTGAAGAATTAAACCGGCAGGATAGACAAAGGAGAGTCAGTGGATGTTGCTTATTTGGATTCTCAGAAGGCTTTTGACAAGATGCCAAAGATGAGGCTGCTTAACTGTCACAGTCCTGACCGTTAATTCCCTATTTTCTCCTAATTTCCTTTGATGGTTTTCATCAAGACCTGGAGCATAAGAACCCCGGCTTTGGACCCACTAGTTGCCAGATTGTTGGTTTTGCCAATGTGGTAATTAACGTTTCCCGGCCGCTAAGGATTGTGTGTTCTAAGTTCTACTTCAGTACCAAGAATTACCTGTGAAACTCAGTCTCTCCGTGTCAAGATAGGTATTCTAAGTTTTACTTCAGCACCGAGATTTACCTGTGAAACTCAGTCTCTCCGTGTCAAGATAGGTATTCTAAGTTTTACTTCAGCACCGAGGTTTGCCTGTGTAACTTTGTCTCTCCGTGCTAAGAAAAGTTTTGTCTGCCACTTTCCTTTCTACACTCCATGTCAGGATAAGTTCTGCCTGCCTCCTGCTTTCCTGCACTCCCTCCTGTTTGTCGTTCAATGCTCACGCCCGTGTCTGCATCCTAACTCAATCTCTGTGCCTGTCTCCTGCGTTTGGGTTCGCCTCATTCATTGCAACATTAACGAGATAAGAGCCTATGGTGTTACAGGAAAGATACCCCCATGGAAAGAAGAGTGGCTGAATGCCAGGAGGCAAAGAGTGGGAATAAAGGGGGCTTTTCTGGTTGTCTGTCAGTGACTAATTGTGTGCACGGAGGTTGGTGTTGGAACTATGTCTTTTCATGTTATATGTCAATGGTTTGGATGAGGGGAATTGATGGCTTTCTGGCCAAGTTCGCAAACAATACAAAGGTCCTGTAGACGGAGGGGTAGTTAATGCTGAGGAAGCAGGGTGTCTGCAGATAGGAAGAATGAGCAAAGAAGTGGCAGATGGAATATAGTGTATGGTCATGCACTTTGGTTGAAGGAATAAAGGCACTGCGTCCGGTGCTCCCGATGTGGCCTTCTATATATTGGTGAGACCCGACGCAGACTGGGAGATCATTTTGCTGAACACTTACACTCTGTCCGCCAGAGAAAGCAGGATCTCCCAGTAGCCACACATTTTAATTCCACATCCCATTCCCATTCTGATATGTCTATCCACGGCCTCCTCTACTGTAAAGATGAAGCCACACTCAGGTTGGAGGAACAACACCTTATATTCCGTCTGGGTAGCCTCCAACCTGATGGCATGAACGTCGACTTCTCTAACTTCCGCTAATGCCCCACCCCCCCCTTGTACCCCATCCGTTATTTATTTATATACATACATTATTTCTCTCTTTCTCCTTTTTCTCCCTCTGTCTCTCTTACTATACCCCTTGCCCATCCTCTGGGTTTTTCTCTCCCTCCTCCCTTTCCTTCTCCCTGGGCCTCCTGTCCCATGATCCTCTCGTATCTCTTTTGCCAATCACCTGTCCAGCTCTTGGCTCCTTCCCTCCCCCTCCTGTCTTCTCCTCTCATTTTGGATCTCCCCCTCCCCCTCCAACTTTTAAATCTCTAACTAGCTCTTCCTTCAGTTAGTCCTGACGAAGGGTCTCAGCCCAAAACGTCGACTGTACCTCTTCCTAGAGATGCTGCCTGGCCTGCTGCGTTCACCAGCAACCTTGATGTGTGCTGGTTGAATAAAGGCATAGACTGTTTTCTAAATGGGGAGAAAATTGAAAAATTAGAGGTGCAAAGGAACTTGGGAGTCCTTGGACAGGATTTCTTAAAGGTTAGCTTGCAGATGGAGTTGGTGGGAAGGAAGGCAAATGCAATGTTTTATTCATTTTGAGATGACTAGAATACAAAAGCAAAGGTGTAATATTGACACACTTGGGGTATTGCGAGCAGATTTGGGCTCCTTATCTAAGAAAAGATGTGCTGACATTGGAGACCGTCCAGAGGAGGTTCACAAGAATGATCTCAGGAATGAAAGGGTGAACATATGAGGAGCATTTGATGGGTCTGGGCCCTGTACTCACCGGAGTTTAGAAGAATGAGGTCAGTTCTCATTGAAATCTATGGAATTTTGAAAGGCCCTAATAGAGTGGATGTAGAGAGGTTTCCTGCAGTGGGGAAGTCTTGGATCAGAGAGCACAACCTCAGAATAGTGGAACATCCATTTAGAACAGTGATGAGGAAAAATTTCTTTAGCTAGGGGTGGTGAATCTGTGGAATTCATTGCTATAGACGGCCAAGTCACTGGGTATATTTAAGGTGGTAGTTGATAGGTTCTCGATTAATCAGGGTGTCAAAGGTTACAGGGAGAAGGTAGGAGAATGGGGATGAGAGGGATAACAAATCAGCCCTGATAGAATAACAGGCAGACTCGATAGGCCAAATGGCTTAATTCTGCTCCTATGTCTTATGGTCTTATAACATTAATCTTTTTCTTTAACCAGCAGCACAGGAATAACTTATTAGATCATTACCTCATTGCTGCATGTGGGAGTTTGCTGTGAACTGTTTATCTTTCGTATTGCAGAGTCAGAATGACGTGACTTCAGTTTCCATCCTGGAGTCTTGACCACAAATATCCAGACTGACTCTACAGTGCTGCACCCTTACAGGGGCATCTTTCTCATAAGATATCAGCGACAGTCCTTGTATTCTGCATCTGTGCCCTCCGGTCCTGGACTCCCTCACTACAGGAAACATCCTCTCCACATTCACTCTATCTAGGCCTTTCAATATTTGATAGGTTTCAATAAGATCCCCCTTCACTCTTCTAAACTTCAGCAAGTACAGTCATCAAAGGCTCCTCATACATTAACCCTGTCATTCCCAGGGTCATTCTCATGAAATTCCTCTGGACCCTCTCCAATGCCAGTACATCCTTTCTTAATGGAAAGGAGTTGGGGGAATAGAGAACTTCCAGGGTGGGCGGGATATTTGATTATGCTCACTGCTTCTCTGAAGCAGCAGGAATTGTAGACAAAATTGAAAGATTTTCATGATGGCCTAAGTGACGTCCACAACTCTGCACTGTTACTTATTTACTTACTGAGATACAGCACAGAATGGGACCTTCTGGCCCATCAAGCCATGCTACCCAGCCACCCCCAAATCACCTAATCACGGGACGATTGACAATGACAATTAACCTACTAAACGGTACGTCTTTGGATCATGGGAGGAGACTGGGGCGCCCACAGAAATCCAGCACAGTCCACGGGGAGGACGTACAGACTCGTTTCAGAAGGCATCGGAATTGAACTCTGAACTCTGACACCCCGAGCCGTAATGGTGTTGCGCTAACCACTACGCTTCCATGGTTCCAACATGTCTCGTGGATGGGGCAGAAGAACTGCTGTAACAAACGGTGATGCATCCGGGCAGGATGGCTTCCACGTGCATCTATGAGAGCCAACGGGGACATGTCAACTTTCAAGATTCAACATTGTCTAATGTCATATCTGTACGCAGGTGTAAGAAGAATAAAAGAATTGTTACTCTGGATCGGATACAGCTCAAAAAAATACAATATGGAACACAATAATAAAAAATAAAAAACACAACAATTATAAATACGTAAAATAGCTTATATTTACAGATTAATTGTATGTCCATAATGTGATGCTGGGCTGTACATAAGGTGACCGATTGGAAATAATAAAGTAGTGGTGGAGTCAGTGGGTGGAGGCGTTGATCAGTTTTACTGCTTTGGGGAAATGTATTGAATTTGAGTCTGGTGGTCTCGGCATGGACGCTACGTTGCGTCCTCCCTGATGGGAGTGGGACAAACAGTCCATCAGCAGGGTGAGTTGGATCCTTCATGGTGTGACTGGCCCTCTTCCGATAATTTTCTTTTATATGTCCTTGATGGTGGGTAGGCTGGTGCCGCTGATGTGTTGGGCAGTTTTGACTTCCTGTCTGCAGCTGTGCAGTTTCCATACCAAGCAGTGACGCAGCTTGTCAAGATGCTCCCTACTGCGCACCTTTAGGACGACATGAGTCTAGCTTCTTCAGCTATCTCAGAAAGCAGAGCGTTGGTGATTGTACAGAACGTGCTCAGGGACCATGAGAGGTTGTGTGTGATGTGCACTCCCAGGAGGTCGAAACTGCTCGCAGTTCCACTGCTGTGCCGTCAATGTAAAAAGGAGCGTGAGTGGTGTGGGTTCACCTGAAGTTTATAACCACCTCCTCTGCCTTGTTGACATTAAGAAACATGTTACTTACCTGGTATCAGTCCTCGAGCTCTTCCGCCCCCACCCTTTAGGCTGTCTCGTCATTTTTGGTGATGAGCCCCACCACCGTTGGGTCATCAGCACACTTGGGAAAGTGATTACTCGGGTGTTTGGCTGTGCAGTCATCTGTGGACAGAGTGGAGAGCAGTGGGCTCAGTACACAGCTCTGAAGACACCTGTATTGAGGATGATGGGGAGGGAGGAGTGGTTGTGCATCCTGACTGAGGTCTCTTCGTTAGGACGTCCAACAGCCAATTGCACAGTGGTGAGTTTAGACTGAGGAGTAGGAGTTTGATCACCAACACTCTGACATAAGTGTCCTTGTTTTCTTGGTCTGTTTGGGCCAGGTGCATGAAACATGCTGTGGCATCTGTTGCAGAGCGGCTCTGTCAGTAAGCATATGGTTCAGTATCTAGTGTGGCAGGAATAGAGTTTTTAATATGTCCCATTATCAGCCAGTCAAAGCATTTCATGGTGATTATTGTCTGTGCCACCGGGCATTAGTCATTTAGTTCTGAGGGTGTAGAAGTTCTTTTGTACAGGGATGACGATGGCTGATTTGAAGCATATGGGGACAGCAGCCTGGATGAGTGAAGTGTTGAAGATGCCTGTGAGCTGGTGTGCACAATCGGCCTGGGATGATGTCTGGCCCAGCGGCCTCACAGAGGTTGACTCTCTGCAGAGTCCTTCTCACGTTTGTTGCTGTTACAGACAGCGGCTGCTCACCTGGAAAGGGGTTGGTGTAGCTTTTGTGGCCAGCGTTGCGTAAGAGTTGTTTAGAGCATCAGGGAGGGAGTCGTCACTGGCACAGTTGCCACTGCCTTTCCTTTGTGTACTCAGTAATGCTCTTGATGTCCACTTTCATACGCAAGGAATCATTATCTGACAGGTGTTCCTGAAATCTTTGTGCGTAGGCAGTCTTTGGCCTCTTGATGCCAAAGATGAGGTTTCTTCCGGCTGCCCTGAGAGTTGTTCTGTCACAGGACCTGAAGGTAGCATCCTGGGCTTTTAATAGAGAGCACACCTCTGCATTCAGCCAGGGCTTCTGGTTGGACCATGAGATGTCCATACTTGAGGTACCAACGTTGATATAACCAATGACAGAAAAGGCACATTCCTCGAGGTCTGAGTCTACTCTGTTTGTGGCAGCCTCCTTGAACATCTGCTAACTGGTCCGTTCAAGACAGTCCTGAAACAGAGATTCCCTCATTAGCAAGCAAGTCTATTTGTGCAACACTCTTCAAACACAAGGCAGTTCAAAATGCTTTACATAAAACAAGATATAAAAATCAAACATCAAATTTCAGACAATATATAAAAGAATAGAATCACACAAAATAGATGTGAGAAAATAGAAGTTACAGTGCAGGGGATTCTAATTAAAAGCTACAGCAAAAAGAAAAGTTTTAAACCTCAATTTAAAAGAGCTTAAAGTTGGGGCAGACTTCAGAACCTCTGGAAGGTTATTCCAGAAAGGTCATACAGGGATGGTCCTCCTGACTGGTTTCGCTATTTTCAGCAGCGGTGGGTGCCCTGGGATTAACATTATGGAGATATGGTCAGAGAGGCCAAGGTGAGGGTGTGTGATGACTTGGTAAGTACCACATCTGTTTGTATAAACATGGTCCAATCTGTTTGTTACCCTAGAGGCCAAAGTGACATGTTGGTGGAATTTGGGCAAAATATCCTGCAGGTGAACATGATTGAAGACTCCTGCAATTATGAAGAGACAGTCTGGATGCTTGTTTTGAAGAGAGCTGGTGATACTGTAGAGGTCTCCCAGTGCATCCTTGGCATTTGCGCTCAGGGAGATGTAGACAGCAGTGATGGACACAACAGTATCACCCTGACAAAAGAAAATCTGCAGATGCTGGAAATCTGAGCAACACACACAAAATGCTGGAGGAACTCAGCAGGCCAGATAGCATCTATGGAAAAGAGTAAACAGTCGACGTTTCAAGCCAAAACCCTTCATCGGGACTCAAGATCTTGATGAAGGGTCTCGGCTCGAAACGTCGACTGTTTACTCTTTTCCGGTAAACTCTCTGAACAGGTAATGTGGCCAGCATTTAATTGCAAGATGCTCAATTTCCCCAGAACAGTGACTGCTAACTGCAGATGAGTTTGTGCACTGACCTTTGTGAATGTACACAGAGAGTCCACTTCCTTTGGATTTCCCCGACAGGGAGTTCCCATCTGCATGGAACAGTCATCCTGTCGGGTTGAAATCAAACTGCCAAATTTCCCTCGCCTTGTGAGGAAATAAAGGAGTCTTTGTGTTTTCTAAAGGCCAAATGGCCTACTATTATATATACAATATACATATATTTTAACATTTCTCTGGTCAAACAATTGATGTAGATGGCTGCTGAAAAACACACTCCTGCACCCATTGGGGAGTTTGTATTCCTCCAGAAACAATATCCAGCATTAAAATCCCTCTCTCTCAAGGCTTGTAGATGATCACAGAGCCAGAAGGTGGCCAGTGCTCAGAAATGGAACCATATCTCAACAAGCAGCAAATGTTCAGCCATCTAGCAGCATCCATCATCAGGGACACCCACCATCCAGGACATGTTCTCTTCCCATCGTTGCCATCAGGAAGAAGGTACAGGAACCTCAGGACTCACACAACCAGGCTTAGGCACTGTTATTGCCCCTCAGTCATCAGGCTCTTGAACCAAAGGGGATAACTTCACTCAATTTCACTCGCCCCATCATTGAAATGTTCCCACAACCAATAGACTCACTTTCAAGGACTCTTCATCTCATGTTTTCAATATTTATTGCTTATTTATTTATTTACCCCTGTTTCTTCCTTTTGCATTTGCACAGTTTGTTGTCTCCTGGACTTTGGTTGAACACCCCAGTTGGGTGATCTATAGATTTATTGAGTATGCCCACAAGAAAATGAATATCAAGGTTGTATATGGTTGTATATGTGTGGTCATGTGGCCAAGTAGTTATGCCGTTGGACTAGCGACCTGAAGGTCGTGAGTTCGAGCCCCAGCCGAGGCAACGCGTTGTGTCCTTGAGCAAGGCACTTAATCGCACATTGCCGTGCGAGGACACTGGTGCCAAGCTGTATGGGTCCTAATGCCCTTCCCTTGGACAACATTGGTGTCGTGGAGAGGGGAGACTTGCAGCATGGTCTTCCATACAACCTTGCCCAGGCCTGCGCCCTGGAGAGTGAAGACTTTCCAGGCACAGATCCATGGTCTTGCAAGACTAACGGATGCCAAAAAAAAATATGGTGACATATATGTACTTTGACAATAAAATTTACTTTGAACCTTGAAGTTCCTAGAAGAAAAACAGTAGAAATAATGGGAAAACTAGAGGTATTTTAAAAAAAAAATAAGAAGCAGGATATAAAATAAAGTGGACACAGTTGTTCCAAAGTATTCTCTAGGAAAGATCTCAGCAAGGGTGCATTCTGGTAAAATACAAAAGCTTATGGAGAAGAATACTCCATCTATGACTAACTAAAAGAAAGGTGGTATTAAAGAAAAATATTTGGTTAGGATTAGTGGTAGGTCAGAGTTGTCGGATATTTGTAGAAGTCAGCAAAGGGATGACTAGAAAAACATGAAGAAGGAGAAGGTAGAGTATGAGAGTATAAAAACAGACAGCAGTAGATTTTACATGAATATAAAAAAAGAAATGAGTCTGTTTTTTATATTCTAATGCTCTAGTGGTCCCCTACAGGATAAGACTGGGGAATTAAGAATGTGAAATAGAGAAATAGCAGTGATTTTCAATAATTAGTTTGAAATAATCTTTTCAAGAAAAATGTAATGACATATAATAAAGGACGAGCTGGGAGGAAGACATTACATTTCATGCACGAGAGAGAGCTAATGGGGCTCAGAGGTGAGAATCCTCTGAATGGCCAAAGATAGTGCATGTGTTGGTTATAAGCTCCCACTAGTCCATGGTTTCTACAAAGCTGCCAGAGGACTGGATAGATTCAAGATTCAAGATGGTTCAATGTCATTTCCTGTACACAAGTGTAAGGAGAATTAAATAATTGTTATTCTGGATCCAATGCAGCACAAAAAAAACACACAATAGATAAAGAACATAATATTAAGACACAACAAGTATAAACACATAAGATAGCTTATATACGTAGGTTGATTGTATATCAATAAAGTGATACTAGACTGTACACAAGGTGACTGATGGGAAATAATAAAGTAGTGGTGGAGTCAGTGGTGTTGATCAGCCTTACTGCTTGAGGAAAGGAACTGTTTTTGAGTCTGGTGGTCCTGGCATGGATGTTACGTAGCCTCCTCTCTGATGGGAGTGGGACAAACAGCCAATGAGTAGGGTGTGTAGGATCCTTCATGATGTTACTGGCCCTTTTCCAGCATCTTTCTACAAATGTTTGTATATAAATGTCCTTGATGGCAGGTAGACCGGTGTCAGTGATGCATTGGGCAGTTTTGACTACCCATTTTAGAGCCTTCCTGTTCACTGCAGTGGAGCTTCTGCACCAAGCAGTGATGCAGCTTGGTAGGATGATCTCTACAGTGCATAGGTTGAACGACATGAGTATGGATGTGCAAAGTCTAGCTCTCTTCAGCCTCCTCAGAAAGTAAAGGTGTTGGTGAGTTTCCTCACTGTGTTGGATGTGTTCTGGGACCATGAGGGGTTGTGTGATGTGCACTCCCAGGAGTTTGAAACTGCCTGCAATTTCCACTACTATGCTGCTGATGTAAGTGGTGTGAGTTCTCCTGAATCGATAACCATCTCCTTTGTCTTGTTGACATTGAGGAGGATGTTATTTGCCTGGCACCAGGTCTTGAGCTCCTCCACGCCCTCTCCGTAGGCTGTGTCATCACTGTTGGTGCTGAGCCCTAACACTATTGTGTCATCAGCAAACTTGACAATGCAATTGCTCAGGTGCTTGCAAATGTAATGTCAGTATTGAAGATAGGAGGGGGACAAGAAGCAGAGGTTACCCAGTTTGGGAAGAAGTAAATTATAATTACAATGAAGTGAGACTGCAGAATGTTACAGCTGAAGGGACCAGTGTTATTGTCACAGAAAGTACAAGAGAGCTGGCATGCAAGTTAAACCAGTAATTAAGAAGACTAATGAAATGCTGTCCTTTATTATAAATGCAATAAATACAAGTTTTGATGCAATGTAATGGGAACAAGTGACACCGTCCGTAGAGTACAGTATAGTGCTTTGATTTCCATATTTAAAGAACTGAGAATGACAGGTGGATGAATAAAGTAAGGCTAGGCCTTCATTCATTCAAGTTTAGAAGAATGACAGATGATAGTATTGAAATGCTTAAGATTCTGAGGGAGAATGATTGGATGATAAGGAAGGAACATTTCCCTTATTGGAAGGATCTAGGAATGATGAAGGGAACATCACTTCAGAATGATAGTTGCCCATTTAAGACTGAGATGAAGAGGAATTTTTTTCCTCTGAGAAGCTCATGACACCTTGGTACCCTTTGTCCTAGAAAGCTGTGGAGGTAAAGTTCAAAGTACATCTTTTATTAAAGCATGAATAAATTACACAACCTTGAGATTCGTCTCATTACAGACAACCACAAAGCAAAGAAACTCAAAAGAACTCATTTAAAAGAAGAAGAAACACCCAACATGCAGAGAAACAAAGTCAAATCACGCAAACAGTAAAAGCAAGCAATTAGGGTTCTGAATCTGGCCCAGTGCTTATATCGTCATCCAAACATTGGGTTCAGGTGCTCTGGGCCCGAACTCTACTGCCTCGATTGGGCCTGTACTGACCTTTCCAGTTTGGCTTGGTGCTTAAATCATCATCCAAAGATTGGGTTCTGTCACTTCGATACACTCTGTGGCCTGGACCCTAACACATCAATTCAGCCATTGAATAGATTCAATTGAATAGTCATTGAGTAGATTTATTGAAGAGACTGAGAGACAATTGAACTACAAGGGACTTGAGGGTTCTGTGGAGAGAGCAGAAAAGTGATATTGAATCCAGGATTAGTTAGACACGATCTTGTTGAATAGCTAGTTGTTATTTCTTAAGCAAGAGAAAATCTGCAGATGCTAGAAATCCAAGCAACTCACACAAAACGCTGGAGAAACTCAGCAGGCCAGGCAGCATCTATGGAAAAAAGTACAGTCGACATTTCGAGCCAATACCTTTTGGCAGGTTTCAGCCCGAAACGTCGACGGTACTTTTTTCCATAGATGCTGCCTGGTCTGCTGAGTTACTCCAGCATTTTGTGTGTGTTGCTTAATATTTCTTCATTTCTTAAATTCAGGAACTTTTTTTTGCAACACAGTACCCAAACCCATAGGAATGCACATTGAGGAAAACTAGAGCCATTCCATGTGTTAATTTGAATTCGCACACATATTTGACATAATTATTTTAAATTGGATAAGAGAATGAAGCAGTTCATCTATAGAAGCCTCTCAGAGGGTTATTTCAAATCATTGTTTTCTTCACCTTTAACCTTACCCCCAAAATATATCCAGAGGGAAAAAGAACCATTACAGATGAGAGTCAAGGCAAACGATTTAAAGAGACACGCAAGAACTCCACAGTTTTCCTGCATTGGTTCAGGTTTTGCTGTGCATATTTCAGACTTCACTGCACTATTGGTAGACTGTTGCACTTCTTCATAAACTTCTCCATCGCATGTTTTCCTACAAACCCCATTTCCAGAAAAGTTGGGATATTTTCCAAAATGCAATAAAAACAAAAATCTGTAATATGTTAATTCACGTGAACCTTTATTTAACTGACAAAAGTCCAAGGAAAAGATTTTCAATAGTTTTACTGACCAACTTAATTGTATTTTGTAAATATACACGAATTTAGAATTTGATGGCTGCAACACACTCAACAAAAGTTGGGACAGAGTTAAAATAAGATTGAAAAGTGCACAGAATATTCAAGTAACACCGGTTTGGAAGACTCCACATTAAGCAGGCTAATTGGTAGCAGGTGAGGTGTCATGACTGGGTATAAAAGTAGCGTCCATCAAAGGCTCAGTCTTTGCAAGCAAGGATGGGTCGTGGCTCACCCCTTTGTGCCAAAATTTGTGAGAGAATTGTTAGTCAGTTCAAAAGGAACATTTCTCAACACAAGATTGCAGAGAATTTAGGTCTTTCAACATCTACAGTACATAATATTGTGAAAAGATTCAGAGAATTCAGAGACATCTCAGTGCGTAAAGGGCAAGGTCGGAAACCACTGTTGAATGTGCGTGATCTTCGAGCCCTCAGGCGGCACTGCCTAAGAAACCGTCATGCTACTGTGACAATTATAGCCACCTGGGCTCGGGAGTACTTCGGAAAACCATTGTCACTCAACACAGTCCGTCGCTGCATCCAGAAATGCAACTTGAAACTGTATTATGCAAGGAGGAAGCCATACATCAACTCTATGCAGAAACGCCAGCGAGTTCTCTGGGCCCAAGCTCATCTCAGTTGGACCGAAAGACTGTGGAACCATGTGCTGTGGTCAGATGAGTCCACATTTCAGCTAGTTTTTGGAAAAAACGGGCATTGAGTTCTCCGTGCCAAAGATGAAAACGACCATCCAGATTGTTATCAGCGAAAGGTGCAAAAACCAGCATCTGTGATGGTATGGGGGTGCATCAGTGCCCACGGCATGGGTGAGTTGCATGTATGTGAAGGTACCATTGACTCTGAGGCATATATTAGGATTTTAAGAGAGACATATGTTGCCATCAAGGCGACGTCTCTTCCCGGGACGTCCATGCTTATTTCAGCAGGACAATGCCAGACCACATTCTGCACGGGCTACAACAGCGTGGCTTTGTAGACACAGAGTGCGTGTGCTTGACTGGCCTGTTGCCAGTCCAGATCTATCTCCTATTGAAAATGTATGGCACATCATGAAGAGGAGAATCAGACAACTGTGACCGTGGACTGTTGAGCAGCTGAAGTCTTATATCAAGCAAGAATGGACAAAATTTCCAATTGCAAATCTACTACAATTAGTATCCTCAGTTCCAAAATGATTAAAAAGTGTTATTAAAAGGAAAGGTGATGTAACACAATGGTAAATATGCCTCTGTCCCAACTTTTGTTGAGTGTGTTGCAGCCATCAAATTCTAAATTTGTGTATGGTTACAAAATACAATTAAGTTGGTCAGTAAAGCTATTGAAAATCTTCTCTGTGTACTTTTGTCAGTTAAATAAAGGTTCACGTGAATTAACGTATCACAGATTTTTGTTTTTATTGCATTTTGGAAAATATCCCAACTTTTTGGGAAATTGGGTTTGTAAATGTCCGGATCCTCCTGTATGGTTGTTGAATTACGGTGAAAGGAACAGCTTTTAACTCCACTCAAAGGCTTGACTTTTTTGGCAGCTAATTTCAACATGTAGTTACAGCTCTCTCAATCCTTTGTTAAATTCTTCCCTCCTAAACATGCCACAGAGCAGTGATGAGCAACAGCAGATTGCTTTCACCTGATAATTCATTGTTGCAGTTTGATATGTGACATTTTAACCACTGGGGAAAGAAAAGACTGATTTGTATAATGTCCAAAAATAGTAAGGGTTTGATTCTTTCTTTCTCTGTGTTCAGTGACTTGCCTGAAATAAAAAATGTTCAATGTCTTCTTACATGTATGATGATAATAGGCTAATTTAATTATTACACTGCTTCTGCTCAATTGATTTAATATTAACATAGTATTCCTCTCTAACATTAATCAATTTAAACATTAAGTAAATTCAAGCATTTAAAATTCCATTGAGGTCTCTCTCCACTCTGTGAAATGTTAAAGTGCAGAGGATTTAATGGAGGCATGAGAAAATGGGGATGTAGTGATTAGTGTCACTCTCACAGCACCAGCGATCTGGGTTCATTTCCTGCCGCTGTCTGTAAGGAGTTTGTACGTTCTCCCCGTGACAGCGTGGGTTTCCTCCGGGTGCTCCGGTTTCCTCCTACAATCCAAAGGCGTATGGGTAGATAAGCTAATTAGTCTCATGGCATGGACTAGAAGGGCCGAGGTGGCCTGTTTCCGTGCTGTAATTGTTGTATGGTTATTTATATGTTACATGGGCATGGTTGGGCAGTACAAGCTCAATAGGCTGGAAGGACCTGTTACTGTACTGTATCTCTAGCTAAAAATAAAAAAAAGGATAACCACGTGTTGACAGCAAAGACATGAGTGGAGTTGGACTTGGGGAATGAGTTATGCTTTGTAACTTCAAAACAGTAAACTAATTCAAAGAAACTTATGGGAGACCAAAATACAGGTGTGGTTCGAGTTCACTTTAAGCAGAAGCACGCATGTATCAATTGGTAGGTGGGATGGTGTATGCATTTAATGTATTTATACATATTCCTGTAATTAATTATTTCATCGAACAAGAATGCTTAATCAACAAATAGATAGACAAGTTTACTAAAATATTATTGAAATATTAAATACACAACAGGATGTTCCTTACAAAATAATATAGCAATCATCAGGAGGGCTTTTATATTTAGAAAAATGCCTTTTGCTTGTATATAAGAGATAACAAGCCATTGTATGGTAGTGTCACTAATTATTTTTAAGATGTTACCAGGACAATTAAAGTCTGTTTAAAGAACCCGAGGTGTGATTTTTTGCATAAATTCTGAAGGGTTGGAGTATTTAAAAACACCTGTATGTTCATTCTGATAAAGGCTCGGTTTTTCGCTTTTAATTTTGGTTCATGTGGAACTGTTTTAACAAATCTTATTGATGCTTGGCAAATTATTTTTCAAAGACTAAAATAAGAGTTGCAGATTGCTGGTGATACAAAAATAGGTGGAGAGCTATGTTGTGATTAAGATACAGCAATTCTGCAGAGGGTGGAAAAAAGATCGGCAAATGGAGTTTGACACGGGGAAGGGTAAGGTCATGCATTTCAGTGTTAGAGCAATCAAAAGGCGGATTAGTATCGAAATAGAGAGAGGCTGCAAGTGAGTGAAATACAGGGGGATCTGAGTTTCCTTGTCCCCTGCTGGCAAGATGCTAGCAGGCAGGACCAACATGTTGTTAAGAAGGCAAGTGGCATTTTGGTCTTCATTGGAAAGGGGTTGGTTTAAAGTAGGAAGGTTTTGTTACAACTGTACAGGGTATGGATGAGGCCTCACCTAGGATCATGTTTGGTTCCCTTAGCTAAAGACGAATAGAGTGACATAGGAGATTCACCAGGCTAATTCCTAGGATGAGAGAGTTGTCCTACCAAGAGAGAGTAAAGAGGTTCAGCCTTTGTCCCTTGTAGTTTAGAAGAATGAGGGGTAACCTTATTCAAACCTATAAGATCCTGACAGGCTTTGACAAGGTACAGTAGATATTGGGAATGGTTTCCATAGAGAAATGTAACTATAACAACAAGGGACCAGATATTTAAAATTGAAATTTATTCTGGCAAGAGGATAGTGAATCTCTGGAACTTTCCACCCCTGCAGGTGGTAAGCTGGATCATCAGAGATATTTAAAATTGAACTGGATAAGTATTTGATTGACACACATAAAAGTTGCTGGTGAACGCAGCAGGCCAGGCAGCATCTCTAGGAAGAGATGCAGTCGATGTTTCAGGCCGAGACCCTTCGTCAGGACTAACTGACGAAGGGTCTCGGCCTGAAACGTCGATTGCACCTCTTCCTAGAGATGCTGCCTGGCCTGCTGCGTTCACCAGCAACTTTTATGTGTGTTGCTTGAATTTCCAGCATCTGCAGAATTCCTGTTGTTTAAGTATTTGATTGTTCAAGGATCCATGATCACGTTAAAAGGCAGACAAGCTTGAAGGGTCTGATTCCACACCCCTGCTCTTATTTCCCCGTGTCCTTGCAGGTTGCAGGTTCTCCGGTAGCTAATTTCAGCATGGGGTGTGCACCTCTCAGTCCTTCATCAAATCTCTCTCCAACTCAGCATATCACAGAGCAGTGATAGATGAAAATCCAGGACATACCCTCTTCTTATAACAACCATCAGAGAGGACAGCAGCCTGAAGACACACATTCAACGATTTAGGAACCACTTCTTTCTCTCTGCCATCAGATTTCAGAATGGATATTAAATCCATAAATACTACCTCAATATTTTTGCTCTTGTTTTGCACTATTTATTTAATTTTGCATATATATGTTATATATATATCACACACACACACACACACACACACACACACACACATATATATATCACATATATATGTGACCTGATGTTACCAGGTCAGGTCACAGATCTCTCAGTGGGTGAGTATCTGGGGGACAGTGACCACTGCTCCCTGGCCTTTAGCATTATCATGGAAAAGGATAGAATCGGAGAGGACAGGAAAATTTTTAATTGGGGAAGGGCAAATTATGAGGCTACAAGGCTAGACCTTGCAGGTGTGAATTGGGATGATGTTTTTGCAGGGAAATGTACTATGGACATGTAGTCGATGTTTAGAGATCTCTTGCAGGATGTTAGGGATAAATTTGCCCTGGTGAGGAAGATAAAGAATGGTAGGGTGAAGGAACCATGGGTGACAAGTGAGGTGGAAAATCTAGTCAGGAGGAAGAAGGCAGCATACATGAGGTTTAGGAAGCAAGGATTAGATGGGTCTATTGAGGAATATAAGGAAGCAAAAAAGGAGCTTAAGAAGGGGCTGAGAAGAGCAAGAAGGGGGCATGAGAAGGCCTTGGCAAGTAGGGTAAAGGAAAACCCCAAGGCATTCTTCAATTATGTAAAGAAGAAAAGGATGACAGGAGTGAAGGTAGGACCGATTAGAGATAAAGGTGGGAAGATGTGCCTGGATGCTGCGGAAGTGAGCGAGGTCCTCAATGAATACTTCTCCTCGGTATTCACCAATGAGAGGGAACTTGATGGTGAGGACAAATATGAGTGAGGTTGATGTTCTGGAGCATGTTGATGTTAAGGGAGAGGAGGTGTTGGAGTTGTTAAAATACATTAGGACAGATAAGTCCCCGGGGCCTGACGGAATATTCCCCAGGCTGCTCCACGAGGCGAAGGAAGAGATTGCTGAGCCTCTGGCTAGGATCTTTAAGTCCTTGTTGTCAACAGGAATGGTATCGGAGGATTGGAGGGAGTCGAATGTTATCCCTTTGTTCAAAAAAGGTAGTAGGGATAGTCCGGGTAATTATAGACCAGTGAGCCTTACGTCTGTGGTGGGAAAACTGTTGGAAAAGATTCTTAGAGATAGGATCTCTGAATATTTAGAGAATCATGGTCTGATCAGGGACAGTCAGCATGGCTTTGTGAAGGGCAGATCATGTCTAACAAGCCTGATAGAGTTCTTTGAGGAGGTGACCAGGCATATAGATGAGGGTAGTGCAGTGGATGTGATCTATATGGATTTTAGTAAGGCATTTGACAAGGTTCCACACGGTAGGCTTATTCAGAAAGTCAGAAGGCATGGGATCCAGGGAAGTTTGGCCAGGTGGATTCAGAATTGGCTTGCCTGCAGAAGGCAGAGGGTCCTGGTGGAGGGAGTACATTCAGATTGGAGGATTGTGACTAGTGGTGTCCCACAAGGATCTGTTTTGGGACCTCTACTTTTCATGATTTTTATTAACGACCTGGATGTGGGGGTAGAAGGGTGGGATGGCAAGTTTGCAGACGACACAAAGATTGGTAGTGTTGTAGATAGTGTAGAGGATTGTCAAAGATTGCAGAGAGACATTGATAGGATGCAGAAGTGGGCTGAGAAGTGGCAAATGGAGTTCAACCCAGGGAAGTGTGAGGTGGTACACTTTGGAAGGACAAACTTCAAGGCAGAGTACAAAATAAATGGCAGGATACTTGGTAGTGTGGAGGAGCAGAGGGATCTGGGGGTACATGTCCACAAATCCCTGAAAGTTGCTTCACAGGTGGATAGGGTAGTTAAGAAAGCTTATGGGGTGTTAGCTTTCATAAGTCGAGGGATAGAGTTTAAGAGTCGCAATGTAATGATGCAGCTCTATAAAACTCTGGTTAGGCCACCTTTGGAGTACTGTGTTCAGTTCTGGTCACCGCACTATAGGAAGGATGTGGAAGCATTGGAAAGGGTACAGATGAGATTTACCAGGATGCTGCCTGGTTTAGAGTGTATGCATTATGATCAGAGATTAAGGGAGCTAGGGCTTTACTCTTTGGAGAGAAGGAGGATGAGAGGAGACATGATAGAGGTGTACAAGATATTAAGAGGAATAGATAGAGTGGATAGCCAGCGCCTCTTCCCCAGGGCACCACTGCTCAATACAAGAGGACATGGCTTTAAGGTAAGGGGTGGGAAGTTCAAGGGGGATATTAGAGGAAGGTTTTTTACTCAGAGAGTGGTTGGTACGTGGAATGCACTACTACCTGAGTCAGTGGTGGAGGCAGATACACGTGAAGTTTAAAAGACTACTAGACAGGTATATGGAGGAATTTAAGGTGGGGGCTTATATGGGAGGCAGGGTTTGAGGGTCGGCACAACATTGTGGGCCAAAGGACCTGTACTGTGCTGTACTATTCTATGTTCTACCTGTGTAAAATGAACAGTTTTGTGACCTTGCACAGTTGATGGACATTGGGGGAACCTTCCTTGCATCTAGTGAGGACTGTGAGCAAGGATTTAGCCTAATGAATCAACTCAAAAACAAGCTGAGAAACCGTTTAGGTGAATGTCATTTGGATATGTTAATGAGAATCAAAAGCAATCAATTGAATGGAATTTCTATTAGTCTAGATAGAGTTTACAAAGAATGGGTAAATTCCAAAGACAGGAGAGAGGAAAAATAACTGAGTGACTTAAATATGTATGTTATTTTGTTGTTATTCTGTGCAGTTTTATGTCAAATATTTTGTAAACCTACATAAACTATGCTGTGTGTGCATTCAGTGCGCACATACTTTTGTCACAGGAAAAAAATTTGCACAACATAAGATTTTTGCACACACTGATTACTAAAAATTAGAGGGAACATTGATTGCAACTGATCCATTATTACAGATAGGACCAGCCATAATAACTGTATGGATATAATATTACAGGATAAACAAGCAAGAACAACTTACCTAATAGATATAGCCACTTCAAACACATACAACATTCAGAAATCAATAAATGAAAAAAACCTGATATATGCTGAATTCAAAGAGGAAATTGAATGATTATGGAATATGAACAGGGTATATGAACAGGGTATGAATATCTAAAACTGGTAGCATCCCAAAGTTACTACACAATAGCATTAAACAATTAGGTTTACACAACAATATTTACGTAAATCTTCATAAATCCACAATACTAAATACTACTAGAACAGTCCGAAGTTTCGGAGCAATTGAGAAATGGATGTGTTTGCCCGTACTGTACATCAGGTTTCACCAGTTTGAGCTTAGAAAAAATAAAAATAATAGCCCTAATAATAATAAGTCAAACCTTTAGATTAATTACTGCTTTGTCAAATCTTTATTTTCCTTCATGCAGTCACAAGAGCCTTGTGGGGTTTTTTTCAGTCCCTGCAGAATTTTGCTATCCCTGCCTTCCACACTACAGTCAGAGCTGAACCCGTGCATTCCCACAAACATTATTCAGCAGTCTACATGAGCATTTGGACAGCTGCACTCCTAAATTAAAATAAAGGAATGTATAAATTCTTCAGAGTTGATATTTACTGCTGCCACAGTAAAAGCCAAGTGATATTTTCCAGTTAGTTTTAAGGGGTGATTTGTCCGTTTATCATTGATTCAAATGGAAAATTTCTATTAATACATGATTGAAATAATGCTTTGGGCAATATAATTAAATGTCAGTTTTTCCTACATGAGAAAATTCTGAGGCAGGAGTTGTAGGTTACAGTGGTAATGCAATCACTTGAGTCGAGTATGATGTTCTCCTAAGGGGTTGTCTATTGGTGGTCCTCAGGTGGCTGTGGAGGCTGATCCAGGATCCACATATTCTGCTCATAATGAAGAATGCCCATGCATGACTCTGTACAGGCTGATGCACGAGCAGCCACTACATGGTCCATGACAGTTCGTGGTCAGAGTCTGGGGTTATATGACATGTCAGAATCAGGATCACTTTATTGCCAGTAAGTGGACATACCAGAATTGATTGTGGTTCAGTGCCAAGCATAAAACACAGGGCAATACCTTAACAGAGAATACAACAGCCACCGACAATTTACAAGACAATAGTGCTAACAGCCACGAGCAACACAATTAGCAGAACAGTCGCATGCACAAAAGCCAATAATCAACCTTAAGTAACTAGGCGGGTGAAGGTTGAACCTCCATTTCAAGCCTGAACATCCCATGTAGTCTGGCACTTGAGCAATCAATGAAGTTGGAGCCCTTTCAAACAGAGCCTTAGACTGGGCCTGTTTAGTTGTGAATTGTTGTGAATCTTGCTTAGTTGTAAACTAGTTGCTCCTTTCAGCTAATTAATAAGAGTGATCATTCAAGAAAAGGAATCTTTGAAGTTCATCGCAAGGGTTATGCCTTCAACTACAAAATAACAATCCAAACATATGCTGTAAAGCCCAACACTGTTTGGAAACTTAAAGGGTCATACTTTTGCTTTCCAGCTCAGTCTTGTGCTTTTATCTGCATTTCCTGCTTGCACCTAACTACTCATAACAGAGATAACTTTTACACAGAATGCTTGGCATAGTTTCCTTGTATGTCAGACCCTTATAGATTTTATCTGAGTTCGTTAGTGTCTCTCTGACTGCGCACTAAAGCTGTGATGCGGCTTCAAAGAGACTTAAGGCTGGTTTGGACCACCTGGAATTTAACTTCTTGCAGTGGTGCAGACACAACATGGTCCCAGATACCTGATATGAAGTGAGCTTCAAAGGGTGCCATACAAAGCATTCAGCTTTTGTTATTGTTTCTTTTATGAGGATTACACAGAAGGGGTGGAAAACAACCACTGGTACATTTACAGGGAGCTCTTCCGCAAGAAAGCAGAACCCATCATTAAACACCCTCCACCATCCAGGCCATGCCCTCGTCTCACTACTACCATTGGCAAAGAAATACAGGAGGCTGAGGACACACACCACCAGGTTCAGGAATAGTTATTACCCTATGAACATCAGAGTCCTGAACCAGCGTGGATAACTTTACTCACCCCTACTCTGAACTGATTCTACGACCTACAGACTCACTTTCAGGGACTATTTGCAATTCATGTTCTTTTCTTGCCCAGTTAGTCTTTTTTTGCACATTGGTGTTTGTCCATCTTTGCCTGTTTATGGAAAGCTTTTCATATAATTCTATTGTATTTCTTTTTTCCTGTAAATGCCTGCAAGAACATAAACCTCAAGGCAGTATAAATTAGGAGTGAGGTAGTGAGTACCCCACTATTTCTGCTCACTATTTACTTACTTTAATTTATATACTGTATATTTTCCTTATTGTGATTTATAATACTTTTATGTATTGCGCTATACTGCTGCCTCAGAACAACAAGTTTCATGACAGGTATCAGTGATATTAAACCTCATTCTGATCCTAAATCTATGTACTTCCATAATAAACTTAGCTTGAAATTGAAACTTTGAAGGAGAGAAATGTTAGGTCAAAATTATATATGTTTTGGGAAAGGTTCATCTGATGAATATCTGTAACCTTGGAAGACCCACTGAAGAAGTGTTTGATGTCCTGTGGTCTCCATATGCTCTTGGCTGAACAAAATACACTTTCAATCCCACTGCATCAACTTTACGGAATTCTGAACGTAGTTATATGAGTTATTATTTATTTACTGAGATACAGCGTGGAATAGGGCCCTTCCAGCATTTCGAGCCATGCCACCCAGCATCCCCCGATTTAACCCTAGCTTAATCGCGGGACAATTTACAATGACCAATTATCCGACCAACCAGTACGTCTTTGGACTGTGTGAGTAAACCGGAGCACCCAGAGGGCACAGAGAGAACAACAAACTCCTTTCAGACACAGTGGGAATTGAACCTGGTTTGTTGATATTGTAAAGCGTGCTAACCACGATGCTGAATTTGCACATTGCATCACCGCTTCTACAGGCAGTGCTTCGTTTTGCTCCAGGTTCCTATTTAACATGTGATTTTAATGAAAGTAGTTGCAATTGCATTGAATTTGCAGTGAATGCTCTACATCAGCTGTAGACTAATTTTGTCTCTTCCTTCCCATGCCGTTCAATCAGCTCTCCTTACTCCATATCTCATGTCCACCCACTGCACAGTTAGCCTCACTTGTGGCTTTACATTGCTATGTTAATTACTGTGTCATAAACTCAAAGAAGTCAAACGGGTCTCGAGAGTCACTATTCCTGCCAATGCTGGGGAGAAGTCTGGAGATTCAGAATCAGGTTTAATCTCACTGGCATATGTCATGAAATTTACTGTTTTGCATCAGCAGTACAGTGCAATACATTATAAAAAAAAACTATAAATCATTATAAGAAACATATATACATTTATATCTTAATTATATCTATCTACGTGTGGGTGGGTAGTGGTGTGTGTGTGTGTATATAATTGAATTAAATAAGTATAGCAAAAAAAGGAAAAAAGAAGCCTGGTCAAGGGTAGTATTTTCACCAAGAGATCTTGGGCTGAAGCCCACATGGAAGACAAGAAACAGAGCCAGCCCCAACTCTCATCTTGCAGATTGGACCCGTACCCACTGTGCTCAATGCCTCTGAGTACTGAGCTCTTCTCTCACACTCCTGCTCTATTACACTGAATGTCCAACTCTGTCATAGTTCCATTCAGGTAAGACACAGCCCAACGTACTGCAGCATTCCTAGCAAAATCTAAGGGTTACATGAGATTTCCAGAAGAGAGAAACATTATTTATGAAATGCAGTAACCCACTTTACTGTTTACATACTCCAGAGTTCTGGTTGCTATGCATCTGAAGTGTTTTAAATCAACTGGAAGACTTCTTTTACTCACAATTTCTAGTGTTACATTTGATTATTAAAAAAGGAAAAGAAGGAATATGTTTCTATATTGTGCCTCACACAATCACAGGAGATTCTGAAAGAACGAAGGATCTTTGAGTGGCACTTGCTGTAGCAATCTAAGAAAAGTATGAGCAGCAAGATCTTGCAAACAGTATGGGAAGGATGAATAAATAGTCTGTTTCCAGTGGAAAGATGTAAGCGAAGGCATAGACACAGTTATACCTCCCTTCTTTGTCAGTGAATTAAGCTAAAGGATCCTTAGTAAAAGGTAGTGGGTTCACATGTAAAGCCCCCCCCCCCCACCACCATTGAGCACACCTACATGAAACGCATCCATCATCGGAGATCCCCACCACCCAGGTCATGTTCTTTACTCTCACTGCTAAAAGCAGGTAGAAGGAACAATTGCCTCAGGACTCGCACCACCATGTTCAAGAACTTTTACTAGTGGTGCAGGAGGAATCATCTGTTCCTGAATGTGGCCAAAACCAGGGCGATGGTGATTGATTTTAGGAGGAAGAGGACTGTGATAAATCCTCTATACATTCTTGGAGATGTTGCAGTGGTGGAGGAGTACAAATACTTGTGTGTTCACCTTCACAACAGACTTGACAGGAAAACCAACACCAAGGCTGGTTACATGAAGGGGATGAGCAGGCTCTATTTTCTAAGAAAGCTGCGATCCTTCGATGTATGCAGCAGGATGTTGGAGATCTTTTACCAATCTGTTGGAGTGAGCACAGTCTTCTTTGCGTCTTCATGTTGGGGGAGCAGCATTGGTGCGGTTGATGCAAAAAGACTAAATAACCTCATCAAGAAGGCTGGATCCGTCCCTGGCTACAACCTGGACTCTTTTGAGTTAGTGGTGGGGAGGAAGTCACTAAACAAACTGTAATCAATTATGGACAATCAGACACATCCTCTCCATGGCCTACTGAATAAGCAGCGGAGCACCCTTTTGAACAGACTCATTCAGATCCACTGTCACAGGGATCGTTACAAAAAATCTTTCCGACCAAATGCAATAAGCATATACAATAGTTCATCTCTGTGCAACAGGAGAGCACACATCATAGTACAATAGTCTCAGTTTTATTATTTTGTAATTAATTATTGGATAGTATTGCAAATTATTGCAGATTGGTAAATTATTATTGTGTATATTATTCTTCTGGTCTTTATTATTAGTTAGTCTGCACACCACTAAGTGTGTTTTTAAATGTTGCTGCTGGAATGAAAGAACTTTCTACTCAGAATCAATAAAGTATTTGTTATTATTTTATTGTTATTATTATTATTATTATTACTACTACTATTACTATCCCACAGCCATCTGGCTCTTGAACAAAAGTGGATAACTATACTCACTCACCCATCCATTGAAATGTTCCCACAACAAATGATCTCACTTTAAGGGCTCTTTATCTTGTTATCTCATGTTCTCATTATTTAGTGCTATTTATTTATATTTGCATTTGCACAGTTTGTTGCCTTCTGCACTCTGATTGATCTTTCATTGATCCTGTTATAGTTACTCTTCTACAGATTTGCTGAGTATGCCCACAGGACGCTGAATCTCAGGTTTGTATATGGGTGACATATATGTACTTTGATAATAAAATTAGTTGGCTGGGGTGATATACTGCAACCGGTGCTCCCGATGCGGCCTTCTATGTATTGGCGAGACCTGACGCAGACTAGGAGACCGTTTTGCTGAACACCTATGCTCTGTCCGCCAGAGAAAGCAGGATCTCCCAGTGGCCACACGTTTTAATTCCACATCCCATTCCCATTCTGACATGTCTATCCACGGCCTCCTCTACTGTAAAGATGAAGCTACACTCAGGTTGGAGGAACAATACCTTATATTCCGTCTGGGTAGCCTCCAATCTGATGGCATGAACATTGACTTCTCTAACTTCCGCTAATGCCCCATCTCCCCCTCGTACCCCATCCGTTATTTATTTATATACACACATTCTTTCTCTCACTCTCCTTTTTCTCCCTCTGTCCCTCTGACTATACCCCTTGCCCATCCTCTGGGTTCCACCCCCCCTGTCTTTCTCCCCGGACCTCCTGTCCCATGACCCTCTCATATCCCCTTTGCCAATCACCTGTCCAGCTCTTGGCTCCATCCCTCCCCCTCCTGTCTTCTCCTATCATTCGGGGTCTCCCCCTCGCCCTCCCACTTTCAAATCTCTTACTAACTCTTCCTTTAGTTAGTCCTGATGAAGGGTCTCGGCCTGAAATGTCGACTGCACCTCTTCCTAGAGATGCTGCCTGGCCTGCTGCGTTCACCAGCAACTTTGATGTGTGTTGCTTTGCTTCCATCTGAAAGGATTATTCAGTTAATGTCTCATCCAAAAGCAGACATCACTACAGTTCTGTTTCACCTCACTGTCATTGTTGTCTGAAATTCTTTAAGTCTTCCATACTTTAGATGATTTGGGGAAAGAGAGATTATAAATTGGACCTGGATGAAATGAACATGACGGATGTTTCTGTTTCTTTCATTGGAGCTCTCATTGTGGTAAACAGAGATTAACTTGGAGGTTCTCCCAACCACCACACCTTCAGGAGGAAAGCTAAATGCCTGCTTACATCAGGTTAAAGGGTCTGGGTGTTTTTGCTCATGAGGCACAGAAAGCTGGCGTGCAGGTACAGGTACAAGTAGTTAGGGCAGCAAATGTAACGTTTGCATTTATTGTAATGGAAAGATGGAGATGTCTGGTCACATCACATTTAGATTACTTAACATTTCAGTCTCTTTATTTAAGGAGGGATAAATTGGAGACATTTCAGAGGAGGCTCACCAGAATAATTGAGGAGTTGTTTGTGAAGGACAATTGAGCAGATGTTCACCCCTTTGAAGATGCAATGTGTGCTGTGGATAAAGACACACTGGTGAATGAACTACATTTGCATTTCCAGAAAGCATTTGAGCAAGTTTTCCAAACTACTGTAGAAAATAAAATCTCATAGTACAGAAGATAATGTGTGGTATGGAGAGGAGATTGGTCAACAAGAAACAGAGAATGAGCATAAACTAGTATTTTATTCTGATTGGCAATAAATGTGTGCAATAGGCATCCATGCCAGGATCTCAGCCTTTCGCAATTGGTTGGATGAAGTCAACATAAAGTTGTTGGAAATGAAAGTAAATTGAAATTCTTATCAACACTGTCATAATGCCAGCATTCACAAAATGCTGGAGGAACCCGGCAGGCCAGGCAGCACCTATGGAAAAGAGTAAACAGTTGACGTTTCAGACCGAGACCCTTCTTCAGTTCTTCAACATTCTGATGAAGGGTCTCGGCCTGAAACATCAACTGTTTACCCTTTCCCACAGATGCTGCTTGGCCTGCTGTGTTCCTCCAGCATTTTATGTGTATCGCTTGGATTTCCAGCATCTGTAGATTTTCTCATGCTTATAATGTTAACGTTGCCAATTTAACCTACTTACTCTGATTACATTCTGATTACTTTCTTGCTGGTACGACATACAGACTGCACTTGGCTACATTCTCCTCAGGAAATTGTCCATTTTGTATGTGTAATGCCCTGGTTAAGACTTCTACTGCTATGCTGTGAGGTATTCCATTTTAGCAGTTTTCTGTAAAAGCAGTGTGCCCTGCTGGTAGAATGTTTTGGTTCTGGCTAAAGATAAGGAGCCATGTTGTTCAACTTAGGAATGATGTGTCAGTCAATCAGCATGGTGGGATCGAGAGAAGATTCCAGTGAGAGCTGGGTGAAAAGATATGGAAAGTGGTTGGGTCTGTGGGCTTTCTTTGGTGGGAGGTGGGAGAGGAGAGGACGCCTGGAGGATCCGATGTGAAGAGGAAACAGTAATGCAAAGAGTGATTTGCAAGTTGAAGCAGCCCAAGAAGGGAACTTCCTCCTGTGATTGTTCCTCCTAAAATTGCGTTGCCCGATAAGTTAGGAGAACCTGAAGATGTGGGGCCATGGGCAGTCCATATTTTTAGAAAAGGGGGGAATGCAGCTGAGGGTGAAGACTTTAAAGTCGTTGCTTGTAGATGAGGTTGAAGATTTTAAAGACAAGTTGTTTCGTTTCTGCAAAGTGAGGGAAAAGAGTTGTCTGATGTGAAAGGTTTAATGGGTCCTTCAGTGGATGATGTAAATTCTGAGCTGGTTTCGGCAATTACATCACTGGTTGATAAGTGTACCAGCAGAGAGCTGAATTATGAGAGGCTGAGAATGTTCCCTGGAGTGAAGCCCACCCCCAATGGGGAAGAGGACTATGAGGCTGGGGCGGAGCGGATGTATCTGTTACTGGATGAGTGACAGTGCTCAGATAATATGAAAATACAGTGACTGGTAGAGAGTTTAAAAGGTCTGGCTGCTGAGGTAGTGAGGTCCCTAAAGGCAGAGAACCCATCAGTCACGTCCGTGGACTACGTGCGAGCATAAGAAAATGTTTTTGATATGACTGACAGCCCAGCGGAGTTTATGATGAGATTCAGGCACACATTCCTGGAGAAAGGGGAGAAACTTTCTGCCTACATTTTCAGGCTAGAGAGACAGCTGTATTGCTTGTGCCGTAAAGGAGCCATTCAATTTGCTGAGATAAATCAGTTATGGATATGGCAAGTTGTGAAGGGCGCGCTGTCACATCACATGATTGTTTTAAGCATTCAAATGATTCACAAGACATGTTGCCCTCCCTCATTTGTTGAGCTGATCCCTTCACCATTTCTTATCCCCTTCTCCCTCTCTCATGTTATCTTCTTACCCGCCCATCACCTCCCTCTGGTGCTCCTCCCCCCCCCAACTTTTTTCTTCCTTCCATGGCCTTCTGTCTCTTTCACCAATCAATTTCCTAGCTCTTTGCTTCATCCCTTTCCCTCCAAGTTTCACCTATCGCCTGGTTGCTTCTCTCTCCCCTCCCCTCACCTTTCAAATCTACTCCTCAGTTTCTTTTTCTCCAGTCCTGCCGAAGGGTTTCGGCCCGAAATGTTGACTGTACTTTTTTCCATAGATGCTGCCTGGCCTGCTGAGTTCTTCCAGCATTTTGTGCGTGCTGCTGTGAGGGATCTCATTTTAGCAGTTTTCTGTAAAAGCATTGTGTCCTGCCAGAAGAATGTTTTAATTTCGACTAAAGGTAAGGAGCCATGTTGTTCAACTTAGGAACGTTGTGTCAGTCAATCAGGATGGTGGGTCCAGGAGAAGGTTCTAGAGAGATTTGTGATAGACAGTGGTCGGGTTCATGGGCTTTCTTTCTGCAGGAAATGCAGGAAGAAAAGGATCCTGGAGGATGCCTGAAGGATGTGATCTGAAGGGGAGACCCTAATGCAAGGAGTGCTTCACCAGATGAAGGAGTTCAAGAAGGGAAGTTCTACCTGTAATTGGTGATGAGAATTCAACACTGTGAGTAAAGCTATACAGCCGACAGATATGACATGACCTCCAACAGTTGTGTGCACATTTAGACTGATTTAATTGTCATGGCCTTTCATTTTTTTTCTTTTCTTTTTCCTATTAATTGTTTGTAAAGCTGATATAGGTAAATATACTTACTTTACAACTTTATGTGGTGAATGACCTGTTATTTCTTGCCGATCGATAATTGTGTACAGGCAGTATTTACACAGCAATCGCTCAAATCAGAATTCCCAATGTTCCTTTTGGTTGAACCCTAAATCAAACTGACCCTAGATGAATATTGTTTATGAAAGGTGGCTTTCTCACCGCTGAGTTATGCGGCTGTTAGCAGAGTTTGCTAATGAGCTGAGTTTCCACACAAGTCCCTGTGAGAGGGTCACATATGGAAATGTCAAAAAATTTTTTTGTTAAATTATGAGGGATTGCAGAGGGATCTGAGTGTCCCATTTTGTGATTCTCAAAGGCTTATTTCTTGGAATGGAAGAACAGGTAATTAAGAAAGCTTATATAACGTTATCATAAATTGCCAGGGGAATTGAATACAAAAGCAGGAATATTATGCTTTGGTTTTATAAAGCATTGATAAGACCACATCTGAAGTACTGTGTATGATACTGGTCTTCTTAGATTGTACATTAATGTTTTGAAACATTTTAAAGAAGGTTCACAGGACTAATTACTGTGAAGGAGGGATGGTCTTATGAGGAGAGATTGGGCAGGTCAGAATTGTATCTGCCAGTGAAGGTTGAGAGCAGACTTAATGGAATTGTTAGAAAAACACTAGGGTTCTTGACAAATTGGAACTGGAGAGGAAATTTGCTCTAATTGGAAAAGCCAGATGCAAGGATCACTGTTTAAAAATACATGTCATTCATTTAAGTTGCTTTTTTAAAATTCTTTTGGATAGTCAAAAGTTGTTGGAACTCCTCATCGAAGAGCAATGGAAAGAAAGACTCTGAATATTTTTGAAACAGTGTTGGACAGATACTTGACAAGAGAATGAAAGGTTATTGTGAATAGACTGCAGAGGAGTGTTAACTTTACCATCAAATCAGACATGACATTATTAAATGGAAGAGCCAGCTAGAGAACAGGATGGTGTACCTACTGCTCTTAATTCCTTTATGCCTGTGTCTTGACCGGATTTCTGTGGGAAGACCGAGAGATGCTCTTATGGAAAAATGGGATTCAGAGAAAGCTTGAATGAGTGTGTCCTGAGAAGATGTTTCCACTCAAGGAGGAAGCTATAGCAATAGCTTCAGGACATAAGATCATCTACTTAAGCTACAAAAGAGGACAAGATATTTTCTCACAAAAAAAAATCATGAACCTTTGGAATTCACTGCCCTAGAGTTGAATCCTTGAATATATTGAAGGTTGGGATTGACAGCTCTACAGACCTTAAATTAACAGTTATGAAGAATAGGCAAGATCAGATCAGCAATGCACTTATTGAATGAAGGAGTTTGATCAAGGGACTGTATGGCCTACTTCACTTCCTGCTTATTTTGATCTCAGCCAAACTGCCCTTGAAGCTCCAGCCAACTGGCACACACCGAAGAAATTTATCAGTTGTCATATGAGGAAGTGTCCTGTAGCGACACAAGTCTCATCAAAGCAATTGCTATTCTGCTTGCACATGTTGCCATAGCGATAAAGATCACAGATGGGTCTTGAATCTCCCCTTCCTGACAAACATCTTTTCACAAGCACTGCACTCCTGTTATTTCAGCACAAGCATTTGTGCAAAATAATGACAACCTTTCCCACTCTTTTTTTTGCTGTGAGGCTGCGAGTCCGCGGCTCCCTGTCCTACCCACTGATCTCTGACCGATTCCACTTCTGTCCAGGCCTGTCACATTGTCAAGGCACGGTGCTGCAATGTAAACAGAACTCGATTGCTGAGCTGCCTCAGAGGGGCGCAGCTCCAAAGACAATGCACTGAGGCATATCAAGCATATCACTTTACTCATAAAGGCCCACTCGTTCCATCAATGTCGGCAGATATCGTGTGACATGTTGAAAATTCAGCTTCGGCCAGCCAATGATAATCGGGCGAGTCTGTCAGTAATTATGGGTAAATGATGCCACAAGTAAATCATAGCTTCTGTGTAAGGAATGCAGTGACTCCCATGGCATCAATCTCAATTCACATTGGAGGCCCTTGTTTCTCCTGTCTCTGCTGGAAGCAGGGAGTTTGACCTGTCACAGCTTTAAACTAATCAGTTCCATACTTGCCGTCTGTTCTCTTCAACCACCCATTCAACTCACTGAGTTTGAATGGAAAAACATGGGCCCTGGTAATATAAAAGGTCATGTTTTCTGCATTGTTGTGTATTTAAACTCTGGCCTTGAAATTATGTTCTGCAGAATTATCAAATATATCTCAACGAATTTGTTTTAATTGAGGTAAAAGTTTTTCTTAAATAACCCAACGGTATTTTTCCACACAAAGGAGTTACTGAAACACTAAACTCCAGAGCATGATTTGAAAGACTTTGTATTATCTTCAAGCTTATCAAAATAATTTTCTGACTATTTGTTAATTAGCTTGTGGCACATATTGCTTATTTTGTGCAGTAACTCAGCATATTCCTTAATAAATCAGGAGGATAATTAAATCAACAATAGGTGGAATTGGATAATTAAACTTGAGAAGGTCTTGCGGTGAGTGTGATCTTAGATCATCCTTTCTCATGAAGGAAATTTGACAGTAACTTCTGGAATTAATGTGGGAATTCTGGAAGATGCCGTCAATATTTCCCTGCCCTTCCACAAGAGGAAGTGTTTTTCAGCCTTTATTAGCATTATCTGCAGAAACTATGAGAATTTCTGAGAATTATGGGGAGGTATTTATAGGGTAAATACAAGCAGACTTTTCCACCGAAGTTGGGTTCGACTAGAACTAAAGGTCATAGGTTAAGGGTGAAAGGTGAAATATTTAAGGGGAACCTGAAGGGTAATTTCTTCACTCAAAGGGTGGTGCAAGTGTGGAACAATTTGCCAGTGAACATGGTGGATGTGGTTCGATTTCAACATCTAAGATAAGTCTGGATAAGTGCATGGATGGGAGGCTATACTCCATTAGTAGGTCGATGGGACTAGGCATAATTGTTTATGGAACCGGAGGAAATAGCGGAGATACTTAATGAATACTTTGCTTCAATATTCACTACAGAAAAGGATCTTGGCAATTGTAGGGATGACTTGCAGTGGACTGAAAAGCTTGAGAATGTAGATATTAAGAAAGAGGATGTGCTGGAGCTTTTGGAAAGCATCAAGTTGGATAAGTCACCGAGACCAGACGGGATGTACCCTAGGCTACTGTGGGAAGTGAGGGAGGAGATCGCTGAGCCTCTGGCAATGATCTTTGCATCATCAATGAGGACGGGAGAGGTTCTGGAGGATTGGAGGGTTGCGGATGTTGTTCCCTTATTCAAGAAAGGGAGTAGAGAAATTATAGGCCAGTGAGTCTTACTTCAGTGGTTGGTAAGTTGATGGAGAAGATCCTGAGAGGCAGGATTTATAAACATTTGGAAAGGCATAATATGATTAGGAACAGTCAGCATGGCTTTGTCAAAGGTAGGTTATTGCTTACGAGCCTGATTGAATTTTTTGAGGATGTGACTAAGCACATTGATGAAGGTAGAGCCGTAGATGTAGTGTATATGGATTTTAGCAAGGCATTTGATAAGGTACCCCATGCAAGGCTTATTGAGAAAGTAAGGAGGCATGGGATCCAAGGGGATATTGCTTTGTGGATCCAGGACCGGCTTGCCCACAGAAGGCAAAGAGTGGTTGTAGACGAGACATATTCTGCATGGAGGTCGGTGACCAGTGGTGTGCCTCAGGGATCTGTTCTGGGACCCCTACTCTTCGTGAGTTTTATAAATGATCTGGATGAGGAAGTGGAGGGTTGGATTAGTAAATTTGCTGTTGACACAAAGATTGGGTGTGTTGTGGATAGTGTGGAGGGCTGTCAGAGGTTACAACGGGACATTGATAGGATGCAAAACTGGGTTGAGAAGTGGCAGATGGAGTACAACCCAGATAAATGTGAGGTGGTTCATTTTGGTAGGTCAAATATGATGGCAGAATATAGTATTAATGATACGACTCTTGGCAGTGTGGAGGATCAGAGGCATCTTGGGGTCCGAGTCCATAGGACACTCAAAGCTGCTACGCAGGTTGACTCTGTGGTTAAGAAGGCATACGGTGTATTGGCCTTCATCAATCATGGGATTGAGTTTAAGAGCTGAGAGGTAATGTTGCAGCTATATAGCACCCTGGTCAGACCCCACTTGGAGTACTGTGCTCATTTCTGGTCACTTCACTATAGGAAGGACGTGGAAACCATAGAAAGGGTGCAGAGGAGATTTACAAGGATGTTGCCTGGATTGGGGAGCATGCCTTTTATGAGAATAGGTTGAGTGAACTTGGCCTTTTCTCCTTGGAGCAACGGAGGATGAGAGGTGACCTGATAGAGGTGTACAAGATAATGAGAGGCACTGATCGTGTGGATAGTCAGAGGCTTATCCCCTGGGCTGAATTGGCTAGCACAAGAGGGCATAGTTTCAAGCTGCTTGGAAGTAGGTACAGAGGAGATATCAGGGCTAAGTTTTTTACACAGAGAGTGGTGAGTGCATGGAATGGGCTGGCAGCGGTGGTGGAGGCGGAAATGATAGGGTCTTTTAAGAGACTCCTGGATGGCTACATGGAGCTTAGAAAAATAGAGGGCTATGGGTAAAGCCTAGGTAGCTCTAAGTTAGTGACATGTTCGGGACAGCTTTGTGGGCCAAAGGGCCTGTATTGGCTGTAGGTTTTCTATGTTTCTATGTTTGGCATGATCTAGAAGGGCCAAAGGGCTATTTTCTGTGCAGTAGTGCCCTTTGACTCTAACTTAATTACATAATAGTCACTTCATAGCACTTCCTAAAATCTTCTCTGGTGAATGTATAAAGACATACCAAACCATAATTGCTGTTGAATACAGTCTCTGGCCTAAAATTTTATTGCAAAGGGAAATGTTGATTAATTTTATCTGATAGATTTTCAATAAAAATAGAGGAAAATCATGGTTGTTCAGTGAATTCCATGAACTCGTGATTTTCTACCCAGGTGCATGGACAAGCTCAGTTATCAGATCTCCTCCACACTCCCTAAACTGCCCCCTACAGTTCATGACTCCCAACACAGACGCTGAGCTCCAGACATGGCCAACAACCCTTCATCCTGCAAAGATCTCTAGCCTGACCCACACCACCATGCTCCCACCAGCCTTTCATACACAGCACTTCCCACATGACCGGCACGGTGACTCAGCACTACAACTGTGGCTACCTGTGAGGGGCAGTGGCAGGTTGTCCATCTCGACGTTAGTGTGGGCCTCAGAAGGACTGAGCAGTTTCCTGAGGCAAGCCAATGTGAAATGGACCACCTGGAAGATCCTTCACATATCAGACAGCCCAGTGTCAACAAGGTGAAGTGGAATTACGCATCAGTACCTGAGGTCCATCATTGTAAAAGAGAGATAGACCACACAAACTAGAGAAAATCTGCAGATATTGGAAGTCTGAGCAACACACACAAAATGCTGGGGGAACTCAGCAGACAGACAGCATCTAGGAAAAGAGTAAAGTCGACGTTTCAGGCTGAAGCTCTTCGGCAGGACAAAGCTCTCCTTTTATTCCCCTGTACACCTCCATCCCTCACCAGGAAGGCCCCAAAGTTCTTTGTTTTTTTTTCTGGACACCAGACCTAACCAGTTCCCCTCCACCACCATGCTCCTCTGCCTAGTGGAACTTGGACCACACAATTTGTTTTGATCTGCCTCCACAGTTTGGAATCTTGCAAAGGTCAGCCCAAGACGTACATTTTACCATCATAGTAGAGATCTATAACTTAGGTGGCCAGGCATCAGAATTGTCCTCTCCAGTCTCTAGTTCAGATCTCTCCAACCCGTTCCCTCACCAGCCAAGAACAAGCACAACATCACCTGTCCACACCAAAATCATTGCCTTTAAAACACTGAATTGAATTGAATTGACTTTGTTACTTACATCCTTCATATACATGAGGAGTAAGATTCATTACATTACGTCTCTATCTAAATGTCCATTGTGCAACTTATAGTAATTTGTAATAAATATTATGCACACCAAGACAGTCAATATAACATAGAAATACAATGGTATCAGTGTGAATTGTATCAGGGTCCAGTGAGATGGAGGAACTGAGCGAAATACATGTTAGTAGGGAAGTGGTGTTGGGTAAATTGAAGGAGTTAAAGGCAGATAAATCCCCAGGGCCAGATGGTCTGCATCCCAAAGTGCTTAAGGAAGTAGCCCAAGAAATAGTGGATGCATTAGTGATAATTTTTCAAAACTCGTTAGATTCTGGACTAGGATTGGAGGGTGGCTAATGTAACCCCACTTTTTAAAAAAGGAGAGAGAGAGAAACCGGGGAATTATAGACCGGTTAGCCTAACGTCGGTGGTGGGGAAGCTGCTGGAGTCAGTTATCAAAGATGTGATAACAGCACATTTGGAAAGCGGTGAAATCATCAGACAAAGTCAGCATGGATTTGTGAAAGGAAAATCATGTCTGACGAATCTCATAGAATTTTTTGAGGATGTAACTAGTAGAGTGGATAGGGGAGAACCAGTGGATGTGGTATATTTGGATTTTCAAAAGGCTTTTGACAAGGTCCCACACAGGAGATTAGTGTGCAAACTTAAAGCACACGGTATTGGGGGTAAGGTATTGATGTGGATAGAGAATTGGTTAGCAGACAGGAAGCAAAGAGTGGGAATAAACGGGACCTTTTCAGAATGGCAGGCAGTGACTAGTGGGGTACCGCAAGGCTCATTGCTGGGACCCCAGTTGTTTACAATATATATTAATGACTTGGATGAGGGAATTAAATGCAGCATCTCCAAGTTTGCAGATGACACGAAGCTGGGCGGCAGTGTTACCTGTGAGGAGGATGCTAAGAGGATGCAGGGTGACTTGGATAGGTTGGGTGAGTGGGCAAATTCATGGCAGATGCAATTTAATGTGGATAAATTTGAAGTTATCCACTTTGGTGAGAAAAACAGGAAAACAGATTATTATCTGAATGGTGGCCGATTAGGAAAAGGGGAGGTGCAACGAGACCTGGGTGTCATTATACACCAGTCATTGAAAGTGGGCATGCAGGTACAGCAGGCGGTGAAAAAGGCGAATGGTATGCTGGCATTTATAGCGAGAGGATTTGAGTACAGGAGCAGGGAGGTACTACTGCAGTTGTACAAGGCCTTGGTGAGACCACACCTGGAGTATTGTGTGCAGTTTTGGTCCCCTAATCTGAGGAAAGACATCCTTGCCATGGAGGGAGTACAAAGAAGGTTCACCAGATTGATTCCTGGGATGGCAGGACTTTCATATGAAGAAAGACTGGATGAACTGGGCTTGTACTCATTGGAATTTAGAAGATTGAGGGGGGATCTGATTGAAACGTATAAAATCCTAAAGGGATTGGACAGGCTAGATGCAGGAAGATTGTTCCCGATGTTGGGGAAGTCCAGAACGAGGGGTCACAGTTTGAGGATAAAGGAGAAGCCTTTTAGGACCGAGATTAGGAAAAATTTCTTCACACAGAGAGTGGTGAATCTGTGGAATTCTCTGCCACAGGAAACAGTTGAGGCCAGTTCATTGGCTATATTTAAGAGGGAGTTGGATATGGCCCTTGTGGCTACGGGGATCAGGGGGTATGGAGGGAAGGCTGGTGCAGGGTTCTGAGTTGGATGATCAGCCATGATCATAATAAATGGCGGTGCAGGCTCGAAGGGCCAAATGGCCTACTCCTGCACCTATTTACTATGTTTCTATGTTTCTATGTTAATCAATCTGCTCGCCTGGTGGAAGAAGCTGCCCCAGAGCCTGTTGGTCCTGGCTTTTATGCTGCGGTACTATTTCATAAATGGTAGCTGCTGGAGCAGTTTGTGGATGGAGTGTCTCAGGTCCCCAGTGATCTTTTGGGCCCTTTTTACACACCTGTCTTTGTAAATGTCCTGAATCATGGGAAGTTCACATCTACAGATGCGCTGGGCGGTCCGCACCACTCTCTGCAGAGTCCTATGATTGAGGGAGGTACAGTTCCCATACCAGGCAGTGATAAAGCCAGTCAGGATGCTCTCAATTGTGCCCCTATAGAAAGTCCTCACTTCTGCCTCCACTCACAAGGTTGTGCCATCAACCCACCTCTCCACTCATTAATCCACTGTTATAAGACTACTGACCCCTTATATGATAAGGTGAACTCTCGATCCCACAATCTACTTCATAATGACTTCACAACTTATTGTCTACCTGTGCCAACTTCTGCTATTCCTTTCCCTTGTACTACTCCAGTGTATTGATGTGATGAAATGATTTATACAGATGGCATTCAAAACTGATGGAAGATTGCCACACTGAGCTCAGAAACAAAGTCTTCTTTCACAATTCTGAATTAATCTGCCTGTTGAATCACCAGATAATGACAAAGGAAGCAAGACAGCAGCTCGACTTTATTAGGAGTTTGAAGAGGTTTGGCATGTCAACAAATACACTTAAAAACTTCTGTAGATGTACAGTGGCGAGCATTCTGACAGGTTGCATCACTGTCTGTTATCGGGGGCGGGGGGCTACTGCACAAGACTGAAAGAAGCTGCAGAAGGTTGTAAACCTAGTCAGCTCCATCTTGGGTATTAGCCTACAAAGTACCCAGGTCATCTTCAGGGAGCGGTGTCTCAAAAAGGAAGTGTACATTATTAAGGACCTCCAGCACCCAGGGCATGTCCTTTTCTCACTGTTACCATCAGGTAGGAAGTACAGAAGCCTGAAGGCACACACTCAGCAATTCAGGAACAGCTTCTTCCCCTCTACCATCTGATTCCTGAATGGACATTGAAGCTTTGGACACTACCTCAATTTTTTTAATATACAGTATTTCTGTTTTTGCACATTTTTAAAAATCTGTTCAATATATGTAATTGATTCACTTGTTTATTTATTATTTTTTCCCTCCCTGCTAGATTATATATGGCATTGAACTGCTGCTGCTAAGTTAACAAATTTCACATCACATGCTGGTGATAATAAACCTGATTCTGATTCTGATAATTTCCAGGTCTCCAGACCTAAGGACCAATTTTGTAGATGAGGATTGCTATTCTGTCCAATGATCACTTCAACTCTCCATACTGTTTAAAATACTCCTTGTTTCTGTAAATATCACAGCAAGAGAAAATGGAAATCACAAGAAAATCTGCGGATGTTGGAAATCATGGCAACACACACAAAATGCTGAAGGAACTCAGCAGGCCAGGCAGCACCTACGGAAAGAGTAAACAGTCAACACTCCAGCTCAAACCCTTCATCAGGACTGGAAAGGAAGGGAGAAGAACTCAGAATAAGAAGGTGGAAGAAAGGGAGGAGGAAGTACAAAGTGGCAAGTGACAGGCGAAACCGGGAGAGGGGAAGGGGAGTGAAGTGAAAAGCTGGGAATTTGATTGGTGAAAGAGCTAAAGGGCTGGAGAAGGGGAATCTGAAAGGAGAGGACAGAAGACCATGGAAGAAAGGGAAGGGGGAAGAGCATCAGAGGGAGGTGATGGTGAGGTATGAAGAGAAGGTGTGAAATGGAAACAGGAATGGGGAATGGTGAAGGAGAGGTGGGGGACACTTACTGGAAGACTGAGAAATCAATGTTCATGCCGTCAGCTTGGAGGCTGCCCAGACGGAATATAAGGTGTTGCTCCTCCAACTAGAATGTGGCCTCATCATGGCAGAAGAGGAGGCCATGGACTGACATGTCAGAATGGGAATGGGAAGTAGAGTTGAAATGGGTGGGAACTGGGAAATCCCATCGTTTTGTAGAATAGAAAATAGTTATGTTTTTGCATAAACATTTCTTGATGTTATTTTAAGCTCTACCTCAGACTCATGTATGCTTGCAGTCTTCATTGTGCTCTCAATTACTATAAAGCATGTTAAAAGTTGTGCTTTTCCACTCTTGATTTAGTGCCTGTCAGATTCTTAATCTTTTCCAGTCCCGATGAATGGTCTCAGCTCGAAATATTGACTGTTTATTCCCCTCCATGGAAGCTGTGTGACCTGCTGAGTTTCTCCAGCATTCGTGTGTATGTGTAATCAGTGCTGCTGGAAGCCAGCAATTCCTGCAACCAGAATCCGTCAGCACTTGTGTCAGGTAAATGAAAACCCCTTCCACAAACACTGATAGATCAGTGCAGACAACTTTCTTTAAATTCAGCAGAGAGCCATCACTTCACTCTCTGTAAACCTAGTCCACTGGGTGGGCTTCAGTACTGGCATCAACTCTTTCCTTATCCCCAGCAGAACCACAAACATGTATTTCAGAAGACTGAGAAATAGGATTAGGAATAGGCTCATAAGATCCATTGTACTTTCTCCAAAACTCGATAGGATCATGGCTAAGCTGATTGTGGCTTCAAACCTATTTTCCTGTGAGATTTCCTAAACCTCTGTAATCAAGAACCTACCTTACCTTTGAATATATCCAGAACCTCTGCTTCTACAGTAGAGAATTCCAAAAATTCCCAAAACCCCCTGAGAAGAAACCTCTCCTCATCCTGGTTATCTTCAAGGTAACTGAAATATCCCACATCGGAATGAGCAATATGTGAATTTTATTTTTTTTAGAACTAGCTTTAATCTGTCTGGAAATCAAAAGCAACAAAAAAAGATTTTTGGTTTCATATTCTGCCTGGTTATTTTTTAATTTTTTTTCTCTTATTTTGAAACTATGCTCCATTGTTTTTGATTTCCCGTCACAGGAATGATCCTTCTGCATCTATCCTTTCAGCCAGCCTCAGAATCTTAAATATTCTAATTATGTCACCTCTCACTCCTCCAGACACCAACAGCCCAAACTGTTCAATTGTTCCTCATAATATCACTCCTTCACCTCGGGAAACAACCTGGTGAACTTGCTCGGAACTGTCTCTTGGACAAGTGTATCCCTCCTTAAACAGGGAGATCAAACAGTTGTAAACAGTGGTTTATTCATTGATAATCTGGTTACTGTGATGGCAAAGTAGTGATCTTTTCCTGCAAATAATTAAGCAGAGTTGATTGAATGTGCAGAGTGGATGGATGGACCAGTATGTCTGCAATAAGTAACCCACCAACTGCAATCAGATTAGAATTGCTGCAGAGAGCCTGGGGTGGGCGAAATTTCACTCATGGTTCCTGGTCCTGAGTTCTAGCCTGTACACTATGGAGAGAGGATTGAACTTTGTAGTGTTTTCATATCCAGTCTCAAGGTATTGAGTAAAAATGTTGAGAGGTCATGGTGTGGTTGTATAGGACAATGGTGAGGCTACACTTGGAGTATTGCATTCATTTTTGATTGCCCTGTAATAGGAAAGATGTTATTAAACTTCAAACAGTATAGAAAAGATGTTGGCAGGACTTGAGGGTTCTAGTGGGTGGATACCACAGAGAAAAAAAACATTTATTCTTAAAGGAAGGAAATTAAATTAGATTAGATTATGAGGACACGCAGTCCTCTTTCATTGTCATTTAGTAATGCATGCATTAAGAAATGATACAATGTTTTTCCAGAATGATATCACTGAAACACATGACAAACCAAGACTGAAAAACTGACAAGTCCCATCATCTCACGCAGATGGTAAAACTCCAGCGCCGCAAACTTGCCGATGCAGCATCCCGGAAGCATCTGACCACAGTCCGACTCCGAGTCCTTCCGAAAACTCCGAGCCTCTGACCAGCTCTCCGACACCGATGCGCCGAGCACCATCTCTGCCAAGCACTTCAACCTCAGCCCCGGCAACAGGCAATAGGCAAGGCCGAGAATTTGGGGCCTTCCCCTCTGGAGATTCTCAGTCGCACAGTAGCAGCGGCAGCGAAGCAGGTATTTCAGAAGTTTCTCCAGATGTTCCTCCGTGCTTCTTCACGTCTGTCTCCATCAAATCAGAATTGTGCACGGCATCCTACTTCACAGATACGATGTCATTCGGAATGGCCACACGCACTGCCATCTTCTCCTCCCTCCTAATGGATTACCCTGGAGGAATGAAATGGAATCTTTCCCATTTGACTCTCTACAGTTGGGTGGGTAGGATCAGACACTTCTCTAACACAAGGGAAAGGCGTTCTGCTATAGTTGAAGTGCTACTTGCAAAACATGTCATAGTTAGGAGACGTGAGAGTGATGTCAATTTAGCATTGAGTGCAAACTGCCCACTCTGTGGCCTGAAGTTATAAGTCCCCCATGTTGAATGAAGGAATAGGCTCCAGGGGTGAAATGGTTTTGTCCAGTTTCTACTTTCTACATTCTGAAAGCACCTAGTTGACACAGTACTGTGCAGAAGTCTTAGGCACATATACATATACCCAGGGTGCCTAAGACTTTTGCAGAGAACTGCAGTAACATTATGTATTGTACTGTACTGCTGCCACACAAAAGAACAAATTTCATGACGTATGTGAGTGATGATAAACTTGATTTTGATACGGGTCTCTATTGTGGACTGAGAGTGGGAAGGGGGCAGGGAGAGGGGAATCATGGTTGAAAAAAGGGGAGGGGAGAGGAGAAGGAGCAGGAAGCACCAGAGAGACATTCTGTAATGATCAATAAACCAATTGTTTGGAACGAGTGACCTTGCCTGGTGTCTCAGGGCTGGGTGTGTCCGCACCTACACCAACCCCCAGCCCCTGACACTCCTACTCCGCCACCTGTTCCACACCCATCCTACAGTGCTCCACCCTCGCCATTCCCTACACACTTTGCCCCAGGTTTAGAAACTTGCTCTCCACTCCACGTTGACGAATACTGTGCAAATGTCTTAGATACTGTAGCTATATATGTGTCTAAGACTTTTGCACAGTACTGTAAAGATGCTTAAGCAGTGGATTAACACAGTACTGTTGGCAATGGATCTGATCCAGGTGGGTAAGGATCAAAGACTGGTAGACAAAACATTATTAAACAATGTGAAAGGGCAGGGGTGGCTTCAAAGAAGATTGTTCAATTATAAATATTCCTTAGGCGGAAGATAAGAAATCTGCAGAAAAAAATCATTGAATCAATAGTGGTTGAAATGGGACAGGAAAAAATTACTATGACAATTGTGTGGCTAATTAAGAAGTGGAAAGCTGCACTGAATGGAGAAAGTACAGGGAGACACAAAGAGAATAAGAGGGAGAAAGTCAGAGTATGTGAACAGATCATTGGCAGACAAAAGCATACTGAGGATGTTATTATAAACACCCAACACTAGAGTGAAAGTTTATAAAAATCGTACTAGCTAACACTGTACTATAGTAGTGAGTAGCAATAATGGGCGGTAGTACAATTTCTTCAGTTTCTTCGGTCCTGATTTCTCATGATATGCCAAACACAGAAGTAACACGTTGTTTTTCAACAACCATAGTGCACTTCAAGCAAAATCTCAGAGAACGGTGGGTTAGCAAGGGGTGAGGTGATTGTGATCATTGTAATCAATTACGAGGCACTGACGATCAAATATTTATAAATAATTGATTTCTTAAATTAAGCCTGCAATTCCTCAGCTGGCCTTCTCACTATCTGAGTACTCCCTTCCCATTGCCCCCTTTATCTTTATCACCCCTTTAGAAACTCCCACCACCCCTGGGAGGGTGCAATAGCACCCATTTTTGGGAACCACTACTTTAGCGAGATACACACCAAACATAGGCGAATAGGACTAGCTAAGGCAGGCATCTTGGTCAGCACAAACAAGTTGAGCCAAAGGTCCTGTTCCTTGCTGTATTACTTCATGACTCTATAGTGGATGTATTGGTTGTAATCTACTAAAATTCCCTAGATCCTGGAGTGAAAATCTCAAATATAACACCAGATAGAAGAGCGACAGTGGGAATATAATGTGGAAAAATGTGTGATGTGAAAGGAGGAATGAGACAGGCCTAAAACATCAACTGTTTACTCTTTTCCATAGATGCTGCCTGGCCTGCTGAGTTCCTCCAGCATTTTGGGTGTGTTGATGGGAAAGGAGACCTTATTTTAAATGGGGTGAGACTTAAAGGTGATTAGTGTGAATGAAACAGGAGTAACACACACAAAATACTGGAGGAACTCAGCAGGTCAGGTAGCATTTATGGAAATGAATAAACAGTTGACATTTTGGACCAAGACCCTTCTTCAGGACAGGAGAGGAAGGGGAAAGAATAAAAAGGTGAGGGAGAGGAAAGAGGGCATGCTAGAAGGTGATTGGTGAAGTCAGGTGGGTGGAAAAAGGAAAGGACTGGAGAAGAAGGAATCTGATAGGAGAGGAGAGTGGACCATGTTGGAGAGGGAGAAAGGAAAGAAGGAGGGGCACCAAGGGGAGGTGATAGGCAGGTGAAGAGAAGAGGTAAGAGGCCAGAGCGGGGAATAGAAGAAGAGGGAAGGTGGAGGGAAAATGTATTTTTACCAGAAGGAGAAATCGACGTTCACAACATCAGATTGAAGGCTACCTAGACGGAATATGAGGTGTTGCTCCTGCATCCTGAGAGTGGCCTCATCGAGGCAGAAGAGCAAGCCATGGACCAACAGGATCCTGCTGTAACGATAATAACAATAACAATAATAACTCAGGATCAATAAAGTACTTATTATTATTATCATTTTTATTATCATCACCAAACACATCCTTACCTCTACCCCTCCTTCTGTTTTCCGCAGGGAGCACTTCCTCTGTGATTTCCTCCCCACTAATCTCCCTCCTGGCACATATTCTTGCAAGTGAAAGAAATGCTACACCTACCCATACACATCCTCCCTCACCTCCATTCAGGGCCCCAAACAGTCCTACCAGCTCAGGGGCCTCTTCACCTGCGAATCTATGGAGGTCCTTTACTGTGCCCAGTGCTTCTGATGCGGCATCCTCTACATTGGTGACACCCGAGGTAAATTCGGGGACCATTTTGTTGAGCACCTCCACTGCATCTGCCAACAAGTGGAATGTGCCTGTCGACAGCCATTTTAATTCCTGTCCCCGTTCCCGTTTCAATACTTGGTCCATGTCCTCCTCCTTTGCCACGATGAAGCCACTCTCAGAGTGGAGGAGCAACACCGTATTTTCTGTCTGGGCGGTCTCCAACCTGATGGCATGAATATCAATTTCGCCTTCTGGTTAAAAAAATTCCCTCCCCCTCCCCTCTTCTTCTGTTCCTCAATCTGACCTCTCACCTCTTCTCCTCACTTGCCTATCACCTCCCTTTCTCTTATCACCCTCTTCTCCTATCAGATTGCTTCTTCTCTAGTCCTTTACCTTTCCAACCCAACTGATAGGAGAGGAGAGTGGAAGAAGGAGGGGCAACAAGTGGAGGTGATAGGCAGGTGAGGAGAAAAGATAAAAGGCCAAAGCAGGCCTTCTGGCTAATCCTCCCTCCCAATCCCCCCTCCTTTTTAGTCTGGAGTCTTCCCCCTTCATTTCCAGTCCTGAAGAAGAGTCTCGGCTCGAGATGTTGACTGTTTAACCATTTCCATAGATGCTGCCAGGCCTGCTGAGTTCCAACAGCTTAAGAAACTGCGTGCTAACATCACTTTGAAATCTCCAGGTTTAATTAGTTTCCAAAGCTAGTCTGATTAATCAAAAATATAAATAACAAAATAACTTAAGACAAAACTCGATCAGTAGGGGAGTTATGATGCAACGTAACAGGGTGCTGGTGAGACGCAGCTTGGTCTCTCTGAAACTTGCCGGTCTCCCAGTCACAAACAGCTGTCTCCAAACAAATGCTGTGTAGGCTTCCCAGGTATCGTGCTATGTGCTGAGGGGCACACACTGAAGCTCAGTGCAGTCACTGCAAAGGCTCTGTGGTGAAAGTCCACTGATTAAAACCTCCCACCGCTAGATACTGGCGGCTTTCAGTCCTTCAGAATTACCGCCCAACCCTGCTGTTGATTGCACATTTGGGATTGAAAACCTGATGCAGCAGAAACCGGTGACAGACAAGAAGATGACTGATAAACACAAGGGATTTTTGCAAATGCTGGAAATCTGCAGCAACATGCACAAAATGCTGGAGGAACTCAGTAAGTTAGGCAGCATCTATGCAATGGAATAAGCAGTTGTCGTTCTGGGCTGAGATCAACCTGATTCTAGACTCAGGTTTCGAGCTTATTTATCACATCTACATCGAAACATACAGTGAGATGTATCATTTGCACTAATAACCAAGATACCCAAGGATCTGCTGGGGGCAGACCGCCAATGTCGCATCACATTTCGGCACGAACATCATATGCCACAATGCTTGGCGGAATAACACAGAGCACGACAAGCAACAAAACAATAGCAACTAAACGAGGCCCTTTCCTCACACACACACACACACACACACACAGACCTCTAACCCCAAGATAGGTTGTCTTCTTCATCCTCCAGAGGACCCATTTTCGGACTAGAACACACATACATTGGACCGATAATGCATCTGGGTCTGAAACATTCGCCGTTTACTCCTCTCCATAGGTGCTGTCTGGCCTGTTGAGTTCTCCAGCATTTTGTGAGTGTTGTTGAGAAGATAACTGAAATATCCAGCTTTTCCACAGAGGAACCTGAACCAGCTTAAATCTGACTCAAAACCCACAAGCCCATTGACTTCAGGTGGATTATTCTCTGTGGAGCAGAGATCTGGTTGAGATGTTCAAAATTCAGAATGGATTTAGTGGATTTTTTTCAGCAACTAAGGCTGTGTAACCAGAGAACT